>NC_090926.1:102505893-103755893 GCF_040938575.1 Ambystoma mexicanum | reverse complement strand
AATACGTTGACTGGTTGCATTTTTGTATGAAAGACATTTCTGGTGATTAATAATCCATGACGCTTAATACATTTTTTGTTTTGCCTTGTCAGGATTTTGTATTAGGAGATCAATTTTGACCTCTGCCTGCACCAAAACCTTGTATGCCGAAAGTAACCATTTTTGGGGAAATGAGTGTTCAGTACTGAACATATAATTCGAAAGCACCTTGAGCAGAGTATCTGTCTGGGTTGAAATGAGGCACTTTCTGAAGAACGCACACTGCTTCCAATTAAGTATGGTTGACAGTGAGGTGATTCCCAGTTCATAGCGCAGCCATGAAATCGGGATACACTGAGGTAGATTAACACATTTCTCCAAGATTTTGCTTCCCATCTGTCAAGTGTGGCAGAAGGGATTGGAGGCCCCATTTCCAATTCATACAATATGGTAGGAATGACTTTCATTTTCCAGAAAGTAATGGCCGAAATTACCGAAAACTTGCCATACTTGTAAAGGAGGATGCGTGTCTGGGAGATGGCTGTTAGAAGTTTGGGTGTTTTAAAGACTTTGATGTAGCTTCAAAGATGACTCCCAGATATGTATGTGCCGGAACCATAGACAATACTGTATTGTCGCCAATGGACCAATGCTTCAAAGTGTGTAGGCCACGATTGGGATTATACATCATCACTTGTGTCTTCGCAGTGTTGATTTTTAGTTCATTCTCTACGATATAAGCATCCAATGCGGTTATCAGTTTTTGTAGTCCAATAGGAGTTTTAGAGATTAACACAATGTAATCTGCATAGAGGAGATTGATTCTTGGCGAGTCGGACAAAATGTGTTCAAGCTTAAATTTGATATCTTGAATATAATAATTGAAAATGGCCGACGCCAATAGGCAGCCTTCTTTAAGGCCGCATGATGTAAGGATGGGTAGTGAAAGTAGGCCATTCATAGTAAGTCTAATCTGGACTGAAGTACATGAGTGAAAAAGATAAATAAGATCACAGATTGTGGGCAGACATTTGTCTCTAATACATTTTGTCATTAGTTTGACTCTTGAAATAGAGTCAAATGGCAAGTGCAGATCTACAAATGCAAAGTGCAAAGTAGATCTACTGCTTTTGTAACTGACATTGTGACTTTATGGCATTCAACAAAAACAAGTTGATTGCCGTGCCCATTCCGGCCACGAAACCTGTTTGACACGGATCACGGTGATGATGATTTACAGTGCATGCAGAGAATTCATGCAGTAAGAATTTAGCAAAAAAATTTCCCGGAGTATCAAGGAGCGCAATGGGTCTATAGTTCTTGGGAGAAGACAGATCCCCCTTTTTGAATATTGGCACAAGAATGGAAGAGTGCCATGAAGATGGTAATTTTCTCGTGTTTAATATAAGTTGAAATAAATGGAACAAAATTTGTGCCCAATGCTGCGGATTATTCTTCAACATTATGTTGCTTAAACCATCCGGTCCAGCTGCTCTAGAGTTTTTGGACAGTTTGATGTAATGGATGATAGTAACTTTATCACGATTGAGTGTCTACTTAGAAGTCGATTGCATGTTGTAAACAAATTTGTCAAATGCCGGATCGGCATATGACTCTGAGAAATATAATACCCGTTGGTCTTCCTGTACTCCGTTTGCCTGTGCGTCCAATTGATGTGAACAGTTTGTGTGCTTGAGAAGTTTCCATATACTTGCAGAGTTTTTAGAAGACAAGGTGTTATCATAACCTTGCTGTCCTTTTGAAATAAGAGTGCTCTATGTGCACGTACCCAATTGGTATAGCGAGTTTTTGCCTTTCTGGCTTCTTCGAAACAAAAACATGAAGATGAAGAAAGCAAAAGTTTTCGTTCCTGTCTATAACTTGTTCTCCTAGGGTGTAAATCAATATCAAAAGAATGTAAATGAGGACGAGGCTTCGATTTTAGGATTAGAAGGTTATTATTGTTTTAGAATATGGGTATATTCACTGCTTTGCTTACAGGCGGGCATCATAGCAAGCGATTGTTGAAGGGCACAAAGATTGCTGGGAGTCCATGAAAATCGATTTCTAGTTTGATTAATACTAAGCGGTTGTGAGAACCATTTTCTGTATTTAGGAGCTGACGAAATCAGTCTTGAGAAATGCAGAGAAAGAAACTTATGGTCGCTATACATCTGAGGGGTTATGACTAAGGAAGTAATATCTTGAAACAAGTTAGAGTCGGCATAGATGTAATCGATTGTGCTGGCACTCGAGTTTCTTTACCAGGTTGTGGCCACTGGGAGATCACCAGTAACGGCCCCATTAACCATGTTGAAATTATGATCAGACATGAAGGAGGACCATATGAGGGCCTCCTGGATGGCAGCTTTATTTTTAGGGTTCATGCAATTGATGTTGAGGTCGCCAACTAGAGGAGTAGCTGTGATATCTTGCGACAAAGTAACTAGCTCTAACATATATGAGAGCTCTCTGAGAAATGTATTAATCGTTAATTTTGCCGGATGTCTATAAATGTTAAATAGGGCAAAATTGCCCCTACAGCCAACCACTTTGATCAGTTGAATGAAGATGTCAAAGGCACACCATGGTATAATCGAGAATTGGGAGGTTTGTCTAGCTGCCACCAAGAGGCCCAACATGGGTCAGCCCTTATCTCCTCTCACAGCAGGGACTAATGCTACTGAATAGTTGTCCCAGACAGGCAGAGAAGTGAACCAAGTTTCTTGGAAAACCAGAATATCATAGGAATGTGAGAACACGTCTAGTGATTTCTGGAGATGGGCGTGTCCTCTGGTATTCCAACAGCCTAAAGTCACAGAATATAAATCATGTGTAACTGGTGGTTATAAGTTATTACTGGCCCCTTTGGTAGAAGAGTGCATTTATGAAATTGGAATGGAATTTACAGACTCACTTATAGAAGGATTTGTGGGAACAAACAACGATTGAGTTCGATCCGGGTCTTGGGAAATGAGAAATCCCATATCAAAAAGTAAAATCTTAGCATTACATATCATTTTTGCAACAGTTGCTGAGGGTATCCACAGGCGCACAATAGTGAAATCTATACCGGCAATGAACTCTACTAAATCGATGTCACCCGAGGATACATTCTGAAGCGTGTCAACATCATTGAGTATATTTAGAATGCACTGTCTATTAAGATTGTATAGAGAAAATTTGCCACCCAGCTCTTTGTGGACTGAGGCAGTGTTTTACTAAGAGCCCTGTTCAGATTCATTTTCTGCATGACAAGTGGTGTCAATGGTCGAGTGGACGACATAGTGCTCTGATTTGTTAAAACAGGAATGGTCGATGGCCAAGCAGTAAGGGAAGGGTTGGGAATATGAGTATTAAAAGATGAATGAGACATCAAAGTAGAAGTCGTGGAACCTTGGGCATGCACATTAGGTGCTTGCGCATGCTTAATGGAACCCAAAGAAGATTTTGGTTGTGTGTCAAGAAAAGCATCCACTGTGGATTTTTATCTGTGATGTCATCAGATCCGAATGAGATGGAGCTTTTGGGGCTGCTCTATGTATATTGATAGGAACGCTTGCCAGGAGGAGCGTCAAGGAAGAGCCTGACTGCTCATCACTGGTCAAGCCTTGAGATGATGCTAGTAAAGCATGATCAGTAGTTGGCCCAGCAAGGAGAGAAGTGCAAGCACTTTTTGTGGAAAAGTATTTATCAATGATGGATTTGATGAGAGCAATGTTGGCAGTCATAATAGACATGCTGTCAGAAGTGCACAAAACATCTGGTGGGGTTGGCCGATCAATGCCATTGGTTTACAACCAATAGATGTAGACTTCGATACTGTTTGAGCCGATGGAATTTCCAAGGCCTTAACCAAATTATGTAGAGGAGAATAATGTAGGTTACTATTTGGCAGAGAAGCAACATTTTCATTAGGGCTCTCATGTTGCGTTAAAGAAAGATTTTTAGTGCTGTTGGTTTCATGAAGCAAGACTATGGGAATAGTTTTGAAGAAGGAAGCAATGGAGTTTTTGGGAAGCTTCGGAGCAAGCATGTGTTTAGATTTCTTAATCAATGATTGGCGAGGCAACGACTTCTTTTTCTTGTGTCGTTTGCCTTTTTGTAACACTGGTACAGGGACAGGGCAGGGTAATTGGGATTGCATAGAGGGTATGACAGGAAGGACTGCTTCCACCGCTTTGTCGGTGTCCTCTTGGGGCAAACCATCTGTGCGATGGATATGCCCTTTGGCTGGTGAAACCGACGAGGTTTCACCAGCCAAAGGGCCACCACTATGATGTTCATCTGCCATAGGCCGGATAATATCAGCAATGGTAGGCACCGCCTGGTAAATACACGACTGAGCATTGGAAGAACAAGAGGGCATGGGGGGATCTGAGTTGATACCAGGAAAAGAGCTTTTTGAAGAGATGATCCAGTCATACATGGTGTCAATCTGATGGGACTGATTGGAGATCTTTTCGTCTAAACGTTCAAAAAGTTTAAACATACTTAGAACCGTGGTATTTAATGCAGCAAGAGTTATCTCTAGATTTGTGGGTAGTTTGATAGATTCAGATTGGTCCGAGGGCTTCTGTACATGGGAACGTGGGGTAGGATGTACATATTGCGAGGTGTTGCTTGAGGCACTGCTTATCGAGGACAAATCATGTATGCTAGAGACCGATATAGGAGAAGTGTGTTGGCCAGCATGAATGGAGATTGCATCGTTATTATTTGAAGTATTAAAATCATGAAACGTCTGACTATTGAGAGGAATGCAAATTAACAGGTAATTACTGGTGTTATGTCGGTGGCCATCAGCCGCAAGCAATGTGGAATCGGATAGTAATTGAGGCATTGGAGCCACATTAAGAGCGGCAATCCATTGACGGTGTCCGGATGCGCGGCAAGTGACATCCGACATGCATAACGAACTATCAGACAAAGTGGGGGCAATATGAGAGAAGTGCCCAAAAGAGGTGTTTGTGTTCACATAATTATTCTTGTGAAAGAAAGCACAACCTAAATTCTTACGATGAGAATTCGATAAAGATGTGTTAGAAGTGTGGGTTCTGCGTAGCGCATGAATGTTACTCGCGACTGTAGCTGATATATTGGAAGAAATTGCAGCATGATCGGGCATGCCCGATTTCAATGAATGCAGATGATTAAACATAATAAAATCAGAACAAATCACTAACAATAAAATATACTATAAGCTGCTTACACCGAAGCCTGCGTCACAACTTGAATTAGAGGACTGGCTGCACCCGCGGCACCAGGTGAAGCGGCAAAGCGGTACTTGGATCAAGGTACTTCGCTCAGGGTGCGCACGCGCGGGTAGACACATTTTTAAGCGTGAGTGAGCAAGTCCAGCCCCTGAATGGGCGTTGCTTTGTACTTCAAATTTTTTTTCACTCGCTGAAAAACAGCAGCAAGTCCGTCCTCAGAGCGTTGCAGGAGACGTCTTCAGCGTCTGTAAGTGGGCAAAGCGGTACTTGGATCAAGGTACTTTGCTCAGGGTGCGCGCGCACATATAGCTTTCACACCTATGCAGAACATTGTCGAGATATACAGACAAAATTAGGAACCACCATTCCGAGTGGCTCAAGGGCACGACTAATAAAGCACCTATGTCATGGCCTCAAGAGGGTTCATTATCAAAACCGGTTTTGCATCACATGACGACATACTTACATGCCTCTTTTAAAGGAAAGAAGTTAGAGAAAAGATAGGCAATTCTAGAACTCTGGAAAATGTACCAGAGTGAGAAAGAAGATCCAGTTGAAAGGGAGTGGATGCTTAATCAGAATAAAGGAGAAGATTTAACACCTTCAGGTCCTATTTTACCTCCTGAAAACCAAGATGCAAAGGTTGAAGAAAAGGGATTTTATCCTTTAAAGGAATTAATGCAGCAGCGGGGTATGTTAATGTATGAGCCCCCTGATTATAACAGTGAAGACACCTCAGAAGAGATCAGAAATCGAGAACGCAAAAATATATCAACCAGCGATGAAGATAAACAGCGTGATGATAGAATAGAAAGACAAGACAAACAGACATAGATAGAGGAAAATGCAGAAAGACCGAAGGGAACAAAGGATGTAGCTAAGGGCATGACAATAGTACAGAATTAATGGATGGGAGGACACATATTGCTCAAACTAGACGATAAAGGCATGGATGGAGTATGGGAAAGAGAGGAAAGGGAAGAGTGAGGAAAAAGGAAGAATGATAAAGAAGAAGAGAGAATATACAAAGAAGAAAGGGACAAAGAATGTAAGTAAATGGAGGGACGGAAAAGGTGTGAGTTGAGAAAAGAAAAAGAGAGATTGGAAGAGGAGAAACAAAAAGAGGTAGAAGCCAAAGGATTGAAAGTACGCAGGTTGCAACAAAGGTGAGAGGAAGGGGAGGTAAGGAAATTAAGGAGAAGAGAGGAAGAAATTAACATGATTAATGGATTAAAAAACCATGAAATAGAATATTTATGCTACAGAAGCATAGTGCCTATAGAAGTACAAGAATGACTGGAAGAAGAAAGAGGGTCACACCAGCCCCGAAGGGAGCTGCAAGGAATGCTATGATCAGCATGGGTGAGAGGAACCAACTGTCAAGGTGACAATATGTGGCAAGGTGTTTTCATTTGTTGTGGACACTGGAGCAACTTGTTCATGTGTCCATGAGGGAAAATATCCAATGTCAGGCATTCATCATGAATGCACAGGGATTTTATGGGGCAATACATTTAGTTCCATTTACAGATGAATTACCAATTTCTATAGGTGAACACGACATGTGTATGCCATTATTATACTCTAGACAAACACTGGTAAACATACTAAGGTGTGATTTGATGACGATATCTTTTACGGGATAGTGTGTGGAAAAAAAGCTCTACACAGATTACGTTTAGATGAGGAAGTGTTTTTATATGGAGTGACTATCTTATTACCATGGTTGCCTAAATTGATCAGCAAGCTATTGAGGATACCTGATAAGTTTTTGCTCAGGCCAGAGATTCCTGTGGATGACGAGGAAGGGCAAATTATCCCTTTGGAACTAGAAGCAGCAACAGTAAGAGAAGAATGGGTGATGTTTCATGGGATAAACAATGAGGGAAGGGGATGGAGAACAGTGATAGCCCTCAATGAAGGATACAGGTTGACAGATTTGACAGACAAGGAACTATTTAGGGACGACTTGAGAAGGTAGTATTTTTCAGAAATCTTACTTATTGGATTAAAGTAGAGAATGTAGAAAAACTGCAGAAAATGGAATTGGTAAAAAAGAAACCGCCATTTGTTCAGGAAAACTTGGAAAAGGTACCAAGTATCTAATGGACTATAAGTCCATATGACGTGGGTTTACTGAAAGGAGTGGGAGCAGTAAAGATAAAGCTCAAACCAGGAGCAATTCTGCCATGTGCAAAACAGTATCCCATGACTAGAGAAGCGGATGAAGGTTTATTCGAAACCATATCTGCTTCAATGAAACAGGGCATTTTGGTACCATCTGATTCCCTGTGTTACACAGCTGTGTGCCCTGTCAAAACAACAACAGAGGGTTGCAGAGTTTTTTTTACTGTTGTAGATTTAAGAAATACATTTTTCTCAATTCCCCTTCATGAACACTACCAAGACTTGACTTTGTTTTCATACAGAATTATTCGTCTGAAACATACCCGTTTGCCCCAAGGGTACTGTGAGTCCCCATCCATTTTTAATAGAGTCCTTCAGATGGACTTGGGTAATGTTCAACTTGAAAGTACCATAATTAAATATGTTGATGACATGTTAACGTGCAGTGAGACAGAAGAAAGATGCAGAGAAGACTCAGTCAAACCTACGACTACACTGGCAGAGAAAGGGTACAAAGTGGATAAGGAGAAATTACAATACTGCCAAGAAAAAGTACTGTTTATAGGACAGTTGATCTCACACAAAGGGAGAAAAATGATGCCTGAAAAAGAAGAGGCTATTATGAGTACTGAACAGCCAAAAACAGTGAGACAAATGCATACATTTTGAGGCCAATGCAATTATTACAGGGCCTACGTCCTTGATTACAGTACATATATCCGACCACTTTTAAAAGGACATAAAGAGGCACAGATGACTAAAAATACACTAATATGAACAGAAGAGATGACTGAAGGGTTTTATGAATTGAAAAAGTTGACCAGCACAGCTCCTGTGTTTGGGATTCGAAATTACAGTGAAGAATTTTACTTATTCTCTCATTCAAATGTCATGAAAGCAGTGTTCACACAGAAAACATTAGGAGATGGCCATAAACAATTGGCTTATTATAGTGGTATCATAGATCCGGTCATGAAAGGACATTATCCTTGTGAGCAATCTTTGGCAGCAGCTGCCTTTGCAATCGAAAAAGCCTCAAGCATGACCATGGGGAGTTCAGTAACAATGTTCATAGAACATGCATTATTCGCAATTCTGCAAAAAACCAAAAGCACAATGACCACACAAAAAGCATCAGGATATGAGGTAATTATCTCGAACGCTGCAATTAAAATTGTTAGGCGTAACACAGTGAATCCAGCAATATTTATAGCTGAACCAGTGGGAGAACATGATGATAATACAAGTGTTATGCTGATATTCCCCAAGTTGGAGAAATGCTCTTGGGGGGGGGTGGTCTTCATTGATGCATCATCTAGAATTGATCAAAAGACTAGGCTGAGGCATTCAGGATTGGCAGTGGTCAAGCTGAACCGAGCGGGTACATTTGAGGTAATGATTAGTAGGAGATGATCCCCAGATTATTCAGCACAGGCAGCAGAATTAGCCATGCTTATTGATGCGCTGTAAAGCTTTCAGGATGAGGAAGTGACGGTGTACTCTGACTCTGCCTATGTGATGTCAACTGTACATGCAGGCTTGTCACGTTGGAAAAGGAGGAGTTTCCTCCATGCTGACGGCACTCCAGTGCAACATGCAGGACTATTAGAAAAACGTATTGAAGCATTGAGTTTCCAAGAGACCATAGCAATTGTAAAATGTGCATCTCATTCAAAGAGAACAGATTGAATCTCTCGTTGAAACAAAGCTGCAGATTTAGAGGCCAAAAAAGCAGCCTTTTACCCAACCATATTTGAGAGTGAAGGAAAGAAGATAAAGCAGGCAACTGGATGATGGCGGTTTGGTTAAGGAAGGCTTTAATATAACATCCATTGTGCAGTTAATTGGAATACAAGAACGAGCATTGCTGGAAGAAAAAGAGTTATGGAAAAAGGGGATGTTCTGTATCCCTTAATGAGGCCATTTGGAGACAGGACAGCACTACAAAGCCAGTTTTGCCTCTATCATTATTGAGGGTAACGTGGAACAGCTTCACTACCCAGTGCATGTGACTCGAGAGAGTCTAGTTGCTACTATTGCAGAAGAATGGTTCGTACTGAACCTATATGAACATGTGGCCCAGTTAATGATAGTATTGTGCGCCAGAAATGTACTGCAGAGCACACTTTGCAAACAGTGAGTGGAGTAATTCCCAGACCAAATGGACCATTACAGTATCTATACATCAATTATGTAGACATGCTGCAGACTTGCAATGGTTATAGGTATATGTTAGTTGTATTATGTCCCTTTTCAAGATGCATAGAGGCGGGTCCATGCACGCTACCTGATTTTGCACGTGCTGCCAAGTTCCTTTGTGCACAAAGTATTTCCAAAATGGAGTGTGTGTGACATTTTGCAATTGGATAATGGACCGCACTTTGTAAATGAGCTATTTGAAAATATAGTTCTGCTATTAGGCATTAAACACAACTTTGCTTCAGCTTATCATTTGCAAGCAATTGGGCTCTGTGAGAAATTAAATGGCCTTTTGAAAGATAGGATAGCCAAACTAAAAGCCAGTTCAGAGAAGGGGTGGCTTCATTGGCTACCCCTTGCGCTATATGCACTGTGGAACCAGCAAGGGTCAGATCATCATCTGATGCCCCATGAGTTGGTGACTGGACGCCGCATAAGAACTCCTCTCACCCCCCCACCAAGGGCAAATACAGATACCATAGTGTAACGAGGGCTTTAGGCGATAAAATGCATGATTATTTGAAAACAATGACTGAACATGTTTCTTTTATGTCCCAACAGCTCCAGAACCGGTGGGAGGGGTCAAGGAAAAGAAAAAAGACAATCAGCTGATTCATTGATTTGGAGGGGACATTTTTTTATTTTTTATTATTTTTATTCAGTTTATTACAAACTTTTAAAAAGAAAACAAAAAAATAAGAAGAAATCCGGTACAATAGCTAGCCATAAAACTAAAAACACAGAAAAGCACATTATGGATTTTCCTCTGCTTTATGATGAGCATCATGATCTCCTTACGCACGTTAATGTACGCTAAATCAAGTTCATTTGGCAGACATGTATTGATTTTTGAGTTTGTTGTCACAGAGCCATCTGGGACTCAAGTTCCGGCTAAGCTGGTATGACCAATGGTGACAACGTTCTCGGATAGTTTCGACTCCTTCTGAAGTGTTCCCAATATCATTTTCAGGAAATTGATGAGGGGGAAGGTTATTTTGTTGTTTGCACCTTCAAATATGGCCGCCCACCATTGCTCCGCATCCCAAGTCAATTCTTTTTCAATTTCAGCTCTAAACAGATTTAGTCTCATGTCTTGCAGAGCGGGGCAATAAAGCACTAGATGTTTTAAGTTTTTATCAGTGTTTTGACATAGAGGGGACATTCAAGCACCTTGGTTTATACCCAGGGGACCAGGTGCTGGTGCGTACATTTGTGCACAGCTGGGGTAGCCTTCGTTTTTAAGGTCCTCATGGAAGTAGTGGAAGTAAGCCCTACTGCTGTAAAGCTACCAGGAAGAAGAGTGTGGATACATTATGTTAAACCCTACAAAGGAGAGATCTTGAGCACTCCTGCAGCTACCCCCACTGAAGCAATTGAAGAATTTCAGAAAATGCAGAGAAGATCCAGGACCAAAAGTCAAGAGAAGGCAAAGAAAGAAGAAGCTAAACTTTTATATTAGGGTGTTCCTAAGGACTGATGGACTTCCAGTGATCTTGGAACACCTTCCCTAGACTAGGATTAACTAGACAATGGTACAGAAGCAGTAGAAGACAGAAGAAAATAATAATACTATATTTTCTTATGCTACACATTGTACTTACTTACAGTCATTTCATACATATTACAGTCTTACCCAGCTTTGACGTACCGATATAGTGACATTTCTCGGAAATCCTAAAGATAACATTATTGTTTTGAGAATTCTATTGGCAATTAATTTTCAGCTTTTGCTATAAATTCACAAATCATCAATACTTGACAGAATTGATATATGTCAAACATAATCAGAGATATGGAAATGTTTCAAGAAGTAAGAACTGTAGCTCCACGAAAAAGGATGTACGTAGAATGATTATTGGAACTTTTATGGTATTGTGATTTTAGCTGCTATCCTTATTACGATGGCATTCACGCACATTATAATCAGTGATGAGAATGAAAACAAGACATTTCCCATTGTTCCCAATATCCCCATTGTCCCAATTAAGATTCCAAAAACCCAGCTGATTCCTGATATTAAAAGAAGTATTTCTAGAATAAAGAGAGATGCTGAGGAAGACAATGAAAGTAGAAATACATATTTAGATAAATCGGCTCATCTAGCTAATAATCTATGGTACCAACACATGAAAGAGGTGGGAGAAAGAACATCGGAAGAGAGTTGTTTTTTCTGCTCATTGATACCATATGCTATGAATGCTGGAAGAACATTTATTGCAATAGAAATGTCTTCACATGATGTAAAATGTCTCAATCATCTTGCAGCATGTACCACCAGGGGACAATTCGAAGGAAAATTGGCAACTCTGAGATGGCGATCCAGACAGACTTTTTTTTATATGAAGATACAAATATGAAGACAAAAAGAATGGAGACTGGACTAGGATGGACAAACAAAAAATGCATGTGTCCATCCCAGTATGGAGAGAAAATACAAACTGTCAGAGCGGAGTGGATGAAGAGTGGCAGTCCTGCAGGAGAGTCTGTTGCCTGTTTCTACTGTTTTGCTATGAGGGAGGACTTTACGAAATCCCCATCCACCCGCGGAGCGGACGCGGAGTGGACGAAGAGTGGCAGTCCTGCAGGAGAGTCTGTTTCCTGTTTCTACTGTTTTGCTGTGAGGAAGGACTTTACAAAATCCCCATCCACCCGCAGAGCGGACGCGGAGTGGACAAAGAGTGGCAGTCCTGCAGGAGAGTCTGTTTCCTGTTTCTACTGTTTTGCTGTGAGGGAGGACTTTACAAAATCCCCATCCACCCGCAGAGCGGACGCGGAGTGGACAAAGAGTGGCAGTCCTGCAGGAGAGTCTGTTGCCTGTTTCTACTGTTTTGCTGTGAGGGAGGACTTTACAAAATCCCCATCCACCCGCAGAGCGGACGCGGAGTGGACAAAGAGTGGCAGTCCTGCAGGAGAGTCTGTTGCCTGTTTCTACTGTTTTGCTGTGAGGGAGGACTTTACAAAATCCCCATCCACCCGCAGAGCGGACGCGGAGTGGACAAAGAGTGGCAGTCCTGCAGGAGAGTCTGTTGCCTGTTTCTACTGTTTTGCTGTGAGGGAGGACTTTACAAAATCCCCATCCACCCGCAGAGCGGACGCGGAGTGGACAAAGAGTGGCAGTCCTGCAGGAGAGTCTGTTGCCTGTTTCTACTGTTTTGCTGTGAGGGAGGACTTTACAAAATCCCCATCCACCCGCAGAGCGGACGCGGAGTGGACAAAGAGTGGCAGTCCTGCAGGAGAGTCTGTTGCCTGTTTCTACTGTTTTGCTGTGAGGGAGGACTTTACAAAATCCCCATCCACCCACGGAGTGGACGCGGAGTGGACGAAGAGTGGCAGTCCTGCAGTCATGACTGTCAGGACTGCCAGGACCAATAAAGAAATGCGAGAAATCGACCAAAGCGACTCCTCCAGAGAGGAAGAGAGAGAAGAAGAAGGTAGGCGCCTGAGAAGTGCTAAACTTGGCACAAAATTCGTCCAGAAACAACTGGACCAAAAACAAGCTGCACTAGTTCACAAAGAACACCCTGTGGAAACTTCATGCAGGGTAAACAAGGTAACTAGTGTGGGACAACCCCTGGATATTTTTCAAAAGGACATCAACAACCAGGAAATGCGGCAAGATGAAGCGGCCACTGCAAAAACGAGAGCTACGACCATCAAAGGAAATAAGCACTGGCCGCCAGCTTTTTCAGAAGACCCAAATAAAGGATACCTTGAACCCCAACAACGAAAACTCTTACCTGCTGGGGTATCAGACACATTGAGGTTGCAGGGTCGGGTCACGGGTTTGGTCCCGGTGGGCCTGGAGGCAGCCCCGTCGCCACTCAATGCTGGTGCGGAAACGGCTTCTGCTCTCGGAGGAGGGCCGCGGTCCGTGTGGGTAGGCGAGAAGGGGCGGCCAGTGCACGGAGGTCCTACTGACGAGGACGGAACCTCCGAAGCAGAAGATGACGAGGACGCTGTCCCCGGGCAGGGAGCCGGACATGCCGCCTGCACTCGCCGCGTTGCTCCGACTTCCCCCCTCGGAACGCCATCGGGCGTGTCCCGCCCCATGGGGGCGGCTCTCGGAGGAGGGCTCCCGTCTGTGGTGGTTGCAGAGGGGGGGAGGAGGAACGAGGAGGAAGTAGTGACGACCATGGGAGAGTAGAAGATGGAGGAGGTGACGGGCCCCCCACCAGAGGAGAACGGGTGGAGGGAGCCCGACTGCGATCCCCCTGTGCCTCAGTTGCCGCCACCTATACAACCGGTGAAAGTGGTGGCGCTCGTCCACAATGAGGAGGAGGTGGAGACAAACACAGAAACCAGCCAAGGTTCAAAAACAGATGCAAGGATAGAAACGAAGGAACAGACAGGGGAAAAGTTTTACAGCAAGAAAAGACAGAGAACAAGATCTATGACCACTAAGGAACATAAGAGCTGTAAACCCTCGAAAAATAAGATAAGCTTCAGAGCAACAAAAAAACACGTCTCACGTCTCTCACGTCTCAAAAGCCCGAACTAATGCAAAAAATGCCACTGACAACGATGGAAAAAACAAATGAGAACTGGGCAAAGAGAGGCGATGGAGGAATACTCAAAAACTCCATAAAAGACTATTTCTTGGCAAACGGGAGACACAAATCAGCAAATGGGCTTGATTACAGAGAACTTTAGGACTTAGAAATACTTGAAGCATTAAATTAATGTCTACCGGTAGCTAAACTGCGCAGAATTGAGAACTACGCAAGTGTCAAAAGGATTCCCAGTAAAGGATTGGCGCCAGAAGTGAGAAATGAGATACAAAGAAAATCAAATGAACAAGAGAGGGTGGAAGGAGAGACACCAATCTTGTTATCCCCCCAGAAGAGCCTTTTGAACATGCCAGATAGCCAGAGAAATCTGGCACAGTCAAACGTTTCCAGCAAGAGGGAAGATACGAGGAACTCGGACAAAGAGCATGAAATGGTAACCGACATGGCAGACAGCCAAAGGAAAGCACACAACTCTCAGGAAGAGAGTCCCACAACACCTGATTTTGAAGGGGACAATGGATTAACAACAGAAAAGAATAAGGTACGTCCCAAACTAAACCTTACAACACCTTCATCTACAGAGGATTTAGCCTCTCCACCAGAAAACATCAATAAGGAAAACACAGACGGCGCGCATACACCTTTAAAAAAAAACAGCAGCAGGGAAAACCACATCAAATAGAATGCCTAATTCCTACACGAAGAGAGAGTATGTCAATGGAAAAGTCACCCCTAGAAGATTTACAGGAATTAAACCAAGACATAACCTCGAGACTCCAGAGCAACCTAAATCAGAACATGGGGGGAAATGACAACAACAGCCCACACATTGACAGAAACAGAATCGGAAGAGGCCTATCAGAGACAGCAAGGCCATCGAGAAGCCATGTGACAAACCTATCAGTAACACAAATTGACTCACCAACAAGGAGAGACTCTGTACAACAACCAATTAGTCCAACGGACCCTTCAAACAAAACAAAAATGGATTTACTATCCATTATGTCATCAGTAAACATCGCTTTATCACCATTTATGAAACATTACGAAACCATCGCTGACACATTGAAAGATCATACAAACATCCAAGCGATGATCTACAGCAAAGTTATTTTCCTTGAAGCCTATGTCATGGCCATGGAAGCAAGGAAAACAAATATATCTAAGGAAAATGAAGAAGGATCGTCTCCTCGACAAAATGAGAATCATAAAGGAAAAGAGCAAACTGTGCTGAGTAAAACTATTGGAACCCAAACTATTACAACTATTGACCTTACAGAAACCAAACTGCCAAATGAGGCGGCAAATAAAAGGCCGAAGATAACAGCTGTGGGCCAAATAAACACAAATCCAAAATCAAAAAAGATCCTTTCACCGCGACAAATTGCATCGGGGAATCAAGTTGCGGAAGGAATTTTTCAATTTTTCACATGCCCAGTAAATCAGAAAGAAACATCACAAAGGAAAGCCAGTGAAGCAAATTCACAAAAAACAAAAAAACAGAGAATCATTAGAAAAAAGAAATCCCAATTTATCACCACCAACGACTGACCTCATTGAAAATGAAGAGTTGATGAACCTAAGTCAATACCCGTCAGAAGAGTCCCTTGAGAGCCCAAAACTGTACAGTTCAAGCGAAGCACCAAACCTACAACCTTCTACAGAAAAGAAAAAATCAGTAATCTCACAGGGAAATGAGGAAGAGACTAAGGAAACCAAAGTAGTAGATCTGAGGGAAACTGAGAAAAGCACAAAGAATAAAGGCGTAACATCAACTGAAAAAGGAAGACAGACGAGCTTAAAATGGAAGATGAAAGAAACGGAAAAAGAAAGGATGAGATCCAGAACTCCAGATAAACGGTCTCTTAGACATCAAGATAAAGAACATAGTAGCAATTACCCAAAACAGAAAGAAGGTGATTATGACAAATCGCGGGGTAGACCAGAACCTCAACGAGAAGAGCAAAATCAAAAGAAAAAAAAACACAGAAGCGAAACACCATTGAGACCTCGAACTAAATCCAGAAACGCTCGTAATAAAAACTATGCTCATAACCGATCCAGTTCATCACGGGATCGAGGGGAAAGGGCCTTCCGTTACAGATCTAGAACCCAGAAATACAATCAAAAAGTGAAAAAAGTGGACAAAGCAAAATGGAGAATAAAATTGATACAAGTGAAAGAAAACAGAAATGATATAATATTGAACCGTAACTCGGTGTTAAGACTTTTCAAGTTTGTTTGAACGCTGAAACATATTAAATCAGATGATCTACTAGTGGTAGATCCTAGCCACGTAGACACCAAAGCAAAAACGGTACTCTACTTAACATCAACAACGCTAAAGAACCTTGTTCTCGACTGCAGAAAGGAACTGGAAGAAATGGGTTACAAGGTACAATCAGCAACAAGCACGGAAGACAATAAACAGGAGGTTGTAAGTAAAGAGCGTCATAAGTACAGTGAAAAACAAACAGCAAAACATCAAAAACATACGACAACAACAAATGTTACACAGAAAAAACACACAAATAACAAGGGAAGAACAAGGACATTGGAACCTGAAAAGAAATTGGGGGAAAATCAGTTAGCCCCCACAGAGGATAAATACAAAGAAATCGTAACAAAGACAAAAGAAATAAAAAAGACAAATAGAATCGCAAAATTTCCACAAACAATTGATCAAATGCCCACAACCGTAAATGATCTGCAAAAAAGATGTGAACCAATGAAAGGCATATGGTCTTGGCTACCTAAAGCATTGAGGGAAAAAAAGCAATTATAGCAATGCAGGAGAGACAAGCACATTTTACAGGAAAGACATCGTCGGATCCTCCAAAATCAGAAAATAAAAATGTGCTCATGGAATACGAGAGAACACATCCACCTACAAACAACCAGTGACATGGATCTGGGGGCACACAACTTAATATGCCTCCAGGAGACTTGGCTGACTGATCCTCCCTCTATGAGGGGCTTTGAGGTCATCCTGGCACCAGCCAAACAAGGCCATCTACGAAGACCTTCATCTGGATTACTGATCACCTGCAAAAAAGATTGCGGGATCAAATTGGAAGACACATTGATCAGTAACCAGATGATACTGATGGTTAAGGCGTCGTGGACTTGACAGGTAACCGACAAAGTTGGTTATGAAACAGCAACCCTAATAATAGCAAAAACTTACTGGAATCCAGCAAGTATTGAGACAAGTGTTTACCTAGAAAACATCGAGGCCACAATAGACGAGGCGCTAGCTGACCACTTGGCAAAACACTTCCTTATTTGTGGGGACCTGTGTGGGCTCGGAAGATTGGGAAACGGAACAAGGCCAAAGCACGACAGGTAAACAAAGAGGTAGATTATGGGTCAAACTGATGAATTTGAGAAACCTCCACAACCTGCACAAAGCTTTCCCTGACCCGAAGCGCCCTCCATCGTGGGAAATATACGAATCCTCCGCCACCATAGATTACATCTTCGTTTCAGAACCTATTTTGGCTATAACTAAATCTTTTGAAACAACACGAGTAAAAGCAAGTGATCATAATCCCTTGTCAACGACCTGGGAGTCAACAAGCCCCCGGAACGAATATGTGGAACATCACGTTACCATCAATGCACAGGGAAACCGATTACAACTTTCAAGTGATTCTATTACGGACATTGAAAATAGATTCAGTTCTATGCCAAATAATATGGGTACAAATAAAACGGATTACACGCCCCTATTGACGAAGTACAAGAAGACGCGTACAACTAAAATGAACGGTGGAAATCCTCCAAGACACACATATGATAAAACACTGGTAGAGAGACGCCGTGTGCTTCGTAAAATACAGCGTAAAGCAAAATCTACAGGATCACCAGTGGCAGTGAAAGAAGCGGAAATGGCAACAAAACTCTACAGATCTTGGTTAAAAGGACACAGACTGGCTCTCTATCAACAGGACGCAGAAGAAATCCTAAAAATGATCAGCGGTAAAAACATAAAAGAATTTTGGAGAGCTATAAGAACCGTTGATGAAGTACAAGAAAACACTATGATAAGTGAAATCGGAGAAACAACGTGGATAAAACATTACTCTGCAATGTATGCGGCGCCAACTACCCAATCAGTGAGCCAAAGTGATAAGACCTGGGAGTCATGGGCAAGAGTAGATGACCCGGAAGAAATTCGCTTGAAGATCGCGAGTTTATAAAATTCCCGAGCCCCAGGACCCGATGGGATAACGAACTTGGACTTAAAAACAAACCAAAAGGAGTGGGCTAGCCTGTTGAGTTTTCTCGTTTGAGAAAACGATACCACCTTCATGGAAAACAGCAACGATGGTACCGATATTAAAAAAAGGAGATAAAAGAGATCCTGCAAATTATAGACCAATTGCCCTTCTAGATATAATAGGTAAAGTATTCGGCTCAATGCTTCTCAACCGTTTTAAGCTCTGGAAGGCAGACTCTCCTTGCAATGACCCCTTCCAAACGGGATTAAAAAAAAACTTGGGTACGACAGCAAATATTTTGATGCTAAACGTCTTAAAAAACAGAGTAATGGACGGGGGAACAAGAATCTTTGTAGCCTTCATCGATCTGACCCAGGCGTTTGATAGGATAGATAGGGCTACTTTATGGTCTAAACTTGAAGCCTGGGACTGCCCGCAACCCATAGTAAACCCGATAAAGGCCTTGTATACTGACACCTCCATGCGTATTCGACTAGACCAAAGCGGCCTTCTATCATCGACAATTCCGACAGCAAGAGGGGTGAAGCAGGGCTGCCCGTTGGCCCCGGCCTTATTCCTGGCTTTCATCGGTGATATACAAGACGAGGATACTGAAATACGTGCATTCCCTCCTAAAATATGTAAAACCTTGATAACAAGACTTCTTTACGCAGATGACCTGGTCCTATTGGACCACACACCAATAGGTCTTCAGCGTCAATTGACAAACCTCCAGAAATATATGCAAAAAAATGAACTGGAAATAAATGTAAAGAAAACAAAATTCCTGGTATTAGAAAAAGCGACCGGAAAAAGGAAAAATTGAGACTAAAACTGGAAGGTTCCCTGATTGAAAGAGTGTTTGATTTCAAATATTTAGGAGTAACTCTAGAATCCTCTTCTCAAGACAAAGCAATGCAAACAGCACGGATGACTAAAATCAACAAACTGGCAGCTCAAGCCAGAGCCATAGATAAAAGGTTTGGTAGATTCACGTTGATCCCAGTATTGGAATACTACAAGAAAAGGTGATGCCGACTTTGACATATGGAGGAGCTGCAATGATGAATTTACCATCAACTATCTGGACAAAAATGGAGGCTAAGTTTTGGAGGAAAGTTCTCACTCTCCAAAACTCCACCCCAATTGCCTCAATCCGCCGAGAGCTCAGTCTACCTTCTCTCAAAAGTTCTGTATCACAAGCAACCTTAATGCTGTACAGGAAATGTCGGACGGCGTCGCCACCATCAATATGGAAATAGAAAGAAAGACAAGCAAAACACTCGTCAAATGGAAAGAAGAAAACATCAGTTTGCTGGAATAGGTACAGGCAGACGAAGACCAGCTAATAAAGAACCCAAGAAAAATTCTCACTAAAATTAAAGAACTCGACTGGATAACAACCTTGGAGATAGCAGGAAGGAACAAACTAACCTTACATCTACCACCAGATACGAGGAAACTTAATGAACTACAAGAATATATAAAGAAGTTTCCATCCAGGAAGGGGAGAGATATACTGCTAAGGGCCCGGTTGAACTTACTCCCGACAAACGAGATCTTGGCCATTAGAGGTCAGTCAGAAAACAATTCTTGTCGATTTTGTGGAACACAAGAAAATGAAACAATTCGCCATCTGCTCCTAAAATGTGCCGCAAACCAACATGTAAGAACCCGATACCTAAGATCAATCTTTACAGACTTTATCATTTCCGAAGAAGAAACATGTTGGTTTCGCCTGATCGGCGGTGACAAGACCCAATGGCAAATCGCTACCTACAAAATCCTGGAAGCGATATCATGGCCGACGTAGGCACATTCTTAGATAGTTTTTAGAGAGTTTTTCTTTCTTTTTAAAGAGTTGAACCCAAGACAGAAAATTCAAAACTTTGTAAAAATCTTTTTTTGATTAAATACAAAAAAAAAAAAATGAAAAGAATGAAATGCTCACACATGACTGAAAGATCAGGAGAGCCAAGATGCTGGGAGAGAGTGCAGCTGTTGGTGTATGAGCGTGAAGCAACCTGTAATGGATGGGCATATGGACTAATATCATGCCCTTCACATTTAGTGAAGAAAGAAACAGTCCACAAGGTGCAAAATATGAACAATGAATTCCTGGAATCATGGGCCAAGTATACAAAACTACTAACCTGGGATGATAATGAAGCAGAACCAATGTATATTTTACAATTGAAGAACGCAACAACCGGCTTCAAGAATGATGGCAAGGTCTATGTTGGAAAGAACAAAGGTTGAGGAGAAATAATTGAAGTACCAGGAATGAATGTAGGAACTGCAGTACTAATGGATCAATATTGGGCCTGCAGATCCAGAGCTTGCATGTAGTTGCCTATACATTGGGGAGGGGTGTGCTCAATTGTAAATGTACAAATACCAACATTGGTGATTCCCCAAAGTGACCTCCATATTGAGGAGTTCCCAAAAATGAATGAATACAACAGAAGGAAGAGATCATTTAATCTTTGTTGACTAAAAAAGATCATTATTTCTCATCAAAATCATTAAAGACATTCCTGATTAACACAACTTATTCAGTAAGACTGTCATGATTAGTGACATCTATATTTATACCAGGACTGCAAGCAGCAGTGAATGCCAAGTGGTTGCATATCACTAGGTGGGAGTTTCTTCAGACAACTAATACAACAATAAAATGATTCAATGCAATCAGAAGAATTGAGAGCCATCAGGCTGATGACCCTCCAAAACAAGTATTTTTTGGATCTGATAGCAGCAATGGAAGGAAGTGCCAGTGCCCAGGTCGGGCCATCTTGCTATACGTTTATACCATCTCATGATTGAAAAAATAGAACTCTGACAGAAGCAATAATTATGTTAACAAACCTACTCACACAAACGGAAGACAAACCTTTCAAATCACTTTCAGCAGTACAGGTGTTAGTGTTGCTAGGATCCTGTCTCTTAAGGATCATCTTGGGATCATGCCACAAAACAGCCAGGAAAACCATTGGAATGAAAATAGTAATTGACAATAACAGTGCCACTGGAGAGAAAGCACAGACTGAATAACATACTGAAGAAAACATCAAGAAGAGTTCTCTTGCACTTTCAGGACCAAAGTTTTACTATCCCCAAGATCGGAAGAGATATGTGGAACGATGGATATTGTGTTCACCAGCAGGGGTTTGTCGATATATGAACTGGATTGTAGATGAACATATAAAAAAATTGAGGTCACCTGAGGGGGGTGACAAAGATATGGGTCCCGAAGAAAAGAAAATATGATGAGATGATAGAAGATGAAGCAGAAATTGCGGAAGAAGGGGAGAAGAAAAGTATGCTTGAATATTCAACCAGAGGGGGGAATGTGGAGGAGCAGGTGGATGCCTCTTCTCTAGTCTCTGCCTCCTCACCACTGTCTTATTGGAGTAACAGATGAAGAACTACAATTGGGAACCCATGCACAAGTTTATGCGATCAGTCCGTACCGCGTCTATTGTATAAAAGACGATATACACTCAGAGAGCCATTCAGAAGATACCCTCATGTTGAGACAGTGGAAGGAGGTCCCCAAGAAGGATGCCCACTGCTAAAGTGCCAAAATGCAGATATGGGAATCATGGATGCACGCTAAGGAAAAGTCTGATGACGACAACATCATGAAGAAGATATATAAACATATGCTGAAACGATATGAAAAAACTTAAGAATGACAATGTAACTGAAGCACAAAGAGAAAAATATACCTAAAAATGAAGTAATCATGCAAATAAGAAGATGAAATAACTTGCTGGCCAATAACTGTAAATACGCTATAATGCAAGGTAGAAAAAACAAATTGAAGCTTGCTAAAAAGAGGTATATACACAACATTTAGGACACCCATTGGAAGAAAATGGGCAACAGTCCGTGTTAAAGAATAAACCCAGCTACCTCAAAATATAAGCATAGGATTGCACATTGAAGAATTGCTGAAGAAGCTGTTTTTTGTGTGCAGAATAAGGGAGTACGTTGGCTTGACGTCAAGGAGGCTAGTTCGAGAGATGGGTGCATGGCACAAAGGGAGTCGAATAAACAGACCATGTGCGTGAGACATATTTTGATTAAGATTAGGAGAGACAAGGACATTTGCAGGTGCAAAGCGTTGGACAACCACAAAGGCAAAAGACTATGTGAGGTGGAGTGAGCAAGTCTCTAAAGGCCAGAAGGGATAATGACACCCTGTTTACTCAAATCACATGGCAGTAATAGAGGCTGAAATGGACGAAATCATGGTATCTTAACACATGATGAAGAACTCAAAACAAAGACTATTCATTAGAGCTTGAATTAAGATAATGGTGTGTTCATATTCCCTCAAATGTCCCAGAACAGTGAGCAGAATAGGAGGTCAACTACAAACGAATGACCTTGGCGAAGGTTCAGGTCGATGAAATGTGATGGACTAATTGGGAAAACAAGAGAATAAGTTGATACAGCTTGAACACCTAGGTTTCATTCTTCTCACGTGCTGCAAAGGAGCTGAAACTCTAAGGTTGGATAGGGTTGTCAACCAATCAAAAGGCCTGCCACTCACTTTCATACACAATGTTGCAGTTATTAGTCCCCTGCCATATTCTCTGCTATAATCAGTATGTGACGTAGGCAGAAGTAGCTCAGGGTGTGTCCTACAGACAAGGGGCAGCCAAGGAGATATTAACCCCTTATACAATTGTATAAGTAGGTATGTTCCCCTACTTTCATACACAATGTTGCAGTTATTAGTCCCCTGCCATATTCTCTGCTATAATCAGTATGTGACGTAGGCAGAAGTAGCTCAGGGTGTGTCCTACAGACAAGGGGCAGCCAAGGAGATATTAACCCCTTATACAATTGTATAAGTAGGTATGTTCCCCTAATCCAATCCCTCCCGCTGATACATTTTATGAAATGCCATGTAGGATGACATCATAAATGATGTATGTGAAAGTATATAAACTTTGTACAAGCAAAATTATGTGTGAACTTTGAGGATCTACTTTGATAGCTGGCATATCACCCTGCTTTATTCCATTGAGACTAAAGCAGTATTTTATCTTCTTCCCTTGGTCTGTCCAGTTATTTGTTCTGAGACAATTATTGGTAATTCCATCTAGTACAAAGAAGACACTTCAAGGTGCTACAGCACAAAACCTTAATTTATCCCTAGAGACTTTCAAATGTGACTTTACACGTGATGTTATCTCGCAGTAGGGCAACATCACCTTGAAACCCGAGGATGTCCTGAATGACTCGTGGCTCTATTGCCCAAACAAGCCCCCTTGCTCGTAGCTGATGTATTGGAAATGGGCAGTTGTATGCATGCTGGTAACAAAAGCTGTATCACCTGAACGCCTCTCTCTATCCACTCAATGTTTTTATTTTTATTTTTTAGAGAAAGGTTGTTTTATTAGTAGAGACAAAGAACTGGAGTTGATGATGGCAATCCCATTAATGGGAGCTTTACATATTCACAGTAACATATAATACAAAAACCTGATCGACTGGAAGGGGTTTGGATATTAACTAAGTACAGCACAGACTGACAATGAGATCAATAAAATGCAAGACTTACTGTGATAAATTGGATTCTGCGTTGCCGAGGTACAAGGGTAAGTAGTACAAGAATGAGTAGAAGCTAAAAGGCCCACTCTTCCCCACAATGCTACGAACCAGGAGCCAGCACAATCATAAAGGTAAAACATTAAGACCTATAACATTTAAGACATCTACCCCTGCACCTTTGTGGTAATGTGGGCCGGGGGAGGCTATGCTCCGAAGAGGGGTGTGAATGTGAATCAGTAATGACCCAAACAGCAAAGCATGACAGTTCCAAAAAAAAAGGGAATGTCCAATCAAGGTTCTATAAAAATAGATATACCTCAATAAAACACACCAACACACCACCTGAAAAATACCTAAATAGAAACACACTACACAAAACCCACCCCTGAGGAAGAGCAGAGAATATCAAAGCTAGCACAATGCAGCACTCTTGGTATAGTAATCAATGGTGTAATGCAAGTGAAAACAACAATGTTCTTTAAAGGATATGTTTCTTAGATGAACAAAGATGAAAAATGGACCTAACCAGTCTCTAGGGCCAAAGTGAACCAAAGGGGGCAGCTGCTGATCAATAAACAATGTTTTGTTCCTAGGTGGTTGCATGGTGTCGAACCTCGGCTTCAAGCAATGGTGTGAGCGGACCAAGCTCAGTTCCAGTATGATGGATTGTGAGGGCCCAAGCAGCAAGCAGACTTTAGGCAGCTTCAAATGCGGTAGCTCTGCGCATCTTGAAAGTGTTTTTCAGTGGTGTAGGTCGAGGCGTTCAGCAGGATCTCTTTGAGGTCAAGCCAAGTCACAATGTAACCTTTGGGAATGGTCGATGCGTGACTCTTCAGAGGTTCCAGTTGGCAGGTGACCGTGGTCAAAATGATGATCATATTACTCCAAGGTGTGGTTCGGTGAAGCAGCAGTTTCAAGGGGCGGTGTCAGTTGGAGTCATGGTGTTACCCACGGTTAGAGTTGGCAAGTCACTCTCCAGCTGTTCGAGTCGGGTCCTGGGGTCGAGTTGTTGATTTGATCCTAGCAAGTGACAGGCTCAGCGAGGGCACGATGCAGCATTGAACGGCTCAATGTGAAAGCAATTATTCAAAGGAGTGCCAGAAGTTAGCACTGGTGGTATCTCTTAGCACCCATGGCGTCAACAGTAGTTCAGGGAGCCTTTAGCTGATGTGGGCCTCAGGAAGCTGTGAGCCCCACTCCAGGTGATCTAGGACGGGATGTCATGTAAGATTCTGCTGCAGAGTGTCACCCTCAATGTGCCCACGGAATGGGTAGGGGGCAGAACTCTCCTCTTTCTTGGATTTCTCCATCTTCACCTCAGTGGTTGAAGGCTCTGGAGACTAAAACTCTCCCAATAGAAGTCCAGTAAATCCTTCTCAGTTGTTGTTCCACAATGTATCAAAAAAGTGGTGGGAGATGCCTTGTTTTAAAGGCAAACGACCACAAGTCATTGGACTAAAGCTAGTCTGCCTTAGTGGTTCAATCTCTGTTCTTGAAAGAAGTGGACTTTGCCCTTCTGACGTTACACCCAGAGCGCTGGGCTCTGCAGGTTTGGAATGGACAGGAAGGAGAGAGAGAGGCAGAGAGAAACAAAATGGTGGAAGTCTTCTTCCACTGTACAGCTTCTTCCTGACTACTCTTACCCAATCCCCTCCTCTCTCACTAGGATCAAAGGCCTCTAGAAATACAGTACCCTGGTGTGTGGCTTCCCATCTTTGATTGAGTGTGCTCCATGGCTGCTGGGGTACCTACCCTCACAATGAGCTCAAAGAAGAGGCATGGCCATTCATGTTCCTAGCCTCCCATTAGGAAGGCTCATCCTATCTGGCCCAAATACACGTCACCTTCCATAGCTTCAGCTGGCTCACAGGAGCTGGGACATGTGTGACAAAAAACGGAATGTGGCTGCAATGATTATAAGTAGTGCCAGGCACCATGCCTTTACTCAGGCATAGCTTTATTTTAGAGTTTAACATACCACCATCATAGTCTATGTACAATATATATAGGTATGGTAATGAAGGGCCATATCTTAAATGCAGCCCCTGTGCTGTAGAGAATTGGCTGTCGCTGCAGCTGTCAAATGGGAACCTCTCTGTGCCACTGGTAGAGCAGGTTCTGAAAACCATCAGGAAAATGATGCAGCAGGGCCCAGAATCACCCTATGATTTTAGCATGGAGTTTATGAAAGGGGAATCTGATTAGCAGATGACCCTTTCAGGGATGGAATTACCTGCATTATTTTATTATTTAATAACAATCAAAAAGGCAGGGCTTTTACAGCTTTGCCAAATGGCAATGCGTCAGTCACACTTACACATGTTATATCATACACACCACATTGTACATTTTATTGCGATGTTGCGGTCGTTCATTTGGCAGGAAGATAACATTCAGATTGTGAGGGGTGACGTTAACACAGAGATGGTGCCTCTTGCAGTTTTAAAGCCTCACACTGTGAGGAAGTTCTTAATCTCTGAAGTTAAATGTCAAGGAGTAGGGGTGTGAGAAGCAGCACGATTCAGCTTTGGTATAAGTATACTCCATGAAATTATACGAAAACATTTGGAAATTAAACTTTCCGCTAGGAACATACACTCAACAAAAGCTGATTTTGGAGATGTTTACATATGTTGATGTAATATTAGGAGTATAAAAGGCACTGTTGAAAGATACAAAAACTGTTTTTTTTTTCCCAATCACATTTTTAAAGAAAAATAAATTCCACTAAAATAGAATAACACGTTTAAACCAGGAGGTCTCTGCAGAGAACTATGGCTGCAAATCTCTCATTGCTGCAATGATTTACTGCAAATCATTAACAATGACTTCCCGGTCAAAAGAATAAAGAGAGAGACAATCATGAGGTCCGGTACAAGTATCTGCCACTGGGCTAGACACTGTACCAGTTCCACTTCCAGGATTTCCCTCCTGGCCGGGCCACCGGGCTACCCACTGTACCAGTTCCACTTCCAGGATTTCCCTCGTGGGTCGGCCACCGGGCTAAACACTATATCAGTTCCACCTCCAGGATTTCCCTCGTGGGTCAGCCACCAGACTAGACACTATATCAGTTCCACCTCCATGATTTCCCTCGTGGGTCGGCCACCGGGCTAGACACTATATCAGTTCCACCTCCAGGATTTCCATCGTGGGTCGGCCACTGGGCTAGACACTATATCAATTCCATCTCCGGGATTTCCCTCGTGGGTCGGCCACCAGGCTAAACACTATGGCCCTCATTACGACCCTAGCGGAAAGCAACCGACCGGACCGCCATAGCGTAAATAGCGTTTCCGCCATTGCACGACGGAGCAAAGTGCGGCTCATTCCGACCCATCGGGCACGAGTACCACGCCATGGCGGAAGTGCAAAGTCCGCGATGGCGGAAATGACCCCAAAACGGCCCACACCGCCGCCGTACGGCACCCTAGGTGCAATTCCGCCACCCCTCTTAGCGGTCACCGCAATGAGCGGCAATCGGAAAGTACGGTGACCGTAAATATACGGAAACGGAAGTAAAAACATGGTCCCGGAACGGGAAACATCACGCCGTACACCTATAAAAACACTATTTCCACACAACCATTAAAAATACTACCCTGAGACACATCCCAACCCGACATCCACCCTAGTGAAACCAAGAAAAATGGGAAAAGTAGCGAAGAAAGCGTGCGACCGCAAGCGGCAGGTCCACTTCTCCCGTGAGGAACTCACCGTGCTCACAGAGACCCTCCAGGAGAATGCTGCCGTCGTCTTCTCCACGCAAATGACCAGGACGGCACTTGCGAACAAGAAGGCCATATGGGCCCTGGTGGCACAGCGGGTAAGTGCGGTGGGGACCGCACCCCGCAACCCACAGCAATGCAGAAAGCGATGGGACGACTTGCGGATCCGCGTCCGTAGCATACTTTCTGCCAACCGCAACATTGCCACAGCTACCGGGGGAGGATCGGAATCACCCATCAAGCTGACCCCCTGGGAAGAAATCTGTGCCTCCACCATTGGAATGGAGAGTATAGAGGGAGTCGGAGGGATGGAGAAAGGAGTGCAGACATCCGAAGAATCAGGTAGGTGTCCCAAATAAAACAATGCTAAAACCACAATGTCCAATCATGTGAAGTACCACGTGTCCACATAGTGCAACAGTAACACATGTCCAGGAGAACGTCCACATACATAGGCCCGATAGCACACTTTAAAACTCACATTAAATACATAAATAAATAAAAATCCTAAAAACACCCTCTGCACGTGCAGCAGGCACACCCTAACTGCAGGCTGCAAAACAACTGCACCCTCACTCCACACAAAAAAGAAACCACCTCCAAGGCCCCAACCCAAATCACCCTCAGGTACCACCCCAATGCATGTGATACATTGCCATTCCAATTCCCACAGACCCATCAATAACGCTCGCCCTCTTCTACTCCACCACAGCGTCCGATTCAAACGACGAGCTCCAGGACACCCCTACCAGCACACCTGCAAAGAGGGCCAAGACCAACGGCCAAAGACCCTCCACCTCAGCTGCACGCATCAAGACACGGCAGCAGGACAAATCAAGTGGCAGCACACAGGAGGGAACTCCAACAGGCACCCCAGCACCCAGCATGCCCACAACAGCACCACCACAGGTCCCCCCAATGGATGCCACAGTAGGCACTGCTTCTGGTGGCAGCAGCACCATAGGTGACACTGCATTAATGGCAGCATGCTCCGACACAGAAAACGGGGATGTCGAAGTCAGATCCATCCATGACCTGTCTCAATCCCCCTGTCTGTTCCATCCCGTACACCATGAGGATACCACGCAGGGGCACCCACAAGACGACGACTGGCCATCCCCCACAAGCCCTGTGGCAAGGCAACATGAGGTGACCAGCCCCTCTGTGACACCACCGCAAATGGCCATGGCACAGCAGAGGCAACAGTCCCTCGACCAGGTAATCGTGCAACAGCAGCAACTGGCCACGCTCCTCAAGGACCATGCCGATGAATGTGGGGGCACTAAGGCAGACATAGAAACATCAACTGAGACACTTAGGGCAGAAATGGAGAGAAGTACAGAGACACTAAGGGCACAAATGGAGAGTAGCACCGAGAGCCTGAGAGTAGAAATGGAGAGAAGCACCGAGAGCCTGAGAGTACAAATGGAGAGAAGCACCGAGAGCCTGAGGGGGGAACTGCATGCGACGTCCAAAGACGTATGTGCCGAACTTGCCGCTGTGCGCCCTGTGCTCACTGAGCTCTCACAAACCCTTAGGGACATGCATGGACGTGAGCAGGCAGAGACATCATCCGTTGCAAGTTCCGTCCAGGGCAGCCCCCAACGTAGATCAGGGAGGAACCTACGCTCCACAGGCAGGGGTGCCCCTGATACCCGGAGAGGGGGCTTGCAATAGCGACTGCCCACTGACCATGAGCATCTCTGGACACTGGTGTTCGGGGGGGAGGTAGGAGGGTGGAGGGGGTGTGTTGGGCTCACTTGGGTGGCGGGTCGATGGGGTGTGTAACATGATTTCACATATGCCATAAACAATGCACGATCATCCAATGAGATGTGTGGACATTGATCTTTGTGTACGAAGCCATTATAGGCGTACAGTCCCTATTGTGCATGTTCCGGACACACACAGTGCCACAAGTTCCGTGTCCATGTATCAGCCACCAGGCGTGAGTGCTAGAAGCATGCATCTATGATATGCTGACAAATGTCACGGCCCTCCTGTGCCTCGCAGACTCCTTGAGGTGCTGCCACATCCCCACCCTCATCATGACCATCTTCAGGTGCTTGCAGTTCTGCGTCAGGGGGCATGGGCACATTTCTACGTACGCACATGTTGTGTAGCATGACACATGCCATGACCATCTTTGCAACCTTCTCATGGCGGTACAGGAGTGCCCCGCCAGACCTGCTGAGGCAGCGGAAACGAGTCTTCAGTAGGCCGAATGCCTGTTCTATGACTACATGGGTACGTGAGTGGGCATGGTTGTAGTCCTCCTCATGCTGGTCCCGTGGGTTCCGGAGTGGTGTAAGGAGCCATCTCTTCAGTGGATACCCGGCATCACCTGTATGTGGACAATAAAGGATGTTTGAGGAATGCCATTGCTACGTACGCACCCCCCCCCTTCCTGCTAGGTCATTTGCGCATCACATACCCCACATTATCATGCTTGAAATGAGACTCACCGAGTAGCCAGGATCTGTTCCCTGCGTGTCGCTCCATGTAGCGTGGTATTGTAGAGTTCCTCAAGACCATAGAATCATGGGTTGATCCAGGGAATCGGGCACAACAATGTGTAATGATCCTGTTGGAGTCACACACCATTTGTACATTCAGAGAATGAAATTGTTTTCGGTTGCGGTAGTGGGCCTCCATGGCATGTGGGACGACCAATTCCACATGGGTGCAGTCGATGGCACCAATGCAACCCGGTATGCCGCCAAGTGCATGGATTCCCACTTTTGTGTTTGTAATTTCCTGCTCCGAGCGCGGTAGAGAGATGTAGTCGTCTGCGTGCCTCAGGAGGGCATCGAGCACTTGCAATAGTGTCCGTGAGAACAGTGGCTGTGAAATGCCATGCAACTGTCCGACTGTGTGCTGGTAGGTGCCTGTGGCCAGGAAGTGGAGTACAGACACCACCTTCAGTAGGGGTGGGATGGCGGTTGGGCTATCTATCATGCTGACAAGGTCAGCCTGTGTCATGTCCACAATGGCGGTTATGGTGTCCCGGTCCAAACGGTAGAGGGTGTGGATCTGCTCATCAGTGAGGTCGAACGGATGTGCTCGGAGGCGTGGGATTGCGGGCTGCCTGCGTGGTGGTAGTGGCTGTGCTGGCGGCCCTTGCTGGCCCTGCCTTGCCCTCCTCCTCCTCCTGCGTCTCCTCCGTGCGGCCGGTTGTTGTAGTAGTTGGGGTTCGTCTTCTTCTTGAAGTTGGAGTACTTGCAGTGCTATCAGGTCCCCCAGGGCCAACATCGCTAGTCCTGCCGGTAGCATTTCGGAGTGGGTGTGGTTGTGTGAGGGGGTTGGGTGTGCAATTTATGTGTTTTCAGGCTGTATAGCCTCCACCTGTGGTGATTCATTCCACCTGTGCAAGCTGCAATCCCCTTTGGGCGAGCACGTCCCGCACACAACGCTGCAATTCGACGAATGGCATCTTGCTATTACAATCATGTATTTGTTCCCGATGGCAGTGTAATATTGGTTGATATGTTCATTCTGCTATGGTCCCATTGGTTCACATACTATCTTTGCAGTCGCGAACAGACTTGTGAAGGGTCAGTGGAACGTAGTACTCGAGTTACGGTGGACCCTCATGCAACACTGTACCGAGGTTCACCGACGGGCGGGGCGTCCCATTTGTGAGTGAAGCCAGTTGCCATTTTCACACACAGCCGCACTAGATGGATTAATTTGTGATTTCAAGCGGCCACAGATGCCTTTTCGACGTGATGTTGGAAATGAGGAATTCGAAGGACAGCGCTTTCGGTTTTCAGCTAGCGGCGAGGAGACGCCCACAGGTCTGACTGCAAATATAACGTTCTATTGTTCAATGTCCTTGGGACAGGGGCCATGGCGAGAATGCAATGATTGATATGAATGGTATGGGATGCGCAATAGCGTAGTGGACGATGAGGCCGGACGTTCCCAAATACATGTTACTTCACAACACTGGAATTACGGGCTGGAGCACAGTGGATTTTGCAGGCTGCATGACGCACAGACTCAATGGAAATTTCACATGTTATGTGAGTATGAAATCAGGCGTTTTCATTACGGGATGAGGGAATGATGTATGGATGCATGGACAGATGATTTCATACAGTGTTTGCCGTGTACGGGGCTTCTTGGAATCTATCCACCTCCCCTGCGCTATGTGATGCAGGGCTGCCATAGTGGGACCATCGTCTATCTGGCCTTGTTGAACCCTCCCTGTCTCGACGCGCCTTCAGACACTTGTGTCTATGCACGTTACTAATCCCATCTGATGGATTCTGTTTTGACAGACGCATGCACAGTAACACTTGTTTGTAATAGTGTTTTCACCTCGATATAGATAGTTATGATTCGCAAGTGGTTTTTGGGTGGTGATGATCCCTTGGAGTGGGCTAGCATGCATATGGCTGTGGATTTTGTGTGATCATTGAAGTGAGTAATTCAAATGCAGTTCTGATGCCCATACTATTCTTTTTCATTTCATTTGGGTGACAGGTATCTCCTCCCCTTTTGCCACTGCCATCTGTATGCCACTCCTGCAGATGGATTTTACTCCCGACACCTGCTGCTTCGTGTTAATCAGTGGAGCACCATTACGATCTTATGGGACGATCGCCAATGGGCCACATGCCCTTACGCAGTACTAGTGGCTTGGAGCAACATTTCGGCCTTTCAGCTGGACTAGTGCCTCCCTAATGGGACGGACCTGCGGTTCGAGGCGCTTCCATGTTGCCTTTTCGTACGAGAATGTAGGCCCTGTGTACCATGAGGGAACAGGGCGTCACACAAGAATTAGCTGGTCATTTATTGCGGATGCAGCCCACAATGGTGAATTATATTTTGGGGTTCATGGCCTAATGGCTGTATGGGCTTGGTGAATTTGTTGTGCATTAAATTTCTATTCTGATATGAACCGTGTAGCGTTCTTCTTTGCAAGTGATGTGGCATATTCCTATTTGGGGAGCGATGTATTGTGAGGAGATCTGCATTGGGTTCCAGCTTCGGAGTATAGTTGCGTGGTACTGTGCTGGGCGCGTTTGCCTACGGAGCCCAGTGAGGTCAGGGATTAGGGCTGCCATTATGACTGTTTTAATGATGTCATGCTCAGGGGCGGGGGATTAGCTTTTGTGTAACAGATGCCGGTCAGCCAGGTGGATTGGTGGAATGATGTGATTATCAGAATATGGCTGGTCACAGGTGCCTGTGTTTGCGTGCGTTTCTTGGAGGGAGACTGAGGTCATGTCCATTTGTGTAGCTTCTGTATTCGTGCCATCTGTGCCCTGCAGCTCCCGTTGGCCCCTCTTGAGGTTCATTTGTTCGTTGGCAGGCATGGGTGACATGTACATTTCACTGGTTGCATTGTGTGACTTCATTGCACCTACGAGGAGTTGTGCAATGTGGCCAGGGAGTGGTGTGCAGGCACTCAGTAGGGCCGTTTACGGTTGGTTCGCGATGCCGTACTTCTCACCATGGCGGAATGGTACTTTCCGCCGTGCTTGGTGGCGTTAGGTGCATAGGGTCAGAATTCGCGTACCGTTGCGCCATGGTGGTAATTACGGTTTGGCGTGCGCGTACTTGGTGCAGTTAGCGTTGGCGTTCACTACGGTGTCGCTAATGGCATCGTACTTTACGGTGACGGGTCGTGATCGCACCGAGCGCTATTCGATGGCGGTATTGCATTTCCGCCATCGTTTTTCGATTTCCGCCAGGGTCGTAATGAGGGCCAATATCAGTTCCACCTCCAGGATTTCCCTCGTGGGTCGGCCACCGGGCTAAACACTATATCAGTTCCACCTCCAGGATTTCCCTCGTGGGTCGGCCACCGGGCTAAACACTATATCAATTCCACCTCCAGGATTTCCCTCGTGGGTCGGCACTGTTATAAAGGACATCCTCGCAATTGGAAAACTCTCTGGGTCCACTCTTTGTCCTGCTGTCTGTGTCTCACGTTTTCATCTTAATAAAGAGGTACTTTGTTTTTGGGGGAATTCTTTTTGCTCTTTCCCAGATTATGGGGTTGGAATGGGGGAACACAAATGTTTATTTGGCTTGATCTTCTCTTTGCCATATTTAATTTGACAGTGGTCAACTGTTTCTTTTTCTCTGCAAGACTTTGTTTTACCAAGATACACCAGCATTCATTTTCACGACATCCATGTTTACAATGAGTTTGTGCCTACCAACAATTTACAGGAGATGTAGTACGCTGAAACAGTCAAAGGTTGAAAAAACCTCACGGGCAGTATAATAGTAATGTTAATAGTACCAATTTCGGTTGGGTGATATTGTATGTAAATATGTGCTCTGTAAAGTGCTTTGGATTAAGGCGCTATATAAATAACATTATTATCATTATCATTATCATAATAAAAAGAAACTGGGAATCCTGGCAAATTTACAGGGCTGCTTACTTGACAATTTTGCAATACTCCACCAGCATAAAAACAAATTATACACACACCTTTTAGGGGTGGTAGGCCAGCATGGAGAAGAGTGAAAGAAGGAGGAAGCGCAGGGCAGTGGAGGGTTCAATTGAGAGACATGATGTTTAGAGCGGCAGCACTTAGTTGAGGAACTCTGCCTTTCATGCTTCCGAGATTGATAAATGAGTACCAATTTTAATTGGGTAATAATAGTAATGTACGTAAATATATCCCATGTAAATCACTTTAGATTAAAGTACTATGTAAAAAAATATTATTATTATAGCATCATAAATGGCATTTTTACCATACATTGTTACCATAAATTTGTGTATAGATATTGAGCATTTGCCAGGCAATGCTCCTGGCAACATTTTGCAGCATTTGCTAGCACCGATGGCCAGTTAATACCACTGGGGCAGTGCCTGGCAAATACCTTTGCCATGCCCACACAAAAGCCAAAACTGTTGCCATTGCCAATGTTTCTTCAAGATATGCAAATCTCTCCTAGGCCTCCTTTTCTCCAAGGAAACGAACGTGTGCGTGCAGTCTCCTGTAACTAAAGTCCTCCATCCCTTTATTTGGTTTTCCATTTTCTTAATTCACTATTATCCTCTTACACAAGTGGCGACCAAACAAGGTAAAATGCCCTATTCACAATATGGCCTGGTTATGACATCATACCGTCCTAAAATGGACTCTCTGACCTTCCTCCTGGTGCCTCTCAGGACGAAGGATAAAGCTCCTCCCTGCTTTCCAAAAGGCAGCGTGTTATTGGCCCTCATAACCGATTGGTTGTCTGTAAGGCTTTTTCTTTGCATGTAGTGGCATGCATCACCCCGTTAAACTCGCCCTTGGACTTCCTGTGTATTATTGAGTGCTTCAATCTGCATTCCACATTGAACGACATCTGCCACAACGGCACCGGAAACGTACACACATACGAAAAATGAAATAGGGTTTTTACACTTTAAACGCAGCACTTGCTCACATGGATTATGGGTTGTTTCCTATATGTCAATTAGGCAAATTGGGTGATCTGTGCCCCTCCACTTAGACAACTGTAAATCATGTGTTTGCCAAATGCACAGCTTTATTTTCCAGGTCACTGGGCCTGATATAATACTGCCTTTTTCCGGCTTAGTAAAGAGACAAATGATGAAAAGGCAAGGGCGTGTGGTTGTTTACCCGGCGTTTGAGCTCGCAGGAGGCAAAGCCTTCTGGTGCATTCATGTTCGTATTTGAACAGGGCTCTGACAAAATGAGCTTTTGGCAGCTGCCAAAATAATCCCTACTTCTCATGTCAGCGCAGGTGCCAACCCTGCCGGAAGCCCAAATCAGCTTTATAGCAAAGAAAATGGGGGCACGAGTTGGGGAAGCCAGAGACTGCTCTGGCCTGGCGTGTGTCTGGGAAGAGGTATTGTCATTATTACTGCACAGGTGACAAAGCTGGAGACTGCTCTGGGCTGGTGTGTGTCTGGGTAGAGGCAATTTGCATAATTACTGCATAGCTGATAAAGCCAGAGACTGCTCAGAGCTGGTGTGTGTCTGGGTAGTGGCATTTGCATAATTACTGCATAGCTGATAAAGCCAGAGACTGCTCTGGGCTGGTGTGTGTCTGGGTAGAGGCAATTTGCATAATTACTGCATAGCTGATGAAGCCAGAGACTGCTCTGGGCTGGTGTGTGTCTGGGTAGTGGCATTTGCACAATTACTGCATAGCCGATAAAGCCAGAGACTGCTCTGGGGGCGGTGTGCTTCTGGGAAGAGGTATTGTCATAATTACTGCACAGGTGACAAAAAGGGAGACTGTTCAGACTGGGATGGCATGTGCCTGGGTACTGGTATCCTCATAATTATGCATAAGTAACAACACAAAATTTCTCTCGGTTGGCATCTGTCTGGTAAAGAAATCCTCAACTTTTCTGCATAGGTGACAAATCTGGAGACTGCTCTTGGCTGGCGTGTGTCTGTATAGGGGTATTGAGAGGCAGATGAATACGTCATCCATAGCATTTGCCCCACCCCCAGCTCAATGCTGTAAGGGTGAGAAATGTTACTCACTAAGACAATCGTAGCAACCTTATCCCAGGCGTGTACATGAGGAGATGGACACGATTTAAGCTGAAGATGGCATGAGTAACCTAACTAACAGTCTGATGATACATGAGCATGAATTAGACACAAAGCAAATCAGCACTCAACATGGAGAACGCATACAGTAGGTCATTTATGCACTTATACATGAAGAATATTAACATAGCATCCATAAAATATAAAGAATATAACATAAGCAATGAATATGCTGAATGCAACAGGAAAGGCACACAAATATAGATCACTAAAATAGAAACGCAACAATAATGGGCAGCTATCTTTTCCAAAATGGAAGCCACAACATGCATCTAAATAAATGAAAGGCCTCAAGGATTCACGAGAATTCAAAAGGCTGAAATAAAAAAAAATACAGATCTGTGCACAGCTCAGGAAGGAGCTGACAACCAGAGTCAGTGAAAGCATGAGATAGCAATTCCCAGGACGCACGAAGGATGCTCCCGGAATTAATTAAGGTTTTGTAAGAATACAACCAGCCTTTGTAAGCCAGGTGCAGGACAACTATAATCCAAAAGACTCCATGAAGAATAACTCAAAAGTGGCCCCAGTGGCCAGAGAAAACATAACACGTCAATATTAGCCAAAAATCCTAATAATTGAAGGGTGAAATAATTCTAAACAAGGTCCCCTCCCTTGTGACCTATGATTGAAGAACACTGTCTATTCATTAGCAACAAACACAGATAGGACACCTACCTTACTCCTACATATAACCACGGCCATGAGATGCCACACAAGGTCAAATACAAAGAGATCACTGTGGCTCATGGCCGCGAAATGAGGGAAGGTATCTTCTTTAATTGAAAGGAAAGCAGTCTGTAACCTTACTCCCCCTACTCCTGTCTGGCTGTTTCGCTCACCTGGTATCCACAGGTGTGCCACACAATACTAGATGGAGGTCTAAGCGCTATCCCGGACCCCTCTCTACTTGGTTATGTGCCAGACATTGGGTAGCGCCTATAACAGGAGAATGGAGGGCTAAGATACTGGTTCTTTGATGGGTGGACTCCCACCTCCCTCTGGTCCAAATTCCCTCCCTTGGGGTTATTGCCCACCTTAGGTTTTTGTGTGTTAAACTCTACATCCTGAGTCTCTGTGCAGGGGCGCGTGGTTGGTGCGGGCGTTCCGTGGACCTAGTTGCTTCACTGGTCTATGTGCCTTTATGTTGGGTCCAGACCGGCTGTGACTCCGACTTTGCTTGCTGTCTTTCACGTGAGTTATAATGTCTTTTCTGTCTTTATTCTGTCTCTTTCTTTCCCTTTGTTTTCTCTGTCTTCTCTGCTTCTTGCTCCACTACGCTGTTCCCTAACAATGTCTCTTTTTGTTTTCACAGGGATGGTTGCGATCTCAGAGTTGCTGCACCGATGGCAAAGACCACGGCGAGTTATTGATGCGCGGAGCGCTGCGCTGTTTATTGGTGTTAATTGCTAAACTATGTTCTCTTCCCTTCTTTGTACAGGTTGTGGTGTTGTTCCGGAGTGATGAGCGATCAAAGCGCTGCTTGCCCAAGTAAGTGCTTTGTTAATGCTGACCTTGTTCCTTCTCCCTTGCAGGTTGCGGTGAAACCCAGAGGTGTGCGAGGTAAGAGAAGCACAGGGTGCTGCCAGGACTCACTGCTTGCCCAGGTAAGAATTGTTATTAATGCTGTCCTTGTTTCTTTACCTTTGCAGGTTGCAGCAAACTCTGGAGATGGGCGAGGTAAGCGAAGCGCAGGATGGATTCAAGACCGGTTACTGCACAGGTAAGTGTTCTTGCTCGCTAATGCTGATCTTGTTCTTCCCGGTTATTAATGAAATCCAGATCTAGGGCTTCAGGATCGAGCCACCGGAGAAGCAGATGAGCAGGAGCTTGATACGGTGAGCGTTACGCTGCAGGAGTGTAGAATAACACGAAGCGTTTTCTGCTGTTTGGGTGTGGTTTAAATAGCCCAGGTAAAGTAGTTCCAGGCCAAGTAGTTCCAGGCAAAACACTAGACCGCATGGCTTGGTTCTAAAGAACTGAGCTGTGTAATAGGCCTCCATGTTGGATTAAGGTCCAAAACTGGTATTGCTTTATTCCTGATAATGAGCCTGGCGCTAGAGGTGCCAGGACTGACTCCATGTATGTTTCTGATGGAGTTTTAAGACCCTTGGAGCCAGTGTGAGGGGCTTTAGCCCCACTGCTACCTGGGGGCTGTTATACCTGATGGGGTCAGCTGCATGGATCGTAACACTGGCTCATCTCTTGACGAGCTGTCAGTTGTTCAAGTTTGGTTGGTAAGAAGCCAACCAATGAAAATCTTTAATGTTATGTCACCCATGGAGCAAGGTGGCAGCCAATTAAATATTGCAGAGATATGTCTTTTTACCATTATCAATTTGGAGGTGGTTGCAGGAGGAGTCTTCAGACAAGCTTTACCTAATGAGAAATCTAACCCCTATAGAATGTATATGCAATCACCACTATTGACCAATCTCCACCCCCGTAGGTTTTTGGTAACTAAGATTACAGTATGTCAGTTATGACAAATGTTGAATATATAAACCATTGTCTTATGTAACCAGCATGAGCACCACAAACTCTATGCTTGTATTCTGTCCCTGCTTTATTTTGACACTTTATTTTGATGATAATAAGGCTGGATTTTGCCTTGCACTTTGTCTATTTCCGTTATTGAGTCCGGTATGAACCGACTCCAAAACCTCGGTGGAAGTTGGAACTTTCCAGGCCATCTTAACAGATGTTAACAGAGGTGATGGTTTGCTAGGAGTTGTCTGATTGTCAAGGAGTCCCAGCCTTTGCCCCGAAGAATGCAGAAGTGGTCTGTGGAGAGCAGGATTATGCATAACAGAGAGAGGTCGACAGGAGCCCCTTTCGATTAAGTCATATCCGGTCCCCACAGGCCACCCTGTAGGGCAGAGGGCAGTTGGCTGTTAAGACTCAACACAAAAGACCTTCAGCAGATCCAAGAATGTAACTATCACATAGGCCTGGCAAAACGGGGGGGGAAATTGGTTGTATATTGGGGATTGTAATGAAATAGAGAGTTACATGTTGAAGGAGGTAGCTTGTGACAAGGGTCAAAAAATATCACATGGTAAACCTTGTTAAGTGGGAATAAAAAGAAGAGACAAATACCTCACCAGGATTTGAGAAGATGGCTGTAGTGTATTTAATTATGTAATAATTGCTGGCACCAGCCTTACATTGTAAGATAGCTTAGGCTTTGTAAAAATAGGACTTTTGTGTATATTGACAGCTATTCTGGAGGATGTGAAATTGCTGGGTGGGCTGATGCGTGTTATCCAGTGTGGGACTGGTGAGGTGGGGTTGCTCAGAGTATGAGTGATGGTTGTGGTGCCTCTCTGAAGCATTGGGTGAAACAGGAGGTGTGGTCTCAGAGAGAGATGGAGAAGTATTATTTTGTGGACAGAATTATTTCAAAAGGGTGTGAAAGGGAGGCAAAAGAGGGTGAGTGAGAATTTAATTAAAATATTGGTAAGTATTGGTAAGTTAAGCTGTGACGTATTATCATGGGAGACACTCCCATTATCCACCTGTGCAAAGCATTACCCCGGTATAAGAACAAAATAATGAAATAATATAGAGTGTGGCTGCGGGACACAGCGGGCAAAATATTTCTGCTCTGGCCGCACAAAGGCTCTTACTCGAAGACAGTACTGCAACACATGTTCACCTTTTAACATGCCACATAGAGGGGAAAACTGTTACAGAATAAACCAGCCATTCTGGAACTGTAGAAAATGTATGGGGAAGAGATAGAGGAGCCAACTGTGAAGAATCCTGTGGATCCCTCACTGAAACCCTGCCCAAAGTCTCCTCCTTGGTGGCCTGGGAAAGTCAGACACTTCCTGATCATGATCAGCTGCGAGGAAACAGGGCCAAAGTTGGTGAGGAGATCCAGTGGGATAAGACGCAGAATTAGTCCTCTGAAAGGAAGTACCTTGCTGGGTTACCCAAACAGGTAATGGCATATTGTCATTATAATGTCCTCACCCGCACAAAAGATCTGTGACTCGGGGTACAAGCTCTGTTAAATCTGAGCCAGCCTTATTAACAGAAAGATCTTCCAAAGTATATCAGGATAAACACCCTCCATACTCCCAAAGGTATAATGTAAAAGGATCTAGAGAAAATGCCTTAAATTTGATATCTTCCACTGTAACAACCAATTCTAACAGTTCATCTTTTATGAGTTTAAGGGAAATAAATCTACCCTTAAAAGTAACTTAATTATTAAAAGAACTAACTTTGTTCAAGAGGAGTACAAGTCCCATAATCCCATAAGTACTAGGATGAGGAGGAAGGCTGAAGAGGCATGTAGTTGCAGTAGTCAGGCAATTAAGCCTAACAGGCCACACATGAGAGAACATTTGAGGCTTAATAGGCACCCTCAGGTGCAGGCAATTGGAAGGAGAGGAAGGAGCTGGAACTGTGACTGGGATGCAAGCTGTAACAGTAGTAGCAGAAGGAAGAAGGCACAAAGCTTGCAAACCAAGCTGAAGTGGGAGAACAAAAGGGACACTAGAACATGGAGACAGCATATTTCAACTGCAAGTTCTGAGAGGGTCCTGTTCCCCCAAACACTGAAGTGCAGAAGCGGAACAGTTGAAGACATGCAAGAGAATTGTATTTCCCCCTGTGAGCCTGATTGTCGTGGTTGATGGCACAGTGAATGTGCTGGAGACCCAGACAAGGAGCAGTTGTCAAGCCGTGGGTCTCAGGAGCGAGAGGGGCTCCATAAACCTTTATTCTTCACTTTCCCATGGAATACAATTCAATACCAATCTTTAAACTTTTAACTGAAGCGTATTCTTTCTTCTAACGCAGCATACCTTTCATATATAAGATGTCAAAGTATACATACTATTGAAGGAGATAACACGTATTGCCAAAGCCAAGAGTCTCCACATATCAACAGTGAAACCAACCTTTCTCGGAGTTAAAAAGCCATCTAACTTTCAGTGTGAAGTTAATAACAGTTAAATTGGCCTAGAATACAAGTGTGCAAGTTACCTGAAGCTAAGAGAGTGGCACCAAGGCTTCTGGGTATTACTTGGGCTGATCACTGACAGAAAAGTGCAGATAAAGTTGGGGGAGGGGAACTGGCTGCTTGTAAAGACTATTTTGAAGTTCACACAACCTGTAGTGCCGGAGACTCTGGAAGACAGAGAGAAGTGAGTCTTAAAGGCAAATCCAGGTTGGTATTGTCACAGACAGACAAGAGAAGCAACCAGAATGCTGCTATGGCTATGCTCTTCAGGTCTAGCATAGCTTAAAGCCGTCCAGACTGAAACACCTGACATACCTCAACACCTCTGCCACTAGCATACAGCGACTACCAACCGAAAGGAACTCAGTATAGCTGGCCAACCATTGACTCTCTCAACAACAGCAATCTATTGCAAACCACCAACAGTGCCCATCCACATTCCTGCCCTCTCTCTGGGATGCTTAGTCGAACCTAGCCATCCACCCAAGTCCTAGACTGGCAAAATGCACACATGCATCTCCTAAGCTAAACGCTTCAGACATTTCCAGCACATTCACTACAATCACAAGGACATTCCAAATGTAAAAGCGCATTGACGCCACACAAGTGGGGAAAGAGTGCTATATATATAACAAAATACAATACAATTCAATACAACGTGAATAGATCAGGGCACTGGCGAAAGGCACAGTGGCACAGCAATAGCAAAGGTGCATAGATTACATCATCTGCATCTGGGAAGCAAGTGAAGAAGACTTAAATGCACACTTTTCTCATGGATCAACTCATACACTGACGATATTAAATTCACAATGGAGTATGTCAAACAAAGTATCCATTTTCTAGACTTATGATCAAACAACAGGACGGCAAATTGCAATGCAGCCCATACCGGAAAACCACAGACCGCAATACCCTCTACACTTCTCAAGTAACCACCCGTCACACATCAAGGAAAATTTACCCTATGGACAATTCTTGAGATTACGTAGGAATTGTACATCTTTGGATGAATTTTATGAACACGCCTCATCTCTAGAGAAAAGAATCAGGCATCAGGGTTACCCGAGAAAAATATTGTCTAACTCCATCAAAAGAGCCAGATTCACAGACAGTGGTGCACTTCTTAACCCACAAGACCCAGTACATCAAGAACAACATGGCCGACTGGCATGTGTAATCACACATGGGCCACAAACATTTGAGATTAAGATGATCATTCACAGAAACTGGCCCCTGGCATGCTTTAACTTACCAGAAGAACCCCTGCCAAAGTTTGCATGCAAGCGGTCCCACAACATATGAGACCACCTGGTCCACTCCAAGTACATTAAGGAAACACCTAGAACAGGCCTCTGGAACCTACGTTCCATCGAGGGACACTACCCAGGCAGTAACTGTGTGGGATGTACGTTTACCAGGAAAACACAAACTTTCCAAATTGGTACTAGAACCTGGACCCTCAAAGACATGATGAACTGCAAGTCCAATCAGGTGGTGTACTGCATACAATGCCCCTGTGGGCTACGATATGTGGGCCAGACGATGAGAAATATCAGCACACAGATATCTGATCACAGATCTAAAATCCTTTGCAAAAAACTAAATGCCCTGCTGGTGGAACACTACTTGGAAGCCAAGCACACACCCGATGACTTAATATGGTGGGTATAAGAAAAGGTGAAGGTGGGCCCTAACATACTGGGACATCTGCTCAACTTGGAATGTAGATGGATACATAGACTGGATACCATCAACTGTGGACTCAATGATCAATATCTACCCCCACACTCATAAGAGAACCAGCCCCAACACAGGGGAGCCCCTCCAAGATGTACCATGTCGCTCCTCATGGTTCCACCACACCCTTAATTACAGCCAGGACTGCGGGATCCACTTAGTAGACCTTCCCTCAGATCCTCTACAGCAGTGCCTGAGCCAACTGGTAGCACCGCTCTACCCTACTGGGCTCCGTCATTTTCAACCAGCCAACATCGCAACTCTACCCAGCCCCACAGCTTCTGGGACAGGTAGTAGCCATTTGATGCACCACATACAGCCCAGCCCAAGACATTGTGCAGCACGCAATTTAATTATGCATTCAAACACTGAGGTATAATTTATACACTTGCTCCCGGTCATAGGGACATTAATTCCCTTTTCCCGATGAGCTACACACACACCGGGATATTGAACTGTCTCTCAATTGTACACTTTGACTCAAGCATGACAACATGCAGGCCCGTATGAAATTTTATCAGTGTTAGACATCCAGCCCCCTGTAGTTAATGGGCGACACATGCATTTCCATAGTGTGTATATTCTGATAACATTCTGACTTCAGGCAGTCCCGCCACGGGCTATTTTTGTTACACTAACGACTCGACTCAGAGAGCATCCCTCGTTGCCCTGCAACATAGTTTTCTGCGTACAGGTTCTCATGGGAATAGACGCGAGCGGCCTCTAGTCATCAGCCACGAAAGGATACCTCCCACTTTTTTGGCTACCACGCACACAGTGGTCCAGCAGCTCTGCTATCGCTGGAGGATTCTACGGCCAGATGTTACTGTTTTTTACTTGACACATGCCTAGTACAACAGCAGAATTACAGACACCGACGACAGGCCACCAGAAGAGCAAGAGTCATGGAAACAAAGGGGAGTGCTCATTGTCCCCCAAAGATGCAATGTTGAGGCAGGGGAGCACTGGGGAACCAGTCATGCCCCTAGGACTGCTTTCAATAGCACTAGAGCAATTGCACTAACCAGCAAGCACGTAAAAGAGTGTCTTGCTGTACTAATTTCTGTGGACTTCTTTGTCCCAAATTTGGCAGAACACGTAGCTAATTTTATTGTAAATTTTGGCAGAACACGTAGCTAATTTTATTGTACATTTTCTAGCATGACAGAAGTTCACTGCTCAGCATACTCTGCGAACAGTGAGAGGAGCAATACTCCTTCCTGCTGGACCATTTCAGCATTTGAATATCGACTATCTAGATATGCTCCAAATTTTTAAGGACCACAGGTGAATGTTACTGGTCGTATGTACCTTTTTCCAATGGATAGAAGCAGGCCCATGCACACATCCACATGGTAAATGTGCAGGAAAGTTTCTCATACGTAAGGTATTTCCAAGATGGGGAGCATGCGAGGTGCTCCAGTGGGACAATGGACCACACCCTGTAAATCAGGTGTTTTAGCACATAACTATCCTGTTGGGTACATCAGCTTATCACCCTTAAGCAAACATCATTTGAGAACGCCTCAGCAGCTTCCTAATGGAGTGAATTGCCATAATAAAAGGGAACCTGAAAAAAGGTTGGCTCCATTGCCTTCCTCTAGCCCTATTTGCATTATGCAATCAGCCAGGCTCTGACCATCAACTTACTCCACATGAGCTGGTGACGGGACGCCGAATGCATATACCCATTGTTCCTCCAACTCAAGCTCAAACTGATGTAGAGAATACTAGGGAAAGAAATGCATGATTATTTGACAGCTATGATGGAATCACTTAAATGTATATCTCAACAGGTATGAGCGTGGCCGTGGCAGGTTCAACGAAGACTGAGGCAGCAAATGAACAAGCTGATCCAAATGTTCTACTAAAACCACTAACAGGGTCCTGTGCAGGAACTGTACACAACAGTGGCACAAGCTCCACTTCGAGGGACGGTTCGTATTGGAAGTGTTTACACATACTACAGTGAAACTTCAAGGAAGCCGTACCTGGTTGCATCTCAGCTACATCAAACGCTACAAAGTAGAGACCCCCTGTCTGCCAACATTGAGCATGAAGGTGAAGAAGACGTGTGAAGAATACAAATGAGGTCAAGGACAAGAGCCAATCAGCAGCAAGCTAAATAAAAAAACATTGGTTTTTCGATAGATACACAGAGAAGTCAGTTTGACATCCTTTAAGGACGCTTGCCTAATATAAAGTTTGATACTTCTAAAGTAAAAGAATAACGGACGTGACCTATAACAATTCTATTTTTCTTGGTCTAGTTCTTTTTTATGAATACTTATCTATTTTTAGGAGCTTGGAACCTCTGCATACATATATTACTACTCAATTGTAAAGCTGGTGTTGGAAATAAATGTTCTCTCAATATTAACAAGGTTTTTCTTGTGAACACTTGCTTTTTAAGGATACAAAAGAAACACTTCTCCTGATACAAGAATGCAAATGTTGAATAATATAATATATTCTCTTTTAGTGCATAGAAGAAAATGTACTCGCAGAGATTTGCAGAAGTAGATACCAGAATGAATCTGATTATGTCATCACTGCTTTCCCAGCGGTAACCTCACCCGATGTAGCCAGGGTACTGCAGCCGCTCCCTGATCCTAACCCTCGGATATGAGGGAGAATCACATTGGGGGAGGTGACCCTCAGAGGGCTGATGCATCATCGGATGAGACATGGTATCCCCCTTTTACTTTTAGGATTAACTATCACCAGAGAAACAGGTAGGCCGGTGGAGGGACGGGTGCTAAATGTCCGGGAGATCATTGGAAACCCCGAGCAAACAAGACCACCGGGTCAAGGCACCCCAGGGGAGAAAATAAACCAAACAAATCACAACCAAGATTGACAAAGAGGGGAGCCAAGTTGTTGTGACATAAATAGGCAGATATTAGGTCTTGAACCCGCCAACAAGTACTTTTGTGGATCAAGTAATCAAGTGTGTAAAGCAAGTCACATAAAAAGCTCTGGCAGGAGAGTATACCAGGCACAGTCAAGTCTACAAGTGTATTCAGTGAAACACATGAGAAAGTCCAGGCAGGAGAGTATTCCAGAGAAAGTCAGGTTTGCAAGTGAAGCAAAGTCCTGGAGGGAGAGTATACCAGGCAAAATCAAACTTGGAAGTGGAGCATATAAGAAATCCCTGGCAGGAGAGTATTCCAGGCAAAGTCAAGTTTGCAAGTTTGTTAAATGAAGTACATGAGAAAGCCCTGGCAGGAGAGTATACCAGGCAAAAATAAATTGGCAAGTTTGTAAAATGAATCAGATGAGCAAGACCTGGTAGAAGAAGACACCAGGCAAAGCCAAGACTGTGAGAAAATGTGTCATTAAAGTGTAAAAGAAACCTGGGAGTACACCAGGTATATTGTGAATTTGAGACTTATAGCGAAAATTGTTTAATATACAAGTTGGTTTTGTACATCAAGAGAAATCCAAGGAAGACTCATACCCTTCAAAGTTTAAAGTATCGTGAAGTGAAACCCTGGGGTAGGGAGCAATCCCCTGGATTTTTGAACTTTACCCATTGGGACCTTTTGTGTTGGAGTTACAGCTTTTACTTTTGAATTTGAACATTTGGTGCACTTCCAAGGCAAATACATTACCCTTTTCACCTTAGAATTACTATTAGAATGTGATGGCCACCCCAGAATAGTAACACAGGACATTTTTGTTTTGGACATCTTGTCAACGGACAGATCCTTAATTTTAGTTGAGGTAGGGAAACACCTCCTAGAATAGGGACAGTGATTTCTTTTCCAAGCCCCTTTTATATTGAATACAAGTTTATAGCTAAAATGATGAGCTCTCTGTGTCCGCATCTCATTCCTGGCTCCTCATATATGGTGTCAGAGTGGGATTCTGACTCAGTTGACCCAAGCTGAGGAACGCATCAGGATCACATGTTAGTTTTCCCAACTGGTATCTTCTATGAGACTATTTATCAAACAGTTACAGGGGAAAAAATGTATAACTGAAGTAGCCACATATGAAACCATCCTTACCATTAAGCAAGCAATAGTAAATATGTTTTCTCAACCCATTGGGTGCTAGCGGCTTCTTTTCCAAGGGTGCCCTTCCCTTTGTTAGATGCTTTAATGGTGCCAGACTATGCTATAAAACATAACAGTAAGATAAACCTTGTGGTCAATTCCAGTATAGACCTCCCACTAATTGCTTCTTTGGGCATTAAGCCAAGTCTTAGGAGACCCAAAAATCTCTGAAGAAAAGGAAGATCTTGTGGATCTTATAAAACCAAGTGGTATACTGGACCAAACAGCCCACACAGAGATAGAAGACCCTCTGGAACCAGAAGAGGAATTCTTTTAATTTTCAATTTATCAGAGAGAGGAATCTACAGGGAACACTTATCTTTGTGCCTTTGAAAAGGAAATTGATTTCTTTGATGGAGAACCTACTGAGGGAACACCAACTATAATTGAGGATAAAGTGAATAAAATGTTCTTGGAGCCTGAACTAGTAACTGTAGAAAATCTGTTATCCCAATTAACAGCCCACCAGATCCAAACCGAGACAAGGTTTCCAGCTGGAATGGATTAGATTGTTACCTCTCAGCAAAGATCTGTTCTACCCCACAGATTATTAAAACCTCGTAGAGATGAGGAGGACTTGAGGATTTCCCTTTCTCAAATTTGAAAGGTTGGCCCAGCAATTCCATGGGCGGCAGGGGGTGATTTGAAACATGTTATTTAGGTGCCCTATTAAGAGCGAAAGGCAGGAACGGCCAAATTCCTTAACTTTTATGCCAAACTGCAGCCAGTAAAAGTGCTCAGACAACCGGACTGATATCTTAGTCAAGCCCAAGTGACCTGCTAACGGAATTTGGTGAGTCTTTTGGCTCACTGTACAAGAGTCCATCCTCAGAGGACACTTTGAACAGTCCAGGGGCCTCGCCCTTAGCCTGCTCCTCTGCCTTCTTCTGCATACATGCCAGAGTGAGACACTCTTTTTGGGCCGACAAGAAGTCAGTCTGACCTGGGCCCCCAGCTGATGCAAACTCCGCCTCAGGTTCCGGTGCTGCACCAGGCAACTCTGAAGTCACAGAGTCCCCTGCTACCAAAGTAGGGTCCTCAGTGGCTACTAGCCCCTCTGCCGCAGCAGTAGGCAACTCGGTAGTTTGTGGAACTGGACTAATGGCTACCGGCCATGCTGGTCCTTCCAACAAGCCCTCTTGAAGCACTCTGGGCGCTAAGGCTCTCAGAGTGTTGAATCTGGTGCTCTCTTTGGCCCTCGATCGTGTAGCCACTGCGAGTATTTCGGGATCAGGAAGATCATTATCCAACAGACATGGGACAGGGATGGAGTCTTTCACCGCTACATGGCGCTGGTCGTTCACCTAGCCAGCTGAATTCTACTATTGACAAGGGTCACTTACTCTTACCATCAAACCCACTTATGCACAAATCCGGTCCAGACCCACTAGCGGGTGAGAGTAGTGAGGCAGCAGGTGTGTGTCTATTCATTTACACATGTTCTAGATTGAGTTGAGTATTATTGGGAACTGGGGTTTCTTCTGGAGACCCGGGACTATTCCCACTCAGTGTAACCAATCTACATTCGCCCACTCTCTGGCCTAGTGGGAAGTCCTCCTCTGAGAGGCCCACACTAATGATGGCCTCCTCCATGAGTCCAACATTCTCTATGGTTTGCTTGGGTAAGCCCTTGCAAGCTGGATCCCCTTTCTTATAGCCCAGCTCCTTACACACACAAAACAACCTTTGGGTGGTGAGAATGCAGCTGTCCCAGTGTTAGTGGTGCCTGCACTCTACTTTTCAGTGTGCACAGCTGAACTAGAGTTTTTGGATTTCCCTTTGTTCTTTTGGGGGACCTGACTTTGACGAGGATTGGGTTGGACCTTTGTCCATCCCATCCTTGTTTACTTTTCTGTCCGCCGATTTCTCTTCTGGTTTGGGTGTGCTTGCCTGATCCTTTTTCTGATCTTCAGTACTGACAAAACTGTTTGCAGCCTTTGCAAGCTCCCTAGGGTCTGTGATAGCCTTGTCCACAAGATGCTGCTGCAGGTCAACCTCACAATTTTTCAACACATGCTCCTATGCAATCAAATTGTACATCCCTTTAAATGTGTCGACTTTGTTACCAGTCACCCACCTGCTCAGATATTTCAATGACAAGTGTGTGAATGCTTCAGATGTCTGCCCACTTTTCTTTCTGAGCGCTCTGAAGCTATTGAAATACTGTTCTGGGGTTTTACAGAACTTCCCAAGGAAGGCTGCCTTCATGCTCTCATAAGCAGGCTTTTTCTCAGAAGTTAACTGAAGAATTGCATCATACCCTGGTGTCGGTAAGCGACTCATCGAGGCTGCACCCCACAGTACCTCATCCACCTCCTGTATCTGGAAAGACAGCTCGAGTGCATCAAACCAGTCACAAATATCCCGAGGTTCCCCAAAGATGATCGTGTAGTGAGAGAGAATCTCCACCTCTTGTGAGTAGGTTAAGGTTGTTACCAGCACAAAGATGAATAGGGATGTTTACCCCTGCATTGGGTAAATGAATAATGGAGCCCAATTATGGGATGGGGTTCTCACAGTTCCCCTTGCTAGGGAAGGGGGAGCAAGACCGCAATATATTCCATGGCCTCAGATGGATAAGGATAACTTAAAATGCAAGTTACGTAGTTTGACTTCGGAAGCTGGGAAGTGGATATACGAATTAGAGAAAATGACAGGAAGAAGTACATTAGCGATACAGTGATCATCCGATGACTTTGAAAGGAGTAAGACAAAGGACACATTTGGACCTGGGCTGAAGGTTCAGTCTATCTTACATCTAACGCCAGTGAAGGAAGGCCAGGAGTTCCAAGAGGGAAGCAAGATCCCTGCCCTAAACACTTCCCAGGGAACAGAGGGCGATACCAAACTCAGAGGACCCATCCAGCAGCACACAACGTGCCCTGCTATGTCCTGCCAGCAAGCTTCCTAGGAGGGAAGTGCCGGAGAGCATATGAACTAAGGACGAGGCCATTGCCTGCAAACATTCTCCTAAACATGGGCCTGTCCACCTTGAAAGGATGCCACAAACCATGTAAAGAAGCTAGGAGGAGTGCCAAACAAGTATCAACCAGCATTCATCTATTAAGGACATTTTTGAGTCAGTCGAGTCCTCGAACCGCAACCGGCTGCCCGCTGACTGTTGTCAAGCCACAGTTACCAGAGCCGTCTGAGACGCCTCAACCAGCGTTCCAGATCCAACAACCAGCACAGAGACAAGGTTTCTTGACCCCGAGCTGCTGTGTAGGCCAGCCTGCAGCCGTCCGTCCAGCCTCGCTTGCCGAACTGCCTGCTGTCTGATACCTGCAGCTGTCTCCCATCTATATTCATGCCTGGACTCCAAACAGTAGTGAATGTCAAATGGCTGCAGATTACCAGATAGGAGCTGCTGCAGACAATCAAGCCACTATAAAAGGATTAATGCCATACAAGAAGAATTGAGGGCTATAAGGTTAATGACCCTCCAGAGCAGGTATTTCCTTGACATGATTACAGCAATGGAAGTAGGTGTTTGCACCAAGGTCGGGCCTTCTTGCTGTACATTAATATCATCTCATGACGGTGCAATTGGGACTCTGACGGATGCCATAACCATGTTGACAGAATTGCACACGAAACTGGATTAGGAGACAGAGGATATTGGCGATGGTGTTTGGTTCTCATACCTGTTTTCATGGATTCCCGATTGGATGGCGAGTATATTCAAGTTCCTTGGAACAATACTGGTGTTGATAATCTTCGGAATCTGTGTTGTAAGGATAATAATTGAACAATGCCAGAAAACAGCAAAAAAGGCTGTGGCAATGAAGATCTTGATTGATATGAAGGGTGAAACAGAAGGCAATGCGCCGACTGAAAGTACCATTACAGACCGCATAAAATCGAGTATTGTGGCACCTGAAGGAACAAAGTTCCTGTATCCAGGAGATCCTAAGAATTGTGTGAAACATTGGGTCTTCTGTACCCCAAGTGGAGAATGTAATTACATGACCTGGAGTGTGGACAAACACAATAAAAATGCAGGCACCCTGAGGGGGAGATGATGAAGATATGGATACCAAAGAAATCTTTCTTCAAGAGAAGATCCAAAGAAGGAGGAAAACTTGAGGAGGTGGTTGTGTACTCGACCAGAGGGGGTAATGTAGAGGAGCAGATGTACATATCCGCAGGAGATCCTACACCCTCTACCTCCCCTGTATTGGAGCCATGAGACCGTGCCCTGTCTACCAACAGCTGTTGTACCAATACCGCAGCGAGTACATGGAAGACTGTATCCATTAAGATGACCATATTAAACATATCCTTGAGTTGATTATAGCCTACAGGAGGAATTCCCTGAAGAAATATGAGAAAGAGCTAAGAAGACGGACTGATTTTTTATTTATTTGCATTTATAAAGCGCATAGTTGGCCCAGGGGCATCGAGGCGCTGTTACAGAAGGCTTTTTCTTATGATACATGCGTGACATGTTTATCTCAAGTTACACACAAACATTACAGTCATCAGATGTGTAGTTACTTAGGATGCAGTTTACGACATTGTTTCAATACATGTGGTTCTAGCAGAACAGTTTTGTTTTCAGGAGTTTGCGGATGGTGGGGTAGGATTTGTCATTTCTTAGTGAGGTAGGCAGGACATTCCAGTTCTTGGGTGCCAGGTGCTGAAAGCTGGACCCTCCCGCTTTGGTTCTTTTGAGCGTGGATACGCTTATCTGATTGGAAAGATGTGATCTAATAGGTCTTGTAGAAGAGCGGAGGGTGATTCTTTCCGACAGGTAACGTGGGGCTTCCATGGAGATGCACCTGTGCATGATGACATCATAAGAAAGATTGCACAGCGTCCTGAAATATGAAATGCACACAATGTATGGACACTAGAGGAGAAATGACAAAGTAAAGAATCACATGAACCTTAAAGTGTAAAAGAAGAAGATTCCACGTTACAAAGTGCTGCAGAAATCAGAAGTATGTACAATGTACAGACGCTGAAACGCAAGATAGATCAAGTCATTGTACAGGCTTGCTATAAGTAGTAATTGGAATGCAGGCAGAGCCGCCATTGTAAAAAAACTGGACAATGGCACCATGAAATAATAAGACAAAGAATCATGGAAAGAAAATGGAAGACTGTGTCGCAGTAGAATAGCAGGTTATTGAAGCTGTGTTGGGAGACAGGTTGGCCTGAAGTCAAGAACTGAGAAGTAGAGGTCAGCTATGTGCACTGAAGGGGAATGTGTGTGCAGAGCATGAATCTTCTCACGTTAAGGTGCAAGAAAGAACACACAGGATGGCAAGTCTTAATTCATTTAGAACATTTAAAAGCTTGCAGAATGAGCAGAATTGTGGGGTCTTGTCAAGTGAGTTGAGGATGGAAATAGGGCTTCAACTTGGAGCCCTCACTCCCTTTGCATCCCCAAGAGGAGAATACCCTGAAAGACCAAGTACAAAGAAAATGTCATGGTAGAAGGCATGGGTGATGACAGAGGCTGGGCTGATTGGGTGGTGGGGCAGCCACATGTCCTATAAACTTGCACCAGGGTCTTGGCTTTCGTGCTGCTAAATTAAACACATGTTCCAGACATGGCACAAGCACGCCAAACACATTTTATTAGTCCATATAACGAAGGACTTTATAGCTTAAGAAACCAATGAAACACTGAGTAACTGATTTCTCTTAAATGACACGTAAGAAGAGGTAGGCATAAGTTGTCCACCTGATACTGGACAGGCAATAAGAAACCTAGCTCCCATATGATTACATATCTAGATGGGCCCCTTAACCAATCCCAACCCTTGATAGGTTTTTCACTATTGCCATGTGGCATGATGTCATTCTGATGCATAAAGAAGTATATAATTGTATTGTTTGTGGAAATCGCTGAGAGAATGAGCGCACGTCCGTTGAAGTTCATTGTAACCTCCCTGTTTTAGATAATTGCTACTTAAACAGCAACTTGCCATCTTCTTGAGTTTGTCTGGTTATTTGGACTGTGAATTATTCTGGGGAAATCCCATCCAACAATAGATGCACATTCCAAGGGCCATAACCTCAATGCTTACACTGGTTATGACTCAAAGAGGCCAAAAGAGAGGCCCTCTCTACCACCACTGGCACACTCATCATCCTAACTCAGAACCACTCCAATTCACATCATGCCCCACACATGTTCAATTTCAGCCAAGTCTCACAGGATCTGGTGCTAACCACCATCCTGACTGTCAAGCCTACTTGTATAGGGGTGCAAGAGCATTCCCCCTCAACTGATTACAGATACAATGATAGGCAGATCAATGGTTCCAGTATTGCAGAAATCATAATTATAGTGCCTTTATTTTTAGGTAAAAAAGTGCACATGGCACGGCGCATATTTGGGTTACAATGACCCAAGAATTGAAGGGTGCTTTAAGTCTCACACATATATAATGAATATGTAAAAATATATTATGAAAAAGAAATACAAAGTAAGAAATTAAATATTGACCCACAGTTGGGTAGCACAGTAGGCAGGCTGGGATATATTTTAAAATGGATGCTCAAACACAAAATGGTGTCTTAAGGGCAGGTCTGGAATTTCTGACTCATGCTGATAAAGGAATGATCTTTGTCAGCATCTCGCTCTGAAATAATTATGTCTGGGAGGTTAATCTCGAAATTTGGCAAGAAAACCAGAAAAGATTCATAATGTGAAGGACATGATGTACTTTTGAATACCAATTTAACAAGGCCAGCTGCATTACTTGGCATCAAATAAATGAACTTATTTGTTTTTCCATGGTATGAAACAATGACTAAACTTGGCAGAACCTTGGAGAGTAGATAAAAATAGACAAGTGATGTGATTATAATTAAAAAAAAGGGAAAGGTTTGCTGAGTCTGTGACATTAACAACAAAGATGGAATGAAATATTCTGTAAAATCGAATGCTGCTCATTATTCTATCTTATGTTTTATGACCATGTTTTGTATAATGTTTATGGTAGCAACTAATGTTGCTTTTATTTGTATTATATAAATATTTGTAAAGTTGTAATGTGAACTAAATAAAAAAAATAAAAAAAATAAGGAAGAAATTGCTTTTTGTTACTGGGGTCACTTTTTCTTTTCTGCCAAAGTCAACTTTATACTCTACTCTGACCGTGGTTGGAAGGAAGATAGATACACGAGTGGTCCCAGTGCAGTAGACCTCTGCCAGTTTACTGCAAATCATACCATCTATGTGATCTTATATTATTCCATCTTTTGTTTGGAATCACTGAAGTGGAAAGGGTGTGTACTGGGGCTGAGAGATTACACAGCTGCACTGTGTGCCTTTGGCCAGATGATGCAGTGTAATCTCTGGACAGAGGACTGCAGCTGTGTGGCATGTACCATCATGGGGCGGGGGTGTCTTCATATTGCACGTCGCATTGGATATTTGCTCACGCCTTTGTTCTGTCCAAATAGTATGTGCGGTATATGCCTAGTTTGCAAAGCGCTCTAGGCAAAGCATCCTCTCTCTCCAGGTCACTATTCTAGGACACCCTCTGGGTCTCTGTTCAATCTCGGGCCATTTCCGTACACCTCACAGACATTCTGTAATTCTGCGACAATGACCAAATACCCCTTTGGTTGGCATAAGACATCGCACCACCAGGATTCCTGCCATTCCTTTCCCAGCGAGACAGCATATAATAGGCCGATATTCTCTGCAGCAACAGTGCACAGAGACGTACACAGCATGCGCCTGGTGGGCCCCTGGAATTAACGCTATCTACTGCAAAGCAGCTTAATTCCTTGAAATCTACACTATGATATAGAAGTCTACAACTTAACAGGTTAAATCATGTCATTTATATCACTCACATTTTTATGCATTTGTTTATGTTTATGGTATTTAAAACATAAAGGACCCCAACTATCCCTTTCCCAGCATATACCTTTTTTCTATCATTGGCATTTTTCTGTATTTTTAGGTACCACAACAATCACCTTTTGTGGCATATAAGGACTGGATGTCAATGGCATTTTTCTGTATTTGTTTATGCTTTTAGAATTGAAAACCCTTGGTACCCCAACTCTCCCCTTTTCCTGCATACTGATTGCTCTCTGGACCTGATGCGGGGGGTATTGTTTCAGCATCATATACAAATTGTTGGTATTCCTTTCCTGAAATCATTTGCAATTACTGCTTTCATAAAGTTGTAGACAGGATCACAATCCACCCTCTGGGGCCTGAACCACGATCCACCATCTAGTTCCGGAACCACAGTCGACACTCTGGGCCCCAAACCATGATCTACCCCCTGAGTCTGGAACCATGATCCACCCTCTGGGTCCCGAAACACAATCCACCCTCTGGGTCCTGAACCACGATCCACACTCTGGGTCCTGAAACATGATACACCCTCTGGGTCCGAAACTACGATCAACCCTCTGGGTCTGGAACCATGATCTACCCTCTGGGTCCCGAACCATAATCCACCCTCTGGGTCCTGAACCATGATCCACCCTCTGGTTCCGGAACCCCGATCCACCCTCTGGGTCTGGAAGCCCAATCCACCCTCTAGTTCCAGAACCATGGTCGACAGTCTGGGCTACGAACCATGATCCACCCTCTTGGTCCAGAACCACGATCCACCCTCTGGGTCCTGAACCACAATCCACCCTCTGTGTCTGGAACCAAACCACGACCCACTCTCTGGGTCCCGAACCACGATCCACCCTCTGGGTCCCGAACCACAATCCAAACTCTAGACCCTGAACCACGATCCACCCTCTGTGTCCCGAACCACGATCCACACTCTGGGTCCCGCCCCACATTCCACACTGCATCCTGAACCACAATCAACCATCTGGGTCTGGGACCACGATCCACCACCTGGGTCCTGAACCATGATCCACCCTCTGGGTCCTCAACCATGATCCACCCTCTGAGTCCTGAACCACGATCCACACTCTGGGTCCTGAAACACGATCCACCCTATGGTTCCCAAACCATGATCCACCCTCTGGGTTCGACCCACGATCCAGACTCTGGGTCCTGAACCACGATCCACCCTCTGGATCCAGAACCCAGAGCCACCCTCTCTGTCTTGAACCCTGATCCACGCTCTAGTTCCTGAACCACGATCCACCTTTAGGTTCCCAAACCACGATCCACGCTCCGGGTCCCGAACCATGATCCACCTTCTGGGTCCCGAACCATGATCCACACTCTGGATCCGAACCACCATCCACCCTCTACGTCTGAACCACGATCCACACTCTGGGTCCTGAACCACGATTCACCCTCTGGGTCCAGAACCAAGATCCACCCCCTGGGTCCTGAACCATGATCCACCCTCTGGATCCTCAACCATGATCCACCCTCTGAGTCCTGAACCACGATCCACACTCTGGGTCCTGAACCACGATCCACCCTATGGTTCCCAAACCATGATCCACCCTCTGGGTTCGACCCACAATCCAGACTCTGGGTCCTGAACCCTGATCCACCCTCTGGATCCAGAACCCTGATCCACCCTCTCACTCTTGAACCCTGATCCACGCTCTAGTTCCTGAACCATGATCCACCTTCTGGTTCCCAACCACAATCCACTCTCTGGGTCCCGAACCATGATCCACACTCTGGATCTGAACCACCATCCACCCTCTAGGTCTGAACCACGATCCACACTCTGGGTCCTGAACCACGATCCACCCTCTGGGTCCAGAACCATGATACACCCTCTGGGTCCTGACCCACAATCCACCCTCTGGGTCTGGAACCCCGATTCACCCTCTCGGTCCTCAACCTCGATTCAGCCTCTCGGTCCCAAACCCTGATCCTCCCTCTAGTTCCTGAACCACGATCCACCTTTAGGTTCCCAAACCACGATCCACTCTCTGGGTCCCGAACCATGATCCACCTTCTGGGTCCCGAACCATGATCCACACTCTGGATCCGAACCACCATCCACCCTCTACGTCTGAACCACGATCCACACTCTGGGTCCTGAACCACGATTCACCCTCTGGGTCCAGAACCAAGATCCACCCCCTGGGTCCTGAACCATGATCCACCCTCTGGATCCTCAACCATGATCCAATCTCTGAGTCCTGAACCACGATCCACACTCTGGGTCCTGAACCACGATCCACCCTATGGTTCCCAAACCATGATCCACCCTCTGGGTTCGACCCACAATCCAGACTCTGGGTCCTGAACCCTGATCCACCCTCTGGATCCAGAACCCTGATCCACCCTCTCACTCTTGAACCCTGATCCACGCTCTAGTTCCTGAACCATGATCCACCTTCTGGTTCCCAACCACAATCCACTCTCTGGGTCCCGAACCATGATCCACACTCTGGATCTGAACCACCATCCACCCTTTAGGTCTGAACCACGATCCACACTCTGGGTCCTGAACCACGATCCACCCTCTGGGTCCAGAACCATGATACACCCTCTGGGTCCTGACCCACAATCCACCCTCTGGGTCTGGAACCCCGATTCACCCTCTCGGTCCTCAACCTCGATTCAGCCTCTCGGTCCCAAACCCTGATCCTCCCTCTAGTTCCTGAACCACGATCCACCTTTAGGTTCCCAAACCACGATCCACTCTCTGGGTCCCGAACCATGATCCACCTTCTGGGTCCCGAACCATGATCCACACTCTGGATCCGAACCACCATCCACCCTCTACGTCTGAACCACGATCCACACTCTGGGTCCTGAACCACGATTCACCCTCTGGGTCCAGAACCAAGATCCACCCCCTGGGTCCTGAACCATGATCCACCCTCTGGATCCTCAACCATGATCCACCCTCTGAGTCCTGAACCACGATCCACACTCTGGGTCCTGAACCACGATCCACCCTATGGTTCCCAAACCATGATCCACCCTCTGGGTTCGACCCACAATCCAGACTCTGGGTCCTGAACCCTGATCCACCCTCTGGATCCAGAACCCTGATCCACCCTCTCACTCTTGAACCCTGATCCACGCTCTAGTTCCTGAACCATGATCCACCTTCTGGTTCCCAACCACAATCCACTCTCTGGGTCCCGAACCATGATCCACACTCTGGATCTGAACCACCATCCACCCTCTAGGTCTGAACCACGATCCACACTCTGGGTCCTGAACCACGATCCACCCTCTGGGTCCAGAACCATGATACACCCTCTGGGTCCTGACCCACAATCCACCCTCTGGGTCTGGAACCCCGATTCACCCTCTCGGTCCTCAACCTCGATTCAGCCTCTCGGTCCCAAACCCTGATCCACCCTCTAGTTCCAGAACCACAATCCACACTCTGAGTCCCGAACCACGATGCACCCTCTGGGTTCGGAACCATGATTCACCCTCAGGGTCCTGAACCCCGATCCACCCGCTGGGTCTGGAACCCCGATTCACCCTCTCGGTCCTCAACCCCGATTCAGCCTCTCGGTCCCAAACTCTGATCCACCCTCTAGTTCCAGAACCACGATCCACACTCTGAGTCCCGAACCACGATGCACCCTCTGGGTTCGGAACCATGATTCACCCTCAGGGTCCTGAACCCCGATCCACCCTCTAGGTCCTCTCTGTTACAGGTTGCCTTCCTCCCTGTTTCAGTCTTGCATGGCAGAGCTACACCTTAAATAGGAGGAACCTCTGCACCTGTGAACAGTGATGTGGGTTTGCTGTGCAGGAATAGATATTGGGTGAGGTTCAGTTTTGCCAGTGAATGCCTTTGAGCCCGCCTGCTCCTCAGGGCGTGGGACTCCTGGGAGAGCTTGCTTGGCTTCCCGCTTCCAGCTTCACTGGCATCAGTGAGCTTGTTTGCAGCTTCTGGATTGTTTGTGGATAGACTAGGACACGCTGCGGCAATCCACCCAAGCTCTTATTTGCCCTTGATCATGTTGGGTGCCTTTTCTTGTTCGCTTGAGATATCTTGAAGATTGCGGGGACGTTTTCTGTAAAGGAGGCTGCTCTGGGTACCATCCCCCATCCCATGCAAGCATGCTCATCCCTTTCCTCCATTTTAAGGCTGCGAGGCGGCCGGTGACCTTGTCCCGGGATTGGATTGCCATCACCGGCTTGCGTTACCCGTTATCTGACAAGAGCTCGTTAATAATTCACGGAAGCCAGTGTTGTGCTCAATAGTTTTCTACTAATTTGCTGTCCCCAGCTTTGTGCGCGCCCAGGGCCTGACTTTAATGGATGTAATGAGGATGGAGGCGGAAATCCGAGACCAGCGCCAGGTACTCGGGTGTCTCCAGTGCGGCCGCCATCCGCAGCTGTGAGGCTGACTGCATGGGAGAGGGAGAGGCATAGGCGTGACAGGGGAGAGTCAGGGATGAAACACGGAGAGGCAACAGAGAAGCATGGGAGAGGCATGGGAGACTCCAAGGCCGGGTACCCAGGTGCCCAGGTGCCCTCAATGATGCTGCCCATTAGCATCTGTGAGTGTTATTGCATGGGAGAGGCATTGGACTGCCAGGGGAGAGTGAGAGGTGAAACACAGAGCGGCAACAGAGAAGCATGGGAGAGACATGGCAGATACCAAGAGCAGGTACCACGGTGCACAGGTGCCCCAAGTGCTGCTGCCTATTATTAACTGTGAGTGTTACTGCATGTGAGAGGCATATGAGTGACAGAGGAGAGTCAGAGATGAAAGACAGAGAGGCAACAGAAAAGCATGGGAGAGGCATGGGAGACTCCAACGCCGGGTACCCAGGTGCCCAGGTGCCCTCAATGATGCTGCCCATTAGCATCTGTGAGTGTTATTGCATGGGAGAGGCATTGGACTGCCAGGGGAGAGTGAGAGGGGAAACACAGAGCGGCAACAGAGAAGCATGGCCGAGACATGGGAGACGCCTAGGCCGGGTACCAAGGTTCACAGGTGCCCCCAATGATGCTGCCATTAGCATCTGTGTGGCTAACTGCGAGGGAGAGGCACATGAGTAATATGGGAGTCTCAGAGATGAAATATGCACAGGCAACAGAGAAGCATGGGAAAGACATGGCAGATACCAGGAGCAGGTACCACGTGTACAGTGCTGCTGCCTATTATTAACTGTGAGGCTTTCTCCATGGAGAGATGCAAGTGTGCGGTGTTCTAGTCACAGGGGAGTGTCAGGAGATATATATGCATAGCCAAGAGAGCAGCAGGGGAGAGGCATGACAGATACCAAGGCCAGAGCAGAAGGGGAGAGCCATGGCAGATACCAAGACCAGAGCAGCATGGGAGAGGCATGGCAGATACCAAGACCAGAGCAGAAGGGGAGAGCCATGGCAGATACCAAGACCAGAGCAGCATGGGAGAGGCATGGCAGATACCAAGACCAGAGCAGCAGGGGAGAGGCATGGCAGATACGAAGGCCAGAGCAGCATGGGAGAGGCATGACAGATACCGAGGCCAGAGCAGAAGGGGAGAGCCATGGCAGATACCAAGACCAGAGCAGCATGGGAGAGGCATGGCAGATACCAAGACCAGAGCAGAAGGGGAGAGCCATGGCAGATACCAAGACCAGAGCAGCATGGGAGAGGCATGGCAGATACCAAGACCAGAGCAGAAGGGGAGAGCCATGGCAGATACCAAGACCAGAGCAGCATGGGAGAGGCATGGCAGATACCAAGGCCAGAGCAGCAGGGGAGAGGCATAGCAGATACCAAGGCCAGCTACCAAGGTACGTTGGTGTCCGCAGTGCGACTGCCCATCACAGACAGGTAATAGGAGGGGCATGAGAGACACGTGGGAGACACCCAGGGAAAGTACCAAGGTACCAGTGTGTCCCCAGTGCAGCAGCCAATCAGCAACTGTGAGGCTCACTGCATGGGAGACATCCTGGGGAGGGGTAGGTGAGACACACGGGCGAGTCAGATGAGAAAAATACAGAGGCAACAGAAAAGCATGGGAGAAACCTGAACGCACCCAAGGCTGGCACCAAGGTACATGGATGCCCCCAGTGCTGCCCCCGATCAGCTGTCAGGTTTACTGCATGGGAGACATCTTGTGGAGATGTATTGGAAACAGGGGCGAATTAGGGGAGAGACATGGAGAGACAGCATAGAAGCATGGAAGAGACATCGGACATATCAAGACCAGGTATATGCACTGGGGTCCCCGGTGCTTATGCCAATCAGCAGCTGTGAGGGTTACTGCATGGGAGAGATCCCGGGAGAAGTATGGGAGACACTGGCGTGAGTAAGCAGAGGAACATGGAGGGACAACAGAGAAGCGTGGGGGAGGTATGGGACACGCAGGAAAGAGTCAGAGGAGGAGCATGGAGAGACAACAGAGAAGTGTGGTTCGGACATGGGAGATGGGAGATGCCAAGGCCATGTACCAAGATACATAGGTGTCTGCAGTGCTGCTGCACATCAGCACCTGTAAGGCTTACTGCACGAGATTGACGCCAGGCAGGGGTATGGGAGACGCAGGAAAGAGTCAGAGGAGGAACACGGAGAGACAACAGAGAAGTGTGGTTCGGACATGGGAGATGGGAGATGCCAAGGCCATGTACCAAGATACATAGGTGTCTGCAGTGCTGCTGCACATCAGCACCTGTAAGGCTTACTGCATGGGATTGACGCCAGGCAGGGGTATGGGAGACGCAGGAAAGAGTCCGAGGAGGAACACGGAGAGACAACAGAGAAGTGTGGGAAGGACATGGGAGATGCCAAGGCCAGGCACCAATATACATAGGTGTCTGCAGTGCTGCTGCACATCAGCACCTGTAAGGCTTACTGCACGGGATTGACGCAAGGCAGGGGTATGGGAGACGCAGGAAAGAGTCAGAGGAGGAACACGGAGAGACAACAGAGAAGTGTGGTTCGGACATGGGAGATGGGAGATGCCAAGGCCATGTACCAAGATACATAGGTGTCTGCAGTGCTGCTGCACATCAGCACCTGTAAGGCTTACTGCATGGGATTGACGCCAGGCAGGGGTATGGGAGACGCAGGAAAGAGTCAGAGGAGGAACACGGAGAGACAACAGAGAAGTGTGGGAAGGACATGGGAGATGCCAAGGCCAGGCACCAATATACATAGGTGTCTGCAGTGCTGCTGCACATCAGCACCTGTAAGGCTTACTGCACGGGATTGACGCAAGGCAGGGGTATGGGAGACGCAGGAAAGAGTCAGAGGAGGAACACGGAGAGACAACAGAGAAGTGTGGTTCGGACATGGGAGATGGGAGATGCCAAGGCCATGTACCAAGATACATAGGTGTCTGCAGTGCTGCTGCACATCAGCACCTGTAAGGCTTACTGCACGGGATTGACGCCAGGCAGGGGTATGGGAGACGCAGGAAAGAGTCAGAGGAGGAACACGGAGAGACAACAGAGAAGTGTGGTTCGGACATGGGAGATGGGAGATGCCAAGGCCAGGCACCAATATACATAGGTGTCTGCAGTGCTGCTGCACATCAGCACCTGTAAGGCTTACTGCACGGGATTGACGCCAGGCAGGGGTATGGGAGACGCAGGAAAGAGTCAGAGGAGGAACATGGAGAGACAACAGAGAAGCGTGGGAGGGGCAGGGGACACACCAAGGCCTGGTATCAATGTATTCTGGTGTCCCCAGTCCTTTAAGTGGCATGGGTAAGAAAAACGGGAGGAGTTCTATTGTGGTGAAACAAAATATTTGGGGGTGAGGTCTAAGAAGTATCTGGCAGCGCCAAAGAATTGAACCCTTAAAAGATGTGGAGCCAATGCAGCTCAACGAGTGGCGTAAAAGGTACACACTGCCTTTATTCGTACCTGGCAAAAAAAGGAGAAACATCTATGGTAAAATGTGTGATAACTTTAACATGATTAATCAGCAGACAAACAATTCACTACAATTAAAATATGTAATTATAAAAATGTAATCACGTAAAAACAAGCCATTGCAGATTCCAATCCTTTGGTGTCCTTGAACTAAATCCTATGCAGTTGCGTATTCATTCTAGTAAATCATTGTAACGACAAGACTTCAATGTATGCATATGTTGCAAAAATCCAGCAATACTTCTCCTGTAGAGATGTTCTTCAGAGAATCACACAAAAAATCCTCCAACTCCAAATGTCTGAAGCTGGTGATGTGATTCTAAAAACGGCTGAGAGTGACATCTACTGGGGAACTGCAGCATTGTCACTCATTATACATCTTTTTACCTTTACCATAAAGAAGTCAGGCTGGGCAACCCCAGCAGAGCCCATCTCGAGGGAAATTTTGGGGCGTTGACGGGCCCCGCCCCCAGCCAGCCGAGTCCATTAAAAGCCCTGGATGTAGCCAGCTCTGAGGCTTGCTGTGTTGGAGTGATACTCTGTAGACACATGGCAGAGTCTGAGGAGAGACACGGAGAAATGATGGCCAAGCACTGGGTCACATAAGAGACACCAAAGCCAGGTACTTTAGTGTCATCTGTGTGGCCACAATCGACTGCTGTGAGGCCCGAGTCACGAGGCAAGGCTTTGGAGAGGATAGTCGGGAAACAGAAACGTGTCGGCTGAACCAACTAAGTTGTCCTTCTGAGCACTAAGACAAATGTGTGGACTTTGATATGAGGGCATTGCTTATGCACAGTGTTTCTTGTGATATAGTCTCATGGTTCTATCATAGAGGCCGCACATGTTTGGACATTGGTTTGTGGACATCACTTGTGAGCAGCAAATGTTGTGATAAAAACATTTTTAATGTTTTAAGTCATATACCTGGTCTTGGCGCAGGATAGCACTCCAGTTTTTGTTTACCTTTGGGGGTGTTTTTTTCAAGGGAACCCCATGTGCTAAAAACCAGCGGCCAGCAGACACCACATTTGTAACTATTGGGACTAGCGCATTCCGCACAGTTGCTCCTTGAAACCCACTATACTTTAGTCGGGAAACAGGTTAGACATTTTAGCTTCCAAAATGCACATGCCCTGAACGGCTGCCAGGTTTGGTGCTTGGGAGGGAGAGTTGAGAGAGCATGGGGGTGAGATGGTTATGGAGTATGGCAGGGATACAGGGATAAAGGAGACATTGGGGGCATGAAAGAGTTATCATAGAGACGAGGGAGGGAGTAAGGACCTGGCAAAGGAGAGCCATTGTAAGAGAGAGAGGGTGAGTCAGGGGAGAGACAATAGAGATGCATGCTAGAGACACTGGCGATACCGACGGCAGATGCTCAGTTCTCCTCAGTGCGGCTGCCATATTACACTATATGGCTTACTGTATGAGGGAAGAGATGGGGCAGCATGGGAGAGATATTGGAGAGACATGGGAGAGACAAGAGAGAGTCATGGGAGAGACAATAGAAATTCAAGACCCTGGTCATACCGAGGGCAGATACTCAGTTCTCTCTAGCGCGGCTGCCATTATACGCTACATGGCTTAGTTCATGAGGGGAGGGACCGGGGGCGGCATGGGAGGGATATTGGAGAAGCATGGGAGAGACAAGAGGGAGTCATGGGAGAGACAATAGAAATTCAAGACACTGGTGATACCGAGGGCAGATGCTCAGTTCTCTCCAGTGCCGCTGCCATTGCACGCTATATGGCTTAGTGCATGAGCAGAGAGGCCGCGGGGCCACATAGGGGGGGTATTGGAGAGACATGGGAGAGACAAGAGAGAGTCATGGGAGAGACAATAGAAATGTATGCTAGAGACACTGGCGATACCGAGGGCAGATGCTCAGTTCTCTCCAGCGCGGTGGCCTTCACACGCTGTGTGGCTTAGTGCATGAGCGGAGAGACCGGGGGCGGCATGTGATAGATATTGGAGAGACAAGAGAGAGTCATGGGACAGACAATAGAAATTCATGCTAGAGACACTGGCGATACCAAGGGCAGAGTTCTCTCCTGCGTGGCTGCAATCACACGCTATGTGGCTTAGTGCATGAGCGGAGAGACCGGGGGCAGCATGAGAGAGATTTTGGAGAAGCCAAGAGTAGGGTTTAGGGTGTTGCCAGTGTTCCCACAGGTGAAATTTCCCAAGGTTGCACACACCTTTTTGCCATTTACCTATGCAAAAATGTGAAACATACCATTATGACAGGTCACTTTTGGGCGGATGAGCGCACCAACACCAAAGAAACCCTATGTCCAACCTCCACCAGCCCACTGGATCCCAGGTGTCCCCCTTCCAGAGAACCCTTTGTAATATCACAAGAGCTTTATAAATAGGGGAACACATGGCCCTCCACCCTGTGGGGCCTGCTACACCCCAGTAGGGCACTTGGGCATGTTATAGGGTCCTGAGTAGGATGGAAGTAGCCTGCCCTCCCACACAGGGCTCCAGTGCTTTAAGTGGAACAAAAAGGTGAAGGAAGGCCCTAAGGCACAACGAGGCAGAGGCGTTGGTAGGGAGAAAGGGGGGGGAGGCTAAGGGGGCTATAGTCTTTTGGTAGTAGCCCCGGATAGAAGCTCAGTGGCTACAACCAAAAGGCTAGCTAGTCCCAAGTCCTGACTGTCCCAACATTAGCATGGCCCCAGATCTTTTCCAGACATAGCAACACCCCTGCCAGGAGGCAATATTTTGAGTGGACTGGACCCAAAGAGGAATCTAGTGTGTTCTCGGAATCCCAAGTAGCTGAGAAACCTTGAAAAGACAGGGGGACGTCTGTAATTAGTACCAGCCTAACAGATGCGGTCAAGCTTTCCTACCTCGAATGAAAGGGAGCAACATCTATTTTAAAAGTTGTGTTAAATATGATACAGGTTTCCGTTTCCCGTGTGTACGGGTCTGTGCCTATAGATACAGAGGGGAATAATTTGCTTTCCTTTCAGTATTTCTTTGTAAACATGGAAAGAAGTAGAAGTGCAGGATTCGTGCTGAGCTTTCCAAGTGGCCAATGATGGCTGGCAGGCTGATGCCTGTGCAATGGAATTCAGTGGAGAAGCTGACAGCAGACATCCAAGTATGGCTGGCAGGCCGATGTCTGTGCAATGGAATCCAGTGGAGAAGCTGAAAGCAGACATCCAATGATGGCTGGCAGGCCGATGCTGTGCAATGGAATCCAGTGGAGAAGCTGAAAGCAGACAACATCCAAGATGGCTGGCAGGCTGATGCCTGTGCAATGGAATCCAGTGGAGAAGCTGAAAGCAGACATCCAAGTATGGCTGGCAGACCAAAGTCTTTGCAATGGAATCCAGTGGAGAAGCTGAAAGCAGACATCCAATGATGGCTGGCAGGCTGATGTCTGTGCAATGGAATCCAGTGGAGAAGCTGAAAGCAGACATCCAAGTATGGCTGTCAGGCCGATGTCTGTGCAATGGAATCCAGTGGAGAAGCTGAATGCAGACATCCAATGATGGCTGGCAGGCTGATGTCTGTGCAATGGAATCCAGTGGAGAAGCTGAAAGCAGACATCCAATGATGGCTGGCAGGCTGATGCCTGTGCAATGGAATCCAGTGGAGAAGCTGACAGCAGACATCCAATGATGGCTGGCAGGCTGATGCCTGTGCAATGGAATCCAGTGGAGAAGCTGAAAGCAGACATCCAATGATGGCTGGCAGGCTGATGTCTGTGCAATGGAATCCAATGGAGAAGCTGAAAGCTGAAAGCAGACATCCAATGATGTATCTCCCTTCCAGGTGCTTAAACAACTAAACCATTAGAGCAACAAAAGTAGGAGCAGATCTTTGATTTTAATGTAAAAATTGATCCAAGCGAGATATGCATGAACCCAGTTCGGTGAACATCCAATTAAAGGCATTGACACAATTTCAATACATTTGGAAAACACCTATTTGCAGCTCATTTCTTTACAAAGCAACAAATAAATGTGAATAAATGCAGATAAAATGGCCAAAAAATAACTACTGATGGAAATGCAAAAAAAAACAAATACCATAAAACTGGGATCCTTAAATATAAGGTGCACTAAACAAATCTACGGAAACTCAAATACTTATCTACAAAAGCAAAATCTAATAAAAATAGACTAATGCAGGTTCCAATGCCTCCTTTCTTTTGAAAGAAATCAAGGTTTCCTATTATTAATTCATTGTTATAACAAGACTTCATTATAATTGGTTGCAAAGACTAAACCATCTTCTTTCAGTGTTAATAAACAATCCAATTTCCAATGGTTCACTGATGATTTGATTCTAAACATGTCTCATACTGACATTACTGGCGATTGCTAGGAGTGACACACAAATCCTCATTGTGGGCCTCATTACGACCCTGCCGGTCTGGAAATAACGGTGGCGGTAAATCCGCTGCCACCGTTGTTTCCGGACCAGCTGATTCCAAGTCCTGCAGGCGGGAGGTGTCACTCCCACCAGGTCTGACCTGGCGGGAGTAACACCACCCACCTGCAGGCGGACATGGAAACACCAGCTCTGTCATAGACGGAAACCAGTGTTTCCATGGTCCCCATCCCCATGGCGTCCTATAGTCCTATAGGACTCCATGGGAATGGGGATTTACGGAATTTCGCCTCCGGAATTACTGGGTCACCAGGGTTGTAATGCCCCGGTGATTCCGGCAATCACGGAGGCAGAATGGTATTATGGGTCCAGCGGCAGCCTGATGGGTTTTTCCGGTACGGCTACCGCCGGACTCATAATGAGGCCCTTTATGTTTACTTTTTTGCTCAGGGAAACCAATTGCCAGATTACAGAAACTGTGCACTGGTACACGTGCAAAGTTGCACAGTATTAGCACTAAGTCAAAGTTTGAACTATTTTATAAAAAACTGGGACATATTAGAAAACGATTGCACCATGGCAAGTTCAGTTTGGCATTGTGTAAGCACCAGGGGAGAGACAACAGGGAGGCAGGGTAGAGACTGCAGAGAGATAAGGACAGGCTGTAGTTACTTAGCCCACCGATAACCCTACAACAACGTTGGAAACCAGTAATCTAAGTTTAGGCTTATAAATCGTACAAAATGATCATGCAGTTAGTCCTTTTCAAAGTTGGTCAGGACTCTTTTATTAGTGTTTACCATTTATCACTCCATTGGTAAAAATATTTTCTTGCATTAGTCTGGGCCCGACTGAACGAGACGCGACACCTCAACAGCGATGCACGATCCGTTCCCTGGACGATAGCCGTGTGGTCTGCGACGGCATCTTGACGAGGGTCAATTTTTTGAGGCGGGCAGATTTGCCGAAATCACCATACACAAGGTAAAATTCGTTAGGTAAGTCCTTTGTAAACCGATCGGTCCTCCTTAGGTTTGGTCAGGTGAGTTGTTACCCGACTCTTAATTCAACCCTGACAATTTGAATTTGGCGCATTGTATCTGCAGACACAATTATTGACCAGGTAACACCGAGTATTTGAGAAATGCCTGGGAAATTGTCTAGCTGCTTTAGGGCATTATTCCGCAGCAATAGACAATCTTTGGAATTTAGCCATCCGGCACCACAGGAGGGGTCACCGGCATGTACTATGTACTGTAAGCATGGCATTGGAAGTGTAGTATTTAATACAATTTGGCACAGACAAACCAGACATGCCTCCGAACTTCAGTGGCCAGTCAATGGTAGTTTTGAGATCCCTCGTATTGAATATTTAGAGTCAGTCTTGTTAAAAAAGAAGGCCAGACCTGCAGCATTTGATGTTTTGCAAAATTGGAAAAGAGAAGGGTTGCAGCAGCTTAAAAGTAGGGAAAAACATGTGTGCCGTCATAAAACAAATGCTGAAAAGGCGTTGTTATATGATCAGGACAAACAGTCTGAGTCGGTTAGGAATATGGACAGGGCTTTCTCACTAGGTATTCAGAAAATCTATCCTTCTAAAGATCTTCATGTTTCTGATGAGTTTATCGACAAATTGTTAAATGAACGAAGGCCTGGTGCCTCTGCACCACCTCCGTATGTTCCTCTTCCTCCTGCTGTACCTCTTCCTGCTGTTATTCCTGCTCTTCCTGCTCAACCTGTTGTTCCTATTCCTCCGGTTGTTGTTCTTCCACCTGCTCCTCTGCCTCTTCCCATTGCACCAGTAATAGTACCTTCATTGAATTTGCCTGCACCCTCACTCCTAAGTAGTTCTGTACCGCTTGTAGTTGATCAGGGTGCGGGGTCGAGGATTGTTACTCGTAATACTGTTCCCACAGAAAAGAAACAGGATTTGTTTGCATGGGCTAAGCATTGTATGGAGAGAGATGATCGAACTAATGTTCTTGCCACACTTTCTAATATGGATAATTTTCCTGAGAAAAATGTTTTCATTGAAGGTTTAGGGATTCATTTATGTGTAATGTGGGGTAAATTAAATAATGCAGACCTCCCACAAGGGTTGAGGGACCTGAATACTTTAGCGTTTTCAAGAGACACTGTGGAGAAGGTACATGAGCATGTTGAGAGGATATTTGAGTATAGAAAGGAGTTGGAAAGGTTACGGAATGAGGATGAGGAAGAAGAAAGTATGTATGTACAGAAACGATTTCTTCCGTGTCGTAAATAGACATCTGAAGAGGCGCGAATTTGTACAAAAGATGCGATTAGATGGATTTCAGACATATCGATAACTCCAGTTGAGGTATATGACACATACAGTCAATATATGCTAGAAATGCAGAGGAAAGTGATACAGGTAATGGTAGAGTACCTGCAGGATGAATGTTTAAAGAGAAAGGTTAGTTGTCCCACAGAGTTATTGAGCATTTATAAGAGAGCTTTTTCACTTGACACTTCTTCAACTGCTTTAGCGCTCGACTTAGCTCTGTTGCTTAGTAAGCGTTCGGAGTTGCCTACATCTCAATTGCCTATGAGAGAGGTTCCTCCGACATTTGTCCCAAAGGTTGAGATTCCTGCTAATGCTGCAGCAGGTACACCTGCTGTGGACATTCCTGCACATTATGTATCGCAGTTTGTTCACGTCCCGTTTTCACGACAGGAAGTGAATACTATTAGACAAACTATTCCTGACATTAGGAAAAATCCGACAGGGTTCTATAAAGAGATAGAGTCTGTTTTGCAGTCCTCAGTGTTTACCCTAGGCGACATTGATTTGCTATTCCCTGTACTCCTGCCTGTAGATTTGTGGAAACAAGTTAGAACTATAGACGATGTACCAGGGTTGGGAGATACATGGTCTAACATAGTTAGGCTTGATGGGGAAAGGCCAGCTGGTGAGAGACCACCTCAGGTGATACTAACTTTGCCTGACAGAATCATTGCAAAACTGAAAACTATAATCCCCGAAAAGAGAATTATTTGGGACAAGCTTACGGCCTGTGTCCAAGGAAAATCTGAGGGTGCTACCGAGTTCTTTAATAGGTTCGAACAGGTATTCTCGGATTTCAGTGGACAAGATTTAGGCACAGAGTCTGGGAAAAGATTATTTGTGGACAAATTTGTACGTGGATTGCTGCCTGACATTCAGTCACAAATTATGTCTTCTGAGAGCGCTTGGCAGGCGAAATCCCAATCAGAAGTACTGCACATGGCTCAGTACTACGAGAACCGTGTCAATAATGAAAAAGATAGAGTCGAGAAGAGAAAAGGTGATTTGAAGACTAAAGTATTGTTACAGCAAATTGGTAGAGGCCCCAGAGGGGGTAGTTCGCAGATTAGAGGTCAGTATGTTCCACAAGGGAATGTGCCCTTGGGTCCTGTGAATATTAACCAGTGTGCCTATTGTCGCCAGGAGGGTCATTGGCGTGCACAATGCCCCGTCCTTCGACAGAGGTTGAATAACACATTTGGAAATATGGGTAGACGATCCAGAGGTCGCCCGGGTGTAGGGGGCCCTGGTAGAGGCCAGTTTTCGCAGGATCCCCAACAACCTTTTTCACAGGATAATCAGACTTCGAGTGTGGATACTAGAAACATATTTGATCATCCTTCTGCTGCATATCTATCTGAAGAGCTTCCTTTTGATGATATTTTGTTCGTTAGGATAGCCCGAAGCAGGGTTTGGAACCTACACCTATTCCCGTTCATCAGAAAGGTCCCTACGTTGAAATGGTAGTGGGAAATAGGAAACATCAATTTTTGATAGACACTGGAGCACAGAAGTGCTCATTGATCATTCTCGGGTTCCAAACATTCCACTGTCAGGGCAAACCAATGTTTCTGTAGGGTTTTCTGGCACACCAGTTGTTTGTCCGGTTTCTTCACCGGTACCTATTTCTTTGGGTCCCTTTACGGACCACTGTCCATTTCTCTTGACTTCGAATTGTGGAGAGAATTTGCTGAGGTTGAATGTGTTGAAGGAATTAAATGCGGTAATTCATTGTTCTTCTGATGGAGTGCGTTTGACGATTTCACCACAGCAATGTTCTGTTTCGCAATTCTTGACTAGACCTTTGCCGCCAGAATTCAGTAATGTACCAGAGTGTTTGTGGGCAGTTGATGACAATGATGTCGGTGTTTTGCAGATTGAGCCTGTTAAAATAGTTTTGAAACATGGAATTAAGCTGCCCCGTATTCCACAGTATAAGATCTCAGTTGAAGGCGAGCGAGCTTTGAAGAGCATTGTTTCAGATTTTGTGCATCGTGGGGTGATTGAGGAGATTGCAGGAAGTTTGTGCAATAGTCCGATTTTACCCGTGTACAAAAAAGGTGATAATGCAATTCCATTTCGTTTTATAATTGATTTACGTGCCATTAATAAAGTCGTCGCTCCGCAATTTCCAATTGTGCCTGATGTGATGACAATATTAACTATGATTCCAGCTACGGCTACTCATTTCAGTGTTGTGGACCTAAAGAATGCTTTCTTCAGTATTCCTATACATGAGGATAGTAGATACTTGTTCGCGTTCACCTTAGGGGGACGCTCATTCACATTTACTCGTGCACCTCAAGGTTATACTGAGAGTCCTAGCATTTATAGTAGGGCTTTGAAAGAGCAGCTTGATACCCTTGGATTGCCCCCTACTTGTACGTTGCTTCAATATGTTGATGATTTGCTTTTAGCCGCTGACTCTGAGAGCTCTTGTAAAGAGGGCACTGTGTTGTTGCTCATCCATCTAGCTAAGCATGGTCACAAAGCTTCGCTCAAAAAGTTTCAATATTGTTGCCAGGAGGTCACCTATTTAGGCTATCTCCTGTCAAAGGAGGGAAGAAGATTGACACCTGAAAGAATAAAACACATTTCTGGCATGTCTGTCCCAAATACACAAAAGGAAGTTAGAGCCTTGATAGGTATGGCTTCTTACTGTAGGTTATGGATCCCAAACTTCTCACTAGTGATAAAACCGATGTTGGCCTTGACGAAGAAGGGTATTTCTTCGCCATTGCCATGGAATACGGAGCATCAACATTCATTCGAGTTGCTCAAGACTGCATTATGTTCGGCGCCAGTTTTGGGCACATCGAACTATGAGAAGGCCTTTGTGTTGTTTGTGCATGAATGTGATGGTTGTGCTTTGGCTGTATTAACGCAGGAACATGGAGGGAAGAATAGGCCATGCGGTTACTACTCTTCCGCCCTTGATCCTGTTGCATGCGCTTTGCCAAGATGTTTGCGCGCTGTCGCTGCTGCTGCTGCGTCTGTAAAACAGAGTGAGGGAATGGTCCTAGGCCATGATTTAACCCTGATGGTGCCTCACTCTGTAGATATTCTATTGAACAAAACCCAAACGCAACACCTCACTTCCGCACGACTGACCAGATATGAATTAATCTTGTTTGCTCGCCACATTCAAATTAGGAGGTGCTGCGTTCTTAATCCGGCTGAACTCCTACCTTTCCCGCAAAATACTGTTTGCGGTGACGAAGAGTCACATGACTGCCTGTATACTACTGAACAAGATACAAAAGGCAGAGTTGATTTGAGGGACACTCCTTTGGATAACCCACAAGGGGAGCTGTTTTGTGATGGCTCCTGCTTCAAACTACTGGATGGTACATCCACAGCTGCTTATGCAGTCACTACATTGAGTACGGTTGTGGAGACCAAGAGAATTACGCATAACTCTGCGCAGGCCGCAGAGATTATAGCATTGACTCGAGCTTGTGAGCTTTCCGAAGGGCTAACAGTAAACATATATTCTGATAGCCAGTATGCCTTTGGGGTGGCTCACAACTTTGGGAGACTTTGGTCAGAGAGAGGGTTTTTAACTTCGCATGGCACCAAGATCCAACATGGCTCCCTGATAGTACAATTGCTTTCAGCGCTTGCGCTCCGTAGTCAGTTAGCAATCATTAAGTGCGCAGCACATCGCAAGATTATATATGATGTAGGGAAAGGGAATGCTTTCGCTGATCAAATAGCTAGACAAACTGCCTCTGATCTCTTCACGGAGATGTATGTTTCAAGGGAGACTGTAGATGTCTATGCAATGGATGAGGGTGTTGGGTCTGTACGGGATATCCAAGCCGATGCCACATTAGAAGAATCCAAGAGGTGGGCTGAGGGCTTGGGGAAACTCGATGATGATGGGTGTTGGGTGGACATGGTTGAAGGGAAATGGTTGCTTCCTAATGCCTATATAGTAATGATGGTTACCATGGCACACGGTCCCACACATGTGTGCGCTCAACAGATCACGAGAATGTTAGAGAAAGTCTGGGTAAATGATAAGATTTCAAAAATTGCCCAGCATTATGTCCAAAATTGCATGATTTGCCTACAACACAATGTGGGAAAGGGGACAGCAACTCCAAGAGGTAGCTTTGGGCCTTCTTCTGTCCCGTTTGAAGTGATTCACTTTGACTTTATTGAAATGGAGCGATGTAACAATCTAAAATATGTCCTTGTGGTCATTTGCGCCTTTAGTAAGTGGGTCGAGGCTTTCCCTGTTAAAGACGCTACAGCCATGACCACTGCAAAGACCATGATAAAGGAATTCTTCCCACGGTTCGGTTTGCCGAGAGTTATCTGGTCGGATAATGGTCCGCATTTTATCCCTGCTGTAATTCTACAGATATGTACGGCATTGCAAATTGACAAACGATTCCATTCGGCCAGACATGCTCAGACCCCCGGATTAGTGGAAAGACACAATGGTATCATAAAAAACAAGCTCGCTAAGACGTGTGCCGGCACCAAACTAAAATGGCCGGACGCCTTACCGATCGTGTTACTTTCAATGCGGACAACCCCTCAAACTAAGACTGGGCTCTTTCCATTTGAGGTGGTAATGAGGAGACCTGCCAATATCTGGCGTCTTCCGAAGCCTAGGGCATTGAGGAATGTAGAAAATGTATTGCTTTCAGACTATTGTAGCCAGTTGACTAAAAACCTGTATTTCATTTATCACCAGGTACGAGACGCTTTACCCGCGCGATACGAGGGCCCAGGCCACAGTATACAACCTGGAAGTTGGGTTTTGGTCAAATCCTTTGACCAATCTTCCTGCCTTGCACCTCAGTGGCGGGGCCCGTTCCAGGTCCTGCTGGTCACCCAAACAGCGGTGCGTGTCGCAGGCCGGAAGAATTGGATCCACGCGACGCATGTCACTCTCTGAAAATTTTGCTCCCGGAAATTGCTGTTCCAACTTCACTTGCCTCTGATACGTTGCTTCCAACGGGAAGTGACGACATCTTGTTCTCGGATCAAACAATACCAGGCACAACAAGATACAACTTCGGGCCACGAAGATAGACATACGGCACGGTTTTGCTGTGCATCTGATAGGCATACGGCATGGTTCGGCTGTGCATTCAAGGAAGGAAAGGATCATCAAGGGCTTGCTTTTGCCCAAAAAGTTGAGGAAGGGGATTCTGTTGGCTAGGGGTTGTGGAAGGACTAAGAAGCCGCGCAACCGTAGTGTCGCCAGCAACGAACATTGGGGTCGTCAATTGAAAATCTACAATGCCTGCTACCGCCACCCCTGCGGCTCGTATTGGACTTATAAATAAGGGGGTGACCAACTCGGACAATTAACAATGTGCCTGGGCCCCGAAAACGTATTGCTGTGTTTTTATGATAATATTTGGTTTTATAATAGTCACTGTCTTAGGCCTTCGGTATTTCGAAGAAACTCATCCTTCAGAGTCTTTGCTGCCGACTGAAATTGTACCCACTGTTCCTACAGCTTTTGTACATTTGCATACTCTGTCACCTAGGGACTCACAGCATAGACAGAAGTATCACAATAATACCTTGTTGCTTATAATGAATGCAACACATGCCATTTTTAATAAGACTAATTGTTGGGTCTGCTCACATTTACCGCAACATGGGGATAAGGGGCTAGGTTGGTATATTCACCCTTTACCTTTGACAACTGCTTGTTATGCTTCACTTAGAGCACTGTTCTTTGGCCGATGGAACGATAGCATCTCGGGGAACTTTGATGGCACTAATTTGAATAGTTTTGGGAAACGTGTTCTGACTCCCCTGGGATGCTCGCTTTTCGCAAATAGGAGTAAGCTCAATATTGCTTCTATTAGGCCTTCTGATAGACTGTCTCGTCCTTTCCAATCTTTGATTTTCTTTAAAATGGCTCCGATAGGCAATAAGGATGCCGTGCCTCCTTCTTATACTGTTAACCATAGCCCCGATTCAGTTTCTTTCTGCATACAGAGGAATGGCACCCGGTCAATGGGAGATTTTAAAGGTTGTGCCAACGTTGCAAATTTGACTGGGGAAGACAGACCTTTGTATGTAGGCGAACCTATCTATTTTGTTTGCGGTAATGTAGCATTTCCATGGTTGCCTAGGGATTGGCAGGGAACTTGTTATCTAGGAATCCTGTTACCTGGGGTGTTTATAGCAAGTACTGTAGAGGTTTCGAAGGCTCGTCCACGGCGGGACGAGAATGGCGACACTCCAGCACAGGTTTTAGGAGATGTAGCGAAATCATTCCTTCCATTCTTTGGGCAGATAGCGTTTCCGAGGATATCAGGAAACTAGCGAGAGTACTAGAGAGAACCATCAACCGGACCACAGATATACTCTATAATATGACTTTAGAGCAGAAAGCGATCAGATTGGTAGCGCTTCAGAACCGGATGGCATTAGATGTCATTCTGGCTGAACGTGGTGGAGTATGTAAACTAGTGGGGTCCGCTTGCTGTGTTTTCGCACCGGATTCCTCCCCAACTATTTTTAAGGCAATACAGAATCTGCACATTCTTAGTTCAGAAGTGCATGTTCCCGAGGGAAATTGGGATCTTAGCGCTTGGTTCTGGGACTTTTTGCGGTCTTGGGGTTGGAAAGTGCTTTCAGTCTTGCTGATTATTTTGGGAATTCTGCTATTTCTTTGTTGTTGTATCCAATGTCTACCAAGTATATGTTCAAAGCTAGGGGGATGTTGCGCTCAGGCGATAGGTAGAATAGGACATAAAGTGTATGCCCCGGATAAAACCTCTAAGGAGTATGTACTGAAAGAGATCTTAGTAAAAGATCTAATGGCGATAGATATTTCTGACAGCTATTCAGGGTGTATGGACGATGACACATGGAGTTATTTGCAGGGAGATCAGAAGTAGTTTAGCACTTGGCATAGGCCAAAAGGAGGGTTTGTCGAACTAGAAATTATATCGTGCCTCCTATTGCTATGAATATATGTATATTGGCCTACGCCAAGCTGCTAACAAGCTGCTTATAAACTACATGTGAATAAACTTGCATTGCGAGGTCCTGACCTTAGAAACCATGTAAACTGTCATTTTGGGTCAAGCCGCCATTTAAGGTTTTCTTGCTCTATAAAGTCACCATGTGAGCTATGTGAGCTAAAATGGTAGCCTATGTTATTCAGAACAGAACTCGATTGTCATGACCTCTGTACAGCTAATGTATAACTTGCCTGCAGGCCACTTGTTAGGGTCATGAGCTGAGACCTTGTCCTTCTGCTGACCTGTGTGCAATGGATTACCTGTATCACCGAAACTGATCTATAATTGAATGAGAACACCTGCTTAACTATATTGTATAAATTAAGTCCCGCATTGTAATGTTAGGCCTAGAGCATACATTATTACCATTTCTTCTTGTTAATGTATAAACCTAAGATGAACTAGATTTGACCTGGCAAGGGACCCTAGAACAGTAACTTATTTATGGAATGGTTAACCTGAAGAAAGGCTGGACAACAGGCTGGAGAAATGTATAAAAGCCTGACTGTTTCAATGAATGTTTGCACTCACTGAGCACAGAGCACACCGAACCACGCCGGAGTTCGCTGTGTTGTACTGAGGGTCGATAGCTATCTGAATTTTGTTCTGTTCTTTTGTAACTGGATTCAGTATAAAATAAAGTGCTTTGTATGTTCCTTTGTAACCTGTGTTTGGTGTGTTTCGTTTTTGGTTACCCTGCCTCATATTATTTCCTTGTTTCACAATTGCTGTTAACTTGTTTCCAGCATTACTGTTTTGAGCAGTTGCTTTTCTAAGACATTACAAACAAAATGTACAATTGTGATACAAGCACGGGTAACATTAAGTTAAATCGCACATACACTTATTTGTACTTCAGTGCTAGAACATGGTTAATCCCTGTGAACCAGTTATTATCACACAAAACTTGACATTTTTTAACATAATACCACACATCTATAACATGAATGAATGTGTATGTGTGTCATGTTTTTTTTCTGCAGATCAACAAACAAATACCAATCCTGGGTCTACCACACATCCATAACGTGACTGAATTTGTATGTGTGTCATGTTTTTCTGCAGATCAATGGAAAAAGACCAATCCTGGGTCTATGGCGGGGTATGTTTCCCTCAATGTTTTATGGACATTGGAAGTAGAACATTTCTGTGTCCATGGACCTTTCGGCTGCATTGAAGAATGCCTTCTTCTGTGCCTATGATCGTGTCTCTTTTGTAGCAGCACCCCCGGGGGTGGCACAGTATTGGTAATGTTCCTCTGTATATGTTAGCGGGTATCTGTTCACACTGTGTAGGCCCCCATCTTAGTGGGACCTCTATTTTGGGCTAAGGAGTATCTCCTGGTCCTGGGTTGACACTTTGGCGTTCTGGTAGCAGGTGCTGTGTGTTGGGGCACTCTGGTTCGCTACGTGATCAGGGGCCTCTGGCCGCTGCAGCGTGTGCTGTCTAGAAGCACAGCAGAATGGCAGACGCTGTCGGTGTTCGAAGCACCGGTTGTTGCTGGGGCAACGATGTAATCATGGTAAACACTAATAAAGGTGTCTTCACCAAATTTGAAAAGGTCTAAATGCATGATAATTTTGTACAATTTATACACCTAGACTTGGATAACTGGTTTCCAACGTTGTTGTAGAGTTATCGGTGGGCTAGGTAACTACAGCAACACTTCTGCAGAACTATTGCATACATGATCTATAGTATGTCTAATTTAGAAGTGGCTGGACATCGTCCATGTGCTTTGCATTGTTTAGCCCTTAGTCCTCCCACTCAGGGGCATGCCTCTAGTTTTCTACTGAATGGGTATATCATAACTGATTAACCAATCATAACAAATGGTCTGATTATAATTCACTCTCATGACCAAACGTCAATGACATGCTCAAACACAAGGGAGCCAGCTGTATGTCTTGCACTTTCTTCATTAATCCGCTAACTATAGAGTCACCCAATGAGTGAGCCCTCTATTGAGATTACAAAACATTAACAATTTTAGCACAGAATTCCCCAGTGGCTAGAAAGCCCTATGGAGATATGCTTAATCCAATTTGCATATGTTTTGTTATTTAATTTCCATGGCGCCTTCGCCAAGGCGCTTTACAATAATTAATGAGTTGGTACAAAATTCAGCAGTGATGACATAGAACAACAGGGTACAAAAGAAAGAAAGGAGATGAAGAAAAAACATAAAGAAGAAATACAATGACAGTCCAAAAAAACAGATAAGTCGTGAGTCAAGCAACAGGAAAGAATAGTTGCAAGACACAAACCGAACCACCCCCAAACAAACTAGTATTGGCGCCAGCAAAAATGATAAAATCACTTCAGGGGTCCAGATGAAAACAGGATACCACCTGGAAACAATAAAATAGTCACATATGCTGCAGAGCCAGCAACCAAGCTCCTGTCCTGCAACCACACCAGGGCAGCGCCCGACAGCATAAGGGAGACCGCACAAATCCTACAACTTTGCAGCTCAGGAGACGAGACACACGAAAGCCAACAAGGAGCTGGTGCAACACCGCCAGAAGCCGCACGAAACACTGCTAACAGCGGCATCTCCCCGCGGCCTCTCGTTCCTCCAGTGAGCCGGCAATACCACAATAACGTGACCATGCCCTCATGACCTCACCATATGCCATCAAGCTAAATGCATGCTCAAAAAGCTCATTACACCTCAATAGTTGGACGATGCCCCAATAATTTCACCATATAATATGACACCAAAATTACCATCTTTGAATGAGCTAGTCAGACCCCAGCAAAAGATAGACATTTCGAAAAACTGAATTTTTAGGCGGACTGGCTTCTCTCGAAGGTGCTCCTGCCCCCAAAATATCTGAACAAGGAGACAGTAGCATGTATGCTTTACTTGCCCGAGCCCTTGGAGCGATCTAGTGTTTTGACTAGATGGGGGCATTTACCTGAATATTGCATTGCGAAGACAAACTACACCTTGCAAATCACATAAACATTGTGTCGTAAAAGCCAGGTAAGCAAGCTGACTTCTAGTGCAAACAACAGGTTTGCCATGCTGCATAGGTTATGGTTGCATTGATGGACCCTGGCGAGATGGATAATTGGTGCTTTTTTAATGGATTGGCCACTGAAGCCCACTCCCTGATGCGCCTGCTCTAGGAGGCTGTGAGGGGGGATCCACCAATAGTAGACCCGCCCTTGCTACTTCATCTCAGCTGCTCCAGTCAGCCTCGCGTCTCTCGTCTCCGCGTGTTAGTTTAGAGAGCTTTCTCTTTGATCCCTTGCCCAGCCTTTGTTGCTAAATGCAAGGCATCAACATACGCAGGGGCGCGAGAGGGGCAAGGCAGAGGGGAGGTTGCACACCTTGCCTCGGGTGCGGGGGGGGGGAGGGGCATTCAGTGGCTGCCAAGGAAGCGTATTCATTCATTAGTATGCGATGCTCTTTGTCAGCAACAGAAGTCGATTTCGTGGATAAGTTGAGGCTGCATTTTGTCTGCAAATCGTTAATTGTGGGCAGTCACATTAGCATAATATATTCTGTATTCCTTGCTACAGTGCTGGTCTCCTTTCCATTCATGCAAAGCCAGTTGCCTCCGGCACAATGTTTGCTTCCTGAAGTCAGGACCTGTCAGAGGCCATCTTTGTTATGGGCAGGAGTGCATGCTTCATTCCAGTAATTGTGATGTCCCACTTGTGCGCTTTATCCACATCTGGGTCTCATTTAACAGCTAAAGATCTTAAAGATCTCGTTATTTTACGAAACATCACAGATACTATACATAGTGCCCGACCTGGCGATGTTTTAGAATTCTGGGAAGCAGATTTAATTTATTGTGGAAGTTGTAATGAATTTAAAACAGCCAACCACAATAGAAGTGGTGCAGGGGCAACACGTCACGCCCCCCCCCCCACGCTATTGGCCATTTTCAGCTGTCAGAGAGAAATTCCATGGGACTTTTCGAATTACTAAATTATTGTTTCTACTTTGGATACTACAACGCATGTGTATGCGTTTTTCTCAAAACTGAGGAAAGTGAACATATGTTTTATTCAAGAGCTGGCTCAGGGCACCCAAACGAAGAGTTTGGCTAAAACCAAATCTGTTCTTTCCTCCGCCCGAACGAACAGTACGGGCCAAGCCTTCACTGGCACATGACTCAAGAAGAGCATAGTGGTCTCTGTACCAACCCCAACACTATCTTCTCCACCGGCATGGTTGACCCAGGATCCCACCACTTGGCAGCTCCCCGCGTTCCTCAGCTCATCTTAGAACCCGTGATCCAGATCACCTCACCTCGCACTATGACACCCGCTGAGAAAATGTAGTTCACTTACGCCGACCCTTTAAATGCTTGACTCAAATGCTGAACCTTGGAAGAAAAGATTTGAATTGGCTCGAGCCGACCGAGCCTCCATGGAGATGGTTTGCGAGCCAAATCGAGCCAAGCTGGTAAACGTCTGACTCGGCTTGAATCGGTTCAAACCAATTTGAACCATAGGGGACTGTGTCACGCATTGGATTAAAAAAAATGTTAAAACCCCAGGTGGGCTTTAAATAAGAATGGGAATCTTGCATCCTGTTTGTAAAGGATGTCTCAATGTGGGAATTACAGATCCAGATGTCCCTTTCCACCCCCTTTGCACGTTTGCACCAATGAGGGGAATCTCTGCGCATTTCCAAACACATCCCTGAGTCTACAAATGGAATGCTCTTTGAAATGCGCAGACACTAGTCGCATTCCCCTACACCTATTGGTATTAGACACAGCGGGATGAGCAGTGCTTGGTGGGGGTCATTGCCGGCCCTGTCATGCATTTACATTTAAATGAATCAGCAGATATGAAGCACTGCTGTCCCACTTGCATTTCTATCCCTAAAATACTTTATTTTCTTTTTAACATTTGAAAGGGTGTGTCTTTTATGGGCTCATCACTGTGAATGTGTGCCACACATTCACATGGGTGTGGGAAGCCTGTCATACATTAGAGTCCAGAATGCACAACGATGCCACGATATGCAACAGAGCTGTCCAGCGCATCATTTGCGCAAGCCCACAGTCCCCCTGTAAGGCGCAGGTCACATTTGTGGATAACATGATTGGCACATTTATAAAATGGACACACATTTTTTTAAAAAGTGTCCTCTGAGCAGGGGTGGACTGGCCTATAGGGAACTCTGGAGATTTCCCGGTGGGCCTCTGCACTCTGGGCCTCTTTTGTCTGGTAGTTCCAAATGTTCTCGTAGGAAAAGCATTGGGCTTGCTGAAAATGTGTCATATGGGGCCACTTTGAACTTTATTTCCAGGGTGTCTTATGGTCCCCAGTAATTATTTCCAGGGCCTTTTTTAGTTCCCAGTCCAGTCCTGCCTCTGAGCGTTTTTCATATGCATTCATTTTTATGTCCTCGTTGTATAAAACCCTTATATACTAGTAATATTGAACTCTAGGATACTGCTTAATTATGCTAGAATTAAGAATTACCAAAGAATTGTATATGAGCCCAGTTAAGCCATCAAATTGTCATATCTATATGAGCGGTTCGAATTCTTTTTCAGATGTTTCAAAGCATTTCGAGCCTCAACTCAATTTGGATCAAATATTTCGAGCTGTGTTGGACCAACGTTGTTTAGATCGTCTTGAATCTTTTTTGACCAGGTTTGCCCATCACTAATTTGACTGTCGTTGATCAACCAACCTGGTCACATCCTCACGCTCTTCAAAGCTTTCCTGCACGGTCACGCTGGAGAAGTCCAACACCAAAAGCAGGATCATGGACTGATTCCAGTCTGCACCTACCTAAAGTAATTTGAGTATCTGTCCAAAGCCTGGGGACTTGCTGCATGTGTACTACTCCTCAACCCCCTTCTCGCTCCTGCATGTCCTTAACTACCTCCAGTACTCAAACAGGGGTTACCTGCGAACGTAGTTCTAAGTGATTCCATTTGCCCTCTGTGTTCCCCTAGTATTTCTGCATGCTTGACACATTTTCTCCGCTTTGATTGGACAGGACTCTGCTACGAGATTTACGATTGGTCTTCAATATCTGTGTTTCTGTAAAATGATAATTATGGACATTAAATCCCAAAGTAATGCATACCAAAAGTCTGATTTTATATATGGGCAGACTGAGGTCACAGGCCATTGGGCGATAGTACACTGCAGTGATCAGCCTGGAGTGTTAAAACAGTTATTGTTTGTGCGGTGTGAGACCACCCACATGCTCCTGAGGTGCGTAGTAGTTCAGGGGTCTCTTAATTTCTGAGAGAGTCCCGGTATATGGTTTAGAGTAGAGATCCAGTAAATTGCAATCATTATTTAAAAAGCTAACGATCTCTCCAGTATTGGTTGTCCAATTTTCCTGCCTGTTCATGAATTAAACACATATGTTAAATTTGTATATGTTTTTTTCACTTTATTATATTACGCTCCAATCAAATTGAAGAGCCAGAGAAATGTGTTTGTTATAGTAAGATATGCAACCATAACTCGTGCCCCTGCCATGAACTGCTCAGACTAACACCCAAGACATCAAAGATGACTTCACAAATGACATCACTAACAATCACTTTCCAAATATTCGTCAACGAAATAGTCAAAGCAAGTTTAAATCCATTCCTGCAGCATCTCCAGCTATGCTCATTTATGGGGTCATAGGATAAAGTACAACACTTCCTGAAAAATGTGAATGGTGTGGCACCCAGCTCAGCGCATTCATTTATCAAATGTTTTAGTGTTTCATGAATAGATGTAGTAGCCTTTCCTGCAGATAATGCAGCACATAGGGTCGATGTACTTATCACCAATATAGATCATGTCAATTTCCATTCCATGCTCTGGTGGGGGCCGTGAAGCGTGGCCATTTCATGGTATTGTGGCCGGGCTGGGATCCCAAATACAGTAATCTCTACTTTAGAGGGATTACACACAGATTATCTATCACACACTCTTGGATTATCTGGAGGAGTTCATCTATATGCTGGTTATTCTTGTCATGTTCCAGTTTCAATACTACCTAACAGTCATCCGCATACAATTGAAAACATTTTGAGAAAAAATGACAATGTCTGCTAGGACTTTAATGTAACCATTAAATAGCCACGGGATAACATGGTGCCCTAGGGGACACCAGACTTTAAGGGGAAACTTAATGAATAGAAGTCTCAAATTGTAACCCTCAGCGTGAGATTGTTCAAGACAGTACCATCGACTCCCATCTGAACATTTAGATCTAGTTATTAGTGCCTGATGGCTGATTGCGTCGTAAGCAGCCAGTAGATTGGAGGACTAGAGCTGACATGTATTGTTGATAAATGCTTTCAGAACTCCCCCTATTATGAAAGAGAGACTTGCTTTCATACTCCTGTTCGAGTAATACCCAGACTAATGTTCATGAAGCAAGACGTTCTGTTCACTGTGGAGGACCAATTGGGAGGTAATTATCTTTTACAGAATGCCAACAATAAAATTAATGTTAGCTATGGGTGTGAATATTTCTGGTATCTCTGGGTCTGCAATAAACCTTTTTTAGGAGGGGTGGTACAGACAGAGCTGTGCTCTAGCACATTGAAGCGTCTCTTGTGCTAGATGGAATTATCAATAAAGATCTGCCTTAATGGAAGCAAGACGGGGATCCTTCTCATTGGGACTCCTGCTTCTGCTTTCCCTCTCTCACTCTGGCAGCCGCCTTGGGCCCTCTTCCTTCACCTTCCTCCGAGGCAAAAAACCTTGGTATCATCTTTGACTCCAATCTCTCTTTCTCTCCTCACATCCCGGATGTCACTAAGAAGTCCCACTGCCAGCTGCACCTCCTCAAAGGGAGTCTTCCCTTTCTCACTTTCCACCAGAAGCTCACTTTCTCCAGAGCCCAGGTTCTCTCTTGGCTGGACTACTGCAACAGCCTCCTTCTCGATCTGTCTTCCTCTACGGCCCGCCCTGTGCAACTATTGCAGAACAGGACTGCAAGATTTATTCATGGCCTCAAAGCCAGGCACCGTATCTCTCCACCCCTGAAATCTCTCCACTGGCTTCCATTGGATGCAAGAATCAAGTTCAAGACCCTTTGCATTGTCCAGAAGGCTAACTGGGGCCAGTGCCCGCACTAAATCCAATGCTCTATTCCAAAATACCTTCCTTCTCAAGCCCTTCGCTCAGCTACCTCCAACTGTCTAAGGGTGAGACGCTCCTCCAGGCAGAGAGTGGGGGGTAGATCTCCCTCCTCGGCAGATGCCTCCCTCTGGAATGGCATCCCTGCCCCTCTAAATCTTGAGCCAGACCTTTATTAGCTTAATTGACCTAAAAAACATTTGATCTAAAACATTTTATCGAATTTATTTGAACTTTTTTCTGGTCAAATGTAATTAAATATATATATGGGGTGGTTAAGGGTATTGATTAGGTTGAGGGGTTGTGTTTTTTTTTGTGGGGGTACCCCCCCCCGCATTTTAGACCAAAAAAGGGTCAAATAGATGCAATCAAATGTGATTAGGTCAAATGTTTTATGTCAAATAGACCCAAAACAGGCAGATCACCTGAAGTTCCGGAAACAGCTCAAAACTTTCCTTATCTCCTCTGCTTTCTCTCTTTCCCTCCCCCACTGACCTACCTGACCGACATGTCTGGTGTACCGACTGGTTGCTTGGCTACCCTCAGAGTCTCACTGGGTACCAGGCTCTTTCTTGATCAGTCACCCTTGCACTGCCTCCGGGCCTACCATGCACTTAGGGGATATAACTGTAACCCTACAGTCCCTTGTTCTCCTTGCACTACCCAGAGCTGCCCTGCCTTGGCTGCACTTACTCAGAGCATTGATGCCTTGTTTTCTGCTCTGCTCTCCCTTGCACTCCCCACCCTCCCTTTGCCCTTGCTCTTCTCGTTCTCACACTAGCAGGATCTAAATGACGCAAGGCCTATTAAGATTGTTTCTCTTGTCCTCCCGCTTTCTTCCGTCCCTTGTCTTGTAGCACCTAGAAACACTTGTGTACAGGTGTGTTATAAATGACTTATATATCATAGTATATCAGAGACCAAATAACCGGGCAGACCCAAAGAATATGGCAAAGTACTACTTTAGTCTCAATTTAATAAAGCAGGGCTAACTGGCAGACATCGGACTTATGCTTGCACGCTCACACACAAATTTGATTACACAGAGGTTTTATATCCCAATATACGTCATCTATGACATCATCCTACGTGGCAAACTGTAAAACCTATCGCCAAGAGGGATTGGTTAGGGGAACATATCTACTCATAGAATACATATGAGTTAGTACTTCATTGGCTGTCTCTTATCTGTAAGGCACGCATTGAACTGCCTTTAAATATGTATAGTACTGATTATAGCAGACACAATGGCCACTGATTGGTCTATGCAACATTGCATTGCAGGTTACCCCATAGACCCACTGATTAGTTGACATTATCACCCAAACTTGGGCTTTCAGCTCGGCTAGCAGCATGTAAGTAAAATGAAAACCAGGTGCTTGAGTCACGTCAGATTACTCCCCACTTTCCCAATGATTCCATTATCTCTCATCAGTCTGACCATGAGCCAAAGTTTCCCATCTGTAGTTCACCCTGTAGCTCGCTCTCTGTTCTGGGACATTCATGGAAGTGTCATCACAACACTATTTTTATTCACAGCTTAATTAATAGCCCTTGTTATGGCTTCTAAATCATGTGTGAAGAGCTCAGAAATGTGTCAATTTCAACCTCTTATTTACTGCTATTTGATTTAATATGCTGGGTGTCATTGCTCCTCTTGACCTCTAGAGACTTGCTCACTCCATCTTGTAGGTGCCTTATCCATTGTTAATTGTCCAATAAATAGCTCTTGCAAATGTTTTCTTCTTCTTTAATCCAAGAGAAGTATGTCTCATGTTCATGACTTATCCGTCTGCCTACCCTTTGTGCTTTGCAGCTATTCTTGAAATAGCATCTTTGATCCCAGGCCAACATAGACTCCTCTTCGTTTTGCACACAAAGCTAATTCTCCAAAGTCTCCTGACTCTGAACCACTGGTCTGTTTCTGAGGTAGCTGGATTGAATCTTTACACAAGCCGATGTCCATTTTCCTATCATGGCTGTCCTTGCCATGTTATATTTTCCTCTATGGCAGGCTTCCTTATGTCTCATCTACCCTGTGTTTCTTTGTATTTACATTTATTGGTCAGCAAGTTACTTTATCTTCTTTTGCATATAATTACTTTATCATTTTTACATGTTTCTATTGTCACTTCAGTTACATCATCACTCTTAAGTATTTTCATATTGTATCAGTATGTCCTCGTATATCTTCTTCATGACATCACTCTGCCCTCGTCAGATTTCACTCAGCACTCAATGATGTCCACTGGTGCATGCTGACATGCTTCGACATGATATCATTCGACTCTCTCAGTGTGAGGATACATTTGATAGGGTTATTTGAGTGCATATCATGTATCGTACACTCGATGCGGAGTACACATTACACATGGAGTCCCATATATGGCTCTTCTCCTACTGTTCCAGTATGACGGCGGTGAGGGGGCGGTAGTTAGGGAAAATGCAGCCACCTGCTCCTCTACACAGCCTTCAGTGATGCCAGAATACTGTTGAATGCTAGTAATGAGTTACAAAATCCAGTCAGTGGTACCACCAGGTTATCTATGTCTACCTTGATCAGGGTGGGTGGGGATGGATCAGATTGTTCAGCTGAGATGATTAGTTTCTCAGCGATCAAAATCACCTCTTATGTTGTGATGGAGTTAAGTTCCATAAAGGTGGGGAGATGGCATTGGTGTATCGCGACTGATCCATCTGGTCACTTCTGGTAATCAATATTGAGTTAAATTATGGCAACTGTATTGTGAAAGTACCTAGCAACTGAGTTGGCCAATTGCGCTGAGGGCTTGAGTTCATACTCACTTGTTATGTGCAATTTAATTAATTGTGAATTTTTTGAACACTTCTTTAGTTTTAGATTGTGCTGTTGGGATATGGTTTGAAAATAAATGTTTTCATTTCTTACAATTGTTCTATGGTAGAATATGTTATGATTCTTACATGCCAGCTTGATTCCCAACATGTGTGTTCTAGAATGCGGCCTGTCCTTTTAATGAAGGCCAGTTCATCATCAAATCATATGCTGTTTGTGGTGGTCACGGATTATATCCTTTTCTGTTTCTTTGGTTCAATAATGTCTCGTGTCTTAATGACTTGTATGTTCCATTTTCTTGACTCTATTTGTCTGAGAAGGATATGTGTTTTGGTTATCCTTTTTGGTGAGCGTATTTATGCATTGGTTGTTAATCTCCCATTCATTTAGTAGCAGGTGGTCAGGCCATGATGGTTCCATGTGTGTGGTATGTTTGAGGTCTAGCCCAAATGAATAGATGTTGGCAAGGGGAAGCCCCCTATTTGTGTGGTGTAGGCTTGTTCTTCCAGAGTTTGAAATTCAGATTATTCATAGTTTGGTGTTGCTCAAACCATAGGTTAATATCCCAAATAACAAGGGTTTTATTTGAAATGGCTTCTACACTAGCTAGTAGCTCTGACCAAATTCTGAGAAAAGAAGGAGTTGGCACCTTAAATGGCGGTTTAGGGGAGGAGGGCTAACAGTACAAAAAACGCAACTCTTTCCCCCTTTTTTATTAGTTCTATTAAAGAGAATTATTTGGCAGCCAGATGGTATTATGAGTTAATGACTACTTGGTAATTGTCAGAGAACCATGTTTCTATAATTGCTAGCGCGTGCACACTGAGCTCTTCGATGCATTGGTAGACATTGTTTGCATTTTTGGTAGCGGATCGACGGTTAACTGTGCCTATGTTTAGAGATGTGATTCTTGCTTGCATGGAGAGATTTTGAGTTTTTGGGGATTGATAACGGCAGCGGTGGCAAGGTCTTGTAAAGTGGGCAAGTCAATCGTGACATTTTGGGGCGTAGGATCTTTAGTAGCCTTTTGGGGGTATGTGCATTCCTCCTTGGTGCAGTGTTCTGGAGGCTTTCCTGGGTTGTTGGCATTGGTTGATTTCCTGAGCTGGTTAGAGTAAAGGTGATTGTAAGGTTAAGGGTTGGTTAAAGGCTTGTTACTGCCCTTGAGTAATCTGATAAATTTGGATTGTCCGTCATCAAGTGCAACTAAGTCTCGTTTTTAGACTGGAACCTAATGGTTCCATTACTGCATCAATTTAGGGTCATTTTGTCTTTTTGTGTGGATGGATGTTGTGTTCTAGCGTAGTCCGGCATTTATAGTGGTCTCAGAAAATTCACTATAAAAGGTGTTTATGATCACCTGCCAGAGATGTAGATTACGGGTCAAAATGAGGATGTCGGTGCACCATTCTGTGTTACTATGGCCCCGATGCAGTCAAAGCAAGCGGTGTCTGGGTTATTATGGAGGCAGTTCTTTTTGAAAATTATATGTACATTTTTAGAGGTAATTTCAGGTGGAAAGTTTATCTAATTACAGTTCTTAAATGTTCTGTGGTGATAATTATACATTGTTATGGATGGTTGCTTCTGAGATGGTTTGGGTGGAGTGGAGCCGGTGGTGCCAGCGATAATACATGACCTTAAGATTCCTCTTACGATTTCAAAAGCAGTTCAGGCGCAGCTTAGATACACTCACAGTACAGGGCCGTAGGTGCCAGATACATTTTTTTTAAATGCAGATCACATGCAAAATAAATATACCAGCAATAATACAGACCCTTACTGGCCAGATTGATTTGTTTAAATACAGGTCAGATATAGATTAAATATACCAGCCATATTGCAGGCCCTTAGGGACCAGATTTTTTTTTTTAATGCAGGTCAGGTGCAGATTACATGTATCAGCAATAATGCAAGACCTTGAGGGCCAGGTTCATTTATGCAAATGCAGGTCAGATGTACATTTGATATACTAACAATAATACCATCCCCTACGGCCTAATGTAATTTTTGAATGCTCTCAAAAATACAGCAATATCCTTGAAATGCACAAGAAGCTACAAGGTCTTAGCGCCTGCTACCAATTTTAAATGAAGAAAAGGGGTATTAGCAGGCCAAATTCACCTTTTCAATTTGACCAAATTTCTTTGATTATTTTTTGGGGGCATTTCAGTCAAATTAAATAAACTATATATGTGGGGCCGGGTAAGGGAATAGGTTTTGCAGCAGGGGTCTCCCCCCCGCATTAGCGAACAAAAAACCGACCACAAATATTTCTGTCAGATTGGAAAAGGTCAATTGTTTTGGGTCAAACAGACATAAAACAGAAAAAGATTGGTCAGAAAAAATTGTTTTAGTGCACCAGGCATTATAGGGCCTTAGACCTATATCAGGGACATGTAATTAGAAGAAAGCGAATCAGTCTGTAATAGGTCAAAAGAACCAGATTTCAGTCTTCGGATATTGTAACTTACTGCACGTTTCAATGTAGCTGGTCAAGATGAAAGAGGGCAAGGGAGGCCTTACCAGACCATAAGAGGGTCAAATAGAACCTGCTCTTGTCTGTGCAACACTCTGCCGTGAGCTTTGCAGGGATTTATGGGGCTAGAAGCGCTTATCACAGATCTTCCTGCTTCCAAAATGGCTGCTCAGGGACAAAGGCCAGGCAGAATAGTGGTTCATATGCTGAGATTGCATTCAGCTCCAGCTCCAGCTCCAGCGGGGGTTTCTACTGCTAGCTGCTGAATTCAAGGGATCAACGAGGAGTTCTCCTTCCCCTTCCCAGAGCAGTGCTGACAAAATCAGCAAAGAATGTTTCATTTAGTTTTCTAAGAAAATCTCCATCAAAAGGCGATGCGCTTTTTTTTAACCAAGAATAAAAAAGTACATTGAAAACCTATTTAAATAGATTCAAACTAAATCCAAGTTTTAATACCTTTTATAGGGCTAAATAAAAATATTATGCTGAGATGGCTTTTTCACTGCCTTTTGAAGTGTCAGAGACTTCTTCGTCAGATGTTGGTCACATGATAAATCAGCAACAAAGAAAATCACTTTCAGAGCTGGATATTGTTTTCACAGGTGACAGAAAAAAGACAAGGCATTCTCCCACTTTAAACTTCATTGGCTGCAAGAAGAAGTATGTGGTTCCAGCCATGTTCCAACTCAAAAATGGGGCAGTTCAGCAGTTCGAGTGTCCAAGTAGGAACTGACTGCACCAGAGGGATTTGTGGTTCCAGCAAGTTTTAAACACAATAATAAGGTGGTTCAGCAATTCTGATGTGTGATTCCAGACAAAATACCAGCTCATGAAAGAGACAGTCAGCACTGCATAGGAGCTGAAATGAACAGAGTGATTTGTGGCTACCGCAGTGTTCTAGCTCATGAATGAGTCCGTTCAACAGTGCTAAATAGGACCTCGAACCACTGGCATAAATTGTAGTTCCAGCATTGTTTGAGCTCATGAATGAGGTGATTCCGCAGGGCTGAATAGGAGCTGAAACCACCAGAGTGATTTCCATTTTCAGCAATGCTCCAGCCCATAAATGCAGTGTTTCAGCAGTGTTGAAAAGGATCTGAAACATCTGGAGTTATATGCGGGTCAAGCATTGTTCCGGCTCATGAATGAGGCGGTTCAGCAGTGCTGAATAGGAGCTGAAACTACAGGAGTGATTTTCAGTTTCAGCAATGTTCCAGCTCATGAATGAGTTGTGTCAGCAGAGCTGAAAAGGACTTGAAACCACTGGAGTGATTTGCAGTCCAGCATTGTTCCGGATCATGAATGAGGAGGTTCAGCAGTGCTGAATAGGAGCTGAAACCAGAGGAGTGATTTGCAGTTTCAGCAATGTTCCAGCTCATGAATGAAGTGTTTCAGCAGAGCTGAAAAGGACCTGATACCACTGGAGTGATTTGCGGGTCCGGCATTGTTCTGGCTCATGAATGAGGCGGTTCAGCGGTGCTGAATAGGAGCTGAAACCACAGGAGTGATTTGCAGTTTCAGCAATGTTCCAGCTCATGAATGAGGTGTGTCAGCAGAGTTGAAAAGGACTTGAAACCACTGGAGTGATTTGCAGTCCAGCATTGTTCCGGATCATGAATGAGGCGGTTCAGCAGTGCTGAATAGGAGCTGAAACCAGAGGAGTAATTTGCAGTTTCAGCAATGTTCCAGCTCATGAATGAAGTGTTTCAGCAGAGCTGAAAAGGACCTGATACCACTTGAGTGATTTGCGGGTCCGGCATTGTTCCGGCTCATGAATGAGGCGGTTCAGCGGTGCTGAATAGGAGCCGAAACCACAGGAGTGATTTGCAGTTTCAGCAATGTTCCAGCTCATGAATGAGGTGTGTCAGCAGAGTTGAAAAGGACGTGACACCACTGGAGTGATTGGTGTGTCCAGCATTGTTCCAGCTTGTAAATGAAGCAGTTCAGAGGTGCTGAATAGGAGCTGAACCCATGGGAGTATGTTACTGTTCCCCAAAGGCAGTGCAGAGACGGAATGGGCTCCTAATATAGAAACAGTTTGGCGTGAGGCCCATTAGACAGTACAGGTAACTGTTGGGGTGTCGGCCATCAGGGAGCAGCATCACCCCTAGCACATTATTTTCATTAGGGTCCGAATGGCTTTTCCGCCTTGACGCTTCACTGCCCTGGAAACAATTTTATGAGGTATCCTTTAAAATGTGCAATATGGCTCTTGTATGAGGGCAGTGTGTCCAGCTTTTTTAAAAACTTATTTCTGTAAAGTATATTTTGTTTTGACAAATGCGGAAATTGCAAAACAGCGCAAAATGTGCTGGTGTTGGGTGTTATTTGTGAAACAAATATTTGGGGGTGGGAGGGTGGGTATACATTGGTCAAGTGACCCCTGTATAAAGAAGGTATCCTGTTGACAAAACGGGAGGGTGTCACATGCATGGAGACGCGGGAGAAGAGCCAAGCGATGCATTCAACGTCAGCAGGAGATCCAACATTCGTGCACCGGCCCTGCACCATAAGGACCCTCGCAGGCAACTGTGCGATGAACGTCCAGTGGTTTCCTCCTGGCGGCCATTCCATAAATATAACTGCGTATTTAACATCGCCATTCGCACAATAAGCTAGGGAGCCTCCGACAGCATCCCAGTCACCAGGGTCTTTGACCACCAGACATAAAAGGGTACTATGTGCCCTCTAGCGAACAATATGAGAACTGCAGTCTGTGGATTAAGCAAAACCGCACAACGGTGAAATATTACAGTCTTTTTCAATTAAAAGATAACCGTGGGGGCATTTTATGGCGCAAAACGAGCTGGCACTATTTCTGGCGGATTAACTGCCTGTTCCTGCAGAACCGCCCGTCTACCGCACTTATACGATGCTAACTGCTCGAAAACAAACACCATTAAAATGGAAATACGTGTATAAAAAGCATGTATCGATCTTCTCTTGTTGCTTTCTCAGCTTGCCATTTGGTTGACTTCTTGATTTCTTTATCTTTCGTGGATGTTTTATTTACATTTTTTTATCTGGGTTTCTAAGCCTGAGTACAATTAATTTGTGCCAATTTTTGATCCTGAGGAGAATGTTATGAGGGTACAATTACCAAACCTCTGGCTCAACTAGGCATACTTCAGCCCACAGAAAACTGACCCCCCCACCCCCTCCACAGATTTAACATCCGGGAGGAAGCACTAATGTATAATATCTGTAGGAACAATTGGGCGAGCACCACACTTTGAATAGTTGTATACGATTACAAACTATTCTTTGTATATGGTGCGAATGACTCAAACAGGCGCAGCAGCCAACGAGCTGGAGGTTTGACCTAAGCAATCCTTAGACCTGTTCTTGAATAATAAAACCACACAAAAAGAGCCTCAACACGTGTCTGTTTCCCCACACACAACTCCACCCGCCATCTCCACTGCTTCCACTTGTCCATCCCAATCTTTGTATCCTATCCTGAACACACTATGCAACTTCTGTTTCACGTTCTCAACCTTTGCACCTGGCAAGGTGCTCCGAGACCCTCTGCTCAGGGCCGGCGCGGAACAAAAATGCCACTAAATAAATGGTGCACAATTGGACAGAACATTGATGCTTCACACGATTATTTAAATGGGCAATGTACATGAAGGGTCTCGATGCACCTTACCAGGTGCAAATGTTGAAAAGGTGAAACAGAAGTTACACAATGATTTCCTGTCTAGGGGAGAGTTACACTTTAATGTTGCCATGCAAAGATACCAGTGTGTGAAAGCTGTGTCCTGTAGAGCTAATACTGGACCTGTCAGCGGGCTAGGGGCAGGGGGTAGGGGACAATTAGACCGTTAACATCAACACTGCCACAGTTAGGCAACATGGCAGATCAGGCCTCCTTATTGCGATGCCCTCATTTCCAGGGGTGTAGCTTACTCGGTAATATTGGGGGAAGGGGCCAGTTTGAGATTTCTCAACAAGCAAAGTCGTGTACCCAATTAAAAAGGATAAAACAATGAGCCAGGAACCGGCGCATTTTTATAATAATAATAATTTACATGCGCTACGAACCTTCAGGCATCTGAGTGCTGCTTGTTATTACCCACTGTGCTTGGTGCTCTTTTATTGACTTTGTAATGATGAAAGGCTGAGCTTGGCCCAGCTAGGATTCGAACTTTGTCGGCAGGCCCTGCAAGGAGGGCAACGTGTACTATTCAACCAGGCACGGTTTCATATGGCCCCAAATAAACTGTGGATGTTAATGGCAGATTCTGTTACACTGAATGGTAATGTTGGCACAGCTGCAGCCCATACACACGTGGTCTGTTAGGATCTGCAGAAGCTTATCATGGCTCCTTGCTGCAGAGGAAGGAAGGCTCCATGTCTTTCTATGTTTACTCTTGCTGTCGTGCCTTTTCTCATATTATGAGGAATTTCTTGATCACTTTGAGGTCATTACACAAAAGGTTTCATATCACCCCGAATAGTACTATATTACAACATTGTTGCCAAAGCAACAGCTTTTGATTTTTTGTTGTGGTTCTGACTTTCAGGCACGGTGGCTGATGTGTCTGTGGGTCTTTTCTTGTTCAAGTAACAATGTTCTGGACAACACAACGAATTAGTAACACAGACACATTTTGTCGTCTACCAATAATGAACACACAGAACTTTACATCTTTTTGTGCGTATTTGCCAACTATTGACACACAGGTCCTTCCACATGCTACCACACAGACCACAACAACCCCTCGAAGTCTCATCTGCCTCCATGAACTTAAGTGCAGAGCCGACCTTCCCACAGAGTGCACCTGTGGGGCGCTTGGAGTCTTTAGCTCTATATTGTCTGAGTGCAAAACTCAGTGCCACAATTACCAGCAAGACCTTGATCACAGTTCTTTGTCATGCCCAGTCGAGGACGACTGGATAATAAAGGTGGTCTGCCATCTACATGTGAGCCAGGGCACCAGAAGGTGGTGAGGGGCATGACATGAGCTTGATGTGATGGGTAATCTAAGGGATTGTGTGGGAAGGAATTGCTGATTGAGCAATGTGGGCAAACGGGGGTTAGTGAGAGGTAAGGGAAGGGGGTTGAGTTACAGAGGAAAGAGGGCACAGAGGTGTGATGGTTCAGGGAGTGGTGGGTACATGGGAACCGAGGATCCCATGGAAAGAAAGGCCACCAGTGGATGGCGGGCAAGGAAAAGAGGATAAATGGGAATGGTGTAAACATCTGGAAAAGTAGCTCAGCCCATGCCTAACTTGCATGCCACTGCACCCGGTTGTGGCGCTGGCCCAGCCCCTTTTCTTCTTTCTCATGAAGTTATGGAGACTTGCTTTTTGAACGTGTGCTTCTATTAATATGTTTCTTATATTTCTCTCACATCTGCCAGGTTGCAATATCATATGACTTGGTGATTTCAAAGCTGGATTTCTTGAATTGTATAAAAGTAAGATTTATTGAACAATGTATTAGTTTAGCACTACAATAAAAACTTTGCAGAAAGTGTTTCATTGGTTCTAAAACTGAAGCTGGAATAATGAAGAAATAATCTCCTCTCCTCTCTCAATTGCAAACTGTGAAGCTAGTAAACTGGGCTCAAATCCCAGAATCCCCACTTCACACATTTTGTGATCCTGAGCAAATCACTTTAACTTCCTGTGCCTTATTCTACTTATCTACCAAAGTTCTGATCAGTCAGCAGTGATTTTATTGCGTGTGCTATAATCTAAGACTCACTCATATGGGTGTGTAATGTATAGTTTTACTCCTTCAATAATGTGTACTCATGGGAAGTAGAAAACCGTGATGTGTGTCTTGTTTTGTGGGGAGACAGTGTGAGGAATTAGACCAGCCGCACAGTGGGTGTGCGCTCGCCTGGGCTTTTTTGAAATAGTAAATGAAATTGAATGATGGTAGATCAAACTCTGGAAAATATGAGGGGCAAATCCGCATACATTTTCCTATGCTCACTGCATGACGACCCGTGTACTCTAGGTGAACAAAGTCTACAGGTGCCGACAACCCTGGCATATTAAGTTGGAATATGAAAGGCAAGAATACATCAAGGCATCTAAGAAGGGGAAGGCAACACCTTTCTCCTGCCATGGTCAGCCTAATTGACTAATAAAGGCTCCATGGATCTTCCCTTTCCTTTGTTAGCTGCTGGTGGCAGCCTCACATACTAATCAGAGTTAAGTCAAACAGGCCCATGGGGGTCCTGGTCACAGGACTAACAAAGGACAGGAAAACCCCAACAACCTTTGATATGCACTGTGTCAACATGAAGCCAGCTCCCACCTCCTAGTATCAAGGGCAGTAACCTGTCATGTCTGGAAGTATGCATTTACAGTAGTTATCCCTCCAGGGGGACCCCATTCAGAAAGTACAGGTATGTGGTTTGGCAGAGACCAAACCACATACCTGTTTTTTTCGCTGCAGTATCAAGGGAGACCTGCCGGTTTAATTGGGAACCACAGAGAGCTCAATTAACCAGAGAGACCCTTTGATCGACAACAGACAAGAAGACGGGTGGGATTTAGTAATACATGTTTTCACCCCTTTACCTTTTCTGTTGCAAAGCATGCTGGTTATGACCTCATGCATTCAAGCAGATTGTTGGTGGGGACCCAGGATTGGTTCATAAAGGTAGGCTTAGCCTACACCAATTACTGTGGCTCATGTGGCTTTAAAAGAGGGTCAAGCACCTCTTTTGGGCTGATCATCTGAAGACTTTGTAAGGAGTAACAAGAAGAACTCATTTGGACCATGGCTGAAGGTACATTCCGCCTTACAGCTTCTGCCAGTGAAGGAAGACCAGGATTTCCAAAGAGGGAAGCAATATCCCTTCCCATAACATCTCTCAGGGAACAGAAGGTGATGCTGAATACAGAGGACCCTCCAGCCACTGTAGAACCGGTACCCAGACAGTATACAGTGTGCCCTGCTAGGCTCTGCAAGAAAGCTTCCTAGGTGGGACATGTCAGAGAGTCTCTGAATCAAACCAAGGACAACGTTGTTGCCTGCAACACTCTCCTCAGCTTTGGGTTGTCCGGCTTAAAGGATGACACAAGCCCAGTGAAGAAGCTAGGAGGAGTGCATCAACAGGCATCCACCAGTGCCTGCCCCAAAGGGAATATTTGAGCCAGTCGAGCCCCTCAAGCTGCAACCCACTGCACTGCTGACTGTTGTCATGCCGCAGTCGGCTAAAGTCGTCCGAGACGCCTTAACCAGTGCTTCAGACCTGCCAACCAGCACTGAGACAATGATTCCTGGCCCCAAGGCCGCTGTGTAGGTGAGCAAGAAGCTGCACGTCCAGCCACGCTCACCAAACTGCCCGTCATATTCAACAGGAAGGATGCCAAGTGAGGATCTTATGTTGTGGTGGGGTGGGTAAACAAGATGCCAGAGAATGACCAGACCTATATGACATTGAAAGGACAGATAAATGTGTAAGCTATATGTGCATCCAGTATGATATATGAAAATCAATTCAGTAAATCATGTTTTAGTGAGGTGCTCCATTAAAGGTGCTCACGTGCTTCTAAGTACTGGGAAAGGAAGTATTCAATGTACCATTCTCAAAAGGAATTTCCACTTGCTCTGAGAGCTGTACAAACAGGATTAGTTTAGGGATGATTGGGGTGAATGTATAGTTTCCAGTGTTTTGACAACAAGAAAATATAATCAAAAGTAGAGACGAGAGCTTCCCTCATTGGCCACCATCATTTTCATGGACGCCATTACTACTGTGGTGGTGGTATTACGTTAAACCATGTTGTGGATGCCTGATGGCCTTACAGAGTACCCAAAGGTCCGGGGAGTTGTGGAGGAGCCCCAACAGATAATCATATTGGTTCCCCCCTTGCTGGTGGGTTCAGGGAGACCTGGTAGAGCCAAATGCACTGACAGGGGTGCTACAGTCAAGAACTGGCTGTGTGTAGAATGGGTTTTGTTGGACATAAAAGGCGAGTTAAACAAAATAGATGGCGTCCACCAAGAGCCACACCAGACTGGCCCCGGGTGGAGAAGATCGAATTAGCGTTGCCCTTGTAGTTAGTGAATTGGTAAAGGATGGGAACTTTTAAATGAGCATGGCTTTTCATCTGGGAGCCAGGGTCTGGACCAGGCTGCCTGGAATGGACTGAGGCATTTGGGAACTGTATGGTGATTATAATGGTAGTATTGGAGGTTGGACCCCTCTTGGCTTGAGTTGGGCTCCTTTTGGGGTTAATCAGCATCATCTAGTATTGTTTCCCAATCTCAACCCTGGCTCCAATTTCTTCACATTTTAAAAGCAGATAGCAGGGTAATCATTGGCCCAAGAATGTGTTAAGAGTCTGCTTTTGCCGGTTTACATTACGTGATGTGGCCCCTTACCTAAACTGAGCACTGCAAACACATAATATGTAATTATTTGGAGTGTATAGTGTGCTACATGTGATCTTCCTGCTTCTTCCCAGTCATTGTTAGCCATGTACAAAGTCATATGACATTGTAAATACAACACAACAAAACATAACATGATATGCCATGGCAAGATGTATGCCAATGTTCTTGTATAACAAAACCAAGGTTATGTGCAAAAATGGAAGTGGGTTGTAAGTAAATGTACTTGCAGATAAAGCAAAAAAAGAAAAATGAGCACAACCCCCGTAAAAATAACAAATAGTGATAAAGAAATGGGGGTTCACACTCTCATTAATACGTATGACTGCAAGCCGGCGGGACTGCATTAAAACCTGTCAAAACACAAATTAATTTGTTGCAAAATAGACTCACGCACATTGTGCTGCACCGGAACAGCGTAAATCCTCCATACATTGTTTCAAAACGTATCTAGGATTCCATTTAAATTAGTGGAAGCCCACATTCATTTACACAAAGAACCCCCACAATGAGCATTTTTCAAGCACCAGGGGGGGAGAGCGGTAAAGTGCATTCAGTCGCAATATTTACAAATACCCTTTTCCTTCAAGGGGTTTCCAGAGATAACCAGGGTGAGCTGCAGCCTTCTGTATGTTTGGGGGAGGGAGAAATCAGACAAGAGATTTCATTACCCAGCCCCCCACCTCCCCCCACACACATACAAGCACATCGACTATGCAGTACACGCCTACAGCCCAGTAGCAGAGACTAACAGTTTAATTTCAAATCTCTATGCCCTGTCCTTAAATAGAACAATTGAAAAGTCAATTTGCAATGCTAATATGAGGATGTAAACCTGTGCAAGTCAGCCTGCTGAGGGGAGGAGCGGGAGGGTATTCCCAGGCACAGGGGAAGGAACCACAAGAAACGGGTATGCTGCTTACTTGCCTATTCCCTGAGTGCTCTTAGGCCATCTCAGGGCACTGAGGAAGACTGAACGAGAGGGTAAAAAAGAGAAAACAAGTTCATGTCACAGGTGTTTATTTATTTATTTGTGTATGTTATACTCTGCCAGTTACCACCACCATCGCGGTGTAAGAGCACTGAGGATGGTCCAGCGAGAATGACGCACTGTGACGCCCGCAGGGGTAGCCAAACAGCTTACATTTATCCACAGGGAGCAAACTTAGAAATAGCAATTTGGGTTGCCAAGCTGGGAGCCCACACTTGGCCGTACCTAAAGCAGACTGTGTAAACGGTGTATGTGGTTGCAGAACAAAAGTGTTGGGCGGGTTGCTATGGATCTGTGTTTGCATTATTCATTGTGTTGAACGGGGTGCGGGGGTTAAGCTGTGATAAAGCATTGCCTGAGAGTGCAGTCCCTGCACGGTTCAGCGTGCCTGTGCTGTGGAGCTGGATTGGCAGCAGGGCTTTTCACATAGTGTTGCAGTATGCTTGCTGCTTGGAAAGAGCTGTATTGCACAGTAAGGACACCTCGCAGCACTAAGGTGACGGGAGAGACTGTTTCAGGCAACAATCTAAGCACCAGTGAGGTGAATGGGGGACCGATGCTCTCTTAGGGCCCAATTCATGGAATTATTTGCATGGTTCAAAGTGACTTTTCACTGCTGACACAACCCCTGATTCGTGGAACTGTGTAAAGTGTATTTCTGCAGTGCAAAGCCAGTGCATAGTCATTTTTGCAGTCCAAAATTACTGTGCACAGACTTGTCACTGGAAAAATTAACTTTACACAGCTCCATGAATCAGGGTTTGTGTCGGCAATGCAAAGTCACTTTGAACCGTGCAAACATTCCATGAATCGGGCTGTTAGTTGGTGGCTGTGCGGCTCTTGGAATTTCCTGACCACCCCTCCCCCCTTCCAGCCGCCGCATTGAGGTGCCTAGTACCTCAATGTTTAACATGCGGCTGCAGGGTGAACCGAACAGCTCCTGCTTTTTCCATAGCGCTGAACTGCTATGTCTCCGGGAAACCCTGTCAATAGCAGAACGTGGGGTTGGTGGCATCTCGGAAATGCACATCGCCCAACGCCCTAAATAATGACCGCACGTGTGTGTTTCTATTGTTTTTTTCTTCATGAGAGGGTGTCATCCCTGCGCACTCCTCTTCCCTTACTCAATTCATTCTCCTAACCCCCGACCCCCTCTTTCTTTATTTGTCACCCTTCTCCCACCTTTACTTTCCTCTCAATAACCAACCAGAAATCTGGCAGAGTGTTATGCCAGGATATGCCATGTTATTTATCTTTCATACTGCGGCCCTAGACATCACTACCGTGCTATTAAAGCACCTCCCTTCTCCGTGTAGAGGGGATTTGTGAACATATGAGGGTGAGTGATGTCGTGTTATCTTATGTCACGTGCTGCTTGTATGGCGCCTTACTGACATTGGTACCGCTTCAGAATTGGCAGACAGGTGTCTGAACAGAATAGACATAAAATAAGGATTTCACTGCAAGTGACTGTTCAATTATTAGCAGAGAGATGACTGGTGTAGTGAATGTATGATAGCCGTAGCATGAAGCTTGTACAGGTACTGCGTGGATTGCGATGGCAGTAACTGTGTGATAGAAGGTACGGTTGTGTGATGGGACTCAGACTATATGTGCTGTGGGGTGCAGTGCTTACTAATGGTGGAACGGGGGCTAGTATAAATCAGTTGATCAACCCCCAAGGGCAACTGTCTACAGATGAGTGATATACTTTAATGTGCATGCCGAACAGCTGGTAAGATAGCTCAGCAGGTTAAACACTCCCTGCTGTGATCCGTGTGTGATCTACAAGTTGCAGGTTCGAATATTGGCAACGCCACCAGGGCTTTTCATCCTTCCGAGGTCAATAAATGAGTATTAACCTTGGCTTGGTGATATTGCATGTAAATGTGTTCTGTGTAAAGTGCTTTGGTGGCAAAAGTGCTATAAAATAGCACATCATTATCAATCACATGCAATTACATGGACATTAGAAGAATGTGTCAAAGTTGCATTCAATGCATGTCAACTTGTCGGGCTATGTGACATTCAAAGGCAGAATAACTGGCGTGAGCCACACGTGCATATAGTATCATATGTATACACAGCGATGCAATAAAATCATGCATTAGTATGGTGCTTCATATTTTCCCAAGAAGCTTTTCTAACTCCATGTATGAATATTGTGTGAACCCATGTGTTTACCTAGTCAGTTGTCTTTGTATTGCCATGTTTGTGTCTGCGCAGAAAGGAAGTGAAATCATGAGGCACAAGCACGTGTTCTACTTGAAGGGAGGAGTCGAGCAGGGCGAGCATGTTCACTTCTTACTTAGATGATTAGAGTTTTGGCCAAGTTTTGGATCAGAATGGTGAGCCTGATATACTTTCCATTGGGGTGGTCATACTGTCCATCTCCCAAAGCCACAGCAGATGTTTCCTGAAGGGGGCAAGTCATTGGAAGATGACTTAGGAAGAAGGAGAGGAGGCAGGGCTGATAAAGGGGGCCATAACTCTGCAGGGAGTCCTTGTGCCTCAGGTGGTGGAAGCAGGCAGGGATGTGGCTGCAGAGGCTGTAGTTATAGCTGAAATCAGCTAAGTGCGTGTGGAAGCCGTGGAGACACTGGGGACTTCCTGGAGAATGTCTCTGAGTGGGTCAGTCCTGGAGGTGGCGTGAAGATGGTGGGAACTCCTCAGGGAGTAGGCAGAGCAGAACTGTATAAGGAGTGGGGCACCCTGGAAAAGAGTGTGGAGAGTGTGCATGGGTTGGTGCTACCGGACACTGCAGAGCAACAGCTGCAAGAGGCAGGAGGCGGAGGTGGTTCCTCAGCAGATGTCTTAGGAGGAGGAAGAGACTGTGGCCTCTGCACCTGAACCTGCCCTGGGACAGTGGGCTAGGCAGACACAAATGTCCTGTGTCATGTTTAGGCAGTTTAGGTGAAACATGATTTTGTAGTACTACAGATACACTGAATTGTATGAGATGAATGTGTGCACTTATGCAGGGGTGTAACGGTTTATGCCTACATATGTTATCAATTTGCCTCATTGTGGTGTCATATTTAGCACAGTATTCACTCTACACAGTGGAAGTCTAAGGTTCCAACGTTATGAATTATTTTTATACGTACAGCGGACTCATTGTCAGAAGCGGCTGGAGGTGTGTTTCACGCTTGCCAGTGCAGCGTCATGATCACGTTGCTAATGTTGAGAGGTCCCTTGCTCTAGCATCAGCCGCCCAGCTCCGCTTGCTCTGGGGTGGGCCCTTCGTTCTCCCTGGCGTGCCTTGTTGTGCTGAAGGCGCTTTGGCCTGATGGTCCTGTGATTTGTGAGCAGTAAGATCACAACTTGAAGAGCTTAGAGCTTGGAGGTATTGGCTTTTGGTCAGCATCAGCGACCCTAGAGACCGACCAATGGCTCGTAGAGAAGTTAAGTGGGCACTTGGGATTTCCCTGTTGGTGGGTGACCAACTAAGGTGTATCATCAAAATGTAGGTGAGGCATTGGAGGTACTGGAAGTTTTGATGCTTTGGGGATTGGCCGCGCATGAGGCTTGGGTTGGCAGGTCTGCGTCTGCTGTACATGTGAAGGTGCTAAGCTGGTTGCAGCGATCCTATTGGCTGCACACTGGTAACTACAGCCTGGCAACATTGGCCTGTGCGCGAGCCTGAGACTGAGCCTAAGTGGGTCTGTGATGCAGCGTTACAGTGGGGTGCTCTCAAGGATGCGACTTAATGGGTGATTGTGTCCCATTATTGAGCTCAAGCGCTCGCCCTTTGTCATCATTTCTGTGATTGCATCCTCTGGCATTGATGTCGTTTTCCGGCAGGATTTGGGGAGTCTGGGTGCCGCGAGGAGGTCATTTGCCTGCTTGTTTTTTGTTAAAGACTTTCTGATTTTGAGCTGCGTTCTAGGCTTGCAGTTCTAACAGGTGTGAATCTGCCAGAAAAGCCTGCTATATTGGGTTTGTTTATATCGCCATGTACGCCTTAAGAAGCAAGGTTGCGCTTCACACAGACCATTTTCCTGACGTTCAATTGGGTTTGAAATTGGCACAAGCACTTAATATCCCAGTTGAGAATCGAGCGGAGGCTATTTCGGCGATTTCAGTTATCTCCACGCCTCGCGGCATAACTAATCAAAGTACTTTGGGATATCAGACGGAGGACTGGACAAGTTTTCCCCCCTAAGCAATTCGGCTATGCTAGCACTTTTTCCGACAACGAACACTGCTTCAATGTCAAATTGAGACTTTGATGCTAAGATGATAGACAAGGGGCCTCATTAGAAGTTTGCCGGCCCGGGAACTATGGTACCGGTAAGCTTGCCGGTACCATAGTTCCCGGACCGGCAAACTACGAGTTGTGCTCGCGGGTGCCTTTCTGCCCATCAGGTCTTTACAACGGTGCCGGTGCATCTGACCTCCCCATTCCCCTTGAGCCCAATGGGGCTCAAATGGGAATGGGGAGCATTCTGTTCCGGTGCCCGCGAAAGGGCAATTACAGGGTCCGGCAGGGCCGTAATGACCCGGTAATTGCCCATTCGTGGGCGCCGGAAATTTTCAGAAGTTTGGTGGCAGCCTGCCGGTTTAACTGGCAAGGCTACCGCCAAACTTCTAATGAGGCACAAGGTGTCGGTTTGTAAGGCAAAGGCAAATGAGGTTTCGGTTATACATGGCTCTGTTGGAAGATCGCCTAATGTTATTCCCCTGTCACCGATTTACCGATCCACTCCGACCATTCTGGTTATTCTGACAAATCGTCCCCCATGAAAGAGGACGTTAGGCTTATCCCACTGGGAAGTACGGTGGGTGACCAGGGGGCGGACACATAGCAATTTTGTATGTCTTGAATTATACGCTAACTAAGCTTATAAAATCTTATGAACATTTGTATGAGGAATCTAAATTAACAAATGCAAATATATGCAAAGTGTCCTTGCAAAATTCTACTCTTTAGAGGGCTTTATCATGACAAGGTTGGATGCCACTGTAGCCTCGCCTCAAGCTTCTGTGCCCTGTAAACCCATGTCATATTCTGATGCAGTGAGGTCTCGATTATCTCAATCATCAACGGCTCATGTTTGGCCTACTTCAGGGGTGGATGTTCATAGAGTTTCTATATGGTGACCATATAAATCACTGTTAGTAATTTATGAGCCAATTGAAGTGGTGCCCCCTTGAGAGTGTGGTGTTACAGAGCATGCCAAGGGCCACCAAGCATACCCGGTAGTATGGGTGATTTCATTCTGTGTGGCCTGAGGCCTCAAAAGAAGTCTAAAAATGTGAAGAACCCTGCTAAAAACAAGGGATCGAGGACATTTCTTAGGAATTTGCATACTAATCTCGCTGATGCATTTCTGGTTGATCAATTGATGTCGATTCAGCTCCATGAAATGCCCAGTGGTGTACCGAATGACAATAAAAGGCCTGTAATGGAGGTGTGTGTGGATATTATTGAAACAAATATGGTTAAGAAATTGTGGACAAAGAAGGGTAAAAAGAAATTCCATACTCCACTCACGGGTAAGCACACTCCACTCCAGGGTAAGCACACTCCACTCCAGGGTAAGCACACTCCACTCAAGGGTAAGCATACTCCACTCCAGGGTAAGCATACTCCACTCCAGGGTAAGCATACTCCACTCACGGGTAAGCACACTCCACTCCAGGGTAAGCATACTCCACTCCAGGGTAAGCATACTCCACTCCAGGGTAAGCACACTCCACTCCAGGGTAAGCACACTCCACTCCAGGGTAAGCATACTCCACTCCAGGGTAAGCACACTCCACTCCAGGGTAAGCACGCCGTTACTCACTTTCTGAAACCTTCGGTTTTACCCAATGGTCCTGCCAGATGTTTCCCATGATGTTAGCATTTTAATGGTTAATTTGGAAACTGATTCAGATCAAGTGGAGAACGACGAGCAGCGTGTTAATGATCTTCTACCGATGCCGTCAACTATGGATATCAAGAGTGCAATAAGAGCGGTTAGGTTAAACACATGCCTTGCACTAATTATACTGACCAACATATTGATATGTCCTTCCCATCTCTCTCAGTGTTTTTTGTTGGGCAACAAGCGGACTGATGTTGTAACCTGGATAAATTTGGGAAGACAATTCAGCTGTTAGTTTAAAGCCAAATTGCGTGTCTAGACCTGCTACAACTGTGGCCGCCAGGTCAGAGTCATCTTTGCAAGCTTCCTGCCTCAAGTGTTTGCAATCGGATGCGTATTTGGAGGTTTCAGTTTCAAAGGTTACTTGGGAGAAAGAGAGCATGGTCGGCCCGAGGATAAGTCAGGAGGGCCCCAATGTTGTTGCCAATGTTAAGGAGGTATGTGTTGGGTATAATGAGGGTGCATTAGTCTACCCGTCTTTCTTCAACTTGTAAGAAAGGCAGAGACATATCTTCGGTCCTTCCATGGTTAAAGATAAGGATCAAACATCGGGTATGAGTGGCTTGGCTTCAAACACAATTAAGGAAGTGTTCTCTCAGATAACACAGGGTGAATTGGAGGGACTTGTGGCCAGTTATTTTGATGGTGCCCCGCAGGTAAAGGAACGCTGTACTGATGTGCGTGCCTTTCACAGCAGGGCTGATGATCATACGCTGATTGAAAATCGCAATTGTGGGTACACACTCTTTGTGAAACAGAGTTCATATTCTATCTATAGTCAGGGAAAGACCGACATTGAGAGCGATTACTTCATCAGACATTGGGCCTCATTGCACGGACGGCAGTAACCATGGTGCTATTAGCGCCATGGTTGCCGCCAGTATTTTACCGATTCCGCCTTGCTGAATGGGGGAATTACCGCCCCATTCCAAGGTTGGCAGGGCGGTAATTCCCCATTCACCAAGGCCCTTCCCCATCCCCCCCATGGGGCTCAATGGGAATGGGGAAGGAGCAAGTAACGGTACTGCTATTAGCGGTACCGTTATTTGCCCTGAAGTCCCTCTGCGGGTCCCTTCCTTAACGTGTGGTCTGGCCACACGTTAAGGACGGGACCCGCTGAGGGACCTTGTAGGATGGCGCTAAGGGATTACTGGCACCGGTGCCCTTACCGGTGCCGGTAATCCCTTAGCGCCATCCGTGTAATGAGGCCCATTGTCCTGGTTGATTTTGCAAATATTGATAGGGTTGATTTATTGCAGCTCATCACTTTGTTGCAATTAGCTGAAGCTCGCAGTGCTGCAGGAATCAAACTTTTTATTAGCAATGAATGGGTTATGATGTGTTTCAGTCCTTTGTGTCTTACCAGGGACACGGTCTGCTGCAATGCAATGTTCAAAAGGGGCCACAGATGGAAAACGAGGAGAGACCGATGTTAAGGATAAATGTCCCTTTATCTAACAATGTTAGCCGTATAGTTTCGGAAAGGCCTGTCTGATGGGCATTGAAAGAAAACATTAAAACTGGCGAGTTGGAACACGTGGGGACCCTCGCATTTGTTGTTCGCGTCTTTTTTTTCGTTTTAAAGGTGAAAACTCCCAAATCATTTGTTTCCAAGAAACCTGGCATGATATACCCCCAATAATTGAACGTTTTATTGTTTATGTCTATGCTGCCGGGAAAGACCTGATGGGCCATCCATTTGGAGGTTTGCTCTGTGACATACAAATTAATTTGGGCATTAAATCCAAGAAAATCGAGACGGGCTGCCCTGATATCTTGGCAGTGAAGGTGACCTAGCCCGGAAGTGTCTTCTAAAGTTTCACCTATGTGTGTGTTGATTAATGTGTATTTTAATTCCAGAAGGCAATCTTTAGAACTGTTTATGAAACATATTTCTGAACTCTTGTCTTATTGGTCAGCAGAATGTAATGGCCATTTTATTTTATTAGGTGATTTTAACGGTGGATGTTTGGACTCTTCATGGCATGCGCAAGCTCCAATTTCCACTAAAAAATCCACTCACAAAGATTGTGGACTTTTAATCCATGAAGAACAGGATTTATGGGACATGCATATTTTAAATGGTAATATTGATGGTGACTGACCCCTGAATTTTACATGGAAAAATGTATCTTGTAAGTTAACGATTGATTATATTTTTGTATCCAGAGAAATGCTTCTTCATTGTGACAACCTGTTACCTTGTTATGTTAACAGTTTTATAAAGCGCTCGCAGGCCCGCAGGCATCTTGGCACTAGGGACATCTAGCATAGCTGATCAGATCTATTTTTTATTGAAAAAGGAGGGTTTTCAGGAGACGTCAAAATTGCAGGTGGTTGGCAGTACATCTAAAAGCAAGAAGTAGTGCATTCCAAAGTCTAGCATATGCCGAAGAGAAGGTGCGACAGCCCACTCTGGACAGACGAAACCTAGGAACAGCAACTGAACAGGCACTCCCATGCATAAAGCTTGAACAGGGAGATAAGGGGGAAACTGATCCCAAAGATAGTCTGCAGCTTGAAGGGAACTAAACAGAGAGCCTTGAATCCCACACGTCTAGCAACTGGGAGCCAATGGAGGGAATGCAGACTGAGGGAAATATGGGTGCCATAAGCAGTATTTGTGGCCACTGAGCCTCCAAATTCTGCAAGAACTGGAGCCGGTGGATAACCAATCCTTGATGGCTGTCAGGCACTGACTCAAACGTGATGACACCTCTGCCTGGTTCAGATCTAAACGAGCAAGGATCTGGGTGTCATCAGCTTATGAGTAGCACCTGAAGCTGAAGGAGTGGATAAGGCAGACCAGAGGCTGGATATAGATATTAAAAAGCAGAGTGGACAAGGCAGAGCCCTGAGGGACCCCGCAATACAGAGGAAATGAAGCAGAAGAAAAAGAAAGAGAGAGAGATTGGCCCTTATTGGTCAGGAATGAAGAAAATCAGACCAGGACAGACAAGGCGAGACAGCAAGATTGGGTGGTCGATCGTGTTGAAGGCAGCTGAAAGATTGAACAATATCAACACAGCCACTGCACCGCCATCCACCAGGCTGGCCAAATCATCGACAACGGATACCAGGACATGCCCCAGCGGAAGCCTGACTGAAAGTGGTCAAAGAACCCAGTGGTTTCTAGGAAGGAAGAAAGAAGAGGAGACAAACAAGATTCCAACAGTTTCATAAAAAAAGGTAAAAGAGAGATAGGGCAGAAGTTAGCAACCACCATGGCCTACAGTGATGGTTTCTTAAGAAGGGGATGACTATGGCCTGTTTGAGCTCAAGAGAGATATGGCCAGGTTGGCATGACAAGTTAATAGCTTGAGAAACCCAGGTAGTCATACCAGAAAGAATATCCTTAAAGACCAGAAGAGGAACAGGATCAGAAAGAGAAGCCAATTTAAGCTGAAGAACTGCTTTCTCCACTGCTACATCAGACAACACTGGAAACTCTGACCACACATGTGCAGAGCAGGTCACATCAGCAGCCAGAATAGGACTAGTAAGAAACCAATGTTTCAGATGAATGTCAGCCCGAATGGTATCAATCTTAGAAATTAAAAATTGGGCCAAAGAGTCACAAAGTGATTGCATAGGCACAACTGTAGTTGGGGAGTTAACAGTATATGACAATGCTTTAACAATAGCAAACAGCTCTTTCGGCTAATTTGGAGCATTAGTAACTTTCTGAGACAGACATTTTGCTTGGTGAAATAAAATAATAGACTTCTGATAGGCTTTAGCAAAACACTGATAGGCCATCTTTTCAGATGGCCCATAAGAAGTCACTATTTACGTTCAGCTTGTCTTAGCTCGAGGCGAGCAGCCTTAAGTTCATCAGAGAACCAGGGATTGGACGGGCAATTATGGAGCTGGATCATTTGGGGGGAGGGGGGTAGTGACCAAATCAGCAGCTTCCCCAGCAATGGTAATCTGACAACCGGGCTAGTACTACGCTCTTTCATGACATTAGGCAGTAAAATAGTCCAATCTGCAGAAGAGCTGACAGAATCAGAATTGTGAGAGGAGGGGAAGGAAGTCGTAACATAAATGGTACTAAATTATGGTTATATAGAGGAGCAGGTTATATAGAGGAGCAGGTAGATGCTTTCTCACTAGTTGCCACCCCCTCACCACCATCATACTGGACTAGTTGCATAAGGCCAGTAAATGGGACCCCCTCTGTTGTTCCCATACCATATCGAGAGTATGAGAGACGCTATACACTCAGACAGCGTATCACTACATATTATCCCCACCAAAAATATTGCTGTATATATGGTCGTCTGGAACGGCCATAGGCGATATTTTTGAGGGTGATAATTTGGGGGTTTTGTGGGAGCGGGGGTTGAGGTGGTGTCCCCCGCTCCTTTAAAAATAATGCAGTGGTTGCGGGGGTCCCCCTGCAGGTTCCATGCCTTAATATCACCGCAGGAATATGGCAATATTTTTGTATGGCGATATTTTGGCGGGGATATTAACACATGGAACCCTCAGACAGCCATACATAATGTACCCTCACGTTGACCGGTGAAAGGATGCCGCATTTGAGGATGTCAGCCTGCACCTATGGATATCATGGAACATTAAGTGAAATCTGATGAGGGTACAGTGATGTAATAAAGAATGTAACATGAATCTATGCTGAAACGATATGAAAACGATATAACTGAAGCACTAAGAGAAACATGTGCCTAAAAGTTAAATTAATCATTATTACAAAGAAGATGAAGTAACTTACTGGCCTATAACTGTAAATACGGTGTAACGCAAGGTAGAAAGGAGACATATAGAGACTTGCTTTAGAGGAATATATAACATGGCAAGGACAGCGATGATAGACAAATGGACGGTGGCTCATGTCAAACTCAACCAAGCTACTTCAGAGACAGACCAAGGCTGTAGAATCAGTAGACGTGGAAGAATAGTTCTGTGTGCAGAACCGACAATGAGTCAAGGTTTTCCCAGAATTCAGGATGCTATTTTAAGAAATAAGCACAGAGCACAAAGGGAGTTACATAGATAAGCTCTGAATGTGGGGCATTCCTCATGGAGTGAAGAAGAAAACATCTGCAAGAGCCAACTGTTGGACAATTAAAAGTGAACAACATTCATATAAGACAGCATGAGTAAGCCTCTAGAGGTCAAAAGGAGAAAGTGCACCAAGCATAATTAAATCAAATAGCAGACAATAGAAGGTCAAAATTGACATATTTGTGGTCTGCTAACATGTGATTTAAAAGAAGGAAACAAGGGTTATTCATTAAGCCTCAGATGAAGATAGCGGTGTGCTCGCACTCCCTTGCATGTTCCAGGCTAGTGGGCAGCCAGCAAGGTCAACTACAAAAGGAAGACTTTGGCTTATGGCCTACTGATGAGAGGTGATGGACTGATTGGGAAAACGGGGAGTAGTCTGACGGCAATCAAACACCTATGGTCCGTTTCACTTACATGCTGCTAAACGTCAAAGTTTGGGTGGAAATGCTGTTGTATCCTGCATATGTGTGAATGAGGTCTGAGTCAGTGTAAGAGCTGTGTTGGAATGCTAGTGGAGCTTGGAGTGTTCAGGCTCTTGGAGATTCCAAGGGAGATGGTTAGGGACTTGGAGCTGGGCAGGGAACCAGGGAAGAAGCTACTAATGATCTCTCTCTCCTATATTCTATACTGAACCTGTAACCAAGAGAATAAAGCGTGTTTCCTATTTTCTACATACCTGAGTCAGCCTGGTTCCTGCTCCTTGTTATTACTGGCTCAGGGTAGATCCTGCAGGAGGCAGGATACATCATTTGGCGACGAGGATGGGATGAATGCTTTCAGAATGCGTGTTGTTATGTGCAGCGTATGTGTGCATGTTAAGTCTGGGAGATGTTTTAAATTTGCAGTTAGAGATAGACTGCACACAAATATATGAAGCAATTTTGAAGCAAAACATGTTTATGAGATGCACATTTTTCTTGATTTTACAGAGAACTGAAATTTGTTTAAATTTAAATGATTTTCATATTTTGATGAAGTGAAGCATAATCCACAGTTTTGATGTTTTTAAAATGCAGAAATGTTTCAATCAGTGTGTAAAACGTATACTATGTGTTTTGGGGAAACATTGATCTTGTCATGTTTAAATATGAAGTGCATCCCAGGTAATGCATACATTCAGAATATGAACATAATAGAAATTCAATAGTTATGTGTGTGTATTACACATTTTGAAGTTATGGTATGAATGTGAATTGAAATTTGCGTTTGTGGGCGCAAGTTGAGTTTGGGTATGTGACGCAAGGGTGCGCACTGTAATGTAGAGTTGTGTAGTTGTACTGCGTGTGTGAGAAGCAGCACATGTCTTGAGTTGGGATGCGTGTAGGTGTTTCACGCTTGTACATGCTTGTAGATGTGACGTGTGGGAGAGTGCACGTTTATTGCGGAGTATGTTGCGCAAAATTGGAGTATATAAATGGGAGTTGCATGCATGCAATGGGGTTTAGGCTTATACACCCTGGCCAGGTGTATTGGCAGTAGTATAAAACCTTCAGGAGGAACCCCAAGTTTTGTTTTTAGGAGGTTGGACACAGTAGGGTGTTCCAGTGAAGTTGACCTTAGGGCATGGGCCCTCTTCGGAGTTGTTTTGTGGATTTTCAACGCAGTTGTGCGTAAAAGGAAAGGAAAGGAGATTTTTTTTTTCTCCAGTAGTGTATGTTTACATATTCGGGGCTACACTAGTTTGTCTGCGTTGTAGGTAACCGCACGGCAAGATGCTTCCTTTTGTTGAGTTTAGGGTTTTCCCTAGTTAGTTCTGTGATGCCAGGCGGTGCATGTGGGAGGAGGATATTTGTTGTTTTTGCACGCCAGTTTGCAAGTGGTATTTAATAGTAGTGGAGGGCACACAGTGTTTAGCCAGTATTTATGTAGTATTGAAGTTGTGGACTGTACACTGGCATGGGTTACTGAATTTAATTTCAGTTTGAATTACACTTTTTCAATATATTTTCAGAGTTTTCAGGTCACACCATTTGATTTTTCATCCCAGTGGTGTGTCGGAGCTTTTGGGTTTTGCAAAATTTTGAAATTGCACTACACTACTGGTTTCTTTTCATCTGGTAGTGTCAAAATGTTTACATCTAAATTTTTGGTTTTTGCAAACGTGAATGTGCAACGCATTACTAATTTTGTCATATGGTAGTAATTGCAGGTTAACAATTTTCATAGCTTGTGCTATGCAATTTTTAAGCCACAAATTCTTCCTTTTGTGGTTGTGTTTTCCGTGATCTTTGTGTTGTATGTCTCTTTCCTAGGTTTTTCATTCCTTTTTCATGTTTTCCTTAGGAGAGGAGGATGAGGCATGGTTGTTGGGATATTTGATAGAGTGCATGGGATCCTTGATGGCATGTTTAGGACTATTGTGATGGCCCTGTGTAAGTTTGCAAGATTCGTGGCTACACAGTTTTGGCAAGGTAGTTAGCCTATTTTTGGGGCGTTTTGGTTTGTGCTCAAGTGTGGCAGACTTGAGGCCAAGAGTGGCAGTCTTGGTTGAAGGTGTTTAGTTTAGGAGGGTCGATGGCTGTAGTTTTGTTTTGTTTGCCCATGTGGCAAGGTTGTGCTTGGTGGTGGCGGCACCAAGACCCTGGTGTGGCAGGCCAGGGTGGAAGGAGCACTAGTAAAATATTGTGGTTGTTAGTCCTTACGTGGTTGTGAGTTTGGGTGTTTTCTTTTGATTGAAAAAGGGGGGGGGTGTTGTATCCTGCATATGTGTGAATGAGGTCTGAGTCAGTGTAAGAGCTGTGTTGGAATGCTAGTGGAGCTTGGAGTGTTCAGGCTCTTGGAGATTCCAAGGGAGACGGTTAGGGACTTGGAGCTGGGCAGGGAACCAGGGAAGAAGCTACTAATGATCTCTCTCTCCTATATTCTATACTGAACCTGTAACCAAGAGAATAAAGCGTGTTTCCTATTTTCTACATACCTGAGTCAGCCTGGTTCCTGCTCCTTGTTATTACTGGCTCAGGGTAGATCCTGCAGGAGGCAGGATACATCAAATGCCAAGCAATCAGTGGGTTTGAGGGACAACTGAAACATACAATGTTGCATAGACCAAGCCACTGATAGTTTGTCCATTATAATCAGTACTGCACATATTTAGAGGTAGTTCAAGGCGTGCCCTTCAGATAAGGGGTAGTCAATGATGCACTAATCCTTATATGTTCTATTAGTAGATATGTTCCCTTAACTAATCGCTTCCATCGATAGGTTTTGTATGTTGCCACGTAGCATGATGTCATAAATAAAACTGGTGCATAATCAAGGTTAGTTGCAAGTGTGCATGCATCCGTCCGATGCCTGTCAGTCCTACCTGCTTTATTACATGACAATAAAGTAGTACTGTGCCATATTCCTTGAGTCTGTTTGATTATTTGGTCTGAGATCATCATTTGTAATTCCATCTAGCACAAAAGACTCTTCAAGGTGCTAGAGCACAGCTAGACCAGACCACTGGCTCCACAGGAAGAGTGGTGATCTGGGACTCAGTAGAGTGCACTAAATCAAGGGTATTACACAGAGAATGAGTAGGCTCAGTAATACATTGGTGAAGACCACTATCAAGTAAAGAATCAAAGAATTCACTAAAAATGGGGGCACAGGGAAGATTACATGTAATACTAAAATTGCGCAAAATCACCAATTTAGGGTATTTCACCTGAGGCTCAGCCACGAGTTCAAGGAATGAGTTTGCAAACCCAGTGTGAGTGCCAAGATGCCTATAAATAAGTTTGACAGTGCACAGTGCAAGGAGGGGATACAGTAACCCCAATATGTATAGCTTCCATGTCCACCGTGTGTAGACATGGAATACTAAATACATTAAAAGTAGATGTGAGTATAAAAGCAACACCACCGCCAGGGTGGGTTGCAATTCTACCAAGATTCATTATTTTATCATTTTCTGGAAGTGCCTGTACCAGGAAAGGTGCAGAGGCTACCCCCAACCATGCCTCTGTCAGGCACATAAAATCGGGGGGACTGAGCACATAAAATGTTGACAAAATCTGCTTGGGAAGCTAAGGAGTGTACATTAGCAATGATCACTTTAACTGAAGGACCAACCTCCTCCACACCATTGATGGATGTCACCAAATCGCTGATCAATATGTGGGAAAGCAAGCATCTGGTGGGGCCAAATCCAGTATCCCCTTGTGTGCGAGACCTACTCATTTCGCCTCATTTAGCTGTTCTGCGCTCAGACAAGCACAGACGGGCTTGACTTTGGCAGCCAAGGCTCTAGCCCACTGCACTCGTCCGCTACGCTTCTGGTCATTCATTGCATTAATACACATTGTATCACAGTAGCCGTGGCCCTCCCAGTGCAAGACAGTGAAGAGGGACAACAGCTGTATGGTGGAAAGAAAATAAACCCACCAACTTCCAGGCATGAGACCCTGGCAGGCAAAGGGAGGAAGCCAGGCGCCTTCCTGCTGGAGAGTCCAGCTACAAGGAGAGCACAAAGTAGGTAAAATAATTAATTAAATTAGCAACATGATGTTATTATTGTAAAAAGCTAAGGCATCCAGTCAGCCGCTGAACTAGCATGGTGAGTTGTAAAGGAGATAATTAAAACAGTTATTAATGGGCAAAGTAAAACCAATCAAGTCAACCGGTAAGAAATAGCCAATACAAAAAACCCAACTGGAAACCAGGTGTACCTGACTATATCCTCTCCTGAAACAAGTGATAATAACCTGCTCCTACTTGAAGTCTCATTTACGGCCATTAAGATTGACGTTGAGGATAACCTACTTGTGGTTGAATTGAAAGAAGGTAATAATGCTTTGTTGTGGAGACCGGGTTATAGCTTGCGTTTCAATTGGCAAATGAATTCCTTATTGGAGAAAAACAACCCAGACCTTACAGATCCATTGCACTATCCAAGCAGGATTCAGCACTTGCAATTCTGATTTATTGGGAAATGTGATCTCTTTAAGGCATCATTTGTGAAAATCCAAGCTCATGATTTCGATATTGAGGTGCAGGCAAAACAGAGAGCATTGCATACCAATTTACAAAACCTGTTATACACCAATAATGGTGACTATTCAGTAAGAGCTGGTAAGTGTAAACAGTTTTTTAAAGAATTGGCATCCAAGTCACAAAGCTTGTATGTTGTAAAAAAGACTCAGAATCCATGCTTAAGGCTATATCCAGGAAAGACTGGAGTTTGTTCTGGTCTTTGATTAAAAATCTGAGAGTTAAAATTTCACTCCAACAATTTCTATTGATGAATCGGTATGGATCAAGCACTTTATTACCCTATACAGCGCTGACGATAGGCTAGTACCTAGCAGTGAATCTGTTATTGGTACCTGGCATCTAAATTTAGATGTCGAGAACATTTATTACATGATCCTCAGAAGTAAATCGTCTAGTACCCCTGTCCCAGATGGGCTTTTGAATTGAACATTTAAATCGGACTCGACACTATGGACATCCACGCTGTGTAGATTATTTCATAATATTGTGAGTACACACTGCATAACTCCATCTTGGCAGAGTGCACTTATTTTAGTTACTTTAAAAAAGGAGATTGTGCTAATCCAAGAAATTATAGACTGATGTTATTATTAAATGCCGGAAACAAACATATTTCGAATATCATGCTATGGGAGTTGGAACATGGGGCTGCTCTGGAAGCGGTGTTTGACACATTTCAAGGTGGTACCAAAAAGGGGATGGCACCTCTCAAAATAGCTTTATCTTGGAGATTTTAAATAATCAAGTTAGAGTCCAAAACAGTTCATTTATTTTAGCTTTTTTGGACATTACCCAGGCCTTCAACTGTGTGGACAGAAATAAACTTTGGGAAAAAATGCAAGATAGATATTGCCCAGTCCATTTGCCAGATATTTTATGGGAACCTCATCAAGATACACAAATTCTCATTCCGCTTAATAATAAGGGTTCCTTCAGCAAATGGATCAACACCAGTCATGTTCTTGTGCAGTTATTTTTTAACTTTTATACTTATGATACAGAATCTGCTTTTAGTCAAGTTAATTCATATCCGCCCCATGTAGGGAATATCTGTTGCAGAAATCCTTTATGAGAATAAGATTCAATCAACTGCCAACGCAGGAAATTATAGACATCCGCACGAAAACTGAAGCACAAACTTGTAGATTCTGTTCGGACCCAGAAACAGTGGAAACTTTAAGACATTTACTTCTGACTTGCACCAGAACCGCGTTTTTGCGGGAAGCCTACTTGCTGCCTCTGATGCATGATGCATCTCTCCGAGAGGAAAATACGTGGTGGTGCCATTTGATCGCAGGAGACAGAACCAAGTGGTCAACAGCGGCAGTAAAGATTTTAGAAGCAGCTCTGATTTTAAACCAGAACTTGCAAATTAACCGAGTGTGACTAAACGAACTTCGATGTTTCTGTAAATTTGGACACTACGCGTTTTTCGAGCTATTCTCTTTTCTCCTGCTTCTTCTTTTTCTTTTATACTGATACTACTCACTTTGTACAATGTGTTTCCTATACAAAACAACGTCTTGTAAAAATCAAATTGTCTTTGATTATAAAGAAGTAAATAAAAAATAAAAAAATATCTGTTTACAATACTTGGTCATTGCAGACGATCTTGTCATCTGTGGTCAAACAGCAATTGTACTGCAAAGAAGTCTTGTGGCCGTAAATACATTTCTAAGTGGATTAGACCTTTCAATGAACCCAGCCAAAACTAAGGGGAGGATCATTAGAGCATGAGAAATAAGTGCAAACAGAAGTTTCAAGTTTAATTCTTTCTTGAATGGCCTCAAATTGGTAACAATTGACGAGTTTAAGTATTTGGGTGCCATGTTTTATGCAGTTAAGAATAAACATAAGGTTTACACAGATACTGCGGGTTTTAGGGGGGGGGTCCAGTTAAGAAGTGGGGAGAAAAGAGATAGTCCTCCTTTTATGTCATGGCCGTCCTGTTTTTTTTTCAAATTCTGTTGACCCTAGACTTTGGCAAACAGGTTCTTAATTCAAAGTATCTCTTGCGCTCCAGCAAAATCGGAACCTCTTAGACCAAACAGTTTTTCGTGCAAAGATCAGGGCTCTCAGCACCTTTGTAGGTCAGCAGTATACCCTTCCGATGCATAGACGTAACTGCAGCACGGGAAGTTTGGAGAGATGCGGGAGTACCTGTTTAGTCCCAAAGCCTTACCATCTGGGTTCAAATCTCGGCCGCAGCTCAAGTGAGTACATGTTTGTGTTTGTATTGCCTCGAAAACAGACATGAGGGCGTCCACCCCAGTGTTCCCTCATCTCGTTCCATGGCCTGCTGATGATTCGAGTGCTTAAACCCCAAGAGGAAACTGTCAGGATTGGGTGGCCGGGCAACAAGTCACAAGGCAATGCACTCAGATGAAAATTACAAATTAAATATTTATTTATTTATTGGTCATTTGTTAGGCGCTTATACAAATTGCAATAACTGTTTCAAAGCGCCCACAAGGCAACAGGGTGGGGAAAGAGGAAGGCAGCCAATTAACAACAAGATAAATCATTTAAATAATAGTATAAACAAATAATAAAAATAACAGGGAGGGGAGACAAACCTACTATGCCTTGTTAGTGTTCTGAACATGCAAGTGCAGAGGGGAGGGGGTTAAGGGAAAGGTTTTGAGGTGCTCATGGAGAAGTGCTCGGGTGTGAAGTGCTAATAAGAGAAAGTAAGTGCAACCTCCCGAGGGTAGTGTAAGCCTAAGTAAGTGCAGTAAATACACAGAGGCTGAGATGAGAGAGCTGGGGGGTCAGGGCCCCGAGGATACATAAGGGCCCTGTACATCAGTCAGGCTACTGTATGATTAGCAGGGAAGAGAAGGAAGAGGTAAAGAGAAAGTTCTAATGGCTTTTTTGGAACTTAAGGAGGTCATGCTCAAGACGCAGAGGGAGAGGGAGGCTATTCCACAGGATGGAGCCCGCTGAGGAAAGTGATCGACCACAAGCTCTCTGTTTAGCAAACTACTTCACACGCAGGGAGTTGGTGCCAGAGGAACTCAGGCGTCTATCAGGGGAGTATTTAGTGAGGAAGCATTGAAGATAGAATGGTCACCGGCCCCAGGTAGCCTTGTGGATGATACAGAGGGATTTGAATCGAATCCGTGCTGAGACCGGGAGCCAGTGAAGGCTTTGTAGGGCTGGAGAGATGTGGTCCCTGGGCTTAAGGCCAAGGATACGTCTTGCTGCTCTATTCTGGGTTAGCTGGAGGGGTTGCATAGTGGACGAAGGAAGGTTAAGGGGGAGGCTATTGCAGTAGTCTACTCTGGAGAGAACCAGAGCACGGATAACATCGAGTCTCTGCGGGAAGGTGAGGAAGGGTAGATTTTCCTGAAAGTGGGACTTCTAAACGATGTCCTGATTATGAGGGATGAAGGAAAGGGAGGAGTTGAAAATGACTTAGAGATTCCTGGCTTCAGGGGAAGGGGCAGGGGGGAGCCCATAGAAGAAGGCCAGAGTGAAGGGAAGAAGTAGGGTGCAGGGGACCCAATGGAGAATTTCTGTTTTGCTAGCATTGAGGCAGAGGTCATTAGCAGTACACCAGGCCTGGATGGCAGAGAGGCAGTCAGGGATGAAGGAAGGTGCAAGGGCATCATTGGGAAGTTTGAAGAAGAGTTGTGTGTTGGAAGTTGGGGGAGAAGGAGTAAATGATGCGTGCCAGCAGAGAAAGATATATGTTAAAGAGCCAGGGCTTAAGAATGGGGCTCTGGGGGAAGCCACAGGTGGAGAAGGAAGTAGGGGAGGAGAAGGATACCCCTCAGTGTACTGTCTTCAATTGCCCCAGCATTCCCATTTACAGAAAAGGCTGTTGCGTGTTTTGAGGGGCTCCATGCACTTTTAGCCCCACTCCATCATCTCTTCCCGCACATATACATTGACCCACATGTGCCCAGATGCTCGCAGTGTTTTCTGGAGTTCTCAGAGCCTTTGACACTGTGGCATGCTGCTGTTTCGTAAGCATTTGGAAGTCAATATTTCTGCACTGTGAGAAACACCAAAGCATGCAGAAGTGGCACCAAGAGGAAAGTGAGTGCATCGTTTTAGCTGAAGAACTGCACCACAAATTGAAGAACGTGCTGTGCTCTACACTTGTTATCACGCGCCTGGTTGCATTTCAGACCCCCTCTCTTCTGACAGGCCCTGACTCCTGCAAAGGCCTCAATCTTCCCTGAACCTAGTGCCTGGAGCCTCTCTGTCCTTAAGTGTGCTGGTTCCCCACTCTGCCTGGCAAGGCCACCCCTCCCTCCCTGCCTGTCCCCACATGACTGCCACTGACAGTGACAGACCAGCTCCCAGAGGGCACATGACACCATTAGCATCTGTGCAAAGGCATTTAGTAAGACACCAGGGGTTCCAATTCTAATTATCTTTGCAGGCGAAAACAATATGTTTTCCCCTTGCAGCCTCCTTCCCAGGGTCTGCCAAGTGGATGCTCTACACACTCCCTCCCTTAGATTGCCTGCTGCAGTCCCACACGCAGCCTTCTCTCTCTGCACCGCTGCTCTCTGCTCCCGTCATGGCCCGCTCTCTCTCTCTCTCTCATCCCATTTCTCCCCATTCTCCTTTCGCTCGCTGACTCCCTCACACTCAAATACGTGACTGGCCCAAAAGAAACGAATATATATGAACATTAGACACTTCTATGCATTGTGTATAAGACCCTATGAACATTAGACGCTTCTATGCATTGTGTATAAGACCCTATGAACATTAGACGCTTTTATGCATTGTGTATAAGACCCTATGAACATTAGACGCTCCCTATGAACATTAGACACTTCTATGCATTGTGTATAAGACCCTATGAACATTAGACACTTCTATGCATTGTGTATAAGACCCTATGAACATTAGACACTTCTATGCATTGTGTATTAGACCCCTCGATTCCAGTTTCCTCTCCTTTCCCGGTGTGCCGCCTCCCTCGCCTCCTGTTTTTCACATTCCTTCCTCCTTATCTCATTGGCATTTTGTCACCAGTGCCTCACTCTTTGCTCGAGCCCCTGCATAGTCCTGGCATGAAGCTATGTATTCCAGTCAATACTCTCTCATCATGCCCTCCCCACTCCCTGACATCTCTATGCCGCTCTTTATATTTCCTTCTGCTCCTCTTCCCATTAGTTCTCTCACTCTTGCACTCCTCCCACCCCATGCTCACCTTCTCCGTTGCCTCCTTTTCCATGACTTCTTTCTCTTGCCATCTATCTTCATTTAGTGTATTCTGTCTCTCTCCCCTCTCTCTCTTTCTCTTTCTCTCACTCACGTTCTCGGTCTCTCTCGCTGTCTCACTTTCTCTCTCACACTCTCACAATTTCTCTCACACATGTTCGTTCACGCTCTCACTTTCTCTGCTCTCACTCACTCACTCACTCACCCACTCACTCACTTTCTCTCTCTCTCACTCTCACACAAGTTCGCTGTCTCTCACTTTCTCTCTATCTCCCACAATTTGTCTCTCATTCACTTTCTCTCTCACACACGTTTGTTTGTTTGTTCGTTCGTTCGTTCGTTCGTTCGTTCGTTCCTTGGGTCGCTCTCTCTCACAATCTATCTCTGTCACACACACATTTTGCCTCTGCCTCACTTTATCTCACACTCTCTCTTTCTCTCACACACGTTCACTCTCTCACTTCATCTCTCCCTCACTTTCTGTCTCTCACTCACTTTCTCTCACACTCACTTTCTCTCACAGATGTTTGCTCTCTCTCGCTTTCTCTTTCTCTCTCTCTCTCTGTCTCTCACACAAACTCTCTCTCTCACTTTATCTCTCTCTAAATCCCTCCCTCACTTTCTGTCTCTCTCTCATGTTCTCTCTATCTCCCAGACTTTCTGTCTCTCACTCACTTTATTTCTGTCTCACTTTCTCTCTCACACACATTTGTTCGTTCGTTCGTTCGTTCGTTCGTTCGTTCATTTGCTCTCTCTCACTTTCCCTCTCTCTCTCTCACGCACACTTTCTGTCTCTCATTCACTTTCTCTCACACACGTTTGTTCCCTCTATATCACTTACTTTCTCTCTCACTCTCTGACACACACACACGTTCGCTCTCTCTCACTTTCTCTCCCTCACTTTCTGCCTCTCACTCACTTTCTCTCTCTCGCTCTCATACAAACGCTCACTCTCTCACTTTATCTCTCTCTCTATCCATCCCTCACTTTCTGTTTCTCTCTCACGTTCTCTCTGTCTCCCACACTTTCTGTCTCTCGCTCACTTTATCTGTCTCACGTTCTCTCTCACACACGTTTGTTCTCTCTCTTTCGCTTTCACTCGCTCTCACACACACTTTCTGTCTCTCACTCACTTTCTCACACACACTTTCACTCTCTCTCACTTTCTCTCTCTCACTCACTTTCTCCTTCACTCTCTCTCTCACACGTTCGTTCGTTCGCTCTCTCTCACCTTATCTCCCTCACTTTCTGCCTCTCACTCACTTTCTGTCACACTCACTTTCTCTCACACGCGTTTGCTCTCTCTCTCACTTTCTCTCTCTCTCTCACGCACACACACACACACACACAAACGTTCACTCACTCACTCTCTCACTTTCTCTCTCACACACACACACACACTCCTTCTCTCCCCCTGCCCTTTTCTCTCTATCGCCCCCTCTCTCCTTCTCCTTCTGTCTACCCTCTTCTTCTCGTTTCCTATCTGCGTTAAGGTCGTGCCTGGTTTTTGAAGTCTTCCGGGCCACGCAGGTTTGCCACAGTTTGTTTAGTGATGCCCCAGTGACAGCAGTGTATGGCCGGACTTCACGAGTCCAGTTTCTCCTCAATTGACCCCTCCTGATCCCCGGGCTGCTGCGCCCCCCTATTATTCTACCTTTCGCGACTCCAGATCTAGGGCAACCACAGAACATCCCTACCTCGTAATTAATCAAAACTACTGCACACGATCTATGGCACGCAACGTGCCTAGCAACAATGCGACCTGGCACACGTTCACCACTGCACACCCTTTCTTGCATCCTTTGAATATTCCATCACCCTGCAATTTGACAGGCATGTTATTCTTACCCTTGTCTCCTTGCACTTGTACAGCCCTGCGCCCTTTTCACTAACATCAACTCTTAGGGCCTCATTACACGGGTGGCGGTAAGGGTTTACCGGTACCGGTAAGGGCACCGGTACCGGTAAACCCTTACCGCCTTACTACGAGGTCCCTTTGCGGGTCCTCCCTTAACGCCTGGTTTTTCCAGGCGTTAAGGACGGGACCCGCAAAGGGACCTCAGAGCTAATTACGGTACCGCAATTTGCGGTACCGTAATTAGCACCTTCCCCATTCCCATTATGCCCTATGGGGCAAAAATGGGAATGGGGAAGGGTAAATAGGGATTGGGGAATTACCGCCCCCGCTCACCTTGGAGTAGGGCGGTAATTCTGCCATCCACCAAGGCGGACTCGGTACGGTACCGGCGGCAACCATGGCGCTAATAGCGCCATGGTTACCGCCTACCGTGTAATGAGGCCCTTAATGTTGGTCCAGATCGATCGGCCACAAGCTTTGCACATTCCATCTTTGAGCTTAATTAATGCCGCTTCACACCTGCGGTCCCGCACAAATCTAGCACCCTAGCTAAATAATAGCTCTTAATGGGTAGGACAATTCAGGGAACGTGTACAGAGGTGCTGTGAAATTCCGCCATCCCCGAGGATAACTATACACTTTCCTTGCTCGGGAGCCAGTACACAAAGCTTACCAATGAAAAGATAGCTCAGCATGTTAAGTGCCTACTACTAGGATAGAAGTCAAACTGTACGCAGCAGGTTGAAATCTGATGCTCTCCCCCACCCTCCTTAGACTTTTCATCTCCTGGAAGAAGTAAAAAGAGCACCATTGAACTGGGCCAGAGGACCCAATAATGAGGTTTCTTGCAGCTGTAGTTTTGCTGCATGTTATTCACAGTCAGAACATTGGCCTGCTAACATCACCCTGTCCCTTTACTCTGCACATTATTTGAGGTGAAAGCACAACGTAAATGTTAAGGTGGAATAAAAAAAAGATACATTCCAGGAATGTGTGCCGGTCACAGCTAGAAGGAGGCAGGAATGCAGTTCGCAGATACTGGCAGCGTAGTGTGAAGGGAGCGTGACTACTGAAAGCAATTGCAGGGGTCTAGACAGGAGGTCATGAGAATCCCTATTAGAACAAGTCACAGTGGTGAGGCTACTCCCTTCATCCTTCTGCACAATGCCCTGTTATTCTTCTAGTAGACCAGCCACAGAGGTCCTGCATCACCCCGTTATAACCTTCAGTGCATCTGCACTTCCAGAGCTATGGCCTAGACCCAGCTCTAACAACGTACCTCTTTCCTGACCATGAACACCCTTCCCTTTCCATTACACTTCTCCCAGGATGCTTGCCTCCAGCTTGGGTAGATTTCTGCAACACGAGAAGACAAGAATACGCCTCATGAGGATAATGCGGTGCTAGGCAAGGCCGCATTCCTTTCAAACGTCTGCTGCCTGGCGCACTTTTCGGTTCTGTGAGCTGCACGTCTGCTGCGACCTTGCAGGCCGCTAGGGTGGGGCTATATCTACTGCAGGAGGAGGGGGGATTGGGTTCCACACAGGCGGGTTCTGTGGCCGCACGCGAAGGACACCGGGTTATAGCTCGAAGCAGCAAGGAACAATGGGCCTCGTTCTGAGTCGGCCGGTCTGGTAAAAAAGTGCCGGTATTCATGTATACAGGCACCTTACCGGACCGGCCGACTACGGGTTTGCCTTTGGCGCACCAGAGTTTCCTCCAGCTGGAGGTAAGCCAGGTGGCCCACCAGCAAAAAAGCAGTCATTACCGGCACCAGCAATGACCACAAATCCTCTCATGGAGTCCTATGCGACTCCATGAATGGGAATTAACACCGTCCCTCCGGCGACAATGCCGCCGGACCAAGTGCCGGAAATGGTAACAACTTTCACCGGTATCCTGGCGGCTCTGCTGCTAGGATACCAGCATAGTTAGAATGAGGCCCAATATCACTATAAACCACTAAATGACAGCAAAATCCATGTCCTGTCCTGTGGAAACCATTGTTCGCCACAAATGGTGAAGTTCAGCGTTATGCAGATAGCTGCCTAAAACAACCTTTATATTAATCGCAAGAAACCAAAAATCCTGGTTATTAAATCTAGTAAAACATTGAGTGGCAAATGTATCTGGAAGATTAAAGACGAAGCAATCAAAGTCATTAGGAAGTATACTTATCTGGGTGCTCCTTTTACAGACGCCTTTAATATTAGCTATTTGTCCCTAGATATCACCGGGAAGGTGCAAAGAAAATGTAATGCAGTTAAAAACTGTATCTCTCATAGAAGTGGTTATTCGACTGAAGGTATGTGGCAGGTATATAAGAAAAGTATTATTTCCAGTGCATTTTATGGCATGGATGGAAATATTCACAAACAAAGAAGTTCTGTGGCTCACGAGACTGGAGGGAAATCTTTGGCACCCTACCTTAGGCTTATCAAAACCTACCCCGATAGAAGCTATCCACAGCGAGCTGGGCTTAATTTCTCATCTAACCCAGAAAAAATTGCCATGGGAATCTTTATGCTAAAAATAAAGATTGAGCAAAGTGCTTCTATATATAGTCGAACTGCGTTGAGTTTGTAAATAGAAGTTCACATCATAAATCTTTAAAACTTTGGTTGAATGACGTAAATTCCTTTTTTGAGAATATTGGCTTTGACTTAATTGATCCAATTAATTTAACCTGTGTTATTAAAGAAATAAAGCAGAAAGCTTTAGTGTGGGACAGAGATATTAACATGATAGAATTAGGTAGGAAGTTTACTTTGCCACCTATGTCAAGCAAAGTTTTCCAATAATGCTCCATTTAATTACATTATTAAAATAAAGAATTCTAAATTCAAAAGATATATTCTCCAGCTTTGTTAGGAACATCTACCAACTCTAGCTCATATGGGAGCCTGGGCCTATATCCCTCGACAGGAGCATGTATGTAGACTCTGCAAAATGGATATTGAGTCTACGAGACATCTACTGACTGATTGTTATAGACTCAATGAACTATACAGAAAGAGATATGGTAGCCTTATGAGAGTTGATAATATACAAAGTGACCAATCCTGGGCTTATATTGATTCAGGTGAGAATTTAGTATTGCGTTTTAATGCGTATTACATTTGGCAATCATTGATTAAGATAATTGAAGATGTGATATGAAAGATTTTATATGACCTGAACGTTGCAATATTTGTTAATCTAACTATTTGAAGGTACATTTATATCTTCTGATCTAATTTGAGAATGTGCATTTTGAAGATGTGATGTAGGATTACTTGCTTATGTGTTTTTTCTGTTAGTGTTTAAGGTTAATTTGTATCCACAAACACTTAATTAAAAAAAGAATCAAATTAACATAGGTCAATGCATGATCCGATCCCTAATTTCATCTGATGGACATATATGATTCTTATATTTTAATTAATTTGATTCACTCATTCTTATGGAAAGACTTCAATGTGATGATCTGCTGAAAAAATCATACTGTATTTTGGATATTATATGTTCACTTCATATTATTAAAAAGCAAATAATCTATCCTCAAATGTTTAGTGGAGCAGCTGTGTACATCTGCAGGAGATCCAGCCCCCTACCTCCACAGTATTGGAAACATGAGATTGTGCCTTGCCTAACGCCAGCTATCGTATCAATACTGCATACCAATTGAGACTACCATATCGAACGTACCCTCAAAGTGATGACAACCTGCAGGAGGAACTCCCTGAAGGAATATGAGAAAGAGCTAGGCACATGAACACATGACGCTATAAAAAAGTGTGCACGACGTCCTGCGATATTGACCAAAGACAAGGTATGGATAGTAAAAGCTGAACAATGAAGTAAAGAATCGAATGAACTATCAAATGTGGAAAAGAAGATTACATGTTAACAGAATGCTGCAGAAAACAAAACTTCAAATGTACAGCTGCTGAAACTAAAAGTAGATCAAGTCATCATAGAGGCTAGCTATAAGTAGTAAATAGAATACCGGCGCAACCACCATTGTACAGAAACTAGACATTGGTATCATGAAATAAGTAAGCCAGAAACCATGAAGGGAGAATGGAAAGCTGTGTCGCAGCAGAATAGCAGGCTCGTGGAGCTGCGTGGCGAGGTTGCCAGGCCTGAAGTCAAGATCATAAAAATAGAGGTCAGCTATCTACAATGGAGAAGAAGGAATGTGCCAAGGATGAATCCTCTCTCGTTAAGGTGCAAGAAAGAACACAAAGGATGCCAAGTGTTAATTCATTTAGAACATTTAAAACTCACAAAATGGACCTGATCGTGGTCTTCTGTCACATGAGCCAAGGATAGAAAAAGAGCTTGAACTTGGAGTACGAGACACAATAGCGAGGGGCCTCACTCCCGTGCATTCCCAAAGACAAGAATACTCTACAAGGCCAAGTACAAAGACAATTACATGGCTGATGAGAGATGCTGGGCTAATTACGTGGTGAGGTAGCTTCATATCCGATCTTACTCCACCTGGTTCTGGGTTTACATGCTGCTAAATGAACCAAATGTTCCCGACATGGCACAATCGTGCCAACCAATTGTATTAGTCCATATAACGAAGGACCTTATAGCTTGTGAGACCAATGAGAAACTGTTTATCTAATGTTTCTGAAATTACATGTTTTAAGAGGTAGGCATAAGTTGTCCACTTGATATCAAGCAGCCAGGAACAATCCTAGCTCCTACATAAGTGCATATCTAGATATTTCCCTTAACCAATCCCGACCCTTGATAGGTGTTTCACTATTGCCACATCGTATCATGTCACTCTGATGTATATTCAGAGAAAAACGGTGGGTTCGCAAGTAAAGTCTGTGCGCTAGTAATCACTGATTGTGTTAAAGATTCTATCAAAAATTGTTAGGTGTCAGCAGCATTACCACCCACGCAGCCAGAACACCCTGGCTGGAACTGAAAACTGGTAGAAGAGAGGGTGAGGTGGAGACGCGCTAGACACTACAGCAATAAGGCATACAAATAATACAATTGATGTTTTAATTGTAGCAGAAACAGCTGACACGTGTTTCGACACGCTGGTCGTTCTCAAGGCGTGCGCGAGACATATATGTTGATAAATCGTGGTGGGGTAATCCCACAAAAAAGGAAGGCGATGTGAGACTCACTCGGACATCGCATGCAGATAACAATCCCTGCCGTAATGGCCGTGACAAATATATTACTCGTTCAATCGAGCGGTCAAATAACAAGGGAACCCTTGCTACCGCCTACACGGGAAAATTAATCAGGGCTTGTAGACCCTTTCTATCTACAAACAGTTGCCTCATTCTGGCGAGGGCCCTCATACAATCGAAGCTTGACTATTGCAACAGCCTCTACCTTGGTGCCAACCAAGATATAATCCCGAAACTTCAGATCCTTCAGAACAATGCGCTGAGAGCAGCATTAAATATTCCCAGGAGCGAGCACATCTCCCATATAAGAATATCTTGCAAATGGTTATCTATTCAACAAAAAATCGACCTGAAAACCCTCTGCCTCACCTATAAAGCCTTAAACCACCTAGCCCTCCAGCACCTCACCAACAAACTCTCCCTTAAGCCAAACACAAGACTCACCAGATCATCCAATACTCTCTGCCTCACCGTGCCTAGATTCTCCGCCAAAAGAGCGGGGGGCTCGAGCTTTACTGTCCTCGCCCCTCAACTCTGGAACACCCTGCCACTGAGTATTAAACTGACCAAATCCTTCCAATCGTTCAGAAGACTAGTCATTAGTTGGCTCCTGGAGAAGGCAATCCTCAGATAGACTAAGATCAGTACCAACTGTATATATTGTACATACTCTGAAATGTTTCCTACTTCCTGCCTGTACATACTATATATGGCATATTAATGCCACAATTGTATAACTGCTTATATACTGTAACTATGTAACCTGCCCTTAAGCGCCCATTTACCCCTGGGTCTGGAGCGCAATACTAAATAAAACAAACAAACAAAACAAACAAACTATCGTACTCGGCCTGACGACATTTCAGATAGTGCAAGACCTATGACATAGATAAGGGTGGGAGGGGGAGAGTGGGAAGGAAATGGAAACAGACAGGCGACTACCGTACTAGGCCTGATGACATTTCTGGTAGAGCTGGAGAAAACAAAAGGTGAGGGAGAGGGGTGCAGAAAGGGAGGGGAGGAAGAAAACAAGCAACTATTATACTAGGCCTGATGACATTTCAGATAGTGCTGACGAGGGGGTGGGGAGGAATAAAACAGTAATGGGAGGGTGGAGGAAACAGACGAGGTTGCTATCATATTAGGTCCAGGGACAATTCTGATAGAGTAAGTGCATAGAGGAAAGTAAGGGGAGGAGACAGGAAAAGAGAGAAGGGAAAGGAGGAGAGAACAGAGAGTAAGCAGTCAAAAAGAGTGGAGAAGCAAGAGTGGAGAGCGAATACAATTGCAAAAGTCAGTAGTAACACATAGGGCCTCATTACGACCCAGGCGGTAACCATGACGCTAGTAGCGCCATGGTTGCCGCCGGTATTTTACCAACTCTCCCATGGTGAATAGCGTAATTACCGCCCCATTCCAAGGTTGGCGGGGCGATAATTCCCCATTCACCATTGGCCCTTCCCCATTCCCATTTTTGCCCCCATAGGGCTCAATGGGAATGGGAAAGGTGGTAATTATGGTACAGCAAATTGCGATACCGTAATTTCCTCGAAAGTCCCTTTGCAGGTTCCTTCCTTAACGGCTGGTAAAACCAGCCGTTAAGGTCGGGACCCGCAAAGGGACCTCGTAATTAGGCGGTAAGGGTTTAACGGCGCCAACACCTTTTACGGCACCGTTAACCCCTTACCGCCTGGGTCGTAATGAGGCCCATAATGTTGCAAGCCAGGATACAAGATGAAGATGGGAACAGCATGATTCAGGGCCACCATGGGTACAAGATGCAAAGGAAGTCCATCATGAGAGTTCAGAAAGGGTGATGCACCGTGAATGAATGAAGTCCATAAAGTCAAATCCAGCATTGTCCACAAGACGGTGATGGTGAAACTAGAATGTATCAGGACAGACTCCTGCAGAAGTAGGCTGGAGGAGGTTGAGGGGGGGCAAGGTAGAAGAATCAAGCAAAACAGGCAACACCTGTGTGGAAGAAGGGGGGCACAAGGGAACATCACAGGGGGATCAGAGGGGGTGGGGATGGCCTGTGGGGACAGAGGGGGTAACACATGTTGGTGCATGCTTACCTGCTGTCTGAGCAGGGGGTCAGGCCCTGGGTCCTCCTGGCCCAAACAGGAATTGCCCTTTTCTTCGTCTGCCCTTCAATGCAGACGCCCGGGTGAGAGACGCCCTTGATCTAAGAGTTAAGAGCAGGAAGGAAGAGGCAGGGCTAAGAAGGTGGTTGGTGCTTAGGCCAGGTGACCTAGATCCATTTGCACCTGCTCCCCATCTTCAAAGGAAAAGAGGATGGAGGGCTTCTTAAGTAGGAAAAAGAGCGGCAAGCAGGAAGGCACCAGGTGGGCGGGGTTTGCTAAGTGGTGAAAAAGAGCGGCAAGCAGGAAGGCACCAGGTGGGCGGGGCTTGCTAAGTGGTGAAAAAGAGCGGCAGGCAGGAAGGTACCAGGTGGGCGGGGATTGCTAAGTGGTGAAAAAGAGCGACAGGCAGGAAGGCACCAGGTGGGCGGGGCTTAGACCAGATGACCTAGATCCACTTGCACCTGCTCCCCATCTGCAAAGGAAAAGAGGCTGGAGGGCTCCTTAAGTAGGAAAAAGAGCGGCAAGCAGGCACCAGGTGGGCGGGGCTTGCTAAGTGGTGAAAAAGAGTGGCAAGCAGGAAGGCACCAGGTGGGCAGGGCTTGCTAAGTGGTGAAAAAGAGCGGCAGGCAGGAAGGCACCAGGTGGGCGGGGATTGCTAAGTGGTGAAAAAGAGCAGCAAGCAGGAAGGCACCAGGTGGGTGGGGCTTACTAAATGGTGAAAAAGAGCGTCAGGCAGGAAGGCACCAGGTGGATAGGGCTTAAGCCAGGTGACCTAGTTCCACTTGCACCTGATCCCCATCTGCAAAGGAAAAGAAGCTGGAGGGCTCCTTAAGTAGAAAAAAGAGCGGCAAGCAGGAAGGCACCAGGTCGGCGGGGCTTGCTAAATTGTGAAAAAGAGCAGCAGGCAAGAAGGCACCAGGTGGGCGGGGCTTGCTAAGTGGTGAAAAAGAGCGGCAGGCAGGAAGGCACCAGGTGGGCAGGGCTTGCTAAGTGGTGAAAAAGAGCGGCAGGCAGGAAGGCACCAGGTGGGCAGGGCTTAGGCCAGGTGACCTAGATCCACTTGCACCTGATCCCCATCTGCGATGGAAGATAGTGGAGTTTCCTGTGGAGAGCTGACGATAGAAATAAACTTGCAAGAAGAATCGAGACGGTGGGCAGGTCCCCCTTTGAAGAAATCCCTTCTTGGTTTCCACGGGCGCTCGGCCGACGGAAGGTCCCAAGGCCCCGAGTTGATTAACGAATGTAAGTAGACTGAGGGAAATGGGAAAATAAAGGGGCTGGATTGTGATATTTGTGAGTAATGGGACATTTTGCTGAGATAAAGGAATGCCTGTGTATTCCTATTTCAAGGGAGATAGAAGAAGACGTCTCAAATTCCGATCGGAATATTAAAGTGAGAGAAAACGCACAGTTACGACTGTGAAAGGTGACGTCTTAAACCATTAAGTTATTAATGTGTACTGTGTTATTTTTAGTATTGTTTGTTGTGTGAAGTGTTAAGAAGTAATAAAGCTGTGAAGGTTTGAATTAAACATTTTTGGAGTTAAGGTGTAGTAAATGATTGGTGCCCATCAGGAGACAGATAGGTTGTTGAAACAGAAGCGGATTTAACGGGGATTGATGCTGCTTGCTCATATTTATTGTTTTGAGTTTAAAAGTGGTGATCTGATTTAGATAAAGTTTATTAACGATCTGGTAATTATCGACAGTCAATTGTGACTTGTCATTATGGAGGAACTCCTCTCATGCATCTTTGTTAGACACTGCCATGTCATGCACCCACACTCAAACAGTACAGTGCAGAATGGGTAAAGGGTACAGCTGATAACATGTTCATGCAATGGCTGCAAGGGGGTTCATTGTCAAAAGCCGTATTGCAGCACATGACTACATATGTTCATGCTGCGTACACAGGGAAGAAATTAGAGAAATGACTGGCAGTTTTAGTACTATGGAACATGTACCATGAAGAGAAAGAGGACCCACCACCAGAGGAGTGGATGCTTTATCACAATAAAGGGGAGGACATTCAGAGATAGGAGAGAAACGAAGGGACAGAAGGTTACAGAAAAGGAGGGAAGAAGAAGAATGAAGACAGCAAGTGAGAAAGGAAGAACGAAGACAGGAGGAAGAAAAGGCAAGAATGGATGCGAGAAAGTGAAGGGAAGTGGACGAAGAGATAAAACAGAATAGAAAGCAGCGAGGTCTGGATCCCAGTATCATTCTTAAAGAACGAATGAGGCAGAATGAGGAAATACAATGGGAGTGAATAAAAGAGGTTCTTTCGATAAAGGAAGTAGTGCTAGAAACACCTAGAGTGGCACTAGAAGAGGAAAGATATGATGCAGAAAATATTGGAGAAAGAATCATTAAATATATCAGCAACTGGGACAGGATAGCGAGTATGGAACTCGAGGGAGCGGAAGCCGATCCACAATACCTAAACTACGAGATAAGGAAGAAAATATGTTCAGTGGTGAACGCTGAGCACTGTCTTTGAGCAGATTAAATTTAGATAGAGAAGAGGGGGATAATAGTCACACTAGTTGGGGGCTAGCAATTTCAGACCAGGAAAGAGAGTCAGGTCATGAAGCAGAGGGAGAGGGTGTGTTCGCCCCCCTGGGAAGCCAACAGATGGATAAGGCAGTAAGATAGCCAGATCTGGAACACCCTAAGGAAAGAATACCAGATCCCATACCATATCCTGAACTTCCCCAAAGACGATCATGTAGTGAGAAAGTAGAGTCTCCACCGTATGTGAGTAGGTTAAGGTTGTTACCAGCAAGAAGACGAATAGGGACGATTACCCTTACCATTTAGATAATTGTTAATAAAACAGTACTTTGCCATCTTCTTGAGTTGGTTTGAGTATTTGGACTAAGAATTATCCTGGTGTAATCCCATTCATTCCATATGCACGTTGCTAAGGGCCAGAAACTCTAAAGTATGAAACAGCGGAAGACACTATAAAAGAGCACTAAACATTACTGTACATTGTATACTGCACTGCAGCTAACAAGGCTTTGCACAGCAGATCTATCCCTTACATTGCATTTATTGCACAACGGTAAGTAAAACACTGTATACACCCAGACACACACAAGCACATACACATGTACACTTTGGAGTGCAGAATAGGACACCCCACACTTTAAAAGGTACACAGGTTATACACTCAGCTCTGCAACAAAGACCTAAAGTGCAGGGGAAATTATGTTAGACATGTTTACCATATATTTTAATATTTATAATTACGCAGACTGCTTACCAATCCAAGTTCCGCCCCAAATGCAGGACTGAAGCAGCCAATAAAACACTACAAAAAAACTTATTTAAAACACACACAATAACCCAAGATTTAGACCCACATGGTGGGTATAACAACAACCTAATGGGATAAATTACATCACAATTAACAACATATAAAATACAACAAACACATGACAATTACAATACACTATGTATTTAAACAGAGTGTCGATTCACAAACAACCATATCCCGTCATGTTTCAGTTCTTTATAGCTTCTCAGTGCTTGAACTTTCTTCAGGGGAAAAAATGCTTTCACATAAGTTTTTCACCACGTAATCCCGGGTAAGGAGCGTGGCGATCCCAAGTAAGGCCACCTGCACAGAACAAAACCAACACCTCCACATGACATGACAGTGAGCCACGTTCGCGAGGTGACTCAAAACACATCCCTCTAGAAAACACCAATTCGGTGTCTAGAGGACTCAGGTGCAGGTCTTACATAGGCCTGCCCTAGAAAATAACAACTACTATACCTCTAAGTGTAACTTTAGTAGTGCTAATGTCGATGTCCAACCAATAACTTCAGACTTCTTCAATCAAGTCTATTTTATTATATGGGTTCTCAAAGTAGCCTTTCTAGTTCCAAGATCATTATAGATAACAAAATAATAAACAGGGGCCAATTTCTTAGGCTCAAGAGGAATAGTAGCGAAAGGAGGATTTCAGTGAAAGTGCAGCTAGGCTTTCGGACAAACTTTTGAATAAAGGGTATCCAGCCAGGCTAGTAAAACAATCATCCAAAACAGCTTTTAATAATAATCGGGAGTCCTTGTTGGAAAAGAAGGAGAGAGAAAACAAGAAGACTGGTATTGTGTTTATGAATACCTTTTCTAATTTGTCCTATATGATAAAGGGCATGATTAAGAAAGCTTGGAAAAAGGTGTACAGAGACGGAGCTACTCCACCTCCTCTTATAGCATTCAGAAAGAGCAAAAATATAAGAAATATGCTCATTGTCATGTGTTTGTTGAATTTTATATGTTGTTAATTGTGATGTAATTTATCCCATTAGGTTGTTATTATACCCACCATGTGGGTCTAAATCTTGGGTTATTGTGTGTGTTTTAAATAGGTTTTTAGTAGTGTTTTATTAATTTTGAAAATTAAAATGGTCAAGTATATAAGAATGTGTTGTATACCAAGTCCATTTTTTCAGGACCAATGGTCATAGATCATAATTAACATCTTCTGTCAGACAGATGAGAGATTTATTAGACTGAATGTTATGCACCTGTTCTCCTTTTTGTATAAATATTGATGGTTAACCCCAAACCGTGGAGTTAGGTTTCCCATGGGGTGTTGATTTACCTTAAGTATAGTGAATGGACTGAAGCAGCCATCATCCAGGTGCTTGATGACACCATTCAGATCATGGATGAAGGGGACCTCTGCCTGCTAGACCTCCTAGACGTGGCTGTTCTGTCATGGTAGACCATCACACACTGCACACCCTTTTTACTCACAGGATGTTCTTCTCTGTAGCTGTCATGAAATGGTTCACATCCTGCCTATCTAGCTGAAAGAAGGCCTCCCCGATGGGCACCCTCAGGTCTGAATGCAACACTGTCACCTGTGGAGTCTCTCAGGGTTCTGCTCTCTTCTCAGTTATCTTTAACCTTTATATGGAAAAGCTTGGTGCACTCCTAGATGAACTAGATGTCCTCAACATTGTGATACACCAGTATGCACATGATACACAATTGTACCCAAAGTTCAAGATCCCCCAAGATACTGCTCGCCTACGCTCATGTCTTAAAACCAATCAAACATGGATGACGTGACTATTTAAAGTGTAAGTCCACCAAGACTGGACTTATACTCCTGGGCCCCTACACCAAGCAGTAACCCCCACCCTCCAGCCCCCTGAGGTAGCTGCAGAAAATGTGCTTGCAACCCTCACCTCACCCACTCATCAAACTCCCTAGGCTTCATTGTTCATTGTAGTCTATCCTTCCAACAACACACTGTGAAAAAGACTCAAATGGCATGGTGTCAGATCTGTCTATTGTGCAAGATCAAGCACTTCCTCTTGCTCGAGGACTCCTGAGTGGTGGTGCAGGCCCTAGTGATCTTGCATATCAGTGGGAGTAATGCCTGCTATGCAGGGATCCCAGCTGCTCACATGCCCCTTCCCCAAAAGGCCCCATGGCTCGCCTCACACAGGCTCTAGGAAATTGAAATTAGACTACATCACCCCCAACTTAGCAAATGACACTGGCCCCCCTTCCCATGTAGGATCCAGTGAAAAACTGCCTCATCTACAAGGCAACCACCACCTCCACTCTGGCCTAACTGACAGGCAAACTAAAAACATGGGGTGGCGCACAGTCACTTCACATTAAGACTATGACCAGACAGGAAACCAAACTGACCAGCAAGGAGAAAACTAAAAAGGAGTCCTTCTCATGCTACTCTGCGTTCCTCTGGAGCCCCATCTCGGATGCAACCCAGACTGCCCTAAGTCTCCTTTAATTTACAAAAGAACTTAAGACAAAGCTCTTCCAACTTCACCTTCATGTAAACTAGATTCCGGATGTCTTGTGCAAACCACCATCCGTATGTTCTAGTTTAATAATTGTTGACATGTTTGCTTTATTGCTACCAATGTTTTGCTCTATGACCTGTTCAGCACACCATTGCACACGAGGCAGGTTTGCACTATAAAAATATATAATAATATCAGTTGGTATGCATAAAACCAATGTGTTGATCAAAACAGATGGCCTATTTTAGGATAGTCTCCAAGATAGTATAATTCTATTTGTGGGGTTGACGGCTGGTGTTACTATCTCTGTAAACCGTAGCTATGATATAGAACTTGCAGGTGACTGGATTAGGTGGAGTCAAGTCTTTCGCTGAGAACCAAGAAGGCTTTGTCAAAGTATTGGCAGTGGGTGACATGGAAACATTTTTTTTATTTTTTTTTAGACGTCAGTTTTATGTGGAGTACACCTAGCCATGAAGAAAATGAGTGATGTACATGTCCTTGAGGGGAACATATGAGGTAAGGGGGGGGGGTGGGGGATACTCACAATATGTGGCACTGTTGTTCCAGCCATGGGGTTTGGGCTCTGATGCGGGTAGACAAGGAGCCTAGGTGGCACGTAGGTATTGAGTGAAGAGTGAGGTCTTGATTTCCTTACTGAACTGCTAGAGTGTTGGATCACCTTCGATTTGATGCCATAGCTAGAGAGGATAGGTTCCTTTCTTTTACCTTGTCTGCCAATTTGGGCCAGAGACTAGCGATGACCCGGATCCTGGAGCAGCCTGGCACTCCTGAGCTACAGAGGTTTCCATCTAAGCAGGCGGGTGTGCAAGTGGATGTTGCCTCCTATGCGATTTGGGCAGTCTTAAAGAGTTTCCTGGCTGGGATAGGACGCCACTGCTCCCTTAGGATGGGAGAAATGTGCTGTTATGAGTTTTGCCGCAACAGGTTGGGAGGCCATAAGTGAGGCAGAATACTTAATAATCCCAACAAACAGTGAAACATGCACACATGTGAAAAAGAAAACTGTTGGTTACTGCACCAATTCAGTGGTCAAATGCGAGCTCAGGCAGCGGTTTTGATTCGGATGTTGAAGAGCTGTGATTTAGAGCAATCATCTCAGCTCAATAAAACCTTTACTGATTTGTATTCATACTGGTCCTAGCCTCAGGCATACAAGTAAAATAAGTGGACTTCCTGACTCCCAGATCCCTCGCCACTTTAAGGAAGATATTTTTGTTATCTACTTTGGTGTAGATGTGGACTAAATAAGTGCACCGATCTGATCAACATTGGTGAAGGCAAGAGACAGATCCAACAAAATTTGAGCCCTGACATGGCTTCCATGCACCATATTTCTGATTTCAGCCACAGCCGTCTCTAGGACCAGTTCCTTGGCGGGACCCAGATTAAAGGCTGCTTGCAAATGATAAAGAAGATTCCGGGATTTGGGCAGAGTTGGCAATGTCACCTAAGGTGCACAGTGCTCAGAAAAGGCTGTTACGATCTCAGGTTATAAAGCCTGAGGTCTGATGTCTCTGATGATGCTTTCTTGTAACAGCGTAAGAAGCGCTGTCGAATTAAGAGCACTTGGAGCAGATCTTATTCCTGGAGACATTTGATGATGAACCAGGGGCCTCAGACTGTAGGTGGCAAAGACTCTGAAGACAGGAACAGGGCAGAGTGATATTCAGAAGAGTGGCAAAGTCCACTGCAATAAGGTGTGGAAAGGTTGCTTCAGCAATATATTGAAAGGTTATGGCTGCTAACAGATCAGTGGATTGTGTAGACTTACATTTTGTTTTAAAAACCTTGCCAGTTTTTTGCAGGGTTCCTTAAAAGTGTTAGCTGATTATATGGATGGGCCAGAAATATGTAATTTTTGGAGAACTAGGAATGGTTCTTTTGACTTATTTTGTGCCAGTTGAAAGAGAGAAGAACAGTAAGACTGCCCTCATCCCCACAGAAAATGCAACTATATACTGGCTTTGTATATGTATAGCTATTGGACAGTATTGTAGTTGTCTTTGCTGCACTCTAAGGTTTATTATCATGTCTCCTAATTCTATGCCATTTTTGTGAAGACTTTAATTTGGTATTTGGTGTTAATGTGTAATGTTCTCAACCAACAGGAGAGTTTATCCTAGTAGTTAAATTAGACTTCTTAAGGATTCAACTTTGTCCAATGTGTGACTGAGGTAACTGTCTACAGTTCTACCACCTCTCCAGACCCATTGTAAACTGCCGTCCTGTTCACTGACCGCATATAGAGTACTATGTTCTGATCAAGCTAGGTGTATGCTGCATACAACACAAAAACAAATACTAATTGAAAGGCTTCATAGGAATGTGAACATATGCATTTTATCAATAACTGCCCATGACCAGAGATAAGTGTTCAAAAGTTATATTCCAAACAAAACCTGTTGTTTCAAGAAGAGAATCAGCACTGATATAAAGGTCAGCCTCACAGAGAATTTTGTTTGTTTACAAATGTAACCAAATCACTGTGGAGTTGAATTTAAATGATTGCCATACAGCTACTGATTGGCATGCAGTGTTAAAGATATGCTACAATTATAACTACAAGATAAAAGCTGAAATAAATGACAAGGAAAGATAAGAAAAATAACCTTGCATAGCATGCTACCTTCAAACATGTAATTATTACTGTCCTGAAGAGAGCCTATGGTACAATGGCCAGGCTGAAAAAAGTCAGCACTCAACTCTTCTTGAGATGGAAACATTTCAGAATTAGCGCCTGAAATATGAAACTGCTATACCAAAACTACCACTCTGTTTCTTCATGACCCTTTGCACGTGGGCTGGGGAGGCTAATTGAGAGCGCGGTCTCTTCACCTTGCCAGTTCTTATATCACACCATTGAGATACATCATTGTACTTAGTATCTTAAAGTGGAAACAGCTATTTCTTTCTCTAGGTGTTATTTTCGCATCGTGATGACGCATGAAAAAAAGACAGCATGGACCTATTTGCCAAATTATCGCACAATTCAAAGGGAAATTAAGATTGTGCTTTGACTGAAATTAATGGTAACATAATTCAACAGCCTGCCCATAAACTAAAATACACTTTTCACAGGTGTCACAATAATTCACAGGCACTCATCCACAAAGGGCACAGGCTTCTGCTAATATTCATTGCAGAATTAGCCAGGTCTGTAATTCGGTCACACCCAGATGCTGCTTACTTTCTGGGAACTCCTGCGACACAGCTGTTACCTGAAACAGAAGAGAGTTCATATAAATAATGTTCCCATCTATACACACCTTTTGAGTTAATAATGTCATTTATTTGCAAAATCGCAGCTTTTTAAATGTCACAGAGCGATAAGTAGATTGGAAGGTTTGCTATACCTGTTAGAATTCCTGACAGAGAACCTTTGAGTATTTTGTGTCAGGGCAGCTGTCTATGTCTGCATTAAAGAGGGAAGGGCACAATGGAAAAGGCCGAAGATATGTTACCTATTCTGAATTAGAAAGGCTGATATAAAGTCAACTGTTCTCGACGTGGACTCGCCTGCCGCAAGTATTGGCACTAGGCAGGTTCCTTGATTGCTTGAAATCCATGAGGGATTCTCTCCCGTACCAGAATGTTTGGACAATTGTGTTGTTCCTTATGGCTGCCAGTGCCAATGTCCATCCTCCCAATGTCAGCGGAAGGTGCGCTACAGGCTAGATAGATAGCCACTGATCGCCGAGGTGCACAGCGGAGGCCATCTTGGACTTTGCGAAACACTATACTGATATCATTTGATCAGTTCTGAATGCTGTAAGTAAACGCGGATCGACTGTGGATGCCTGCAATCGGCAATGAACTTTATTTCTAAATTTTCTTTAATACATTGAATGCTATTCTCTTGAACTTGATCTTTAATCTTTTCTCTACACTGTCTTCTTAAACACCATTCTCTCCCCTGCAGTGATGGTACAGAAGTAGCTGTAGCATGCTCCATTGGGTCACTAATTAAAAGGACAATGGGAAATTGCTTCCATGAAACACACATTGTCACGTGAACATCACAATGAGCAAAAACCCCACATTTTCTTTTAATAGTTAATTTGCTAGATGCAATACTCATTACAAGTCAGAAATAAGTCAAGTCTTTGGTCAGTTCCCCATTCCCTAGAAGAGTGGATGAATCAGACGTTCCAGGAATATTGATATTAGTTGTGGTATTATGCAACTCTGGGACCTAGCAGGTATCCGGTTTTTGGTTTCTATTCCATTTCGATCAGCTATTGGTTTGTTAGAAGCTACCAACATGTACATGAATTGGCACAGTGTTTCCGGTAGAAGAGGTATCCTGCACTCCTTCCCTCTTGAAGTTACAATGGGGCCATTGTTGCACCTGCTTTCAAGTATCAGGAAAGTCAGTAACCTCAAAATATAGGAACTATTGGTTTCAAGGACTTCCAACCTTTGTGTTCCAGGAGGAGCCATGTTGATGGCTAAGAGATGTCTCTGTTTCCTTCATTTCCCATGACAGGAAGAAGACTGTGTGCCTTCACTCTTCTAAATTGGGGACACTTGGAAATTCCCTGTCCATCTTCCAATTTTCCAAGGATTAAAGAACTCCAGGTGAACAAGCAGGCTTGTGTTTACTTATAACGGGGATATCACAGAGTCGCCAACTGGCCATCTGTCATCAAAATAATCATGACACAGCTTTGGCATTTTATCAAGCATTATCGTATATGCTGGAACTTTTAAACCCATACCTATATTGGGAAATTAAAAACTATGAATCCCAGAAAGCAAAGTGCAACTGATTATAAAAATTAAAAATTAAAAAAACAAGACTAGATCATTGCTATTTTTGTCGGCCCTCTGCATGTAGTTCTGCAAGAAAAGAGTTGGTGTCATAGAATTCCCCCCTTCTCAACTGAGATCGCTCCTTGCAGGATTTCTTGGAGGAAGTCTTCTTGCACATGGATCGGGTTTTGTACAAGCCCGCGCGGGTCTCCTCTGACTCCAGTGAGCGTTCAGCGTTCCAAGATACTCGGATGCTCAGGACGTCCAGGAAGCGAGGAAGTGAACATGAAGGAGGTACACGAAATCTGGGAAACAAGGTAAGAGATGAGGGAGGAATAAATTGGGAAATTAAAGGGTCCGGGAACCAAGGACAGGAGAATAGTTCAGCGATCTACAGAGCACACGTCTAGTCACTACCAGCGATAGGGTTGAGACGCACAGGGCCACGGGGGCATGGTCTATTTGTATAATGTGCTACGTCCGACGTGGAAGCTGGTGCAAGGCGTACCACGTTAGACGGCCATGTTGGGAGTATCAAAGAGTGCAAGCCCCATTGTGACAAGGACAAGGAAGTCCAAAAGGGGCACGTTCTGTGGATCATGACAGCATGCCTCCTCCAAAAACTTCCACCAGGTTTGCCCGGGTGTATGAGATGATACCTTCTGAGCAATCGAGGGGTATTCAGATTAGAAAGTGGTTCCCAGGTTCTTTCACTCAGAGGATATCCTTTCCACTTGACCAAATATTGAAGTTGACCCCGTTTATACCTGTAGTCGCATATTCTGGATACTTCATATTCCAGCTGATTGTCCACAACCACAGGGTTGGGTCTGCAGTGGAGGATCGGATGTAAGGTTTTAATAAAGAAGTGTGAAAAACTGGATGAATCTTCTTCCAGGAGTCTGGTAACTTGAGCTGGAATGAGACTGGGTTTATGATTTCCTTTATGGAAAAAGGTCCATAGTAACGGGGGTCTAGTTTGTTTGGTCGTAAATGTCGAGGCAGTAGTTTCGAGGACAGCCAGACCTGATCACCGAGGTCATAAGAAGGCCTTGGTCTTCTTTTGGTATCCGCATAATGTTTAGCATGAGTCCGGGCCTTTTCTAAATGTTCTTTGGTTGCCTTGTGAACATTGATGAGAGTTTCAATCCAGGAGTCAACTGTTGGTACAGGTGTGGGATGTGGGACAATGGAAGGTAGAACTGACGGGTAGAATCCTTGGCTGCAATAAAAAGGGCTGGTCTTGACTGGCGAATGATCAGAGTTGTTGTAAGCGAATTCAGCCACCGGTATAAGGAGTGACCAGTCGTCCTGTACCTTGGTAGCGAAACAATGAAGGTATTGTTCCAGGGTCTGGTTCACATGTTCCGTAGCTCCGTTAGTCTGTGGGTGATAACCCGATGAGAGAGCACAGAATACGACATAGATGTTTCCAGAATTGAGAGATGTATTGAAGTCCTTGATCTGATATGATCTTGGAAGGGAGTCCATGAAGGCGAAATATATGTTTCAGGAAAATGCCAGCGAGTTCTGAGGAAGATGGCAATTTGTACAATGGTGTAAAATGGGTCATGTGGGTGAATAAATCAATGGTGACCATGATTGTTGTATAGCCCCTAGATGGTGGTAATTCCACGATAAAGTCCGTAGCGATGAACTCCCAGGGCCTAGAAGGTAGTGTAGGTTGAAGTAGGAGACCTGCCGGTTTCTTGTTATCATGTTTGTTTTGATTGCAAACTGCGCAGGCTTCAATGTACCGTTGAATGTCAGTTTTCATTTTGGGCCACCAAAATTGTCTTTGTACGAGACGAAGGGTGTTGGTGACACCACGATGCCCGGAGTGAAGAGTGTCATGACAGAGGTTAATAATCCATAGTTGCAGTCTCTGTGTGGGAATGACCAGGGCATTGTACTTGAACAAATATCCGTCTCTAGTTTGTAGACTCCATTGATTCTTTCCTGTGAATTCTTTCCAGATTTCAGAGGACTGGGTTTGCATTTGAATGTCTTCCAGGAGACTGACTGCTTGCGCTATAAAAATTTGTGTGGGGAAACATCTTTGGGTAGGCCCAATCTTCAAGAGTTTCGTAATCAGAGCGTCAGCAATTATGTTCTGTGATCCGGGGACATGATGGATGTGGAACTGGTACTGGGCAAAGAAGAAGGCCCTACGGGCTTGACGGCAATCCCTACATTCTATAGATTGCAGAACTTGAAGATTTCAATGGTCCGTAGTTTTCCCAGGCGTGCTTACCGTGTCCCGCGAGGGGAACTCGTAATGCGGCGGTACGGAGTGAACAGCGCCGGCACCTTTTACGGCGCCGTTCACTCCGTACCGCCAGGGTCATAATGAGGCCCTAAATGCTTTGGCAAAAAGTATATACCTTAGAACAAGTAAGGGAAAAAGTAAGGGAGGGAGTCGGGAAAACAAAATATAGTCAGAAGTAGAGTAGGATGTATATATATATATATATATATATATATATATATATATATATATGTATATATATATATATATATATACATATATATATATATATATATATATATATATATATATATATGGGGAAGGAAATAGTGACTCAAAGGGTGACTAAAAGTAGTAAAAGAGGATACCTAGGAGGACAACCGAGAAGAGAGAGGATACCGGGAGTGATAGCCGAGAAGAGAGAGGATTTGTCTAATTCCTATGCTTTAATATAGCGGCCAGAGGAAACTTGCATCCAGAGTCCCGAATGAAGGGGAACAATAGGCCACCACAGCGTTTAAAGACGCTTTTGTGAAAGGGGGGGGTTTAAACTCCATGTCAGGGTAGTATTAGAGGCAGAGGTATATGTGACCAGCTGGAGTGTGTCTAGTCTGTTAACGTCTGTCTTATGTGTTATTTGTTGTGATGTCGTAGGTCGACATTTTTCCTTCAAGAACTAGCATAAAATTTACGCAATTAAGTAACTGAGATATTGTAGTATACGAATTGATTTGATTAAGAAAAAAAAGGGAGCTATAAAATCTTTGTGGAATAAACAAGATTGGAGCTTGCGACGATTGGTGCTCATTCATATTGTTGGAATTGATTAAGTGACTGAAAATAATTACAAGTGTTGTATAAAGTGAAAGTGAACAAAGTTAAATATGGATGACATGACTCCATTAGCACACCTGTGCAAACAGTTGCCAAAACACGCACCTAAGCTGAAAAAGTACAGTGCGGAATGGGTTAAAGGAACAGAGCACAAAATGTTTATGCCTTGGCCCCAGGGTGGATCCTTATCTAAAACAGTCTTGAAACACATGACGACATACTTGCACGCCACATACACAGGCAAAAAGTTAGACAAACACCTAGCTAGTCTAGAGTTGTGGAAAATGTACCAACAGGATAAAGACGAGGAGCTTCCAGTAGATTGGATACTTAACGTATGTACCGAGGGGGGGTGCGACGCCCTCAGCGCCTCCTGCCCCATCTGAAATGAAAACTGAAGACAGTAAGGACGAAGGGTTATACCCGTTAATCGAACTTAAAGCAGCCGCAGGGTATAGCAACCCGGCATATGAGTCTCCTACGCAAAGCGGTGATGAAAATCTAGATAAAAATGGAGATAGAGATATCACCTCCAAAGTCCTGAGGGACAAGGAGAGATGCGAGAATAAGAGGAAAGACCAGACACAAGCCAGTACATCTTTCGACACAGAGCGAGAAGGCAAAAGATGGAAAGGGAATGAGGATAGAACTGATGAGATAGCACTCACACAGAATGAATGGATAGGAGGTCCGATTTTATTGTAACTCGATGGTAAAGGCATTGATGACGTGAAACAAAGGGAGAAGCTAGATGATGTACAAAAAAGGATTGAGAGACGAAAGAGTAAGGAAGAAAGATAGACAGAGACGAAAACGGTTATATCGTGAAGAGCAAGAAAGGCAACACGATCGTAAACAGAGAGTAGCCAATGATCAAGACAGACAGGAGCAGCGAAGGATAGAGGAAGAACAGAAGATATTAGAGAAAAGAATAAAGATACGAAGGGATGAGAAAATCCAAAATGCAACCAAACATAGAGAAGCAAAGAAAGAGGAAGAAGATAGGATCAGAAAAGAAGCGAGAACGCGCACAGCGTTCGATGGTGATGTAGAACGTAAGCGAAGACAGAGAGCACACAAATTTTAATATCTGGAAAGAGGTTAAAAAACCTGAGACAGTAGGGGACTGGGAAGATATAGAAGAATTCTTTCCTAAGTACGATTCAGTACCAGGCACGTCTAGGGCTAATACCGAGGATGACTTCGACACCAGAAGCATCAGAGAGACTATCGATAGAATATATGATGAAATGGGGCTAGGACAAGTACCCCAAGGGGAGGGGGAAGATGAGCGCCTGGAGAGCACTCAGCTTTACGATACTGAGGAAGTCTCCCGAAGTAGTGGGAATAGAGAACTGTCCCTAGATAGGTTGGAAATAAGTAGAAACAAAGAGGACGCAAGACGTTGCACGAGTTGGGTTCAGGCAATGTCTGACACAGAAAGAGAGGAGCATGAGGAAAAGGAGGAAGGAGGAGATGCGAAAAACGATAAACAAGGGAGAAAGGAATAAGATGGTCAGACACTAGTGTGTCTGCACTGCATCAGGATCAGCCACGGAGTCAGACTGACACAAAGAAGTATCTCACGGTCAGAGGGTGTTGTCTCCACCACCCTATGTGAGCTGGCTAAGGACATTGCCAGGTAGGTGACGATGCAGGAATATTACTCCTGCAATAAACAAAAGAACAATGAGAGAAGAGAGGGCAATACATCCCAATTTCCGTTGTTCGAGAAAGGTGAGCGAGACCACAGTATATTCCATTGCCACACATGGATTGGGAAAACCTGAAAAATAAGCTTCCAATGCTGAAATCGGGAGCCGGAAAATGGATACACGAGTTAGAAAAAATGACGGGAGGGAACACATTAGCTATAGGGAATATCAAAGGTCTCTTAATCGCCATACTTGGTGATAGAGCAGGCCCTGTGTGGACACAGGCAGGTTACCCTGGTGAGACCACAGTTAATACCGCACATCACATAATGGAGCACCATTTAACAATTGCAGAGCCGTGGTGTGGAAAGCATTACGATCGCTGTATCCAGATATTTCCGATATGGGACCTATAATGACTCGGAAAAAATGAAGGAGTCAGAAGACCCATTGATTTACATACAGAATTTCCAAGACACGTGGGTACTTGAGACTCTGGAGTCTTGGGGGAAATCTATACTCGTGTTCTACCATATATTATGCTTAGGGCCGCCAGAGCCGGTACAGAAACAGCTCAGGAAATTGGTAGGAATTGAGGCCAAACCATGGTCGGAAATACAGCTGATCATGGCACACTATTGCAGGCTACTGCAAGAAAAGAATCGCAAAAAGGAAACTGGACGGAAAGGTGAAGAGGCAAAATTACTTCAGAAGAAATTGTCAAAATATGCCCTTGAAGGAGCAATGATAACGAGCACAGACAGATCGAACATGCAACAAGCCAATAATCCACAGCAGAATAATCAGGGCAACACGGGGCTTTACCCCAGGGGAAGAGGATTTAGAGGACGAGGATGGCAGAGTTATCAGGGAGGTTTTCTAAACATGCAAAATGGCAACCCAGATATGTCAAATGGACAAATGATCAGACCCCCACGAGTATGTTGGTTGTGTGGGATGACAGGGCATCTAGCATGCACATGCAGAAGTCAAGGCATGTTGGAAAACGGCCAAGGAACATGAGCAGGTATGGTGAATTCACCTGTGTTTTTACTGCATGGGGGAAATGGAATTGCACAGAATCACACGGTGCATCTGCAACCGCCAGGAGCACAGCAAGACTTGCAACCTCAGAATTCAATGAGCTTTCCGCAAGGACAGTCTCAACAGTCCCCGATACAACTGTCACAGACAGTAAGCACAGGACAGGCCATGAACCCTGGAATGAGGAGTAACGCTGGTGATGGAGGAAGTTAATTCACACAAGGTGGGACAAAATTATATATGAACTAGGACAGCTCACTGGGAACCCTGATGTGTTCTATCCTATCAGTGACACCAGACCCTCACCAGGAACCAAGGTTGGATGTCGTTGTAGGGGATAAAGAATATTCCTTCCTAGTTGACATGGGTGCAACGCATTCATGTATATGTGAAGGCAAATTTTCTTTGTCTGGCGATGCTATAAATACTCAGAGTTTCACAGGAGCTACAAGTCATGTTCCTTTTACAAATGCACTTCCAGTCTCTATAGGAGAATGTGATATGAATGTATCTTTGTTATATTCACGACAAACCCCAGTAAACATCTTGGGTCGAGATCTAATGATGAAGTTAAACATGACAATCTCATTCACGGAGGATGGCATAGTATGATCCACTCCAGGAATGCATTATCGGAACATATGTAAAATAATTAGAGCATACGCAGGACACACAGCTATGAGGGCTGTACCACTAGAGCCAGAAATATTTCCATACAGAGTATGTGTGATAATGGCAGGGCTGCCAGGCCTTGCATACAGAACCATGAGGACCCCAGATGAATTCCTCTTTAGGCCAAGGATACCTATGCACGAGGAAAAGGGACACGTATTTCACTTGATGATACACACAGCTGCAATAAGAGGGAAAATGGCTTTGATTGATGGCTATGATGATGAAGGCCGACAATGGTGCACAGTAATCACCATTGAAGAAGGGTACAGATTGACCGACGTCACTGATGACGATCTGTTTGATGTGCAAGCAGATGAAGGAGAAACAGCAGCTGAGGTGAACCTCACCTTTTGGGTGAGAATGATCAAAAGAGAAGTGCCTCAGAGAACGATGCTGGCACAGAACCATCCTGAATATTTTGAGAAAGACATGGCCCAGGTGCCTGTCTCAGTGTGGACCAAAGGCCCCTATGATGTCGGCTTACTGAAAGGGGTCAGAGAAGTGAAAATTAAACTGAAGCCAGGAGCAATTTTACCAAAAGCACGACAATATCCCATGTCCAGGGAGGCAGATGAAGGAATTTTTAAGACAATTTCGGCTATGATGGAGCAGGGCATCCTAGTGACGTCAGACTCATCATGCAATACTGCAGTTTACCCTGTCAAGAAATCAAAGGGAGGGTCTTGGAGGCTAATTCAAGATCTGAGGCCGATAAATAATATTGTTGAAGCTGAGTTCCCTTTAGTCCCGAACCCGGCTACAATCCTATGTAATATACCTGTTGAGGCAAAATATTTCACAGTGATTGACTTGAAAAATTCATTTTTATCAATCCCATTGCACAAAGATTCACAAGAACTGACATCATTTACGTTCAGACAGATACGTCTGAAAAGCACAAGGCAACCCCAGGGGTACTGTGAGTCACCTTCTATTTTTAACAGAGTCCTGCAGATGGACCTAAGCAATATTGCATTAGAGAGTGTTGTCCTACAATATGTGGATGACATCTTAATTTGCAGCAAAACAGAGGAGCAATGTAGACACGATTCTGTTTATCTATTGACTATATTGGCTAAGAAAGGATATAAAGTTGACAAAGAGAAGTTACAGTACTGTCAACAAGAAGTGCTATATATAGGTCAGCTAATCTCACATGAGGGGAAAAACGTTACCCCAGAAAGAGCTGAAGCAATACTGAACACAGCCAAGCCACACACGGTAAAACAGATGCAGAGTTTCTTAGGCCTTTGCAATTATGTCAGGGCATGGGTCTTCGACTACAGCTCATGTACTAAGCCGTTGCTTCAAGCCCTAAAGAAGGCACAAATGACAAAGGAAAAGATTGAATGGTCTGAAATCATGGAGGAAGGATTTTCTGAACTCAAAAGAGCCATTTGCACGGCACCAGTTTTAGGGATTTCCAATTATGCAGAGGAATTCTACCTGTTCTCACACACGAATGGCAGTGTTATGACGACAGTACTCACACAGAGAACCACATTGGGGTACAGGCCCCTGGCATACAATAGTGGAAATTTGGACCCAGTGATGAGGGGCCATTTCCTGTGCGAACACAGTTTAGCTGCCACAGTGTTCGCCATCGAGAAGGCTACTACCATTGTAATGGGATGCTCAATGACGTTGGACGTTGGGCACTCGCTATTTGCTATTCTAGAGAAACCGAAGAGCACATTGACATCTCAGAGAGCTTCTGCTTATGAAGTTATCATATCAGATCCATTGATTAAAATTGTCTGATGCAAAATAGTGAACCCAGCTATGTTCATACCCGTGCCAGTCACTGAAGGAGAGCCAATACATGACTGTGCAAATTATGAAGAATTCTATGATGAGATTCCCAGAGTGAAAGAAAATGCATTGGCAGCAGGAGAAATTGTCTTCATTGACGGTTCTTCGAGAATTGATCAAAATGATCGGCCACGATATACAGGCGTCGCTGTGATGAAGCACACAGCAAATGGAGAATTTCGAGGACTTCTTAGTGCACGAATACCATCCCATTATTCAGCGCAAGCTGCAGAATTATTAGCGTTGATACTGCCGATTGAGAATCACGCAGACCAGGAAGGAACAGTGTACAGCGACTCTGCACATGTGACACCAACAGTGCATGCAGGCTCAGCGCGCTGGAAAAGGATGGCAACCTCCGAGCAGACAGCATGCCAGTGTAGTACGCAGCCTTATTGGACAGGTTGATTCAGGCACTACAGCTCCCAGTGGGCATAGCGGATCTGAAATGCGCCGCCCACAGGAAGGGGACAGATTTTATCTCACGAGGAAATCAAGCAGCAGACACGGAAGCCAAGCGTATGTCATCCAAGAGCGAGACAATTATGGATGTGGAAGTCACTAACATAAATGAGAAAATGATCGTTGCACGGAGCGAACCTGAAAGTTACAATAATATGGGACATACACAATTAATGGAACTCCAAGGGGAGGCACCACAGGAGGAGAAGAACGGGTGTTCTTTAAACCCCTCTGAAAGTCTGTGGCGACAAGACAGCATTGGTAAACCAGTAATGCCTATAGCCCTGTTAAAAATAGCACTGGAGCAGCTACACTATCCAGCACACATGACAAAAGAGAATTTAGCTGCAACGCTCGCGTAAGACTGGTTCATACCGAACCTAGCGGAGCATGTTGCATTTTTTATGATGAACTGTAAAATTTGCCAACAGTTCACAGATTGGCACACACTAAAAGTAATCAGAGGAGTCATCACAAGGCCCAATGGGCCTTTTCAGCACTTGCATGTCGAGTACGTCGATATGATTCAAGTATGTAACGGGTACAGTTATTTAATTGTTGGGTGTGTCCATTCTCTAGATGGATAGAAGCAGGTCCATGTACACATCCAGACTCTACCTGTGTGGGCGAATTCCTAGTGAGAGAGGTATTCCCCAGGTGGGGTGTATGTGAATTTATGAGATCAGATAACGGGACTCACTTTGTAAGTGATGTTTTTGAGCAGATTAGCTTGTTGCTTGGTATAAAGCACAAGTACATCAGCGTATCATCCGCAAGGTAACGGGATATGTGAGAAGCTCAAAGGCTTATTAAAGGAATGGATAGCCAAGTTGAAGCTTACTCTAAGAAAGGGATGGTTGCACTGCCTTCCTTTGGCACTGTATGCACTCCGGAATCAACCCGGTTCTGACCATCATCTTACAGCGCACGAAATAGCCACAGGAAAAAGAATGTGCACTCCATTGACACCCCGAGACAGAGCTAGATGTGATGCCCAGTCAACAGGAGAAATCTTTGGGTCCGAAATGCAAAATTACTTGAATTGCATGACATCTTGCCTTATTGTAATTTCAGGCTAGCTGCAGCGACAACAAAAAGGGTGAAGAGCAACACAGAACACAGAAGGAGATCTTACTGCAGACACGGCTCAAGGACTAAGTCTTCCATCCATCTTCCCTGGAGATACCGTTCTGGTAAAGAATCACACGAGGAAGAGGTGGGACGAGCCAAGGTTTAACGGTACCTTTACAGTGGAAGACTGCACCCCCTCTGCAGTAAAGCTACAAGGAAGAAGAGCTTGGATCTTTTTGGGTGACTGACATCAAGCCATACATCGGAGAAAGCCCCCTGCCTGCACCCCAGTGCGAAGAGACTACGGACGACGGGGAAGAACCACAGCACGTGCAGACGAGATCCATGATGAGGAAGAAGGACGCATGACCAGCAGCAAAATAAAGACAGAAAACTTTTGTGCAATAGTTGTGGCTTCAGTTTGGACATTCCTCTGAGCAAAAAAGGGGATAAGGACATACAAAACGGACACTGTGTGCATCCTAGATGCAAGGTGAAGAAGAAAATTGCATTCATAAAGAATCAACATAGTCTGTTGACTTTGAACTTTGGACTGAGGCACACTGAATCCTTGATTAGGGAAGGATATGCCAAATTTGGATCGAGCACACATAAATTGGAAGAAAATATAGTATCCAGACTCTTTCAATACAGACACTTTGTTCAGACTCACTCATGGTGTCCCACAGTAGTGACATCACCAAAGGTGTGTTAATATACTTCAAGCTAGTACACGTCCCCGTCATTGATGGGGAGGCTCACCAGTGTCACTGACTTTCTTCAAGATCCTGTAAATGAAAAGACTATAAGGAGGCTGCTTACTGTAATTGCTGATGAATAATTCCTCCTACTTCTGAAATACAGCGAGGAGAAACCAAATGTCCCAAGCGGAAGAAAAAGCGAATACTCTCATCAATGTGATATTTTTTCATTAATTGAAGAGCACCCAACCTTTGTCGGAAGACACACTGATGTATTAACATTTCTTCATGATCCAGCAAACACAGAACGTTCAAGTATAATCCTAAATGGAAACTGTTCACAGTGAGTGAGAGAGAACAGTCCCAGACTGCAGCAAAGACAGGACAAACACTAAATGGTTGCAGATAACCAGATGGGAGTTACTGCAGACCATCAACACGACCATAAAAGGATTCAACGACATAAAGGAAGAGTTAAGGGCAGTTCAACTGATGACTCTCCAGAGCAGATATGTCCTTGACATGATCACAGCTATGGATGGAGGTGTTTGCTCAAAAATCAGAGAATCATGTTGCACATTCATACCCTCTCACAACTAAGAAAATTGAACCTTAACAGAAGCCATAGGTATGCTGACGAAGCTACAGAACCAGATGATTGATGAAACTGATGAAGTTGATGATGGCAGCTGGTTTGGATCACTATTCTCATGGGTTCCGCAATGGATGGCAGATGCTTTCAAGTTCTTAGGAGCCCTGCTAGTGATGATATTGCTAGGCGTCTGTGTCATCAAGATAATAATCTCTCAGTGCCAAAAAACTGTGAAAAAAGCCACTGGGATGAAGATCATGATTGATGTCAAGCCAGGTTGGAAGCCCAAAGACTTGACTGACGAAGAAATAAGAGGATTTGTGAAGATCAGCATTCACGCACCAGAAGGAACAAAGTTTCAACATCCCAAGAAGCATAGAAATGATGTGGGAAGATGGGTTTACTGCTGCCCAAATGGACAGTGTCAACTAATGACGTGGAACAAAGATGAACACATGAGAACAGCAGGAAGTCTAAAAGGAGTCAAAAAGATATGGACCCCACAGAGACATTTCTTTACACCGTCACGTATAGACCTGGAGATGTAGAGAGAATAGATGCAAACAATGAAGCAAAAGAGAAACTAAAGGAACTGAAGAAAGAAGGGAAAGTGGTTGATAAATCACCCAGAGGGGGGAGTGTACAGGAGGTCCCAAGTATAGCCTGCACTCCAACCGTCCATTTTGAAGTACCAGGAATGTTCACGCCAAAGTATGTGACGTATGATGAGCAAATAAACCAGCAGAGAGCCGCAGCGAGGCTCTGTCCAGTACCTATCAGAAGAAAAGCACCTATTGAAGTACCAGTACCAAGGAAACAATGGACAGTAAGGTATCCATTGAGGAAGCCATATCAACCAATAAAACGAAATGAAGATCGTCTAAATACAGTCCATGAAGAAACCAAAAAGGTCCTGATGGAAGACGAATGGTGATGTCACAGGAACCTGGACTGACTCACGTATATAAGAAATGATGACCAGAGAATGACGCAAAGAGACGAAATGCCATGAATAAAGGATATTGTGAGCCTAAAGTGAAAGGACAATGTCAAACAAAAGCTTAAGCCATGAGCATGATGAAGATAGTCACCCGAGTTTACACATGTACATATGCTTGGTAAATAAGTATGTTATATAAGTATATTTCCACTTTGCACAAGAAGCAGAATCAACCAAAAGGTTACTAAAAGGCCACACGAGAAGAGTTTCATATTTGGCGAAATCAAGACTACATCGGCAGAAACGAAACTCAACAGAGGCAAATCGTGCCTGGAGAACCAAGGTCGTATCTGTCAAGATGGACGAACAGTGGCTACAATTAATTGAAGCAAAGAACAGAATATACTGCTCTGAATGGTCAAGATAAGAAGCCAAAGGCAGGTGGTGGGTGAAACGAAAGTCAAATACACAAATTGTACAAAGAAGAGGCAAATTCTCGGTGTCTGAACCACGTGACCAGCTGAGAGAGCAGAAGTAAGCCTTTCACACCTGTGCATGGAGCCTTATCGTACCCATCCTCCTTAAACTTTCTCAGACCAAGAGGCAGACTCAAGGCCAAACTTCAAGACAGTAATTGACATATGGCCACGAAGGTGATGAATGGCTGTAACATAAATTGAAGGAAGGCTGGGGTACAGACTTACTTCCTGCACCTGGCCTCATTATTCTGCGTGCTGCTAAGCGGGGTGGAAAAGTACGGGTGGGGTTGGTGCCAACCCAATCACAGGGACCAAGTAATCTAGGGTCCTATAGTTAGTAGAACCAATGAGACGTTGTACTCTTAGTGACGTCTACAGTAGCTAGTTTGAAGGTAGGGCTTAGATGCCCCACCTGACAGTGTTTACCCAATCTGCTTACTCCGTTACCATATACAGATATAATACCTATTGTAAAGTTACCTTTCCTCCTTAACCAATAGAATTGTGTGCCAACTTTTAAGCATTACACGTCAATAATGACGAGTTTTCAGTATAAATGTTATGATTTTTATGAAGTTCGTTGGTGTTGAAGCGAGAAGGAAGATCGCGCCACTGCTGATATTCATAACTCCCTGTTTTTTTTTACTTGTCATTAAACGGACTCCCTTTGCCAAACCGTCGAGATGTCATTATTGATTTGTTGTTGGAGTATTTAACCTGCACCCCCATCCATCTCACGGGTGCTGCTATCTTGTCTTAAAGTGCTTCTGGGCAAACCCCAACTCTTTGGGCTGGTTGGGGGTCCCGGAGCACAAACCCCATGCAGTAACGCTTGGAATCTACCTGATTATTGGATATCCACCGGGTTGGCGGTAACAAATGCAGATTTATAGAATTACCTTTAATTTTTTGAAAATCCATTTACACCCGTGATTTGAGGACAGAAATGAATTGTGTATAGTAACAATGCAGGAATGGGTCACTTTTACCCTTCTGTGCATTCCAATGGAAAGGGAGCAAACCGGTGGCTATCAGAGAAGAGGACCTTTCAACCGCCTCTGTGTATCTCCATTTAGAACATTATTTTTCTGCATTTGCTTTACCACAGAAATAAAAAGTCTTACAAAATTTCAGAGAAGTTTTAGAGGTAAAATGTAGGAAAAAATATGAGGAAAATATGAGGTATGTCACCACTCAATCAGGCAGTTTTGCCTCATGCGGTATTCCTATTCCTATGCAAAATTGCAGTAAATATTACCTGGCACAAAATTTGGTGGCAGATAAAAAAGGTGGTGTTAACGAATAGTGGCGGTTTTTACTGTTACCATCAGCCCAATAACGTGGAGTGATAGGTTCAAAGGACATTGTTCCCACACATTTTCGAGGTTCCAACGTCACAATATCCTAGGGTGGGCAGTCATCAGCTTGTTTGATTTATTTATTCTCTTGCATTTTCCCTCACCAGGTGCACCCTTTTCAAGCAACCGTTTAAGGTTTTTGCTTTTGCCGTGTTGGTTGTTGGTTACTTCACAATTCTTTTTTGATGGAATTTGACTCCTGAAACATTACTTTTCATCAGAGATTTGTGTACTGAATGTGCGAATAAAAAATACACTTGAAACTTTTATCATTGCTAGGTTTCGAAATAAAAAAATGAATGAAAAACATAAATTTTAAAATATTGTAATTCAATTTTTATTCATTGGGAGTAGTTGAAAAAAAGCTTATGAAATCCAACAGGTACATTTAGATGTAGGCCTGATTTAAGAAAGCACGATAAGCGGTAAGAAGGCACCTACATTTCAGAGCAGGAAACTGCAGGTTGTTAATGTGGTTTGGGGGTTCGAGGCCATGCTAGAGGAGGACAGACTTAGAGTTATTTTTTTACCTGTCACTGCAGGTACTCGAAGGTTCCAGTGTGACAGTGAAAGGTGGTAAGCCAGTGGGCATAGAAGGAAGTTGAAATATATTCAAAAGAGTGTTGTGCTACAGCTAAACAAGTCGCCCAAGAGGCCTCATCAAGAGTGCAGTTCTGGAATCCACATCACCAGAAGGATAAATACCTAATAGAGACATGCTCCAGGAGAACTAACAAGATGGAGCATCATCTGTTTACTTTACTTTAATTAATTTGTATCTTGCGGCCATGGACCCTGAGGAGTAAGGGCACAGACAGGACAAACAATACGAAAAACAGAAGGAACAAAATGCCAACAGGTTAGAGAGAGCCCGGGGATGGTGACTAAGCGAGCAGCCAGTAGAAAAGCCAAGTCTTGAGGGCTTTCTTGAAAACCGTCAGGGAGGAGTGTTGTCTGAGGGTCTGCGGTAGTGAGTTGCACAGCTTGGATGTGACGACGAAGAAGACACCATTAGATTGTGGAGAGTGCAGGTATCAAAGTTGAGGACGTTGTCTAGAGGGAGAAATGAGTGGGGAGCATGATCAAGGAGTAGGCATGATCAGTAGTAAGGTTTTCTGACCACAAGGGTGGAGATTTGAGTTTTTGTAGAATGGTGAGTAAGAAATGGACACTTTTCTGAATGGTGAGGAAATCAATACAAGCAGCAGAGCCAGTGGTAGTGATGAATTCTCAACGTCTGAGGTCACCATCAAAGAAGATGTCAAGGTTGCAAGCCTTAGGTGAGGGAGCAAGAAGGTCAGGTGGGAAGGAGATAGGTGAGGGGTGGATATGGATAGTGTTGGAAGTCAGGAGAAAGAGGTGAATATTAAATCCAAAGGACGAGGTAATACTACTTATGGCAGAAGCATAGAGAGTGAAGAGTGGAGGTCCAAGGACTGATCGTTGGGTAATGCCTACAGGGCAAGCGGTGGGGTCAGAGGTTTGCAAAAAGATAATGAAGTGACCTTGCAGGTAGGAGTGATTGGATATTGACTTGGGGGTATGAGTAAAGTTTGAAGGGTAGATGAAAGTTTGTGAGGTGATTGTGAAGGGAAGAGATAAGCTTTGTGAAGTAGGAGGATTTGCAGAATCCAGTGCAGTGGGAAGAAAGGGCATTTTTGTAGGCTAAAAGTAGGGTGGGAGTCCAGGATTTGCACCAGAGCCAAAGGTAACCGTGCATGTGTGTTTTGATGATCTTCATCTCAGAGATGATTCAGAGCGGAGGATGGGGGCATGCAGGATATTTTGTTAGCCTTTATTTTTCTGAAAAAAGCAATTTTCAGCCACAAGACAAGCAGATATTTATTGGATCTGTGTATGGGGCAATGTGGAAAATGGTTGTATTTGGATGCAACAGGGTTAATAAAAGTAACCTAGAGGCTCCAGAAAAGTGAGGAAATGATGACTTCGTGTGGCATGTGCATTTGACAACTGAAATGTGCTCTTTTTTCACATAGTATCTGTGGTTCTTCTGCAGAACCACAGATCCCTAGCCATGCTTGCCGAGGCTCTTGTTCAAAGAATGTGCTCCAGAAAATTTCAAAAGGGTCATGTAGGATCCCTCTAACATATGGATTTCCTGCCGTGGGACCCACAGATCCTTTTGGATCCACACATCTCCAGGACCTGCAGATCCTCTCAGAACCACAGATCTTTTTCTGTAAACGTGTCGCCGCCGGATTAATAATATAATTGCAAGGAAGAAACAGGAAGTGCAATTATTTCTTTCAGCCTTTGCTTTTGGAGATGAACACATCGTTTTGATAATTATGGATGAAGAAATCTTTGAAATTAATAAGGTTGAGATTTTGGCTGAAAAACAGGATGCGTGTACTGGCCCCATTGAGACCTGGCGGTGGTTTTATTAAGACTGAGGTAACAAGACAGAGGTGTGAGATGCTATGTGCAATGTATGCAACTTTAGTATGAGCCGAGGGAAGCCTGAGAGTGAGTTGGGTCATGCCACAGGATGGTCTATGGCATTTTTTGGCAAGACAAATGGCAGTTTTCAGCATGGAACATGCTGAATTTACCCTGATTGACTGTCTAAAATAATCTGAGTTGGGATATCAAAGGGTTGATTAGCATATGATAGAGGCTGGAGTGGTTTCCACTGTTACCACGGATCCTATAGAAAGAGTGCACACTAAAAAGCAAAAAACGGCCATGTAGCAGTTCTCTAAATCCGGATGTCTTGCAGATCCTCACAGAACCACAGATCCTTTCCTGGAAACAAGGTTTGTGTACTGTCACCATTGGGTTAATAATAGCCCAATATGGCTTCAGACTTTTTTGAGGAACTGAATCCTGCATAGTCTCCATCTGGGATGATCGTAAAAGACACTCAGATCCAGAAGGTTGCACCGCCCTAATCCTACTCGACCTTTCTGCACATTCAACACCATCAACCATTCCATCCTCACCATGAGAATAAACACCCTCGGCATCAGATATTCTGCTCTGAAATGGATATCCTCCTTCCTCTCCAACAGATTGCCAATAGTGCACATGCCTCTGTTCTCCTCGGCTCCCTGCCCAGTCACCCATAGAGTGCCGCAGGGTGCCTCTCTCTATCTGTTCCTCTTTAATTTATACCTATTCCCGATACCCACACTCATTCAATCCCACAGTCTATCGTGCTACAATTACACAAACAACACCCAAAAAATCTTCAAAATGACTGGATGACTAGCAACCACCTTCTACTCAATCCAGGCAAAACTGAAATCTTGCTATGTAGGAAGGCCGGCCTCTTCCCACAAACCACACCCTGGCTGCTGTCCCTAGGCCCACCTCCCCCACCTCCAACACAGTAAAACATCCCAGATGCATTATGGATGCAGACTTGACCCTATCACATCACATCAACTCTGTGGTAAAATGCTGTTACCTACACAAACACACATCCTCTGATGCATTTTTCCCTACCTAACCTTCCCACACAGAGTCTCTGCGTCGTTGCTATCATCCCTTCATGTCTAGACTTTACTAACACCCTATACCTGGGGGCCCCAGCATGGGAACTAAGAGAACATCAACAAGTACAAAACACACTGTCATGAGGCTCCTCCTACCACTTGGCTCCACTTGGCTCCAGAGAGCACATCTCCCCCACCGTCTGTGTCCTACACTGGCTTCCAATTGGACAACGATTCAGCTTCAAGGTGATGTGCATCACCCATCGAGCCTTCTACAACAAAGGACCAGAATACCTGCAGCATAAACTCACACTCTACAGGCCTAGCAACAACCTCAGATCAGGCTCATCACTTCTTCTCATCATTCCAGTGACAAAATCAACCCATATAGGGGGGGGGGGTTCCGCCTTCTCAGACCAAGCATCCACAATCTGGAACTGCCTCGCATTAACCATCCGCTGCATAGAGGGCCATATCGACTTCGGGAATAAACTCAAAACTCAGCTCTTACATAGGGCAACAATGGCACACTTAGTCCCAGCCTCATGCGCAACTCGATCACCAACCAACCCCCACCCTCCTTCACAGAGAACGTGGGTGCACAAGAGGAGAATGTCATAGCACTCCCCATCATGCCTATACGGTACGCACCGCATGACTAAAACTAATAGGCTTCAGTCCTTCTATATAGGACCCTTGTGTGCTGCATCCCACAGAATACAGCTGAGCCCCTCAAAATAATTCTGTCCACCTGCTCACATAACTGCACGCACACCTTTGAGATACTCGCTATTTGTCTATATCGTGCCTTAAAAACACATCACCCTCCCCCACTAAGTGCTACGATGCATTGAAAACAGCATAATAGCTTTGAGATTAGTCTTCATACACCATGGGTACAACCACAGAATTGAGGACAGCCAGCTTCGCGGGATAACATGGATGCCACTACACAGACAAGGAACTGAATTCCTCCAAGCAAAAATCTCCTGATACCATCCGAGAAGAGATTTAAGATCTAGCACTGACCTCCAAATAAAAACAAGACACTACGTGAAAAGGACATTTGGAGGAACCACCGTCTCCCACCTGTTAGCCAAACTATGGAAATTGATCCTGAAGGAAATAAGAATAATGGAAGTCCACCTAACTTTCAGAAAAAAGAGTAAAAACCTGGCTATTCAACTTGCTGAGATAAACCTAGACCAACTATATAACAACCACCACCATGAGTGAACCACCCCAGCCTCATACAATTTCCACTTCTACAAACTGTAAGACCGGAACAATAAAAACACAGCATAAATACCCGCAGCAAGAAACAACAAAATAGCTAAGCAATAACCAGAGACCAGCCAAAACCCACTAACTACCCCTCTTCTCTGTTCCACACACCCACACCTCTCACCTACCTCACACACCCAGAGAGCTAGTGAAACAACCCACCAAAACCCTAAAAGCACACATCACTCTCCAGCCAAAATACAAAACCAAAAACCTCTGACAACAAACAGCTCAAACACTGGATGCTGCTCTTCCGGACACAATAAGCCCTGATCTATGTGAAAATACTGCATAAATAATTAGAAAAATAAATGTGGGGCGAGACCATCCGCACTGCCCCCACATTCGTCCATTTTAATGTATACCCCAACCCAAACCCCATGTATATTTTCGCATTAAGTAGTTGCAAACCGTTCAATATTTTTGTATTTACATTAATGGTGTTCCCAGTAATGGGGTGATACCACAAGTCCCAGTGCACAAAAAAACACACCCAGAAAGCTCACACGCATAGACACCACTTCTTCGGGGTTCTGCATGCATCAACAGATGGGCATAACATCTATCATATCCCTCTCTGCCCACTAATGAACCCAACCCAACTCACTTTACCTGACAGAGCCACGTGAGCGCCTAGAGACGATGGAAATGGCGCCGGTGTGCGGAATACATCAACTTAACATAACCTAACATAACATGAATGCCCCCGAGCAAACCACTTTGAATATAGAGCAAAAGATGCCCAAACCTGGGTGCCACTAGTAGTCAGAGCAAAAATACAGAGTTGGAAGCGCTCTGCAAGCTTGTTGGGGAACTACAACCCATTCTGCAACAAGATTAATGTCTAAGAGGCATTTTCCTGGAGATTGCTTTCAGATAATCAGCCAATCTGAAGGGAATGGCGGTAAGAAGCAAATTACATATAAATAGCAAAGAAAATGGAGCCATGCCATGAAAAAATAAACAAAATGTGCAACATGCCAATATAGCAACATTCATATAACAACATTTTGGATACAATTAAGACTGCAACATTATGGGTTGTTTAACATGTGCACCCAACAACATTGTATACATGATATGATAGTTTGTTTGTATAGCGCCTATACACAATGTGATTATGTGCATGAAATGTCACGGGCAGGGCTGCTATGTTGGGGAAATTGGTCAAGCTCTACAAAAATGCAGTGTTAAGCAATGGACAAATCATACATTTGATGATCCCAAAATGACTACTCTGGGGTCATTTCAGGAGTGACAAGGCCAGGAAGACCTATGAATTCAAATGCGTACACATTTTCACTACACTGGCATAGGGCTTGAACAGACATTGAGGTTTCATGAGTCACCATCTTATCTAGCACACTCTCACTCTTTCCACCCATAGAGATGCATTACATTTTCCATAGCCATTCACAGGCATCTGACTGACACTGCACCAGCCCCACCAGTCTCTCTAAGGCAATGGCTTGTTGCCAGACTCTCTCTAGCCCAGGCCCATCAGCCCTCAAAATGCCATGCTGTGAAGCTTTACAGAGACTTGTGAGGGTCTCTGACTTTAGTCAGATTGACCCTTTCCTCATGATTGTAATGTAACACAATCCTGATGGGGTATACGACACAAAATTAGCACACTGAGCTCCACTAGTAAAAGGGTTAAATCGCGATTGCCTGTGCCCCCTCCCTATTGACCTTCTAGGGTACAGGTCTGACATGTGGATGATTGTGCCACCACTGATATTGCAAAGGGACCTGGCCGACATACCTAGTTTCAATTGCATTGCACCTACCATGACAGACACTATCCCATCTCCTCCTGCCTTCCTGAGAGCACTCGGACATAGTTGGCTATTTTTTTCCTATTTCGTTCTTGCTTTCCCTTCTCTTCAGTTCCACTGAACCCTTCCCCACTTAACACTGTGTGCCATGCCTCACTGAGCCAACTACAAATCAGGGGTATCAGGTAATATTATCCCCACCAATAATATCACCATATATATGGTCGTGGGGTAAGGCCATAGGCAATATTATTAGTGGGGATAATTTATGGGGTTATTGTGGGTGTCCCCCGCTTCATTAAAAAAATTAAAAAATGATGGGGATTGCGGGGGTGTCCCCCGCAGGTTCCATGGCTTAATATTGCCGCAAAAATATGGCTGTATTTTTGTATGGCGATATTTTTGCGGGGATATTAACACATGGAACCAAATCAGACACAGACAGGCACAAATAGTAGAAAAGGAAACCCAGGAGGCTACTTAAGGTATCATGTTGAATGTTTTTCAAAAGCTTTGCTTTATCACTGCCTGCGGAAGTGAAAATACTTTGTTAAAGGGACGTTATGGTTCCAAGTAAAACCGAAAAACCCTTGAAATTCACCAGTTATGGTAAGCTAAGCAACCATAACTCGCGCTACCACCGTGCACTGCTAAGACTAACACCCAGGACATCAAAGATGGCATCACAAATGTCATTGATGACATCACTGATGACATTACATGTCTGGCTCCCCCTTTTTTCCTTTACTGACATATCTAGGCCACATGGTTTTCTTCAGTAACTGTCAGGAATTAAAAGTGGAAAAGGTAGTATATTTGTAGACTTATCCTTCAAGTATGTTCTTACAATAATTCCCTTAGGGTCCAGTCATATCATATGAAACATATACATAGGGGAAGACACAAGCTTGAAAGATAGCATTAAAATAATCAGTAGAGTTGTCAGCACTTTCTGATAGTTCTGTTTTTTTTTTATTACTGTACTATCCCTGTATAAGCTGCTATTTTTATATCTTGTATTCACACTACTTTCATTAGAGTCCAGGCACATCATGTGATATATATACATAGGGTAAGTAGCAGCTTTGAAACAGAACAATCATTCATCTGCATAAAGGTAATCAGTTAGGTTATGAACACCTTTTGCTACTACTGCTACTATTTTTCTATTACTTCAATTTCTTTGTATATATTCATATTTGTATGTGGTATTGTCTCTTTGTGTTTTGTCTATAATAATGCAATTATTTAGTAAGTGGTTTTTATTATCTACTTATCACATGTTTCACAGTATTCAAACGTCTATTAAGAAAACAGTTATCATTTCACTATTCAACATGGCAAGCTTATGAATATTGCATCTCCATCATATTTGCTGCACACAATGCCTACGTTTCTACATGAGCACGTTAGTATACTGGATGGACTAATTAGCCCTTGATATTTATTCCAATGATCCTTCACACTTTTTTTAATTAACATTACAATAAGAAACCCTTGTACAGACTTTTCATGAAAGGTAAATGCATATGTGATGTCATCAGTGGTGTCATCAATGACATTTGTGATGTCATCTTTGATGTCCTGGGTGTTAGTCTTAGCAGTGCACGGTGGTGGCGCGAGTTATGGTTGCTTAGCTTACCATAACTGGCGAATTTCAAGGGTTTTTCGGTTTTACTTGGAACCATAACGTCCCTTTAACAAAGTTTTTTCACTGAATTTCATAGGTTTTTAGTAGCGCAACTTAACCATAAAGTCCCTTTAACAAAGTTTTTTCACTGAATTTCATAGGTTTTTAGTAGCGCAACTTAACCATAACGTCTATTTAACAAAGTTTTTTCACTGAATTTCATAGGTTTTTAGTAGCACAACTTAACCATAACGTCCCTTTAACAAAGTTTTTTTCACTGAATTTCATAGGTATTTAGTAGCAAAGCTTAACAATAGTAACTTTGACTTCATGTACATGTAATATGGAACATACTGAACCACTTCTACTGAATGTGATGTCCGCAAACTTTTTTGATGTCCGCGGACATGTTCGGACAACAGTCGTACTAGCTAAAAAGTCTGGGGTGGGGTATGTTTAATTGTTATATTACAACATGATAACATTTAAAAAATTCACAAAGTAGTACACATACATATTATATGTAGTAATACATAAGAAATGTAACCCATATATGTACCACACTAACCATTCATTTAAATACAGTATGTTCTAAAATGTAATATACCAAGAGAAGATAAATTGGCTTACAACATAATTACCTCACAGACACTCCACAACTAAGACCAAGACCAGACCTACAGAGTACTCAGAACATATCTTACCTGAAATAGTAAGTGTACTTCATTTTACTCATATATTTATAAACTTTCTGTATTAGATTAAAAAAAAATTATTATATATTTTTTTTTCTCTCACAGAAATGTCTAGTGCTCTGGAATGGCTAGAGGAGCACTTCCCACATGACGAAATTTCAGAAGATAGTGAAGCTAATGGTACACACTTTACAATATGTATCCGGGAGGATAGCACAGCGGCAGCGTGCGCGTCTTGGAAGCAAGACAACACAAAGCAACAACAGGTTCGATCCCCGGGTCCGCGCTTAGAAACCTCTGAGTGTTTAAGCGCGTTATAAATACGTAACTAAGACAAAGTAAAAAAAAAAAAACACAATTACACAACTAAGAAAAACTAACAATTCCTGTAACAGCGCCTCGATGCCTGCGGGCTGTGTGAGCGCTTTATAAATGTAAAATAAAATAAAAAAATAAAAAATATAAACCATTTAATTGTTATTATTTTATATATATTTAACATATATATTTCTTTTTGTACAGAGCATACCAAAATAGGAAATATCTCTGAAGAAACTGTTATGGAAAACACGCTTGACAGCATAAAAGAAAAAATGGATTTATTATTGACCAATTTTAATAATTTGAAAACTTTTGTTGAGGATCATTTTAAAACAAAAACCTCATACCATTGTCCCACATGTACTTGTGCCCCCTCACCATATCCCAATCAATTATCCCCAAACCCTCTCCATAACCCAAAACGTTTTGATGAGACTTCCATCCCTTCTTCACCTGATACCAATCATGTTGAAACCCCTAATTCTCCTCTTTTTTTTCTGTTTCTGCCGAACCTTCTCTGTCATAAATTATTAATATATTTTAAATAAAGTTACATTTTTATATTGTGTTGTAATTAGTTTCCGTTTTTTATTTTTTTCAAAACAATGTAGGTGTCCGCAGACAGCGCGGGTGTTCTGAAATGTTCGTAAATAAACGAAAATGGAGGTGTCCTGAAGAACACTATACCTGTCCATGGTGTTCGCTAGCAAGTTGAAACTGTTCTAAGAACACACGCAGTGTCCTGAAATGTTCGTAATTAAACAAAAATGAAGCTGTCCTAAAGAACACTATACCTGTCCATACTGTTCGCTAGCAAGTTGAAACTGTTCTAAGAACACACACGGTGTCCTGAAATGTTCGTAATTAAAGGAAAATGGAGGTGTCCTGAAGAACACTATACCTGTCCGTACTGTTCGCTAGTAAGTTGAAACTGTTCTAGAACACACGCGATGTCCTGAAATGTTCGTAAATAAACAAAAATGGAGGTGTCCTGAAGAACACCATACCTGTCCATGGTGTTCGCTAACAAGTTGAAACTGTTCTAAGAACACACGCGGTGTCCTGAAATGTTCGTAATTAAACGAAAATGGAGGTGTTCTAAAGAACACTATACCTGTCCGTACTGTTCGCTAGCAAGTTGAAACTGTTCTAAGAACCCAATTGGTGTCCTGAAATGTTCGTAATTAAACGAAAATGGAGGTGTCCTAAATAACACTCTACCTGTCCGTACTGTTCGCTAGCAAGTTGAAACTGTTCTAAGAACACAATTGATGTCCTGAAATGTTCGTAATCAAACGAAAATGGAAGTGTCCTAAAGAACACTATATCTGTCCGTAGTGTTCGCTAGCAAGTTTAAACTGTTCTAGAACACACGCAATGTCCAGAAATGTTCATTTGATGTGTGACACACTTTTAATTAATTCAGGACCCGAACAGTGTCCGTAGAACATCAACGCGCATGCACAAACCAATGTCCGTGCATTTGGTGTCCTGCGGACAGGAGATTCCTTCGCGGACATGTTCGCGAAGGGATCATGTGACCGCACCAACGCTAATCGCGTGTTCTGAATGCGGACACTGTTCATGTCCCCGAACAAATTAAAAGTAAATTTTCGAGTAATCCGCAATATTTTTCCATAAAAACTTATCATGGCACAAGTCCCACATAGTAATCCTGAGTTTCTACATACCTTTTAACATTTTTGAACCCTTTTTTGTGTTCGATCTGTCCGCGGACAGCGCGCATGTCTGTGAACCACGTACAAGCACCCCTATAAAAGACCACGCCCTAGAGCTAATTCTCATTGTGTTTCTGGCTATTCTTCAGAGCACAGCTATTTCTCCTGCAACTTGCAGATTACACCATCGAGATGGCATCCCTGGCTGCAGTACTGCCACCTGGTGCTGCACCTGCTTCAGCACCACCCCCACCCCCTCCACAACCATCACCTTCCCAGGGGCCTGAAGAGGGGAACAGGAGTGAGGATGCAGAGAAGGAAGAAGAGGATGATGAGAATGAGGTAGAGGAAATCCCTACTACCCGCACAAGGCGTGAGTCTTGGGTGTGGCGGTTGTTTACCATTCATGGGAATGGTCCTAAGGCTCGTGCGAACCGTGTCACCTGCAATGAGTGCAAAATGATACTCAGTCGCGGGAGGCACGGTTCGTACAGCTTTGGGACGACAACCATGAAGCGACACCTGAGGTCATTTCACTCTGGGGCTATTTGCAAGGTTGTACCTTGCGAAGAACGTAGTAGGTTGATTTCCTCCACTTCATCCTCTGTTTCTGATCCTGTCACCACAAGGACCACCTCTGTGGGACAGCGTCTTCCTCAAGCTGCCTCACAGGCCATACAGAATTCTGATGACCCTTACCTTTCTAGGGTCACAGTTGTATGTATGTACTCTGACACAGTACTCTGTAGGGGGGAGCGACTTTGCAGTGCGTTTGAGACTATCGTCTCAGAGCATGAGAAGACCTGCTCACTACCCAAATAAAAACCACTCTACATCTTCCTCTCTCAGCTCGCCCTTTCTTATCCCTGTGGTTGGTGCCCCCCCTTTACCCTCCTTTCCCCTCCTCTCCTAGTGTGTCGTGTCTAAAAAACCAAAAAAAAATACAAAATTACAAAAATCAAAAGAAAATAAGACTCTTTTCAGAGCCGCCTTTCACAGTTTAAAAATAGAAGTGAAAATAAATGAAGCAGGGCCCTTTGTATTTTTGAGAAGTCTGCGGACAGTTCGCGGACATCAAAAAAATTGGGCTGATTCCCTATCATAACCATTGCATTTTTCTCTGGTAGGAAGTGGTGGCTCTTAAAAGAGCCTTTGGGAGGTGTTTGTATGTCAAAAATTATAAATACTTAACACCTACTTCAAAATGGATGCTGTAAATCTAAAAAAAGTCGTAATGCATTTTGTATATTTGTCAAAAAAATCTGATTGCCAGCATAAGTAAAATGGACTCCATCTCTGCGAAAAATGTATGTACTACGAAACATAATATTTTCATTATGAAAAGAGGACATGCCAAAATCTCTTAGAAAGGCACAAACAGCCTTATTAACATTGTGCCTTGCTTTTTCCATTTGTGGACCAAATGAAGAAGAACAAAGCCACATTTGTAATCCGTGAAAATATTACTTGAGAATTAGGAAACATGTCCATGACCTTCCCAAGTCCTTCGTTCATAGAACATTGCAAAGAAATTCCAGACACATGTCCTAAACTGTTCCCTCCACAATGAATTACAATTATGTCTGGATGTTGCTCTGTCTCCAAAGTAGCACAAAGAGGTAGCAAGTCCAACCACTTCATTCCATGTACTCCATGCCAGTGTACTTCCACATGTGGAAATCCAAGATCTACAGCTACTCCACAGCTTTCTGCATGCACCTTCAACCAATGTATCCATGAATCTCCCAAAATCCAAACAATCTGTTTTCTGAAACACACAGCCATAGCTATCTGTTGTTCTTTCAGCAAAAAGAGTATCTGAGAAACTCTCTCCTGGCACAACACACCCACTAAGCTTTCCTGACCAATCCCTTTCAGTGCTCATTCTCATGTGCATGACTTCTGAACCCAAAAATCCCCGGATGTAGCAACCGATGTCTGCAAACTACCGCCATGTCCGCGGACATATCGTAACATGAACAGTCCTTCTACCATTTCCACTTCACTTTCTGTGCCATTCCCTCATTGGATGTAGCTAAGAAGTCACATGACCATCCACCAATCACATTCAAGACCTCTACATCTAACTGCATCATCATGGCATGCGCCGCCTCCCGTGGACATTATGGTCCAGGGTGCGGCTTGGGGTCGCCATTGCAGAGTTCCACCACGTTTTCGAACGTCGCTGTAACAGTCTAGTGTTTCTTTCTCTGCGAGCCGGGACGCTTATCAGCCATGCCCCCCCCCGGCACACAGTGCGTTGCAACCCGCTTGGTCAGCTCCCTGACTGCTTTCTTTCGTTTGCGGATACGCTAGATTTTCTTCCTTTTTCCTCGCTCCTCTGCCGCCCTTTGGGCCGCTTTTTGCCTTCACGTTTTCCAGGACCTCTTGTTTTCCTTTCCTCTTTTCTTTGGCTCCTTTCCGGCTCTTTCTCTGCTCTGTTGTCTCTTGCTGGCCGTCACTATCGGCTACCTCACGGTTTTTTCGGAGCCCGCCTTCCACCCGGAATCCTTACGACGGACCTCCGCTGTTGCTGTTTCACACGGAATCCTTACGACGGACCTCCGCTGTTGCTGTTCCACGTCTGGGGTTTTTTGTGCTGGACGGCTTTTTCCCCAGTTTGTCCCTCCCGGAAGAGGGGCCGCAGGTAGTGCTATTCACAGCAGTACACTGTGGCTTCCTTTCGTGAGAAAGACACTTTCTCAGAAAAAAAAGAAAGAAGAAAGAAGGAGAAGGATTATTGAGCTAGAAGACTACAAATATCATCCATTCAAGACCAATCTTCAGGTGAGGAGGAGGAAAGGGAAGAAAGGTTAAGGGTGGAGATTGAACATTCTCAGAGGGCTGAAACATCATAGATCAGCACTGCAAATGTACTGTGAGTCTCGCTGAGTACAAGTGTCATATCATTGGCAAGCACCATCTACAACAAATACTGTACAAGTCTCCAAGATTTCTACTTGCAGCTCCATGCATATCCAAATGCATGAACACAAACTACAGGTATGCATATTTTCTGTACAATACATGAACACATTTTCAAACTGACTTAATATTTTTGTTTTATTTCTTTATTTATTCAATTACTTTAATTTAAGCATGACATTGAGGCACTATTACCTGGAAGAGCTTACTTACAGAAATAGTGGTATTCAGTGGTACATTATGAACTTCACAAACATAGTAAAGATATTTTGATTGCTAAAGTTAGTTATTACAATACAATTTGTTCATTAAGAACATGTAATATGTATTGAACTTGTGCGACGTATCTTATGTAAATAAGATAGTTTTAATGGTTTTGAGGAAAGCGCTGAGGATTTCAATTAAAAAAATCAATGTCTAAATTAAAAACAGTGCTATATACAAACAAAATTACTAATTTGTTTCTTTTACAATTACAGTGAAGACCATTCTCCTGAAAAGAAGCAACCAAATTTGAAGAACAAAGAAGAACTAAGAATTAACCTGTTCATTTTAGAAGAAAAGTAAGTAGAATATCACAATAATATTTGTATTATTACTGAAACACACTGTAAAGTTAATTCATGCTATTTCTGTGCCTAAAAATAGACATTGTGCACCATTCTGTCCAAAAATCCCCATGTCTTAAACAATGATTTACAGACAGAATGGCCCACAAATTCCTATTTTTGGACACACAAATTACCCAACTCAACCGCTACAATTTGGATATTATAGAACAAACAACTGTTTTAATTGTATACATTAGATTTACTATTTGTACTTCTCCACACCACTAGCTTACTTTTTTCTGTCATCTGAACCCCAGTTTAGTAGCATATACATTCAAGAACACCCATCCCTACTAGTTGTAGTTCCCAATGCACAATCACACACCATTACATAAATCGTTATCATCTTACTCAAACACTCATGCACACAGCACACATACATTGCAGAACACCCCAAACCATACCTTCTTTATTTTTTTCAACAGGCCCTAAAGAATGCCTACCAAAAGTCAAGTCCGTAGAAAGCAACGCAGAAGTAGAGCAAAGGAAAATAAAAGTGTCCAACAGAAGCATCCATATCTAGCACAATTTGTAAAAGAAGTTGAAAACAAACAGCTAATACAGTCATTTAGTGAAACAAAAGAAGTGCCAAGTGGAAAAACTTTGCCTCCTCTATCAAAATTGAAAACAAACCAGAAAACAATTAACAAAAAATCAGCTATCACTGCAGATAAAACTGCTTCTATAAATCTTGATAAAGTTCAAAGTAAGCATACCAAGAAAAGTATTTTAGCCAAAATGTTCCGTCACAGAGTCCTTCAAAATCTTATAAAAACAGGAGAGGAACCAGGTTCAACCCTTAAAACCTATCGTACGAAATTAATCTTAGAAGCATTGATAGATAGTGCAATTCTTCTCAAAAGAAAGTTAATTATTTTAGTGTTAAACAAAATGAAACCACTAACAAAATTAATAACTAAATTACAAAAAAGACTTCTCAATAAACAAAATGTCAACAGAAAGAACTTCCTAAGTATCTGCGGAGGTGAATGGAATCACACTATGAGCACAGAACCATACTTTAATGAAGAAGCGTACAAACAAAAGCAAACAAATACAATTGCCATACATAGAAGTGGTCGAGGTTATGAAAAAGTAAATAATACCATAATGGAACAAGAAGTACTCCTTACAAAAATATGCCCTGAAAACTTAGAATTACCCCTCTATTCAACTGAATCAGAACATCTAGTGTACAAATGGCCATGCACGTCAATGTGTAACATTCCCAAACAATTTTTCAAGTCTTTACGCCAATTCCTCAATCAATGTGTAAAAAGCAAAGACAAAATCAAAATTAAACTACTGCAAAATATGGATACCTGTCCAATGCACAAGTACACAGGACTACAAGGACATTCATTGGCCTGCATTACAGGACCTACTTGTAAAACCACCTTCCATGATATCAAAAGGATATCAACACATCATTCAATTATAAGAAATCTAGTTTATAAACAGCAAAAGACCTACTTGAAGAAATTGACTATATCCAGAAAAAATATTTTGGAAGTGAAAGCCACTTACAGAATGAAATGGCTTTAAACCAAATTAGCAACAATTCTACACATGGCAACCTTTTACTAAACACATACAAAAAAGAAATACTAAAATTTAAAAGTACATCAGCTGAAGTACTAAACCATGTGTGGTATGTTGCCGCAGAACTTTTTATAAAAGTAACACAAAAACTGTAGACCTAGCATACAAAATAGAAGACAATGAAGATTCTAAATGGTTTGAATTAGCTCTCTACCTTGTAGCAGAAAACAAATACGAAATAACTGACCCCTTAATACTTTGCAGTTACTGCACTACAAAACTTGACAACAACCAAACTCCATCACGTGCTATCACAAATAATTTGGAATTATACCCACTACCAAAACCCCTACAACAACTTAATTTATATGAGAGCATCATAATTCAAACAGTGTACCCATTTCAAGCAATAATATGCCTTCAACCAAAAACAGCAAAATTACCTCCCTCTGAATTGGTAACAGGCATTCGTGGAAAAGTAGTTTATTTACCATTAGATTTAAAAGAAAATGTGCATACTCTAGGAGTGCAACGTCCAATGCAGCAATCTTTAATTATCTTAGTAAATGGAGTACCTACAAAAGACAAATAAATTTGGCAACAGCTGGTAGATTTACATAAAGTTAGACATGCCTTGCAATATCTTAAAGAGAATAATGAATATTACAAAGTAATTAATATTGAAGAAAACTTGAAGGATACAACTGAAATAATTCAAGAAACACAAGAAGCTGGTCAATTTGAGCTCCTAGATCCTGCTACAATATCAAATACTTTAGACCATTATACAATTCATCCTTTGCACTCTAATGACACCATAGAAGATGCACTGGAAACGTACCAAATGAGTCAAACAAAAGGATCACCAATCAGCATATGGGAAAAAAGTATAGAAGCACGTGCTTTTCCTCTATTCTTTCCTACTGGCAAAGGAGGAAGGAACGATGATAGACCTATTCAAATATCAGCTTCAGAATACCGCTCATTACGGATGTATTCTGAAGATCCCAGATTTAGACAAAATGTGGAATACATATTCCACCTACTCTTTGAAAGTGAACTAGCAACTTTATGTTACGGAGTTGCACACATATTAAAATCAGGATCACACTTTCAAGATATGACAGCTACACAATTATTACAAAAAGTGCAACAAAAGGATGAGGTTTTAAAATCAAATATTACAAATCTATTAGCAAATATGCGTGGTACTAAAGAGTACTGGTTTAGACGTCATGGAGATGTATGTTGTATGATCAGAAACCTTGGCCCACGCACTTGGTTTGGTACATTAAGTTGTGCTGAATATGCATGAGAAGATTTACATGATTTCCTATGCATATCAAATAAAAACAAAACAAACATAGATATACTAACACAAGGAGAACTTTGTTCTTTGGATCCTGTTAATGTTTCAAGATATTTTCACCATTGCTTCATTGCTATGCTACATTTTATTTGTAATAAAACTGTTCCTCCCCTTGGAGAAGTGCAACACTTCTTTTGGAGAAAAGAATACCAAGCCAGAGGAGCACCACATATCCACATGCTTTTATGGATTAAAGATGCTCCTAAATTTGGTCAAGACAGTGATGCCACTGTTTTACAGTTTATTGAAAAATATGTCACTTGTGAAATTCCATCAGAATCCACAAATAGTGATCTTTATGCACAAATTTTACAATTGCAAAGACATAAATGTGGCAAATATTGTCGTCGCAAATACAAAAAAAATACTACACCAAATGCCGATTTGGTTTCCCTAGACCAGTTACAAATACAGGTCAAGTGAACAACATCATGTCTTCAGTTAGACATAGTGTTAAAGGTAAGTCACCTAAAAATACATATTACATACAAAGAAAAGAAGAGGAAAAATATATCAATGATTACAATGCAATCATTGCCCACTTATGGAATGCAAACATAGATGTGCTGTACATTGCAGACAATTCTACTGCAGTTGCACGATATGTCACAGCATACTTGACCAAAGCAGAAAAAACAGAGCTCCAAGAACTCTGGAATGACCTGTCATCAGATAAAACCGGGTCTCAGGAATTATACAGCTTGGGCATAAAAATGCTCTCCCATAGAGAATGTGGATCATATGAAGCAGCTGATCATTTAACTGGTACTGCATTGTATGGTAAATCTGAAAATATAGTATGGCTAAGTCTTGGTCCAGCCAAATCTAGAAAAAGAGTTCTAAAATCCTACGAAGATATAGAAACAATAACTAAATGTAATCCCAAAAGCCAAGACATTTTAAAAAACAATTTATTGGACACATACTACCCAAACAGAAGTAGTACTTTGGAAACCATGTGTCTATACCACATAGCCCAAAACTACACATACAAAAATAATATAAAACCTGATGAAAAAAAAGGTAAATACAGAGTGACAAACTGTGAAGGCAGCTTAGTTAAACTCACTAAACCAAATTTAATTAATCATATCAAATTGTCATTGAAGACTCCTCAACATAAAGAAGTATATTACATGTCCTTGCTACAACTCTTTAAACCATGGAGAAAATAAGAAGAGATACTAGAAAACTATGACTCATATGAAGGTGCTTTCAAAGCAAATGAAAGCACTATAACTGATGTAAACTTTACACAATACAAAACAATGTTGCACAATGAACAGCAACATGAAGAAGAACTCCAGGCCCAACTAGATAAAGACACTCCTGACAGTAGTCAACCTTCTGTAACAGGCAGCCAAGAACCACTGGGAGAACCACTAATAATAAATGAGGCAGAATTAGCTATGATAGAAGTAGAAAACACCATGTGTCAGTATGAAGATAAAGAAGACTTAACTATACTACAATCAAAACTAAACAACGAACAACGTAGCATTTTTGAAGAAGTAACAAAACAAATTGCACATGGTGTACAACATGAAAATAAAGAATGTTCCTGCTACAATTATAAACCTATACCACTGTACGTCAGTGGTGAAGCTGGTTCTGGCAAACATTCCTAATCAAAATCATCAGTAAGTTCCTTCAACAATTGACAAACAACAAACTGTCAGCTGTTGTCACTGCCCCAACAGGTTTAGCTTCCTACGATATAGGTGGTGTCACGTTACACCGATTACTACTATTGCCAGTAGAACACCAGAACAAATTAGACTATTACAAACTTTCTGCAGAAGCTGCAATGGAACTACGCAGAGTATTGAAACAAATGAAAATGCTACTAATAGATGAAGTGAGCATGGTCTCCAACCTAATGTTGGCTTTGATTCATCTCAGATTACAAGAAGTACTCAAAACAAACTATGAAGAGCTCTTTGAAGGAAAACACATTATTGTTTTCGGAGATCTTCTTCAATTGACACCAGTAAAAGGTGAGCCTATTTTTAAAACATTAGGACACAAACTCTGCCGTAAAACTGTTGGCAGCATTGGAAATGTCAACCTTTGGCAACATTTCCAATACAGAGAATTAACAGAAAACATGCGGCAATCTGCAGATCTCAATTATGCCAACATCTTAAAAAGTATCAGAGTTGGCATACTTTCTAAAGAAGAAGAAGCAATATTGAAAACCCGGCACATTAATGCACTTTATGGCGATAATGCATGTGCTACAGATGTTATGGAACAATTAGCCCACAAAAATGTCAATTGTATGGCCTTAATGCCAACTCTTGCAAGCTGTTTCAAATTCAATGAAATAATGTTAAGTAAAGAAATGCAACCAATAATGGAAATTAGCGCCACAGACAAACTCGATGTATATGGTATGACACTACCTATGTGTGACCAAGCCACAACAAGTCTAAATAGTTTAGAAAAATCAATCTCAAACACAGCAGGCTTAGAAAAGATATTAAAATTATCCTTAAATTTCAGAGTAATACTTAAACGTAACCTTGACGTGGACCAAGGACTAGTTAATGGAGCACTGGGTACAGTTGTTGGCTTTCAAACATACCCACGTGACAACAAAATTCAGTTTGTCAATATTCTCTTTGACAAACTTTCAGAAGTAAAAAGGATAGGACTCTCAACAGCTCGATTCCTTCTCTTCAAAGACGTATGTACGCAGAGAACAATTTTCTATAACTCTTGCATACGCAGTCACGATTCATAAATCACAAGGTCTTACCCTAGACAAAGCAATGATAGATATTGGTAACACAGTCTTTAAAGAAGGCATGAGCTACGTAGCACTATCACGCTTACGTACACTTGACGGTCTATTTCTAATCAACTTTGAAGCAAGTAAAGTAAAGGCTGATATTCCTTGCATTTTAGAATACAATAGACTTCGCTCACTATACATCCCCATCTAAATAATATTCTGTTCCACAAAAAGTAAAACGTTATAAAAGAAAAATAAATCAAACAGAAATGCAACAGGATGTCACTGCAAATCCTCCAAAGAGAGTAAAAGAAAGTAATACTTCTTCAAGTACCACAAGCAAAAAAGAATCAATTAGGGAAAGTAGACCAAGTACTTCTTCAAAGAAGGAAGACAAACTCCAAAGAAAACTGTCAGATACAGAACTACCTGCTCCATTTAAACTCTCAAATATAGTTGGTGTAAGTTGCTACGCAAATGTAGCAATGAATATTCTATTTCAATTACCACCAATTGTTGACAACATTTACTTACACAGTACAGACCCATTGTGTATGCAAATGTTAGTACTTCACAGAAATGCAGCAAACAATCCTGATAACACATATAGTGTTTATGGAATAAGACAACAATTGGACTACTGTACTGGAATGGTGAAGTTCAATATAAACTCACAGGAAGATCCACAAGAATTTCTAATGTACTTACTACAAGTACTGGAAAACAAAAACATACCTATAAATGAAATCTTCCAGATTTCATACATGTGGAAACATACATGCACTCTCGGCAACAATGTGACAGAAGAACAAATCCCCAATGAACGCTTTGTATATATATCAATACCTAATTGTGAATCCATTCCATTTCAGCAACTTGTACAAAATGCAAACCATGGTAGATTATGTTCTACCTGAAATTCAGATAATCGCTCCACGTTACTAATACAAACACATAGTAAATACGTAATACTAATGCTTCTACGTTACAATGCAGATGGTACCAAAAACAAATGCAAGCTGACTGGATTCACACATGGTCAAATATCACTTGGTAAGAAAACCTTCACAACAATAGGTATAATCTACCACGCAGGAGCCACAACCAATTCAGGGCACTACACTGCATATATAAAAAAGAAATGTGGATGGTTTCAATGTAATGATAGTAACATTACTCTAAAGCAGAGATTACCAGCAAATCTTACAAACGCTTATTTAATGTTCTTAAAACCAAAATTTGATAACTAAACTGTACTTAAACCCTAAGTAAACTTGTAGTAAACAAATGTAAACTGTTATAATATTCCAAAAGCTATCTAACTGCCCAAAGATTCTACAACAACTAATCAGATAAATGAATACCCACAAATTATAGCAACAAAAAAAAACAGTTAGAATACGCCAATTGGTATCTAACTGTCCCAAAATTTAACAATATCCGAACAGATAAATCAATACCACTAAAATATATCAAAAAATAGACAGTTAGAATACGCCAATTGCTATCTAACTGTCCCAAAATTTAACAATATCCAAACAGATACATCAATACCACTGAAATATATAAAAAAATAGACAGTTAGAATACGCCTACTGGTATCTAACTGCTCCAAAATTTTATAATATCCAAACAAATGAATAATATGTTACTGCTCCAAAAAAATGCAACAAGCCTATGTATAAAACATTAGCCAGAAACAACAAGTGAACACTGAAAACAAACAAACAAATAAACTGTAGCATAACAGAAAAAGGGTTTCCACATGGATTTTTTTTCCCCCACAGACCCAATGATTTTAGCAACGAACACAGAAACTGAGCAAATTGCACAGTACTCTGGGTTGTAATCTACTAAATATGAGGGTCCAAAAAAAAAAATGTTGATTATACAATGTAATAAGTCATTACAAAATACTAATACTAACATGCTATTTTCTTTTATCACAGAAATGAATAAGAAATACATGTACTCCAGTTACTAAACCAAACAGTAAGTATATTATACACTCTATGCCCTGGCCACAACCACCGCAGCATATCACACCCATAGAGTAAAACATTTCAACTATGGCCTATGGAAACTTTTAATGTTCGCGGACATTATGAGTGTTCTTGGAACACTTTGAACTTGACGATGAACAATACGGACAGCGTCCTCAGAACACCCCCATTTTGTTTATTTATGAACATTTCAGGACACCGCAAGAGTTCTTAGAACATTTTCAACTTGACAACGAACAATACGGACAGCGTCTTCAGGACACCCCCTACGAACATTTCAGGACAACGCAAGAGTTCTTAGAACACTTCCAACTTGACAACGAACAATACGGAAAGCGTCTTCAGGACACCCCCTACGAACATTTCAGGACAACGCAAGAGTTCTTAGAACACTTCCAACTTGACAACGAACAATACGGACAGAGTTCTCAGAACACCCCCATTTTGTTTATTTACGAACATTTCAGGACACCACAAGTGTTCTTAGGACACAATCAACTTGACAAAGAACACTACGGACAGCGTCCTCAGAACACCCCCAATTTGTTTATTTGCGAACATTTCAGGACACCGCTGGAGTTCTTAGAACACATTCAACTTGCCAGAGAACAATACGGACAGCGTCCTCAGAACACCCCCCTTTTGTTTATTTACGAACCTTTCAGGACACCGCGAATGTTCTCAGAACACATTCAACTTGCCAGAGAACAATACGGACAGCGTCCTCAGGACGGACAGCGTCATCAGAACACCCCCTACGAACTTTTCAGGACAACGCGAGAGTTCTTCGAACACTTGCAACTTCACAACGAACAATACGGACAGCGTCCTCAGAACACCCCCATTTTGTTTATTTGCGAAAATTTCAGGACACCACGTGTGTTCTTAGAACACAATCAACTTGACAAAAAACACTACGGACAGCGTCCTCAGAACACCCCCATTTTCTTTGTTTAAGAACATTTCAGGACACCGCGAGAGTTCTTAGAACACATTCAACTTGCCAGAGAACAATACGGACAGCGTCCTCAGAACACCCCCATTTTGTTTATTTGCGAACATTTCAGGACACCACGTGTGTTCTTAGAACACTATCAACTTGACAAAGAACACTACAGACAGCGTCCTCAGAACACCCCCATTTTCTTTATTTGAGAACATTTCAGGACACCACGGGAGTTCTTAGAACACATTCAACTTGCCAGAGAACAATACGGACAGCGTCCTCAGAACACCCCCATTTTGTTTATTTACGAATATTTCAGGACACCACAAGTGTTCTTAGAACACATTCAACTTGCTATCAAACAATATGGACAGCGTCTTCAGAACACCCCCTACGAACATTTCAGGACACCGCAAGTGTTCTTAGAACACATTCAACTTGCCATTGAACAATACGGACACCGTCTTTAGGACACCCCCTATGTACATTTCAGGACAATGCGTGAGTTCTTCGAAAACTTTCAACTTGCCAAAGAACAATACGGACAGCGTCCTCAGAACACCCCCATTTTGTTTATTTGCGAACATTTCAGGACACCGCGGGAGTTCTTAGAACACATTCAACTTGCCAGAGAACAATGCGGACAGCGTCCTCAGAACACCCCCATTTTGTTTATTTACGAACATTTCAGGACACTGCGAGTGTTCTCAGAACACATTCAACTTGCCATCGAACAATACGGTCAGCGTCCTCAGGACGGACACCGTCATCAGAACACCCCCTACGAATATTTCAGGACACCACGAGTGTTCTTAGAATACATTCAACTTACTATCGAACAATACGGACAGCGTCTTCAGAACTCCCCCTACGAACATTTCAGGACACTCCGAGTGTTCTTAGAACACATTCAACTTGCCAGAGAACAATACGAACAGCGTCCTCAGGACACTGCCTACGAACATTTCAGGACAACGCGAGAGTTCTTAGAACATTTTCAACTTGACAACGAACAATACGGACAGCGTCCTCAGAACACCCCCATTTTGTTTATTTACGAACATTTAAGGACACCGCGAGAGTTCTTAGAACATTTTCAACTTGACAACGAACAATACGGACAGCGTCTTCAGGACACCCCCTACGGACATTTCCGGACACCGCGAGTGTTCTTAGAACAGTTTCAGCTTGCTTCCGAACAAAACGGACACATATTGAGTCCTCAGAACACCCCCATTCAGTTTATTTAGAACATTTCAGAACACCCGTGATGTCCGCAGACAAATCGAACACAACAAGCACGTCTACCACATGAAAAAACACAACTTTCAATCTTTCTCATACTCTCCCACCCTCCCCAAACACTCCTACACACCAACACACTCTACTGAATACAAATGTTGAACCAAGTTTCACCGCGCTGTCCGCGAACATCCGTGAATCCAAGATGGTGGGCGCCACCGAAAATCTGACGCGATTCACGCTCCACACCATCCAATCAGTGAACACGTCGCATGTCCGCGGACATGACGTAAGCTGATCGGCCAATCAGGACACTGTCCGCGGAGCAAACAGGACAGTGTGTCCACGGACCGAACACAGATATCACTAATTTTGTATGACCCATTTTTTGATCATTTTTTTAAAAAACTACTGGACGGATTTTCACCAAATCTGCAAAAGCGCGCTTTCAGGACCAAGCCGCTGCTCCTGGTCCAAATTTGGTGAAAATCCGTCCAGCGGTTTGGGCTGTAGGCGCGAGAAAAGTTTTTTCCCATTCAGTCTATGGAAAAAAAAGAAATTTTGGGACCCGCCCTATAACATTTTCCCTCCTGAACGAATCCTCACCAAACTTCGCAAAAACATTCAGAGTGTGCCATATACTTTTTATGCAAAGTCTGGTGAGGATTCGTCAAGGGGGAGCGAAGTTATAAGCCGCCCAAAAAGTGCTCTTCCTATGGAAACACCAATTTAACCATAACTACATGGCCACTAATGTGGCCATGTAATATATATATTTGACAGAAAGGGGGTGAGGGGCGCACTCTGGTTCCCAGCTAGGTGTACCTTTCCACAGTCCAGTAGATCTTTTCCTCCTGGCGCTTTCTTGCCTCTTGCAATCAGCAGGGAGGCAGTCTGTTCAGGTGTTAATGGTTAATACCAATGATGGCCTCAGGGAATTCTGGTTGCTGTAGTCAATTCAAGTAGCCAGGAACCAACTCACCCTCCAATTATACAGTGTAAATCGCCAATTGGGCGGAGAGGGGAAAACCAACAGTGTGGCTCTCCTTAGTAGGGGCATGTGTCACACCGGTGCCGCCACCTCTGGAGCCCGTTACTCAGAAAAACATTTGACAGAAAGGGGGTGAGGGGCGCACTCTGGTCCCAGCTAGGTGTACCTTTCCACAGTCCAGTAGATTTTCTCCTCCTAGCGCTTTCTTACCTCTTGCAATCATCAGGGAGGCAGTCTGTTCAGGTGTTAATGGTTAATACCAATGATGGCCTCAGGGAATTCTGGTTGCTGTAGTCAATTCACGTAGCCAGGAACCAACTCACCCTCCAATTACACAGTGTAAATCCCCAATTCGGGGGAAGGGGGAAAACCAACAGTATGGCTCTCCTTAGTAGGGGCATGTGTCACCCCGGTGCCGCCAACTCTAGAGCCCGGACTCCCAACAACATTTGACAAAAAGGGGGTGAGGGGCGCACTCATTAACACTTGAACAGAACTTTTCAGAACTGAAAAGTAGACACTTTGTTTTCATTGATGCAAGCTGTTCTCATGGGAAAGACTCAGTGCATTTTAAAACATTCATGTCAGAACAATGGGAGGGTCACAAAAATGCTCTTTTCAAAATGTATGTAAAACAAAAAGGAGCATTTAAAGAAAAAGTAATTGCATTCTGCTGTCACCAACATCAGCCCTTACCTACTGCTAAGTCCCATCCATCTATTTTAAACATTTGGAAAAGTAAATTCAATTGAAGAGCACAACCAGGCAGCATTGCCCTTATTGTTCACTTTTACTCTTTGTTTTGTAAAAATATTTAAATGGTGAGTGTAAATTATGTTTTGCAGTCAGCATTCAAAATATATTCCTATGGAATCTGTATCTTTGTATAATATTGAATGTGACAAATGTGGTCATTTGAAAATATGAATCTGTAGTCCTACAGGTGGAGTGATACAGTATAACAACCCCCTGAAATTCAGCAAAAAATCTTCAGTTAAGAAAAAAGTAAAACATTTCAATGAAGACCTTACGATTCTGTGAGAACTCTTTAGTTGAAATAATATTAAGATGATGGTTTGCCACAATAATACAGTTGAAATCTGGCAAATATTGGAAGCTACGAAACTGTAACTATGAGTCCCCCGTTGCACAGCCCATGCCAACACTGATGACTTCACAGATGACAATGACATTACTGATGATATAGCTTATGAGACCACTTACTACATCATTGATGACATCACTGGAAACTAGACAAACGGATGACATCACAGATGGCATCAGAGTAAAAAATGATACTGTTTTAATTCACGACATATGACCAATATATTGCATGGATGCATGTGTAGTGCATGCTAATAGAAATGAAATATAACCATCTTGGGGATATGCGGCTACAGAGATAAACTGGTCACAGACAGACCATGTGGCTACTTTAGGTGGCCTGGTGGGGCCTGTGGCATGGTTACAGGCCATGCCCCCGGCAGTGTGGCCATTGGCCATGGCCACACACTATAGCCAGTGGACCATGGACCTTTCATGGTGGCAAAGCGGCCACTGCACTCCTTTGGGTGACTGGGTGGCATTGGGGGCATGTCTTTGGCTGTAATTCATGGCATTGGTCCACAGACCAATTCTGGGTTTGGAAGGAAAGTCGGACACTTTAAGTGGCGTGGCATGTCAACAGGCCATGGATGTCATCATTGTTCTCATGGGCTGCACAAGGGGGGTGGTCTCAGAGTTAAGGAGGCAGAGATTCCAACAGTTGCCAAATTGTAAGAGTTGTGTTGAGTTGAACCCTCGCCATACCATTATATGGTTCCATGTAATAATGTCGCCACAAAAATATTGCAATACAAAAATATCGCCGAAAAATTGTCGTTTTTTGTGGCGACATTATTGCATGGAACATGCGGGGGACACCCCCGCATCCCCCACATTTTTTTATTTTATTTATTTATTTATTTTTGCCCCTGTCGCCATATATATGGTCACTCAAATAATATTGCCAAAACATTTTCCTGGCGATATTATTTACGCCGACCATATATGTGGCGATATTATTACCTGATACCCATTATATATGTAACATTTGGCAAATTGGATGCATATGGATGCCATTTTTCAAATAAATCTGCCACCTGGACCACTCCAAACTAGAAACTTTGGTAAAAATGTGTTAAATAGTTCAAAGGCTATGAGGAAAACAAAAAACACTGTTTTCTCACCTACTCCCATTCATTGTCTCTTACTGAACGGATTTGCACCAAATAAGAGACAAGTTGGGCACAAAGCATCACAGATGTGCCTTTTGTTGGTTTTGTGTAAATAAGTGTGGTAGTTTCAAACAAATTTGATGGAGAAGGGGTGGCCCAGGTACAAAGTCTACAAAGTCCCATTGTGCATTGCAGCAACTCAGGCTTTTCAGAAATGAAAAAACACTCTCTTGTTTTTTATCAATCCAGCCCATTCTTTAGGTAATGTTGTCTAAAATTGCAGTACTTTCATGGGAAAATCCCAGTCGATTGACAGTAAATTTACAAGAGAACAAAGTGGGTCCCAAAAAATTATTCTCAAACTGCATACTAAAACACCAAGTGGGTAAATTTCCCAAAAAAGTTGTAATTGCCTGCAGTACGTACGTGCTGTTGCAATTATAAACATTCACAAAACATGCCTGCAAATAAAATAGGTGATATAGGCGATAAAAGAAAGCAGATTCCATTTTAATCCATGGGTTTAATTCCTGAATGAACATCTAGTATACAAATATATTATAGGGTGGCAGTTGCCACCTTAAACTTAAGGTAAAACCTGTTTGTACTTTTCCAAAAACTCCAAACTGTAAACATTAGTGAAGATTTTTTAAACGTTTCATAAGCTGTTAAGTAAACAAAAAATGTTTTATGGCCCATCCCCATTCATTTTCCCAAAGGAGAAAAAGTGCTTCCGTTTAAAACACATAGGGGCTCATCACAGGTTGGGTGGTATCCCGGCGATAATACCGCCCAACTGTAATTGTGTTGTAATTGCGTTGAGGTCCGGCATTAATAGGACAAATGGCACCATCGATGACATCACTGATGCTGTCACATATCTGGGGCAGTTGTTTTGGTTCGGTAATGGTGAGCATTTTAAGCAGAGGACTTGATCTGGTCATACTGCATTGAAAACAAGATACAAATACTCTGAAGGTGCTGTATATGTCTTCTTTAACATTGTGCTAAATTCTTAAGGTAGTTTCCTTGGGGTTTGGCCTGAGGTCATGGGGCACACACATGGAACAATAAGACGGCCCAAGACATATAATACATTTTATTATACATGATGATGAACTCTAATCTTAGTGCCATTTTCTGGCCATAGAATTGGTTGCCCCCTTACTACAGTTTCCCTGTATGTGGCTTGCATGTGTATGCATTGTGCTCTCCATTTGTTGAACTAACACATGTGTGTAGTAATCCTTGTATTGTTAACTGATAGTTTAACATTAGTCAAGATTCTGATAGGCTTGGACTTATGGTTCTGCTTGGCAAAAATAGCAGATTAAAAATAAACTCTACATCTATGGTTGATGTGGAAGCCATGGCCTACGTGTGTGCATTATTGGATTGCTGTATTAACAACAAAACGTTAGTATAACTTTTCTGTTTCCATATGTACATTTTGTGATAAACTGAGTAGCTCAAGAGAGGCCTCCCCATCACCCATCATATGTAGCTAGCAACACTCTAAACAGAACCCCTTGCATGGACTTTCCATCAGAATGAATGTCATATGTGATGTCATCGATGATGCCATTTATAATGTCATTTTTGATGTTGTGTGTATTATTCTCAGCAGTGCATGGGAGTGGTGCGACTTATGGTTGCATAGCTTACCATAACTGGCAAATCTCTCTTGGCTTTTCAATGTTACCTTGCAATTATAACGTCTCTTTAACAAAGTTTGTTTCAATTAATTTCATATTTTTTTATTAGTGCAACTTAACCATAATGTCCTTTTTACAAAGCTTTTTCCAATGGTTTTTTTAATAAGTGAAAATGTTTCATGATGTTACAGCACTGTATATAAGTTTTAATAATTCATCTTTTTACATATATGAAAGGACTATAAACCTCCTTTAACAAATATTGTTTGCAGCACACACTGATGTGTGTCATTTTCAGGAGTGCATGCTGGGGCTGCAAAGTCATGGTTGAATTGCCGAGCACATGAGGCTCAACCATGACCCTTTCACACTAAAACACCCCTGTTGTCCACTTCACCTATCCTGCATCCTAGTCCAGTGTCCCCTATAACCCCTGAATGTGACCAAGGGCCAGTGCTCATGGCTTGCGGGCATGGCCAGTGTTCACAGTTTATTTATTTATTTTCTTTATTTACTTGTATAGCGCCGGGAACCCTCAGGCATCTGGGTGCACATAGACACAAATGACATTGATCAGACCGAATTGAACACATTTATGTGGTAGTCTCAGGAGAATGATAGGTGGTGCTAGTTAACCCCTTTAAACAGTAGCGTTTTCAATTGGGCGCGGAAGCTGCTGATATATTCTTTTGCAGCCGGAGTTTGCTTTGAAGCCTATTCCAGATCTGTGCTGCTCTAGTCAGGAAAGCTCAACCAAATTCTCCAGCCTTTCTGAATCTGAGCGATTGAATTATTCCAAAATTGGACTGTGCAGGTCTTTAGATACTTTGGGGCCTGACCATAAAGACACTTATGGACGATACTGGCTGTTTTGAAGTAGATCCGGGCCACAATAGGCAACCATTGTAGTGATTCTCTCCCTGTGGAGATATGTTCCCTTCTTGGGATGCCCTTAATGATTCTAACTGCATCATTTTGGAGAGTTTGCAACTGCTGGGTAAATTTGTTCTTAGTCCCTGTCAGCAGGGAATTGCAGTAGTCAATATGTGAAAAATGTATGCCTCTGCCATTCGACGCACAGTTCTCTTCTGAGATGAGTGGTTTAATATTCCTCATCATTTTTAAATAGTAGTTGCAGTTTTTCACAGTGTAAGAGGTCTGTGCCTCTGTATTGATGTATATGTTAAAGAATACCCCAAGGGTCTTAACTTTGTCCGACAGTGTAATGATGGAGTCTATAATGCTAAACTGTCACTATTTATGACACAGCTGAGCTCTCGCCCCAGTACTCGCGAACAGTAGCAATTCGGTCTTAGTTTCATTAAGGCAGAGCCAATGCTCTGTTATCAAATTATCTATTGCTTTGAGAGTGGTAGTCAAGTTCTTGCTATGCTTCTCATAGTATCCAACAATTTCCAAAATCAGTTGTGTGTCATCTGAATAGTTGGTAAATGTAACCCCGAGTGACTAAAGCAGGTCACACAGTTGTCTGATGTACATATTAAAGGGATGGTCTAGTAAAAATGTTTATTTAAAAAATAGATAGGCCACATAAAAAAAAAATACTAGCATCCTCTGTTTTAAAACTTCCTATGTAAAATGTTGAGCTATTCAAGCTCAAAATTCGAAAAAGCAAGCACAGGGGCGCAGCCATTTTGTGAAATGGAGGCCCTCCTGTGCTGGCTTTTGCTTTTGCGGCACTAATGAAGGAAAAGCCAGCCAGCTGTAGTAAACAAAGTCTACCGCTGGGTGGCTTTCCCTTCATTAGTGCCGGGACTCGGAGGACGCGGACCGGAGACCAGAGCAGGAAAGCTGCAGCTGAAGTAGGAAGTTTTAAAACGGAGGATGCTAGTATTTTTTTTTTTTTATGTGGCCTATCTTTTTTTTAAATAAAATTTTTTACTAGACCATCCCTTTAAATAAGATTGGTGAGACACATGCCCCCTGCGGGACTCCACACCAAATGGGGGCTGACCGAAAGGAGACACCCTCCCAAGAGATGAGGATTGCCTATTGGATAAGAAGGATCTGAACCAATTTATGGGAAGGAACTCACACTTCCCTACCTTGTGAAGCGTATCTATGAGGAGATCGTGATCTAACAGATTGAACACAGCAGATAGGTCAAGAAGGACCAATAGTCCATTCTTTCCCTCGTCCACTAGTTCTAACATGTTTGTCTGTAGGTCTAACAGGGCTCTCTCCGTGCTGTAATGTGCCCTGAAGCCTGATTGTTTATGATAGAGTATATACTCTGTCTTCAGAAAACCCTGAATTTGTTTTGTGACCATTTTGTCAAGGATTTTCAGCAAGAAGTTTGTATTAGTGACGGGCTTTAAGTTCTTCGCCTCCTTTGGGTCTAAACCTGCTTTCTTCAGGAGGGGGCGAGATGGTACCAACCTTAATTTTGTCAGCAACTTGGGCATGGTCAAACGAAGATGTGGCCAGTCTGTAAAAAAACAGGCAAATTCCTTGCTCTGTTCTAGGATAACCTTCACAGGGATAATGTTTTCACTGCATGAGGTGGTATGCATTGAGGAAAGGGTGGACTCCATTTCAGATGTGGTCACATATTTAAATGCAAAGCATAATTGATCCTGTGACCAGCCATGGGCTGTTTGTATAGTTTGCTAACCAAATCTTTTAATATTTTATCCCGGGCAGCCTTGATTTCATTCGCAAAGGCCATTTGCATGTCATTACAGTCCTTATCTGTGGGATGAAAGGGTTGGGACAAGGCCTTTGGTTTCTCCCATGATTTTAAGATCTCAAAGAGTTTTTAGTGTTGTTTTTCGCTCCCCCAATTTCCTTCTCAAAGAAGTCTTTTTTGGTTGCAATAATCTTCACTTTATACTCTGCTTCTAGCATCTTCCATCTTTCCTTATTAGGTACTGACAGAAATTTTACCCATGCTTGTTCGGCACTTCTTTTCAGTTTTTTCAAACTGACGAGTTCATCCGTAAACCATTTATTGTGATTTTTATTCGGTCTCACCACTTTCCTTGCCACGGGGGCCACTTGGTCTAGCATCTTGATAAGAGATTCATTGTATATTTCTACAATCTTATCTGAGATATCAGTGCTGTTGGTGGAAGACATCATTCCCTGTAAGCAATTTTTTATATGGTGTGTACAGTCCATGGGGCATGTGGTCCGGCTATAAAGCAGGCCCCAATGAGTAAATGAGAGTAGACATTTGTCCTTGCTGAGGGCCAGGTCCACTGCCCAGGCATCAAACTGATATCACTATTTCATGTACATATATTTTGACACTTTGGAAAAAATGAAACAACGGACAGATTTGCAAAATAATGCTTTTGGGTCCTTGCCAATGATCCTCGTGCAAGTACGGGTTGTTTTCTCATTCAAGCTTATCCCGATTTCGAAAATGTTGGGACCACCTACAATGTAGCCCAGTCTTGACAAAATACCTTCACACTTTGCGCAGACATTTAAAGTTGGGCCTATAATCCTTTTTCAAACGGTTGTGAAGATTCGTCAAACAGCACCATAGTTATAAACCCTCTAAAAAGGTTGGAACACCCTCTAATTGTGCCCCCTTTTGACAAAATTGCACCAATCTTTGTAACAACATTCAAAATTAGGTCTATATTATTATTGCACATTTTCATGCAGTTCCGTTGAACAGCACCAACGTTATAAACCATCTAATAACTGCTCTTCACCAACCCTTTAATGCACACATGTGCATTGATGTCCTCGAACTTGTGCCAATTTAGCGAACATCACGAGAAAAAAAACCTTTCATTTGGCTTTTTCTAGACCTATCACATCCCATAGTCATCACTCCTCACCTCTCCAGAGATTGTTTCATTAGTTTGATAAGTGTAATGTGTTTTTTAATATGTTTTTACCGTGATGTTCGTGGCCACAGCTCTCATTCCCCCTGGAGTTGCTGGAGCCCTCCCACACTGCAGGAGCAGTGCCTGATGCCCGGATGAGTCCTGGGGAGCGACATCCAGCCTAAAGGTAGGCTGTGGGGCTTACCCAGCTGCCTACCCACATTTGCAGCCTTTTACCACGTACCCCAAAAAAATCGGCATTCTATAGCTTAAATATCCTCAAGTGCGCTTGTAGCCCTAAGCAGCTTCGAAATTGCGCCAAAACCGAGTTTTCACCAATCTTTGCCTACGGCCGCCATTGCCTGCCATGAGGACCTGGCACTCAAAAATTGCCCACCGCTGCAACCTATTCTAACCTCAGCACAACTTCCCTACCTCTGCCTGGTAGAATGTCGTGATTGGGCAACCTGCCCTTCTTGGGAGCCTATCCCAAGCGGCAGGCGAACACCGGCCCACCAGCAATGTCACACCTTCCAAGGTACGAAGCCTGTCGTGCGCCTGTCCTGCCCACAGATCTCATTCCCCCTCGAGGTGCTGGAGCCCTCCCACACTGCAGGAGCAGTGCCTGATGCCCGGATGAGTCCTGGGGAGCGACACCCAGCCTTAGGGTAGGCCGTGGGGCTTACCCAGCTGCCTACCCACATTTGCAGCCTTTTACCACGGACCCCGAAAAAATCACCATTCTATAGCGTAAATATACTCAAGTGCGCTTGTAGCCCTAAGAAGCTTCAAATTGTGCCAAAACCGAGTTTTCACCAATCTTTGCCTACGGCCGCCATTGCCTGCCATGAGGACCTGGCACTCCAAAATGGCCAACCCCTGCAATCTATTCTAACCTCAGCACAGCTTCCCTACCTCTGCCTGGTAGAATGTCGTGATTGGGCAACCTGCCCTTCTTGGGAGCCTATCCCAAGCCGGCAGGCGAACGCCGGCCCACCAGCAAAGGCACACCTTCCAAAGGCACGAAGCCTGTCGTGCGCCTGTCTGGTGCCTTTCATGCCTAGGGTCTCAAGTCCTACTCCTTACCCACCCACCAGCCCCTCACATGCAAGGTCTACAACCATTGCAGCTCAACATCCACTCACCGCTGCCTTCCTGAACTCCACTGTGGGCACTCGGTAAGCACACGCCAAATCTGAGACTGTGAACCTCTAAAGCTGCATACTTTTGTACTCTCATGCGACTTAACTCACCATACATTCCTCATGCTAACTGCTAAGTTACACGACTGCTGTTATTAACATATCAACACTGCCTTACACTAGTGCCACGGCATTAGCCTCCATCCTGCTAATCTGCTATTCGCTGTGCAACAACTGACGCTAGTCGCTATGCCTCATTATTATGGCTACTACTACACTAGTCTTGCCGTGCACTAGTTGTTGCAGTTGTGTCTTACCTAATGCTAAGTCATTATGCCACACCACTGCTACTGTTACGTATGAGTGCTACCACACACCAGCCCACTACACTAGCCCTGTCCCATGATAACTTGCCTTGCATGATGCTAACCGCTGCACCATTCTACTATTGCTGCTGCTACATTAGCCCTGCCTATACTAGTTGCTATGTCTAACCATGCCTATCCTAGATGCTAGCCGCTGCTCCATGCTACTAATGCTGCAAGAATAGCCCTGCCTTATACTAGTGGCACCAGACTATTATTGCTACCGCTACATTAGCCTCGCATTATACCAGTTGCTGTGTCTTACCTGATGCTGCCTTATACTAGTGGCACCAGACTATTATTGTTACCGCTACATTAGGCCTGCATTATACCAGCTGCTGCGTCTTACCTGATGCTGCCTTATACTATTTGCACAAGACTATTATTGTTGCCGCTACATTAGCCCCGCATTATACCAGTTGCTGTCTTACCTGATGTTGCCTTATACTAGTTGCACCAGACTATTATTGTTGCTGCTACATTAGCCCCACATTATACCAGTTGCTGTGTCTTACCTGATGCTGCCTTATACTAGTTGCTCCAGACTATTAGTGCTGCCGCTACATTAGCCCTGCATTATACCAGCTGCTGTGTCTTACCTGATGCTGCCCTATACTAGTTGCACCAGACTATGATTGTTGCTGCTACATTAGCCTCGCATTATACCAGTTGCTGTGTCTTACCTGATGCTGCCTTATACTAGTTGCACCAGACTATTATTGTTACCGCTACATTAGGCCTGCATTATACCAGTTGCTGTGTCTTACCTGATGCTGCCTTATACTAGTTGCACCAGACTATTATTGCTACCGCTACATTAGCCCTGCATTATACCAGCTGCTGTGTCTTACCTGATGCTGCCCTATACTAGTTGCACCAGACCATGATTGTTGCTGCTACATTAGCCTTGCATTATACCAGTTGTTGTGTCTTACCTGATGCTGCCTTATACTAGTTGCACCAGACTATTATTGTTACCGCTACATTAGCCTCGCATTATACCAGTTGCTGTGTCTTACCTGATGCTGGCTTACACTAGTTGCACCAGACTATTATTGCTACCGCTACATTAGCCCTGCATTATACCAGCTGCTGTGTCTTACCTGATGCTGCCCTATACTAGTTGCACCAGACTATGATTGTTGCTGCTACATTAGCGCTGCATTATACCAGCTGCTGTGTCTTACCTGATGCTGCCCTATACTAGTTGCACCAGACTATGATTGTTGCTGCTACATTAGCCTCGCATTATACCAGTTGCTGTGTCTTACCTGATGCTGCCTTATACTAGTTGCACCAGACTATTATTGTTACCGCTACATTAGCCTCGCATTATACCAGTTGCTGTGTCTTACCTGATGCTGCCTTATACTAGTTGCACCAGACTATTATTGCTACCGCTACATTAGCCCTGCATTATACCAGCTGCTGTGTCTTACCTGATGCTGCCCTATACTAGTTGCACCAGACTATGATTGTTGCAGCTACATTAGCGCTGCATTATACCAGCTGCTGTGTCTTACCTGATGCTGCCCTATACTAGTTGCACCAGACTATGATTGTTGCTGCTACATTAGCCTCGCATTATACCAGTTGCTGTGTCTTACCTGATGCTGCCTTATACTAGTTGCACCAGACTATTATTGTTACCGCTACATTAGGCCTGCATTATACCAGTTGCTGTGTCTTACCTGATGCTGCCTTATACTAGTTGCACCAGACTATTATTGCTACCGCTACATTAGCCCTGCATTTAACCAGCTGCTGTGTCTTACCTGATGCTGCCCTATACTAGTTACACCAGACTATGATTGTTGCTGCTACATTAGCCTCGCATTATACCAGTTGCTGTGTCTTACCTGATGCTGCCTTATACTAGTTGCACCAGACTATTATTGTTACCGCTACATTAGGCCTGCATTATACCAGTTGCTGTGTCTTACCTGATGCTGCCTTATACTAGTTGCACCAGACTATTATTGCTACCGCTACATTAGCCCTGCATTATACCAGCTGCTGTGTCTTACCTGATGCTGCCCTATACTAGTTGCACCAGACTATGATTGTTGCAGCTACATTAGCCTCGCATTATACCAGTTGCTGTGTCTTACCTGATGCTGCCTTATACTAGTTGCACCACACTATTATTGTTACCGCTACATTAGGCCTGCATTATACCAGTTGCTGTGTCTTACCTGATGCTGCCTTATACTAGTTGCACCAGACTATTATTGCTACCGCTACATTAGCCCTGCATTATACCAGCTGCTGTGTCTTACCTGATGCTGCCCTATACTAGTTGCACCAGACTATGATTGTTGCTGCTACATTAGCGCTGCATTATACCAGCTGCTGTGTCTTACCTGATGCTGCCCTATACTAGTTGCACCAGACTATGATTGTTGCTGCTACATTAGCCTCGCATTATACCAGTTGCTGTGTCTTTCCTGATGCTGCCTTATACTAGTTGCACCAGACTATTATTGCTACCGCTATATTAGCCCTGCATTATACCAGCTGCTGTTTCTTACCTGATGCTGCCCTATACTAGTTGCACCAGACTATGATTGTTGCTGCTACATTAGCCCTGCATTATACCAGCTGCCGTGTGTTATCTGATGCTGCCTTATACTAGCTGCACCAGACTATTTTTGTTGGTGCTACATTAGCCCCACATTATACCAGTTGCTGTGTCTTACCTGATGCTGCCTTATACTAGTTGCACCAAACTATTATTGTTACCGCTACATTAGCGCTGCATTATACCAGCTGCTGTGTCTTACCTGATGCTGCCCTATACTAGTTGCACCAGACTATGATTGTTGCAGCTACATTAGCCTCGCATTATACCAGTTGCTGTGTCTTCTTACCTGATGCTGCCTTATACTAGTTGCACCACACTATTATTGTTACCGCTACATTAGGCCTGCATTATACCAGTTGCTGTGTCTTACCTGATGCTGCCTTATACTAGTTGCACCAGACTATTATTGCTACCGCTACATTAGCCCTGCATTATACCAGCTGCTGTGTCTTACCTGATGCTGCCCTATACTAGTTGCACCAGACTATGATTGTTGCTGCTACATTAGCGCTGCATTATACCAGCTGCTGTGTCTTACCTGATGCTGCCCTATACTAGTTGCACCAGACTATGATTGTTGCTGCTACATTAGCCTCGCATTATACCAGTTGCTGTGTCTTACCTGATGCTGCCTTATACTAGTTGCACCAGACTATTATTGCTACCGCTATATTAGCCCTGCATTATACCAGCTGCTGTTTCTTACCTGATGCTGCCCTATACTAGTTCCACCAGACTATGATTGTTGCTGCTACATTAGCCCTGCATTATACCAGCTGCCGTGTGTTATCTGATGCTGCCTTATACTAGCTGCACCAGACTATTTTTGTTGGTGCTACATTAGCCCCACATTATACCAGTTGCTGTGTCTTACCTGATGCTGCCTTATACTAGTTGCACCAAACTATTATTGTTACCGCTACATTAGCCTCGCATTATACCAGCTGCTGTGTCTTACCTGATGCTGCCTTATACTAGTTGCACCAAACTATTATTGTTACCGCTACATTAGCCCTGCATTATACCAGCTCCTGTGTCTTACCTGATGCTGCCCTATACTAGTTGCACCAGAGTATGATTGTTGCTGCGACATTAGCGCTGCATTATACCAGCTGCTGTGTCTTACCTGATGCTGCCCTATACTAGTTGCACCAGACTATGATTGTTGCTGCTACATTAGCCTTGCATTATACCAGTTGCTGTGTCTTACCTGATGCTGCCTTATACTAGTTGCACCAGCCTATTATTGCTACCGCTATATTAGCCCTGCATTATACCAGTTGCTGTTTCTTACCTGATGCTGCCCTATACTAGTTGCACCAGACTATGATTGTTGCTGCTACATTAGCCCCACATTATACCAGTTGCTGTGTCTTACCTGATGCTGCCTTATACTAGTTGCACCAAACTATTATTGTTACCGCTACATTAGCCCTGCATTATACCAGCTCCTGTGTCTTACCTGATGCTGCCCTATACTAGTTGTACCAGACTATTATTGTTGCTGCTACATTAGCCCCGCATTATACCAGCTGCTGTGTCTTATCTGATGCTGTTCACACAAAAAGAGTAGGCAGCACACATTTGTGTTATAGGCTATAAGCAGCCGAAAAAGACCCAAGAGAGGTCCAGTTGGTAAAACCAAACCCAAGAGTAACTGTGGTGTGGACTCTGATTATTAATGAAGTGAGAAACAAGGCTGTGGCGGAAGACAGAAGGATAGAGCGAAAAAAGAGAGGTACTATCCCTGCCTACTGTGCACTCTCAAATGGGTTGCGGTGTTACAAGGCCTGTCTAATAGTGACAGAATAAGAGTGAAATTACCAACTTCTATGGTGTGTAATACATTCAGCCTTGTATGTCCAGTACCACTCTCCTCCAGATTAAATGAAATCGCAAGAGACTACGAATAAAAGAAGAAGCACACCAGGGAAGGTAAAAAGGATAAGTTTCTTCCTTTTTAGAAAACTCGTGTGGCATCTAATGGGATAGACAATCCTTTAATAACCCATTGATTGTCACACTGACCCTGGGTTGCTAGGGTTAAAATGACACAAACATACAGGAAGAGGATAAATTCCTATTCCAACAACACAAAAACAATACAGTCACCGCTTCCCATGCAGGGCTTATTTTATCTAACGGGAAGTAGGACAATATAAAATGGTTTGTTCAAGCTACAAATTAGGCAAATTGGTGCCTTTTTAGATGTAACAAACACTGTCGATCAGTTTCAGTAGCCTAACTTTGATAAAGCCACATTCATCAGGACAGTCTAAGTTTCCTCAAAAGCTGGTATATTGCGTAAGTCGGAGACCAGTTTGTGAGAAATAAAATACGGTAGATGGAGTAGTATGTTACCACGTTGCCGTTGGTGTCATAGGACTGGAACAGTCTGAGAAGGAGCCCGTGGGATCAAAACAAAGTAAACCACAGTCACTAGACGGCTGCTAGATTCCATGTTGGATTATGAATTGACACTACAATACGTGTCATCCATGTAATACAGCCAGAGGTTGTCTCTAGACACCACTTCATCTTTTAATCTTAATATGTAATTCTCATTTCCTTGCTCAATAGCATAACACCTGTATTCAATATACACCATACCGTATGTTAGAAGTAGGGTGATGGATTAAAAATGTTTAAACATCCATGCAAGATACTCATTTACGATTCTCAGAGAACAAACTCACCCTCAGTTTTCCTTCCCCTCAGGCTTAAAGCAGAGTATGGCTCAAATTGTGGCACGGCTTAGCTGACCAGTCCACGTGGTGTTCATCTGTAGATGAATACAGAGTTATGATCAGGTTTAGGGCACTAATTTCTCAAGTGTGCCAGTGTTTGTCAGACACTGATCATAGTGCCACTGCTGAATTTAGGAGTTCTGTTTAAATTGGACATAGTTTGACCAAAAACAACAGACTGGGTGACATAGCCTGGCATAGTCTTATAGAAGGCAGGAACTTGATTTTGTAAGGGCACGTTATCCCGTGAAAGTACGGGTAAAGGAATGTTTAATATTCAGGATTTCAGCGGTTCCCTAGCACTTACTTGTTGACACCCTCCAAGGACATCTCCTGGATTACAACAAAAACGCCCGACACGAGTGCGTCCGCGGCCGTGTAATGCTCTCCGTGTTATGAAGGAGAGAAGGGGAGGAGTGATCCAATCTTCCGCGTCATGTGACATGTCCAAACAAGTCACGTGAACGCGTTTCACCATACGCGCATTCTGTCCCAGAGGGTAGCAAACTCCAGGGCTCCACGTCGGTCACTGCCGACATGCCCCCCCTGTCACACTGTGGCGTGTGCACGTCCTTGCCAACGCAAGGGTCAGGCAACACCAAGCCTCGCCGGGTGCTGCACGTTATAAGATGCATCGGTACTGTCACCAGTAACATGTAGATGGATCTAGATGCTAATAATGCTTCAGGGTGCGATTATTACAGAGAAGGGAAGGCTTGCATTTGAGGGGAAGGCAAACTGCGGGTGGGGTCCATCAAGCAACCGGCCAATAAGTATTACTGGCTATTGAACAGGTATATTGTAAAAGACACATAGAGGCTCATTAATTGGAGTGCACCCGGGCTCAAAAACAGGCATAAAAAAATGGCACACAACAGCCTGATCGTGTGGGCTAATTTGTTTACATCTGGTCTATCTAGTATGGAATCAGGATGGGTCCAGGGATATAAGATATCTAGTTGAAATCTCTCTGGCCATCAATTGATCAGGACGAGTACTACTGATGACACTGAAAGAATGGCTTAGGTGATCATAGCCAAAGAGTGCCAAGGTATACTTTCATTAAGACCAACCTTATCAGTTTTTAAATGGAAAACCCATTTTTGTTTGCGTTTCAGTAGGAGGTGGCTCATGTCTCCTCCTCTCCTGGGGCATTTAACTTTTTCTATGATTGTCCACTGAATATCGATGGCCTGATGGTTTAGCCTAGTAAAGTGGTCAACCATAGGAGCATTTTCCCGATGGGTCCTAATACATGATAAGTGCTCCTGAATACGTTTCTTAATTGGCCTTGTGGCCATGCCAATGTATCTTTTGTCGCAGGGGCACTTTATCATGTGAATTACATTAGGTGTATTACAATTGGTTACAGCCAGTTGTTTTCACAGTGTTTTTAAACCAAGGTCTAGAGTTTTAGCGCGTTTGGTAAATATGCACACGTTACACTGGCCACATGGTGTGTGTCCCTGTGGCGCAGTATTACTCTACAAGGTAGTCTGCCCTGTTGCCTCCTGGGCTGGTGTGTATGAGTGTATCAAAGTGTCCCTCAGGTTTTTTCTTTTTTTTCATAGCAAACTGTGGTAGTGGCAGATAAACTGGCCCTACATTGAGTATAGGCCACAGCTTAATGATTTCCCTGTATTATACCAGCTGCTGTGTCTTACCTGATGCTGCCCTATACTAGTTGCACCAGACTATTATTGTTGCTGCTACATTAGCCCTGCCTATACTAGTTTCTGTGTCTTACCTGATGCTAGTCGTTGCACCTTTCTACTATTGCTGCTGCCAGAATAGCCCTGCTCTACACTAGTTGCACCACACTACTGTTGCGGATCCCAGATCAAAACCGTACAATGTGCCTTAGCAACAGTCAAACGGCCACCCTACTGTACCTCCTCATACCTTTATTACATCTTGCCATCTCTACTGCTGCATTAACCATGTACCCAGCAGAAAAGGCACCTTGTCCGACCACAAAAAGAAACATCAGGCTTCGAGCCAGATTACCCCGTCTCTACGAGCCCATCTGCCATAACAAGATCCCTAATCCTCTTCTGAGACCTACCTCACAATACCCTAAAATTCACCCTAACCTAACTACACCCTGTTACAACTCCACCCAACCTAAACTTATCCCTATAACAATCCAGGACACACCCAACACAACTACTCTATCTGGAGCCTTGATCAGCGCTAGATCCCTAGTGGCCCATGCCACCTTATCCACAAACAACCTCGACCTCCTAGCAATCACCGAATCATGGCTGCACGAAGCAGCAGGCCCAGCACTTTCAATAGCCATCCTGGAAAACTACCAAATATTCAGAATGGATAGACCCAATAACAGAGGAGGCGGCCTGGCCATCATAGCAAAAACGAACCTCGAGCTAAGACCACTGCCTCAATCACCTCTCAAATCTTGCGAGCTCCTCACAGCCAAGTTGCCTATCTCTAACTGCCATACCGTAACCATTTATCTAATATATAGGCCACCTGGCCCCATTGGTTCATTCGAGGCAGACCTATCCAGCTTTCTAGCCAACACACAAAAGACATCTCCCAAATATTATTACTAGGCGACCTGAATCTTGGGTTGAACGACCCCGATGACAAACCAGCACAAGCTATAGCCAACATGCTAGCTGAACACGGCCTAATCCAAAAAGTGCTTACCCCTACCCATAATAAAGGTAGGACCTTGGACTGGATCGCCACCCTGAACTGCGAAACCACCATCACCAAAACCACTCCTCAACACTGGACAGACCATTACCTCATTGATTTCACCTTATCTCTCAATAAAGAAGTCAGCAAAGAAAAAATCATGGCACCACCACTGCCAACTAGAGCAAAAAAGAATACAACCCCTGAAAACCTCCTACCACTACTACTGCCAACCCTCAATGCTCTCCCTGACAACCTAAATCCAGAGTGCCTAGTAGAAAGCTACAACAATGCCATAAAGAAAGGACTAGACATCATTGCCCCTCTAAAACTGCAAAACAGCAAACAACAAGCCCACCTGAACGCCTGTTTCACCCCCCATCTGAAAGAACTTAGAATGCGTAAAAGGAAACTAGCAACTCAATGCTGCAATACCCCCACAGAAGAGAACAAACTACAACTTAAACTTTTCGCGAATAACTACAAAAAAGAAATCTTACTCACAAAAAAGAACCTTTTCAGTGAAAGAATCGAAAAATCCAGTTCCAACACCAGGGAACTATTGGCTATACTAAGGGAACTAGAATCCCCTATAACCCCCCCAGATAACATAACTAAAGACAAACAATGGTGCACCAGCATCCAAAACGCCTTAACTACTAAAATCGCACTAAACAAAGACTCCCTAACCACTAACAAATCATCTCCCAGCAACCATGCCAAAATAACCAACCCATCAGGCCCAAATCTCTTCAGGTTCACTAAAATATCCATCCTAGAAACAGAAAGGGTTATAGCCTCACTTAAACCATCCAACTGCAAAGGCGACAACTGCCCACCCCAGATAATTAAGGATGCTGCCAGGGACCTAGCTCCCCTTATAACCAATCTGATCAACGCATCCTTCTCCCCCAACACCATACCAAGTAATCTCAAAGAATCCTGGGTTCTGCCTCTCCTCAAGAAGCAAACCCTAGATCCTGCTATTCTCACTAATTACAGGCCCATCACCACATTGCCGTTCCTGTTAAAGATAATAGACAGGGTAGCATACCTGCAAATCCAGCAATATCTAGAAACTCACAAACTACTAGGTGCCCGCCAATCTAGATTCGGACCACAGCACGGTACTGAGATAGACCTAATTGATATTAAAACCCAGATCAACGAGATTAACGAAAAAGGAAACACCGCCATGCTACTCCTCCTCGACCTGTCGACAGCCTTCGACCTGGTGAATCACACAGTCCTGTGCGAACACCTGGCCTCGGCTGCCCACTTCTCGAAAGAGGCCATAGCCTGGATCCAATCATTTTTGGACAATCAAACCATGAGACTCTTCTCCTCACTAGCCTCGGAAGACCCCATCAAAATAACCTGCGGTGTACCCCAGGGCTCCTGCGTCTCCCCAACCCTCTACAACATCTTTACAAAGCCCTTATTTGACAAGTTGGACAGACTGGGTGTCTCATACACTAATTATGCAGATGACACCCAGATCCTCATACCCCTTTGGGCAACTTTGATTCGGATACGGCCTAACAAAATCTATCTCAGCATTTAGGCATGGATGGCCACACATGGCTTATGCCTGAATGAAAACCAAAATACTGCTCCTCGGCTCCAACGCCAATCTAAATAACTCAGCTCCAACTACAAGCCATTGAACATTGATGGCAATACCATCACAGTGGCCAAAACAGTAAAAACGTTAGGCTTACATCTAGATTCAGCCTTGTCACTAAAAAACAAGTAAACTCACTAGCTTCCTCCACCGCCTACACATGCAAGCTACTCAGGGCAAGTAGAGCATTCCTCTCCCAAGCTAGCTGCATCATCATCGCTAATGCCCTAATAGTCTCCAGGCTTGATTATTGTAATGCCATGTACCTAGGAGCCAACAAATACATAACCGACAAATTTCAAACACTGCAAAACAACGCACTCAGAACAGCCCTTAACCTACCTTACAAGGAACACATCTCCAACAAAAGAAGAGAACACAAATGGCTCAAAATCTGTGACCGCATCTCACTCAAAACGGCATCACTCACTTTCAAATGCTTAAACAATGCAGCCCCCCCTATCGCGCAACCAGAATAGTAAAAAAACCTCCACCCGCCCCACCAGAATGATTAACTCTTACTGCCTGCAGGTACCCAAATTCAGACAAAAGAAAACCGGTGGCAGTAGCTTCCCTGTCATGGCAGCCCAACATTGGAACGCCCTCCCATTCAACATCAGGACGGACCAATCCTACTACAGCTTTAGGTGAAACACTCTCACCTGGTTACGATCCAATGATCCCCATGACTAAACCGTGCCCTCTCACACTAACAGACCTTAGCCAACCTGACTGTATTTATGCACATTCCTTAACTGACTGACTGAAATGTAATTAACTGTATGTATATATGTAAATATGTCCTCTCACCAGATTCTACGTAATGTAATGCTATGCGAAATGTAATTAACTGTATGTATATATGTAATATGTCCTTTCACCAGATTCTACGTAATGTAATGCTATGCTTTATAATCATGTGTGCCTTATCCTGCAACCAAGCTTTTATGTAATCTTACCTTCCTGTTCTCTGTTGCGCAATGTTACCACTGGGTTTTGCGCACCATGCTGAATAAATAAACAAACAAACAAACAAACAAACAAACAAACAAACAGACTAGGGGTGAAGTTCGTGAATCCAAAATGGCATCCATTTAAAATGTTTTGACACACTTCATGTTTTTAATTGACCAATCTGCGGCCACGTATGATGTCCGCGAAGGTTCAGCGGCTACCTGATTGCTCTAGCAGCGTCCGTGGCCACTGAATCAGGAAGTGAGTGCATGGACGGGATAGAGATATCATTCATATTTTTAGACCTACATTTTGGGCAATTTAAAAAATCTACTGGACAGCTTAACATCAAATTTGCAAAAGCATGCTTTTGGGACCAGGCCACTGCTTCTCGCGCAAGCTTGGTGTAAATCCGTCCAGCGGTTTGGACTCTAGCCGCAAACAAAAATGTTTTCCATTCATGTCTATCTGGATTTCCAAAGTTTTGGGACCCACCTATAACTTTGCCCCCTTGAAGAAATGAGGATTCATTGAATGGCGCCAAAGATATAAGCCAGCCAAAAACAGTTCTTTTTGTGGGTTGAGCAACTTAACCATAACTACAGTGTCGCTACCACACACCCTGTAATATATAGTTAGATAAAGATTAGAGATAGAGGAATGCTTGTTTTAGTGTTTTATGAAGTGCTAAAATGCTGCCTTCCGGCTGCTTTTAAGCAGCTTGTGGCTTGGCATGTTTCAAACTATTTAAGCCTCAGTGCATGAGTGGGTCTGTGAGGAATCGAAGCATTCAAACAGTGGGTGTGCGCTCCTGGGCTTTTAACACATTTTTTAAAATGAAATTGAATGATGGTCGATGAACCTCCAGAAACTGTGTAGGGCTAATCCGCACACATTTTCCTATGCTCACTGCATGACAGTAACATAGACCTGTATACTCTGGGTGGACCCAGCCTACAAGCACAGTCCCCCTTGTCATATTTAGTTGGGATACGACAGCCAGGATTACATCATGTCTTCCCAGAAGGCGGAGGGTCAACCCTTCCCCAGCCATGGCCAGGCTAATTAACTAAAAAAGGCTCCATATAGCTGCACTGTCCTTTTGTATAGCTCAGTAGCTAGTGGCAGCATTCACATACTAATCAGAGTTTAATTCAAACAGGCCCACATGGGGCCTGGCTGCAGTCTAGCAAAGGACACAGGAAACTACAATACCCTTTCATATGCACTGTTTCAACCTGAAGCCTGGTCTCACCGCAGCTTCAAGGGAGATCTGCCGCTTTAATCAGGAACCACAGAGAGATCTACTGACCACAGAGACCCTTTGATCCACAACAGACAGGAAGATGGGTGGGACTTAGTATTACATGTTTTCAACCTTTTATCTTTTCTGTTGCAAAGCACTGTTGTTATGACCTCATGCATACATGAGATTGTTGGCGGGGTCCCAGGATTGGTTCATTAAGGTAGGCTTAGCCTACACCAATCCCTGTGGGCCATTTGGCTCTAAAGGAGTGTGGAGTCCTTATTTTTGGCACATCATCTGAAGACTTTGCAAGGAGTAGCAAGAAGAACTCATTTGGACCCTAGCTGGAGGTACAGTCTGCCTTGCATCTTACACCAGTGAAGGAAGGCCAGGACCTCCAAAGAGGGAAGCAAGTTCCATCCCCTAAACATCTCCCAGTGAATCCTGAGGACCCCCCACAGCTCCAGGACTGGTACCCAGCCAGCACACAGAGTTCCCTGCTAGGCCTTGCAGCAAGCTTCTTCGTTAGGAGGTGCCAGATAGTCTCTGAACCAAACCAAGGACAAGGCAGCTGCCTGCAACACTTTCCTCACCTTTGGCCCATCCACCTTAAAGGACAACACGAGCACCGTCAAGAAGCTAAAAGTGCATCGACAAGCATCTATCGATGTCCACCTTTAAGGACATTTTCAAGCCAGTCGAGCCCCTCGAGCTGCAACACACTGCACTGCTGACTGTTGTTACACTGCAGTCGCTAAAGCCGCCTGAGGCGTCACAACTAGTGTTTTAGAACCACCAACCAGCACTGAGATAATGATTCCTGAACCCGAAGTCTTGTGTAGGCCAGCCTGCAGCAGTCCATCCAGCCTCGCTCGCCGAACTGTCTGCCGTCTGATACCCGCAGCTGTCAACCATCTTGAACTCTGTCACAGAAGCTGCCAAGTGCCCTGAAATCAACTCGAGTCTGTTGATCAGCAAGAACACCTTCAAGCACCAGGTACATTGTGGTTCTTTCCCCAGGTCCTTCTTTGAAGGCCCCTAATAACATTTTACAACCCATTGCTCCCTTTATGCTGAAACCAAGTATCCTTGAACTGTTGTGATTATTTACTATACCGACTACCCTCCTGTCAGTATCCAGAGTGCATTCCTTTCCTTTCTTTGAAATTGTCTGTACTCTGCATTCCTTTACAGCACTGGTCGGCAAACGGTTGATCGCGAGCGACCAGTTGCTCACCTTAGCCTTTTAAGTTGCTCGCACTCGGCTTTCAGAAAGAAAAAATAATAAATAATGATGCAAGGAAGTGCTCTGACCAATCACGTGGCTGCAAATCTCTAAAGCATATAGAATGTGTCCTGTGATTGGCCAGAGCAGGTTCCTTGCTGAAAGCTGTGCCCCCATTGGCCACAGTGGTTTCCTTTTGTGCTCTGGAGTTAGCCCGGGCTTTCTCTTTTAAAAGCACCATGGCACACAGTTTTTGCATCTTGGAGCTGTGCCGGGGCTTGGATTACAAGGACGGAGGTTAACTGAAGCTGCATGTGAGGAGAAGTGAGGCCAGGTCGGGTCGGGGGAGGTAGATTGTGATTATTATTTTTTGTTTTTGTGCCGAGCTACTGTGACCCCTCCTCCTTTCATGTGTGCACAGCTGTTTGCGCTATCGGAGGAGGGGTGTCCAGCTCGGCAGCAACTCTCTGTGGAAAGGAGCCCGGGGTGAAATTGAGGCATTTAGCTATCATGCTTAATGTCTCTGATTAGTCCTGGGCTCATTTGCAATCAAATAAACTACTTTTAGATGGCAGGGCTCCGGCGAGCAAGCCCTCTCAGGACTTTCTCGCCGGAGCCCTGCCATTTCTAAGGGTAGCTTACATTAGCCCAGGAAGAAGCGGAGACATTCAGCATGATAGCTAAATGTCTCAGTATTGCGTGGGGCTCATTATCTGTCACATGAGCTACATTTGGAAACGGCAGGGCTCTGGGAGCAAGCCTTGCTCCTTTCCCAATTGTGGCAGGCTAAAACGTTGTCCGTGTGTAAGGCAGTCATACGGACATCGTTTCAGCCTGCCACACTTAGGAAATAAGTAAGGATTGCTCACAGAGCACAGCCATTCCTAATGTTGCTCCTGTAACTGAAAATGTGCCCAGGGTGAAGCAGAGACATTAAGCATGATAGCTAAATGCCTCTGTTTTGCCCTGGGCTCAATATCTGTCACAGGAGCTACACTTGGAAATGACAGGGCTCTGGGAGCAAGCTCTGCTTCTTTCCCAAGTGTGGCAGGCTAAAACGGTGTCAGTGTGAAAGACAGTCATAAGGACACTGTTTCTGCTTGCCACACTTAAGAAATGAGCAGGGCTTTCTCACAGAGCCTCGGCCATTCCTAATGTTGCTCCTGCTCCTCGGGGTCGGACTGACCCATAACATTGTCTCTGGCACCAATCAAAGTGTAGCCCACAGTTGCAAATGGCAATTCATTGGGGCCAGTTTTATCTTTTAGTTGCATATGGCAGCTGGCAGAGCTTTTCTGGGAGTAGACAAACATAAAGGCATTTAGCTATCATGCTTAATGTCTCTGCTTCATCCTGGGCTAATTTTCAATTACAGGAGCAACATTAGGAATGGCAGTGCTCTGTGAGCAAGGCCTGCTCACGTGATGTTCATTGTGCATTTTAAAGAGCACATTTTCTGAAACACTGAGCAAAACCTACTAGCCACATAGTGAAGTAACCCCAAAACTGGCCCACTTTCACCCAAAAACTGTCCCACACCAGCATTTTGCATTTCTGGTTCAACCATGGGCCTATTGCTCATAGGCCAGTTTGAGCCTGCTGTAACTGAAAATGAGCCCAGGACGTGGCAGAGACATGGGGCCTCATTACGGGTTTGGAGGTAGCCATGCCGTTTTTAGCGGCATGGGTACCTCCAAACTCGGGTCCTGGTCCGGATCCTGCAAAAAGTGACTTACTGGGCCATTCTGACCTTGGAGGGCCCGGTAATTCCCTTTAGCGGGACCCAGACCCGGTACATCCCCATTCCCATTTGAGCCCCCATAGAGCTCAATGGGAATGGGGAGGATGCTAACAACGGGCCCGTTAATGACGGCCCGTTGTTAGCATCCTGTTCTGCTAGCGGGTCCCGCTATGCACGTCTGGTCTGACCAGGCGTGCAGAGCGGGACCCACAGCAGAACTCGTAATGTGGCGGCCCGGAATGAACAGTGCCGGTCCCTTACCGGCACTGTTCATTCCGTGGGCGACACACTTGTAATGAGGCCCATTAAGTATGATAGCTAAATGTCTCTACTTCATGTGTACATTTTTGGCAATTCCAGGCTCCAACGAAAAAGTGTCCCACACTGCAAATGGCAATTAATTCCTTTTCTGACACACTGAGTATTACCCGAGGGGGAGGTTTTTGATAAAATATGATACAAATCATGCATTTTAAGGAAGATTTATCCAGTAGCACTGATCAAAACTATTAGCCACAAGGTGAACTAACTGATCAAACTGGCCCACACTATCATTTCTGTTTGTGGTTCGGCCATTGCCCTAGAGGCCTGTCCGAGCCTGGACGGGAGTGTAATTTTGCCCCTGTGGATATTCTGCATGTTTGTCACCAAAAATGAAAACAAAAAATGTGTGTGTGCTCTGCTTTTCATTTACTTGGTGTAACAGGGTTTCTGTCCCGCTCTCCCTCTCCCCTCTTGCTGGGCTGAGATTTAGTGAAGTGTTAGCATGCATCTTGCAAAATGAGCAAGTGCTGCTCAATTAACAGTGGGAAGGCTGCTTCATCAATATGGCAAGTGAATCTTAAGTGCATGGTTGAAGGAGAGAGCTGGACAGGCCAAAGCTGTTTGGCAGGCATAGAAGTAGTGAGGGGAAAGGCGGAGTTCAAAAAGCAGAATGCTGACGAAAGACAGCTCAGCCGGTTAGGTGACTGTTGCTAAATTGTGATATTTAGACCTACTACTTTTGCTTTTTTTAAAACTATTTTTGCTGCTCACTGTGCTCCAACTTGGCTTGGTTTTGACATGGGGATGGCCAGTCGCTTCCATCAGTATGGAAATGTGTGCCCTTGTACCCAAAAAAACGTGGTGTCCATGCCTGGAGTAATTGGCAGGCTAGGGGGAAAGGAGATGGCTCATTTTCACAGCAGTCCTTAAATTGGGCTTCATATGTGAAGGAGAAAGGACAAAATGGTATTTTCTCATGTTCCTTTTCATGGCCCCATGCTGTCACCTGCAATTGCTTTATTGTTGCACTGGCCCTCATGTAGTCCCATATCACTTTATTTGACAGGCAGATAGACTCACCATCCATTCATACCAGAGATCCTTGCAGAGAGGACTGACTGTAGCAGGACCAACATTTGTAATCAATTATTTTGACTTTAGGGCTTTAAAGGGCAGTCAACAAAGTAGGCTTTGACCTACATCATCCTTGGCTAAATTCTGTGACTTGGCATAGATGCATACCACAAAGTTAATATTTTACAGAATTGTGTATGTGCTAAAATGACACTGGTTTTTATTTTTTGACTAAGCAGAACTTTGTGTGCCAAATTATTTTTAAAACCATAACACATTGAAATCCTCCTCCGATTACATTCCACATGCAGTCCCAAAAGAAACGTACAACCGACACTTGTGAAATCATGGATGCAGAAGTAGGTGGACCATCCAACAAAAGGCAGAAGACGTATCATTTTTATCAGGAGTTGGAGACCGATTTCTTTTTGGCAAGCGTAAAAGGGAAGTGTGTGTGTTTAATCTGCAGTGCCAAAGTTGCAGTGGGAAAAAATAATGTCGAGAGGCATTTTGCGACAATGCATACACATAATGAAAATAATGTTCCTAAAGGAAGCCGTCTGCGATCCCAAAAAGTAGTTGAAATAAAAGCTGCCCTGCAGATGCAACACTCATTTTTTACCCAACCAGCAAAGAAAGCAAATGCTGCAACAGAGGCATCCTTCAAAGTTGCAAATTATTTGGCAAAACACAAATATACTTTTACAGATGGTGCAGCTGTGAAAGGTGTGATGGCTCTCGTGGCTGAGTCCGTTTTAAAGATTTGTAAAACCGCTCTGAACTGAAATTATGTCTGTCATTACGGATGTGCAGTTAGGTGCAAACACAATGGCAAGGAGAGTATCTACACTATCAGCCAATGTGATGGGGCAGTTAGAAAAAGATTTGAGCAAGTTGATCTCTGCTCCGTACTGTTCAGCTCACACCATAAAGACCCATGCCAATTTTATCCAGTGAGTATGACGGTCCGTGGCTGGACAGCAATCTATAGAAGATTGCAGTTAGAGGCACCCTATGACCTGCAAGCACCACTATGGAATTTCCCAGATATCTCCCCCACATTCTACGAAGTGCTCCAGAAAACATGGGACCCCAACAAAGAGTTTAAGATTCGAGACATGTTCCTTAATGGCAAATATGTAACTTTAGATGAATTCAAGAACGCAATTGGTGGAGGGCCACTTAGGACACTCCAATATCTCCGTTTGAGGACTGCGTTCAGTGCTAACTGGCCGCTGTTCACTGAGGAACCCCCAGTGTAAGGCCCAGGGTATATACACTATATGTATTAATACAAACACATAGCCCAAACTTGAATGACATTATGACTAAATGGGAGGGAGACATGGGGGTGGTGATAAGAGAGGAGAAATGGACTAAATATTGCCAACTCACCAAGGCCATATCGTTAAATGCAGGTCTATACACCGGCCAAAACAGCCAAATTCACTGCGAATTGCACAGGGGAATGCCAAAAATGTGGGGAGCCACAAGCGGGATCATTTCATATGTACTGGGCATGCCCTGTGGTGGCCCGATATTCTGGGGAGTAGTGGCGGAGACTATTGAAGAGATAAAACAAACACCAGCTACTCTCACCCCGCAGAAATATTTGTTTGGAGATATTGGAAAAATGAAAGAAACCACTAGAAGACTCTTTGTTTCTTGTATAGTTGCTAAAAAATGTATATTACAAAGCTGGAAAAGTCCCTCTGCACCGCAATTAGAACATTTTCTTTCTGAATTGTCATTTGTTAATGAATGCGGGGAACAATATGTGCTGACACTGCCTAAAACTAGTCGCCCCAAGAACATTTGGGCTCCATTTAGGATGTACCTATGTGATATGATATCGGATTATGAAGCCTCTCTTGGGCCTATGCCAAATATGTGAAATCTGACGATGTAAAATTATCGGAAATGCATCCTACAATGTGTTGTGAGGGAGTGCTATTTGTATCTGTCAAGACCATTAATAAACTTTTTTTCTTTTTTTTAAAGAAAAATATTTGAGCATATGCAATTTTTTCATTCAGTGTGATGAATTAGTTTATGTAAGTGATACTGCCCAGCTGGCACTGTTTGCTCGAATGGTGTTTGAAGACTTCATCAACAAAGAGGAATTCTTGACCTTGTTGCCTCTGAAATCCACAACCAGGGGTGTTGATATTTACAATGAGGTCAAGAATTATTTTGTCAAAGCAAACACTCCATTGAACAATTTGGTGACAATAACAAGAGATGGTGCAGCAGCAATGGCTGGGCGTCCTTCTGGTTTTGTTGCGTGTCGTAAAGCAGACCCTGATTTCCCGCCATTATTGCACTACCACTGCATCATCCACCAGCAGGAAATGTGTGCCAAACTGATGGGGTTTGATTGTGTAATGGCCCCTGTTGTGCAATTATTTCAATTTGTGCAAAGGCCAAACAGCACAGTGTTCAAAATATTCCTGGAAGAACTATCTGCCGCACATGGTGATCTATTGCTACACACGGAAATCCGATGGCTTAGCGGGGGAAAAGACTACGGCGCTTTCTTTCACTTTTGCCAGAAATCAGACTTCAAGGGTCAAGAAATGAAGACATTTGCAATTATGCAGCATTTCTTGACTAATTGATTTGGCATTTCTGCCAGATGTTACTGAGAAATGAAATACCCTGAACTGTGAACAGCAAGGCAAAGTTAAACCATTGCTGACATGATAAGCGCAGTAAAGCCATTTAAGTCCAAATTTAACCTTTTCAGTGAACAAGTGGTGAAAAGGAAAATGCATCATTTTCCTTCTGTAATCCAAAAACTGTCAGAGAATATAGCTAGCCCTGAACTCCTGAACAATGACAAATACAGCAGTCTCCTGAGCAGGCTTAAGGAGGAGTTCAGTGACTGGTTCAGGGATTTCGAAAGGATTGAACCGCATGTGATGTTCATCGCAAACCTCTTCATGGAAGTCAATGTTTGTGAGCTTACAGATGAAATGAGTGAGCTTTTTTTATCTGAACAGTTTTGCTATGGAAATGGAGATTGTCAGTCTGCAAGGGGACGTTCAGTTGAAAAGCAGACAATGTCACACCAGTTTCTGGAGCCTTGTGATTACAAGGAGTACAGTAGCCTTTGCGCAGCAGCATAAAAAGTGACTTCTCTGTTTGGTCCCACCTATCTCTGTGAATCTGCATTTTCAGATATGAACTTTCTCAAATAGAAATTTCGAACCCACCTGACCGATGAGCAGAGTGACTCCATCCAATCTGCTGTATCAAGTTATACACCAGACTACAGAGCACTGGCAGATGGCATGCAGTGTCAGCCTTCACATTGAATGTCCCAATCGTTTTCCTACATTGTGAAAGTGTTTTCATGAGACAGCTTCTAATAAAAAAGAATGCAATAAAGAGGCCTTTAACTTATTAACATAATCATGAAGGCATATGTTATTCCCTCTAATTTTAAAGGGAAAACTAACAGCTAAAAAGATAAAGTACAAGTTCCAATGTTTATGAACATACCCCACCCCTGATATCGCCTGCAAGTAGCTCTCCACTGTTGGCTCTCCACTGAAAGTAGCTCAAGCCAACATAAAGGTTGGAGACCCCTGCTTTACAGGGTAGGTTGTGTTTTGTGGTGTGCTAGAACTGTCTGATGTGATCATAATAAAGTAGATATTTGTGTACAGCTTGACTGGGCAGTCCCATTTACCATTGGGTAATAATTGTATTTTCGCCGTGTTGCATCTAACCAACGATCCACAACCTTTCGGAGATAAGCCTGCCATTCCGTTCACGTTACCAAAATTGGACAAGGAGGTTTATAATTTGCTTGTGTTTCCAATCTGTTCGGATCCCTTCTGGTCTACTAGAGGCTTATTGATGCTTTAGAAACCGGTATTCATCCCAGACAACTGGTGCCCCAGAGGTTGATACTTCACAAGGTCTGTGCAGAGATTCTGGCTTAGACCCCTGAGAAGGTGTCAAGCCCTTGAATGCCCTTTCTACAGCTAGAGGAGCTGTGCGGCCCTGCGGAAATGTTAACGTGAGTGTGGGCTTCAATCTGTAAGTTGCCCACTGACCTGCCCTTCCTTGTTGGGGATCCACCAGTATTTTGAAGACAGCACTCCTCGCAAGCAGGCGTTGGGCTTTTCTGTTAATCATCTGTGGATGCCACGTCTGCCCAAAAGTACATTCATGCGCTACACTTACCTTCTTGCCTTAAACATACACTCGGGGTGACCCCGGAAAATGTCCACAAGTGGCTACGCCAGAGCTGTGAGCCCAGCCCTCGTCAGACAGAGGCATTTTCGATGGCAGGGGCATGAAGACAGTAGAGCAGAGTAGGTGTCAGTGGATTTGTGATTCTAAAGCAGAATGGCAGCAGGCGAGGTTATGGGCAGAAAAGATGGGCTACCTTGCCCCCCTTCTTCTGACATTATCTTCAATGCGCTTCTGCATTATGTAATATGTGCTACTTCTTGAGCCATTCATCTTTTATGAGCACCTGATTGCTTCTTTTAATTGAATACTCTCCTGGAAGCAAAGCAGACACCCGCCCAGCCCCCCACTGCTCACTCCCGGGAAGCCCTGTGCAGGGTGTGCGAGAAGGCGAGGGCAGAGAGCGCCCCAGTATTGGCTGCAGCGGCAGATCGATGACACTGACGGGCAAAGGTGATCCGTCTCTGAGACAGGAAGCCGGGTGGGCTGAGGCGATAAAGAGCAGGAGGCAGTCGATGGCCCTGATCACAGGGCAAGGTCATCAGAGGGTGGAAGTGAAGCCCGGTGCCCGGGAGACAGGCCCAATGCTGGTGAAATCCCCACATTTCCGTGGACGCTTGGAGGGGCAAAGGGACCAAGCATTGCCCTCAAATTATTAAGCTGTTTGGTAGTTTAGTTCCTTGAGCTCCTTCGGCGAAGCTGTGTGTAGTCTGCAGGCTACAGGCGTGGATCCATCTCTTTCAATGCAATGTCAGATAATTTGGTGCTTTCACATTACAGAAGTTGCTAATTTCCCCACAAAACATATAGCCGAGGTCAACAAAGTAGCAATTCAGTTTCAGTCCACGACCTCCTCTAGTCTGTCCTCCCCCTTCATCAGTCCACGAGGCCCCTCTCTGTTGCATCAGTGTTGCATTCTGCTGAAGTACACGTAAAACTAAGGGCCGTCCCTTATATTTATTTATTTATTACATTTGTACAGCGCCTAAACCCAAGGGCATCAGGGCGCTGTTGCAGACCAGTTACATTAAAAGCTTAGAGAAAGATATGTAGGGAAAATGGAGGCGGTATTTAATTAGTCTCTATTGTTAATGTGCAAACCATACGGGGGCAGACACCAACTTATAAGGGTACACAACATTTGGGTGCTTAACATTAGCCACTTGAACATAAAACATACACATGTGTTTACCAGCTGGTGCACTGTCATTCGTCTTGCTGCCTTTGGTGAAAGTTGTCCTGTTTAATAAAGCAAACATACTCTCTGTGTCCTATCTTTTACTAAACAAAGTCATTTGCAAGCAAAATTAAGCTGGTTTGTGTTCTTTGTGAAAACTTGATGTCATTATGATCTATTATGTTATGTTGTGTTACTTGTATAGCACTTTACACACTGACGGGCTGTCTCAAGGCACTATAGATGGAAAGGAGAAAGACAGATGGATTAGGAGGAGGGTGGGAATAACCGGGGCAAGGGGCAACATAGTAATTTCATGGTGGTCTTTATGGAGCTTTCAAAGTGCTGAGGGTGAGGAGCATAGGCGTCCCTAGGGGTGGAACGGGGGTAACTGCCCTCATAATTGCCATTTTGGCTCCCCGACCCCCAATTGGTGCCCTGCTGCCCTGGCAAACAACTCTTTTAAGGAGCTCTGAAGGTGCTCCTTCAACCAGCTGAGGGCAATCACATGTTTGCAATCTCTTTGTTTGCTGAGCATGCTCTTTCTTCTGTTCTCAAGTGAGCGAAGCGGGAATAGATGGCCATGACTATCACACTACCAGTGGGGGGAGTGGGGGAATTCATTGGATTACCCACACAAATGCCTTGTGATTTGTGAGCACCTACCTTTGAGTTGTATGGAAAGGTATTCTTGTAAAGATGTTATTTGTTTGTCAAACTGCTCAATTGGAAGTACATGACTCTATTGAGCTGACAGCAATTATTAGGAAGCTGAGCTGCGGGTTCATAGGCGCTAACTTACGATTTTCACTGTGGGAGGAAGAAATTCCCCCAGCCATGCCTAGAATAGGAGCAAGCAGCCAGTGCACGTTACAGCACCTATATTTGTAAGGATTCGCAAAAACGCCATTAGATTTACAGCCACCTTTAAGTTGATCACGTCTCAATAAGTCCCTGAACCTGCTGAGCTACCTTGGTTGCTTTCCACTTTAGGACATGTCACTCTACCTTGCAAGCATTCAACATCACTTCCGGGTCTCTTATTGTACTCAAAATCACTTTATCAACAACAGTGCAGTTCACATTCATGACTTCGAAGTCAGTTGTGTTTCATCTCCAGCCACACTGACACGGTAAAACAGACTCTTTTTTGCGTGCGTATTAGTTGAAGCTGAGCTGGGAGAGGTGTCTCTTCGGCGAACCACCATTTCTCATGACACATTATTTGAAGCCGAGCCTGGAGTGATGTCTGTTTAGTTAAAAGGAAACTGTCTCTTGCGGAGTGCAAACTATTAGGTGGTGCAACTGCGAGTGATGTCTTTTCATTAAAAGTATCCTGTCTCTTATTGTGCACACCACACGCTGCATGCATTTTCTTTTAAAAAACAACGACTAAGAGCAGGTGACTATCACGTGTATAACCCAGTGGGAAGATTAAAGACATCTACCATTAGTCCATGTCAGGTGTTAGATGCTAAACCAGTGTGATCACTTAGAGCCTGATAGAGTTTGGTGGCATTACCTTGACTAATATGACCAATCTGTTACATTTGCCCCATCTGGTATTTACCCAGTACCCCGTTAGTACAGTATGATATTAAGTCATGTGGATCTTTCCATTATTCCCCATATTGAACTCCATGGGAGCCTGTATTTGCTGCACCATGTGCAGTAATGACCACACATGGTGCTGAATTGTTGTGGTGAAATGTACTGTCAAACAAAAGCAGCCAGTAAACAATTCAACTTTGATTTTGGTGGGTTGGTAAAGCACCGCGTAAGGTTAAAGTTGCAATCAGACCCTTAGTCATCAGAACATCTCTACAAATCTGTCTGTTCCCTAGACTGCAACAGACAAACTAGCAGGACCCTTCCAAAGACCCAAGGAAACAAACCTTTCAACCTCTGGACACCTTAGGCTGGGAACACCTTGGACAGTGCTTTTAATGGAGAAAGATGCAGGTTCTCACCAATCTAGGCTTAAAGTGTGCTGGTGTTCAGCCCCAGCAGGGTCCAAAAATTGCTCTCACGCTGGGGTCCTACTGGGGATGCTTGGCCGATTTCTACTAATCTCACTCTGTGTGTCCATTTGCAGAGTTGTCTATCTCTCAATTTCCTTGTGTGTCTCAAACTTTGTTTCCCGTTTTATTGGTCGCTCGCCTCACCTCACCACACCCCAACCCCGGTTTGGTTCTCACCCCCATCTTTAACTCTCTGTATATGACCCGCATTTTTCTGAGTCTGGCCCCTGGGAGCATGATTAGCTGAAACATCTCAGTCAGTGGTTCCAACATAAATCTAATTATAATGGTTAACCCTTTTCACTCTTTAACTTTACATTTGATTATCCGCCTAATGCAGCAATCTCTCAAAGATGTTTGTCAACTACAGACCTATTTCACCACTTTTCTGAAACAGTATTGTGATGTTCAAAAGTATGGAGGGTTTGGGAATTCCCAATTTTTGCAGGTAAGGAACCATGAGATTATTTGTCAAGGAATAGACAGTTTGTTAAGTTGTGCAGATGGTATGTGACCCCGCTTTGCAATGTAGGCACTTGGCCACATACCTTCTGAGCTGCAGTTGGGATACATATTTAGGTTTCGGGGTTCAAGAACACACACTTTTAATGTTTAATTGCAAGTACACAAATTACACATTAAAGCAATCTGAAAATGTATGTATCCATATACAAACACGCCAAGCTAAACAAGTATAATTGCAGCTTAATTTTATACAGGCCAAAGGACAAGTTCAGGTCCCAGAAAACAAAGTAATACAACACTAAAAATCTCCTCTCTTTTACACCACTTAACTTTCAGAACTTAAAGACACACAAAATAAATGTTATGATAAGGTCACCTGCCTAAATAATTCTTTAAGACAGACTTTCAGCTTAGTTATGCAAAGTCTAAAAAATATTTGAATACCCACATAAAAGCAAATATTTTCTTTTCTGCATGTCAAACGAGCTGACATTTTAGATAAAACTAAGATTCAAAAGGTGAGTGGCAGGTAACTGGAGCGGTCTGTGGGGTTCTAGTCCGAAACATCCCATCACAGTCACAATTTCAACCACATAAACATTTGCACATAAGAAAAGCCACTGCTAGCAAAACAAACAGGATACCAAATGATGTCCAGGCCCTTCTTAAGGCACTGGCTGTGCAGGGATGTCCCAGACCCTCCAATCATGAATAGATCCTCCGCAGGAAACCCCTGGAGGGCCCTGTGAGCGACATCTACAGCTCAATTTGCCAAATGGTGTTTCGTGCCCAGTGAACACACTAGCGGCCCTGGAGCTGCATGTTTGGTTCTCCTTTTTTCTGCCTAATGGGCCGTGAAGGGGACATGATGGGCACTGTGGGTGGGGGAGAGAGAAGGAAGAAGTAGGCTCTACTTTCCACAACAAAGGCTGCAGGGGCATATCGCTTTACAGTCAAATTAAATGTTTTATTTGTCACCTGCCCCCTTAATAGAGTACCAGTACTCTCTTTCATCTTGGAGAAGTCCAGGTAATCAATATGGTAAAATTGAAAAGTTCAGGTAACGAGGGCCGGTTCAAGCATTTAAAGCACTGAGCTTGGAGATTGCAACCCGGTCATGTCAGTCGTCCCAACTTTTCTCCCCATTACACATAACACACTGGCACCACCCCACAGTCGTCATAAATGGAACCAAAACAATAACACCACCTCATCAACTCTATTGATTCACTATAACCCTAAAAGTAGTTGGACTACTCAGGGGCCACAGCCCAACTTTCGCTTCCTCAGCCTTTCAATCTATGGCACCTTTAGATTGCACACAAGGACTATAACACGAACAGCCAGCAGATGTGTGCCTGCTAGCACCATCCCAACCACTGGAACCTTGGGGAGAAGCTCAGCGTTCATCAGATAGTCTGCTACAGCTCTATCTTCATCGCGTACTGTGCTCTGCCAGGGACTTTCCCAGTGTACCAGCGCTGCCATTTAATAGAATGCATAGCCAAGTGTCAATGGCACACACCACATAGAACCATACCAACACTCAAGACTCGGATACCTCCAGCCCCCACAAAAAAATAATACATAAATAAATAAACGCCACATGCTTCCTATTTGCCTGTCCCTTAATGATTATCCCCTCTTTTGTTCTGGCAAAACCACGCGCCACAAGGCCACCAGAAATTTCACAGATGCACTATACAAGACCACTTTATCTTATATTACAATAACCATAAGTTTGGGTAGTAATAACACTTTTAGAGCAGTTAGAAGAGGGAGGTAAAACTTCAATATGATTATTATTGTTAAACTTGAAATACTGGACCAGGGATCGAGCTAACATTGTTATGAATTAACTATTTAAGACACACATTAAGGAAGAAAGGTGAATTGTCATTTGAATTGTCATTTTGGAGTTGCAGCATGTCAGTTTAGCTGGGGTGCCTATCAGGTTGCTGTGGGTTGGATTTAAAGGTTTCTGAAAAAAGGGGCGCTTGTGTGTGATTACTAATTTTTTCATTTTTTTATTTTTTTTTGGTTATGTAATGTTTCACTAATTGTTTTAAAGAAATAGCAACAAATGATGATGAAATGTGTTTAAGGAAAAATGCACAGTAAAACGCTTAGAAGAATGAAGCCTTTGGAGGTTTTTTAGGGCCTTTTTCCAGCTGTTGAATATGAGATAACTTTATAGGGTGTAAATTAACCGGATGCAAAACATGTATTGTTGCATGCCTCCTCTGAACTTGCATAATGTCATCTTGTTTAAACAGCTTGTTAACATGTGTATTTACTGAAACCAGTTTGCCCCGTTGACCCTTATTTGATGTACCACCACCCCACCTCTCCTGGTTTTAATTGTGCCCCTGATTTGCCCCCCCCCCACCCCAATATTGATGTCTAGGGAGGCCCTGGTGAGGAGTAGTGAGAGAAGAATGTGTAGAGGAGGATGCAGAATATCTATGTCAATTTCAATGGCACATTGGCCCCATTCCCCCCATTCCAAATGGCAGTTGGGGAAAGAGTGGGTGATTCTGAAGTCATTCTCTGGTGAGGGTGTGTTCCTTGGGATTGTGGGAGTGGTGCTCTATAGCAGACCCTTTTTTCACATTCATTAGAGAAAGACATTGGGCCTCATTACGGGTTTGGCAGTAGCCGTGCCTGTTTTTCAGGCACGGCTACCGCTAAACTCACTACCGGCACCGCCACCTGCTATCGGGAAATAACCGGCCCATTACAAGTTGAATGGGCCGGTAATTGCCCATTCGCGGGTGGCGGCATTGCCGGGCACCCCATCCCCATTTTGCCCCATAGGGCAGAATGCGGGTGGGGAGCATGGTTGCACCGGCACCATTGACAACAGTGCCGGTGCAATTACGAGTTATGCTTGCGGGTGCCGCACACCCCGCCTGGTCAGACCTGGTGGGCTGTCAGGCACCCGCGAGCAGAACTCGTAATTCAGCGGTACGGTATGAACGGCGCCGGTGCCTTACCGGCACTGTTCATACTGTATCCAGCAATATTATAATGAGGCCCACTGTCATGTTAGGTGTGAGATTATCGAGTATTACCTCTTCTATGTTCAGGACCTTTTGTTAAAGTAAAAACATGTTTTTTTTAAAAAAGATGCTCAATGTGTCAGATGTATCCTAGGGACAAGGTTCTCTCCCTAGGCAAGGAGAGGCAAGATGATGCACTGAAACTTCCCAGAGGTCACCTGTCTAGAACTTTTAGTTATGCTGATGAATGCTATACTTCATGCAGAATAGTGGAACACACGAGGCTGTCTCTGATTGGTACCGCATGCGTGGTAATGCGGTAGTTGCAATTTGGTTGGCTGTGTTAGTTGCTGGTACAAGGTGAGTTTATGGCTGCATTCTATTGCTACCCCATCTAAACTTGAGTGACCCTAGGGTAAGAATATCTGTGACATATCAGTGGGCAATCGGAATGGAGCCCCTGCCAACTAACATAGCATGACCTGACATAACGTTGCATAGCCAAAGATTCCACAGCTTAGCTTTACAAGGAAAAACAGGGCGTGTCAAATTATCACACGGCATAGCAAGGAATGAAAAGTCAAGTTTAGGTATGACAGTCATAGCAGGACATGGCAGTTATGAACCCATTATCACACTGTACCAGTCTGCCTTTCTCTCCTGATCGCATTCACATAGGGTCCTGATTCAAGGAATTCTTTGCGTGGTTCAAAGTAACTTTGCACTGCTGATAAGTGACTTTGCACTGCCGGCACAAATCCTGATTCATGGGACCATGCAAAGTGTATTTTTGCAGTGCAAATTCCAGACAAACTCAGTGCATAGTCATTTTTGCAGTACATAATGGCTTTGCACGGTCTTTGACATTTCCCACTAAATGTGGTACAGTGAGAGAGGGTATGCCCAGACGTGGGTCCCTTGCTCGCTGCACCATAGTGAACCAAGCTGCACCTCACTGAGGAGGCCCAACAAGGCTGACACATGTCTGGGGTTGCTTGTGTTTCTGTGCAGAGGAGACCTGGCCTAGCAGTTTGGGCTGGGCTGCTACCATTGGTGGCAGTACCTGACTGATTTGCATATGGCTGGACCCCTTTTGCAATGGCGCAGATGGGCTAAAAAACGGTGGTGTGGGAGGTTGCCCAGAGCAATGCCAGTGGTTCAGATTCATTCAAAACCTTCCACCCATCACTTTTGTGGTTATAGTATATATAGCCACTGGAACCAGGTCCCTTACAACCGTTTCTAATTGTTTTACTGTGTAATATTGGCTACTAATTGTGCTATGATATATTAATCCACTGGGACCAGGTCTCTTGCAGTATTTTCCAATAGATTTAATGGTTAGTATTGGCCACTAAATGTGGTATGGAATATGTATCCACATGAACCAGGTCCCATCCACTCTTTTCTAATTATTTTAATGAGTAATGTCGACCATTCAGTGTAGTATTTTATATTTGTCCACTGAAATCAGGTGCCTTGCCCCCTTTCTAATTGACTTAATGGGTAACATTGGTCACTAAATGCTGTATAGTATACATATCCACTGCAACCTGGTCCCTTGCAGTCTTCTCTCATGGAATTAATGGTTGTAATATTACCCAATAATTGTGGCAAGGTACATGTATACATTGGAATTATTTCCCTTGCTGCCTTTTCTAATTGATTTAATGGGTAATATCGACAACTAATCGTCGTATATTATATTATATGTACCCAGAGGAACTAGATCCCTTGCACTAACTGATGTAATGGGTAATATGTATCACTAAATGTGGTATAATATATATATATATAGATATAGATATAGATATAGATATAGATATAGATATAGATACACACACAATGGAATAAGGTCCCCTGTTTTTTTGTCTAATTGATTTAATGGGTAATGTCCACCACTAATTGTGGTATACTACATGTCTCCACTGGAAACAGGTCCCTTCCACTTCTAGTTCTAATTGTTTTAATGAGCAATATTGATCACTATTTGTGGTATACTATATTTATTCACTGGAACCAGGTCCCTTGCACACTTTTCCAATTATTTTAATGTGTATCATCGGCCACTAATTGTGGTGTAGTATATTTATCCACTGGAACCAGGTCCAGGTCCCTTGCAGCCTTTTCTAATTGATATAATGGGTAACATTGGCCACTAATTGTTGTATATGTATCCACTCGAACCAGGTCGCTTGCAGTCTTTTCCCATGGGATAAATGGTTTTAATATTACCCAATACTTGTGGTATAGTACATGTATCCACTGGAATCAGGTCTCTTGCTGCCTTTTCTAATTGATATAATGGGTAATATCGACCACTCATTGTGGTAGAGTATATTTATCTACTGGTTCCAGTTTCCTTCCGGTCGTTTCTAATTGATTTAATGGGTAACATCGGCCACTAATTGTAGTATAGTATATTTATCCTCTGGAACCAGGTCCCTTGCAGTCTTTTCTAATGGAGTTAATGGTTTTAATATCACCCACTAATTGTGGTATAGTACATGTGTCTACTGGAAGTAGGTAATTCGCACCATATTCTAATTAATGGGTATTTCGACCACTAATTATGTTCTAGTGCCTTGCTGCCTTTCCTAGTGACGTTGATGGATTCTATATCGCCCACTTATTCTTATATAGCAAATGAATGCACAATAATCCAGGAATGTGAAATTACACCCCTTCCCCCCCAACTGCTCAGTTACCCACTGGCCAGGCTTGTTTCTCAGCCAACAACAGCCTCCATGATGGGAATTTATTATTATTATTATTATTATTAGTACCACAGAGGGAAACTCGAAAGGGCATGTGGAAGATTCCAAGGGGCAGGTGAGCTAATGTCAAGGCTCACAGAATAGTAGCTTCAAGGCACGGGTCGACCAGCAGCTTTGCAAAGGGTGGAGGTGTTGCGATTAACGACCCCAATGTCGTTTTGATGAAGGGGTGTGTCTTTACATGTTTTTTTTTACTTTTTAATCATGGTACAAGTGAAATTATGCTAGTTTTACACATATGGTTGGACAAAACCAACCGCAATAGGCATATTCCAGCCCCTTTCACTATGTGGACGTGACATGGTCCAATAGAAGATGGTGAGATAGTTTGGTGGCTTAAGGTGCCTGCAGCTGAGGGTGGTGTGAAACATTTCTGGGGTGTGTGTTAATATGATTCCCTGTAGTTCACTGTAACCTCTCAAACTTCGCTCCGTTTCTAGACACAGAGCATTTTCTTGTTCTGTCTGTAACCCACGGTCGGGGATAAAAGACAGGATTCCCTGGTGCGTGAAGTCGCCCCAGGGATCCTGAAATAAAAATAAAAGAGAATCGGGTCCCCGACGCAAGCCGCACTGGGGATCCCAAAATTAAAAAAATATATATCGGGTACCTAACGAAAGCCGCGTCGGGGAACCAGAAGTATGGACTCAGTGAGAGTAGCGGACCCCTCAAACATGGGCATGCGAGGGACTCTTTGCTTTAAAGAAAAAAAACACTCACCAGCGGGGGTGGAGCGACGGGGACAGTTAGAGAAACCCTTCAAAAGTGTAAGAGGTGCTCCTCTCGGCGCTGGTGACCACCACAGTCCAAGCCTTTATATTGGCCCTCCCCTGATTAGCAGGGGAGTGCATATAATCATTGCCCTGCCCCAGGTGGCCCTCATTTGGGGCACATTTCATTACTGGTGCTCCGCAAACCAGGCTAGTGAGTTGAATGTGTTTTAGCCTTCCTGCACTTAATTTAAAAATAAGGGCCACCTCCCTTACAGGTGGCCCACCAGAAATCCCTGGGCCACGCCTGCCAGACATGGCCCAGATGGAGAGAGTAGACCGGGGCCCCCCCACGCTACCTTTGAGGCTGGGCTGCATCTGACATACGCAGCCCAGCCTACGTAAAGACTTAAAGACTTTGGGGCCTTGCACATTGTTGCTGCTGCCCACTGGCTGGAGAGTCACCATAAAAGAGCGCAGGAAGAAGGAAGATCAAGAGAGCAGCAGGGACTTTGAGACAGCTCTAGCCAGATTGTCTTACAAGTAAGGTCTTTTTTAAATAGTTTTTTTTTTTAATACAGTGCACTGTATAGACTTTGTATATATTTTTTAAGACATTTCATATTTTGAAAGGCATATATATATATATATATATATATATATATATATATATATATATATATATTTTTTTTTTTTTTTTTTTTTTTAAGAAACGCAGCTGCTTAGGAGTAACTTAAGTTGTATATATTGTCTAGTGTTTTGCCCTTTTTGTAAAAAACTCACTAAACCCTGCTGGTGTACTGGAAAAGTATATAAGAAAGCTTAAAACAACTAAAAAGAACTGTATACCAGCATTCCTGTTGTCCGCCTCTCCTTGTGTGCTCCAGTTACTCAAACCTTGTGTTTCCCCCTCAGGGGTATTTGGGGGACCGACCTGCCCTAACCTCTTTATCTTCCCTACCCTTACCTTCATCCTATCAAAGTACACCAGGGTGATCTCGAACCCAGGAGAGCAGGGTTTGGAGACTGGTAAGAGGTGGTGCTGCTATATTGCTATTTGCACATTACCCGCAAGGGGTTAGTTACTGCGACTTTGCACATGCACTTGCACTTTATGCATCTCCATATGCGGTTTATGCAAAAATGGCACTTGCACTTTCATCACATAGCCTACCAACAATATGATGTATGATAATTTCGAATATATGTCACTAGCTACATTGACACATAGCTCTTTGCAATTCATTCATGAATTGCAGGTATATTACTTTACAAATTATCCAAGATTGCGATAATTGATCAGTGTGGAATACATTGGTATTTTTTCAGCGTGTTCTTTGCCATTAGACAAACGTGTTTTAGACTAATAAACAAACACGGTACACGCAGCACTACACATACGTATCGACCTGACTCAATACACACCTTAAAACATATATTCGTTTTATAAACAAAATTAATAATACATTTATAAACGTAACATGTGCAACAGGAGGACACTTACCGAAATTTAAAATGTATGGCTTACATGTTGAGAAAAGCGATATATCGCCAGCCAATTGGATCTGCCTAACAAATGTATTTCATGTAATTTAATGTTTTTTAAGGTAACCTACTGTGGGTTTAAACACTTTCAAACATGGCAGATTTTGTGGGAAAAAATGGCTACCATTGTTCTGGACAATCTATCCATGTATTCCATAGAGAACAAACGGGTTTAAATGGACTTCTTTTGTTTCTGCACCCTCATCATGATCAAGCGGCCGCGAAACGCGTCGTTGTCCGCATTTTTCTTATGTCATGGCATTTTATTAAAGAACATTTTGGACGTTTTGGATGACTGCTGGTCTCTTTGCTACTCTGGGTCCAGTGTGGAATTACCACGTGGGTTCGTTTTCTGGAGTGCACTCCGACAGCCTTATACTGTGGTACAAGGCTATTCTACATTCATACACGCCGAGGGGAGAACGGCGTTGGAAAGTGCACCCGCTCCTGATTAGTAGCGCTACGCAGCATCCGCCTTCTTTTCTTGAGGAGCTGTGGAATTTCGCTCCGGATTGCCAGAGCCATTAAGGCACCGTGAAGCCACAGAGTCTGTGTCGACCTAAGCACTCGCCTGAACACGGATTGGAGGAGCCATTGCCATCGGAGGGGAGAGGAGCTTTCAAACGGGTGAGTCCCATGTTGGCAGCAGAGGACTGTGCTTTACATTTCATCAGCTTCACATTTACTGGCCATCCGTTAAGGATAGTTTCCTAAGCATTCAGCTACAAGAAACATTTGCATGAAAAACGGAAAACATTTTCCAAGAGAGTGCAAGACCAACACCCAAACGCCAGTTATAACACAATGTCTACACAAACGGACAGAGAAAGTGCGCGTAAGGAACAAGCAGTGTTTTTATTTTGTGAGAAACAAACTGGAGGTGCTACTAACAAAACCAGCAAAAAAGTGCCAGAAATACAGCCTAATAATGAAGTGAGGCTATTGAGAGAACTCGAAAAATTGCAAAGACGGGAAATAAGTAAATGGTGGGAAGAATATTCCTTGCAAAATTACATCAATGTGGGACGCATTCCAAGAGGTCTGCGCATATTAACCACACCCACCTACGAAGATCAAGATCCTGCAATGTTGGAAGAATGGGGGCAATCAAGTAATACTTGCTCAGTGACTTTTCTTCAAATCCTCATTAAATATGCCAAAGCCGATCGAGAAAAACTCTTGACTAAAATACAGGAAACAGAAGAAGCTTTACAGGCCATTAGTCCAAGTGAAGAAGGAAAAGCCATCCGTCTTAGTATGGAAAAAGGATATAAGACATTTGAGGAAGAAATCAGGCTGAGAAAGCAGCGGAAATTCTTGCGGGATAAAGGTGACTATGAGAAGGGAAGAGTTTTGACATTTGCCAAAAGGTTTGACACTTTAAGACAGAAACTCCCAATGGTCACCCCTAACGCAGAAAATGATTTGCTCAGCGAACCATCATCCTCAGATATTGACACCACAGAAAGTGAAAGCGAACAGCCCCAGAGAAAGTTGAATTTTTTAGAGGAAATGAGACTTTTAGGAATGGATGGCAGAAACAAAAACAATGGCAAAACAACCAGAGGAAGAGGGCGAGGAAAACCAACCAAGACGCAAGGATCAAAAAAACAAGGAGGAGCTACTGCCACAGAAATCGCAGCAGTAGACAAGACAGACAGAAAAACACGCTCTGGGACAAAAAATTAATGCAAGAACAAAGCAAAATACCAGACATGTCTATCTTTAACCTCACATCACGAGAATTCACCCGCGAAGAACAAACTGTACTAAAGTTGGGTCTTAATTTTTGCACCATACAATTATGCAGAAACTCGAATTGACTTTGACAAGTATATGCGTAAAATTCGGCTAAAAAAGTTATTTGCCATAAATCCACCCACACCTAAAAAAGATGAGCCTCTGGGTGGCTACACCCCAGTGACAATTGAGGAGTCACATATATTATGTGACCTCTTCCATCTTGAAACGGAATGGCAAGACAATGAAGACATCAGTGACCCACATTGGGAACTAATGAATATACAAACTGATTGGCCTAGTAAAAGCAAACTTAAATTACAATCCCGCTTCAATCCTATGTTTAACCCAGGAGGGCATGTTGAGGCGTTTCAAGACTTGGTTATAAGTGATCTGAAAAAATTCAGAAAAAAGAAAATGAATATGAAAGGCAATCTAACTCGTCGTGAGCAGCAGATCTTGTCCAATTTACGTAGAATGGACGACTCTGTTATTAAACCCTAGATAAGGGGACAAACATAGTCATTATGAATCGGCAAGATTATATCGATGAGGCCAATAGACAACTTAAGGATACTGTTACAAGCTACTGGCCACAGATCCAACAGCCGAGATGAACAATACACTCTTTGACCTGCTCACGAAATGGAAAGAGAAAGGCCTGCTTGATGAGGACATCTGTAAATATTTACATCCGCAGTTTCCGGTGATGCCTACTATCTATTTCCTACCCAAGGTGCATAAGAATAGAACTAAACCACCAGGAAGGCCGATAGTTACGCTATGTGGTGCACTACTTGAAAATATATCAAAATTAGTGGACGAAACCCTTATTCAATTCGTCACCACCTTACCGTCATATCTACGCGATACTAAAGACTTCCTTAACAAAATTGATGGCATACCTTGGGAGAAGACATACATACTAGCTACACTGGATGTGGTCTCCTTATATACATCCATCAAGCACACAGATGGCCTCAAATCATGTGATTACTTTCTAAAAACCAGATCCCTCAACTTTTTAGAACATGGCAAGATGATTCTGGAAATGATTAACCTATGTTTGACAAATAACAGCTTTTTATTTAACAAGAACTTCTATACCCAGTTGCAAGGTACAGCTATGGGAACAACATTTGCCCCTTCGTACGCTAATCTCACTATGGGCTGGTGGGAGAAGTTTGAAGTTTGGACATCTACCAATGCTGCAAATACTGATAAGGTTGTACTTTGGTTACGTTACATAGATGACCTATTCATTATCTGGGATGGGTCTATCACTGAATGGTTGGAGTTTGTTAAATTACTTAACATCAATGCATTTGATTTACAATTCACCGAATCCCACAGCAAGACTGCTATCGTCTACTTAGATATTCTTGTTATTGTGGCAGAAGGTGAACTAGTGACAGAATTGTATCGCAAACCTACCAGTTCAAACGTACCACTGCATGCTATAAGCAACCATCCCACAGCCCTGAAGTGGAGCATACCTTATGGCGAATTCATTCACATAAGACGCAACTGTTCCCAAATTGAAACCTTTGATAAAGAATGTGGTAGTATGGCTCTGAAGTTCCTACAAAGAGGTTATCCCAAAAAAGTGTTGGAAAGAGCGTATAATAAGGCACGAGAGAAAGATCGCTCTATTTTGTTGATGTCCAAAGTTCCATTGGTAACTAGTTTGGAAACAGGAGATACCAGACTAATTCTAACATATAGCAAAGCTTCCAACAATATACGTCACATAATGCATAAACATTGGCATATATTGAAACAAGATGAACATCTGCGAAGCATTCTGGGTAATAACATCAACATCACCTTTAGACGCTCTGCCTCACTCAGGGATCACCTTGTATCCAGTTATATGTGTCCTAAAATCGTCTCAATAGGCCAAAGTTGGCTTGGAGCAATACCAGACGGTTTCCAGAAATGTACGAAATGTAAAGCGTGCAAATTTGCCAAGAATACAAAAAACTACCTTCATCCAATACTACACAAAAACGTGATTATCAAATCTCATATCACCTGTGAAACTGAGTATGTTGTGTACGTACTCACTTGCCCTTGTGACAAGTGGTACGTTGGTAGTACCATTGGCAAACTGAAATTGAGAATATTGCAACACATAAGAGCCATCAAGAATATCGATTCTACGTATCCGATGGCTCTTCATTTTCAGGAAAAAGATGGAGGCAACCTACTTGGTTTTGCCTACTTTGGGATACATTCTATTCCAAAGGCACCTAGAGGAGGAAACCGTGAATTGCTCCTTAGACAAACTGAGACGAAATATATATTGGATCTAGAAACTAAGAAACCCAAGGGACACAATCTGGATGAGGAACTTTATACTTTTCTTGGGACTTAAATTTATTATCTGTATTTGTCTCATACATCTCGAATTGCATCTGTTCTGGGTTTTTACTTTGAGACCCCCCCTTTTCGTCAACTCTTTTGCATTTTACTGTAGCTCTTTGGGACACGCCTGACATAATCTGCAGTTCCATCAGCTGGTCTGACATATATGGGATCATTGTGTTATTTATTATACTCGCACATTGATCTTTATGCTACATGGTTTGTTGACACCACTGTCATTTCTCACATTAGCTTGTAGGTTTTAGAGTCTATCAATTCAATATTCCAAAGACAGTAATTGAATGAATTTTAGATCTCTTGTTACTTCCAGCTATCTAATTTTAATGGTTTCTTTCTTTGTTTTATATGTAGGGTGAGCAATTTTATTGCTATGTTATCTAGGAACTTCATTTTAAACCCGTAGTTATATTCTATTTTAGTGATTTTCAAAGTGTTCCTCCTTTTATAATGCACATTAGACTGGTTACGATTATTGCTCAGGTATGATTGATCTTCTAATTAGGGTTTTATCCTTTGTCGCAGTCTTGTATCTTAATTGTTTGATCATCTGTATAGTTGTGTGTTTACAATTTGTTGTTCCTACATCAAGGCTATGAATGCACTAAGCACTTTATATATCCTTGTTTAAGGATTTCTATGCTGCTATATTGCTATTTGCACATTACCGGCAGGGGTTATTTACTGCGACTTTGCACATGCACTTGCACTTTATGCATCTCCATATACGGTTTATGCAAAAATGGCACTTGCACTTTCATCACATAGCCTACCAACAATATGATGTATGATAATTTCGAATATATGTCACTAGCTACATTGACACATAGCTCTTTGCAATTCATTCATGAATTGCAGGTATATCACTTTACAAATTATCCAAGATTGCGATAATTGATCAGTATGGAATACATTGGTATTTTTTCAACGTGTTCTTTGACATTAGACAAACGTGTTTTAGACTAATAAACAAACACGATACACGCAGCACTACACATACATATCGACCTGACTCAATACACACCTTAAAACATATATTCGTTTTATAAACAAAATTAATAATACATTTATAAACGTAACATGTGCAACAGGAGGACACTTACCGAAATTTAAAATGTTGAGAAAAGCGATATATATCGCCAGCCAATTGGATCTGCCTAACAAATGTATTTCATGTAATTTAATTTTTTTTAAGGTAACCCACTGTGGGTTTAAACTTTCAAAAAGTTTACATTTTGTAGGAAAAAATGGCTACCATTGTTCTGGACAATCTATCCATGTATTCCATAGAGAACACACGGGTTTAAATGGACTTCTTTTGTTTCTGCACCCTCATCGTGATGAAGCGGCTAGCTTTGCCACGAAATGCGTCGTTGTCCGCATTTTTCTTATGTCCATGGCAGTTTATTTAAGAACATTTTGGACGTTTTGGATGACTGCTGGTCTCTTTGCTACTCTGGGTCCAGTGTGGAATTACCACGTGGGTTCGTTTTCTGGAGTGCACTCCGACAGCCTTATATTGTGGTACAAGGCTATTCTACATATATATATATATATATATATATATACATTTTTTTTTTAAGAAACGCAGCTGCTTAGGAGTAACTTAAGTTGTATATATTGTCTAGTGTTTTGCCCTTTTTGTAAAAAACTCACTAAACCCTGCTGGTGTACTGGAAAAGTATATAAGAAAGCTTAAAGCAACTAAAAAGAACTGTATACCAGCATTCCTGTTGTCCGCCTCTCCTTGTGTGCTCCAGTTACTCAAACCTTGTGTTTCCCCCTCAGGGGTATTTGGGGGCCCGACCTGCCCTAACCTCTTTATATTCCCTACCCTTACCTTCATCCTATCAAAGTACACCAGGGTGATCTCGAACCCAGGAGAGCAGGGTTTGGAGACTGGTAAGAGGTGGGTCAAGATATAAGTGATGGGTTAAGTTGTATATTGTGTGCCCGCCTACACCTGTCTCCCTATATGGTGCGGTGGAGGATCACCCCGCTACATGTGCAACTTTGCACCTCTGAATACCAGACAGGCATCACTAAATACCAGACTGGCACCTCACAACTCAAGGCTGGCACCTCAGAATTCAGGATTGGCTCTTCTGAATACTGGACATGCACCTGCGAATACTGGACATGCACCTTCACGGCTGGCAGCACAGAAGTCAAGAGTGGCACCTCGGAATTCAGGACTGGCATCTCTGAATACAGGAGTGGCACCTCAGAATTCAAGAGAAGCACCTCTTTATACCAGACCGAACCCTCTAAATACAGGACTGTCACCCCCAGAATACAGGACAGGCCCCTCTAAATACCAGACTGACACCTCAGTATTCAGGAGTAGCACCTAGAGGACTTGCTCTGTTTCAGAAACGAATGGCATCAAAGCATGCAGATTTCACTAAACAAAGTGTGCTATTTATACATATTCAAAGGGATCTATATCCTAGACCCACAGTTTACTTTCCCGAAATGCAGCCAGTTCATGGTGTTTTCCTTTGATTTCCCTTCGCGCCCTTGCCTAGATGGCGGGAGGGCCCATACTCTCTTGGATGACGTTTTTGAAGGTCTTGTCAATAAGGCCATCAAGGGATGGGGAGAGCGTCTGGGGGTGTACATGACTGGAAAATGACAGAGAGCCAGTGGTCTGGCGCTGAGCTAAAAGGCCTTACTTTAGTATGTCACGTGCACTGATTGGACCGCGGCGTCTGGGAACCAACATGTATTACAATGCGCCCCTTTTATGTGGCCTTGGTCAAGCTCTCAGTGGGGAGTGGTGAAGTATACATTAAAAGTGCCAGCATCACAAATGGCACACACTGGCCACACGAGGGAAGGGATTGGATGAGTAAGAAGCCGGGTGGAAGCATCACTCGCCTCCGCAGGGCAACATACACTGGCAGGTTTGAAGAGGCACACAGTTGCAAATGCACGACTTTGAATTTTCCAGCAAGTACTCACAACCCAGCAGTGTTCACCAGCTCTTCACAGTGCACTACACGAACATGTGGCAGACTTCAGATTGTGAGGGCTCTGAAAAGTGCCTCTCTGAAGCGCCAGAAAAGAACATGCAGGCGCCACTGGAAATGGCACCGTTTACTTCAAAATGCTGAAGCATGAAAATTATAATTTAGTGTCGCGTGGTTGTAATTTTAGCAGCAATTATGGTTAATTAAAATAAGCGTACATAGCTGTTAAAGTTACAAAACTCAGGAGGAGGTGCGCACCAAAGGCTCTCCTGACTGCTAGCAAGTTGTCATGCAACTCTTTTATTCATTTATTTATTCCTATACAGGGTGGAACAATGCTCTTTTGATCACAAAAGAATGTACAATAGATAAGAAATCAGATTAGATGGGAATCAGTGAACTCCTTACAATTGGGTGAGTTTGAGGGACATTCTGACCAGGTTGTGGAGGGAAGTAAATCGACCAGTCACCGGGGGACAATGCATAAGTGGACTTACATAGGTTGAGCACAACCAACATTAGACATTTATAAGTGCTGGCAGGCAGTACGGCCATCTGTGCTTGGGATGTGACCATGATGGATGAAGTGCTAGCGTGGAGGCAGAGGACGTGAGGGACAGAGGCAGGTTAGAGGCGAGAGAAAAATGTTAGCTTGTGGGCCGATGAAAGGTACGTTAAGATGGTAACTCGGAGGTGAGGAGGTAGGCTTTTAGTTTGGGTTTGAACAAATCCATGTGGACTGTTTCTCGGATGTCTGTGAACATGTGAAAATACCGTGAATGCACTTGGAGGCTGCAGTCATCAAAGACTCATTGCCATTAGCTTGTCGTTCTGGCGAATTCAAGAGTCGCTATGGCAGGTAAAATGCTAACCCGTGCATCCCAAACTTAAATATGAGTGTGAAACTTGATCTCAGATTTATCAGTGTGTGCATGGAACCTATGGTTGAGAAAGGATTGCATAAGGCATGGATGCTAGAATGCTGGTTAATTACATCAAAGAAGGTGCATTGGGGACAAGGCCATGCCGCATGAAGAAGTCCGAACACATTTCCCAAGCCTGAGGGTTTTTTGGGGACAAATCCATGCTGCAGAAAGAGGTCTGAGCACATTTCCTAAACCTGGAGATCTTTGCGGCATCCACTGGTGCAATAGGGACAAAACCTCGCTGCATAAAGAAGTCACACATTGATTTCAGGATACTGTTACTAGACCAGAAAGCTGCCTATTGGCAAGCACCACACATCCTCACCATCACCATGGAGGTTTCGTGTCGTTTCATTTCGTAAGACCTTTATTCGACAATAGAAAGTCAACAGGTCCATCACAAACCAATATGGCTAAAATACATTTCATTAGGCAATGATTGGTTATTTATAATGCACTCAATACCCTGTGGTTTCTAAGCGCGGACACACGGATCGAACCAGTGCTGCCAAGGGAGGCACGTTGCCCCTGAGCTATCCTCCCAAGACAAAGGCAAGATCCCATCATGAATAAAATACAAGGTAAGCACACATTTAGATAATTAATTCACAACATATGATAAATATTCCACAATCAATGTTAAAAATCATTAAAACATGATCACAAAGTGCAGATGCAAGTAATTTATAAATAACACCAACGTGTTATTCTAAAATTGCCATCAGGGTAGTCCTCTTAATCCATGCCCGATGTACGTACTTAGAAACATAATATACCATGTCCATGTGTGTTTTGAATTTACAAAAATGCCTGGCCTCTTGTGTCGTAGAAAAACCATGCAACATGTACAGCGGGTTTAAGTACCTGACTCATATAAGCAGCAGCTGGTTCCTGTGGTTCTGTCCCAGTGGCCGGAAAAAAAACACAAATGTAAACAACCTATATACAGGGCTCGCGCATAGGCAGGTGTGATTACATCCACATTATTTCTAATACAAATATTATGGACAAGGAACCAATGCAGAGCACATGAACTCCAGCTTTCTCTTCTAAAACATGGATTAAGCCAGTTTTACTCTTAATTTTGACTCCCTAGTTATGGTGGATAGTTCTTCCAAATACGTGCAGAATCCCATATTCCACCAGTTATTTTTTAGTGTGTATAAACCAGGGGATTGTTGGTCCACCCCCGTTTGACAACACATAGGCCAGGGCTTCTTGGTATTTAATTGAACCTAGGCAGCCCCATTTACGTCACCAAAGATACATAGCTCTCAAGCCTGTCCCATAATCAAGGGGACTCATATCACATTCCATAGGTATTGCTGCACTTGGTGTACTAGGGGGCAGGAGAAATATTCTCTTCAAGAATTTATTTTCTATTACATACCAAATGCACATATTGGCGTAGCCCCTGATGTCTGATCCATACAGGGAAGATGCATTAGGCTGTAATTGATACCTTTCTAGAACCGGTTTGATAGAAACCCTTCCATGTCTAGAATAGAATGTTTCCATAGCTCAACTCTTCTTTTCCGATGTTATCTTAGTCCTCCAAAGCTGCTGAGCCCAGCCAAGGATGCTTGCAAAGCATATGCCCAGGTAATCTAATCATACCAGGGCAGCTGTTCTAACTCAATGCCCCCTAAGCACGGGTGCAATCCGGTGCTGAAAACCATGGACTTGGGGCCTCATTACAACCTTTGCGGAATGGGTTAAAGGGGTCCGCTAATGGAGGCGGACCCGTTAAAACCATTCCGCAAGATTATCAGGTCCCCTCGCGGGACCCGGTAAGGACGCCTGGTAAAACCAGGCGAGGGGACCAGGGAGCAAACAACGGGCCAGTCGTAATCGGCCCGTTATTAGCTCCCGCTCCCATTCCCATTGAGCCCTATAGGGGCTCAAATGGGAATGGGGAAGGTCCGAACACGGAATGGCCAGTAATTCCCCATTCAAGGAACCCGGACCCGGTTTTGGAGGCAGCCATGGCGCCAATAGCGCCATGGCTACTGCCAAACCCGTAATGAAGCCCTTGGTCTTGTTGACATTCATTTCCAGACCCAAATCATCACATTTCTTAGCAAATACTGCGTCGTCCGCAAAAAAGAGATCCGGGATTGTATAATTCCCTGGCCACGGAGGGTCAGTAGCAGTCCTGAATTGCTGATCAATAATAGAATCAAAATAAATAGAAAATAAAAGGGGAGCCATGGCATATCGTTGCCTTACACCCCTTGCTTCTTCCAACGGCTACGTAACATCTCCCCCCAAAACTGCAACAGACAGCTGCCACACTATTAGACTATAGGAGCAAAATCGGATTTAAAAGGTTGTCTGGTCTGTTTTTGGCCCTTAGTACCTGGCATAATAGCCCTCTTGGGCCTATCAAAGGCTGTTTTTAGGTCTATAAATACTGCATAGAGTGTAGTCTTTGTTAATGTTATATGCTTCTGTATGACATTTCTGTAAAATGTCAAGCGGTACATCACAAACCAATATGGCTAAAAATACATTTCATTATGCAATGATTGGTTATTTATAATGCGCTCAATACCCTGTGGTTTCTAAGCGCGGACACGGGGATCGAACCAGTGGTGCTCCGTGTTGTCTTGCTACAGCCAGAACCCCTGCACTAAAGTACTGAGTGTCAGCCTAATTCTGAAGCTCTTTCAGCACTGCCTTCGCAAATATTTTCCCTACGGCATCTAAAATTGAGATGGGGTGATAGTTGGATGGTTTTACCGGTTCACCCTTTTAAAGAATGGGCACAAACTCAGCCTTGTTCCAAGGCACAGGAATGTTATTCAAGGCCGAGATAGCAATACAAACACGCATTCAAATGGGTGCCCAAATTACAGGCTCACTCTTAAACAAATCGAAGGGGACTTTGTCCGGCCCCGCCGCTTTACCCCCCACCTGTGAACGTATAGCTTCCGCCACCTCCTTCAGGGTAAATAAAAGATTCAGGCCCCTTGACCTTTCATTCCCATTTTCCACTAGGCCAATTGGCAGCTCTACCTTCTCGTTGTCGTGTGGGCTTTTATATAAGCCCTTGAAGTGTTTAAACCACATGTTAGAGGTAATACATGCTTGAAGAGACGTATTGCCCTTTAATTCTCTGCCTTTTACACACTTCCAGAAAAGTGATGAATCGACCTTTCTAATGGCCTCTATCATTAACTCCCACTTACCAGTCAAAACTCTACCTACTTTATCTTTACTAAATTCCCATAGGTGCTCCTTAGCACTCGCAAATAGTTCCCATCCAGTGCCGAAGAGGTCTTCAAGTACTGGATCAGTGCCCTTTTGGCTTCTCTGCGGTCTATATCATACCACGTCTCGTTTCTCCTAGCACCGCTACACACAAGGGACATTGGAGCTATAACAATAGGCTGTATACATTAAACTTCCCAAATTCCGGAAGCACTTCCATATCCGAGCCTTCGCAAGAGCATAGCAGCTCGATGCGCTGGATAATGGAAGAAAAGATACTAGGGATCAAATCTTTGTGTGCTCGTGAAGCCCATTTAATGGAACGACGGTTGGCGGTGTTGATGCCACACTGGGGTTGGGGCATTACATTGCCCTTGAGTGACAGCACTATGGGCTTAAGATCGCTTTTAAAACGATCAATGATTTTGTAGCCAACCACTTTATCCCATTCTTGTGCTAGAACTAGGGCATAATCTATTCTAGAACTGCCATTAGGCCCCTGATAGGTGTCCTTGGCAGGTTGATCTGTGGAAAAACGACCATTGCAGGCCCGCAATTTACGATTGTAAAGAATTCAGGAAGTTTCCACTGCAAAATCGTGGGTTCTCACAGGGCAGCATGCCTCTTGACAAGGGGTACCCCATACCTCACCCTGATTCTCCCATAAGCCTTCCAGTTCCCCTTGCGGCTCAAGCGGGATGCTGAAATCGCCCATGACAACAATCCTGTAGTTCTTCATAGATTTGAGTTCCCGCTTATATACACAATCTTGAAGTACAGGAATGGTGCTAGGAGCTTTCTTATCATTAGGCAGGTTATAAACATTAAACAAAGAGTAGTCATCGGGCATCTGGATTACCCACTGTTGCAGGTCAGGTGAGCCAGTATTGTGCTGTTCAACAGACCTGTTTAGGCCAGCAATAATGGCAGGTCACAAGCCTTCCAGAAGGCCTCCCCCTTGGGCATTTCTTAGCTCTAATGTCAAACGCTAAATATCCCGGGATGTCAATCTCTTCTGGGGACCATGTTCTCTGCTGACAAATGGCGTTAAATTCCTCCGGGAACTTCACCCACTCATTATCGTTAAGTTGCTTCTTTGCCCCAGCTATGTTCCAGGATAACAGTTGGTAGGGTGCACTATGAATGGAAGTATGTTCCTCAGCAGCCAATGGGAGTCAATCCACTCCTTCTAGACCTTTGTGTGCCATGGACAAGCAGGTTTCTACATTCCTTTGATATGGGCTGCAAAGTGACCCAATATGTGTCAGCCCACAGCCCCCTTCGCCAACCCTCCCATTGCTGGGCGCAAAGCCACTAACCCAGTTTCAGGCAGACTTGATCTAAGTGTAATGTTGGAATCAAGGGGCGGGTAAGATCTAAATTCTTTTGCCAACAATCCCTGGGCTATCCGTGCCTCCACCAGAAAGACCTGAATAAAGTAATCTTGGTAATTAGGCAGGCTATGCCTTTTACAGCTGAGAATGTCATCTCGAATCAGCGAGACACCCCTCCTGTGCCGAATCCAATGGACCGTTTTATTAACAGGTGCCTCTTGATTCTCATAGCTGCCATTAACTATTTTTTGGGACATTATGAATTACTACAAAATGCTCCTTTAGCCCCTTATCCTTGGGTCCCCTTTGGAAGCCAGGGCCAGAAAACTGCTTCTCCCAGCCGGAGTTGGAGGTATAAGTCTGCCCTCCATTGCAGGCTACCTGCATTAAGGGTGGTGATGCATTTGTTCAGCAAAGAGGGTTCCTCGGGCCCCTAGGTGCCTTACTACTTGTTTCCTAATTACATCTGTGATTGGTCTAACCCAGTTGAGATGGTGACTAGCTTGCCTAATCCTTGGGGCTTGACCATTAGCAGAATTGCTAGAGCTTCCCAATAATGCCCCCGGGGCCTTAATGAACGATATAGATTTATGGCTCTTTGTTCCCTCCTTCAACCCTGTCCGACTGGAGCCCCCAAAATGATTGGACTGTATTTTGTCTACCTTTGCTGATAAACAGTCCAACACAGCCAATATTTTACAGACTGCTTCCTTGAAACTCTTTAGTTCCGCAACCAAATCGGCTCTATTGTCCTCTTCAGCCAAGTTATTGGTGCTGTGAGTCTCTGGGCACATATCAATATCCTCCCACTTAGTTGCCAAAGACCGTTTCCTGCTTTTTTGATACCGCTCTAACAGGGGCTATTCTTGCCCTGCCCCTGCACCCATCTACTTTTATATCTCCTCAGTTCCCCGCTCCTTCTACCTTCCTACTTGAACCCCACTCTACCCAATCCAAAGTATTCAGTGCTGAGGATTTGTTTGGAATAGGGATTGTGGGAGAGATTACCACAGTGCAGATTTACCAGATGACCCAATGCATAAGGTCTGGCATCCAAATCCTGGTGGCCCTCGCCCAGCCAAAACAGAAGACTCTACCCTTGGAGCTATCTCCTGCTCCAACTGCAACTCAAAACAAGCATTGGCAATGCCAAGGACTGTTTGCTATGAAATGTTCAGTGCCAGCTCAAATGCCACCATTGGCCTGGCCTGGACTCTGTGTGATAAGGTAGATCCGTGCGAGTGCAGCTGCAGCCATCATGTGTCTTGTGCAGCTCTATCTAGAACTACCAGACAGACGGGTAAACGCAGGGCTCCTCCGGTCTTTGGTGTGATGTGCCATGTGAGAGGAGTGTGTTTTTCTAGAGACGTATTTCTGTGCGATGTTAGCCCGCTGGAGACACTGGAGGGAGTTCTGGGGGAAGCAAGCTAGCATGTCGCCATGTGAACCAAAAGGCGTGTGTCTCTTAGGACCACCAGCATTTCACGTATAGTGTTAATGAGGGGATACCGCAGGCAGCCTTTCCCCTGTCCGTGTTGCACAATGTGCGCAGTGTATCTCGGAGAGAGAGAGCGAGAGACAGCGAGAGACCAAGAGAGTGTGTGAGAGGGTTGACAGTTTCCCTTTTCACGTTCGCGCTTTCACACTGCCTCTAGAGCCCAGTGGGAGGAGTATGGCGAGGAGGTCAGGCTGAGCTCCGGAATGCCTGACTCTGACGTCTTGCTCTGCATATCCATGCCTGGCTAGTTCACGCCCCGAGTTGCTGTACTCTAAAATGCTCTGTCAGGTCACACTGCACCAGGGCAACAGCCCAGCACCCGCACGTTGCAGCCAATAGCACAAGGCCTCCCTTCCAGGGCCCACTGACACCTCAACAATATTTCACGAGCCGTGCCGCTCAGCCGCGAATCATTCACCAGACCCTTCCCATGCCCACTATATTCGGCCCATTTGGTTTGCTGATCAGTATGCAGTGTTGGGTTGAAACTCGTTTGTAAGTGCTGTCTATGTGTCTAACGCCTACCGTTCTGCAATGTCTTACTCAATGCCACTTATTGTGCAAGAAATACGCACCACCAATTGCTCGTGCAGTCGCCTCCTGGCCCCACTCCTCGATGACCATCAAGGCAGGAGCTCCCAACAAACGCACATGTACCACCTCATCAAGCTTGGGCAGAGAGGTTGTTAAAACTGATATAATATTGTTTCGTCCTCATTGTATATGTTGGCCTATGCCCAGTCGCTTTGCGAAGAAATCCGTATTGCAAGGTTGCGACCATAAGTGAATGAAGCCTCCATTTTAGGTAAAAGCCGCCATTTTAGTTATTCGTGCAAAGTCACCCCGGTGCCTAAAATGGCCAACCTGTGTTCTCTTGTTCTTACTTTAACCTCTTCAACCTCTGTAGGAGAGATAATGTCCAACCTGCCTGCAGGCTACATGTTAGGGTCATGTAGACCTTGTCCTTTGTTGACCTCTGGATCAGTGGATTACTTGAATCGGCGATGTCAACCTACAAGTATACAAGAACAATAACGCTGTTTAAACATGTCATGCGAAACATCTGTTTGACCTGCATTAAAGCAATGTGTAAAGAGTGTAAAGTTAAACCCAGAGAATAATAGTGTTTGTTAGCAAATGTATTAAAAAGTATACCGCATGCAAGAGATATGTAAATTAGGAATTAACCTAGCGCGACCCTAGCCCAGTACATGATTAACTTGGAGGAGGCTGGACATCGGTATGAAGAAATTGTACAAATACGCTGATGTCCAGCTAGCAATTCCTGTTCACTGCTCACATTGAACCCTGCTGGTGGTCTCTGTGATGTACTGACGGCCAAATAGCTATTTGTGCACTTTGTTTTGTAAACTGTACAGTATTGCAATAAAGATTCTGGGAATCTTTACAAGCCTGTGTTGGTGTATTTCTCTTTGTATCGTGTAAAAGCCTTAATATTGTATTTTTGTGATTCCACAAGGTGAAGGAGAGGACCATTAGGCATCTGGCACTTTGCCGGTCCACGCCCCCACAAACCAGCTGTGGAGGGCCGGTGGGTCTGTGGCCCCCTAACATGACCTCACCATCATCTACCCTCAGAGACGCACCACGGCTCAGGAATCAAGCAATCATGAAAGTTGCCAGTGACTCAACCAAATGGCAGCGGTGCATGCTACACACCTCACATAACACAACCTACGTATTCATGCACAAAGACGTTCACTGACTTCTGATTCACACAACACAGCCTCATTATGAGTTTCGAGCCATCTTGACGGTAATACCACCAAGATACCTCGTGAAAAATCAGCTGTAACCGCCGGCAGGCGGATCACGCCGGCGGCCAGCGCAAAGGCCACTCTAAGGCCTGTTGAGAGCCTGCTCACCCCCTCATTCACTCTTCCTCACCGTGGGGCGAGGGCAGGAGCCCCCCCAGCACCCCAGCCCAGCAGAGAAGCCACGAGACCACGAGCAACACGGACAGGGCCTGCCTGACCCTGTCCCCACACGCCGCCTGACCCACGCATGCCGGGCGCAGCGCGGGCTGAAACCGAGGCTGAGCCTCGTGAAAATCAGCTGTAACCGCCGGCAGGCGGATCACGCCGGCGGCCAGCGCAAAGGCCACTCTAAGGCCTGTTGAGAGCCTGCTCACCCCCTCATTCACTCTTCCTCACCGTGGGGCGAGGGCAGGAGCCCCCCCAGCACCCCAGCCCAGCAGAGAAGCCACGAGACCACGAGCAACACGGACAGGGCCTGCCTGACCCTGTCCCCACACGCCGCCTGACCCACGCATGCCGGGCGCAGCGCGGGCTGAAACCGAGGCTGAGCCTCGTGAAAATCAGCTGTAACCGCCGGCAGGCGGATCACGCCGGCGGCCAGCGCAAAGGCCACTCTAAGGCCTGTTGAGAGCCTGTTAGGAGCCAGCCACGGACCCTGCCCTCACCATTCCGGCCGCAACAGCACACAACGGACTAGCCCCTGAGCCGAGGAGCATCTTCTGCTACACACGGTTCGGCCGTGCTTAGATCACCCTGCCTCATCGAACTCCCTCAAAGGCGAGGGTTGACATCTTTTCACAGCCAGGTATGCCCATCGTGCACACTCATTATTGCCAGCTGTACGGCGAGTTCTGAGGAGTAACGCTTCTTGAGTCTCGCCCGACCTCGTCAGATTCTTCCGCCTGGCCCAGCAATGGCGGGCGCATAGCGGCACCAGAGCGAGGCTCTGGCGCCCAGAGACCACTGTATTATTGCGTAGTGCCTTTTGGTCGCCCAGAGACCACTGTATTATTGCGTAGTGCCTTATGGTCGCCCAGAGACCACTGTATTATTGCGTAGTGCCTTATGGTCGCCCAGAGACCACTGTATTATTGCGTAGTGCCTTATGGTCGCCCAGAGACCACTGTATTATTGCGTAGTGCCTTATGGTCGCCCAGAGACCACTGTATTATTGCGTAGTGCCTTATGGTCGCCCAGAGACCACTGTATTATTGCGTAGTGCCTTATGGTCGCCCAGAGACCACTGTATTATTGCGTAGTGCCTTATGGTCGCCCAGAGACCACTGTAGTATTGTGTAGTGCCTTATGGTCGCCCAGAGACCACTGTATTATTGCGTAGTGCCTTATGGTCGCCCAGAGACCACTGTAGTATTGTGTAGTGCCTTATGGTCGCCCATAGACCACTGTATTATTGCGTAGTGCCTTATGGTCGCCCAGAGACCACTATATTCTGACATCCTCTAGGCAACTAGCGCCTTGCACTACTAGAACCATCGCTGCTCAGTCTCGCCTCCCTCCACGTGCACTACAGAGTATTCCAGCATGCTACCAGGGCTGCACCACCAGATTAGCACACTACTACTCATAGGCGCACTCCTCGCCAATGCAATATATGAACGACACTATCTACACTCGTGCTTACCTAGCTCCAGCATCATGATGCAGTCCAACACAAATTCGACACCTCACCCCAGCCCCAACACCGCGCATCCTCACACCTCTACACCTAATAGCTGCACCAGACTGTGCAGACTGAGGACACGCACACTACCTAGGTCCTTCTCATCGCAACACATCCCAGCATCACTCAGAAACTATAGATTAGGTTCTCGCACATCTGTCTCTCACAACTTTGTGGGTAGGATTCCCCACATCCCCACACCGTGTTCCAACCTCACACCCACCACTATACCATCCACCCCACCCAACTTCAAGCTGAAAAAACAAACGAAACAGCGGCCTCCCAACAGAAGTCAGGTAGCACCTACACTCGAATGCGCATTACTTAACACTCGATCGCTCACTGCCCATGCCTTAGAAATCAACGAGCTCATCTCCAGCTTCGACCTAGATCTGCTAGCCATCACAGAGACTTGGCTGCATGAAGCCTCAGGCCCCGCCATTACCCTAGCTGTACCAGTAGGCTACTCCATCCTTAGACAAGACAGACCTACAAAATCAGGGGGAGGGGTTGCCATAATCTATAAAGACATCCACCATATCAGGCCCACACCCCACACATGGGAAGGGAATGCAGACATACTATCGGCCAAACTATCCCTCTCTCACAACAACACCATTAACATTCACGTCATCTACCGGCCTCCAGGACTCCCAACCGATTTTCAAGGGCAAATTACGCATATTCTCAGCGAAAACCTAAAAAAATCCACCAAAACCTTACTCCTAGGTGATCTTAACCTAGGCTATAATGACCCAAAGGACAAAACAGCAACCTCCTTCCTCAAGGACCTCTCCAACCTAGACTTCACACAAAAAATCCTGACACCCACCCACTCCAAAGGCAGAACTCTTGACTGGCTGGCCGACCATAACTGTAACTCCTCTATCACATCCAACACATTCCTCCCTTGGACAGATCACAGCTGCATACAATTCTCTATCCCTACGTTACCTACCAGAAAAACACCAGTACATAAATCCGCCACCCTAGCCAGAAGCTCCAAAAAGTTAACTGCAGACAATCTACTCCCCCTTCTCAACACCCCATGCCTCGCCCCTCCTTTCCCTCAAGATCCTAACATCCTAGCAGACATACTCAAGGATACGCTCACCAATGCTATAAACTCCATCGCTCCTCTAGAAGAGAAAAAAGAAAAAAAATCCTTCCACTCAAACGCATGGTTCACAGAGGACCTCCAAGCTCTGCGTGACAAAAAGCGCCAAGCACTTAAAAACTGGCAGGCCAACCCATGCGACATCACCAAAGACTTATTCAAAGTCACTGCAAAAAAATACAAAACCGCCATCTTCAATGCCAAATCTGAATCATACAACCGTCGAATACTAGACTCAAAGTGCCACTCAAGAGAACTCTTCTCTATCTTTAAAGAGCTCACAGTGCCTCCCACTTCCTCTGACGAGATCATCAAGGATGAAGGCTGGTGCAACAGTATCCAAGCCGCCATGCTCAACAAAATAGACCTCTTACAAAACAAAATCCGCGACCACTACAATACCTTGCCAAAACAGAGTCGACACTTAGATTCCCAATCCCATAGCAAAACCACTAACATTCCCAAATTTGCCTTTAAAGAAGTTTCAGAACTAGAAGTCCTGGACATACTGAAACATCTGAAACCATCGACTTGCAAAGCCGATACATGCCCCCCTAAATTAATCAAGGACTGCGCTGAACCACTTGCCCCAATCATTACCGCATTCATTAATGCCTCATTCAAGTCCTGCTCTGTCCCAGACAGTCTTAAAGAAGCCTGGGTGCGCCCACTTCTAAAAAAGCCCACTCTCGACCCCACGATGCCTAACAATTACAGACCTATAACAACTGTCCCCTTCCTTCTCAAGATTCTAGATAAAGTGGCACACAGCCAAATCCAACTATACCTCGAATCTAACTCCATCCTAGGCACCAGACAGTCAGGCTTCCGCAAAGGTCATGGAACAGAGACTGCTTTGCTGGACCTAAAAAACCAAATAACCAAGATATTGGACAAAGGTAAACCCGCCCTTTTACTTCTCCTCGACCTCTCTGCGGCATTCGACCTAGTGGACCACAAGACCCTCACCTCACACCTCTCCCACTCCGCACATTTCTCTGACCAAGCCACCTCCTGGATAACCTCATTTCTTGAAGGGAGGGCCATGAAAGTCTTTTCAAACATTTCGAGCGCAACACCATCCATAATACACTGCGGTGTCCCTCAAGGCTCCTGTACAGCACCTACGCTTTACAATCTATTCACTAAGCCCCTATTCGAGAAACTTGATGCACTTGGGATTGCCTACACCAACTACGCCGACGACACCCAAGTGCTCCTCCCTCTATCAGGCTCATACCACAAAGACGCCCTAGCTCTAAAACTCATATATGCCACCATTCAAGCCTGGATGGCCACTAACGGCCTATGTCTTAACGGGGATAAGACTGAAATCCTTATCCTCGGCCAAAAATCCACACTGGCCAGGCTAGACAGCTGCTACGCCAATTTCAACATCGACAACTGCACTATCCCAGTCCTATCCTCTGTGAAAACGCTAGGGGTCTACATTGATGCAACCCTGTCCATGGACAAACAAGTTAGTGCCATTGTCTCCGCATCTGCACTAAGCACTAAACTCATCAACGCCATTAAACCATTCCTTTCCAAAGAAAACTGCCTTTCAATAGCAAGAGCTACCATAGGCGCTAAACTTGACTATTGCAATGCACTTCTAGCCGGCACCTCTGAAAAAAACCTAAACAAACTCCAGGTCACCCAAAATAACGCTCTAAGAGCAGCATTAAACATCTCCAAAAGGGACCACATCTCACTGGCAAGGCAATCAGTTCACTGGCTCCCTGTCAAAGAACGCATCACCTTCAAGGTACTGACTACTACCCACAAATGTATCCACCACACTGCACCATCATATCTCTCAGACACCATTCTCAGACAGACCTCATCCAGACCTACCAGACTCTGCTACACTAACCAACTCACTGTACCACGCATCCACAAGATTACAGCCGGGGGGCTGGGTTTCCCCTACATAGCACCAAAACTTTGGAATAATCTCCCCCACGCTCTAAGAGCAGAAGGCTCCCTCACAGCGTTTAGAAAAAAACTCAAAACCTCTCTCTTTAACTAAAATTCCTCTACCTACTGCCATTCAGGCACACACTGCTAACTATTGCTACTGCCCAAACTGTATGCATGTATGCCTCTGTATGCTGTAACTAAGACGCGCTTTCCCTGTAACCAGCGCTATTCTGTAACCAGCGCCACGATGCCTCAGGGCTGATTCTGTGCGCTTAACAAATGCGAATAAATAAATAAATAAATAAATAATACCACCAAATGGTATTACCATTACCACCACGTGGTGCGGCAGTGTTTCCACCGGCAGCGTTACCACCAGATTACAAGTGGTGATAGCTCCCAATTATTGGAGTCCATAGGACTCGATGGGGATTTTGGTGGAATTACCACCGTCAGTATGAGCACTGGCAGTAATACCACTGATTTGGCAGTTTTTGGGCCGTAACGTGGAGGAATTATTTTCAGCATTCTGCAGCAGGTGTGTCCTCTGCCTTACCTCCAAACAGTTACCACTACATTACCGCCCTTTTCTACCACACCACCAAACTCGTAATGAGGCCCAATATCTTGACTACAACTGCTGAAGAACACACTTTTTAAATCCACCGTTAACTTGTTTGTATTAAAGAGTTGTTCATTATCCCACCAAGCCAGAGGAAGAAACAAAGCTCTTGCTCACCCGCCAACCTCCCAAATAAATTGTGTGTGTCTCATTTCACCATTAATCACAACGATGAAGGGTGAAGAGTGTATATGGCTGTGACATTCCTGAGTGCTCTCAATTTTGCGCTGATAAACGTGTCTATGAAATAGCACTGCCCTGTAAAACAATGACATTGATCTCACATGGAGTAAAAATACAAGCATTTAATTTCATGGGGATACCCATAAAGCACTGATCTGTGGACTGAATGGAGGTGACTAGTAGTTGGTGCTTTGACCAACACAACTATTGGAGCCTAGAGACAAGCACGAAAAGTATACTTTCACAGATGCACCCTGATTGTATTTCCTCTCTCCTGCAGTGACTCCACTTTGAGATTGAATCACTAGATGAAATGATGGTAAGGGGTGCATCTGACAATTACTGTCTATTCAAGTTTTTATTTTTATTTTTTATAAAGCCTACCTGCTGGCAAGAGGCACTTTCAAAGTGATTGGCACGTGAAGGATAATAGACATAAAACAGGTCCGAAAAAGGGGTGTAAAAGGAGCAGAGAACAGTCTTAATAAAACTTGAAGATATTCAGGTAAATGATGTTACCACAAAAACCATTGTAGTGTAATCACCATCAAGCAAATGCCCAGAAGAATGTTTTCCTTTGTTTATTTTAATTTTCATATATATCGCCATATATTGAGCCTCAGAGCGCACAAAAATACAAGATAGGACAGACAACAGCAAGGTATGCATCAAGAAGATCACTGGGGATCAAGGGGGCGCCAGAGCACTAAACACAGATTAGCCTGGATTAAGATTAAACAGATAGGTTTTGATTGCCTTCTTGAAGGATTGCAAGTTGACAGCCAGGCTTATGTGAGCAGGAAGAAGATTCCACTTTAAGGGAGCCTGGACGTCAAAAGAGGTCCCTCCTAAGCGAACCAGTTTGAATGGTGGCTGCTTACTGGACACCAATCAGTGAGGGCTCAGGTCCAGCCACGATGACAGCACTGCACTAATGATGTCCCGTGGCTATTACTTCAAGCACGGCATCAAGTCCAGTTCACTACTTCTTGTCCATTTATTCAGAATTCGGCTGTGGAGCTCCCCAGCACTCTTTACTCCCACCTCTGCTCTTCATTATACAGCCACCAGCAGGAATCACTTGAGACATCATCACTCCGACCATCAGAAGCATCGAGACACCCCCATGCAGACTCTCCAACTTAAGAGAGTGCAGAGAGATCTGACGCCAGGAGCCCTGTCAGCTCTGACTATACACACATTCCCGAGGTCCATCCATCCATGGAAGAAGCAGCTGATTTGCACTTATCTGGCCCACAGTACATTTCCCCTCCTCCCAGATTCCACTTCAATGACCAGTCTCTTGGCGCAAAGCCACTATGACAATCCACAGGTCTGAAATGTGGGACCTGGCTTTGAGAGTAAGAACTCCGCATAGAACCACATTTTCTGAGGGGTATAGAATTGAAACTACTAGCTTCACTTGGCTGAAAACATCCCATCGCTACTGACCCATCTGGCTACTTCGTCAGAGCTGCCGGGAGAGCTGGTTGAGCCAGATAGGTTTGGGCGGGCCTAGCCGAAAGGCTGGATTGGGCTGGCCCAGCTGAAAGGCTGGCCTAGCCGAAAGGCTGGTTTGGGCTGGCCTAGCTGAAAGGCTAGCCTAGCTGAAAGGCTGGCTTGGGGGGGCCTAGCCAAAAGGCTGGCTTGGGGGGGCCTAGCCAAAAGGCTGAATTTAGTTCACTTCTAGTTCTGAGCAAGTGTCTAGTTGCTAGGACATGGGACGATCCTCACCCACTAACAAAAATAAAATGTTTGTGGGTAAAAAAGGTTAAGAGAAAAAAACATCCTGCTTGCCTGTGGACAGGGAACATCTGCCTGTCTGAGCTCTTGTCTCACCCCTGACACAACTGAGCGCTGTCTGGGTGCAGGTCAGGGAGTCTTCTGCTCATTCTAGAAGGCAAGGCGCAGGCAGGTGAGTATGCCCAAAGCACAGCCCCAGCGCTCCCAGCCCCCAACATTCAAAACAATAGCGTCAGCACCTCCCACAAAATGAACAGGTTCCACCTGCCCAACTGTTACTGCGTCCACCCCCATCATTCCCACAGTCCCAGGCTGCTGCTTTAAACCACTGCCCCACGTGCCCCTATCCTTGCACATCCCCTCGCCCCCTTCCTAAGTGCTGCTACGCACTTAAACTCTCCCCCCGTCCCGGTTATTCTCCCATTTGAGCCCCTCCTGGTTTCTGCTTCACGCATCCATCCTATCTCCCCCCTCCTCGCCTGCTCCCTCCCCACTCCACGGGACTTTTCCAAACATCTTCAGACAGATGGCTGCTTCTTTCGTTCCCATGCTATTTCCGCATTCGCAACCTCCTGATCAATCTTCCCACCGAGAACAATTCCCCATTGCTAGCTCCCTGGAGGCAGCACAACAGATATTGGCTCTGGGTTTAGCAAGGCAGGACACCATGTGTGGGTTTTGTGTTGTGGGGGTGGGGAGCAGAATGCCAGGTTTTAGTTTTGTATTGTATGGGTGGGGAGGCAGAAGGACACGTGTAGGTTTTGTGTTGTGGCAGGTGGAGGCAGGGAGACTTGGTGCCGCATATTGGTTTTGTGTTGTGGCAGGTAGAGGCGGGGAGGCATGATGCTGCATAATGGTTTTGTGTTGTGGCAGGTGGAGGCAGCGAGGCATTCTGTTGCATATTTGTTTTGTGATGTGGCAGGTGGAGGCAGGGAGACTTGGTGCTGCATATTGGTTTTGTGTTGTGGCGGGTGGAGGCAGGGAGGCATGCTGCTGCATATTTGTTTTGTGTTGTGGCAGGTGGAGGTAGCGAGTCATGATGCCGCATATTGGTTTTGTGTTGTGCCAGGTGGAGGCAGGGAGGCATGCTCCTGCATATTTGTTTTGTGATGTGGCAGGTGGAGGCAGGGAGTCATGATGCCGCATATTGGTTTTGTGTTGTGGCAGGTGGAGGTAGGGAGTCATGATGCCGCATATTGGTTTTGTGTTGTGGCAGGTGGAGGTAGGGAGTCATGATGCTGCATATTGGTTTTGTGTTGTGGCAGGTGGAGGTAGGGAGGCATGATGCTGCATATTGGTTTTGTGTTGTGGCAGGTGGAGGTAGGGAGTCATGATGCTGCATATTGGTTTTGTGTTGTGGCAGGTGGAGGTAGGGAGTCATGATGCTGCATATTGGTTTTGTGTTGTGGCAGGTGGAGGTAGGTAGTCATGATGCTGCATATTGGTTTTGTGTTGTGGCAGGTGGAGGTAGGGAGGCATGATGCTGCATATTTGTTTTGTGTTGTGGCAGGTGGAGGTAGGGAGTCATGATGCTGCATATTGGTTTTGCGTTGTGGCAGGTGGAGGTAGAGAGGCATGATGCTGCATATTGGTTTTGCGTTGTGGCAGGTGGAGGTAGGTGGGCATGATGCTGCATATTGGTTTTGTGTTGTGGCAGGTGGAGGTAGGGAGTATTGATGCTGCATATTGGTTTTGTGTTGTGGCAGGTGGAGGTAGGTAGTCATGATGCTGCATAATGGTTTTGTGTTGTGGGAGGTGGAGGTAGGGAGTCATGATGCTGCATATTGGTTTTGCGTTGTGGCAGGTGGAGGTAGAGAGGCATGATGCTGCATATTGGTTTTGCGTTGTGGCAGGTGGAGGTAGGTGGGCATGATGCTGCATATTGGTTTTGTGTTGTGGCAGGTGGAGGTGGGGAGTATTGATGCTGCATATTGGTTTTGTGTTGTGGCAGGTGGAGGTAGGTAGTCATGATGCTGCATAATGGTTTTGTGTTGTGGGAGGTGGAGGTAGGGAGTCATGATGCTGCATATTGGTTTTGCGTTGTGGCAGGTGGAGGTAGAGAGGCATGATGCTGCATATTGGTTTTGCGTTGTGGCAGGTGGAGGTAGGTGGGCATGATGCTGCATATTGGTTTTGTGTTGTGGCAGGTGGAGGTAGGGAGTATTGATGCTGCATATTGGTTTTGTGTTGTGGCAGGTGGAGGTAGGTAGTCATGATGCTGCATAATGGTTTTGTGTTGTGGGAGGTGTAGAGCTCGAACATTCGTTATGGGTTCTGTGCTGTGGGGTGTGGGTTTGGAAAGATGCCACGTATGGCTTTGTGCTGTGCATTGTTGTGAAGGACAGACGGTATGGGTCATGGACTTTTAGCCAGCTCGACTCAGCACATGTTTGGCCCTGAGAGGAAGCCCAGACCCTCTGGCTCGGCTCAGACGTAGCTGTACTCAAGGAGTCTCTCTCCCATCTCAAGGTGTCATTCTCTACAAAGATTGAATACAACTCCTTCTACTTCCTCCTGCCCAGCTTCTGCTTGATTGGCTCTTGGATGTTTGCACAGTTCTTCTTGTAATATTCCAAAGCAAGTCTGAGAAAAACATGGGTATACCCCCCCTTTCTACCTTCGAAAAAATAACCGATATTTTCAGATGTTTGGTTATAATAATTGCAAAATCACTCGACTTGAACACAAATAAGTTCATTTGCTTTATATGCATAGGAACATTTACACATTCTTCAATTCCGTGAAATATGAAATCCTGAGTTTGGTAATATTTTGAAATTGAACAGATTACAGAATCCTGAATTCTAAAAAAGAAATCCAATGGCAGGTTTTTAGAAACCAGTACTGACCCCCGAAGCAAGTTCTGAATAACTGCAGTAGTGCCATGGCTCCGTGGTCATGCACAGTAGCTTTATCAAGCAGAGTGCATTCCAATACACATCAATTGGTCTGTTGTTTCAAATCCGTGTATCTGCTTCAGTAATCTCTGCACTAGGCATCATGGAATTATGAAATCGATAATTGCTACAGTACGCTTAGGTGAGTCAGACTCATAATATATTAAACTAGAATAAGATGGGTCAATATACATCACAACCAGGGCTCAAGTCGAGGGTTCATACGGATGGACGGAGTCCCCCCACTTTTTTCAGAGAGCACCTTGTTATGTTATTTTCTGGTGACGCCACATTAAATTGGTACATCAGAAGGGATCCGGACAGATTGGAAAAACAAGCAAATTATAAACCTCCTTGTCCAATTTTGGTTACAGTGATGGTACGGCAGGCTTATCTCTGAAAGGCCGTGGATCATTGGTTAGTTGCAACACAGCAAAAATAAAATGATTACCCAATGATAAAAGTCACTGTTCAATCAAGGCTGTATCAAAATATCTACTTTATTATTATCACAGCAGACAGTGCTAGCAACACTACAAAATGCAGCCCACACTGTAAAGGAATGCAGAGGACAGGTGCAATAAGGAAAGGGGAAGCAATCTGGATATTGACAGGATGGTAGTCGGTATGGTTAATAACAACAACAGTTTAAGGTTTATTTTCTTTAGTCCATAGGGAGCAATGACGATTCCCCCTGCTAATAGCACAGGGAGCTCTTGATTCTATTAAAGACAAGGAGGCAAGCATTTTGCTTCATCTTCTTATTTATTACTCTCAGAGGTTTCAACAAAATATTAAAATGTGCAATCTTTTCATTGAAATAACTTGTTTTTTTCAAAAACTTCATATCCCACCAGTCTTAGGTCCTTGTAACGCCAGTGTCCTGGTCATTTGACTTAGACCTCTTCCTGTAACCCTCCTCTTCTTGACTGCTTCCAACTGCAATCTCCAATGTAAACTGAACTGTCAACTTGATCAACCTAGTCTCTGAACTGTAGAGCTTTGCTGAGACGATCCCTCCCATTCCAAGTTGCGATTTCGGTCAACTTGTCTCGTTCCTTTCTTATACGGTTTCAGCTATTCTTCTGCTCGTCTCCTAGTGGCAGAAATAACAGTACATGTTAGGGCGGCGGATACACACCCTATTCTGGGAGAAATCACGTGAATTATTTGCTACCTAACACAATACATTTCTCATTAGTACATTAGCTCGCTAGTATATCTAGGGCGGGAAAGTAATGCTCGCCTCCTTGTCTTTAATAGAATCAAGAGCTCCCTGCGCTATTAGCAAGGGGAATCTTCATTCTATGTCAAGATGAAGGCGAGCATTATGCTTGTTCAAAGTTTCTTACCATAGCTTCTACTAACGTGTTAATTGGTTTAAAATAAACGTCTGAAGCGTAGTATCACTAGCCCAATCAGCTGCTTTCAGAATATCTTGCAAAGTCGCGCCTTGCCTCAATGCTGCTAGGCTCATAATCTCTCTAACCTACCTTGCTATGGTGGCTGTCGCTACGCTTTTATGCGGTTTCCTTTGCACTATCAGCAATTGTGTAGTCCCCATTGGTCTCTGCTCGACTGTCTTATTTACGTATGCTTTTATGCAGGTGGCCACGCACCACTTTAGATGCTCTTGCATATATGAGTACGTTATTGTGGAAGAATCTGTCTTCGTTCTCCTGGCCAGATGGAAAGTCACTCTGTCTGGTCCATATACCATCCTGTCTATCTCTAGCGCTTTGACATCTGCTACTCTTCTACATGACACCATACACAGTAGCATCGCTAATTTCCCAGACAGTCTGTCCAAGGAGAGGTATTTATTGCTGGGCCAGTCTGCTAACAACTGTAGCACAACTGCCACATCCCATAAGGACTTGTATCTTGATTGCGATGGTTTCCTAAATCTTATCCCTTTTAGAAGTCTAATTACTGCTACATTCTCCCCTACTGGGACTCCCTCGATGGACATGTGGCCTGCTGATATCGCGGATCTATACACTCTTATTGTTCTATAGGCTTTCCCGTCTTGTAGGAGTTCTGCTAGGAAATTCAGTATCTCCACTAAAGGGGCAGAAACTGGATGAAAACCTCTCCTTTTGCACCACCTTGAACATCTGTTCTATACTGCATCGTAGCTCCTGCTAGTCGAAGGGGCCCATGACTCAGCGATGAGGCTCGCAGCCTGTGCCAAAATTCCTGGGAGATTCCAGTGTCTCCTGCTATCTTGCACGCCATCAGTGGCACTGTCCCCTTCACTCTCAGAGGGTGACACGACCCAACTGGGTCTGCGAGAAGATCTTCTATTTGAGGCAACATTCTCGGATAATCGGATATTAGCTCCATGAGCACTGGAAACCTTACTTGCAACTTCCATATCGGAACTACTACTATCAGATTCAATGCTTCTCTGTGTACTTTCGATAAAACTCTGCTTATCTTTACGAATGGAGGAAACACGTATATCGTCTCTCCTCTCCAATCCTGCAGGAAGGCATCTACTCCCGCTGCTGCTGGGTCCAGCCTCCAGCTGTAAAATCTGTTCTTCTGTGCGTTCAGTCTGGGCGCAAACAGATCTGTGTGAATTGGTCCCCAGAGCTCTTCTATCCGGCAAAAAATCACTCTGTCCAGCATCCAGTCTCTGGAGTCTGCTAGATGTCTGGAGTACCAGTCCGCTACTAGATTCAGCGAGCCTGGTGTAATGCTGGAAATGCATCGGAGGGACAGGGATTCCGTATCCTTGTCCTTTACTGCTTTTTATCGTGTGTTCTGTTGTGTTTTCCGTGCAGGAGTTCATGTGGCACTCCTGGCGGTGCAGCTCTCTCTTTTGGTTTTGGTGAACAGACCCATGGGATACCCTTATGGCACCCATGGGTGGGGGTGCAACCCAGTGCCCCTAGTGTATGTTTTTGGGCACCTGTGTGTGGCCCACAGAGCAGGGTACGGGCTGGTGGCAGCTCTGTGCTGAATTGACGGGTGCCCTGAGCGTCCTCCATTTTGGGATGCCAGGCCCTGTCATTGGAATTGGTAGATTCCTGATGGAGACAAGATGGCCCCCATGGCCTCTTGCCTTCCATCGCCTGTTACCTTGATCTTCCAGAAGTCCCGGGAAGCCCTGACTCTGCCCCTTGCCCATGACTGGCTGTTGGGTGGAAGTTCCGTATATGGTAGTGTGGGGAAGTACTGACCAGACTGGCTGGAGCCTTCCCAATGACCGTATGTTGTGGGTACGCCTGTGGGTGGGCCCTGGGTGAATGGAGTGTGTGACGAATACGCATTCTATGTTGTGGGTGTCTAGTATCTGGTGTTTGACACAATGACTGAGACAGCCCTGCCCGAAACCGGTATAAATGCAGTGTGGAGTGTTGAATGGCTGGGTACTTGTCCCAATAGACATGTTGTGAGTGTCTGGAGAGAAGTGAATGGCCTGAATGCATTGTGTGCCTGATTGGCTGCCTGCCTGTATGAATGCCCTTCGCCGTGATTGGATGCTTGAGTATGACCCAGCGGAATGAATGGGAGATCAACAGTATATCTGGGGACCTTTCACTGCTAAGAATCATGTTCAGAAGCTGAAGTCCACTGCGACGAGTAACTGGAGTGAAGCTTGACCTTGAAGCCCTACTGGACGAGAAGAATTGCTGTTGCTCTCCTTCACAATCTGAAAGCTGCTGTGCCTCCAAGGACTGACCCAGAGAGGACCTGGTAAGGCGCCCTCTTCCTGAGCTATGAGGGACCATCGTGCACCAGCAGATCTTTGCCAAAGCTCCCTGGTAGACAGACCTTCAACAGGCTGCCGACCCGAGACAGGGACCGCCGCAGAGTCACAAAGAGAAGTGCCTGGACTGTTGTCTGCCACTGTCACCGACCGCCGTCGCCAACCGGAAGCGCCGTGCTCCCGTTTGCCTAAGAACTTTCGAATCCAAGGACACTCTCGTCCGCATCGTCGCCGCTGTATCCTGCTGCAGAAGGCCAGACCGTTGACGCACCGAGGAGCATCCTCCGGTGGGTTTCCCACCACCCAAGGACCACAGAGAGGCCGACGACTCGACGCCCTTGCTGGGCCACAGTTCCTCAAACTCTTTGTGGTCCAGAACTATCGACACCCAGGTGCCCCGCACGCCTCTTCCTTGCAGGACGTTTACGCCTCCTGGTCAACGAGCACCGCTAGGAACGAAGCTGCCACTTCACCGTCGTAGCTCATCCTGTTCTCCGTCGGACGTTCGATGACCCGTGACTCCTGCCTTAAATGGAGGGCACTCAAGAAGGGCTGTTGATTCCCCGCTCAGGAACGCTACAATGCCAGGTACTTTGGAACTATTGGGAAGTCTAGTGTGAACAATATATGGACTGGGCTTGTATCTTTATTCTACAGGTTGCCCAGATGGGGGGATCTCCACACAGAGCTGTGTTTAACAGTTTAACGGTAGTGACCAGTATTCTGCCAATTGTTCAACCATCTTGGTTTCCTTCCTCTCTCTACTGCCGAGTTCCTCTTTATTGATCTGTGTGACATTTTCACAGTATAGTTGATGCACTTTAAGAAGATCTGATAATATTTGTGGTACCACTGTAGAACTGTATATATTTACCAGTGTTGATTTTCTGAGTACAAAGTGCGTTATCGTGATATTGTATATAACCTTGAATAATAATTATATAAAGACTGTGTTTTAACCGATACAGTGTGCGGATATTCCTTTGTGGGTGCTTGGGGACTACACTGTACTTAAGAACCAGCCTGCATCACCTCCTGAGAAGCTAGGCCTTGATTGCTCGACCACGTACCAATAATAGAGAATCCTGGCTGGGGTCGTCTGTGCCTCTCCTCTACCATATAGAGAGCGGAAGTACAGACACCCCCCTCCAGTCTTTACATCCGGCAAATATTCTGCTATCACTGAAGTTCCTCACTCCAGACAGGAGTGCCAAAAATAATTGGCTATTTCCGCTAATAATTGCCATAGCATTTTGGTGCTGGACTGCCCATGTGGGTGGGACAAAGACTGATATGCAAATGGATAGTTCTCATCTGTGAAAGGTACAGCGAGCAAAAAGCGTGTGCTGCAAATTCTCATCTCAGAACAGGTTATCATGCCATGTTCTCTCTGGAGAGGAGCGCCGGCTACCTTTTTTGAAATATTTGCAAGGAACTTGGGGTTGGTCACCCTACATTACCTGGGGGCAACCAGCTTGGGATCCTTGCTCACTGTGCTCAGAGAGGCACAGCGTCACCTCACTGATGATGCCCAACAAGGCTGAAACATGTGTATGGGGTTGCTGTTGGTACTCTTGTTCAGAGAGGAATTGCCATAGCATTTCAGTGCTGGACTGCCCATGTGGGCGGGACAAAGACTGATTTGCAAATGGATAGTTCTCATCTGTGAAAGGTACAGTGAGCAAAAAGCGTGTGCTGCAAGCTCTCATCTCAGAACAGGTTTTCATGCCATGTTCTCTCTGGAGAGAAGCGCCTGCTACCTTTTTTGAACTATTTCCGCTAATAATCTGGACTTCGTCCCTCCTAAATGATTGATGTACCTGACTGCTGAAATGTTGTCCATCTTCAGCAGAATACATGAATTCACCTTGTCTTTCGTGAATGCCTTGATCATGAATGAACCAGCTAATAGTTCGAGAGAGTTTATGTGCAGTCTGAGTTCCTCCAAACTCCACCTGCCTCCTGTTTGGAGCTCCCCGCAACGGGCTCCCCAGCCTGCTTTGCTGGCGTCTGATTTTATTACAATGTCGGGTTGGTCGCCAAAAATGGCTCTGCCGTTCCATGCCTCCAGTTCTGTAGCCACCACTCCAGCTCTGTTTTAGACGCTTGATCTAGAGGCACTAGCTGGTGGTAGCTGAGGCCCTGCTGAAGAATTCTTATCTTCAGTCGCTGCAGTGCCCGATAATTCAGGGGCCCAGCAAATATTGCTTGCATTGATGCTGCTAACAAGCCCACTACTCGAGCTATTTTTCGCAGCGATATGACTGTTGTGCCGAGGCAGTTCCTTATTTCCCTTTTTATGTCCCGAATCTTTATGTTCGGTAGCTCTAAAGTTGCTGTCCTGGTGTCTATGATGAAACCTAGGAACTCTATCCTCTTCGCTGGTATCATTTCTGACTTCTCTCGGTTCACTAGAAAACCTAGGGAGGTCAGGAGATTCGCTACCCAGCTGGTCTGATAGTGTAGCGTGTCTTTGCTGCTTGCCATCAGCAGGATGTCGTCTAAGTAAATAATGATCTGTATCCCTTACCTCCTGATCGCTTCTGCTACAGGCTTCATCAGTTTTGTAAACACCCAGGGTGCTGATGCCAGTCCGAATGGCATCGTCGCAAATTGCCATAATTGCCCGTCCCAGTCGAAAGCCAGAAAGGGACGGTATTCTGTTTGTACTTGTATCGTAAGGTAAGCATCTTTCAGATCTATCCTCGCGAGCCAGTCGTCTTGTCTGAGCGTATCTCTTAATTGGTGGGTACCTTCCATCTTGAAATGGTTGTAGACTACCCAACTGTTCATGCCTTTTAAATTTATAACTGGTCTCACTTTGTCTTTTCTGTGAACCAGAAACATATTGAACCTCAGTGTCTCGCGCGGGTCGATTGCTCCCTTTTACGCTAGACTCTGCAGCTCTGTGCATAGCAAGTCTTTCTCTGCTAGCGCTGAAACTATTGGCCCGGGGGGGCTTGGTGCTGGGTTGGGGTCTGAGTAAAGTCTATGTGCAAGCCTTTGGCTGTCTGCAACACCCAAGCGTCGTTGGAAAGCGTGCGCCAGCTCTCCCAGCATTTCGCTCTCCTCCCCCCTACCGGTGGATATGCAGATGCTCTCACCTGCGGGGACATTTTGTCCTCTTCCCTGGCCTCTGCCTCGCTTTTCTCTGGGGAAACGACATCTCGGTGGGAAGAAGGAGTCTGGCTGCTTGTTCTCCCAGTATTGGGCTCTGTTCGATTGAGGCCTCCTGGACGTCTGATAGCAACCGGTCGCTTGGCTTCTATACCGACCGGTCCCGCAAAAAACTCTTCAGGGGAAGATCTTTTTTATGGAGGCCTATACCTTTTCTATGAAAGTGTAAGTTCCTACGAATCTCCCCATTTCCTTTCGCCAAACAACAGCCCTTGCACTGCCTCGCCTGCTTCGTATGAGGACAGATGCCTTAGCTTTCGGTCTATTTTGAGCAGCAATCCTCGTCTGAGCTCGGATGATATTGCGTAATTGGCATTCCCTAATAAGCACACTGCTCTCTGTGCCCAGTTTGCTAGCATTTAAGGGTCCACTTCCTCCTCAGTGTCTTTTGCGCGCTCTGCCAGGTCCATGATCTTAGCTAGAGGACCGGCGAGATCCAGGACTTTCTCCTGGCAACTTCACCATGAGCAGTCGATCCCTTTCCTGGGGTCCCTGTTGGATTTTACGACAAAGGCCAACATTTTAGGGTCCAGCTCTGACGCTTCTGCTACCTTGCCTGGTAGTTCTGGCTTTGGACACTCTGCCCTCATCTTTTGCCTCACCTCCTTCTCCAGCGCCTTGCGCAGTCTTTGAGTCATGTATCTTGCGACTCTTGGGGAGGGCACCCATTCCGAAGATTTCAGGTCCCGGATGTCTTCTGGATGAAACATATCCGAAGTCTCTTCATCCTCTAGATTATTTAGCTTTCTCAGCATTTTCTTTGGTGGAAGCAGACTTCCCTCATCCCCTTCTTTATTGGCTTCCTCATACGAGGAGGTCGGGGATTCTGTGGGTTCCTCTTCAGGGAAAACTTCTTCTTCTGTGTTGCCCATATTATCCTCCCCTGGCTAGGGTTTCACAAGGCTCTGCACCTCCGACTTGCTCATGAAGGCTTCTCTCAGCCTATTAAATGCGTCGGTAGCCTCTGGGGCTCTTGGATCTGCCGCTTCTTGTTGGGCCAGGGGGTCAGAAGAGTTCTTGCTCTTCTGGGGCTTATTACAGCCCTGTGGGCCCTCTGGTGTGACCCTCGTAGGTGTGCTTGCTTGTGGTGTGGTGCATTTAACTTTTTGGCTCAGGAATAACTCAATTGTCTCTAATCTGTCTTGGAGGGGTCTGACCCCTTGAGCCACTGCCTCTATAAGTGAGTCTCCCAGCCTATTCTTTGAAGCTGTGAGCCAAGTCCTCTGGGTACATGGCTTCTTGCTCCTCCTCACTCCATTCAAATTCAGCCATACTGTGTGCTGGTAGGTGCCTAGTAGTACCCTCTTAGGTTTAGTGGCACATTTACTGGCTCACTCTGTACAAATGAGGCTGTACCTGTGCTGCTAAGCAGCTTCTGTTTCAATCAGTGCTTGGCACTCTGTTCAGTGTGTGCTCAGATCTGAGCTGTAATTAGCTCTGGAGCTTATATTTGCTATTTAAATCCTCTCTGGAGTCTTTGGGGCTTTGATCAGAGTTTCTTCGATCTGTCACATACATGAGACCGGAGTGCAATGCCTGCGAAGCACATAGCCCCTCCTCTCCAAGGGAGGGGACTCTGCACTCTCCCAATAGCCTTGCCGGCTTTCCTGGTGTTAAGCCCCACCCCACGAGGGTGGGGGCTGTACGTGCGACACTCAGCGAGCCACTCGCTCACGCTCTGCGAGTTGGCTCCGCCCCCCAAGGGTGTGGGCTCCTCGCTCGCTCGCGGCTCACACGAGCGATCCGGCAAACCCCTGGAGTGCTGATAATGCAGCACGGGACGCCTGATGATTCGTATTAATTACAGAATCATTTCTACGCTGCGCGGGCCCTGCGCACTAGTATAGAGTACATCCCCCTTGAAGATTGATGTCTACTGTCTGCATTCCACATTCATATCACCTATAAACCTACTTCAAATGCTGTTTGATTACGCAGCTAAGTGAAAAGAGAACTTATCTCTGGAGAGCAGAAAAAGAGGAGGATGGATACAGGAAGAGGAAATACTAGGTCACATGACCAGGACACTGGGTTTACAGGGACCTAAGAATGATGGGATATGAAGTTTTTGAGAAAAAAAAAATTATTTCAATGAAAATATTGAAAATGTTAATATTTTGTTGAAACTGCTGGAGAGTAATAAATAATATCAAGCATAATGCTTGCCTCTGTCTTGACATAGAATTGCTCCTAAAGTATCTCTAGGGGCCTTCTGAGAACAGCAATTTACCTTGTGCTGTAGATGTTCTTGGTCCTTGACAGGGTTGAGTCAGTCGCAGGGAGCTTTGCAGGCTTCTGTCACAGAATTTGAGGAGGGAGTCAGCTGCGGGCATCAGGCTGCAAGTAAAGCTGGATTTGTTGTCTCATTGTTGATCGGCAGTTCTGAAGCACTGGTCGAGATATCTCAGATGTCTTTAAGCGATGGCGGCTTGTCGGCGGTCAGCATTGCCATTGGTTGCAGATCAAGAAACTCGACTGGCTACAAAATGTCCTTTAATGTTAATGTTGTAGGTATTTGTACCGCGCACCGTCACCATCGGAGTGGTCCCCAGGCACTCTGGCGGATATGAAAAGGAGGGTGCGAAAAAAGGAGTGGGGTTTAGTAGGGTGTAGTGGGAACAGGAGAGTGAGAGTTGTGATGTCCTGTTGGCAGCTTCAGTTCGGTTTGCACCGTTCGCTGAGCTTAAGTGCGGTTTTCGGGTCGGTGCGAAATTCCCATGTGCTGTTGTGCCGGGTTATGTGTTATTAGTCTGTTGTTGCAATGTGATGAAATACGTGCGGATTGCTGTGCAGAGAGGTGGGTGTGTGAGTTTCTGTATGAGAAATGTATGCAGAAAGTCAAGGTTTTAGAGTTGGGTTAGCAGGTTTTCCTAACCTCTTTATCTTTGTGTTTCTGTGCTCAGAATCTATGATTATCCTGTGTGTTTGGTATTGTAGTTTATCGGACTAGTTGGCAGGCATGTTGAGGAGTGGCAGTTTTGCTCTGTGTTACTCTAGTGGTATGTGTGCCGGCTGATGAAGGTGTGTTCCCCGCCTTAAGGGTCGGTGATGTTTAGGTTAGAGGATTCTGGTCCCTCCCTGCCCATCCCGTGTTTGGTGCTTACCTACCTGTTTCCTCTGTGGACTAGTGGTATGTGGACATGGGTGGTCGTTGCGTCCCCTCAGCCTTCATGTTTGGGAAGATTAAGTTAGGGGTCATGGGTTCCTCCTTGTTTCCAGCTGGGACTATGCTTCCTAGTCATTTGCTTCTGGTTCTGGAGAAAAGAGCCAAGGTTTGAGTAGTTTTCTTAATTCCAGATGATCCCTTGTGTTGTGTATGTTTATTGGCAGGTCATTCCAGGTTATTGCTGCCAGATGAGAGAAAGATGTTCCTCCGAATTGTCATTTATTGTATGGTTTTGGTTCTAAGGGAATGTCGTTGCTTGATCCGGGTGGTCTTGTCGGATAGTATTCACACTTTACGATGTATAGTGGTTCTCCCATTTTAATTTCCAAAAGTTTCTTGTATGCTATAGCCAGTCTTCCTCCTCTTTTGTTTTTCCTGTTTTCTTGTGAGCACTTGAGGTTGTCAGGGAGGCAGTTGTGGAGTGTGATTTTTTAATTATTCTCTAGCCATGTTTCAGTTATGAAATAAGATGTCAATACCTTCATTGCATATGAGATTGTAGATCTCGGTGGCATGTTTGGACATTGATATAGCATTAATTAGGTTGCAATGGATCTTTTTGACATGCTTAGATTTGTTTTTTATCCTTGTTTTGTCTAGCAGTTGTTCAGTTGGTGTGCTTGTGTGGTGTTGTCGCAGATTGGTTGGTGATCTGTGGAGTCTGCTTCGCCGTTGATGTGATCTGTTACATTTATAGTTGGGTTAATGAATTTTTCAGCTTCATCATCTTCTATGTTTTGATATAGTTGCTGGTGGTGCCTTTGTGTTTTTCTCATATACAGAGTGAGGGTGTAGGTCTTGTACCCTTCCCTTCTGGGATTCTCTCCTTTTTTTGCGAGGTTCCAATGGGCTCTCAGCATGTCTGGACATGTCAGTGGTGTTTAAGTGTTGCAGTTGTTGCGAGGTACAGTGTAAAATATAAGGGTTTTTCTCTTCTCATGATGTTTGTTCTGTTGACTGTAGTGTTTGTTGGGGAGTGTTCTGTATTTGTGACGGTTTCTACTGGAGGAGGGTGAGGATGTGGGTTTGTTCAGTTTGTTCCTTCTTCTGATTCTCTTTGGCAGTGTCCAGCTCTGTGTCGGGGCAGTTTGTGGTCCTTGGCAAAGGAGAACGTAGGTATGAGATTGTCAAGACACTTCTCCCAGCTTCTTGAATGGCTTGTGTTGTCCTTTATGGTGGACAGCCCAAAGCTGAGAAGTGTGCTGCAGGCAGCTGCCTTGTCCTTGGTTGTAGATTCAGAGACCTTCTGGCACTTCCTACCCAGGACTCTTGCTGCAGAACCTACCAGGGCATGTTGTGTGCTGGCTAGGTACCGGTTCTGAAGCTGCTTGCAGGTCCTCTGAGTTCTGTTTCTCCCTCTGTTCCCTGGGAGAAGTTTAGGGGCGGGATCTTGCTTCCCTCTTTATACATTCTGACCTTCCTTCAATGGCAGAAGCTGTAAGGCAGACTGTACCTTCAGCCAGGGTCCAAGGATGAGTTCTTCTTTCATACTTCTTGTGAAGTCTTCAGATGATCTTTGGAAGCCATTTGTGCTATAGTGATTGGAGTAGGCTAAGCCTTACTAAGGAACCAATCCTGGGGCCCCTACCAAAAATCTCCGGTATGCATGAGGTCATAACCAAGTTGTTTTGCAACAGAAAATGTAAAGGGGTGGAAACATGTGATACTAAGTCCCACCCATCTTCCTGTCTGTTGTTGATCAAAGAGCCTCTCCGGTTAATGGATCTCTCTGTGGTTCCTGATTAAAGCGGCAAGTGTCCCTTGAAGCTGTGGCAAGATCAGACTCTCTGGCTCCTGCTAACCACATTCCCTGACCTGATGAATGGTGACCCCCTACCGGGCAGGTTTACTCTAAAAACACAGTCCCAGACATGACAGTTCACTGTCAATGACACTGAGGGCGGGAGCTGGCTTCAGGTTGACACAGTTACATTTGAAAGGTTGTTGGGGTTTCCTGTCTCCTTTGTTAACCTCTGCAGCCAGGCCCCATGTGGGACTGTTTGAAGTACACTGTATTTGTATGATAATTGCTGCCACCATCTGCAGGGTTGAACAAAAGAGAAGGGTGTATCCATGGAGCCTTTGTTAGTTAATCAGGCTGGCCATGGCATGGGAAAGATTGGCCCTCTCCCTTTCTGGAGGTCGCATGGTGTACTCCTGGCTGTCATATCCCAACCAAATATGACAGGGCGGGCTGTGCCTGTAGGCTGTTTCCACCCAGAGTACACAGCTCTATGCATTTGTCTTTGTGTGAGCATAGGCACATGTGTGTAGAATAGCCCCACACAGTTTCCTGAGGTTGGTCTACCATCAATCCATTTAATAAAACATTTCCAAAAAGCCCAGGCGAGCGCACACCCACCGTGTGGATGGTCGAATTCCTCACAGTCCCTCCCCTTTTTGTTTTAGGACTTGACCCCTGAATTAAAAACATACATGACAAAAATAGGGAAAGAACCCGAGCACTGAAAAAAATGCCAGTACGAACACTACAAGATAACCCTTGTATGGTGACTGACTTTGAAGAACATCACATTCTTAGCACCCTTCTACATTTTATGAAGATTGGGGAGGATACTCAATCACTGGGGAGAATTATATTGAATGAGAGGTGGGTCAGGGATGGGTGAACCTTAAGGTGCTTCACTCAAATCGTGGGTTATCCATTGAAATAAAATTTCCCTTGAAACACATTGTCTATAGGCGCATTATAAATACTCAATGAATGAATGAATGAATAAATAAATAAATAAATCAGTACAAATGAATATTCTTAGAGCACTGACATGGGAGGTGAAACAAGCCCAGCATTCAAGTACACAAGTCTCCTTGTTTGTGAGTGAATTGCAACATATGCTTTGAATCAGGTACTCTGGGAGGGTAGTTAACAAGTGAAGAGTGTGGCCCTCATTACGACCCTGGCGGAAATCGTGGCGCCAAATGCACCATGGAGCACGGCGGAAAGCTGCCGATAGCGCCATGGGGGTTGTCGGATTTACCGCCCCATTCCGACCTTGGCGGGGCGGTAAATCCCCATTCCCCATTTTACCCTTCCCCATTCCCATTTTTGCCCCATAGGGTATAATGGGAGTGGGGAAGGCGTTAATTACGCCACCGTAAAATACGGTGGCGTAATTAACAACAAGGTCCCGTAGCGCCATGGATTTCTCCGCCGGGAAAAACCAGGCGTAAAACGCTCCATGGCGCTACGGGAACTCGTAGTAGGGCGGACGGGTCCGCCGCGAATACCGCTGGCGTAAACCCACTCTGCCAGGGTCGTAATGAGGCCCTGTGTCTTTAATATGGGGCTATCCTGCACTTCACAAATACGATGTTGGGAGGGACCAACCATCTTTTCATGCTAACAAAGTCGATACATTACATACCATTAAATTAGTTAAAAAACATTGTATATTATTAACGTTTTTAGAAACTGGAGGATTCTGACATGAAGTGCTTCATAACAGAACAACAGCCTATTATCAGAATAATGTTGCACGTAATCAATAAAGTCTAAATTAGTTCAACAGAAATTAAGTGTATACAGTAAATGTCAGTTTATAATTAGGGTGGGCCACCAGTGTAAAACACCATCTGACTGACCTCCTTACCAACATAGTATGCATAGAGATGTCACGCTGCCCGGGGAAGCAAATCATGCTGAACAAAGCATCCTGTGGAGCGACAGGAAACCTAAGGGCACCCCCTCTTGTCTGTTCTCGTCCATAGCAGAGGCCATCGTAAAAGCAAGTCAGGTGGTTCATGATGAGCAAAGAATCTCTCCGAATATTCCCTCATTTACCAGGACCCCAAAGCGTCTTTCTCAGTGCATGCCTGACAGAACCAAGGACCCCAGCACTGTTCCTGCTGTGCTACTCACCGGTCTGATACAGAAAGTTCTACCAATTGCACCCTCAGGATTCAATTAAACTCCCTCTGACCTCTCCCTTAGCCACTGAAGTATTATTTTATTAATTATTCTAGTACATAGACTAACCTTTCTTTCTCGTCCTTTCTCATTGGGCCTTCTGATGGTCCCACAAGCAATCCCTCCACTTCCCCCTCTGATAGTACATCTCTTCTTATCCTGATCATCCATACTTCACTCAAACAACACCTTGATTGTTCCTCCCTCTATCAACCTCATATACCCAACTCATATTCCCAAGAGACACCCTCTTCTCTCCTTACCATCCTTCTTGCCTACTGAACTCACTCTGGGCCTCTAGAATTCCCAATCTCTCTGTAACAAAATTTAATTTCTCACTCACCATCTTGACTACCATCACCCCAAATTCTCTGTGTTGGCTGCCAGTTAAACCCAGATTGCCCATTGTGACGCTACCACACTGGCATCCCTTTACACTAACTTCACTAGGTCTAGCAAAATAAAAGTGGTGGTATTGCTATGAAGATCAACAAAGACATTGGGCCTCATTACGATTTTTGCGGTAGCCATGCCGCTATTGGCGGCATGGCTGCCGCCAAAATCGGGTCCGGGTTCCCAGAATGGGGAATTACGGGGCCATTCCGAGTTCGGAGGGCCCGGTAATTGCTCCCTCCGGGAACCCGGGCCCAGACCTTCCCCATTCCCATTCCAGCCCCCATAGGGCTGAAAGGGAATGGGTGAGGGAGCAAACAACGGGCCGATTACGAGCGGCCCGTTGTTTGCTCCCTCTTCCCCTCGCGGGACCCGGTAAGCACGCCTAGTTTGACCAGGCGTTACTTACCGGGTCCCGCAAGGGGAGCTTGTTATGAGGCCGAACGGGTTTAACAGGTCCACCTCCTTTAGCGGGTCCCATTAACCCATTCCTCCTCACTTGTAATGGGGCCCATTATATTGTTCCCGCAGCCAAATCATATTTTACTCCTTCTTCCTTTGAACGCACCTTTGTTTAACTTCTCACTCCAACCTCTCTCACCATCCTTCTCATCTACTGTCCAACCAGCACCCTAAATCTTTCTAATTGAACTCACCCTTCGGCTGAAACCTCTCGCGGTTGATACCCCGGCCATCATCATGACATCAGACATCAAGTTCATTACCTTGACCAAAGCCCATCGACTACAGCTAGCTTCCCTCTGTCAGACATCTCTTTGGTCAATCTTCACAACCTTCCTTACCACACCATGCCACTTCATTAGATCTCATCATCTTTTCTTGCACTGCCCTCTCTGTTAAACCCTCACCTACTGACCACTCACTCTTCTTCAACAAATAGGTTCACCCTTTCTCATTTGTCCCTCCCTCTTCTATGAATAAACAAAATGAATCCCAACCTTGATAAAGTCAGGACCTCTCTCTAAGCACTGTGTCTTCAAAATGCTCCCTCTGTTGAACTTGCCATTGTTGAGTTTTCCAAAGCCCGGACTACCCCCTTTGACCTTCACTATCCACCCTGCTCACTCAATACCTCTTGCCTCACAGACAACCATGGCTTTCCCCAAGCATTCAACAGATAAGGACAAGAATGCATCCTCCCCTACACTATTGGCATGAGGCTTGCACCTACAGTCTGCTCGCTATCTACAAGGGCACTCTTCTTTCTCGCCATGCTTGGACTGCCCTATTGGGCAATTGTGCAGGCCCAACACATTAGTTTGGGGCACATTTTTGGGTCAGAGTGGGAAAACATTTTGTGATCCAAATGGCTAGTCTTTTAGCTAAAGTAGGCCAGTTGGATGAGTTACTACACTGTGCAGCTAGTAATTTTGACCAAAGGAATATTCCTTAAAATGTGCAACCTGCTACTTAGTCTGTCACAAAAGAAACAAATTGCCATACTTATCTTAGATCCACTCTCCATTTACACCATTGCAAACTGCCCATGACCCCTAGGCATTGCTTGCCCGTTAGACCTCATTCTATTTCCTCCTCCCTCTCTGCTGATGACAAAATCACAATATGTGGGACACACCACCCACCCTCCTTTCTCTATTTACTCCTCCTTTCTCTACCACGCTACATCGCCAGACTTTCCTCAATAGCACCTTTCTATCCTAACCCCTCTACTGAAATTACATCCATCCTCCACTTAGCTAACCCATCCTGTGCTCCTGTTGATCCCTTTGAACTCCAGACAATACCACTTGCTACTTGCACTCATCACTATTCCTTCCTCAACCTACCCCTGTATTTTTGCAAATTCCTAGCCTATTACAAGACAGACACTCTGAGGGATTGCCTTCTGCAGGAGTGTAAAACTCTGTTTCTGAACGGGAGTCATGCTTAACAGGCCCCCTTTCATAAATGCTCTATGCCAAAATAATAGAGCACCCAAGTGCCTTTGCTAAGACAGGCTCTGAGTGCCCTGATCACCAGCTCTGCAGTGATACAGGGCAGGTTCCAAGGTTGCACGTGCATTCCTGAGACAGCCGCTGGAATACAAAGTTCCTACAAGCAGAAGTGGCGTGTTAGTCTTCTGCAACTCTAGTTCAAATGTAATAATTGGGACCTTTAGTAAGTTTGTTGGTACGTGGATCTTTAAATATAAGCCATCTCTGGTTGTGTCATTGTGACTGCTAAGAGCTCACAATTATTGATTGTATTTATTTATTGTTATTACAAACTTTTAGTTTAGTTCATACAAACATTTACAAAAAACAGACATACACACGTTTTAAAAATCATAAAAAGCACATATACACAAACAATCAATCACTGTAAACATGAACATGATAATCAGTTAATTCAAGATACATAATACAATGTTTTTGAGATTATTTCTAAAAATTCTAAAAAGTTCTAGAAAATTCTAAAAAGTTCTAAAAGAATTCTAAAGCATAGAAAAATAAAGGTTTCCTCGTCCTATTTCTCCCCATGATTCATTGCTGGGACATAGGGCACCAGAATCAGCCCTACGAGGCTACGAGGCATCCATAATAAATTCCAGCATTAATTCTAATACATAATAGTGAGGTGCTAATACGATATAATAAATCATCCAAAAATAATATTCCAGGCTTACAATGTCACAGAGAAGAAACTATTCTTGTACAATTTCATTACAGAGGTGCACAACTAAAACAAATCAATGAACCCCCCGAATTCCATGTGGCATTAATGCAATTTTCTCCTTAGATGACACACAATGGCTTCATAAATCTCATGATGTCTCTGCATTTTGGTCTCTCACATTGTGTGAGTTAACGCCGATTTTCAGCTGCTTTTCAATATATGACCAGATTTGAAAATGTGCAATGTGCATTGAATCCGTCCCGGAGTTTAAACAATAATTCCAAAAGTCCAACGATTTGATGGTATCATAGTTATCGACACATCTATCAAATGTGCACATTAGTGCTCGCAACATCCTACACTCTGTCAACAAATGTCTTGCAGTCTCAGGAATGTCCATAACATTGCAGAGTCAGCAATATCTCAGGTCTGTTGGTATTTTTTAGCTGTGCACCACGTAAAGTAAGCAGTAGTAATTGATTAGTGAGTAAGTGCATCACCATGCTCAGAATCGCTGGGCTTGGACTACGAAGGAGTTATGGCTGGATTTTGAGATAATTATAAGTCACATTTGCAACTTGAGGATAGCTCCACAAATTTACTATATGGATGAAGTTTTTGTTCCAGTACCATAAGTCCACCTTCCGCTGGAAGGATATTTTGTGTTCCTCATAGCTACTCCCATTGTTAAATCGTGGGAACCAACCAAAACTCTTAAAAACGTCGAGTTAAGATCTTCAAAGGTTTCCCCCTGCTTCTAAACTCTGTGCCATCACTTTCCCCCATTGATTTCATTACCAGCCACTTCGGGGAGGATTTAGATTTTATATATAATTCTCCCCTTTTTTTCAATAATTGACCCTGCAGAGAAATCAACCCCAACTCTAGTCTTAGGTATTCCATTGACGTGGAAGGATGTAATTTCAAGATGGTTCGCCAAAAAAAGCCTTCCACACGATCCAGTCATAGAATCTCCTTCATAGTTAGAGCCTCCAAACCATATAGCACCATCAGGCAGAAACACTGTCTGTACAGAATAAGAATGCCCTGCATTGTATATCCTGCAGTTTTACTGGCAACACTCAAGATCAAGATAGTAAGTTGCCAAGCTTTTCTTTTTTTGGTCTCCCTTATATGAATATAGTCGGCCCCTGGGCCCATTTACAGCCCCAGATATACATAACGTATATCTGGGGCGTATAAATAGTCAATATTTCCCAATGTTGTTTTCATTTCTACTCTATTTTTTTGCCTGTCACCAACATACACTTTGTCTTGTTAAAGTTGACCTCCATTTTATTTTCTCAGGAAAACAGAGTCAATTCATTCAATATGTTTTTCAATCCCTTATATGCATGGTCAAACAGCACATTGACAAATGTAACATATAGGGAAGGTCTTCCCTTTCCCGTGGCCTCAGCTATCAACCTGTCTAAGAGCCGAACATTATGAACAGTAGAGGACCTGGCCAGAAGCCAATCTGGAAGGAGTACAGGATATCACTGGAGTCCACCATAATTTCTTTAATACAAAGGATGCAAATAACTTTCCAGTGACATCCAACGTTAACAACATTCTATAATTATCTGGCACCTTCCAGACACCCTTCTTATATACAGGTACCAGTATAGACTGTTGCCAAGAAGAAGGTCTACTATGCTCATAGTAAGTACAAAATATAGGTTGCCACTCGCAAAGTTTAGAGTGTGCTTGTCCAATATTTAATATCTATTTAAAGACCGAAATACGTCAATTAACTTAATAAAATGTTTGTTTTGTTTCTTTAGTGGCTGTGCTACACCCATACGTGTTTCGACAACTTGTCGTTCTCAAGGCTTGACAAATGGGATCACCCATCATAAACAGAAAATAAGTTGAAGAAAACATTCATATATACCAGAATAAAGGTAATGATTAGAAATGTTTAAATTGATAAAGGGAAAAAGAAAACAAAATAAAACATATACCATAATAAATATATATAATGATAGGGAGGGGGAGAGAAAGAAATAATCTGTTTAAAAATATGAGCATCATTGTCCCAATGCACAGTATCAATTAGTGTTGTTTGCTTGCAATTTTAATCTAGATCCATCACCAATATATAATTTAGTTGTCATAACATGGTTCAATTCAATTACGTTCACATTTTGGGTAGATCGATGTGCAACCGAACCTCCTGGTGACTTATTTGTTGGATTATTCCAAATAAACTTAATGCACCCACTGTGGATATGTGTATTTAGTCAGCCCCTATACCCTCTGATATGGAGCTTATTATGATTTAGAGGGTGCCTCACCCTCAGTGTGTATTGTTGAGGGTTAATTGTCCTGATGGTTTATACATTCAGCCTTTCTAGGGTTTGTAACAATGAAAACAATAGTTAATTTTGCTGTTAAATGTATAGCAATAGAATGTGTGTTAATCTTAGTTTTGGTCCAAATTATTGTTAGTACATTCTGGGATATTCTCAGCCCTTTTGATTAGCTTCTTACCATCATTCCCCTGAACTGGTTAGCTTCTTACCATCATTCCCCTGAACTTGGAATCTTGATGGATTAGTTGTAGTCTAAGTAAATAGTCTGTAACAGGTTAATTGGATCTGTAACACCATACAGTGTTCCCACTTAGAATTAACAATTATCTTGCCTTGTTGTATTCCGCTTAAGGATCTCCATGTCCATAACTTAGTGTATGTAAGTTGGATAGTTCCACAAAGAGCGCTCCTGGATGTTCGGTCCGAAATCACCCCTCTCCTTGGCGTGCCGCATGCAGATAATGGCGGCCGCCATTTTGGTCACTGTATAAATGATGGCAGTCACTTCACACGCAGCGTGCATCTGACGTCACTGCGTCATATCGTTTTAACAACAATGATGAAGTGACTTTGCATATCACAGTGCAAATGGCAGCAGTGATCTGCCAGTTGCATTCCTATTAGTGGTTACCTGATAAACTTACCTGGCATAAATTGGATATGCCTTTGAGATGATCCCTACATTAATGGCTATTCATTGAAATATTGAACTTTGATAATCTTAAGTATATACGAGAAAACGGTCATGGTTACCTCAGATGAAGGTATGGCTTTGGTCAAGTAGCTCAGTATGTATTGTTATCATTCCTCAGTAAGACATAATATGAAATATTGGCATATATACAACTAGTAGTTGTATGTCATTATTGTTTCTCATAGTTGTTGAATCTCGAATGGTTGATATTCACCTTATGTTGTCCGGGTGCACAGCTGTACCCTTACAGTATTCATAATACAGCATTCATGTTTACAGGAACATGTTCATCTCGTGTTCTTGGTTTAGACTGATGGTTGTACATCGTAATTTTCAAACCATTCTGCATTCCATCTGCCTAAGTAAGAGTTTTTCATTACCTCCTATAGTCCCACATTTGATCTTCTTTAAACCAATGAATCTTATACCACTCTTGTCATCCAATGGATGTTCTGTTTGCCAATGATTGGATAGTGATAATCTGTTATCTTTGCTACTAAGAATAGAGAGATGCTCACAAATTCGAATACGTAGCTCATGTATGGTGCTGCTTACATAACTTTTCTGACATATGCATATGATGGCAAAGACCACAAACTTGGTTTGGCTGTTAATAACATCTCTGATCTCAACTCTCATGTTGTCATTGCAGATAAAGTTTGAACAATCTGGACTTGCATATTTACACATGCTACAGAATGCACATTTATCAAATCAATGTTTTCTTGGTTTAATCCAATGAAGCCCACTACCCACCCCTTCTGTTAGTGGTTTCAGAAAGGAGGGACTAACAATATTCCGAATTGTAGCTGCTTGTGTAAATATGAATCTCGGTTTGGAGCCAATGTAGTAATTGAGATCTGGGTCCATTCGTAGTATGTGCCAATGCTTGTTTACCATATCAGATAATTATTTACTGTCCCTAGAATAATTGGTGATGAGATTGACTCCTTGGTTAAGACTGTTCTTCTCTTTTTTCCCAGTTTTTAGTATGGTCTGTCTACTAATTGCACGAATCTTATTGTTAGCGTTCCGTATGCACTCCTTGGAATCGCCCCTTGAAGTAAATCTGTTGGCTAATAAATCACATTCTTTAAGGAATTCTACATTGGTACTACAGTTTCTGTGAGATCTAGGAATTTCTCCCATAGGAATGTTGTCAATGGTCGATCTCTTACGGCAACTGGTAGCAAAAATAACTATTTATTTATTATTTTATTTATTATTTTATATTTTTTATGTTCTTTTCTTTTCCCTTTTTCAATTGAAACCTTTCTAATCATTACCGTTACTCTGGTGTGTATGAATATTTGTTTCAACTTATTTTATGTTAATGATGGGTGATCCCTTGTGATTACAATATGACATGTTGAGATAATGTTGATGTGGCTGAACAATATTAAAGCTTTGACTGTGTTATCGGGATGTGTGGACTACACCACAACAATTGATAAGGACAACATGTGTTTATTTGCAATATGATTGTAATTTCAATATTATTTTTGTTGAATATTATTGGAGCAATTGTCAAGCCTTGATAACGAAAAGTTGCCGAAACACGTGTTTGCTTAACGCAACCATTAAAGAAACAAATATTTGATTAATTTAATTGACATATTTCAGTCTTTATATAGACATTAAATATTGTACAAGCGCAATCTAAACTTATGAATGGCAACCTATATTGTGTACTTGCTATCTAATAGGCGATAGGGGCAGAATCCCTACCACCCAGAGACCGCAGCTATCCTGTTTCTTAGTATCACATAGCTTAACTCTCACCATAACCATAGTGCACCGGATCCAGATTAGTCCCAGATGATACACATAATACTATGCTTATTACAGGCCCTTTTGAATAAGATCCCAAGGATCTTCACCCATCCTACAGGATCCTTTTTAAAAACTGCATTTGAGAGGCCATTTGGCCTCGGGGCATTTGAGCGCTTACATTTTTCTTTCAATTGCTGTTACAATCCCCTCTAGAGTCAACTTCAGAGGCCAGCATACCATAGAACATGTGTCAATAGGTTTAGTTTGTACACTATTTGCCCATGGCCTCTTCACATGCCGAACCCATTCCTCTTCTGTAATGGGGTTTACAATGGCTTCCGATTCATTTCCATTGCAGTAAACAATATTCGCCAAATAGAATGTGTATTCCTACTTTGTAAAGCACCCAACATACCCTGCCAGTGTACATTTCGAATCAACAGCTCCATCGGGCTACCCAATTTTGATAACCATTTTTTCACTATCCTACCCCTCTCAATGTATTGGGGTGTGGTACAAAGCTTTTGTCAAGCTTCCTGAGGTCTCGCTTCAGGTTCCTTTTTAAATTCCTTGTTACGACGCCAACATTATTCACATGCACCTGTCTATGTACCACTAAGCTTTTGCCCTTGAGTATACTCGTCCTATGGGACTGCTCTTTCAGCCGATCCTCAAGTTCATGTGCTGTGCACTTGACTGGTAAATAAGATTCATGGTGAAGTATGTGTTCTAGATCAGTCGTGGCTTTCGCAATATTTTCCTGGGTCCAGCTTAAATGGTTTCCTGTGTGGTTAATTTCCATATCACCAATACAGGAACAAGGCAGGGGTTATCTTCCCATACTGAGACTTAAAGAGATTATCAGATGGTCGCTATGTCCATTCGGAGTAATAATCATCTCCACTACTGTTTCTGGAGGGTAATACTTCTGAACACATAGTCCAGTGTAGCACAACTACGCCCATTTGTCCAAGTGGCTACACCAGGACAATCCCCTTTTGCGTGTCCATTTAGCACAGTCAGGTCCCATTCTTGCAAGAATGAGACCCACTGCTCTCCCAGTTTGTTGCAGTAATTACATGTCAGGGTGCTTTTGCTGGATGCATTACTATAGATGGCAGAGGGTTCCGCAACCTTACATCACACATTAAAGTCCCCCCTCCCAACAAGATGTTATTATGCAAGGCAATGCCTAACCGCTCAGTATTAACTCGACATGATCAAATATTTCTTCAATATTTGTACCACCTAAACACTTCCCCCTTTATCACCTTTTTGCAGAACTCAACGGCCAAAACATTTGCATTTCCCTCCACTTGTGTAATAGGAGTCGACATCAGATGGTGCTTTACCCCAGTAATAAGACTCCATAGGGCCTTCCAAGAGGGGCCTTTTTGGCAGGTACTTGATAGAGGTGAAACCCATCAATATAAATGGGGAGGCCAACCCGGTCTCTCGCAAGATAATAACATCGTACTCCAAGAGAATATTTGAAGAGCGATTTCCAGATAGGATGTGTGCAAAACCACATGTGTTCCAACTGGCTACTGATAAAGTTCAGTAACTTTTCAACCATTGCCAGCCCCAGATGTTTTCATTTATATTTTGTGGAGGCGTCATGTTTTTTGGCCCAGCCACCTTAGATGCAATCATTGGCCCTCAGCAACATTTCTGACAGCGTCCAATTTCAGGAGGTAGAAGTACTTCCCTGTCTAATACGCCGCCCAAACTAGGTAGATTGATGCGCTCTCATCCGTTGTGTGATTTCTGAAAAGTACACAGTGAACACGTGTAGCACCTCCTTTGGTATGCACCAGAGGTTCTACAAAGTCAAAATTGCTAGTATTAAGTAGTTTTAGCAACAGGATTATATTTATCAATGTCAGGAGTTCGGTGCGATTGAGACTTCTTTCCATTGTATTAATTGTCATTGCTTCAATTGTAAAGTCCCTCTCATCTAGGTTCACTTTTATTTCTATTGGTTTTATGATTCCCCCAGATTTATTACAGGGCTTTTGCGCAGACTGCCGTTTACTGCCTTATCAAGCACTCGGCATCGATACTAACAGTATTGCACTCCTACTTTCTTGAGAATAGAGAGATGACGAAAAGTCTGCGTCAGAAACATTCACTACAGTAACATCCACATCGTTGTCCTTTACCAACCTACTGGTTAGGGTTCCTGGCCCCTTTTGTACTCTTTTCCTTCGAGAAGACTCCCTTTTGTTTAGCTTTCCTGGACCTTAGCCCTGGAGGTGGTACCATTGTGGAATTCAAAGGATCTCAACTTGTTACTTTGTTTTGAGGCTTATTGGCTGGATCACATTTGATCCCTTGCTGCTTTCTTCTCTTCCCCAAATGTCTCTCCCTTCGTGACCAGTAAATGATATCCTTCGGTATTTCTCCTGCATTTCATATGCTTTCCACCAGTACCGTTCCCACCACTGATTTTTCCAATATATGGGTGTTGGGGACTTTCTGCTCTTTGTCCTGCATACGCATAATGAATTGGGACAAAACTTGGCTCTGTATTTTTTGCTCCTGATGAATTGTACTACATAATTTGAGGAGTACTTTTATAGCAAAATTGAACACACACAGATTCACCTCGGCACTCGCATGAGATTTTATTTCTATTTGTTGTACGATTATTGTCACCATTTTCACCCACATCTCTCCCCTCTTTCGATTCAGGGCAGAGTACTGGTGTTGTCGACATCCTTTGTAATTGCACTGGCACTATATCCGTCAAAGATGGGGAGATCGCTGGTGGTGCAATATTTACTGAGGAGGGCAACAAGGCCGAAACATGTCTGGGGTTGCTTGTGTTTCCTTTTAGAGGCGACCTAGCCTGGCAGTTTGGGCTGGGTTGCTACCATTGGTGGCAGTACCTGACTGATTTGCATATGCTTGGACCCCTTTGCAATGGCGCATATGGGCTATAAATCTGTGGTGTGGAAGGTTGCCCAGAGCAATGCCAGTGGTTCAGATTAATTCAAAACGTTCCACCCATCACTTTTTTAGTTTTATATTAGTATATTAGCCTGGCACTCTTGGGCTCCCACATTTGTTGGACCTTGTTGCACTGCACTCTGTATAAAATAGCACAGATCTAATAGTGAATTATTGTCAATACTGTCCGGCGGAGGCCGTTCTGGGAAGGGCTGTATTCCATATTGTGTATCAGTCAGAGGCATTACTAGGGGGGGGCTGAGGGGGATATAGCCCCTGATCTTTTGGTTGTAGCCCCGGATAGAATCTCAGGAGCTACAGCCAAAAGGCTAGCTAGCCCCCAGTCCCGACAGTTCCGACATTAGCGTAGCCCCGGGTCTTTTCCAGACCTAGCATCAACCCTGGTATCAGTGCTTACCAAGACATCTTGACCAGATGTGTCACCACCAGCCTCTCATTGAAAATATGTAGTAATTCTGCTCCCCAGTGCCGTAATCGGCCCATGTTAGCGACGGAGCACATTTTCAGCCTCTTCAAACCCATTTCCCCCCACCCCTTTGAACGTGACCTTGTCTGTGCATACAGTTTTACTTGCCAAGCATACCGTGCAGCACCATTTTTTCTTTATTTACTACTTTTCCCGGCATTGCTATAGGTCGTTGAGGGCGGGGGGACGAGCGGAGGAGATGGATTTACGGAATATCGTTTTAAATCTGAGGCTCAATGACCGTTACAAACACTTTTCGTTCGTGAATTTTAGATGAGTGTGTCTGTAATGGCTTTTTCTTTCGCCTTTTCACGTTTTTTTTCCTTCTGACGAGAAACTAACAAACACACGGTGCGTTTTAAACAAATGACCGAGATTGGATGGGTGGCTTCGTATTACAATACGGGCAACGTCTATCGGTTACACAGCATTTTCCAAACTGCCCGACAGTACCACCGCTCACCGTCTCAAAGCAGACTACAGCAGACCCCTCGATGCCACCACTCTGCCACAGAAATCTGATATCACACTATTGTCAGCTCTGTGAGCGGAACCCAGCTATGACAGGACTGATCTGATTGGTGTCAGGTCTGGCTGTCTCCATATGTGCCATGTGGAACAATGGCCAGGCTGCTGACTCTTTGACCCGCTAAAGAAAGGCCAAACGTTCATCCTGGGCACAAGAACAGGGAAATGTGAAGCACTGGTCCCTTCGGGAGCAGTGCTTCACAGGCAGCACTTACATAGCAAAGCCACTCTTACACAAGGGTGCTGACCACTGGAGTGCCTTTGAAGTCAGCAGACATATAAAAGGGGCAGAGTCAGAGCAGCCAGAATGGAGAGATGGGCTATGAGAAGGGGATCCACCATATTTATGTTTCTTTTAGGGCATTCTACATCTTCCTGTCCCCCATCTCCATTTCCTGTAGGCCAGGCACTATGGGTGTGATATCAGAAGGCGATGAACATTTGTTACAACAGCCTGGACTGAACCCCTTACAACAGGCTTGCTTTGAACCAATCCAGGATCAGCCAGAATGGAGAGATGGGCTATGAGAAGGGGATCCACCATATTTATGTTTCTTTTAGGGCATTCTACATCTTCCTGTCCCCATCTCCATTTCCTGTAGGCCAGGCACTATGGGTGTGATATCAGAAGGCGATGAACATTTGTTACAACAGCCTGGACTGAACCCCTTACAACAGGCTTGCTTTGAACCAATCCAGGATCACATCTTCTCCTTATTTGGTTTATCTTTGTGCTCTGAAAGAGGAAGGATTCATCAGAAACTCTTTTGGGGATGGAGCCCATTCCAAAGTCCTCTGCCATAAAGGTAAAGACAGAAGCGTCCAAGGACAAGGAGAACTTTGCCCCCTAACACTCCAAAGAGAACAGTGGTTGTGACACACATGTTGGAACACAAACTCTCTGCTGGCTGTGCACTGAAACCAGGATTATGCTCACTTGAGACGAAGACCTTCTGTATGTGCAAGACACTTTCCTGGAGTGGAAATTCAGATCTAAAGACTCACCTTACCCCTCAGGACTTTGGATTATGGGTAAAACAGCAAACCAGAAGTCAAAGAACAGCTCTGGGCCCTGATTTCCAAACTGAACTGCTTATGAGCTGCACTGACCCGGACATAATCTAACTGTCCATAGCTTCTTTTATTTATTTATTTCTTTTTTTGTCCCATGTGCTGTCGCTCCATGGACCACACTGCATGGTGGACCCATTCGGTCAGCTCACCAGCCCGATGCTGATCAGTGTCTCACAAAGTTTCTAGAATCCTGTCAATGGATGCCATTTTGCTGCCTGATGCTTAATGCATCAATACAGAGGACATCTGCTCACAGCTTCCAATATCGATCTCACTCTCTCATCATGTATCTCCTTTGCCCTTGGCCTCCTCACACCTTTAACCAAGACACATAGGGCCTCATCACGAGTTGGCCCTACCGCCAAACCCCTCGGTGCTATTAGCGCCGGATCACGGAAATTCCTCATTCCCCACTGAGCCCATTCAGGAATGCCCCATTCCCCATTAGGCTGAATGGGGAATTTTCGCGCTCTTACCGGCGGAGCTGGGGAGAAATCTGCCGAAGCCCTGATTTGGCGGACCCATAAATTCCGTGCTAATAGCGCGACCGCCGGATTTAAGGGTTACAGCCAAACTTGTGATGAGGCCCATAGTCTTAGAGTCCTATTTGAAGTTGAACTCAGATTACAATACTTCATTGTGGCCGCTGCCACAGTGGCAACGATTAAGCTTCTAAGCACTAGGGATACTGATACATACCTCTCCCATCACTCTGCAAAATCTTGTATCTACTTCCTGGTTCAAAGGAGATTTACTTAATGCTCCAAATTGCTCATGCCTGTTCCAAGTCATTACATTCCTAGAAAATAGATATTGTTGGGACCAACACTAGATTTTCTCCTGCTTAACAAGAATCTCAACATAATCTTGGACTGTTATAGTAATTAATTAAACAAATCCCAATCCTAGAACATGTTGAGAAAGTGCTGGACAGTGTGAGAAAAATAATACTGGTTCCCCAGCGATGCTCTTTGTTTTCGATATGGAAAGCGCTAATGCTGCCCTCTACTCCTTTTCATCCTTTACCAAAATACTAAGCTTTGCACCATGCTCAATCTAGGGCCTAGCTAGGTATCTTTCTTCCTTGGAATGTTGCTTACAGGCCTAAATCGCAGAATCCTTAGAAAATGTCGAGAAAAAAAGTATGATAGAATTGTTCGAATTTCAGCCGATAAATCCGAACAATTGCACCATACAGCAGCATTATAGCGAACAAGGGCAGCGGTTTTTGTTGGCCTGTCCCCCGCCCCCTTCTTCACTATAATGACATTGGGGGATATGTGGGTGTCCCCTGCTTTGTAACAAGGAGTCAGGGGAGATGGCGCCACACAATTTAGTGTGCTGCCAAAAGGTAAGTAGGATGGGGGGCAGAGGGGGTAATAGGAGAAATGAAAATGTCGAAAGGGAAAGGCGGTTAAATAAACTTCGGTTGTTCCTCCCGCTGTCTTTTCCATTGCAACATTTTGACATACATCCCTAAATCGCTCCTTCAAGTTTTGGCTCCTTGCAATGATCTCTGTTCATGGGCAAAACCCCCACCACCTGAACACATGCATCATTCTCGACTCTCCTGCTTGGGCTTGGCACTCTATAGCTCTCAACAACCTCTCTCTGTCCCCGCATCTCCCCCACCTTAGAGCTCCCTCTTGGTTCTGCTCCTTTTCCTAACGCGCCCCCTTTAGTCGAAGTATTCAAGAGCACATCATTGATCCGCTGCATACCCAGTAAAGCGGCCAGCCCCCACACATCATGTCTCTGCACAAAACGTACATAAACATGCATGCACTCTGTGGCACAAGGACTAATTTGAGAGAATGCCCATCCCAGCCACCTTTTGGTTCCACCCCCCAATTACTCCATGATTTTCCTCACTCCAGCGGGCACAGCCCAACCCACATATTGAAGCTCACTGTGTAAAGGCACCCTGCAACAGGACTGTCTCCACTACCTGTCCAAGTGCCAACCTTCTGAAGAATTATATTTGGAAAAAAAAGCATTTTTAAGCCCAAATAGTTTGAATCGTTTTGATCCGAAGCTGCGTAACCTCGGTCGGTTGGGATGAGGTGTGGGCTGGGTTTCCCATCCCTGGCTTGGATGGCCTGACACTAAGGTCCCATGCCCCCGCATATGCCCCAGAAGACGGGTACGATGGACTTCGGAACAGGTGGTGCATGTGGGCACGACTGGCGCTGTGCAGCATATCATTTCTTGGACAGCATCCTTTGGCAAGGCCAGCACCTGGAGGACTCACACACACACACACACACACACACCTTCTCTGCAGAAACACGTCCATACACGGCTCCGATACCTCGGGTTTTTTGGAACACGTGCTTTTAATATCCGGCCCTGCAGCAGATGTTGGCCTGGTGGCCATAGCTTTTATTTGGAAACTTGTTTTATGCAGATATTATATGCAATTAAATCAGGGCAAGTAAAGGTAGCTGCCCTCGCGATATGCTGCCTGCTCCCACCTCCCACCCCTGATGTATATGCTGCCTGCTCCCACCTGCCACCCCTGATGTTGAATTATCTGCCAACCTGGATCTTAACCTCGGCTTCATTTTAAGCTCATCACCTTTACAAAAACGTGCGAGTTTTGACATTCCTACAAACTGCTCTGCGCCTTCCCATGAGTGAACCTGTCCCCTTACAGCCATGAGCTCAAAAAGCTCCCTGAAACACGCTGAAAGGAACACCTTCCCAAAACCCGAGTGCAGGTGTGGATGTTCCACACTGAGATGAAAGATCAAGGTTTGAAAACAGCCCATTACCCCACGGATCAAAAACGCTTTGGGCGCACTTCCCTCAAGGGGGCGGGTGGTGGAGGGAGGAGATGGCTGAGGTATGAACTCACTTCTGGACCATACTGTGCACCAACCCACTGCAGGAAGGCATTGCGGTACACAAAGTTGGGGACACTACTAGGAAATATGGGCACTTAGAGAATGCAGGCTCGAGTTCACTATGGGAACCCTGACTACACAGCCACAGGGGGCGCTGTCGGGAGAAAGTCATCTAGGGCACTCAACATTCAATTACAGCAGGATAGCTCCACGAGTATTATCAGAGGAGCCATGAATGTGATAGCAGATCCACGGCACTCAACATTCAATTACAGCAGGATAGCTCCACGAGTATTATCAGAGGAGGCGTGGATGAGGTAGCGGATATAGGGCTTCCAAACTCCAATTACAGCAGGAGAGACCCAGCAGTATTAATAGAATAGGCTTTACTTTGAGAGTGGATCGAGGGCACTCAACATTCAATTACAGCAAAAGAGCCCCAAGAGTATTATGAGAGGAGCCATGAATGTGATAGCAGATCCACGGCACTCAGCATTCAATTACAACAGGAGAGCCCCAGATTATCAGAAGAGGCATGGATTCAATAGCAGCTGTAGGGCACTCTGCATTAAATTACAGCAGGAGAGCCTCAACAGTATTATTAGAAGAGGCATTGTTGTGATTGTGGCTCTAGGGCACTCAATATTCAGTTACAGCAGGAGAGAAACACACGTATTATCAAAGGAGGCATGGATTCAATAGCGGGTCTAAGGCACTCAACATTCAATTAGAGCAGCAGAGCCCCAAGAGTATTATCAGAGGAGGCGTTGTTGTAATAGTGGGTATAGGGCACTCCACAGTCAATTACAGCAGGAGAGCCCCAAGAGCATTTTTAGAAGAGGCATGGATGCGATAGCCGATGTAGAGCACTCAGCATTCAATTACAGCAGGAGAGCACCAAGAGTATAATCAGAGAAGGCATTTGCATTGTAGTGGATCTAGGGCACCTCACAGGCAATTACAGCAGGAAAGTTGTATCATCTAAATTACAAGAGGCTCTTCAAGGATAGAGGACCAGTAACACTCAAAATTCAATTACATAATCACCCCTCATGCACTCATGAATTAATATCACGCTCTGAAACAAGGCGCGATACAAATAAAACATCATTTCATATCATGCGCAGGATACACTGCAGGGGTGGGGACTCGAGAGCACACCACACACATCTACCAAAGTGATCAGGCACCTTCCACCAAAGACACGGCTACTCACCTCTCCCAGGAGTGCCACAACTGCCTAGCCACAGGAGTCATTCCTGCAATAGGAGATCCAGGGAACACCAAGTGCATACTCCGGGACTGCGCACACGGCTCATCCACAATTGACAAATCTGTGTGGACAAATCCACACTAGAGGCAGTGCTTTGTAGTAGAACTGGGAAGCAATACACTCATCCACACACCGCTGCAACAAGTGTTATATAGAGGAGGCACTGAGGGGATAGGGTATTGAAGGCACTGCGCTCTAGCCTACCTTGGGATTGGCCAGACTGCTCACTCATAGGCACAAGTGCGTGGGCAAAGACCAGGGTATCACCACAAATCCCAGAAGAATCAAAGTCTTTCAGAAACGCAAAGCAGTGCTGGAATGTGGGACCAATCGCACTCCACACTTAACTATACTTTAGTAGACAAAATGGATACGCTCAGGAGTCAATAGTTGCTTAGAGGATCTATGGCAGGCCACATCAATCAGCCAATGACTGGCACAAGAGTGAAAGCAGGGTACCTGTGATGGATTGTCACCTGTGAGGGTTTGAAAGGACTAGCTTTTTTATTTGTATTAAAATAAAAAGATGAGGGTCATTCTGTTTCTACTAACCTGACCCCCAGCCCCTTTCAAAATGCTCCATTACAAATGGATACTGCGGACAGGTACCTTGCTGTAACCAGTTGAATGACAATTACTGGTCCAGCTATGCTGTCACACAGAGTTGGTTCAGAAGTCAGCTGTGCATCCCTGACAGCTGCTGGGACACACAATCACTACAGGCAGAGGTAGCAATGTATCTAACGTCTGCAACTTTGGTCTAAAATATAATAATTGTCAGACTTAATCAGTCTGGTGGTGGGTAAATATCTAAATACAAGCCGGTCCTGTTTGTGGCACAGTGACTGAAATGAGTGCACAATTATAAGCAACAGCAATCAGATATCACAGAAGTGTCACCTCTGTGAGCAGGTCGCTAATGAGACACTTCAGATGATTGTTGGTTTATAGACTGACTGTCTTCTCAGCCACTTTGTGGAGCAATAGCCAGAATGCTGTTTCTTCGATTCTCCAATAGCATGAGAAACACCTTCAACCATGGTATAGAACCTTCTCCCAGGTGGCCACCTGTCAATGGTGTCTCAAAAGCAGCACTGACATTAGAACTCCAACTTCCCACCAGGGTGCTGGAATGCCTTTGAAGTCTGGAGCATGGGAAACCCTCCCTGCACTAGTCTTCCCCCTCCCATCCCCTGTACCATCTGTGCACCTGCACGACCTGAACGTACCATGCCTTGAAGATTCGTCTATCTGTCTTCGTTGCATGGTGGCGCCTCAATGCACTTGGAAAAACTGCTGAATCGTCGTCAGACCTATTTGCTGTTATCTACACTGTAAATTGTACTATATGCACTTACTCTGCCTGTGCAGATTTGGATCGTCCAGAAATTCAAGGGCTCTGAATGACTGTTGTTTTTTCCCCTTGTTCCCTCCTTCCTTGAGCACTTTGAAACACTTGCATTGTGTATAGGCGCTTTACAAATAAACATTACCATACCATACCAATGGGGCAGTGTTCGAGTGCCCAGAGTGGAAAGCTAGGCCTGTGGTGGGGTTCCGCAATCTTACTTTCTGTTAGGGCTCTATTCCTTTTTCCTGTCCCCAGCATTTTCTGCAAGCAAAGCACCCAGGGTTCCATGTCATAATGCAAAGAACGCTTGTTACAACAATGGTGATTAGACCCCTTAACGCAGGTTTGCTTTGGACCAATCCCCTGCAGCATTTTGCTTAGAAAACAGGAGGAGTCCCCATTATTCTTTGATTCATCTTTGGACCATCAAGAGAAGAAGCATGATACGCACGTGGACCTCTGTTAGGAGTACAGTCCATTCCAACGTCCTTTGCCACAGAGCTGAAGGCAGGCACCAACCAAGACAGAAGTGAGCTCTATCCCCTAACCAAACGCATAGAACAGTGGGACTGACTGATGTTGGACCAAGACCTCTTTGCTGACTGCACTGGAACTAGCCTCCTGCTCACTGGTGGTGAAGGATCCCTGTAGGTCTCAGGACAAACAGAAGGACTCGCCTTGCCCAGGAAACCCTGTATTGGGCCTGCCAGCAGCTCTGGGCCCTGATTCCCACAAAGAACCGCTTGTCAGCTACACTGAGCTGGACATCGCCTACTGGACCTCACCTACTGGTCCCAAACCTTTTGTGCCATTGCAGAGTGTACTGTACTGCATACTGGACCCAGTCAAGCAGCTCACCAACCCAACACTGAGTCACCACAGCAGGAAGCTCATAGAAGACTGGATCAGCGCTGTGGAGCCCCCAAAGACAAGAAACAAAAGGTGAAGTGGCCCTATCCCACTGGATCACATTTGTGAAAATCATCATTGTAAGCGTTGCCTGCTCTATCTTTCTTCTAGAAAGAGATATCCTTGAACTATTGACATTATTGCCAAGTCGTTTTTCTAAACACACAGGATCATCTACTCAGAATGTCTTTTGACAAACCTCTGCATTCTATGTGTTTCTTTTAGGTGGATTTTTCTAAATGTTTTATAATTAGTTTTTTGCATTTTCTTTTTTAATTAGAAGTCTATATTTTTATTGAACCTTGATTGGCTATTTTATTATTTTGTACCATTGCACTTAAGTGATTTGGGTTGCTACGGTTCTCCGCTCATACTTCCCCTGAAGATATAGCCTGCATCAACACACCAGATGAAGGAGCTACACCTTTCAGGCTTTGCCAATTTCACCTTTATGATTGTGATCACCGCTGGTTTAGTAGCAGTGTGGAGCAGAGTATGCAGTGTAGCAACTACTCACCCCAGTACTACACAGAGCATTCGTCATTTCATCACCCTGGTGGACAGTGGTTGGATTTGATACCGATTGTCCCTAGAGCTTAGTCATCCTAAAGAAAAGACTGCACAGTCAACGTTAGGAACACTGACAGCCATTTATTTTAATTATATTACCATGAAGTTGGGCATGACCTCTGTACAGGAACTAAAATCCAGTGTGGGGCAGACGTGATCTGGATCCCACAGCTCAGGTACCCATTCCAGTGGGGGCATAGACATGGAGGGAAATAGCAATAGCTGTTCCCACACTGTTCCCACTGTTCTTCCCAGAAGAGGGGCAGTTTGGTTTCCTAAAGGTCTCAAGTTTCTCACAAACCCAAGCCTCTGTTGGTTTGCATGCTACAGTTAGGTGCAAAGTCTAAGTAAGGTCATAGGGTACTCGCATTAGAGGCAAACTAACATCTAGAAAGAACCTTTTTAGAGAAAAGGAAGGTGGCCCTAGCAGAACAGAAATAAAGGTGTGAGAGGCAGAGACAAAGAAGGCAGTCGCTCTAACCAAACACAAGGAGGAAAACAAAGTGATTCTGGAACTGAGCAAGCTAGAAATCACAGACAAAAGGGAATCCCACAAACAATCTGCAGGGGAGGAGGAAAATATTTCCAGTGGTGGCACCCAATGGAATCCCAGGTACCACATCTGCAAGGGAGGGCTTAGTTCAAATGAAAAAGGTGGGGGCAGGCATCTTTCACTGATTTGAAGCACTTGAACTAGCATTCCAGCTCAAGGAGGTGGTTTAGGAATTCTGGGGAAAAGATCTATTAAGCTGGCTTAAAATGGCTGGAACAGATGTAATCAGTCAGTTGGCACCTGAGGAGAGGCCCGTTTATGACAAAGTAATGGCTGTCAACCTCTGGAAGTTTTGCGAAACACCAGAGCAAAATGCCATAGGTGCTAGCCAAGGTTTCTGGAGTGGCAGTGAAGGACAGTACTCAGCTTATCCTGCAGACCCTGCATTGGGACACCCAGCAACTCAAATGTCAAGGAACAGTTCTGGGGCCTGACTCCATCATTAAACCCCTTGTGAGATTCACCAATCTGGACACCTGCTGGGCCCAAGCTTCTCCAGCCACATGTCATTGCTGCTTGGACTGCACCACTTTTTGGAGCAGGTCAAACAGCTCAGAAGCCTGATGCCAAATCACCTCCTTGGGACGCTCCTAGATTCCTGGCACAATGACTTTGAGCCCCCAAAGACAAGAAAGCAAAGGTACCATAAAGAGTCCCCATCCCCTGGTCACGTATTAAGTGAACATTTATTTTTTCAATTGAAAAGAAATACTGATTTAGAAAGACTGCTCAGTGACCGCACAGAGTGGTCTTTCTAATGCTATCATGCCCCTAGCGCTCTCCAGTGCCCAGGGGCTGACAGGCAGAGCCGAGACGTGCACAGGAAGACGGAGGTTGGAGGTGAGATGCATGTGTGTCTGTTTGCGTGTCTGTGTGCATTCTGTGGGGTAGTATTTGAAGTGTGTGGGGAGGGGGTCTGGGGAAGATGTTTGTTTATTTGCATGTGTGCATTTGTGAATATTGATATGTGTGGGGGTAACATGGGGATGATTATGGGAGAGAGGGTGCCGGATTATCGGCATGGTTTTGGGGATGAACCCCCCACCCCCGCCCGCAATTTCAGATGTGAGTGGGATGGGTGGGTGGTTGAAAACATATATTTCGCGAACATTAAAAGCAGCACCACATCGGGCGACCTTTAATATTCAACAATATCACATAGTCCCATCTCCACATATGGAACTACAGTGACTTTAAGCTCCCTTTCTTCACAGTTTCTTTTTCTGTTCTGGAACTATTGACATTGTAGCCAAGTGTACTGTCTCAACACTGCTGCTCATCTACCCAGTCTGCCCTTTAGCAACACTCTGTATTCCCTGTATCACATGTGCACGTTTTGTCCACTGTTTGCTAATTAGTTATTTCCATTTTGTTGATTAATAACTAATCTATATGTCTATGGAAGGTGATTGGGTTGCGGCTGTTATTGGCTCACAGCCCTCCTGAAGATGCAGCCTGCCCTCGGCCTGCACTACCACACCAGGTGAGTGAGTGATACCCTTTGCCAGTGCCCGTGTCACCTTTAGGCTTGGGATCACTGCTGGCTTAGTAGTAGTGGGAGGCTTTGGAGGCGGTTTGGGCACTACTCATCCTGTACACCTGCAGAGCAGTAGTTATTTTGCAAGAGTACCATAGGAATACCGTACTCATCTCCAAGATCTCCCTGCAGACTCTCAACTGGAAGCAACATGTAGGTGGGGCATGCAACAGTAGTCTATGCGTGGTGTTCAGCTACCACTCCTACTGGTTGGAAAGTGTCGGTGCAGCATTTTACATGTATGTACCCCAGGAGTATTCTCGGATACAGGTTGTGACAGAGGATAGGGGCCCAGTGCAATCCACACGCGCTTACCACACGAGGGGCACAGGTAATCATCAGCAATGATGCACTGCTCAGGCAAAGGGTCCATTCCACTCCAGGATCATTGATGCTTGGGTGCACAGCTACTTGGGAGAAACTGCATGTGGATGCATGGGGATACAGGTGGATGCATGTGCATACAGGTGGATGCATGTGGATACAGGTGGATTCATGTGGATGCATGTGGGTGCATATGGATGCATGGGGATACAGGTGGATGCATGTGGGTGCATGTGGATACAGGTGGACGCATGGGGATACAGGTGGATGCATGTGGGTGCATGTGGATACAGGTGGATACAGGTGGATTCATGTGGATGCATGTGGGTGCATGTGGATACAGGTGGATGCATGTGGGTGCATGTGGGTGCATGTGGATGCAAGCCAATACTGGCCAAGCTTAAATGCGCAGTTGGATCTACACAACAAATAATAGCGTTCCTTTACTTGAAAACGGGCCAAGTGAAATCTGTGAATTCGTCATTCTCATCCACAAATGACTTTTCCTTTTGCAATTTACAGCAGAACATAAATTCTGCGATAATTTGCAAATCATGGAGTTTGACATTTATTTATAGATACAATACATCTTGCGACAAAACGTGCAGCGTGTCGGGCCGCAGCCCGAGGAATACGCCGTGCGCGCAGGCCTCGCTGCAATAACACGCGGGAGCAAGGTATGCATACACCCTTTCTTTATTCTACTATGGCGGCAACTGCCGAACTCCCTTCCCGTCCCTCCCCTTCTCCTGATGTCACGTCCTGGACGTCCTTACGTTACGGCCACAACGGCGGCCGGCCCCAACACAACGATGCGGGTGGGCTGACATCTCCCCCCTTTTTAACATGCAAGTTGCTCCTGTCTCCTTACCCCATTTCTTCTATAAGGTGGAGCGGCTTGATGCGGCTCCTCTGAGGACGTCTCGCCCCGCAGGGTGTCGCACAGTCTCTGGCAAGGGTTGTGCTGTCCCTTTCGGTCTCCGACTCCTCGGCATCTCCTTGGTAGGGTTCCTCTGACGGACCATCCTCGTCACTGTCTTTGTCCCATTTCCACCTCTCTCCGTGGTGGGGCCTTACCCGCTTAAACTGTGAGCTATTTCGGGTTATGGACGTGCAGTCACTTCTTTGTGCTGTGACCATCGTTCCTTTCTTATGAGTGATGACGAGGGGGGTGGGTGCGAAGGTTGCTTCTTCCTTTCTGTGTTTGGGTTGTCTGACCCATACTTCGTCACCTGGCTGCATGAGGTTTTCTCACGCCCTTCTCTTTCTGTCCGTTGCTTCCTTCATTTGCGCTTTGTTCCTTTCGTCATTGACTCTTGCTTCTCATTCAAGGCTTGTTGCGCCCTTGGGTCTTGGGTCCTCTGGTAGCCTTGTGGTGATCGGCCTCCGGAATAGCAGGTCTGCAGGACATATTCCTGTGGTGTTGTGTGGCGTGTGACGGTACTCCCTGAGCAGTTGATTGAGGGCCTGCTCGAAGGGTTTGTTTTGGATGTGGGTGATCTGTAGTGTTCTCTTGACGTTGGTCATGAATCTTTCGACCATGCCATTTGCCTGAGGCCATCGGGGTGTTATCCTTTGATGTTGGAATCCCATGTATCGTGCAAACTTTTGAAACTCGTGACTTATGAAGGTGGGACCGTTGTCTGACTTTATGACTTTGGGGATCCCGTACGCTGACAGCATCCGGTCGAGGGCGGGGATAACGCTCGATGTTGCACTGCTTTCCACGATCTGGGCGTCGGGGTATCTCGAATGTTCATCCATGAGTACCACGACGTGCGTGCCGTCATTCAATGGTCCGAACAGGTCCACTGCTAGCTCCTCCCATACTTTAGTGGGAAGCGGTGACATTTGTAACGGATTCGGGTGTGGCGGCGGAGCTACCTGTGCGCAGATGTGGCATCCCCCTACGATGGTTTCTACTAGGCTGTCGAGCTGTGGGAACCACACCTTCTGCCGGAGAAGTCGTTTCGTGGCCACTACCCCGCAATGTCCTTCATGGGCCAGGTGTATCGTCCTCTCCCGGAGTGTCCTTGGAATGACGACCTTGCACCCTTTTAGAAGTACCATGCCCTCCACCACTGTCAATTCGTCACGGACTAGATGTAGCCCCTTAACCTCTTCCTTGACTTCGTCCGCTTCCGCCTTCGCTTGCTGCCTCATGAGGGCCCTTTTGTCTGTTAGTAGGCAATGTCTGACGATGCGTAGTGCAGGATCCGATTCCGACTGAGCTGCTATCTCTGCCCATCCTATGGGCAGCGGTTGTAGGTGATGAATGACGTAGTTAATGTACGCGTCCACGATGGAGGGTTGAGACATCGTGGATGTCGCGGGGTGACGGGAAAGATAGTCGGCCGGATTGTCCTCCTTTCCGGGCTGATGTTTTACCGTGAATTGGTAATCTTGTAGCCTCAGGCCCCATCTGGCTATCCTTGGTGGCATAATGGCTTTGGGGTTTCCGTAGATGGTCAGGAGGGCCTGGTGATCCATGACTATTGTGAATCTCTTGCCGAAGAGGAACAGGTGAAAGTACTCGCAGGCCCATACTACCGCCAAGCTCTCCTTTTCCGCCTGGGAGTATGCCTGTTCTGTGGTTGTTAGACTCCTGCTGGCGTATGCGACTATGTGGACATTTCGTGGTTCTTCCGGATCTTTTTGTGTCAGGATGGCACCGAGGCCTACCGGGCTGGCGTCTACAATCAGCTCAGTGTCTCGTCGGGCATCAAAGTACGCCATGTCCTCTGCCTGTGAAATGGCGCTCCTGATGGCTTCGAACGCCTCTTGACACTCCTTCGACCATACGAACGGTGTGTCCTTTCACGTGAGCAGTCGAAGGGAGTTGCTGACTGTGGCATAGTCCTTTAGGTATCTGGAGCAATAGCTAGCTAGGCCCAGGAACGAGCGCAGATCCGTTGTGTTCACGGGGGGGGGGGTGGCAGAGTTCAGAGCTTCTACTTTTTCTGGGTCCGGCCTCATGCCTTTCCCTGAGAATATGTGACCGAAGAATCTCAAGGATCCCTTGGAGAATTCACACTTCGCCTTGTTTAGTGTGAGGCCGGCCTCTTCCATCGCCTGACATACTTTATGGAGCGCCCTGTCGTGTTCTTCCTGCCTTTTGCCATACACCAGGACGTCATCTGAATAATTCAGACAGTTTGGGATGTGCCGAATTACTTTGTGAATCTCTTCTTGGAAGATTTCAGCCGCTGAAGAGATGCCGAAACTGAGTCTTTTGTATTGAAATAACCCAAGGTGGGTAACGAACGTGGTGATATATCTGGATTCGGCTGCAATTTCGATCTGGTGATATCCTTTCGTCAGGTCCAGTTTTGAGAAAACCCGTGATCCGTGTAGGAGATGGATCATATCTGTGATCCTGGGCGTCTGGTCTCTCTCTCTCTCGATGGCGGTGTTTGCTCTGCGCATGTCGACGCACAGACGGATGGACCCATCCTGTGTCTTCTTGGGGACTGGGACGATGGGTGAGACCCAGGGGGTGGGCCCCGACACTGGTTCAATAACGTCCATCTTGATCAGTTTATCAAGTTCTTCTTCCACTTGTCTTTGAATGTTAAATGGAATCCCGCGGTAGTGTTGGGCTACTGGTTTGATGAGTGGGTCTATATGCAGGTGTACTTTCCGGTGCTTTAATTTTCCTAGGCCGTGGAATAGTTTAGGGAAAGTCTGTTCAATAATCTCCGGTTTGGCAAAGTACTTGTGGGCCATCAGCTGATAGAGAATGTGTACCAGGCCCATCTCCACAGCTGTCCTGAAGCTTAGGATGCAGCCGCTATCGGCTTCCGTTTTGAGGATATGTAGCGGGATTCTCGCGGAGTGGTCTTTGTGGGTGCACCACGCTGTTATTGTGCCTTTGCACGGTAGGGGTGTCGTGGATCCATACGGGTAAATGTCTATCTCGGCCTTCTTGATTTTGGGAGGTGAAGTCAGTGCTTCATAGGTTTGTTCATTAATGATATTCACCGTGGCCCCGGTGTCTATGAGAAACTTCACTGGCGTGTTGTTTACGTTTAATGTGAGTATAGGGCTGTGCTGTGTGGCTGTCATGTTAGTCTTGATGGCCCACACGTAGCCCTTTTTCCTCTGGTCATCCCCTGAGGACGGGGTGTCGCTGCTGGTGGGGGATTGCGTTTCTATGTATCGGACGTAACGTCTTCTGTGGGAGCGTCGCGTGTCCTCCGATGAGCGTCTGTCGTCCCGGGAGTAGTGGCTGGATCTGCTGCTGTCTTCTCTTTTCGTCGGCTTCCTGTCACTCTCTCCTCTGGATCTGGGCGGGCTCTGCCGACTATATCGGAGTCTCTCTTGTGTTCGGGGTCTGCCCTGTGCGTTCACTGGAGCGTTCTTGCACGTGGCCCTGAAGTGGTCCATGCCGCCGCATGCTGCGCATTGTTGTCCCAGGGCCGGGCACTCCCCGGCGTGCGGATATTCGTAACCGCACTTGTAGCAGGTGGCCTCTGTGCACCTCCCTCCCTGGCTGGGGCTTGTGTAGAGCTTGTTGACAGATACCGTGTGTTCTCCTTGCTGTTGTATGGAGACTTTCCCCAGATTGTCCAGTTGCGAATCAACGGCGGCCTCCATGCGAGCCAGTGCTAGGATTTCTTCGAGTGACCTTTGTTTCTGCAGGAGTTGTTTGCGAAAAGGTTGCGAGAGGCATCCCGCGATCACTTGCGATCTGAGGGCTTCTTCGTTTGAATATTTGTGGAATTCACAATGTTTTAGTTTTATGCGCAGGCGCATAGCGAAATTGTCGATGGATTCGCCCTTTTCTTGCCTGGTCGTGTGGAATACGTGACGTTCACAGTCGACGTTCATGTGTGGAGCGAAGTATTCAGATAATTTGGCATGGAGTTCGCCGTATGTTACTGTGTCGACGTTGAGTAGCTCTCCGGCTATGTCCCTCACTGCTGGCCCAACTGCCATGAACAGCGTGTTCTTCAACCTTGCGTCATCGGTTAGCCCTATCGCTCCCGTGTAGAATTTGAAGTCCCTGAGCCATATCGTCCATCGGGGTCCCAGATTTGATGTGTCTCTAATTTCGAAGGGGTTTGGCATGTGCATCACCTGTGCTGCTCCTCCTTCCGTGTGAGTGGGTAGATTGTTGCCTTGATTTCCATCTCCACCTCCTGGCGAGGCTGCTGCGGTGCTTGCCCCTCCTGTGGATGAGGCAGGCGTACTTGCAGTGTCCGACATCTTGACCAGCTTTCCGCCGACCGACGTGCCTCTGACGGTGAGCTTGTCCCCGCGCTCCTGCAGTGGGTCTGTGCCTGCCCGTGTGGTGTGCTGACCCGCAGTCCGTGGGCTCACAGCGTGGTCTGGAGCTGCAGTCGGACGCTGGCGGCTCCCAGCTGTCGAGCGTTGTGGAGGTGCGCCGACGTGCCGAACCGCACAATTGTGGACCTCAACACGGCACTAGTGGGCCGTACTTCCTCGTCGCCATTGTCGGGCCGCAGCCCGAGGAATACGCCGCGCGCGCAGTCCTCACTGCAATAACACGCGGGAGCAAGGTATGCATACACCCTTTGTTTATTCTACTATGGCAGCAACTGCCGAACTCCCTTCCCGTCCCTCCCCTTCCCCTGACGTCACGTCCTGGACATCCTTACGGCCAACACAACGATGCGGATGGGCTGACACAGCGGGATCTTCTCTGTGACGAACAATGTTTGCTGCTCAGGAGCATGGCTTCGAAAATGAAAAGTGAGCAAATCACATTCAGAAATGGAAGTATAAAATGACCTCCAAAGCATGCCCTCCTTACATGTACTGGGCATCTTATGCCATACTTTCTGTTCAGTAAAACAGCTTGGTTATATTAGAGCATCGATTGTAAATGTGCGCATGATTTCGTGGAGGTGCTTGCAATGGACCTCTCCCCCTTGATTATGGCGATTAGTTCTGACGGAACAGAGACATTTCAAGAGGCGACACATAGCCCATGTGCTCTAAAACCCACATTTCAGTGGCAACGCCTGTCCCACATTGCACGCGCCTTGCTGTGCAAATGGATTCCTAGTTACCGCTTTTAAAGGAATGCACTTGCCTTGCGGCGCAAATGCCTTTTAAGGTACTGCTTTTATAGGAATCCATTTTAAAGCCACACTGGTACTCTGGGATGCTACTTAAAAAAAGAAATCACTCCCAGGGGTCTAATAAAAATAAAAATAAGATCTTTACGACCGCCATAGAAATTCGGATTAAAGAAACAGACTGGATAAAACAATACCAGACTCAGGGCCTGATTCCTGGAGCATTTTCCAATGGGACTGCCATAATCAAACGCTTCTGCGAATCAGGCCCTAACTGCTAAGGCCTTCCTTGAAAATGTTCCGCCGTCTGATACTGTATCATTAAAACACGCCCACATGAAGCAGTGCCAGAACTGAGGGTTTAACCTTTGCACTGCCAAGTCTCCAATTATTTCCTATGGACGTTAGTGTGCTTATAAAGCACCTCGATGTTATTGCTGTTTTAAAAGGCAATGCATCCAAAATAGGTCGTTTTTGAAATTAAATTGCATTTCTTAGGGAAAATGAAGGTGTAAAAAAAATCTGTGTTTTTGGGGTATTTGTTCCCCCTTTTCAAGTCCTGTTAATGAAGAAGTTCATTCAAGACTTATATTGAAACTATAGCGATCAAAGGGCAAAAAGGTTTTTAATCCTTTTCAATTTCTATTTTTTGTATTTATTTTTTATTTTGTTCAATGTATAAAGCGCACTAGCAGCCCTGTTGCATGGAAGTGACTTAGTTACAAGGACATTTATTTGCTCTGGGTGACAGTGAGCGTATCATAACATATCACAGTGCAAAGCTTGGAGATGATATGTAAGGCTGGTTAAGATACAGTGTCATACAAAGCAGGTGAGAGCTGTGGGTGAACATTTCATATACACTTTAAGGTTTTGACTACTTTACGGAATGCTACGTGTGACTCAATGCTTCTGAGGTGGGGTGGTAAGGAGTTCCAATGTGTAGCTGCCATAGAAAGGAAGCTGGATCCTCCTGCTTGAGCTCTAAGTGCCTTGGGCGTAATGATATGGTTGGGGTAAGCGGACCTAGTGGGCCTGCCAGGGGTGTGTTTGGTGATTCTCATTGACAGGTAGGAAGGGGCAGTGTTATGAATACATTTGTGTGCAAGTGGGAGAGTTTTAGAGATTATGTGCTCTTTAATGGGAAGCCAGTGAGCTTGTTGTCTGGCTGCTGAAATATGGTCCCTTCTGGGAATGCCAATGGCCATCCTGAGAGCATTATTTTGGGCAGTCTGGAGCTCGTTAATGTTTTTTGCAGAGGTGCCTACTAGGAGGGCATTACAATAGTCAAGACGAGACCCGATAATGGCTCTCGCTATGGTGATGCAGTTGTGCTCGGTGAGGAAGGATCTAGCTGCATTGAGAAGCTTGGAGTGGTAGGCCACTGCAGAAGCTTTGGCATTGACCTGCCTGGACATTGAGAGATTGGCATCTAGGTAGACTTCCTAAGTCTTGACCGCTTGGGAGACTACAATTAGAGTGTTGTTCATAGTGAAGGCATTATACTGTTTGTCCAGCTTTTTTAGGGGATCCGCTTAGAAGTAATTTGTTCTTCTCTCCGTTTAGACGCAGCCCATTTTCAGCCATCCAGGTTTGGATAGTGGAGTAGACTGTATTCCATGTCTACCTCATAGTCGCCAGTTAGGGGGATGAGGACCTGAGCATCATCAGCATAATTAGTTTATGTGATGCCTAGCAAGTCGAGGAGGTTGAATAGAGGTCTCCTGAACAGGTTGTACAGAGTGGGGGAGATGCACAAGCCTTGGGGGACACCACATTTGATGGGGCTCTGGTTGGCGCACGCTTGGTCAGAAAAAACATTCATCAGCCTTTTTGGGAGAAAGGATGAGATACAGGCCGCTGATAGGTCAAGGAGCAGCAGGAGGGCTGGTTTGCCTGAGTCTCTGAGGTCGTCCATTTGGTTTTTGAGGTCCAATAATGCAGTTTCTGTGCCGTGGCCTGGACGGAAGCCTGATTGTCAGAGACCAAGAAAGTTATTGTCCTCGAGGAATTTCTATACTTGCAGATATGCTGCCTTGTCAAGCATCTTTAACAGAAAAGGTACCGTGGTGATGGGTCTGTAGTTCCATGGGATTGTAGGGTTGAGCGAAACTTTCTTCAGGAGGGGGCGTACCCAAGCTTCCTTGAGGCAGGTAGGGATGTGGCCCGTCATGAAGGAGGCGTTGATAAAGGCTTTTATGAAGGGGGCGAGGGTTGATGCACACTCTTTAATGAGCTGGTCCGGGCATGCGTCTCCTTTACAGTTTGTCGGTTTGATGGATTTAAGAAGGGCGAGGACTTCCTGTTTGCTAACCTCCTTAAAGGTGACGGAGGGAGATTCACAGGGGCGGTAGCACTGTTGGCTCGCCATGTGGAGGTTGAGGAACTGTTGGTGGGCCAGTATTTGGCTCTGAAGGGTGTTAAGTTTGTCTAGCATGGCGGATTGAATGCTGTTAGACCAGTTGTCGTCCTTGAAGAGGGTGGGCGGTGGGGGGGGGGGGATTTCAAGCTCCCTGGAGATGGCCAAATTCTCCTTGGTGTCAGATTTGGTGTTAGCTAACCTATGGTTAAATGAGGTGGCTTTCGCTTTGATTATGGCATATATGTATTGTCTAGAGAGAGTTTGGAAAGCTAGTTTGGAGGACTCACTCCTGTTGGCATTCCAAGCGGAGAGAGTTTTTCTATTTCTTGCGCATAACTCCAGTAGCTCACAGGAGAACCAGGCATTGGTTTGCTTGGAGCGCTTGGCTTTCCTTAGTGTGAGTGAGACAATGGTGTGAATGGCTTGAGTGATGGTAGTATTGAAGGTATCAGCCAGGAGAATTTCGGGGTTTGAGGAGAAGGGAGGGCTGAAGGCTGGCACTGATAGGTGCGGTGTGAGCCTCTCTTTGGTGAGTAGACAGGTTCTCCTTGCGAGGGGGCGGGGGAGCGTGTGTGCCTTAGGGGTCCCCTTGGTAGTGTTCAGGTCACAGAGAATGACATGGTGGTCTTACCAGAGGATGGGCGAGATGGTGGTGATGGTAGGTGGGCAATTGTGGTGGGCAACCCAGTCGAGGGTGCGTCCTTTGTTGTGGGTGGGCTCAGTGTTGGCCTGTTTGAAACCCAGGATGGAAATGGCTTTGTCAAGGAAGGCAGCGTGGGTGTTTTTAGGGTCATTAAGGCCGAGGTTGAGGTCTACAAGAAGGATGGCCCTTTTCTTGTTGTATTTTTTTTATTTATCTGAGAGGGTATGTATGAGGGCATCTTGGAAGTCCGTGATTGACCCGGGTGGGCGGTAAACTATGTGAAGAGCAATGGTGCAGTTAGGGGAGAGGTTTACTTTGCAGAGTAAATAGTCGCTATTGTTCCCCAGATCCCTGACCAACTTTCTGATATGTATGGTCTCTTTAGCAATGAGCGTGGCCCTGCCTCCTTTCAGGAGAGGGCGGTCTTGCCTAAAAATGGTGTAACCAGGTGGGATAGCTAAAGCTAGTGAAGGTCCAGATGCTTCATCGAGCCAGGTTTCACTGATAATTAGGAGATCAAGGTTTTGGCTGTTGATGAGGTAGTGAGCTTCCAGGGAGTGGGCCATGAGAGAACAAGCATTAATAAAGGCGCAAGTGAGTGGGGATGTAGGGGCAAAGTTGGGCTTGGGTAAAGGAGGGACATGGATGATACATTGGGGGCGGGTGTCAGCAGGCGTACCAGAGTCCTGGGCACTGGCAGGCATTACGGGGTGGAGGGCAGTGGCTTGCGCTGGAATGGGAGTCTCGGTATTGAGGAGGTGTGTGGGTGCAGACATAGAAGCAACAAGGGCAAAAGGGGGCAGAATCATGGCACTGTCCGGAATATGTGGACGCATAGATGCATACATGGAGGAGTTATGTGCCAGTGTCACCTTGGCCAGTACAGGTAAGACAGCATGAGTTAGTACAGTGGTGTTATGATTATACACACAAGATTATTATGGACATTGGCATGGACATCATGCAGCGTCTCATTGGCAAGTATAGGTAGACTAGCATCAGCCAGTACAATGCTATCATGGGGCAAAAAGAGTATCAAGGGCAGTGGCATTAATAGCATGCAGCATAGCGTTGGAAGGTACAGGTAGCATCATAACGGACTGTGCCTCGTGAGTACAGGTATTATCAAAATGCATAACAGTAATAACGGTAGCGTGTACATGCCTGGTAGTGTTCTCGTTAGGTACGTCAGTAGGTACTAACAAAGGGGCATGAACAGCCGCGACAGCCGTGGGTTGATGAGGAGTCATAGGTCCGGACCTCTACAGCTTTTCCAAGATTAGCAAGTGCAGGCGGTGCCAGCTCCGCAGATGGAAGTGGCAGAGGTAAGTAGCTTGCCATCTCGGTCGCGGGTAGGGGTGGGCTGGGACTGGCGCTCAGTGGTGGTGCGCACATCGAAGAGTGATTAATTGGGTACATGTTAGTAGGTTCACCAGATAGTTGAGGCATGCAAGAAGCGTGCCTACTGTTGGTAACAGTGGTCTCTACTGGCCACGTGTCGACGCGGTTTATGCGTGACGGTCTGGGTTGCTGAATGAGTATATGTGGCGTGTTAAGTAGCCTCAAACAAGTCACCTGTTCCTTTTGTGAGGATCTAGGCATGTGGAGGCAAGGGGAGGTAAGGAGGGTGCGTGCCCGGAGGCATGCTCGTCTGATGGCCATGGTGGCCGACATAGGATCCGGCAGCGTTGATAAGCATGTGGTTGCAACAACCTGATCGGTGGAATTAGAAGCACTTCCTGAGGTAAGAGGGTGCTTACCTTGGTTTCTCACAGTGCTGGAAGGGCTGGTTACAGGAGGCAGCGCCGAGGAGTGGAGAGCGGCAGAGAGCATATAAGGCCTTTGCTCTTGGCCTTTGCTCAATGCCGGCTTTGCCTGCCGGTCTATGGGAGCAGCTTTCACTGCTCTTGCTGGAACCCTCCAATCAGAGCAGACGGCGTTCCACATGTTGTGTTCCTCTGTGCCAGGGAAGCTGTTTCCTGGCCTGAGGGCATTTTCTTCATTCTTTGTTTGAACTCCGCCTCGCAAGTATTCCGGAGTGAATGAGGAGCAGCATGCATGCACTCCAGTGCCTCTGGAACGGTCCTGCTGATATTGCCTCGCAGCGGAGCGGCAGAGAGCATATAAGGCCTTTGCTCTTGGCCTTCGCTCGATGCCGGCTTTGCCTGCCGGCCTATAGGAGAATCTTTCACTGCTCTTGGTGGAACCCTCCAATCAGGTCAGGTGGCGTTCCGCGTGTTGTGTTCCTCTGTTGCCAGGGAAGCCGTCCCCTCGCCGGAGGGCATTTTCTTCCTTCTTTGTTCGAATTTCGCCTTGCAGGTATTCCAGAGTGAATGAGGAGCAGCATGCAGGCACTCCAATGCCTATGGAACGGTCCTGCTATAATGTGCTGTCCACCATACCCAGGTACAGTTTTCCCCTATGAAAACGAAGGGCATTGATAAGGTCCATTAGCACCGGGGAGGGTGAGCTAACCAATCAGGTTGCTCGGAACTCAGCCCGTGTTCCAAGCAGCCTGCTGCGTGCTTCCCCTGCCCGCACTGCCATTGTCCCCAGCCTCCCTTCCCTTAAGTTTTTTTTTTTTACTTCCCCGGTTCTCACTTACCTTTTGTTTCAGCAGCGGCATGAAGCTGCCGCCCCTGCTGCTGCCAGCGCGCTCCCTCCAGGCCACCAGGGAAATGAAACAGGGCCTCCATACGGAGCCCGCCTTCCATCTCCAAGGCAGCCATCTTAGTACAGTATTTCATTCAAACATTCAGTCAAACAAAATACACTGCTCTCAGCACCTCGGGTTACCGGAATGTCAACCTAGGTGCTAATAGCGTTAACATCGTCCCTGGCGTGCCAGATTGGGTGTTTGTTCGGCCAGTGGACTCTTGTTAAATGCCCAACAGCATATGACATTTTTGGGGATTTTTACTTTTCCTTAGCATCCAAAAGCTGATTAATCCAACCCACACAGATGGCCATACAAATGACTGGGTGCTGACTCACCACCTAGCTACAACGAATATTACTACTGCGCCCTGCCCATGGTTGGACCACTTTTTAGCATATGGACAACTCCATCTGCCTACTTATCCCTTGTCCTCCGAGTCCCACCCCAAACACTCCGTCATTGCTAGGAATTTAAAAAAGATCACCCCTTTAAGTTTAGCCACTCAGCTTTTAGCTAAACTAGCCCTTGTTGACACTTTTGTCTGTGCCAGCGACCTTGCTATTCATATCACCAACACTATCAATGACATTATTGATGTCCTACCACCCAGAAAAAACAAACTTACGAAGACCAAAGTTAGTTTGGTTACTGGTTTGGGGACTCCATCACAGCTCTTCGGCGTGCTAAGTGAAGAGTGAGAGCGCATGGAGAAAAAGCCCATCCCTCTTGCTATTAGATATATGCACAGACGCTGTAAAAACTCTGAATTTAGCTATTATTGAAGCCAAATCACAGACTTACAATGACAGGACCTCTTTAGCGCAATTTTCTCGCGAGAACTATTCTTGATCCTCAAAGAGTTTGACGGTAATTCACCCAAAGCTACTACAATTCCCAAGGACGCGGCTTGGTGTCAATCCATTCATTATGAGTTTAACAAAAAAATACTTTCTCACCAACACTCTATTGCAGCTCAGCAAAAAATAAAACTGAGAGAAGTACTGGCTCCCCTGGCCGCTCTGACCTTGCCTCGGCTCCCCCAACTTCTAAATCTACCCAGGCTATAATTCAGTTTCAGTGAATGTACAGAGGCCCAGATTTGCAACATTGTTGCCGTCATGAAGCCTACCTCATGTTTGGAAGATAGTTGTCCCTCTTCTGTTTTCAAGGCATGTATCGACACACTTGCCCCCTGGGTAACTACATTGTTCAACCTGTCTTTTGCTGAATCCACTGTACCCTCTGTCCTAAAGGAGTGGTGGATTGCTCCGCTCCTCAAGAAAAACAACTTGGATCCTAATGTAGCTAAACACTATCGACCAATTACAAATGTTCCATTTCTTTTGAAAATTCTGGATCGCGTTGCATATATACAGCTCCAGGAGAACCACAACATTCTGAACCAGAGACAATCTGGTTTCAGACATATGTACGTAACAGAAACCGCATTCATCCATCTTAAATCCAATATTGCGCATATTGTGGATAAAGGTAAACCTGCTCTCTTATTTTTGCTTGATCTTTCCGTGGCATTTGACCTGGTTGACCGCTCAGTAATGATCACCGGACCGAGTGAACAGGCACAATGCTCCAGCATGGCAACACAATGGATCCTTTCATTTCTGGGACCCAGGAGTGCTAGAGTTGCTGTACAAAATGCTAGTTTGATACCCATGTTTACCACTTATGGGGTATAACAGGCCTCTTGTATTTCTCCACTTTTATTCAATGTCTATGTCATGCCACTTCTTGCCCTCCTGGATGACCTGGGTGTGTAGTATGCCAGTTATGCAGATGACATTCAGATCATCATAGAGTTAACAGGGTGTCATAGCACTGATTCTAACACCATCAATCGCATCTATAACTCCATCCAGGATTGGATGATTATTAACTCCCTTGCTCTCAATGCCGAAAAAACGGAACTCCTGATTCTTGCATCTGGAAAAAGACTCAAAACCATGTCCTCAGACTACAACAGTTTTCTCATAGCAGGAAACCCAATCAAAGTGTCAAAAAAGGTGAAAATGATGGGCGTGGTGCTGGACGCAGAGTTGTCCATGAAACCCTATGTTGCCTCAGTTCGGGCCGCCTTTGGATATGTGACCAAATTATTGAACCACATTCGCCCATTTATTTATTTAAAAAACAGATCTCTACTAGCTATGGCCTTGATTAACTCCTGCCTAGATTACTGTAACAGTTTGTTGATAGGGACATCAAAGGCAAATCTTCAGGCCCTGCAAGTAGCTCAAAACGGGGCAGTCAGAGCTGTCCATGGCCTCACCCAGCGGGATCATGTCACAAATGCAAGACAAAGTCTGCACTGGCTTCCCATTAAACAACGTGCCATGTACAAATTACTCTCCTTGACTTACAAATGCTGTCACAGTGAAGCCCCACAACACCTGAACAACTGCCTTACCACCCGTCCACCTGGACACTGTCTGTGCTCCTATGACCCTCTTAAATGTATGCAACCTTGGTATAATCTTAAAACTGTTGGACTTCCAACAGTTTTAAGATTAAGAGACTGAATAGACTCCCTTGTGGCCTTAGGCAGTCCAAATCCATCCATGAGTTCAAGAAAAGTCTCAAAACTCATGTGTTCAATCTAGACCCCGACTAGACTGTCCCTGTCACAATTTCGCATAGATCCGTTTAGATTAGACTAGTGTCTTCAGCTTCCGCCCTTCTCTGCAACATGTTATGTCTGTATTGATTTGTTTTTTGTGTGCTTTGAGGCCAATGGGCGAGTAGTGGTTTATAAAAACTACAAATAAATAAATAAATAAATAGATAAAGGAGGTTTACTGCTTCCATTACATGTCCCAATTTTAAAAAATAATTTCAAGCATAAATTGTAAGCCTATTTCTTTGCAGCTAAGACTCATGCATGCCTCAGTAATAAAACTCCCTTTGAACCCTTCAGAATATTTGCACAGTAGGTTCCACGGAGTCTGGCAAGGAAGCGCTGATAAATAGCATCTGGTTTTCTGTGTCCCTCAAAAAGAGATAATATGCACTTTACACTTGTGTTGAAATGTGCCAGTTTTTAAAAAAAATCAACTTGGCATAATGGTACCCTAAAAGAAAACAGGATGAGATCCTTGACACTGGAAAGGACGCACATTTGAGTTTATTCTGCCTATTTCTGGATGTTTTCGTAAAACGGTCTGTTTTACCGCTTGCTTTTGGATTTTTTTTATAGCCTGCTCTTTTTACCTGAAAAGGATAAAAAAAAGTACATTTTCTCATTAACTTCAAGGATCCAACATGTGTTTGAGGTTTTGAAAGATAGTTGTGTGCCTGTCTGAAATAACGAAATCTGTTTTGCTTTGTGGGAAATAATGATTTATTTGGAAGTCTTTCTCTGTCATTTGCAAAGAATATACAACATTTTACCCAAAGTTCCATTTTTGGCTATAGGGTTTTTTGTCAAATGTAAAACAATGAAATCTGTTTCGGACACCACTGAATCCATACAGAGAATAAAATGTTTAAAATAATATTTTGCTTGAATGTATACAAATCTAATATTAGAATACTTAATTAAGTTAACTTAAAGAGTCGGGTAGATTTAATTTTTATGTTGTTTTGTATTTTAGTAATAGGTGATTGCTAGTTAAATATGGAATATTGTTATGACATTCTATCATTTAATAGAAGGGTTGAAAATTTAAAAAATGATGGAAATATATGACAAAATACGGCATAACTTCCACCTTTGGCTAATGCAGTCTAGCTCTTTCCCTGACCACAGCACGTTTCGGGTTTCCTGTTTGAAGTCTCACGTGTCCTCCACATGTCCCTCACACGTTAAAGAGGAACAGAAAACTCCATTAGCAATGGTATACATTTGTCGATTAGATCTGAATTATTTTCTTCCATGTCTCTTTGTCTCTGAAACTGCACATCTTTGAGATAAATGAGGTATAAGCTATTAAATCTGGATTTAAATATACCAAACACCATGAAATATATTGTGTAAAATCCTGTGCATTTTATATTCATCTCCATGCATTATTATGCATTTTTAAATGATTGGACTCTATGCCTTCTTCTAAGATAGTTCCTTGTTTTTCTTCCTCGATATGCAAATCAAACATGGAGATGCAAAACAGATCTAAAGCTGATTGTCTCATGGAGTCTTCAATCAGCCCCCAGTCTCATTTGAAGTTGCAGTTTCCCAAAGGTTAATGTTGTGCACGTGTTATGCACATAGGCCTTGCTCCACCTCAAAGGGATTTCACTTAACTCTACATTTTATATGAATACGTTTTCTTATACTGAACAGATCACCACCATTGAAGTCTCAGAGCACCTAGGTTTGTTCAAGAATTAATGTATTGGGCCCCCGCCAGGGGTATTAGGGTCTTACTCTGCAGCTGGAAAAGCAGCAGGGTAAATATGAGAGGATGGGTGAGAGGGCTTCAGTGCCACGGACACAGAGGGTGAGATTGAGTGGGTGGAGGGGGATCTCTTTGTATAATATGGGTGCATGTCAGTCATGTTAGGTGGACCATATATTTTAATTTGTAGGCGAGATGGGTTTCTACTGATGTGTATGGGATTCGCTGGAATGTGTTACAAGGCAGAGTTTCAGAAGAGGAGACTGAGTACACATGCAATTAAATATGCTCAGCCTGCTAGAACATATTGCTTCTGTATATCCAGCAAACTGAGCCACGCTGCACTGTTAGTAATAGCACAATATGAATATTCAATCGTTCTCGTTAACACTGTCATATCAACCTTCCAGCCAAATACTGTCTAACTTGCAATCCTCATTCATTAACATATTATAATCTATATAAGGATGAAAGGCATATGCAAGCCGGACACGTCCATGCATTAAGGCTACTGAATTAATAACGCAAATGAAGATGAAAGTGGCTAGTATACTTTATCTACGCCCTCAGCTCCATCTTTGCATTAAAATAGCTTAAAAGGTCAGATTTCCTTGGATATCTTATAATAATACATGTTGTGATTCCAGCCAGCTTGCAGACATACACGAGCCCAGCATAGCTTTTGTTTGTTCCTGGTTGAGTATCTCATATTTAGCGTCCTTACATATTTTAATGTGATTCGGGTACAAAGGGAGTGGTACAGCGTCATATTTACCAATCTCAAGTTCTCTAAGGATTTGACAAAATATTGGCACAGAGAGTCCACTGCCAACTACACCAGGGATGAAACTACACTACCTTAGTACATACACCCTGACATTTGCGGCAGTGCAAATACACTGGCTCTGCATTTTCACTCGTGCCACTGTGATTGTGCACGTGGAAACAGACCATGCTCGTGCACAGTTTCTGTCCCAGGAGTGTTCCATGTTCTCAACCACAGGAGTGTCAACTGAGATAAATCTATCTGGCACACCCCTATACCTTAACCACCGGTGCCCACCACGTAATCAGCCTCACAATGACTGCTCTACTGAAAGTACAAAGATGTACACATCTGTCTACAGCAGGGAAAGCCTGTTCCCTGTTGGCAAAAACAGGAGCCATTTTATGATGGTATTCCTCAAGACTACTGTTCAATCTGTCTCGTGGTGCTAGAAGGTGTACATTGCAAAATGTCAGAAGTTTATATGGTATGGTCCTGGAGCCAGGGACGATGAAAGAGGCTTGGATCTTTCTCCTAGTTGGGCAATGCTGCATATGGAAAACAAATCTCCTCCGCAGCAGGCATCATGTGTCTTCATATGGTCATCCATTAGTCCGTCAACTCATTGGGCCTCATTGCAAGTTTGGAGATATTTTCTTGTATAATTCAGCCAAAATCATTTGTCGTTCACAGTGGCAAGTAGTGACATTTCATCACATTTTAAAGTTGTGTTGTAATTCATTGCGCAAGAGGGCAATTACATCATGCGTAATTCCTCCAGGACTGTTGCCGCCTGGAGGATTTGGTCCTAGCAGGTATTTGTTTGCTATATGGGTTTCAAAACCCATAATCAGGCAGGTGGAGCAGTGAAATAGATGATATTCTCAAATACCACCAGTTGTACCGTTTTCACGACAATCCAAATTAGGCGATTGTGTTTATCAGTAAATTAAATACTCTTTTGATAGATCGATAAATGCACCCATTGGGAAATCAGGAGATTTTGCAAAATGCTGACGATCTGAAAGGGCTGTAGGACTGTGACTAGGTTAGTCAAATGCATGGTTGTAATTTCACCAAAATGTCAGGGGTAGCAGAATTCACATCACACGACCCATGACCTCTGATGAGATCACAGGAAGTGAAGTCATTTGACCCCACCCCAAAGTGACATCACGGGAAGCAATAGAACACAACCTTTCACCCCTTGACAAAACTGTCAGTGGCATCACATAGCATTGTTCCTAAGTACACTACGAAAAATGTGGTTACGATATAACTGGAATGTGATATACATTTCATACAAGAACGGACCACCATTTGTATCATTAACATCTGTGTATATAGGTCCATATTACCAAATTATTGTGAATGCAAGCAGACGTCCAAGATCAAATGATAATGATGTGATATTACTTAGCACTGCCGCTTAAGCGCTTTATATAGAACAAATATACATACAATATCACCCAACATGTGTTGGTACTCATTTATGAACCTCAAAAAGAAGAAAGGCTGAGTTGGTCTTGTCAGGATTCGAACCTGCAACCTGCAGACCACACGCACATCACAGCAGTGAGTGCTCAACCCACTGAGCTATTTTACCAGATATAGCTAATTTTCCGGCTTTGAGAAATACATGTCTGAATGTTCTCAAAGTCAGAAAGCAAATTACAATCTGTAGTGGATACAATTAAACTGGTTACTGAGATTTAACAGCAGGCCAGTTCATCTGCAGGTCTGGTGTAAAGTTGGCCACATGTTAAGCCTGTGTGGATCTACTTTATGGAGGTTGTCAAAATACATACCATTTGGAGGGTTCATAACTGTTTATTAAAGAATTGAGAGTAGTGGAGAAAAGCAGCGCACTCACACGGCATCCCGTACTCTGGGGACTCGTTAGCTCTTACATGCAAAAAAGCATCCTGGACAGCATGCCATGGACATAGGAAAGATAGACACATTACAACAAAGCATTAATTGTGGCACAATGAAATCAAGGGTCACGTTATGTGCTATGGTAAAACATTTCTACACTATAGACAAGCTTTTAGACACAAAGCTTTTGTCAAGTGACCGAGGACACCGAGATGGAATGTGTTGTGATAATCGTAACAGAGACAACGGCAGAAAAAAACATGCTATAGCTACAACTTGCAAAAAGCAAAATACATAGTCCGAAATGGATGCTTATTCTAGTCTAAATGTTTCTTGGGACGTTTTTGTCTGCATTGGGACTTTGAGGTGTTCAGAATAGACAAAATCAGTAACTCACGTCCTGAAGTGTGCCTGTAATAAACATTTAATGAGTCTAGCAATTATTCCATAGAATTCCAGAAAGACACATTATTTGTTATTCCTATTCTTTCTAATTAAGGGTCACTGCTGAAAGTGTTACACTTGTGGAACCCCCCCCCCCCCATTTTGTTTTAGATGCCTGAACGAGGAATCCAGCCACTCCAGAAACAAAGAGGCACATTGTGCTGGCCACAGCCCAGAAGCTTGATTTAAAAAAAAAAAAAATTAGGGGTAGCAAGGGCGACCACAGGGTGCGACCCCTGGTGACCCCCAAATGACGTCCTGGGTTAAATGTCAAGGGGTTTCAGAAAATGGTGTAGGCTGTGACAAAGTCACTCACAAGCCAGCCTGAAATATGTCTGATTCTCCTGCAGCCCCCTCTTTTTTTTAAGAGGGAGGGGTCTTTTTGGAATTCCTATATTTTGACATAAGCCTTCTGTGTCTATCAGGGCAATCACAAGGGGGGCAGGAGGGGCAAACTCTGCTGGGCTTCACCCTTCCAGGGGGATTTCCGCATCCTCTCCTGAGTAGAAGGGGCCCTAGGGTAATAGAATGGCTCATGGCTATCAGGGGAGGACTGGCAACATTTGGCTGGGAGAGCACGTTTACTTTTCTGGCCCGTAGTGCAATGGCTCAAGCCCACAGTGCAGCTGCCCTAACTGCCAGAACAAGTAAACTCAATGTCGACCTCTTCCCCTCCTACACATTCTCCAGTAATAGCCAGTATTGGCATTACTTTCCTTTAAAGCAATTTAGTGTTCCGTTTGTTTGCGCCTCGCAGAGACCTGGACCCCTGTAAATTCTGCACTTCCCACACAGTAAAATCTTATCACCAGGATAAAATAACTGGTGAAATGGGAAAGCTGGGATTTGAGCCCAGTTTTCATTGTGTAACAGTTTGTAATTTGACAGCAAGATACATCTCCTCCCAACCTAACACATCTTTAATTTTAGAACAATGTAACGGGGTGCTGAAATTAATTAATTAATCTTTTATAACACACTACAAACCCGAGACTAGTCTCTAACCAGTGGACCACGGTTTTAACTTGTGTTGCTCTGCGTTGTCCTTCTTCCAAGACAAATGTGCTGCCCCTGTGCTATCTTCCCACCCTCCAAGCAAAGCTAGAATATTCCTTTGTAGTGCAGAACCATTGCTGAGTTAGCGGGTCTGGGTTTGCTCTCAGAGCAAAACATGAGCTGGTATGGCAAAATACCCATACCTGACTCCCTGCCTACCCAGCTCACAACAAAAAACCTATACCTGCACCCTATGTACTTTTCCCCCACAAAGTAAGACCCTCATTTGTCATCCTGCCTCCTCACCACTAGGAATAACATTAATTGTTAAAATTATACTTATGTGTAGACTAACAGTATAGAGTATAACCCCATATGATTGAGGCTGGCTCTACATATAGTTAAGGAAGAGAAGGGACAGTGATGAAAAGTGACTTGCTCAGGATCACATAATGTATGGAGTTTGGATGGCGGGGATTTAAGCCTTGTCTTACTGGTTGCACAGCTTTCAATTCAGAAACTAGGGGAGATTATTTATTTATTTATGTATTCCGTTTGTATAGCACAACTCAAAACCTCAGGCATCAGGGCGCTGGACACAAACCCTCATATCCCATCTTCTTCTATTCCATCTTCGATATTAGAAACACAAACATAAGCCAAAAGTAATCTCTACAACACTAGAATCCAGAATGCCCAATCACGCCCCAGAGAACTATTCGCCATCCTCTGTGATATTGAATCACCTGCCCCAGCACCTGGCCACACTATCAAAGATCAGCTATGGTGCACCAATGTTCAAAAGCACTAGCAGACAAAATCATCTACCCACAAAATAAAATGGAAGTAAAAGAAATCTTGGTCTGGACCACCAACCTACAGCCGTAAACCGAGAAGCACATCTGCTCAATAAATTGGCATTTAGACCAATAACTACAACAGAAACTATTAATATCATTAAAGCACTTAAACCCTCTAGATGTAAAAGCGATACCTGTCTAGCCGTACTGGGAAAGGAATGTGCTCAGGAACTAGCTCCTCTCATCACGTCTATCCTCAATACCTCATTTGCCTCTAGCTCCATATCTGACGGCTTAAAAAAAGCTTGGGTGTTACCCTTGTAATAAAAAACAAACACCTTAGACCCTAATATCCCAACTAATTTTCGACCTATCAAGACAGTACCATTTCTTCTAAAAAATCCTTGACCGTGCAGCTTATCTGCAGATCCAACAATTCCTAGAAACCAACAAACTAATAGGACTAAGACAGTCAGGGTTTAGACCTGGCCATGGTATAGAGACAGCCTTACTGGATCTAAAAATGCAGATGGGCCAATTCAAAGACAGAGGAGACCCCTGTTTCCTTCTTCTACTAGACCTCTCAGCTGCCTTTCACCTGGTCAACGACAACATCCTATGCCACCACCTCGAAACTGCAGTCCAGTTCTCACCAGAAGCTATCAAGTGGATTGAATCCTTTCTTTCCAATCCACTTTTGTGCCACCACTAAGCCAAACCTACTGCTTTAGAAAACACAGTGGTGGAAATTGACTTTTCTTACTGGGGTATCCCACCTAGTGCAGGGGCCAGGTCAAGCGAGGGAAGGATTGGGAGGGTGTAGGGCAGGTATTTTAGTCACCCCCATGAACATTTGCCTCTTCCCCTCAGGGGATTTATCATGTCAGCAAAGTACATCTTTCCAATCGCACAATGAGAGTCTTCTCAACTACAGCAGCAGCCTCCCCCATCCCAGTAACTAGTGGTGTCCCACAAGGATCATGCGTGTCACCAACACTGTATAATGCATTTACAAAGCTCCTCTTTGACAAACAACATGGGTATCACATACACTAATTACGCGGATGATAAGCAAATACTAATCCCAATAACAGGATGCCATGACACTGACACCCACAACTTGAACAAAATGTACCTCGTCGTCCAGGCCTGGATGGCCCAAAATGAATTATGCCTGAACAATGGCAAAATGGAGCTCATCCTAATAGGAAATTAATCTAAACTTGACAACTTACCAAAACAATCCAAATCCTTTAATATCGATGGAAACAAGGTCGGGGTCACCAAAGAAATAAAAACTTTGGGGGTCTACATTGATTCATCTCTCTCCCTCACCAGGCAGGTCAATGCAGTTGTCTCATCTGCAGCCTATACTTCCAAACTTATCAGATCCAGCAGACCTTTTCTCTCAACCGACAATAGTGTCACACTAGCAAGAGCCTTGATCCTTTCCGGGATAGACTATTGCAACTCACTATTCGCAGGCACTAGCATGAGTAACATCAAAAAACTCCAAGTTGTGCAAAATAATGTGATCAGAGCAGCTTTGAACATGCCTAAGAATGAGCATATCTCCTCCACCAGAGGACGCATACCCTGGCTACCCGTCCACGAGCGGATCAAATTCAAATTTCTTATCCTTACCCACAAATGCCTGCCCAACAATGCTCCGACATATCTCTGTAACCAAATCACCAGAACCCAATCAATCAGACCCACCTGCTCCTCCTACTCCAACCGTATCACCATCCGAAGTTTTAAGAGAGTAAAAGCACGAGGATCCAGCTTCCCGATAATCGCAGCTAATCTATGGAATTCCCTACCACCACAATTAAGAAATGACCCATCCCCTGTTCAGTCTAGACTTACAACAATACATACCCGTGTCAGACGATAGGTGACATACTGATTATGCCCTCTTCAAGACACATGCCAAATCAAACTGTCAGTACTATCTTGCCTGTTTTCCTGCCTGTACCTGTCCTAGCAAGTACGTACCTGTTTTATGAATGTAATTGCAATCTGTAACAGGCAACAAGCAACATGTAAGATGTACCAAAACTTCACTGTAACCATATTCTTAAACTCTAGTGCCTTGATGCCTATGGGCTAAGCGCATGTTACAAATGCTAAAGAAATAAATGAATAAATAAACAAACATTTTTTTTTTGGTTATTCAAGGGCTAAACTAGTATGCTATTCAATAAATCTTGTTTTAAAGCACCAACGTATCCAGAAGGGGAAATCTGTAAATCATCTGTATACTGAGGCAAATACATCTACGAAACAGACTAAGATTATCATTATAATGAAAACATACTATGATCTTAGTCTGTACAATAGTCAACCTGCGAACCTTTGTTCCAGGTGTTTACCTCCATCTGATTTACCCAATTTACCTTAGCCAGCCTCCTCTGGTGTGCTTCCCTTGAACCACATTCTCAATGCCTCCTGTTTATTACAAAGACCTCTGTTCCCCCTTTAATCCGTCCTTTAACTATTAACGCAATACCCTTCCCTTACCTTACATACACCTCCTTCCCTTGCCCACATTGTTTAATCACTGATTCCTTGCCCTTTAATTGCCATCCCACCGAGCACATTCCTTGCCCCTCACCACTTTCTGTTGCCCTGGCTTACAGTTAGACAGTAGACCACCTTGATTTGCCAGTCAGCCTCTGCCAGACATGAAACAAGCCTTGACTGGGGGTTTGGTGGTAATTGTGGCTATGGGCCCTGCACTAGGACAGTGTAGAGTGAAAGACTGTGAGGGAGCTTGGCTTTTATTGGGCTGCCAAGTTGCACATTCTTGAAAAGTCTGCTGCATATTTCAACTCACGGAAGCAGCGAGAACTGCAAGGGGAACGCATCTAGGACTTTCGATGGAGTGAGAGAGCAAGAGCAGCCTATTATATGTATGTGTGTTTTCAAATGAGGTGGAGTGGGTTTTTTGTGTTTCAGTGTACGTGTGCCAGTGTAAAGTATAGGTGGAATAATGTATTTGAGTCATTGACTTTGTATATATATATATAGCTGAATCTATGTATCTGAATCTTGTGTTGATTTGCATTTGTGTCTTTTGTTGGTCACTTAAGAGAAGAATGTTCTGGACAAGACAAGACAATGGAAAATGATGACACACTCAGGGGGCCATTCAGAGTTGGGTGGTAACAGTAAAATCATCATCAGTATATGGCAAATACAGTTGTTTTGCCTTCCACCCAATTCAGGATTTGATTAAATATAGTTAGTGATTAAATACCGTTGGTGGTATGGGAATATCAGTGGTGGTATTTTCAGTGGACTTTTTGCAGAAAATCTACCTATTTTTACCTCCACCTTCAAGGTGGAAGTCAAAAATCCAAACTGGCCCCACATATTTTGAATCTTTTTTTTTTACTGTACATAACAGAAGCACAGGGGTGTCCCATCGATAGAGTGGAACACGTGTTTCCGAAGGGCCATGTTGAGGGGGTAGAAAGGTGGCCATCTCTGATTGCCTTCTCTCACCACCTTTACCAATATGATGCATAAAACGGCCAGAATTGACCATTTTGTGCATACATAAAATCAACACTAGTAATAGGAGCCATTACTGTATACAATACATTTTTCCTTCAGATTGACGCTGAAAATGGCATTTAAAAAACCTTTTTTCATTATCCCCATCGGAGGTGGTATTTCAAAAATAGCACTGGAGGTATTCCAGGAATACCACTTCTGCTGAAGGTGAACTTTGAGTAGGGCGGATTTTCAGAAATACCACTGGCCTAGCTGGTAAACTTCTTGAGTGGCATTTAAAAATCTTCCCAACTCTGAATGACTCCCTTGGTTTGTAGTCTTCTAATAATGAACACCTGAATATGACATCGTCCTATGTGTGTTTTTCAACTGTGTCCAAAAGTAAGTACCACAAGCAGTCCGACAATCATTTCTATAACCATTATATAATTAACATCCATCAGTGCTACTCAGGGTGCTATCAAACTGTTTTTGTGTGAACACACTGGTCATCATGAAATTCAGCAGAACATAGCGGAAACATTCGCACAGAATCAAACTAAGTCCAAGATCTAATCAGATATGGTCCCTTACTTCCTTTGCAAGTAGGCGTCATGGTAGGCTACTGTGGATTGTAAAAATGCACCAATGGTGTATGGGGAGCAGTGGTGCCCCCATTGCCAGCCAGGGTCACAGAATATGTTATTTAAATTCATACATTGCCACTGGGATGTATGCACATGCTCCTGCACCCTAGATGCCTCTGCCTCACTGTGGAGGCCCATGTGCGGGGGCCACCCAGGCACATAAAAAACGTTGCTAAAATCAAGATGAATGCCTCATCCCTTTTGCATAGTATCGGAGCAGTCTTTGCAACACTCGGTTCCCTTGTCGAAGGATAGATTGTTTTGTTTTTTTTACATCATTTTGGAGCTCTGGCCCATAGGGCAACTGCCCAGCCAGTCTGGGGGTCAATTGCCACATTTCACCCCCTTGCCAGTCCGCCCCTGATGGCTATCCTGGCTTAAATGTTCTCAGTTGTCCATAGAGAGGAGTGGCTATGAACCAAGAAGGCTGTCTTGGCCGATTCCTTGCAGCTGCCTGAAAGCAGCCTTTCGGAGAGGGGGAGATGTGTGACACAGAACTCTGCCTGGCATTGGAATCCAGCACAGCCGGAACAGCTTTCCCTTACAGCAAGAGACTTGTGACATTGCCAGCCTCTTGCAATTGTGCCTGGCTGGTGGAGGCAGCAGAGAACCAGATGCATTTGCAGTGCTACACAGCAACAACAGCCAGTGCTAGGAATTTGGTAGCTCATGGGCAAAGGGTGCTGTTGATAGCAGCAAGATCCTCATCAAATTAATCATCATTATAGTCAGCTTCCGCCTACTCCTTAAATCGCCCTCTGAGGAAGATCTGATGAGAAGCAGTAGATGTGCAGCCATACACTACATGCTACTTGGAAGCTCTCGCCTCATCTTGACCATTGCTTACCATATCATTCATGGGCAATCAGAAGCTCCCGTGGGCAAAACAGCAATGTTAGGTTTGAATATAGTTCTCATGCTAGATGTCTTACTCTTCTAAGCACTGAAATGATTTCTATTATAGTGTGATTAATGATAGTCTTTTTATAGACCTTGAAAGTGTGATGTGTGTAGTCGGTCCAGACAAGATTTGCACTAGAGAAGTACAGGATGGCCCAGTACGAAAGGCGAACGACATGTATGCTCGGGAACATCCCTATAGTGCTAAATCATGGGCCAGTGATGGCCAGGAAAGGGGCAGCGCTCTCCACGTGGCATGTGTTTATATGCACACATGATGAGAGACACTTCTGAATTACATACAGCATATGGATATGCTAGTTATATTTACAGCAACCGCTGGTGGTGGGGATGGGGGTGCTGCACCTACACCTTGGCTCCCAAATTCACCAGGACACAAACTTCAGGGATCACACCCCCCTTTCCCTTGCAGGGCATCCTTATAAGTACAACTATCCGGGCAGGATTCTCTGTCCTCACCACTAGTTTGGGTTATTAGGTGACACATTTGTGCTACCACTAAGCCAAAACTGTTGCTTTAGAGAACAGGCAGTGGTGGAAATTGACTTTTCTTACTGGGACATCCCACCTAGCGCACGGGCCAGGTCAAGCAAGGGGAGGACTGGGAGGGTGTAGGGCAGGTATTTTGGTCACCCGATGAACATTTGCCTCTTCCCCTCCTATCATGTCAGCAAAGTACAAAATGTGCACCTCTTTTGAACCTAAGAAAATGCACATAAATATTTCCAGTACAGTGCAACATTAACAAGAGCTTGCACAGGGCTCCTGCTCAGACCCGCAAGTGGTCTTGTGGGGAAGCGTCTCACTTCGGAACCTAGCGGCCATAGTTCAAATCCCTGCCTGACATAGTTTAAAACACAAACGCACCACAGCATTCTATAATAAATGTATAGTGCACATAGATCTCCCAGTATTGTGGAGCTGTATCTGAGATCCGGGGAGATATTTTTTGATGGATTCCCTATCTGGGAAGATCCATCCTAACGACATCACAGATCAGTAGAAATAACATATGAGGAGGGACACAAAGCTTGTATATGTTAATTAGTTATTTGCCCACCCATTGATTTGCCCTGGCCATGCTAATCACTATGGCAATTTCCACCCAGTTCCTGCCTGCTCCCACCCAAAACACCTCCTCGTTGGAACTCTTTGAGCTAGCTTTAATCAAGCCTTACCATCAAACGTTCACCTGAAAATGTCTGCAAGTTTTTTCTCAAAGGAGTCTTCTGAGAGTTAATGACTTTTTACTGGCTCAGAGTCCTTATATGGTAACAATGGCATATATTAGTGCAACCTTGCTGGACATACATGGGAACAACCAGCATGAATATATTTTTATAGTACCATATGTTGTGGGTAAAGGTGGCATGAAATGTATCGGAAAATGTTGGTGACTTGCAACTATTGGGGTTTTCCATGTGCTTCCATACGAAACCAATTGCAAACTGTGTGGATTTCTACCTAGATTTGCAAAGAAAGTGCCGTAAAATGCATCATTTTGACCCAATGTTTCAAACATTTCAGCCTCTTCAGTTCAGAAATTCACCACACTTCACTTTACATCATCTATCTGTCACTGTTTATGATGTGTGTTTTAATGCACACACAGGGACAGGGTGTTCCTTAATGCTGTTATCACGCACCACACAATGCAATGCAATCCGATATACATTTATGCATATGATACAAAAGTAAGTCTGGCCTAAACCTTTCTTCAGTATAGAAATCTAACTTTCCTGTAGTTCATTTGGGTATTAGCCAAATGTTTCCTTTATAATTGATGGAATGGTACATTTGACCGAATTCGACCAGTACCATTTGATTGATTCAAAAAATGTACCAAACATTTGAAGCAGGAGTTGCAGCGCTGTTCCCTGCTCCCCATGTTCAGTATTTTTGGCCTTGGTGGGTTGCGAGGGTGTTCCCCGATTCCTCAACATGGCACGCGGGGAACCAAAAAAAAAGAAGGAAAAAAAAAGGAAAAGGGATGCCTGCGGCAGGACGTGAAGGCGAACAAACAGGTGAGAAGGGGAGGGTAGTTTGGCATAGCCGCATTTCGGTTTCATATTTATTGGGGTTGTTTGTTCATCTGATAACTGTTCTAATGCGAGCAGATTTATTGTGGACAGTTCACCGCAAACAATGATCAGACCAAAAAACAACCCAAATCTGTTGATTTGCAGTTGTAATAATAAAGCAATATGACCCGAGCGGCGTGGGCATTACCGACTCAGGTAATGCCCCGGTGCCCATAGTTATAGGCCCGAGCGAAGCATGACCGGGGCACTAAAAGCATTTTTTCCTGTCATTTTTTCCTGTCCCGAAGCGCGTTTCGGGACAGAAAAAAAAGGAAAAAAACACGACCAAGAAAATGGCTGCCATGAAAGGGAAAGGGAAAACAGAGTCCATTTTCCCTTTCCATTGCAGCCATCAGAGGTGGACGTGCTGGGAACAGAAGTGTTTCCAGCATGTCCACTCCCTAAAAAAAGGAGAAGACGGTAATTGGGGTTGGCAGGGCAGAAGGGAGGGAGTGGAAGAAAAGAAAACGTACCAGCGTCCCCGGACGGTGGAAGCCTCCAGCCGTGTTGAGGTGCGGAGCGGGGATGGCTCCGCTCCGGGTCTACGCAAGGCTGTAGGCTGCCATTGTCCCCCACCGGGGACAAAGGAGCAAGAAGGTAGGTGGGGTGAGCAGGGCAGGGAGGAAGGAGGAAAGGGGAGGGGAAAAAAATACCTTACCTGAGTCCCCAGCAGGGGGCGAAGACAGCCTCTCAGCCGTGGGGAGGCTCGGAGCGGGGATGGCCCTGCTTCGAGCTTCCTCATTGGCTGAGGGGATACCACGCCCCCCGCCATGGACGAGGAGGCTGGAATCCCAGCCGAGAATCGAGGGATTCTCGGCCGGGTAAAGACCAATCAGTGTTGCATTCTGCTTGACTCTCGCCGGGGGTACTAATAAACCATATTTGGGTTCCTCCACACAAACTCAAGGGGAGATTTCTCGCATCTCCTGTTTTCAGCAATGCTGTCGCTGGCCCAGTGCAGAAAATCGAAAGTGGACCTCACCAATATTTTGCTCCAGGCCTCCCCACACCTTGTGACAGCCCTGAAGTCTATATTGTACAAACTCCATATATACCGATGTTTAGGACACCCAAAGAAGCTTTCCCCCCAGAATGAATGACTCCAATATAAATCACAGGTTTAGGTGGGGGTGTACACGTGTCTGAGACAAAGGGGGTAGACAGAGGTAGAGATGTACAGAAGAAGAGATAGAGTCATGGTGAGAGGAAGAGAGATGCAGGAGGTTGCGCGTGCCTGACAGGCAGCAGCGTGAGGTGTACGTCTCTAGCCGGCTAATGGCCTCTTCAAAAGCCCTTGTCGGGGGTTTAATAAATCAGCATTTATCAGCTTCATAAAATGCGTTGAGTGGCTGCAGAGCAAGAGGGGCCTGTGGGGACCCTGCTGCCGCGAACAGCTGCAAAGGAAGACCACAGTGAGATGTGATGCCAGCTGTGCGGTAAAAGGTTGCAAGGGGTCCCCTGCCTGCACCTACTGTGTGTGAGCAGGGTCTACGATAAGCCGCCAGCATGAAGCTTCTGTGTGGTAAGTGCCTGTTGAGGGGGTCTCCTGCCTGTGCCTGCTGTGTGGTAAGGGCATGCGAGGGAACTCCTGCCTGTTCCTGCTGTGCCTGCAATGCTAACACGCTTTGTCAATGCCAATAGCTTTGAGGAATTATATGGACTCTTTTGGGGTATTCACCATTGCCAGCTATTGGCTCTGAAAGAATTTAGAACGGACATATGTAGCTCATTCTGTAGACTGAGCTGGGTGGAGATGCCCTCCCTGGACGGTCCCTTGCAGTGACACGTAATGACCTTTAACCTTGCCAAGGTCTTGTTTCAATGCTACAAAAGCTGCTTCCATCCCGATATGGAAGTAAATTTTGTGTCAGCTTATCGAGTAGTTTCAGCTTGTGTGTGGTGACTTGAAATGAGATAATGGTTCAGTCCTCTCCCCTGTTGGATAGCCAGCCCCATTTGTTATAGGGGCTGTTGAAAGGTATTTTGACATTGACTGCTTGCAACCCCAAGATGGGCTTCTCTAGACCAGTCCTAAAATGGTTCTCGTCGTATCTATCCTACACCAGGCTGTACAGATGGGCTCATTCAGATCCAAACGATTCGCAGTCATGTGTTTGGTCCACTGAGGATCCATCCTAACCCACTCATTTTCAATCTGTATGTTATGTTATATTATGTTAATAGTTTCTTGTAAAGTGCTCTGTCATCCAGGGGTATCCTGGCGCTTGAAGAGGAAGCAATCAACGGAGAAGACTGAAAGGCGAGAGAATTTACTTGGGCAAGAGAAAGGTTTTGAATAGTTTCCAAAATTTTGAATAGTCTAAAGTCAATCTCAATACAGGAGGGAGAGAGTTCCAGAAAAACGGAGCAGCAATTGAGAAAGCTCTGCCACCAACAGATTTCTTTTTGAATCGAGGGACTGCTGGAAGACCAAGATTAGCAGATTGAAGATTTGCAGATGGAGTGTAATAAATTCTCTTCTCCTGAAGAAAAGGGGCACCTTGCTTGTGCAGTGCTCGATGAGTAAGGAGAAGGCTTTAAATGTAGTCCTGCTTTCAACTGGTAACCAGTGTGCATATTTTTGGGCAGGCCACCAACAAACTGGGCAGCAGTGTTTTGAAGTGTTTGGAGTCTTTTTGCATGGTAATTAGGCTGAACTAATAGAGTTGCATTACAGTAATCAAGGATGCCTGATACCGTTGAAGCAATCATAGATCCACGTTATGGGTGAGGTAAAAAGAGTATCACCTTCTTAAGAGTTTTAAGCTTAAAGAAGCAACCCTTACAGACAGTGCTGACCTGCAATTCAAGTGACAAAGAAGTGGTTATTCTGACTCCAAGGTTTTTAACAGAGTTGATCAGTGTGGGCAAAGTCCTTAAATTAGAGGATGGAGGGTAGATTTCTAGACATGGAAACCTTTCAAACTCTTCTGAACAAACCCATCATAGTCATTCATCAGTACGCTGATGACACTGAGCTGCATCTTAATGTCAGCTGCCCCCAGGACATCAGTAACCTATGTGAATGCCTAGCTAACATCGAAACATGTGAACCCAACCAAGACTGAATTCATCCTCAACCATCTCCCCACCAAACAACAACTTGTACAACAATGGTTGGTTGACATGAGCCTGGAAGGATTCCCCCTGCAGATGCCATATCTCTGTCCTTTATTGCTGACAGTAGCCTTTCCTCCCAAAGCACAAAGCCAGAAAGGTGCCAACTCCATCGCTACAGATCGCCACATCCCACAAAATGAAACCCTTCATCACTTTGCCTGACTTCTGCATAGTCATCAAAGCCCTCATGATCTCACACATCAACTGGGGAAATGCCCTCCTTACTGGCTACCAGCGAAAACACCTAGCATCCTCAAGGCAGCCCACCACGCTGGGGCCCACTTCACTGCAGGTGCCCGTAAATTTGATTGCACACTCTGCAAGCTTCACCGGCTCACTCCCCACCAGAACCATGGTCAAAGTTGAATGTATCACTTACCAAGCATTATCTAATGAGCACCAGCATACCTGCAGCTAAATTCCACACCTCTGGAAGCTCTCGTGTCTCACATAGAACAATCTTCATAAGGTTGGTTGAGATCTAAGCTAGCCTTTAAAGAGAAGTGTTGCAAGCAGTCCTCTCTGCTACGGCCGACCCTCTGGAACTCAATCCCGGCAGAGGCTCGAAATGCCGCCACCATCCTTCAGTTCCACAAAACACTAAAAACGTTACTCCTTCAACAGTACCGGTCAGATGAATATAAATCTGCTCTGCACCCTCCAACAGTTCTGCTCTACTGTATCCCCTCCCATTGTAAATTGTTCCACTGCTCTTGATCTAGAACCATGCTGTAAGCAATACAATAAATGCACACACCTCAAGCGTGGAGGCCACAGCAGCAAAGTTCTCTAATCTTACCCCAAGAAAACCAGGCGGGAAATGTGAGGGTGCCAGGCAAGGTGAATGTCAGCAACACAAAGGGAAAGAGGCAAGGGGAAGAAGGTACATTCTCGACCCTCCCAAATATGTTTGACTTCTGATGAGGGACAAGGTCGAAAGTACATAAACGTAGAGCAGTACATGAGAATTAGTTTGCAGATGTTGTAACACCTCCAAGATGGCAGATGGGGTGCCATGGTGAGGCAACCATCTTTGTTTATTTCAAGTCTGGTTGATGAGGAGAATAGAGTCTGGAGATAGAAGGCTCCATTTCCTTCACACTGGAAGTGGTGGGCTACTCAGTCATGTTCCAGTGGCACTGGACAGCTTCTAATCTCTACCATGGTGCATCAAGTTCAGGCTTGAATATGCTTGCGAGTCCCACAAGTGTGTGGGCATCTGTTGGTCTTAAATATGCTTGGGAGTCCACCAGATTGCCATTGACCCTCTTGGGCAGGATATTAATCAAAATATGGCAGCAGACCTGATTTCTTTGTATTGTTAATAGTTGAGCCAATTTAGAAGGGTGGAGATTGTCCATTGAAGATGGCAGCCCATCTTGAATAGATGCTGTCTGTTCTTCAGACTCTGGGGCTACAGGTGCTTCACCGTATGGGCCTTTATCCCACACGCACCTCCTGCCTCATTGTACGGTTTGTCAATAAGCTCACCCGCTCTTGTAGCACACCTTTCACCGCCCCTTGGTTCACTTCTTTCTGGTTGGATGCTCGCAGGCAGTGCTCAGAATCAACACACCAGGCAGTGGATGAAATGAGGAAGGGAGAAAGTGCCGGGGTTGTGGGGAACACACTCACCCTGGGCAGGCAGTGTCAGCGAGCCAGGCACCAGGAATCCGAGCCAAATCCACCCATCGGCTGAACAGTTCAGCGATCCTCTCGCCTTCCTAACCTTACTTGGATGAAGAAGAAGCGGCTCAGATTGGCATGTTGACGTCCACTGGGAAAATGGTGCTCCCGGTGCTTCCGATTCACCACAAACTTGACCACTGCTGCCGACATAAAGTTACATGCTGATATTGGAGAACATTGTGGGTGGGTGGCTAAACGGGATAGCAGAATATGCAAGGGAAACTAGGACCCGAGAGGGCCGAGCATTAACCGGCCTGCATGTTTTACTCTTCACGCTCTACATCATTTCAAACCATAACCTGTCCAAGGACACTAGAGTCCTCTTTTGCCTGTGCCAGTGATGGTAATCAGGCTGCTTGCCTGAGAGGAATCACGTGCAGTCCTACCTTAGAGACTTCTAGGTTATCCCTTCATATTACAGACAGTGTTTAGTGTTATCGCAACTCGGTCTGGCGCAATTTACGCCAGATCCCGATTTGCAGTGGGGAGGCAAGTTCCCATTGGGTCCTTTGGACCCAATGGGGGTTTCTCAGCGCCATTAGTGCCGGTGCAATTAGTGCTGCACTAATAGCGCTGAAAATGGGCAGAAAGTGGTGATTTTTACCGCCAGCAAAAAGCTGGAGATAAAACTCCCATTTTCCGCCCAACAGAAAATTCAGCGGTAATACCGCTACATTTTACTGCTCCGCCCAACTCGTGATGGGTCTGACAGTGAATGCTGATGGTGTGCTGTGCCAGTGCTTGGATTGTAGCCAACTGAATGAGGAGTGCAAGAAGGAATGAAGAAAAGGAAGTGAAATAGCAGCAAGGGATGAGTGTGTTTTGTTCTGGTGCAACGACGAACAGGAAGTACTAGTTCAGGGATAGTGGAATGCGCGATTCCGTACCTTTGGTAAAATGGCTATGAAAAATAGACAAGCAGTGTAGGTTGACCAGATAAAATAAAAAAATGGGACAGGCCATAGACATAGAAGTAGGAACACCGTAAATACAAATACAACTATAGTCCTACTTCTATGTCGCTGGCCTTTTGTGGGCGGATACTGGGGATTGTGCTCACAGGCACACTCCTCCCATTAGAGGGGTGCCCCAGGGAGGGGAAGGGGGAGGAAATGGGGGCATGAAAAGCAATTCACGCCACATTTCACGCAGGAAGAGTTGCGCCGGGACACAATTTCGGGATTTCGAAATCGGGTCCCAGCAAAAACCAGGATTGTAGCCACCCACCCTTGACACCCCTGACAGGGTTTTTAAAATTAAAAAACTCCCTGGACCCCAGAATGCAGGGCGATTTCCCCGGACTGTCGCAGGAAACCCGGGACGTGGCCACCCTAAAGCAGCGGCAAATCCAATAGGTTTTGGCTGTCTTGTGTCAAGTGCCGATTCAAACACTCCAAGAAACATCCTGGCATAAGTAATGAAATAAAGGGCATACAGTTTACAATTTAGCATAAAACAGCCACAATTTTCAAACAAAAAAAGTACTTCACATTAAGGACTGTTCTGTCAAGAGTGGACTTCTGGGACACTTTCTATGCCGCTGAAACTGAAACCAAAGGACAGGGTGTTCACCTTTCAGCAAATCACGATGGCCTAGAGATACAAAAGGAGGGAATAAAGAGACCACACTAAAGTTGATTTGTAGTCACGTTCGATGGTCTTCTTGCACTATTGCAGCACATACGAGACAGAAACTAAAATCGAATCTGAGCATCTGGGGGAAGAGATAACACAGATTTCTACACGAAAAGGATTGTGGGCCTCGGTGAGGAAGTGTCAGCTTGCTCTGTGCTTGCTCTGTGCTTTTTATATGGATGGTTTCTGCTCTTAACCAAAGGAGATAAGGTCGGTTACGTTAACGCGTTGCCAGTCACTGGCAATGTGAATAAAACTGAAGAGGGATGTGATCTAGAGGGGGCTCGGCGTATGTAGTGCTTTAAATGGGACGGTCCTACCCGACCTTCAATACCTGCACAATAGGCATTTGAGTACCTGCACTCAGGGACGTAATTTCACCAAAGTGCCAGGGGTAGCAGAAGTGACATCACACAACCCTGGACCTCGGACCATGACATCACAGGAAGTGATGTCATTTGACTCCATCCCAAAATGATATCACCAGAAGTGACAGAACATGACCTTTTACACATTGACAAAACAGGAAGTTGCATCACATAGCATTGTTTCTAAATACACTATGAAAAATATGGTTACAATATCACTGTAATGTGATATACATTTAATACAAGAATGGATAACCATATGAATCGTTAATATCAGTGTGTATAGACCTATATTACCAAATTAATGTGACTGCAAGCAGACGTCCAAGGCCAAATGATAATGATGTATTATTATACAGCACTTAAGCTTAAGCACTTTATTTAGAACAAACATACATACAATATCACCCAACCTGTGTTGGTACTCATTTATGAACCTCAAAAGGATGAAAGGCTGAGTAGGTCTTGCCAGGATTCGAACCTGCAACCTGCCGATCACACACACATTGCAGCAGCGAGCGGCCAACCCACTTAGCTATCTTACCGGCTATAGCTATCTTACCGCCTATAGTACAATTAGCAATTAAGTGTCTGAATGTTCTCAAAATGAGAAAGCAAATTACACTCTGTAGTGGATACCATTAAACTGGTAACTGAGATTTATCAGCAGGCCAGTTCTTCTGCAGATCTGGTGCAAAGTTGGACACATGTCAAGCCTGCGTGGATCTACTTTTCAGGCTTCAGGGGTTGGAACAATACATACCATTGGGAGGGTCCATAACTGTGTATTAAAGAATTTAGAGTAGCGCAGGGAAAGCAGCACACAGACGGCAACCCATACTCTAGGTATTCGTTACCTCAAACATGCAAACACACATCCTGAACAGCTGGGAGATAGGAACGATAGACACATTGGAACAAAGCATTAATTGTGGCACAATTAACTTTATGTGTTATGGTGAAACATTTCTCCACTGAACACAAGCTTTTAGGCACAAGGATGTTGTCAATTGACCGAGTAAACCAAGATGGGAATGTATTGTGATGATCGTAACAAAGACAACGGCAGAAACAAACATGCTATAACTGCAACTTGCGGAAAGTAAAACACATAGTCCGAAATGGATGCTTATTCTACTCTCAATGCTTTTTGGAAGTTTGTGTCTGCATTGTGAAATTGAGGTGTTTAAGAACAGACTAAATCAGTGACTCACCCCCTGATGTGTGCCTGAAATAAACCTTTAACGAGTCTAGCAATTAAAGCATATAATTCCAGAAAGACCAATTGTTATTCCTATTCTTTCTTATTTACGGTCACTGCTCAAATTGTTACACTTGTGGAACCCCCTGTTTTTTTTTAAAGAGGCTTGACAAGAAAGCCAGCCACTCCAGAAACAAAGAGCCACATTGCACTGGCCACAGCCCTGGGATCTTCAATTGAAAAAAGAAAAATAAAGGTAGCAAGGGAGCCCGGGGTCCTGGTGACCTCCAAATGACATCCCTGCCTGCACTTCACAATGCCTGAAAGAGAGCACCGGTACTCAACTATGTTGCCAGGTGAAAATGAAAGCTTTCACTTTATCGCAACTTAAAGCACCAGGCTTCTGCAGCCTTTGCTGTGGAAAGCAGGGCCCTCCCCCTCCTCCTCTCTCCACCACCCGCAGTGCCCTTAATGTCTCCTTGAGGGCCCACCCTGCAGAACAAAAGGAGAGACACAACTGCAGCCTCTGTGCTCTCAGCACACCAGGCCCAGAACATTGTTTCGCTAAGTGAGCTTCACCTGTTACCATTGGTGTCCTCTGATAGAGCAGGGATGGATTTGGAAAGCCTGGGCAATTATTTTGTAAGATGTTTCTTTGTTATTAGCGGAGACTATTCTAATATGTAAATGTGTAAGTAATCAGAGTTGTGCTGAAGCATTTTTTACTTTCTTTCTTATTAGGCAATGAAAGCCAGCAATAATAAAACTCCCCTTCTAAAGCTTTGTTTACAGCTATGATGTCTGCTAGTTTGACACACAAAAATGAAAATCTCCTTTAATATTGATATTCAAACTTTCGAACATAATACATAATAAATAACTGGAAGTTGTGTGAAAGGATCTCAGATACACTGCTATACCAAAGGGTGTGCTCCTTGGCACATAATGGAATCTCATGGAGCATTGCCTGCAAACAATAGGGTGTGCCTAAAAGGGACCTGTGCCCAGGGTTATGGGCCGAAACGGCCAGTGCTGAAAGAGTGGCCCCTGGCTTCGCAGCTTGGTGAGTGCCTGCACTTTTGTTTTCTCCATTTAAAGCACTGATGTAGACCTTAATGGGCAGCTTGAAATCACATGAGCAACACAGGGCCATGACATGCAGGCAGTGATGCTTACCTTGCAGGCTACTCTGTTATCATGCCTCACTCGTGCGCATGTATTTCTTGAGATGGAGAGGTGCACGGGCCTGAAGGGCAGCCGGTGTGCGATTATTAGACTGTCTGGCAATGGCTGTTCTTCTAAGGGGGCACCCAAGGCATCACCCATTTAATGAAATGAGGGGAAGCACAGGCAGCTCGGACCCAGTTATATATCAATGCACAGCGAGAGAACAATAGCAGCATCGCTGCTGCTGTGTCTGGGTTAGGGGTCTGCAACCTGTGGCTCCCCAGATGTTTTGTACTATGACTCCCATGATCCTTCACCATTGACTATATTGGCTAAGGCTGATGGTAGTTGAGGTACACAACATCTGTAGAGCCAAAGGTTGCTGAGCCATGGTCTATGTGATCCACGTGAAAGGGTCCAATGGAGATTTCACTAAACAACTCAATCAGCCTTCAATGAGTGACCACCTCTGCAACACATCTGTCTTTACCCTCCTTGCCCTCTAAAGACTTGTTTGATCTATTCTTCTTCAATATTGAGCATCAGCTAATGAGTACCTGGTTTTCAATGAGTTGTTTGTTTCCTGGCTCAATCTACGGGAAGTATGCCTTGCCCCTGAGAATTATGATCTTCAGTCCTCCTCTGTGCTGGCCCAAGCCTCCCATTCCTGATGTAACTTTGGCAGGGGTTGGGCAGCCATCTCTCCGTGATTTTAGCTAATTAAGCAAGCCCACTCTGTTTGCAGGATCCACGTCTTCCCGGTTGCTTTTCATTCACTGGAATGTGGCTGCGCCCGCCATTTTGTTTTACACGGCCTCTCACTCTTGTTGCGCTTTTGCATTAAGCAAGCTTCATATGTATTCTTGTACGTCTTCCGTTACAGCGTATATCGGGTATATGTTTTCTAACCTATTGGATGCAAGCATATCCTTCATGTCTCAGTGCAGTTTCATCTATTGGTTGTGTAGCTTTCACGTGTCCGCTCCAGCAGTGAGGTCATTTGCTTTCGTCACCTTGGTAACAGCAGGTTTAGTTCTTCTTGATTCTGCAGGTTCACCTCCTCTTCAATTAATCCAGGATGAGGCGGTACAGTTGTCTTAGTGAGTATCATCTTTTTCTTTCACAATACAGCAGCTGAGAGGGAAAAGGTTTCATGAATAGTGCTCTCCGTTCATTCCTTCGGTATGGAGGGAGGGGAGGGGCAGACCCTATTGATGACATATTCATCTGCCTTCCTGACATTCTTCTAAAAGAGCTCTTGAGCTGGGGTACTGCTGGGCTTCCCAGGACTAGCCTCCGATTAGCCCCAAACCATAGAGGCACCAAACACCTCAGGCAGCCATAATCTGCATGGTGAAAGGGCTGCCTGCGAGGTCAGTCCTTCTTATTATAAAAAACAGAGAGGTCCCAACCTCGAAGGCAGCCCTTTAACCCCAAGCATATGTTTAGTTAAGGGCTACCTGGGAGGTTCGGCACCTTACACAGAGAAGCAAAAGGAGACGTGTTGCAAGTCTTTTGGTGCACCTTCTCCTTTTGTTTCTTAATCACTGGCTCAGACCCTGCCCGAGCCGGTGATTAACAAAACAAAAGGATAGAGTTCACCAATGCACCCTGCCCTTCTGCTTGGCGGCTCTGACTCTCTGAATCCCCCCCTATCAAACTTAGGCTATGCCTGTTAATTTGAGACCACCCCTCAAAACCTTGCCCCACTTGAAGACTTGGGACCACCACCCTCTATTAAGAAATGGGCACAAGCAGGCCAGGCCCGAGGCATGGGCAGTCTGTGTGGCAGACCAGGGCCTCTCAGTCATAGGGACCCACAGGCACCAGCTGCCTGCCTCCAGCATATGAAGTAATATTGTTTTCAAGAGTGGCTGTGCTGCCTCCATGTACAGGCTCTCTTTTCTGTTTGTCGGAGTGAGCCAACATGTCAACTCCCAACCCCTGCGGCACTCTCGAGACAAATATCGCCCTCCCAGCGCCCACTAGACGCTGCAGGTCCCATAAGCACTGCTTATCACTTTCTTTCTTCAAGCAAGGCCTTTAAAGTGGAAGCAATTTACAAGTGATGGCCCTTTTAGGAGACTGTTGTTCAGGACAAGACGTTCTTAACGTTGGTTTATGGTGAATATGTTGAATTAAAAAATGTCGAAAAAAAGAATCTCAAAAAATATATTTTTTTTTTACTAGCTAAACCCAAAAATAACATACAAATAAAAAAAACACATGCTAATTATTTTTTCGACATTTTTTTTCGACATTTTTTTTTTCCAACTTTTTTTTTTTCGACATTATAACTGGCTACCCTTAACATTTCCATGTTAAGAACTGCAATGGGACAATTTATTTTCAAAGCACACACATAGCACCAGTTAGCTGCGTAAAATATATGCCCTCCTCCAGGACAATCAAACATATCACACAAAACTATTTTAAACTATCTGCCATATTTTCACATGTGCATATATAACACACCCAAAAGCGTTTATTTTAGGTAGAACGTAACATTTTCCTCACGTTATATATTCAAACATTGAAACACAAACATGTAACCTTTTCACACCTTTTATTTTATTTATTTATTTATTGGGTATTTATAATGTGCCTATACACAAGGTGTTTCAAGGCGCAGCAAGACACAGGTGGGCATAGGAATGACGTAAACGAAAACAGGGCCTTGTGACATTCGGATCATGCAAGTGCAATAACAAGAAGTGAGGGGAGATGGGAGGGGGCAAGTGCCAGTCAGGGTGGAATAACTGACAGGGAGGCCAGGTGACAGAGGGAAAGAGAATTGGATGGAGCAAGGTCACAGGCCCCAGAAAGACTTCTAAGTGATGCAGAGCGTCTTGAATGGTATCCCCGTAGCCACAGAGAGCCAGTGGGGAGATTTTAGGGCTGGAGAGATGTGGTCCCTTGGCTTGAGGCCAAGGATAAATCTTGCAGTCCTATTCTGGATTAGTTGAAGAGGGCAGTGGGACGCAAGAGGTTGATTAAGGAAGAGACTGTTGCAGTAGTCAGCCTATAAAGAACCAGAGCTCTAAAGACACTGAGTTTCTGGGGGAAGGTGAGGAAAGAGAGAATACCTCTGAGGAGGTGCAACTGAAAGTGGTCCTTCTTGTGAAGGTCTGTGATGTGGTTAGAGAAAGAGAAAGGGGGGGCGAAGATGACACCATGTTTTTTTTTGCCTCACAGGAGGGCGAGGGGAGGGGCCACGGTTCCAATGAGAAGGGTCTCTGTCTTATTGGCATTAAGGCAGAGATTGCTAGCAGTGAACCATGTCTGAATAACAGACAGGCTGTCAGGAATGAGAGAGAAAGAGGAGGAGACAAAGGAGAGAAGCTTTTGTTATGAGTCTTAATGTAATAAAAGTACATATTCAAAATCTGCAGGAAATAGTTTGCCTTCTGCCTACTGGCATTCTGGTATTTGTAGTCTTCCATTCAAGGTGGAGGGAATAATGCCACAATTGTAAACTTTTTGACTAGTATAGTTCTATAAGCATTTATATTTTTGTGTCAGTACTTTACTATGGTTTGTGTAATTTCCAAGTTATCGTTATAAACAGAATAATGTTGAAAGCCAAACGTGGCCGTGAGAGGGGAAACAGTGAGAGGGTAAGAAAGTCATTAATATTTGCCCAAGGTGTGGTGGGAGATGTTGCAGCCCTGGAGACTTGAGCGGTTATTTTCTCTGGTTCTGGCCCTGTGCTGATTTTCACTGCACTTATTGAGGATTTTGAAGCAAGCAGCACATGCTCATTTTGCAAAATGCACGCTAATACATCACCAAGCCCAAACTCCACAGGCAGATGGTGCTTTCAAAAAAAGGTTTCAAAAAACCATTTACAAACAACATTCCTACCAATTACATCTGGGAAGAGATGTGTTCAAGTTCCCGGATTGCAGATTGACCTCAAACCCTGGCTTCTCCACTTAACTAAAGGGTGTGTTCCCGGCCAAATCCTTTTATCCAACTATGCCTTATCTGCCAAAATTAAAAGTATTTAAGGTATTCAGCTCACACTGTCTGCTCCTTCAAAAAAATCCTCACTCGTCAAATTTCCACATAGGTAAATATTAACAGTGACAATGCATATACTGGACGTCAAAGTTTATTTCTCTGCTGCCTTACGCACAGCAATGTGTTTTTTCATTTAATGTCCCATGATCTCGTTGAGTATTGAAGACTCATTCTATACTATCATTTTCTTTAATATCACTGATGTCACTATTTGTGTAATTAAAGGGTGGCCCCACACACCTTTTGCCGCCCAGGGAGCCACAAAATAGTGGGCCGACCCTGTGCACAAGCACCCAAAACCTGTGGCCTACCAAGGGTGATTTTTTGTTGTGACTGCGGGTCATTAATCATGCTGTGGGTGTCACCAGGTAGCAACGTTCAGACATTTTCAGCAAGTTTCCAAGCAAGTTCGGCAAGAGGACCAGCCATTTGTTGATTGCATGGAAACAGTTGGCGCACAATCAGTCCAAAGTTGAGTTTCAATTGTAGCGATAACACCCAAGAAGATGCGACCTCTCAGTGTATCTTAGATAATAAATGCTGAACAAGTGTCAGACCAGGAAATGGGCTTAAGACATGGAGTCATCCAAAACTCCCTGTTGGGCCCAGGCGAAGCAATCCTTAGTATAAGGTCCCACATGTAGTTTAAAAGGACACCTAGATCACCTTTTAGTAGTGAGAATGAATGCTCCGGCTGTACTCTGTAGAAGACAGATGGGAGGGCTTAGACAACAACATTGCCATAGTAACGTGTTTATCACTGATCTCACTGTTACGTTTCTACCATAAAACATATATTACAGAACATAATGGTCTCTTTAAGATTGCTGCCACCAGTTCATTGTAAAACTCTGACCAAATAGTAATTATATTCTCAGGGTTTAAGATATTTGTACATCTCTGAACTGCAGTGTCAAAAGAACAGCAACATCATTTCACAACAAGCAGATTAAGAACTACAAGATAAGAACACAGTGTCGGCATATTGTCCAAACTGAAGAAAAGGACACCTCAGGCTTATTCTACGCTTCCTCTTGCTTTGCTGCAATTTGATGTAGTATATACCTTCACAGAAATAAACAGGATGCACTCTTCATGAGGAGAGTATACCACAATGTCCATGATCTTGTAGGGGTAAAGAGTCATGGAAGCTGCTGAGCAATAAGCAACGCAGAGCTTTTCACTATGCAGGGGAATACCATGAGATGGCCTCTTAATGTTACTGGGAACCAGAGGGGATATCAAAGGATTGGCGTTATATGTGTAAAGCAGCCAAAACAATAGAACTAAAACACGTAAGCGGTCTCATAACTGTACTATGAACTTAGCTTTGCATAAGTAGTACCAATAAATTAAATCTTTTGGACCCCGAGGATAACTCTGGGCCCAAATTGCGCTCTGTGGACTGCTCTCTTTTGACTGTTCCTAGGGTTCGTCGCGCGAGAATGAGAGGCCGTTCTTTCTCGGTCAAAGCTGCCATTCGATGGAATGCCCTCCCGGTCGCCCTCCGGACTGTGTCTGCTCACTTAAAAATTAGGAAAGCTTTGAAAACTCTACTTTTTTAGTCTTTTTTTCTTTTCCTCTTGATTCCTGTTCTCAGTCCTCACGCCAGGTTGCCTACGGGTGTTGGTTGCGCTGTACTTCGGTACGAAAAACGATAACATAACATAACTCAGGGGCAACACATTTGTCTTGGAAGCAAGAAAGACAAAGCTGAGCAACATTGTTTAAAATTGCTGTCCTGATCTTACAGTGTGGTCTCTGGTATAAAGTGCATTATACAAGAATACTTATTGATTAATTTAAGAAATCATGCCCCACAAACTGATTTCTTATTTGTTTATCTGATATATTGAACATTTGTATGGCAACCAAAACAGCAGAAAGTGTTTCCAGGTGCCACAAGACTAAGGGGGAAGGGAACAGAGGAGGATATACAAAATAAATCGGTCCTACTAGGCCTTGTGATGTACAGATTTTGTAAGTGCAGCAAACAGGGAGGGGGCAGGCTGAGGGTGAGGGGAAGGTAAGGCGGAGGCGGAGGGGGATGGGAGATGCAGGAGGGAAGGGTAGGGGGCTAAGTCAGTGCTAGGAGGGTCTGGGAGCAGGTGCTATGGGGGATGGGGTGAGGGTCAAGTAGTCCGAGGAGGGGATGTGAACCAGACTCAGTAGTCTGATCAGGGAAGGTTGCCCAAAGGTAAGTGCAGGAAGCTGATGCAGACTGGTCGAGGGGGGCCTGGCCCCTCTGTGACTCAGAAGGGACCAGGCAGACAGTCATATCAGCAGGCGGTTATTTGCAAGGAGGTGCGAGAGAGAAGGAGAAGAGGAAAGTCTTGAGAAGCTTCCAGAACTTAAAGAGATCCAGCTCCAGTCTCAGAGGGAGGCTCCTGCCAAAAAAAAGACATCTACCCCCGACTCTCTGCTTCGATAAATGTCTGACCTGCAGGGAGTTAGAGCTAGAGGACCAAAGGACTCTAGCAGGGAGGTTTACAGTGAGGGAAAGTTGAATGTAGCATGGTCCCAGGACTCATGCAGAGGGTCTTGTCACAGGGAGCAAGTGCAGAGCTTTTAGTGCTGGAGAGATGCAGTCCCTATGCTTGAGTCCAAGGATAAGTCTCATAATCATGTTCTGGATAAGTTGAAGAGGGCGAAGGGAGGAAAGGGGCACATTTAGGAAGAGGCTTACAGTGGTCCAGCCTGGAGAGAACCAGAACTCTAGAGACATTGAATTTCTGGGGGAAGGTGGGGTAAGGGAGGATGCTTCTGAGGAGTTGAAGCTGAAAGTGGGCCTTCTTGGCAAGGTCAGCAATATGAGGAGAGAAGGAGAGAGATGAGTCGAAGATGACCCCCAGGTTCTTTTCCTCACAAGACGGTCAGAGGAGCGGGCCAAAGGAGTGGGGCCAGAGAGTAGTGGGGAGTGAAGGGGGGGAGTGCCAATGAGAAAAATCTAGTTCTTGCTGGTGTTAAGACAGAGATCACTGGCAGTGCACCATGCCAGAATAGAAGTCAGATTATTGGGAATGAGAGGCGGAAGAGGAGAGGAGCATGACGAAGAGCTGAGGGTCATCTGCATAACACTGGAAGCGAGGAGAGAAGGTGGAGAACAGGTGGGCGAGAGGAGCAAGGTAAAGGTTAAAAAGTCACTGTGATGGGATAGAACCCTCAGGGACCCTGCAGGTAGAGAGTGAGGTAGCAGAGAGACAATGGCCCATTTGAACCTGGGAGGTCCGATTTGAGAGGAAAGAGGTCAGCCAAGCCAGTGCCCAGTCCGTGATGCCCAGAGTATCACAGAGTAGGTTGACGAGGGTGGTATGGTTTGAGAGCAAATCTTCACGGGTATTAAGGAGAGCAGTTTCCGTGCCTCTGTCTGGTGTGAAGGCAAATTGGTGGTTGTGAAAACAGCCAACAAATTCAGTGTGATGAATAAGTTGGGAGATGACCAATTTTTCCAAATGTTTGCCCAAGAACGGGTTAATGGAGATAGGGCAGTAGTTTACCGGGCAGGAAGGGTCTGCAGATAGCTTTTCAAGAAGGGGATACACAAGCGAGTGTTTAATAAGTGTTGGGAAGGAGCCAGTGGCACAAGAGTGATTGCAGAACTCATCCAAAGAGGGAGCGAGGGCGGCAATATTGTCCTTGATAGTTCTAGAGGAGCTGGAAAGCACCTGTTTGGAGGAGACTTTCATAGAGCAAACAGTTTTGGTGACCTCATTCGGTGTTATGGGAGAAAAGTAGGAGAGTAGGAGGGATGGCGAGAGAGGGGCCAAGGAAGGCCTAGGTACAGGTAGATGTGCGAGGGGCATAGAAGAGAGTGAGAACAGGATGTTCTGAGTTTTGGTTCAGAAGTGGGAGGCCAAAGCCATGCAGAGGAACTGGGATGGAAAAGAAGTAGAGATTGCAGTAGGACTGGAAAGTTCCTTGCAGGTTTTAAGAGTTCAGCCATGTTATTGGTGGCTCCAGAGATGCAGAAAACTCTGCACTTGCTTTTCAGCGATGGTAGGTCAGAAATTATACCAAATGTTGCACTTGGAGGGAGGCTTCATGCAGATCCTCATGGAAGAGGTAAAGATGTCTAGTGTGTCAGAGATGGAGAGGTGAAGGTTAGCAAGAACTGAGTCAGAGTGGGAATCAGTAGCAGGGGTGGAAGGGTGGCTTAAGGAGGTGGCAAGGCCAGCAACTCACACTTGCTTGATCGGTCGAATGATGGAGAAGGAGACTGGCAGTGCAGGCAGAGGTTTAGCCGGGGAGCCTGGGAGCTCCAGATTCAAAGAGAGGAGAGAATGATCAGACCAAAAGAGAGGTGTGCTGAGATGGTTAGAGAGAGAGAGAGGTCAGCAGAGATGAATGCATCTAGGGTGTGCACAGATGAGTGAGTGGGATGAGAGGAAAGAATAGTGAGAGAGAAAGAGTTGCAGAGGGTGTGGAAGGGTAAGGACGCATCCGGAGAGTCATGAGGGATATTAAAGTCTCCAAGGAGGAGAAGTTTAGGGGTAAAGGCCAGGAGAGAAGATGTGAGGTTGGATCATTCATATAGGAAGAGGGAGGCTGGCCCAGGAGTCCTGTAGATAGTAGCAATGGTGATAGAAAGAGTAGGAGATTTGCAATGCTTGCAGGCAAGACATTCAAAGGAGGAGCAGGATAGGATAGGCATGATTGAGGCAGGAATCCATTCAGGGAAGATAAGGGCCTCTCTGCCTCCTGGCTGGTTAGGCCTGGACTTGGAGAGAATCTTGTAGCCCTCAGAAAGAAGAATGTCAAAAGCAGTGACAGAGCTGGCATTAAATCACATCAAGGTGAGCACGAGCACATCAAGGTCAAAGTTATCCAAGGTTTGACAGATGTCAGAGGAGTGTTTGACAGTGGAGCGAAAGTTTAGGGTAGATAAGTGAAGCTGGTTCACTCCTTTAAAGGTTTTACGAGGCGCAGTGCAGGGACGAGGTACCACCACTGGGGGCCTGGGGGGGTGACGGAGGCAGGGGGGAGGGAGAAAGAGGAGTGGCAGGAGAAGGAAGTCAATGAGAAATGGTAGACATCTGTCAAGAAGGAGGAGGTTGGGTTGCTTGCCCTGGGCCATAAAAGTGCCATTCAAGTAGATATTGATGATGCACCTGGAAGATGAGAAGTGAGCCAATAGCACTTCCCATCTGGTTCCACCATTAATGGGAGAGGAAGAGAAAGGGGAGAGTACAGAAACCATATGGAGAGTCCATAGGTCTGGAGAAGGAATGGCAAAGAGAATGTCAGTAATAGTCTGCCTGGAGAGAGCAGTGACATAGGTGTCAGCAATGGGTAGACCAGGATTAGAACCCAGGAGAGCCATCTTGATCTTGTTCCTATGAGGCTTCGAAAGAGAGGGGGGATAGGTAAGAGTAGAAGTTAGAATAGATAGAGAGCATCATAGAGATGGAGGGAGTGTGTGCAGAATGCCCAGGGGAGGGAGTCAGAAGAGAGTGGCGCCGTGCATGAAGACTGATTAGGCGGCCTAGCAGCCAAGCAGCCACAGGTGAAGGGACTGCTTTAACACAGTCTGCACAAAGTTTTATATATCCAGAACTGAGGTTTTGGCATGCAAGTGTAGAGAAGCAGACATGCACATCACTGATAGACCCCCACCCCCTCATCTCTGAACTTTTGTATGAATAACAAGAAGACCCTGTGCATAAAACCTGATATAATTCCAATACTGCATCTACTGTATGAGAAACGTTATGCACTCAGACAATCATACCAAATGTACTCTCGAACTGAAGTGGTAGCAGGAGATTTTCAGACACCATTGAACATTGAAGAGATGTAAGCAAAATCTGACAAGTACAAAGTGATGTCATAAGGAGAAGAAATGATGACACACAGAAACAATAGAAGAATACTTACAGAATGAAGATGTAACTGAAGAACTAAAGTAAGCATACATACAAGGGAGAAGAAACCATATATACAAAGAAGATAAGTAATCAGATGAGTAGTGAATGTATATGTGCAGAAACACAAGGTAAATGAGTCAGATAGAAGCTTGCTGCAGTAGAAAACATTACATGGGTGAAGCGGCCATGTTGGAAAGATGGACCTTGGGTCTGAATAATAGTAAGTGAAAGGCTCGAAGGAAAGAGACCAGGAGTGCCGCGCTGACAGAGGCTGAACATACCAATTTGTGCACAAAGAACAGCTGTTGGGTTGAGATCAAGGATGCCACAGCGAGAAGCTACTGAAGGGTGCAAGGGGAGTCAATGAGCATAAGCAATGTACGCAGGACATATTTCTCTTAGATTAAGTAAATGAGCCAACATTTGCGAATGCCAATTGTTGATGATTAAAAATGCAGAAAACATATGTGAAGCAGAACAACCAGGTCTCCAGATGCTGAAGCAGATAATGATACCTTACATAATTGAATCGAATAGCACTAAATAAAAGGCAAAATTGACAAAATCGTGGTGTAAGACCAGAAAAACAAGGCCTATTCATGAGGTTCAGGTGAAGATAACGATGTACCCTTACTCCCTTAGAAGTTCAGGAGATGAGAACATCATGCAAGGTCAAGAACAAAGGAGAAGCCTTGGCTGAAGGCTTGGCCAATGAGAGATGGTACACTAAGTGGGCACGTGGGCAGTAGTCTGACGTTGTTCTCTGCACCTCTGTTCTCTTTGGTTACGTGCTGCTAACAAGCCCAAGGTCCAAGGTTGGGAGAGAATGCCAACCAATCATAGGGCCTATGTGATGGTGGACAATACACTGTTGCAGAAGCCAATCTGCTGCTGTTTTGCTGTTATGATCTGTATTATAAGTAGTTAGAGGGAATTTCAAGGCATACCTACCAACAAGGGGCAGCCAATAATGTGATTAACACGTATAGAACCTATAAGTAGATATGTTCCCCTAACCACTCCCTCTACCCAATAGGTTTTATTATTTGCCACGTAGGATGATGTCATAGCTGACACACATCGAGGTATACAGCTTTTGTAAACCTGAAATGTAACTGTGAGTGTGTGGACTGCAACTTGTTGTTCACCAGGTTTCCCTACATTATTGAGCAGATAATAAAGTAGTATTTTGCCATATTCTTTGAGACTGCCGGTTATTTGGGTCCAAGATTATTTGTTATGGTAATTCCATTCTGCGCATAGAAACGCCCGATAAGTGCTAATATACACAAGAGAACTGCCAGCAATATTTACAGGGCCACAGTTACAAGGGGCAGGCAGGATCATACGAGGGCGCAGCACTAGAGTGCAGTAGAATGTAGATTAAAGGCTATGCATTCAGTATGCAAAACATAAGGATGCAACAGCTGGTGAAGAGAAAAACAGGTTGCTAGTCATATTTAAGATATAAGAGAGAATGCAGCAGCTGACTCACAGAATCAAAGTCCGACACGACCAGATTCGAGTTTAAAGGCAAACAGCCAAATTGGAGCACATTGATGTGGCCAAATGCAAGGTTAAGCAACAGATCAATAACAAGACCAAATGGCAGTCAACACACACAATCTGAATCCTGCACAGCCAGATTCGAGTTTAAAATCAAACAGCAAATGTGCAACACATTGATGAGGCCAGAAGTGTTGTAACGATCAGAATCATCGATTTTGAAGCACTGGGCAGTACTGTAGGCAAAAGGAATCACGGATGTACACAGCTGGAATTGACTTTACAAACCTAGGAGAGCACATCAGGTATTGCGTGGGCAACTTGGGAAGGTGTCAAGGGAGCCACTTGAGAGCGGCAGGTGGGAGATGGGAAGGTTGCAGAAGATCATGGGCAGTCAGAGTTAGTAGCAATGCCGGGCAAGGGCCATCAAGGCACTAACAGGAGCAGTAGCGTAGAGGGCCAGGACCAGCAGGGGCAATGAAGCGGAAGGCTGAGGAGCAGCGGGTGATATGAGGATTAGGTGCCCGCAGGTGGGGAAGGGTGCAGGCCCCGACAATCAGAGGGTAGAATTAGATAGGTGCATCAGGTGGCATAGTACGGACAAATAAAAGAAGTCAGTGCAGAGAACCAAATGATGGTGGTGATGCAAGGAGTGAGTCAGGCGGTGGGAGGGCAGCCTTACCGGCTCAGTGCACTGTGTGGTACAGCCTGCATGCTACTGAAGGTGGTCATCTGGTCCTTGTCGCATCTAGGCCCGGACAGGGCCAGACAGGGTGAGACTCTGCTCTTGTATGGAGGCCCTTGGAGGGGGCTGGAGTTCACCTGCCGGCTCCCTGGACTCTCCGGGCATCCTATTACTAGTGCCTTAGCAGTGGCAATCCCCAGGCTCGATGAGAGCGGGTCGGGAAAGTCTACAGTTGCAGGCGGTTACCCCGGTGGCCATGATGGAAGGCCTGGGAAACAAAGAGGGCAATGCGGTCCAAGCCGAAATAGTTGGTTTTGTAATTGACCAGCACAGTTGTACTCATGACCAATTATGGATGCAGGCCTTAGTGTGACCTAACAAAATGCAATGTGTGCCCTACTCGATCCGCACACATTTCTGCAGTATGTGCCCCACCTACCAAGCTATCTTGGTGCCAAAGAGGAAGCTTGCTTAGCGCATTCACAAAGGAATGGCACAGTGATTCTGGGCGGGGAGCAGAGAGATAAAGCGCCTTACCACCGTTTGAAAACTAGCGCTTGGCATAGGAAGCTTGCACCAAGCACTGCAGGATTATATTCTACTGACTGTGCAGTTATTAATTCCCTCTCTACTGTAGTTAAAATCTCCCTTCGTGGGCACACCTGCCAACGTTCACACCTCCTCAGCCCCTGCGTATGATTGTGAAATCAGTGACGTTACTTCGATAAGTTCATAGGGGTAAGAAAAGTGACTCTGCCCAACCCCCGAACCCTGAATGGTATTGCTTCAAGTGGCATCACGTGATACTCCCGCCCAGTATGTAACAGAATAGCATTGGAAAGGTGAGGCTGGTGTAGGTTCATATCAGTCACTGAGAGCGGGCATGCGCACTTAGCTACTAAAACCAGCAAACACTGAGCACCTACTTTGCCAGGTTGTTTAAATCGCATGCGCAGAACAGAAATGGAGTGGAGTAACGCCTGGCTTTACCCAAAATATCAACAAGTCAAATGGAAACATTTTGACCCAAATGAGTACAATGGTGTTTGAGTCAATGCATCATATATGTGTAAACGTGTCCTTGAACTTTAAAGAGTGTGCGTTTTCATTATCGTGCCTCTTTATTTGCAGCTCAGGATGCGCCAAACTACCACGAGGGGCCTGATTTACACAAATGTTTTAACAAGAAAGTCCCATTGACAACATTTTTGTGAATCAGTGCCTCTGCCTCATTCCTTACAGGCCCTTTTCAGATCACACAGCAGCACTGCGCCCTCTTCTGGCAGAAAGACGCACATTCCGCCTGTCCTGCGCTGGGCAGACCACGCAAGCAGCATGTATAGTAACCATGTCCCTCGCACATCGAACCATGTGGTCAGACCGTACAGTGGTACGGTGCCCTTCTGGCCTTGCCTGGAGCGGCTCATCCGTCTCTCCCAGGGGTTTTCCTGTGACTGAATGATGTTCGGAAAAAAATATTTGAGTTAGTTACGCGATGGCGCTGGGGGATCTTGCATCGCTTCCCCACCCACTAGCATTAAATATAAATAGTCCCAAAATATGCCTTGTTTTGCAAAATACTGCAAAGCCTCTTAAACGCGTTACTGCGGAACACGTGTACACATGCTGTGTAGTGGGGAGCATTTAATGTGCGCAATACCAGGCAAAAATGAAATGTTTGTGCAAAATATATATGTACGCTCTTGAGTGGGGTGATAGGCCAAACATAATGGAAATAAAAGACATTATGGTATTTTATATTTTTAGTTTCAACATACATTTTTAGCTTTGCTGCCATTGGATGACATTGTAGTTGCAAAGATCTAAATATGTGAGCTTGGTCAGTGCTTTAAATGGAAGAAAGAAACAGTGCAGGTACTCATCAACGTAGGCTTTAAGTGGACCGGGGCTCAGCCCTGTTACTTTCTTTGAGTGTCTTGCTCTTTGATTATCACTCTCTATTTCTATCACGCTCTATTTGCCTCTCTCCCTACTCACCCCTTACTGCAGTCCAATTCTTTTTCCACCCTCTCGTTCACTCTCTGTTTAAGTCCCATCAGCAGCCAGCTCTCAAAAACATCCATCAATCACAGACTCATTTTGGCATGTGCTGGCTCCAGCATTGTGATGTACAAACGTTGGCAGGCCTTGACAGAAAGCATGGTCAGAAAGATGACTAAAAATAAATGAATAACTAGGATCTATGGGTGAAGAAGGTGCTAAAAGAGAAACGTCACCTTTAACATCTCACAACCCCCTTGAGAAACTGACTGAGGGGCACTGGGTGGCTGCACCATTAAAGATGCAGTCACCCTGGCGGGGCAGGGGGGCAGCCCTCCCCCCAGTTGCACACCTGCACTGCCCACATGCCAACTCCTGCACTCGGGGACTGTTATTGTATCCCTACAGCCCCCACTAGCACTTGACACCTGATTCTGCACTTACCCCTGCACTTGCCACGAGCTGGCCGCACTTTTATTATTGTATTTATTTATTTTACTGTTATCCTATATACTGCTCTGCCCCCTCCCCTTTCACCCTGCACTTCTCCCTTTCCCCCTCCTCTTCACTTGCGCGATCTCAATGTCATCGGGTCTAGTAGGATTGTCGTCTCTGTTTTCTCTCTGTTTCCCCTCCCTTGCCTGGTCGCGCCTTGAAACACTTGTGTGCAGGCACGTTATAAATGCCACATCATATCATATCAAGACACGTGTATAGAGAGAGGTGCGGCTTGACACGCTGACCCACGTCCGTGAGGTTCTTTCCTCAGATCCGGGAGTGCCGCGAGTGACGCGAGAAGGCGAGAGACGAGAGGCGCAAGGAAAACAAGGAAGCTGAGGCACCGATCGGCGAACGGCGGCCCCTGGCAGGCGGCCCCTGGCACCATTCACGTTGTACGGCAGCTCCCTGCAGCTTATCCGCCTGCGCTGCTTGTCCGTCTACCTACCGTGTACAGTTCGGTGGAGCCCCCCAGGAGAGGATTCTCCCCTAGGGGCGGGTATCAGAACGGATAGGCAGAGCAGTGCATCGGAGCACAGACAATAGGGTAAACCGGCCTTATAGCGTTTGGTTTCCGCTTCCCTGTGGACCTTATCCTCAGGAGGAAGAGGCGAGCAGGGAGCAGGAGGCGGTGCAAGTGCCCTGGCTGTGTGGCCCCGGAGTGGGGTCGGGGGGTTGAGAGTAATACTCTTGGGTCTGGCCTTTTGAGCTGGAGGTGGCCTCTCCAACATAGCACGGTGCATTGCTCCTGAGCTGATCCTGAGGAGAAGTGGAACTAGTGAGCACGTCCTGGAGACTGCGGGCTTCTGCCTTTGATCCGGGCTGGCAGTTCGTAAGCACCGTCTGTGCAGGAGCAGGGCGGTCTGGTGAGAAGAGCCATTCCGGGGGTGTCGGAAGACGGTGGGATACGTCTCGGTAGCTCCACACTATCCGGATAAATAAATATTTAACCGAAAGTGAGCCACGCCGCAGATATGCAGCGGGGGAAAAGAGCTCCCCATTCGATTTATAATCTACAGAAAACTAAGTCTCAACCTGTAAAGGAACTCAAGGAGACCAACAAGAAAGGGGGTAAATCCAAGAAGAATGCTAAATACGCTAAACCGGTGATGCAAGGGGCTATCACCGAGTTCTTCCCTGTGAATCCTCCCCCTGAAACAAGTTCTACCATCATCAAGGAAACTTCAGCCCCGGTGCAAAGTGGTGGCATTTCTTTAAATACTTCTAATTTCGATGACATAGATAACAATTTCCTCTTAGATCTCTGCTTAACTATACAGAGAGGGATGTTGACACAAACACCCTAGATGGTATCCAGTGGCATAACGCCCCTGAAAGAAAATAGCATGAACACCCATCTGGGGGTGTATAATGCTGAGGGAAGCAGTGGTCACTTATCTGCCTCCCCAATCTTGCAATGGCGTCGATGGAGGATGTGCCGGATAATGAGGCGGAGGATAACATCGGACTACACTCAAGCTCAACTGAGATAGCTGAGCTTCAATCATCGGTAGCTGCCCTCAAATTTGCGCTTAAGAGACTTTTGCAAATGTCAGGACGTATTCTGGCAAACACCAATGCCATCACTATGGCGTTAGATCTGAAGGATCTCCCTCGAGAAGAAGCAGAAGTCAATCTATCCGAGGCCCTACATATAGCTGAGGGGACCGAAGAGCAGGAAACTATGGTGGAGGTGGTTGCGGAGCATTCCGAATCCACCGGGAACACTAAAACTGAGGAAGCACCCGTGGAGGTAGACGATCAAGAGCCAGATCAAAGCCTTTTGACCCCCCCTTCACGGAAACAACGTAGATTGGCAAAGAAGGCACTTAAAAATAAGATATCCATGGCGAGTGCCCTACCTCCTACAGCTGGGCCCAGGCCTGTACCAGAAACACGCTCAAAAAAAGCCAGGAAAAGACTTGTGAGAGCAGCTGCACGGGCGGCAATGATAAAAGGACCTCTTATAAACTGGTTGGTACCTGAAGAGAAGTCCACCGGTGTGTACTTAAATGAAGCCTCATTGGTAGACTCGGAGCCAGATCTTGAATCTAGCATGCTAACATATCCTGAGCATCCTCCCGGGTCACGGGCGGTGGAAGAACCATCTGAGCACACACTGCCTGACCAGAAGGGTATAGCGAAGGACGTAAATATGAATCGCATTTGTTTCATCAAGAATCTACACCCCAGTGGCAAAAATCCCTAGTTGGTGCGTTCTGAGTTACTAGCCAGACTCTATCATATACCTCAACTTCGCGTCATAAAATCTGAGGATTATCTGTTCATCGAACCCTTGAAGGACCCTAACTCCCACGTCTCTGCCTTACACTGTACTTTTTTGGCCACGGCGCAATTGATTAGAAAATACAAAGAAGAATTGAGAGCAGTTGACATTGATATTGACGTGGACCCGCAGGAGAAGGATTCTTGTGCTGAATCTGAGGACACTGTCACACCAGTCCCGACGGCCAATGAGCTTAAGTCTGGGGGAGAGGATAAATCCCGCCTTGGTTGAAATACAGCAGGTACTTAAGTCGCTGTTGGAATCCATTCCGCAACTGATACAGAACCATTGATGCTTCTCATGACTTACTTGGAACTACCGTGGCTTTGCCCATCTTCTGAGGTCGGAGGGCTCTGTAGACTTACTGTCTCAACATAGCTGCATTTGTCTCCAAGAAACGTGGCCACTGGACCCCTTACTGCTAGATGGCTTTGTTATACACCAATCACTTGCTAAACGGGGCAACAAGGGTCGCCTCTATGGAGGATTACTCATGGGGGTAGTTAATACGGCTATGTCTCGAAAAATTCAGTGTAAAGCTGAGGAACATCTTATGGCGGTAGAGGTTGAATACCATGATGAAAGTGGCTTAGGTAGGTTTCTCCTAATTAACCTATACAACCCCCCAGGAGCAGTGGCAAGAGACATATCACAAGAGGCAATACAGGACCTACTGTCGTCTTGGTCGCTGAGACCTGGCAATGTCGCGGTGGTTGCTATGGGGGACTTTAACTGCCATATGACAGACGAGGCACTTATTTCTTCCAATCCTGACCTTAGTGCAAGATCTTTGATGACCCATGGAGGGAGGGAGGGTGAAGGATTAGGTTGGTTGCAATTGTTTGATTCCTGGGATCTTTCGATGATTAATGGCCGTACCCTGGGAGAACGGCCTGGGAAACAGACTTGGTCTAATGGATCATGTTTAGCACCTTAGATTATATATTTATGTGCCCCGAGATGCAGACTACAGTTGTTGATATGAGTGTCACGCCCAACAAATGGAGCGACCATGCGTTGCTGCTTTGCACACTCTGCCTCCCTATCCCGCCCACTCTATCTTTGAATATTGGTAGCATTCAAACCAACTGCACAGGATCAAGAATAGTGTGGTCTCAGAAGAACATAAGATCGGTCACTGAAGCTCTTAAACCTGTTGCCTCAGATGGCTTTTTTTGATTTCAATCTTATGACTGTAAATTATATAGAAGATTGCATATTAGGATTCTCAGGTCAACATGCCAAGGCTAAAAAGGGGCATATGTTAAGAATTGGGAGCACTATACTCCCATATAATAGGGAAATTAGGAATGCCAAGAGAGGGCTAAAATCTGAGATCCAAGGCCTGAAGTCTTTGAACCTATCTGGAGCCCTTTACTGCGAGAAAGTAAGAAAAGCTAAAAACAGACATAGAGCTAGTATTAAGAACATAAAGACAGCCGAGAGGAATAACAGATATCAAAGGCTTGTACAGACAATCTGCTCTAGAAATTCCTGCAGTATTTGGTCACTCCTTAATGAGAACAGAGAGAAGGTCAAAGGCCCATTAGCCAACCCAATTGGTGAGGAGGTATGGGTAAAATTATTATTAGGCCGCAATTCAGGGGAGGAGGAGACTTTAAGTAGATCTGTAGAGAAGGCCCCCATCCATCCGCCTTTTGACGTTTCAGAGGAGGCTATATTGAACAAAATAATTGCCCTTAAGTATTCCAGAGCCCTTGGCCCTAATGGGCTGGCAAACGTAGTGATCAAGAATTACCCAGTATTTTGGGCAGACCTGTTCTCCCTACTTTTTAACAAGATCTTAGCACAGGGGACAATTCCCTGATCCTGGCAAACAGCCATTCTCATTCCTGTCTTTAAAAAGGGCAGTCGTACAGACCCTAACAACTATAGTCTCCTATCCATGCTTGATATCACAGGTAAACTTTTTGCATCATTACTGCTCAGTGAGATGCAGAAATGGGTAGAAAAGACCAAAATACTCAGTAGATTTCAATGTGGTTTCAGGCGGGATTTTTCCACCTCACATAATCTATTGGTTATGGATATACTGCATACACGGGCGCTTAGTAAGAGGCAGCCCCCGCTTTATGCCTTCTATATCGATTTTAAGGCTGCCTTTGATGTACGTGTATGATATCCCAGCAGTGTTAGCTGAGGTGGATAATTGCCCTCCAAAAATTGGTGAAGCATCGTGTGCAGTACTAGCATACGCGGACAATTTGGTCATTTTTGATAATACCATAGGTGGATTTAGGCGTTCTGCTTCTACCCTATGGGACTACGCAAGGATTAATGGTTTGACCCTTAACCTAGATAAGACAAAGGTGCTTAGATTTACTAGGAAAAGAGTATCCCGAGTGAACCTGATGGTACATAAAAATCACATACTTTATGCCCCTTCATATCGCTATTTAGGAGTGAAAATTGAGCCCCTTGGCGATTATTTACTTTGCAGACAGGGTCGCATTATTAGGGCAATGCAAGTCACCTCATTAATCTCTTCTTTTACTAATAAGCAGGGTGGCTTCACTCTTTGGGGGACTCGCCATTTATATATTCAAGTGTTTGCTCCCATGATCATCTATGGCCTTGAGTCGCTGCTTTCATTTGACCTGGCGTGGCTACAAGTGATCGAGGGCAATTTTTGGCAACGAATACTGGGGTTACCCCCGGGTGTACCGATGGCCCTGCTCAGACTTGTACTGGGCCTTCCCTCATTGAAAGCGATGGTTCTTATAAGGAGAGCAGGGTTCTATCTTAAGATGATTGGTGGCTCTCCCAATCCCTTATTGACTGTGATTCATCAGGAAGTGATTAAAAAACATACCACTTCACCCCTGCAGAAAGCCATGGCTACATTTTTTATAGATATTGGCTGGACACATAGAGGGGTAATCGCCACCAAGGAAGCTCTAAATGCACTCGGAAAAAAAGTGGACCTTTGGGATTAGCTTGAAAATGTCTCTCATTTTAGCAGTCTTAAGACCTATCATTTTGTGAAATACAGATTGTATGATTTCATGAAACCTCAAGCCAATCTGTATCTCTGGCTCAGACGTTTTATCATCTTGTTCCGATTGGAACAATTGCCTACCTTGTATAATGTAGGAGCCAGGGGAAATATCCCTGTTAAAGAGCGTGTATGTCACCTATGCAAATCCCCAGAATGTCTAGAGACAGCCAGACATCTTTTAACGGAATGTCAGACATTAAAGGATACAATCTTGTACTATCTGGGTGAATTTGTGCACAATCTTTTAACTATGTGTGAAACCTCATTTTGGCTTTATTGCACTAACACCTGCAATATGCACTTATTCATTGCATTGGATAATGTCTGGCAGCAGATTGAATTAGGTCTGGTTCTCTGACTTGAATTATCTTAGTATTGGGGATGGTAAGAACTATTAGGTCACCTTGTCTAGGAAGAGGTTCTTCATCAATAACATTTACATTTGACTCAGACATAAGCTGTCTTGTGCAAAAATGTTCATTTATTACTGTGTGCTGCTAAAATCGCATAGAATCATACGAAAAGATAATAACTTACATATATTTCAACATGATTTCTGTGATTCTGGGTTTTGTACTAGCTTGTAAATATCTTAAGAAAAGTTGTTCAATTTTATGTTTTCCTATTGCTGTTTTTATATTTGCTGACGATTTTTTTTTATATTCATAATTTGACATTAATATATGTAATTTGTAATATGTGTAAAGTTTGAATTTATTTTCAATCTATATCACATTAAAGAATTATTATTATTATTATTATTATTATTATTATTATTATTATTATTATTATTATTATTATTATTATAACTTATCTTCAAAACATTGAATCCTAACAAGTTCCTCTAAACGTGTTACTCAGGCCAACATGCCATTCCGAAGATTTGATGGGAAGTTGGTTATTTTCTCTTCTGTTCACGCCTATCTTCCGTCTTCTCCGACTCTCTCTTGCCCTTAAAGAAAATCGCCACATTCTCCATCTGCATTAGTTTCCCACTCTGTCTGCGTCCCTCTGTCCCTCGCTCTCTCTCACTCTCTCCATTTATCTAACTGTCTGGCTCTCTCTAGTTGTCATCACACATGTTTCACACCATATTTACTTCCCTCCTCATTTGTGTCCCCCTCTATTTGACTTGCTCTGTCTCTCTTTGTGTGTCCCCACTTTCTATTGTCTCTCTCTCTCTATATATATATATATATGTGATTTGTCTGGCAGCTTCTGTCCATTTTCTTCTTTTTCCCCTTCTCGTCCCAGTTACTTCCACCCTCTCTCTCTCTTCTTCCAATTACGCTCTCTCTGAGGAAGCGCCCTCTTCTTATGTGAGATGAAGTACGTACACTAAAAAATAAATATAATATAGACTGTGAAATAGACATATATATTTGGGTTTTAACCCTGCACATTATTCTAGCTGTGGAGGTTATCCTTCATAGAACATCTACGGGAATGTATTGTTAAAGCCCAGCCCCATTCATAGAAGCTGTGAAGTGGGCGGCGGGTGCTGTTAGGCCAGAAGACAAGGGCTCCAACAGGCTCCTATTGCTGCTGTCTTTTGCTATGCAGTGTTGGAAGGAGTAGATAACAACTGAGGTGCAGTATGGGAGAGAGGAGAAGAGACGAGGAAGCACGGCTTCCAAAAAGGCTGCTGGAGCTTTGCACTGCATTCTGAAACAAGTGTCAACATGTTGCTCACCGCCTCATAGTTGGCTTCCAATACAGTACAGTAGTTTAGCTTGGAGAAGTCCCAGTGCTCTGTCATGGTCACTATATGAAGTGCAGGTACTGAGAGCCGGGTAGCACCAGCCCATTTAAAGCAATGGGCTTGGTAGCAATGTCTGGACTCAAGCTCAAATGGGAGAACTCTTTCGTTTTCTTCGATTTGTGCTCCTCCCCTGCTGTGTCTCTTGGGAGAAAAGGTTTTGTTTGTTGTGTTCATCCAGGTTTTCCAAAGAATTACCCAAGAATAGAGCTTCTTCAGTCGTGTGCAGATACTGGAAATGCCACTATTTACACAACCGAGCTAACGCCACAGCGTGTTCCCACCTCAGAAATCAGTAAAAAAAAAAGGTTTTCATTCTCAACTGAGCAGTATATTCTTTATTTTAGGATCAAAATCAATATGTTAAAAAAGTTTATTTAAACAAACATCTTTACAACAATGGATGCAAGATTGTTGGATCAGTTCAAAGTGAAAAGTAACACCAAAAAAATGTCAATGTGGAAAAAAAAGAAAATAGGCCGGAATGAACCTATTCAGTAGAAACTAGAAATACCCACATTTGAGGTGTTTCAGGCAGGCAACGCGTTGGTCAAAGTTTTAGAAAGTTTCTCTGAAATTCGACCACATGGATTAAAAGGGGACAGGAGGTTGGAGCTACTTTTCAATCGTAGGCCTCTTTCAGAGAGGCAGGAGGTTGTTGCCGGAAGGAGACTTTGGACATGTAGGGAAGGTGGGGATAAAGTGAGTGGGAAGAAGCTAAAGGAGTGGTAATGAGTGACTGGGGACTGCGAGAGTTAGGTTTAGGGTAGTCTTTGCTTATGCAGTTCCGTGAGGCGCATTCAGTGACTTGAAGTGGGAGAATGGCGCCAGTGATATCTGGTGTGTGTTTAGGGAGAGGGAATCCGAGTGAGGGACGGCAGCACTGGTGACTGCGAGAGACCCATCCCAGTGACTCTTGGTTTTGTGAGACACCACCCGAAGTCTGGAGGAAACCGTAGTACTTGTTGGTGGCAGGAGGGGGAAACCAGGCATTCTGTCTCGAAGGACAAAATACGTAGTGGAAAGAATTAAAGAAAGAAAATGCTTTTAAAAAGGAGGAGAGTAAAGGGGTGACTTGAAGGGTCCAAAGTATTCATCAAAAAAGGGGAAGCGAAATGGGGCAATAGTTTATTGGAAGAAGAGGGCCCAAGGAAGGCTGTTTCAAGAAGGGAAGAACTTGAGCATGCTTCAAAGAAAGCAGAATTTGATCCAGAGGGCAGGTTGTTCTAAGTTTGGAGATGGCTTTAGTGATACTTTAAGGTCCGAAAACAGGGAAAGAGGACCAACAGTGGGTAACCAATAGAGTGGTGGGAAAATGACAGTTAGGGTCAGGAGTGGGGAGCGAATTGGCAATAGTAAAGCGAATCTTGCCAATTTTAGTAATATAGAAAGTTGATTGGGAGTGCCATAGATCCTGTGAGGGCATCACAGAAGGGAATAGAGAGGCCCTAGTAGAAAGAGATTGTGCAGTTTTTAAAAGCTCCTTGGAGCGGTTAAGGGTTTATTCAATTTGGCCTGTAAAAAAGTTACACTTGGCTTCAAAGATGACACTGTGGTATACCTGTGAAGCCTGTTGAAAAACTGGTTCAGCCGAAAGGCAATAGTTGCTGCACCAACGTCTTTCTGCCTGACGGCAGTTAATAGGTAGAAAAAATGTTTTCGAATGACAAATATGTCGAAAACATTTTACCTAAATATTATTTTCTAATGTATTGTTTTTTAATTTACATTTTTTTTGTTTCGCGAGTAAAAAAAAGGGTTAAAAAAAAGGGGGTGGTTGGAACCCCCCATTTAAAACAAAAAATAACAATAAAAAGACATTCCACATTTTTTTTTTCGGTGACATGTTTTCGACATTATGGCATTCGAAAAAATATCATTCGAAATACTCACTAGGAACCGCCAGAGACGCATGGTGAGGGGGAAACCAGGGCTCAGAAGAAGGGCCCTGTGGTTTAGATGGAAGGGGAGGGGCTAGACAATCAGTTACAGTACGAAAAGCTTAGGATGGAAGACATGTCAATATCATCATGAGAGGAACACACAATTTTAATGTCATATTGAATATAGCCCTATCGATGGCATGACATCTCCGTTTAGGAGGACGAGGTTGAACTGGAGGGGAAAATAAGAAGAGGAAGAGGAACTGCAAATAGGAGAATCATATGATCCATCCAGGCGACAGGCATACAGGGAAACACTTTAATCAGGGAGGGTGGAGGAAAACACCATGTGGCGCCTAAATTATGGGTTGGCCCAGTAACTAGCTGCTTGAACAAAAGGTCATTCATAGCAGACATAAAACGGTCCTGCCTTCCAACAGATACCTACAATGACTGTAGGTTAAAGTCACCTAGAAGCAATAAATCAGAATAGCAACGTGAAAGGTCCGCTCAAGAAAGGCAGCACAGAAGGACTGGCCATGGACAGGGGTTGATAAACCAGCAGAGCATGAAGAGTATGGGTAGCAGAGATAGACATCTGAATAAGCATGCCCTCCATATGAATGTTATGAGTACAAGGAGTACATGAGTATTTGGCAAGAAATATAAGAACCAGGCAACCCCCCCGGGTGTTTGGAAAGCCTATCAGCATGCAGGATGTCATATCCATCAGGGATCGCATGAACCAGGGTAGGGCCTGAGGAATCTTGGAGCCAGGTTTCGGTAAGAAAACAGAATTCTGGGGAATAATAGGTCAATGCAATGAGAAGCATGAGCTACTAGCGACAATGCGTTAATCAAAAAGCAGTTAACTTTACTCACAGCAGACTATGCCATCACTGGAGGAGAGGTCTGTATAATACCAGTGTGTAGAATAGGAAGCTTGGAATCCAGGGGTGATAGTAGGAGAAAGCGAGACTGGGAATACACCCGGCGAGGGCAATCAGCAGTAACCCTTTCCGAGCATGACCCATCCGAGGCCTGGACAGGCATAGACAGGCTTGCCTTAAGCGTGCCTTTCGCGCGCTGCCAGCGCTCCTGCTGCGCACGTCTGCTGCACAACTGTCAGTCCAGAAAGAATAGACACCGCCTCGATCGTAAGGCACTATACTTTGTTGGCTGAAGACCAACCGCCTCATGTGTTTAGTAATAGAAAGGTGTAGCAGAAGCTTAACCATGGTGCGGCCATTTTAAGGTGACTGAAATTGCCATTTTGTTTTCTTCTTGTTTTCTCTAATGTTGGCTTTTTGCCTCATATAAAACTGCTTTGCTGAAATATTATTCTGCTTCACTGGTGCACAATGCAAGGCGCGAGTAGCATGTTGAAACATAACGCAGTAACCCAGACAGAAATGACCGGTCCCCTCCCTTGCATATCCTTGGAGAGTGAGCAGCAAGGCATTCTAATCAGTACAGCAGGTGCCAGCTAGTCTCGGTAAGCACAGTGAAAATGCTAGAGCGAACATTAAATTACTTGAATTATGCTCTTCTTTGCGGCCCCCCTTTCTGGAGCCCGGTAGAGCCCTGGAGAGCAAGTTGACCCCCAGTACACAAATAGAAACGAGGAGATAGCAAGGCCTGGAATGTGTCTCTCCCTACGCACAGCTTGCTTGTAGAAACATAAGCATTGTGTTCTTTAAAACAAAGACTGATGTCTGTGAACTTACAAAATTGCAAACTGTTACTAAATGAATGTTTGAAGATGTCATACTCGTCACCATTGTCAATCATCATGCCTAGTTCAAAGGAAATGCAGTAGGGGCGGTATACATTGTGGCACTACTGATTACTAGATGCTTGTTTTGTATATCTGTAACTGTTGTATGAATTTCTCTCTCTTGCGCCCCCCGAGGTCTGGTAGACACAAGTCGCGGGGCGTGGGACCAGTTGGCCAACTGAGACTATTTGCTTTGCAATAAACCCTAGATTTTGGGAATACAACCTCGTGTCTGGCGTATCAGTTCAAGTGTGGTGATTGTGCCTTGTTTCCATACGCGAGGGTCCCTCAGGGGCCCCTTCACAAACTCTGGCTCATACACATTAGTAGAGAGGGTCACTGGGGCCGGGCCTGCAGAGGGCTGAAATTTAAAAGATACTTTCTGCCTGGTTTCTGGAAGCTACAAACAAAGTTAGTAATTAAAAGGAGTAACAGGCGTAAATTCAAAACAAGGTTTACAAATCAATTATATGCACATCAAGATAATTGAGGCAGTTCTCAACAGGTTAATAAAAAAATATGCAAGACAATTCACGACCCCTGCCTCGCACATATCCTTCCTTTATCAACAATTTAAGTATGTGAAATCAATGGCTGGTGTTGTCCAGAAGATAACCTCACATTTAAGCCCGATTTACCATGCCAAAAAGGCACTGTGTCAACTGTAAGTATGCCAGAAGCTGCAACTACACAACCTGGAGACCTCGATGTCCACGCATTTGAATTGTACTTTGCACATGTTTAATAGGCTGTATGAATAGTTAAATGCCATCAAAGATTACTGAAGCACTCATAGTAGAGCTCTACGTGGGACATTTTTGACACCTTGTCAGTGGAGGTTGAAGCCTAATCTCCGATCTGCTCTGCATTCTTTTGAGGAGACCCCCAAGTAGGTTAGCCCTCACAATTAGGTCTGGGGCGAAATTGTGAAATTCTGGTCTGCCAGCCACGGAAGCAAAATCTGAAAGATTTCGATCCGCTTTGCCCAAATTCACCGTTCCACCACCTCTGCATTTAGAAAAGAGCAGCACGAAGTTTACATGCCATCTCGCAATCCGAAACGGGCCACGTGAAGTTTATAGTACCGCTGCACAAAGCACAAATTGAAAAGAGCCGCACAAAGTTTCTCGTGCCATTGCGTAAACCTAGCACGAATCAAAAAGGGCAGAACAAATTTTCTTGTGCTGCAGCACGAAACTAGTGTGATTTGAAAAAAGCAGAACAAAGTTTCTCGTGCCACTGCGTGACCCTAGTACACATTGAAACCAGCAGCACAAAGTTTCTCATGTTGCTGTGTGAACCTACCACGAATCGAACCAAAAACCTTTTCTCTTCCTCCTTCTCGCTGCTAGTCTCCTCCTGATGCTATGACTGGATGCCTGTTTCTCCTTATGAGCCTGAGGGGTCAAGCCATCCTTCGTTCAGTTGCCCCTCCCACCTCTTCCTACCAGTACTTGCTCTTGGGCTCCCTTCCCTGATTGCCTTCAGAGGCTGCAACCCTCCTGGCACTATCACCCTACCCCTTGCCTCCCCTGGCACTAGTCACCTGGGCACACCTTAGCACTTGTCCAGTCACCTGGGCCTCCTCCCTCCAGCACTTCCCCTTCCCCCTCCCTCTAGGCCTTCCCTCCCCTTCCCTGACATCCCCCTCCCCCTAACACTTCTTGATACTGCATTTTCATGATCCAAAGGTCACAAAACCTAGTAGGACCATTATTGTTGTCTTCTCATATACGCCCCTCCCCCCCAATCCTAGTCTTTTGTCTTGTGGCACCTGGAAACACTTTCTGCTGTATAGGCGCCATACAAATGTTCAATATATAAATTATTGAAATAAATAAATAAATAAACCCATGAATGGGTGACACAACTGCACCACTGCACTGTGCTTAGTCAATTGTTGAGCAATGTGTAAACCGTGCAGAGCAATCGGCCAGCATATTTATGCTATACTGACCCACTTCAGAAAAGTAGATTCCCGAATGTAAGCTAGAGGACCACATTCTTAAACGAATGGCCTTATTGGAGAACTCGCGACAAGGCCCTTATATAGAAAAATATGGAGAAGCCGATACAAATACTCTTCCTTTTAAGTGGCAGTGTGACAGAACTCACACTAGACATTCCAATTATAGTGACTGAGGCATTCGCCTTGCCTTACTTCCTAATAAGAGTAGGCAGAATGTTTGTGGGTAGAGCAGAATCAGCGACTTTGAACTCAGACTCCACTACACTACAGAGCGGAATTCAGATAATTCTGCTCTAAGATTTGCTCGTGTAGTGCGGTAGACCCAGCTAAGCCCTGATTGGCTAGAATGCCAGCATTCCAATGATGGTGGTTGAAGCATTCTGACCATCTGATAGTTAGGCTTCCGGTCATTCTGGACAATCAGGGCATGGTGAACGTCACAGCCTTCTGAACTTTTGGTATATTTCATTGCTGCTGGTTTGGTACACGGGCATGGCAATCTAGGATTTGATTGGCTAGAATGTCAGCATTCCAAATAGAGTGGACAAAGCACTCAGACCACCAGATTGCTGGAATTCCAGGCACCCTGGCCAATCAGGGCACAGTGAATGTTACGACCTTGCAAATGGCTGAAATATGTAATTGGCCTTATTAGCTGGAATTGTCAGGTCCTCGGTTTAGGTGAAATTCTGCCGAATCTGAAATGTAAATGGTGGCCACAATCTTACGTTCACACCATGAACCAAGTGCGCAGAGTTTGTCTGCAAAGATCTATTCTGAACCGCGGCACCAGAATCTGGTTTCTCGCACACCCCAGCCGTACACCCACCAAGATCAGTGATGATCAGAATGGTAAGAACCAAGGAAAACAGATGTCTGCGGAAAGACACAGAGGGATATTTTATGCTATCGGCTCTAAATTGTATACCCTTTTCACAAGAGAGACAGAAAAACAAGCAAAAACGTGTTGTCAATTCAAAAAGGTAGCTAAAAGGTGAGGGGATCAGATTTGTGCTTGCAGGTTGGGCCTGGCTGACAGGGAATGTAATGAGAGGCAGGGAACTATTTTACGATGCCTGCCAAGTGCCTGCAAGCTCAATATAATGTGTCAAGGAACTCCTCAATTATAAGGCGAAGAATAGGTCTGAACTGTGTGTCGATGAAGGGAAGAATTATTGGTGACCCTGTGAATCGACAAAAGGCAATACATTAAGAAAACCAAGAGAGGGCAAGTCAAGCAGCACATCTCATTAGAATGCAGCAGGTCAGATTAACTGGGCAATGAGGGGGATATATGCCCTGGGATGTGAAGGATTCATGAAAATCCATTGGCAAAGCTCTCCTCCAATCAGCACAAACAATGGGCAGACGTCTACAAGGGTCGTGGAAGGAATAAAGGGCCATTATGTAGGCAAACGCATATGATGGCCACACTATCGATTGGCCAGAGCCAGTTAATGTAATGATTCCTAAGATTTAACCAGAGAGAGAAAGTCTATGGCCCTGTATGGTCCGTTTCTATTGTATCATCCATAATGAAAGAGGCACAGCGTTAAAAATAATGGGCTCCTGCTTGACTGCGGGGTATGAGAATAGACGCTCTCGGCTGCATGAAATGATAAGTCATTTATAACGCGCCTGCACACACGTGTTTCCAGGGGTAGAGGGGCAAACACACCAACAAAAGCACGGATATTTGGATCATTGTTGTGCACAAACAATTTGACCTACTGATTACACAGAAGATAGAAACATATGCTTCGAGAATACTTTCAGAACGTTCCCCTTTGCACTGGACATAAAACTGAACACACAGGCCAGGGAACGAGGTATCCTGGAGGTTTCGGATACAGAAGTTGTTGGACCCTGGCTTTCCTGGTGCAGAAGGAGACTATACCAAAACACACTTCCAGAGTAGTAAAGGCTCCCCCCAAAAATGCTTCTTCTTCATAGGAACCCCTTATTTGATTAAGAAAGTCAATGAACACTTGAGGGGCTGCATTCCATTTTATGAGACACTTAAACTTTTAGTTTTCTCCCTTTTGTTTCTAGTAGCTCTGACGTCTTTTTGTGTTCAGAGAGACTTCCACTGAAGGTCCCCTGCCACTGCCACCCTTTTAAATATCTGGTCTCATAGTAGCCCACGTGGCTGCTTCGAATAGCACCCCATTTTGGCCCTCGAGTGATTTGAACACCTTAGATTGGTTTTACAAAATAGGCTAATGGTAGTTTAAATTTAGTTTTGGCATCACCAGGCGTGCATCCGATTTTACAGCATTAGTAGCTCGATGTACCTTTCTGGTAGCCACTGTGGAATGAAGTATGGTGCTTTTTTTTTTAAGGGAAACCATGAGGCAAATCTAAAATGACTGCTGTGAAAACATGTGTTCACTCTGAAGCCAGCCCTGCGTCCCCTATAGTGATATGGACCAGTTTGCACTGGTCTGTGGCCCGAGACAGGACAATACACAAGGTCTGTGTGCGGACCTGAATGTTTGGCAGTTTTAGGGCAAATCTGTTTTAGCTGGCTACAAGAATATTTGCGAGACTGCCCGTTTATGTGATTGGAGGGCTGGTTTAGGCCAGCCCACGAGGTAATGGGAGCCTGTGACCATTCATAAACTCTGCTGGATTTCTTCTAGAACTCTGCAGGCTTGTGTTGTAATGGGCGTGTGTGTGTGTGTGTGTGTGCGTGTGTGTGTGCGTGTGTGTGTGTGTGTGTGTGTGTGTGTGTGTGTGTGTGTCTGTGTGTATGAATGGCGTGATGTCACATGGAGTCTGGAGTGTTGGTTAGTGAATGGGATCTATGTGTTCTCGAAGTGTCAAGTGGAGTCTGTTAGCTGGCTGGGTGGATGTTCCAGTTACTCTGCTCCAGTTTGCTGGGAGTTGAGTTTGGCACTGTTGGTTACAGTGTTTGAGGTTTTGCAGAGTGCCAGGCAGGTTCTGTTATGTGTATGGGTGTGGTTAGATTTGTGGAGTTGACTTTTGCACTGTTGGTTACAGTGTTTGGTGTTTTTACTGAATGTCGGGCAGGTTCTCTTAGGTGCGATGGCTGTTGGTTACAGCTGTGGAGTTGTGTTTTGTGTGTGCCCTGGATTTTGGTGCCATATGTCAGTCTCAGAACATGAACTTGCTATGGTAGTGTTGTATGCTTTTAATTGTCATGTTTCGTGGGTGCCTGCTTACTGGGAGTTATATTGTGGTGTTTGCTTGGGGAGTTGAGTTTGTGGTACCTCTGATGAAATTCGTTGTCGTTGTGTAAGGAGGGAGTGGTGTCAGAGTTCCAGTTGGTGTTGGAGTTGTGTAGGGTTGTGTTTCCAATTGGAGCCTGAGTTGTATCTGGTTTTCCTTTTTGTGATACCATCTGAACTTGTGAGTCGAAGTTGTTTTCCTTTTTGGTGATGCTGTCTGGGCTGGTGTGGAGGTCATGGTGTTTTCCATGTCTTGCTGTACCGGTTCCAGGTGTTCCGTGTTGCTGGAGCTGGTGCGTGCATCCATTTACACACTTCCCATCCAGGAGTGTGTGACCGTGTGACTTTGCAGTGGTGTTGTTGTCTTATGGTCAGTCTCTACCACATTGGGATGTTGTTCCTGGTTCCGTGTGGTGGGGCTCATGGTATACCTCCACCGTTTCCGTGCTCGGCACTCATATGTCTGGTATCTGGGGTTGATGGTCTAAATTGGTCAGCGTGCTGGCCACACGTGGATTGTGCGAGATTGGGTTGGTATGTGTTCTGGGAGTGTCAGTTAGAGTCTGTTACCTGGCTCAGTGGATGTTCCAGTTAATCTGTCCTATAAGCCGTACATCTGAACATGGGCCTTACCTGTGGCTCACAGGAAATAAACTTACCACTAACTTACCTCCTAACTCCGGCATGGTGTGTGAGCAGAAGAACTCCATTACTTCAGTTTACTTATCTACTGCAGGGCTTTTTGGCAGAAAGCTGCTGGGACTAGGCTTGGCTTACTGGCTGAGTCCTGTGTCCTTACCTTTAACTCTGTTTTTGTTTTTGGCTGCTGGCTGTCCTTCCAGGGCTGTCCTCATCCTCACTGTGATACTCCTCCCCAGACGGGAAGTGAGTTGTGTGCTAGGACAGTTTCTGGGCTGTTTTAATTCCTTGTTCCTGAAGGTTCCTCCTGGCCGTAGCCTTCAGCCAGATGGGTGGTGGGACACCACTGCACCACTTTTTCTGTTTGTGTGGGACGCCCTGGGTTGCCTATGCTGTTGTATATTTCATAGGACAGTTTTATGATGGCACGCTGGCTGCCCTCTTTGCCCATTAAACCAGGTCTCTTTGTCTTCTTGGGGTCTTCCTCGCCATTTGTATCATTCCTGGGTGGCGTGTTAACCTCACAGGTGGAGTGATTGATCTTCGTTTGGGTTGTCTGCATCTTCATTGGTCCCGGTTTCAAGTCCCAGGGTCATCAGATCCTGTAACTCGATGTGAAACAATAGACTTTTACTCACTGAATTGTTTCGCCGTTCCTGTGTTCCGGAACTGCCACCATGAGCGCTTACCTCTCTGTCCTTGGCCGGTGGGTCGCTATTAAAACATGTCCTCAGGAGTAAGTGTGATTGTATGAAAAGTGTGTATTTTTCAGTATACTAGTGTAGTATGTGGGGATTAACTGTACTCTACTACAAGTCTGCCTTCTTCCCTGAAGTTAAGCCAGACTGCTCTTCTGTAGCTAACCCATTCGAGAAAGTGTTCTTTGCTTTTAGCTGGAAACCCTGTTCTACCTTTAGGTTATTTGGTTTTACGTCTCTCACCTGAGGAAGGTGGAAAAAAGCACCCTAACATTGTGCAACGGCATGAAGAAGCTTGTGCCTCATCCAGGCTAGGCATGAGGCACTCAGCTCCCCATTTTGGCAGGCAAATCCATGGCACATGTAGGCAGCCTGAGTAAATCCAGTGTCCTCCAGCATGAAGGAAAACTGTATCAGGAAGGGGTGTCGAGTTAGGGAACACATTGGCATCGCTGGCATACAGAGAGATTGTGATCCTCCTTACATGCTGAGAATTGATACAACATTGAACGACTGCCCTCTCTTGCAGATATAGCTCGCAATCTTAATCGAGGCACTATTGGTGTATAGAAAGGTCCTGACACAGCGTGACCCAAGAGAGGGCAGGGAGAGCAATGCTTATTGCATTGTATGTGGAAGTTGTTCTGCTGACAGGGCAAGAACCCAGCATGGCACCACCTGACATATTGCACATGATTCAGGAATCCTGACCGCACCATGGCTAACAATAGACACAGCGAAATCAGAGATCTATTCACTGGTGGTGGATCGATAGGCAGAGAAATTGATACTCCATGGAGATCTGCGTCACATGGATTCATCTGCCGGAGCGGGGATATAACATTGAATGAGCAACCGTGCCATCGGCCAATGGTGGAGCTCCGCTCGATGCACCTGGATGGCAATATGAGAAATAGAACCAAAATGCGTCTCTCAGTGACGTGCACGCCAACACTGCACTGCGCAAATGTGTGGGACAGCCACAATCCTACCTCATGTTTCCAAACGTACCACATTATATGGGCAAGGGTTGTTTCACAAAACTGGACAGCACTGTTTTATTGTATGCCATAGTATAGCAAGCAAACTAACTTTAGAGCATGTTTACATCACTTAGAATGGGAGCGGGGAGGGGGGGTTACAATGGAGGGTGGTAGCAAGCCACCACCATGCTACACACAACAGAGCAACATTTTCAGACCTTGCTACTGCCGCCAATGAGAATGAAGACAACTCCACAGGGATGAGCCTGGTGTACTTGTCCAGAAACCTACACCAAAACATGTGCATCCCACTGAGAGGAGAGATTGCTTTTTTTGGGAAGCTGACTTTGGCAGCCTGGTCTGTTAGTCGGGATGGAATGGTTTGCTGGTGTTGTTTGGTCCTCAACAAAACCGTATAGCTATACACAGGTCTCTATACTCCTCTTTTCATTTAAATTATAGCCAATGCAATTAATTTATAGCAGGTAATGTGTGGTTGTATCATTGAAGGCACATGATAAGGCCAGCAGCATGGTTCTGAACTCTGATTTTTGCATAAATATTTGCCTCGAAGGCCATTGCAAATTATAATGCGGTATTTGAAGCAGGAGAGCAGAATGGTACTATGCAAAGGAGTGGTCAGAAAAGGGATACTTCCTTGTAGGGGATTTATATTGAAGCAATTCTGTCTTGGCTGCATTGTTTAACTGAACAAGAAATGCAGCTAAGTATTTGCATTTATTTGAAGAACAGGGATGTCAATTTCGATAATTACCTACAATAGCAAGTATGAAAGACACTACCAGGTGTCGGGCTTTGTTTGTGGTGGTTGCTGGAGAGCCCATGCATTTTGGCCAATCAAATTTTAGTGAAGGCGTGTTATCAGAGCCAAAGCACTGCATTTCAGTTTAAGAGCTGAGGAGCCACCTTGTCCTATCCACAGATGGACATGAGTTAGGCAGTTCAGGATTTGGTGGTCATCTCGTCGGATTTTGGAGATTTTGATATGGATCTGGGTATCATCACAGTGCCTATGAAACACACTACTGTGGGGATCAGGTGATCATGAGCGTAAATCTATGTAGAAATTGAACCAAATCTAAGCAAGAGACGGGCCCTCAGGCACTCCACAGGTTACGTTAGAAGTTGCTGGGTGGAAGAAGTCCCGCTTGACCTGATAGATGTGGTATGTGTGGAAGGAATGTAGACAGTGCAAAGCTGACCCCTTGAAACCACTGGGACTCCCAAATGTTGGAGGAGAACTATGTGATCTACAGTGTCTAATGCCACAGAGAAGGAAGTCTAGAAGAATCAGATCACAAGCTTGACCTTGATCGTTGTAGGTGAGAAATGAATCTTCTTGTGTTCATAAGAGTAGTCTCTCTTCTGCGTTGAAAGTCCGACTAAAGCATCTGAAGAAGTGTTTTTTCCCAGGTGGGAGGAGGGGTGTGCTGCTACTCATGCTTCAAGAATGTAAGCCAGATAAGAGAAATTAATAAGAGGTGTGTAGTTTGTCTGGGCCCCATGGTCAGCATTAGTTTTTTTTAGTGATGTGTGATAATCACATTTTGCCTAGTCTGCACAATAAGGCGGGATGCTGGTACGTCCAATTACCACATCAAGGGCATATTGTAGTATGCCTATTTAGAAGTTCAAGGACAGATTCCATATGCCAACTTACCTCAATGAGAGCAGATTCTAGTATTCCCTGTTAGCACAGTAAGACCAGTTTTAGGGCTTGTTAACAAAGCTTCACCCGTACCATTTCCCTTCTTCCAAACACAATCCACATCTGACAGAAGGTGCACAGACAGGAATTAGTTTTGCACGCCAGCCTCAAGAGACCCCTTCTTGATTTCTCATTGATCCTTTGAGGGTAATCCTCCTTCATGCTTCCATATATTCCATACACTGGTTTCGTTACCTAGAATCACAGGCGATTGGTGATTCTTGAGGTGATAAGCATGTATAATTCAGAACTGTGATTCTCCCCAACATCATTTTTACTATAAACTCTATATGCACTTTATTTTAGGTTCAGCCCACTGAGTTCTACTGTTTTCCACACTCTCTTCCTATATATGGCTCAAATACATTAGTACATGAGATGAATAATTCAGAATATCGTGACTAGTATGTTTTGCTAATTTACTTCAATATAGCATGTACTATGGATGAACTTTACATCTGACATTAATGGTTATAATAGAACAGTTCTCTTATACAATGTGTCTTTATGAATTAACTGTACGGACAGTCTGTCCATTATATTGTAAATTGTTCAATTGCACCTGATGAAGCGAACATTTTCCCAAAATGTGTTGTGCTGATTTATTTTGAATTAAAAAAAAGATTGGAATACAACACTTATCTCCCACCTGGATTACTACCATATTTTGTTGGAAATGAACATTGGAGAATCCTACGCACTGAAAGCAATTCAATATGGCATGTCACTAAAACATCCATGTAATTGTGGCTGTTGTATTTAGCAATAAGGTGTGCAGGGGACGGGAGTGTCCGATATACTTTGAACACCATCTGCTTTGGATAAAGACTGTCCACAATTCACCCTTTGGAGCCAGGGGTGTATGCCAGCCTGGCTATGACTGAGATGGAACAGCCAGAGGAGTAAGACTGCGATGAGACAATAAGCAGCAAAACGATAACCTTCTGTGTGGGACTAATGGGAGGTGAAAGAGAATAAGGAGGAGAGAAGAACTAGGCATATTGGCAATGCAGAGAGTAGATCTGATGATTTAGTTAAACATAGACATGGACTGTGTCCATTACAGACTCTGAAAAGATCAGAGCCAGTGTTTGAGATGTCTCGTGATCTCAGTGTATTGGCATATGAAGTGATAGAGGGTGGGAGATGCAGTGGAGGAAGACTTGATGTGAATGTAACAACCACAACACATCTGTGCCGCCCTAAATGAAGCCACAACCTGTTTTGGGTAACCAGCATTCAGAGGGTTACAACACTTTAGCCACATTTTAAAATGATCACAATATTTATAATGATGCCCTTAAACTTAGGGAAGAGGCTCTACCTTCCATATTGCAGCCCGGCAGCATCCTGTCCCTGCAGCCATTGACACTGAAAACTGCCCCAGCAGGCCTCTATTGGATCCCTCTAGTCATGGAGGGTTGCCACTCATGCCACCACTGGAGCCTTATAGTCAATAATTAAAGGTCTAGGCTGTTTGGCACCCTTCTGCACCCACATGGTCACACAGGACTGCCTGGGCTACTACAAATGTAGTTGAAGACTAGTGCCAAGCATAACCTCCTGGAGGCCCATTGAGACTTAGTTCTGGCTCTTCAGTCTTCTAGCGATCCTCTTTCATTACTCGTCCTTCTCCCTACCTTACGGTATTGGACCCTAGCATTGCAGAGTGCTGTTCTGTCTCGATGCTGGTAGGCCTCATAATCACTCAAGATGGCCGCTGCTTTACCTCTCTTTGAGATGTATAGCAGAGGCCATCTTGAGTGATTATGCGCCCTACCTAAGTCTTATTACTGATTGATAGAACATTTCTGTTAAAGCTGTTTTTTGACCATTTGGCCAAACACATTTCTTAACTATAAGACACATAGACTGGAGGCGGTAATAATAAATAAAAAACACCGACCCCCACAAAGTGTGAACCTAATACCTAGATTGAGGAAAGTAGTGAGAGAGTTGAGGGCAAGGATCTCCATACCCTTGTAGGCGGGACATCGTCGCCAACCAGGCACGGGTGTACTACACTATGGGGGCATGAGATATTCACACACAGGGCAAGAAAGTTATCATTAGGGACTTAGACCCAGGAATAAATATATTTTTTAACAAAACAACTACTGTCCATTGTGTGTTATATACGTTAGGGCAAAGACAGATAGTGGAAGCCCATTGACTCCTACTGTCATTGCATGTTCATTCATGACAGGCTATTGAGCAAAGCCCTTATTACTACAATATACCACGTCTCATAACCAGTACATTAAGTGGCAAGAGAAAACTAACTGGGGATCATCAAGGGGGCGTGACGTAGCACCGAGGGTTGTCTGCCGATTCCTTAAGCAACAGCCCCATAATGAGCATCGGCTTAATAGGCTACAGGCACCCCCAACAGGCAGCCCTTTGAAAAGAACAGCACACTCTCCTCACTGGGAGAGAGGGTGGTGATCTCTGCATCTATTAACTAAACGGATGCCTGGCGGGGGACAGCCCTGCATGTTTTGGTGCTGCCCCTTGCCAAGCATTCCTTTATCTAAGAGATGCAGCGCTGCATCTCTTAGCGATGGGGATGCCTGGCAAGTGGCAGTGTCACCATTAAAGCTGAAAGGGTAAGTCCGCTGGAAGCCAAGGATTTTTCTTCTAACGCCTGAAGCTCCCACAAATGGGCAAGAGCTTCATGTTTTAGAAAAAAAAACCCAGCTTCCAGCAGCCTAGCCTTTTCTTCCATAATTGTGGTGCCGGCCCACAGGCATCTCTTGGTCGGGTGTCTTGCAGGTATTTGCGCCACCACTTTTGATAAAAGGTCTTTTTATTCTAAAGCCTGAAACTCTCTCACGTGAGAAGAGTTTCATTCATTAGGAAAAAAAACGTAGCTGCTATCGGACAGGGCTGCCAGGGGACATTAGGGAGCCCCGACAGGGCCCCGTCCTAGAACCATATTTCTGAGCCTGCTGTGGCTGTGCCCCAGCTAGCCCTGGCCCACTTAAAGCCCTGCTCATACCACTAAAACCGGGAAAGGGCGAAACAAATGAACCTAGGTGCCTCCTCCATAGGGTGACCAGATGTCCTGGTTTTCTTGGGACAGTCCAGGGAAATAGCCGTCTGTGCAGGGGTGGCGAGAGTTTTTTATTTAATAAACCATGTCCAGGGATAGGATGGGCAGGTGGTTGCGGTACCGTTTTTTTACCGGGAACCGATTCAGAAATCCCAAAATTGGGGGCCCAGAGAGACTCTTCCAGCACGTGAAGGCTTTTCACACGCCCATTTCCTCCCCCTTCCCCTCCCTAGCTGCTGCCCTCCAATGAGAGGAGTGTGCCTGTGAACACACTCCCGCAACAGGCCAGCAACATAGAAGTAGGACTACAGTTTTATTGGAGCTTACTGTAGTCCTACTTCTATGTGGCTTCTATGGCTGGTCCCATTTTTCTTTTTTTTATATCTGGTCACCCTATTCCTCCAGGACACTGATAGCTCTTCGCTATTTAAAGCCACCATATCTGCTTCTACACAACCTGCTCTGCTAATGATTTTACAATACTGCAGCTGCTGCTGCCATACAGCAGTCTGGACATTTCAGTAAACACAGGGAGGCAGTGATGAAATGAGGGTGGCACTGGCTGCATTGCCTGGTGTGCTGGGGCATTACCGCGAGGACAGGAGTTCATTGCGTCAGTTTCACGCTTCACTTCCATTCTGATGGATGTTTAATGGAGTTAGCCGCTTTCCCTATAGAATCACTCTGTCACAGCTCATTGTGCAACTGGCTGTGACATCCCTAGACACTGGATGAGGGGCATTGTGACATGAAAAGCATATCAGCACGGTATGTTCATGCTGTCCTACGTCCAGAAAGAGTTGGATTAGCAATGTCAAATTGCGGGGCCTCTGACGGCACCAATCCCAAAAACATCTTTGCTGAGAAGGTGATTAAAGCAGGGGAGCTGGGGAGCACTGGCATTACTACCTACCTTTTTTGTGCCCCCACCCCTACTTTTAGGGACTGGGCGCACCAAAGGTGTGACACCAGTGCGTCCTATCTCTCAGACGCAGCAGGCAGACATTTCTTTCAAGGAGCCACGCGGTTAAAAACCACAGGCTCCTTGAGTGAAAGTTCTGTCTGCTGCGTGATTACTCTGCACTCATAAACAGAAGTAGGACTGGAGGGCCCGATTCTCCTATTGTTTCTGAGTAAAGAGTCATCACGCAGCATGAAAGCCATCACAGCCGAGCCCTCCAACCCTCCTCCTGTTTCTGAGTACAGAGTCATCAGGCTGCCTGTGTAGCTGAAGCCACGGTTACACAGGCTGTCTGCAGGTGTCAGTACTTCGGTTTAGAAAAAAAGAAAAGGCCCTGCCTTTCCTTTTTTTCGAATCCGAAGTGGTGCACTTGCGGTTAGCCCGTGTAACCGTGCAGCACTTCGGCTACACAGGCTGCCTGAGGAGTGGGCGTGGCTGGGGCTAGTCAGGGGGTGGGCCCCAGCATGGCTCCGCCTCGGGGCCCATTCTGGAGATTGTCGGGGCTCGGCCCTGCCTAGCCCCAGCACACTTAAATCCCTGACCACAATCATGGCAAAAACATGCAGTACATACTTAAAATGCTTCTGGGCTGAGCCTATGTACCTTTACTCACCCTCCTCCGCGAGCATGTTCAGAGCATTGGGTCGGGTGGAGTGGGTCTGGTTTGCTGTACATATTTTCTGTTTGGAGAAGTGACTTGGCTCATCTAAATCCAACACTCCCATGCTTGAATATGCCATCTTCTGTACCGCCCGCCCCACCCCCCCAAGTTTCCACCCGTCTTCGTTGGCAGGATGGCAAGCCTATACTTATAATTTTCTTTCTTCTGTGTTGTAGGTGGTAGCTGTTGAGTCAGAGATGTAACCACAGATGGTTAACAGAGTATTTATTATCAAGTTAAACAAACACAATTGACAGCAGGCGTCCTCCTGGGAAGACTATCCCAACTGCCTCTCCAAAGCAAAAGTAGACAATTCCATATTCTAAATGGAACTAACAAGAGATCAGATTCCATATGGAATAACATTACATCATAAGTGCATTTTTACATCTGCTGAGTTGCAGTAACACATTTTTAATTACAAGACTAATCTCAACACATCTCCTTCCTTTAACGCAAAAGTCCTAACCCACATAATAATCATTTAATCTGGTAGGTCTGTTCCTGACTCTACTCATTCTCAGACCAGTGTTGACACAACTATCACTGTCACTCTTCTCATTCACCACCTTGTCTGCACATGGTCCCAAATCTGAATCTTCTTCTACTACTCGATTCCTCTCATTACCTTCAGCATTATCTTTGTTGCATTTGGCTAATCTAGACATTGCCCAGCATTCACCACCCTCCATAATAACAACATTTCCCCTTATACTTGCAATTCTCTTGGGACCAATAAACTTACTAGTAATGCATTTCGGAGATGCTCTAGGATTTTTAACATAAACCCAGTCTCCAACCGACCAAACCATTTCTCTTGTAGCTTTCATGTCATCAAAACGAACCTTGTACTCACTCTGAGCTTCCTTAACTAAATCCATAATTTTCCTTCTGTCAACATTCACACTCCTAGCAAGATCCATCCAACCAGGACATAACTTTGTCCCCGGGTGTCTACCCTTTAGAGACGAAAAAGGGGACACTCCAGTGATGGAATGTGGAGTTACACAGTAATTCCAGACCATTTCTCTTAAAATTGTCTGCCATTTGAGTCCCGATGCCATAGCCAACTGCAGACCACCTTTGATAAACCTATTCATCCTTTCAACCAAACCATTCGCCCTGGGTTGATACAACGCTGTCCTGTAATGTCTGATTCCGTACTTATTCAAAAATTCTAGCATCCTGTCCGAACAAAACTGGACACCATTGTCTGAGACAAGTTCGGAAGGGAACCCCTCCCTGTAGAACACTTCCTCAAGGAAAGTGATCATTTGGGACGTGGTCGCCTCCCTTATGGCTTTCCATTCAACCCATTTACTATGATAATCCACCAGTACAATGATATACTTGAACTCTTCTCCCAACTCCTGAATGGGTCCCATCAGATCTACTGCTAACTTCCTCCAAGGCTCTGTAGGAATACTAACAGGTCTTAAGGGCGTTTCCCTGACACATTTGGTCTTATCACTTCTTTCACACTCTTTACATTTCCTCACTACTCTTTCAACTTCTCCATCAATACCAGGCCACCAAAACGATTGCCTTATGTGTCTCTTGGTGCCTCCCATACCCAGGTGACCCTGGTGAGCTATCTCCACCAGTTTGGCTCTCACAGCAGAGGGAGGTATTATCCTCAATCCTTTCCTAAGTTGAACCCCATTCCCCGACAAGTTCAACTCTTCTTTGATATTATAGAATGCATCAAATTTCTTTTCTACAGATCCTTCCTGGGCCAACCCATTTTAACCCAGCTCTTGACCTGGCCTAACATCTCATCAAGATTATCCGCCGACACCCACTCCTCTTCACATATAGCATTGTGCACCATTTCACAAATCCCGACTGGAGATTCTGCATTTGTAATATTGCATTCTTCATTTTGAATAGGCAGTCTGGACAGACAGTCTGCAATAACATTATCCCCACCAGGAACATATACCATCCTAAAATCATACCCCAACAAATCCACCATCCACCGGGATATCCTAGGGGACCCTTTTGTCCAGTCTGTACTGCCCAACAACTGAACCAGAGGCTTGTGATCAGTCTTAACCAGAAAAGATTGGCCCCAAAGAAAAAATTTAAAATGACTTACCGCCCATGAAACAGCTAATGCCTCCCTCTCTACCACAGAGTAATTGTTCTCCGCTCCCCTCAATGGGCGAGAGGCAAAAGCTATGACATTTTCAACGCTCCCTTCATATTGGAACAAGGCAGCTCCGAGCCCCAACATGCTTGCGTCTACAGCTAACACAGTCTTCCTACCAGACACAAATCCACCTAGAGAAGGAGCCTCAACTATGCCCTCTTTTATTTTAACAAAGGCTTCTTGGCATTGATCCGACCACACATATCTGGATCCCTTTTTTAATAAATCTCTCAAAGGAGACGAAATGTTTGCAAATCCCTCAACAAATTTGTGATAATACTCCGCCAACCCCATGAACGAACGTAGCTGATCCTTATCACGGGGTTGTGGAGCATTCACAATGCTGTCCACCAAGGACTTCCTGGGAGCAATACCCTTTACAGAAATATTATGTCCCAAATAATCAACCTCTGTCATGGCAATTCTACATTTCTTTCTTTGTACTGTTAGCCCCGCATTTCTAAGTCTCACCAAAACAGCTCTTAACACAATATCATGTTCACTCATATCCTTAGCAAAAATGAGAATATCATCTTGAAACACGGTCACATTGTTAAGACCCTTGAGGACTGTTTCCATTACTCTCTGGAAAACAGATGCTGCCGAAGCTAAACCAAAAGGCATACGTTTAAACATAAAAACCCCTTCCGGAGTGATAAAAGCAGTTAGATGTTGGCAATTTTCGGACAGAGGCACTTGGTGGTACGCAGACGACAGGTCAATGATAGAAAATACTTTGGGCTCTCCCAGTGTGGACAGGATCTCCGAAATGTTTGGCAATGGATGTCTCTCCACTACAATATTCCTGTTCAGACTGCGTAAATCCACACACAACCTCAAGTTACCATTGGCCTTAGTAACTAGCACGACCGGAGACAACCATTCTGTGGCTGCTACTGGTTCAATGACTCCCTTCTTCATCAGACTGTCAAGTTCTTCCTTGAGCTGTGCCCTCATCTTTAAAGGAACTTGACGAACCTTGTGTACTACAGGTTGAGCAACTTTTTTTAACTTAATGTGATGTTCAAAATCCTTAAGCTTGCCAAGACCCTCCGTAAACACTTCAGGAAACTCTTTAGTCCAGGAATCCTCCACCTCAGCAATAGATACGGGAACTGGTGCACTAGCTTGCACTATTATTCCTAATTTCTTCTGTTCTTCCCAACCTAGCAACAACGCTCCTTTCTCTGCTACAAGTAACATGGCTTGACAGATTCTCCCTTTGTAACACACTTCTGAAGAAATTTGCCCAACAATTTTTATGTCAGAGTTGGCATATCCGCATACTCTTACGCCAGTGGGAAAAACACTTGCATCATCTTTTTTGAGAACATTTCTCAAGGTGTCTCTGGATATGATGGACCACGGCGAGCAAGAGTCTACCTTCATCGACAGTTCAACTCCATCAATGCTAAATAGGTCGACAGGGCCATTATCGTTAGCGGATACTTCTGATACTTGAAAAACATGCTTAGGGGTCACTTCCTGACCTGCTGAATTTTGATGTGTATAATACTCTGTCTTAATGTCCAACTCCCCAGTATTGTCCATTTTAGATTCCACATAGTTGATCGACCTACTCCTGCAAACATTTGCAAAATGGCCTCTTCCCTTGCACTTGAAGCATTCCGCGTTCTTGGCCGGACATGATGGATAGTTCATTCCATGCCTGACGCTGCCACAACGAGGACACATGTTCTTTGTATTCCACGCACCTTTCTTTGCCATGGAGTAATTACCCCTCTTCTTTTGCTCCACCACACATACTGATGATTGATCAAGACTGGATTTGTCAATTTTTAGTTCCTTTACATACTCGGACGTTTGTTCAATGCTTCTCGCCATTTCGATTGCCTCTTGAAGAACCATGTCTTTTGTCAATAGTTTCTCCTGAATCCTAGGGTTGTTTGTGCATCTGACAAGCTGGTCCCTGATGAGCGAGTCTGTTAACTGCTCAAACTCACACGTATAGCTTAATGATCTGAGACATGCAACATAAGATTCCACCGACTCTGATTTTTCTTGGACCCTCTGAAAGAACTTATGCCTTTCAAAACTGATGTTCTTCTTCGGCTCAAAATGGTCTCGCAGTTGCTTCAGAGCAAAAGAGTACTCATCCATATCACCATATCCTTGATCTCGATTCCTTGGAAGACCATCATAGATCCTGCGCCCTTCAGTGCCTAAGTTGTGAAGAAGTAACGCTTTTTTCCGTGCTGCAGGATACCTGTCTCCACCCATGGCCACTAAATAATTTTCGAAAATGTCCTTCCACCTATCCCATGGTATGGTAGGACGACCTGGCTCGTTGACAAACGGCAGGGGAGGTGGTATAGAGGACATGTTGCGCGGTGGAAATGACAGCTATCTCTCTCGAGTTGTTTAAAGACTTGTTTTTTACCTTGACAAAAAATATAAGCACTTTTCTCTTGATGAATGGCAGCAACTTGAAGCTCAACAAAATTGTAAAACTATGTAAAATGTCACTTGGGAGACCGGAGTGTGCACATGTAAAAACTGAATAGGGAGACTGATCAGTATATGGACTGCACACTACTTCTTTGTTATGCGTGTGCTTGAAGCTTGACACTATTGCAAAATTTATGTAAAATGTCACTTGGGAGACCGGAGTGTGCCCATGTAAAGACTGAATATAGAGACTGATCAGTATATGTACTGCACACTCTTCTTTGTTATGCGTGTGCTTTTGACCATCCGCGTGTGCCTTTTAATAATACAGCACCAGCACAGTTCACAAGTTTACTGCCTTCGTTCGCAGCTCTTGGCGCCACGAGTAACGCCACACCGTCGCTCCCTGCTCGCGAGCAGACGTCTGCTCGCGAGCCACTTTTCTACTGAAGCGTGGCCGGCGCTTTGATGCAGGCAAGGCTGCCGCTGATGCACGCTCTGATGTGCGCGCGATATCTCACACGCAGGAACTGGGCTCGCGCTCGCTCACTGTTTGATGCAGGCGGCGCTGCTCGTTTTCATAACATATTAGATGAGAGCGACTCTCCCACACAGCGCTTCTCATAAAACAGGCTCACTCACACCTGACCTGTTGGTAACGCCCCGTCTCGGATCCCTTCTCTGGCCTCCTCTCCCTCGGCGGCAACTTCACGCCTGCTGTCACACCGCCGGAGCAGGCACTTTGCACGGGTCACGCTGGGGCCAAGATCCTCGTCGCCAATGTTGAGTCAGGGATGTAACCACAGATGGTTAACAGAGTATTTATTATCAAGTTAAACAAACACAATTGACAGCAGGCGTCCTCCTGGGAAGACTATCCCAACTGCCTCTCCAAAGCAAAAGTAGACAATTCCATATTCTAAATGGAACTAACAAGAGATCAGATTCCATATGGAATAACATTACATCATAAGTGCATTTTTACATCTGCTGAGTTGCAGTAACACATTTTTAATTACAAGACTAATCTCAACAGTAGCCTTTCCCTTTTTGACACCAAAACCTGAAATGATGTGTATATTTCAGACTTCATCACTACCCTGCTAAAATAAAATAATTGCCATTTGATTATACCCGAATACCTGTTTCCAGGCGCCTCTCTGAAACCTCGGTTAAACACTATTTGCCGCTCCTGCTCGTCTCTTTGTGAAACTCACGGTGCCACAATACACTGTAATAGTCTTCCCGAGATGCTGTTTCTTGTGAATCACAGAGCAAGTCACTGGAGGCTCCTGTACCGCTTGGACTCAGTCCCAGTGGGCTCCACTACATCGCCCACATCAACGAAATAATTGCATGCCAACCTACAGTAATAACTAAACATGAAGTAATAACTGTGCACTTAATATTAATACATTAATGCTGCAATGTTCAAGAATATGTGGTTTCCCGGGATATGAGATGTAGTTTTTTTTTTTTACCACATCTTTCCTGCCGCAGCGCCACCAACTACAATGCACCTACCTTTAATCAGCGGGTGGCTGGTGCAAACTCTTTTCTGAAGATTCTGTAGGACCTAGGATCTTGCAGGAGACTATCAGGATACAAAAATTGAAGGGATGGGAACCAATAAAGTGATTGTAATTTAATAATAGTTAAGCCCACATTGGATTTAAACTTTACTGCATCATCCAGAAATACATAAAACAGGAGACAATCACTAGACCTGGAGACCCCTGAGATGTAGTAAAGACTACTGTATATTACCACATATGCGTACTGTTCATATGCTGTGTGCAGACACATGCCGAATACGGGATTCTCATAGTCTATAAGATTGCGATCTTCTCTTTAATGTTCATATGCTGTGTGCAGACACATGCCGAATACGGGATTCTCATAGTCTATAAGATTGCGATCTTCTCTTTAATGTTCATATGCTGTGTGCAGACACATGCCGAATGAAGTGGGGGGGTTGTCTAAGGCGTACGACGTCCTTTCATCGCCAGATTTTTCAAAGCCTGCCACTTCAACGTGCACTAATTTTTTAGGGTGGGTCGGAAAGGGGAGATAAAGGTTTGGGGGGTTAGGGAATAGCTAAAATAGGTGGAGTACGGGGGGATTGTCCCCACCCCTAAAAAAAGATTAAACAAAAATTCGATGAACATTTCCATGTTGAAATGCCAGAATTTGAAAATTCCAGCGATGAAATGACATGGAACCGTCTAAGGAAGTCACCTGGAAATAACTCTAGATGTTGACCTGAGCTAGTGTGTGACTCAGGATAGTACTCATGAGGACAGCTGATCATGATAAAAAGTATCCTAAGCCTGTATTATAGCACAGTATGCGCTTACCTATAAGAGATACAGGATACAGCCGTTCTCATAACTAGCTGACTCTGTCTTCTGGCGGAGATCCCTGGCAGAGGAAGCAGGTTTGAAACCAGACTGCAGAAAAGACAAGTGCAGAGTTTGAGGCCTGCCACAAAGCAGTGCCAGGCTCTGCAGTTGTAGTGTAGGCCTCCTGCCGAGAAATCAAAGGGAGTGGGCCAGTTGTCTACCAGTAGAGTATCAGGGCCTGATTTACAAAGTGCTTTTCAATGGGATTTTGCCGTTGCACAATGTTTTTGTGAATCAGGCCCTACGTGACTCAGAGGAGCTTATATAGCCAGCTCGTTCGTGCCTTTTTGTGTTTTCTTTTGCAAATTCAGATAAAGTCAGTAAGAACAATTTTGAAGGGGGTTTGTTATTCACCTGTCTCTTGGCAGTAGACTCGTCTCCAGGAGTAAGATCAGTGTAAGGCGATATTTAGAGGCTGTGCACACCCCATAGGGTACTGTAGAGGTGCATCCATAGCAGACTGCTTCGGGGCGGCAGCTCCACTGCTCCAGCTGTGGAGGCAGAAAGCGGGGAGTCCAGTCTCGGAAGAGGATTTCTAGCCGGAAGAGCCTTCAGTGTCCCTACACTACTTGGGAGGACTTTTTTTTGGCTCTGCAGTAGGGAAAGTTAGGGACATGAAGGAGGGTCACATAAGAACACGGTGCCAAGTACTCCAGAGGTAGGAGTAATGGCACTATGGAACAGCCCACGAGGTGACATGATTGGTCTCCCACAGGTGCAGGTTGCTGTGTGAGAATGTTCCCCATCATTTTGCAGGGGGACATGGTGTATTTATTGGCTGGAGGATAGAACATTGCTGTTGGGTATGTGTGTTGCAATTAGAGGGGTTGGAGTTTGCTAAAGAGAATGATGAAAAGAAAAAAGATACTAGGAATGGGGTTTTGGGGATCAACTGTGCACCACTGCCAAACCGTGGGCCACCCCAGAACCACGGTGGGTTTACAGGGCAATACTAAACGAGGAGGAATGATGCCACAGCTGACACGCGAGAAGATTATCTGCTGACTGTGGTGCTGGGGCAGTGCGTCGGGCCCCTCTTACTCATAAGGACAGTTGGACTCCTGAACAACTGCAGAGTGGCTTGAGTTATGCACCATATGGGGTATGGGAGTGACTGGAGGGTGCCCGGAAGGACTGTCAGCTGGAGGCAGGTGTTAACCGAGAAGGACTTTTGCCTGGAAGTAAATAAGAGCATGAGTGGTGTATGTCTCTGGCTGTGAATGGCCAGGAATGGCGAAAGGCCACTGAGAAGACATTGGGATGAGCCTGGTTCCCTTTGAGTCTGGCTTTTGATGAGATTGACTATAAATTGACACTGTGATAAATGTGGCAGGTTTTTACTCCACATGGATTTGGTTTCAGTTATTTACATTTCTTCCCCAAATGTGGCCTTGGCAGGTGATAGGCCCGCCCAGAAGCTGCACCCTCCACTACAGGGGCCAATAGGTGTTTAGTCACCATAACGGTATGCCTCCCTGGCCACAAGCTAGATCTACTCCTCCAGCAGTGAAGGAGGGAAGGGGGTGATGTCATCAGCAGGTGCCTGATGGGGGTAGGATTTACATTTGCGGGGCCTTAAATGTCTCTGCCGCATTGAGGAAGGACTCTTATTTGGCTTGTTGGCAGAGAAGATTCCCCGACCAGCCCCTATCAGCACCAAGGATCAATGGAATGGGCAACTTGCACACCTTTATAAGCATTGCAAGGTATTTAATTGGCATCTGGGCATTATTTGTCATACTCTCACAAAACGCTATAATTTGACAACCAGTACTTAAATATAGCCGATATGCATATAGATAACTTTTAATGCTGCAACATGTGTGCAAGTTAGGGTTTTCACAGTAGTACATTAAGCATAGACAGTGTAGAAAGACTTTGGCTCACTGTGCTGAGACGTTTTTACACTATGTCTATGCTTAAAGTAATAGGGTGCATAGCCTAATTTGCACGCGGTTATCCCTAGGCATAACACAAATGAACCTGTATGAGAGCACATGCTGGCAGATTGGGCGAAATCCATCATAGTTTTTTTTCTTTTTTCTTACAGGGGCAAATCCTGGAATTTTGGGGCAAAGCCATCACAAGCATTTTCTTACCAATTGAAACGGTGGCATTTTGGGACAAAGTCATGAAGGCTATATGAGCAAATGCAGGCATGTTGAGGTAAAGCCATCACAGGTTTGCTCTCACAAAGGAAATTGCTGGCATGTTCGGCAAAGCCATAAAAGGTTCATCCTCTCAGGAGGCAAATGCTGGCATGTTGGGGGAAATCCATCACAAGTGTGTCCTGAAGGGGACACGTTAAGAGATTTTGAGGCAAAGACATTACAGATGTGTCCTTAAAGGGGCACATGCTGGCATTTTGTGGCAAAGCCATAATAGGTGTTTGCTTGCAAGGGCACTAATGACAGTGGAAAATACTGCCACGATTCAAGAAAAGCCATCAAGCGTATGTTCTTACAGTGCCAATCCTGGCATGTTTTTCCCATGTCTATACTGCATATCTCCAAAACGTTCATACTAGCAGACCTGACATCTGGTTATTTTTCTGCATGCATACTGCACACTTATTTCTTTAGGGAGTTACCTGTTTGTAGTTGGCCTCATTTCTTTGCACTAAAATTCCATCCATTGGAGAATTCTGTGCCCTACCAATCACCAGAAACAATAACGAGCAATTAAAAAAGAAAAAAATATATAAATGAAATTATTTGGCGTCCTCTAATGCAGGGGTGCACAATTGATTTTGACAGGGCCGAAAGTATCTTACATGATGGCTATAGTGGGTCGAAAAGTAAATGTGGGTGGGGCACATGAAAAAAGAATATGTACACTATGCCCCCTGGCCCCTAACCCCAACCAAACACTATGCGCCATGGCCCCCACCCCCCAAACAAACACTATGCCCAATTGCCCCCACTCCCCAACCAAACACTATGCCCCATGGCCCATACCCCCAACCAAACACTATGCCCCATGGCTCCTACCCCCTACCAAACACTATGCCCCATGGCCCCACCCCTCAACCAAGCACTATGCCCCATTACAGTCACCCCTCAACCAAACACTATCCCCCATGGCTCCCACCCCTCAACCAAACACTATCCCCCATGGGCCCCACTCCCCAACCTAACAATATGCCCCATGGCAACCACCCCCGAATCAAACACTATGCCCCATGGCCCCCGGCTCCCACCCCCCAACCAAGCACTATGCACAATGGCCCCCACTCCCCAACCAAACACTATGCCCCATGGCCCCTAGCCCCCAACAAAACACTATGCCCCATGGCCCCGACCCCAACCAAACACTATGCCCCATGGCCCCCACCCCAACCAAACACTATGCCCCATGGCTCCCACCCCTCAACCAAACACTGTGCCACATGTCCCCCAACCAAACAATATGCCCCATGCCACCAAGAATGCACTTTGCATACATACCCATACAGACCCCAAACCCCCACTCCCACCCCTGCATACAGACTAACAAGCATACACCATGCGCCCATACAGACCCGAAACCCCGCCACCAACTCAGCATAGAAACTCACAAGCATACACCTTGCACCCATACAAACCCGAGCCCCCAACTCAACATACAAACTCACAAACATACACCAATACACCATGCGCCCATACAAACCCGAGCCCCCCAACTCAGCATACAAACTCACAAGCATACACCAATACACTATGCACCCATACAAACCTCAGCCCCCCAACTCAGCATAGAAACTCACAAGCATACACCAATACATCTTGCAACCATACAAACCCGTGCCCCCCAACTCAGCATACTAACTCACAAGCATACACCAATAAACTATGCACCCATAAAAACCTGAGCCCCCCCAACCCCCAACTCAGCATACAAACTCAAGCATACACCATGGACCCAACAAACCCGAGCCCCCAACTCAGCATACAAACTCACAAGCATACACCAATACACTATGCACCCATACAAACCTGAGCCCCCAGCCCCAACTCAGCATACAAACTCACAAGCATACACGAATACACCATGCACCCATACAAACCTGAGCCCCCAACCCCCAACTCAGCATACAAACTCATAAGCATACACCAATTCACCATGCACCCATACAAACCCGAACCCCCACCCCACATCTCAACATACACAGCACTTCACAAAAACACACACTCAGGCAGACCCGACACACCCCAAGCCCTGCATCTCAACATATACAGCACTTCACAAAACACACACTCAGGCAGACCCGACACACCCCCCACCCCTGCATCTCAACATACACAGCACTTCACAAAAACAAACACTCAGGCAGACCCGACACACCCTCCACCCCCGCATCTCAACATACACAGCACTTCACAAAAACACACACTCGGGCAGACTCGACACACCCCCCACCCCCGCATCTCAACATACACTGCACTTCACAAAAACAAACACTCAGGAAGACCTGACACTGCCCCCACCCTCGTATCTCAACATACACTGCACTTTCACCCAAAAACATACACTCAGGCAGACCCGACACACCCCCCAACCCCGCATCTCAACATACACTGCACTTCACAAAAACACACACTCAGGCAGACCCGACACACCCCCCACCCCCGCATCTCAACATACACTGCACTTCACAAAACAAACGCTCAAGCAGACCCGACACACCCTACACCCCCGCATCTCAACATACACTGCACTTCATAAAAACAAACACTCAGGCAGATCCGACACACTCCCCACCCCCGCATCTCAACATGCACTGCACTTCACAAAAACACACACTCAGGCAGACCCGACACACCTTCCACCCCCGCATCTCAAAATACACTGCACTTCACAAAAACAAACACTCAGGCAGATCCAACACACTCCCCACCCCTGCATCTCAACATACACTGCACTCCACAAAAACAAACACTCAGGCAGACCCGACACACCCCCCACCCCCGCATCACAACATAAACAGCACTTCACAAAAACACCCACTCAAGCAGACCCAACAAACCCCCCCACCATCGCATCTCAACATACACACACAAACATACAGGCAGGACAGATCCGACACACGAACACAAACACAAACAAGCAAACAGCGCACCCCCAGAACCCCACTGTACTTACCGGACGTGCTGGAAGGCAGGCTAGATGGAATGCTGGTGAGGTCTCTGGCACTACGGCTGGCGTGAGCGTGGCAAGGCTGAAATGCCTTGCGGCATCAAGCCTTACTGACCATGCCAGCCGTAGTGCTGGCCCTCCATTGGTGCAGCACACATGCACTATGTGACTCGTAGGAGCCACGTGGTGCGTGTGCCCCGAGCCAATGAGGGCCAGTGTTTTGTCCGGCCCAGAAGAGTTACAAAGACTTTCTTAATGGAGGGCGGCCGATGCTGCGTGAGGGCTGCCCTCCATTAGGAAAGTCTTTGTTCCTCACGGGTCGGACAAAACTGCATGGCGGGCCGCAAAAGGCCCGCGGGCCGTAAGTTGTGCACCCGTGCTCTAGTGGTATTCCTGCTTTGATTTTAGATCAGGAAAGTGTGCAATGATGTATTTGCTACAATGGCATAACTAGAGGGTGATCGGAACATACCCATTCATAAAAGTGAATGCAAACTGCACAGTATAGGCGACGTAGGTGGCAGGGCCAGTGAGTGACACTGGACACAGATATTTCTTGGAAGGCATTAGGCCGCATTTATTTCATTTAATACAAGAACAAAATGCGACAAAGCTATACATGAATGACACCATACGAACTATTACATCATCATCTTACTTCAACATGGGGGAGTGGACGTGGCCATTGCATCCTACGCTCTGGGAATGGCCTGAGGGAAACAGGTGACCCCATAAACCGACTAGGTCTGCAGTCCTGGACCATAAAATAAATCAGCAATTAATCGCCCTTCCGACCGCCATAGGGCCACTGGCCTACTGGTCAGGGGCACTCGCCCTCTCCTGAAAATGTTCATGTGCCCGCCCCTTGAGACCCACTTTGCCCTTTTCCATACATGAGTATATATTCTCCCACAACTTCCCAATGATGTCCGTGGCAGAAGCCAACTGGAATATGCTTGCGAGCTCGCATCTGATTGGGACGGCCACCACACTCCTCTTCTGTCTTCGTGTAGCCCGCAGGTATTTCCTCTCTCCGATGCCCCGCGACCCCCCGGTTCCACACCGCACCCACATGAGTAATGTGGCCAATCCACAGGCCGTGATTTCTGGGGGTCAATCCCCATCAAGCGGTGTCATCTAGAGGTCAAAGACAATACAAGTTAATCTATAACCCCCGCGCCAGACCAGTTTGACTCCCATCAAACCATTGTTAAACCGTATTCGCATATTACCCCCTTATTATGAATATTGGCTTAAGCCCTTTTGCGTTACCCAGAAAACCACATCTGAAATGTTCCGCTTTTTTGATCAATGTCGCCGCCATTTTGATTTCAACTCTTGTTACTATGTTCTAAAATGGTGGACTGTGTTTTCAACTTGCAGCCAAGCTGAATGACCTTTGAGTTCTGTTAATGTTTAGGCTGACCGAGAGCAGACTGTTTGACCAATGTAAAGAAACCTTGTGCTTCATACGATCTGCCATTCAAGTGTTGTCTGCGCTCACAAGCCTCATCCTCGAATACACAAAGAGACAATGGAAAACAAACGAAGGCTGTGTGGTCTGGCTGAACTACATTGAAGCGATTCTTGGGACAAGGCTTACCGTGAATTAGACAACCAACAGCACCATTGTAACTTCATGGACATGTAAACGTGTTTAATCCCTTCTACAATATTGTAATATTTTACATGTGAATTAGACACAAACTCTAGCCAGTAAATTATTAGTGTGGAGAGGGGCTGGACAAAGTTTCAAAAGTAGTATAAATATGTCTGTATTTAGATGTCCAACACTCTCACCCCTCACTGTGTCGGCTGGTACACACTGCAAGGTGTTGGGAGCCAGATAGCTATCTGTTTTGCTTTAACTGTACAGAAATACAAGATACTTGTATCTTTTCAGCCCGTGATTGGTGTATTTCATTTTGTGGTACTAAGCCTCGATATTTCTTTGGTCTTTCAACATGACACAACTGGCAATGGAACTGGAAATCCTAACTGGGCCAATAACTGCACGATCCCTTGACCATCCCCCACGGTCATGCCTTTGGTGGGCCCAACAATGACCTAGCATAGTGGACCCTGCCAAGTCCCACCCAGAGAATCAGCACGTACGAGACACAGCTGATCTCGATAAAGGCAAAACAACATACCAACAATGTCCCACGCAGAACACAAAGCATAAGAGGGTGGTCTCTCACCCACCACATCCATTGAGAATGATACCAGGGGGAGTCTGGCCCTTGACCTGCCTCTAGTGCCCCCGGATCCAAATCTTCCTGCCCCTGCAGTCCCAACATCCCGAGGCCCCCTGCCTTGCTCCACTTGGACCTCACACTCAGCTGGCCCCCCTTGCTGTGCTCCACTGTGACCTCACACCCGGCTGGCTTCCAGGCACCAGGCCTGCCACCAGGACACAAGCATCCCTCAAACCTGACCCCAAGGAAACCAACACAAACAATCCATACCTTAGCAAGAGGTAATACCCACAAAGCCACATTGCTAACCCACTACTGGCACGCCCACTAAGGGCTTAAAAAACTGCCTTGCCCCAGAGAAGCAACATCCACGAGACACAAAAACTTGCGAAACCTTCATCCATCTAAGACAAAGCCTCATGAGGGTCCTCGTAGCCCCTCCCTCACCACATCCCCTGTGGACAATACCCAGAACCCAGAGCTCCCCCTTTTGCCCTTGGAAATCCCCACACCAATCAACACCTACCGGGTTGGTAAGCCCCTCGTAGGCTTCTGCATGGTAACCATAACCCTGCCCAGTTGCATTGTGCTTCACACGCCTGCACCCCATGTTGGCTTACACCCATCTACATGGCGGCTCCAACCACATGTACACATGCAGTATCCTAAACACCCCTACCAGGTTGCCAGGCACGAAGTAAGTCACTGTCTGCTGCTACTGACCAGGGGAAAGCCACACATCTTTTAGAACACTATGCCTTATAAACCACTGCTGTCCTTATGAATATGGACCCAACCCTGAGAATAAATATCCACAAACAATTGCCCATCTGCACCAAAATGAAAACCACGTACCGCAATTTCGTACCAACTCTTAACAATTAGGGTGTGACCATGAACCGCCACAGGCCTGGGAGCGATATCCAGGGCCCTCCGAGCCCCTTGGCCACAGTCTCCATCATCCGAAGCCCCTTGCCATGCTCTGACAATAATCACACACTCCATTAATGCCAGACACCGGGACTGCCACCAGGGTACAAACCATTCATCACATATGGGGTGACCCTTCCACTGTCAACACCCCTTGGGAATGAAACCTGAGAGGGCCCCAGGCCCGTGCCTGTACTGGGTACCCCTCCTGGATCCCGACCCCCTGGCCTGATCAGTCACCCACACCCAAAACCCCTTGCCATGCTCCGACCATAATCGCACACTCCGTTAGTGCCAGACACCGGGACTGCAGCCAGGGGGCAGCCACCCTTCACATAGACCACCTGGGAAACCACTTTCAACAAGCATGGCACCCAAACACCCTCCCACGGTGTGCTCCGGAACACCTACTGGGTCAGCTGACATGGGGCACCCATCTGGCCCCCTCCCCTGCACGCTCCAACCACCAGAACGCTCAAAGAAGCCGACTGCGCCAAACCTAATGGCAACCTAACTGCCTCACACCAAACGCTGGTGTGCCAGAACAACCAATAAACCCTGCCCTAAATCCACACCATATGGTACACCCTGGGTGTGGTCCATCATGATGTGGCCCGTACAGCCACTCCATCGCCCAGCCACACACCTCTAATCCCCCTTTTTGGCTGATCCAGTCCCCTTACTGGGTCAGCTGTTATTGTGCTCAAGCACCTTGAAGCATGTGTGTGCTAGATGGAATTACCAATAAAATATCTCAGACGAAATAACCGGACAGACTCAAAGGAGATGGTAAAATACTGCTTTAATCTCAACGAAGTAAAGCAGGGCGAATAAACACTCATCGAATCAATTCATGCAGGATCACAATGTCTTTTCGAGTATACTTAATTTATATAATGCTAAATGCGTCATCTATGATGTCTTCCTACGTGGCAAATCGTAAAACCTATCGAGGGATGGGATAGGATTAGGGGAACATGTCTACATATAGAATGCATAAATATTAGTTTGTCATTGGCGGCTCCTTATCTGTAGGACACACCCTGAGCAGCTTCTATATACTTTGTAGCATACACTCGTCATAGCACAAAATGTGGCAGCGGAAAAATGCTTTGCAACGTTATATGTAAAAGTGCATGGCAGGCTTTTCTAATTGGTTGGCAACCCAAATCCAACCTTGGACATTCAGCTTGCTAGCAGCACACACATAGAAACGAAACCTAGGTGCTTGGAGATACCTCAGCTTTCCCCTTGTTCCCCAATTAGTCTACCCTTCTCATCGGTAGGCCTCATGCCAGTGTCTTCTGTTTGAAGGCTGACCTTGCCAGTCTGCACTGTCTCGGGACATTCGGAGAGTGTAGGTACACTATTATTATTATTATTATTATTATTATTATTATTATTATCCTCTTAGCTGCAGACTTAACGAATAGCCATTGTTTGCGAGCTCTCTAACACGTGTAATAAAACCATGAATTTGTCCATTTTGACAGTGCATTAAACACCATTTAATTCAATTATGCTTGATGCAGTTGCTCCTCTTGGCCTTTAGAGACTTGTTCACTCTAGCCGATATTAACTTCATAACTTTTTAATTGCCCAATATTCTTCTTCATCACCTTTTCACTTTAAGATCCTGGGCTTGTATTTTGAGGTAGCTGGGTTGATTGACATAATCTGTCGTCCATCTTCTTCTTCTAATGGTCGTCGTAAACGTTGAAAATATACCTCTCATAAGTAAGCTTCTATGTATTATTTCCACATTGCGTTTCAGTGTATTTACAGTTATTGACCAGTGAGTCTCTTCATTCTTCTTTATGTTCATAAGTCATGCCTTATAGAGTACATGTTTTTCTTAATTCTTCAGTTACCTCGTCATTCTTAAGTATTTCCATATCGTTTCAGCATAGGTGCTGATAACTTCTTTATGATATTCTTTTGCTGTCGTCAAACTTTATTTTAACGCACATCCATTCTGTTCATGGCTGCATTTGGACAGCTCTGCAAAGTGCATCCTTCTTGGTTACTTTCCTCCACTTTGTCAGTTTATAGGTATACTCTGACGGGTTATCTCAGTGCGTACCATTCCAATACGATGGTGGCAAAGCGACGGGGACTAAGGAGAAGACAGGTATCGCCTCCTCTACATTATAGAGGGATGATGCGGGCCATCCCCAGCCCCACCAACTACCGGTACGCTTCTAGGGACCTGCTAGGCCCACATACTCCACAGCCATGCACCCGGACACCTAGACCTCCAGAGAGGGACAGCCTGGCCGTTTCCCCGGCCGCACAAATCACTGTTACACAAAGAGGCACCTGATATGACCAACACTAGACAGCCTTGCCCTTGCTCACCATGGGCATACCATACAGGAAACAACCACCCTAATAATCCATTTAACTAGCCCATGCAGTCATGACATCGCTATCTGGCAAAGCAATATTCCCAACCCGGAAACTCGCCTTGCATCCCCATTCCGGACCGTACCCTTTGGGTTCACCTACATGATCCCTCAAAGACCCCCCCCCACCCCAATTACTGTGCACTTAGCATTCGCTTTTATGAATGGGTGTGTTCGGATCTCCCTCTAGTTATGCCAGTGTAGCAAATACATCAATGCACACTTTCCTGATCTAAAATCGAAGCAGGAATGCCACTAGAGGAAGCCAAATATGTTCATTCATATGTGCTTTTCTTTTTAATGCTCCTTATTGTTTTGGGTGATTGGTCACAGTGTTTTCCACTGGATGGTATTTTAGTGCAAAAAAATGAGGCCAACTACAAACTGGTAACTCCATTAATAAATAAGTATGCCAGGCCTGCTAGTTTGAAGGTTTTGCAGACATGCAGCATAGAGGGGGGGGACATGCCAGTAATGCCACTGTAAGAACATATGCTTGAAAGCTGTTCTCGAATATTGACAGCATCTGCCACTGTAATTATTACCATTGTAAGGACATGAGGTCTTTACCGAAACTACAGCCTCCATCTGAATCAACCCCAATGAAAAACATCAGACTCCAGGAGGTATCCACTATAGCTAAGCAAAGAGAAAGTCAGCCCAGCCACACAGCCGCTCGGTATTGCACGAGCCTGTGCACTACACGGCTATGTTGAATTTCCATCCGACCCTCCATTCGGTCACACGCCCTACACCTCCAAACCCAAGCTGCGCATTAGAAAGCATGCACCAGCGTTCTTTAAACCTGATCAAAAGTATCCCTGCGACATGAAATGACCGATAATGGAAACCTTCTAGCCGTGTGTGATCTCGGAAACCTTGTACACTCTCGGAAAACACTTGATCCCCAGCCGCGCATTCAAATCAAATGAACAGAGCTGCCTCTGACGCTCCAACGATCTCGGGCAGGGACAAAAGAGAGCTAAACCACCTCATCCACCCTCTCTTTAGACCCCCACCTGAGACCCTTTGGCCCTGTGCTTCTGGCAGCAACGCCCGCAAATGATGTCCTCAAGTTGATCCTCCACCTTCTGGTGCCCCCCAAATCTTCGCTCGCCACCACACCACTGCCCTGATTATACGCCAGGGCTGCTATTGATGTCTTCAAAGTCTGTAGGCCATATGCTGTCAGGAAGAGCAGCTTGAGACCGCCCACGTATCCATTGGGTGTTAAGCCCCTGTTCCAAGGGCTGGAACGGGAGTAACAGCCTGGCAGCCCAAGCGAGGGCCATTAACTAGGGCATCCGGCCCCTTTACTCCCGTTCCACCACTTGCAATGGGGGTTTAAGGCCATTAGCACCCTGGGCTACCAAAGCAGTAACCCGGGGTGCTAAAAAAAGGATTTTCCTTTGTTGAACGGAACGCTGTGTTCATCCCGTTGAACAAAGGAAAAACCTTTACAAAGATAGCCGCCACGAAGGAAAGGCACGGCTCCGTATGGAGACCCTCTTCCCTTTCCATGGCGGCTATCTTTGTAAAGGATTTTCCGTATGGAGCCCTGCCTTCCCTTTCCATGGTGGCCTACAGGAGGCAAGGGGAAGGAGCGGAGACGGCGGCCGCCGCCAAAATAAGGTAAGTAGGGGTAGGGGTAGGAGTGTGAGTTGGATGGAGAAAAAAAAAGAGGGAACAGAGGGTGAGTGTGAGAAGGCGCCAGGGGGACCGGGCCGTAAATCGGCATGCAAAGTGGACATTCACCAGCGGTTCAAGCCTTCGTTCTTAGCTGCCTGATTGGCTGCCAGCCCCCACCAGGATGCCAATGTACATGGATGACTAGAATTACACCTTCGGCAGAACAATGGCTGCCACGTGTGGATGGTTCCTTCTTGGCCCCAAAACTATGTTGCCCTCATTGCAGTGTCACCATCACAGACCCGTGTTAGGACAATAGCCCTGCACCCGGCTGGACAATAGACCTTACTTATAGAATAGTGGCGGGAGCATTAGTTGGACTGGACACGCTGTTATAGCATAAACTTAGCAAAAGCTTTCTAAGTAGATAGCACCGGCGTCGATTGTCATGATAAAATGCTGGAAAGAGATCTCACCTTATAATATCTTGGGGGTGGGGAGGCTCCTGTGAGATAAGCCTCAAGAGGCAATGTGTTTTGTAGTGTGCACAACATTAACCGTCGATGCAGCTATTACTGTGGTGTCGTATCTGTAGGGAAGGGCCTCCTGGAATCCAGCAGATCATCATACTGACAGGCCCAGGTCAGCAGGATGCCGCCGTGGCACAGAATAGAACAAGGACCGCGCATGTTGCTGGCCGAGCAGAACGTGAACCTTCCTGTTTGTTTCACGACGGGTGGGAGGTGAGGGTGTCTGCAAGCGCGTGCGTGGCACACATTACCCCTAGGTGAGTGGTGCAGATATGGGTGACTGTGCAGCAGGGGTGTGGGTAGCACTGTGTGTGACTCTGTCAATGTGTGTCTGAACACCGTGCAGGGATTCACGAACAAGCCTTCGCATGTACTTTCTGGGGCAGAAACCATCTGAGGCCTTTTGCAACACTGGTTGTCTGGTGTGCAGGCGGTAAACTACGCTGGCGCCCACCGCCTCATTCCTAGCATATGGTCTGACTAGTGCTCTGAGAACGGGAAGGCTCCTCTCCTGCTCTCCAGGCAAAGCTTGCAATGCCACACCAGGGTGATGTAGTGGCCCATTGAGCTCATGAAAGACCCTCTTTTGCCACAGTAGATCTCTGTTGCATGATAATAAAAAAAGCATTGGCAAAGCCAACAGCTTTGGCTTTTGTGTATGCATGGGAAATGCATTTCAAATGCACTGCCGTAATGGTATCAACTGGCCATAAATGGTAGCAGCTGAAAAATGGTGCGCGTACCTGGGCATATAATAGCAGTGCTGGCAAATACCTGACACAGATACACAAGTCAAAACTGTTCACTTTGTCAACGGTCGTTTATAACAGAACTTCTGTGAAGGACAGGCAGAGTGTTTATAAATTGAGTGGCTGAAGAGCAGACCGGGTTAATACATTTTTGTTACACCAGTAGCGGGTTGACGTGTTGAAAGTTGCAATTAAGTCAATAACTCTCAGAAGTCAGCTTTTAACAAAAAAAACACTGGCACTTCTCGCACAAAGTTTGATGGTAGGGCTTGGTACACCTGGTTCAAAAAGATGCCAGGGGGATGTGTTTTGGGCAGCGAGATGCAGGAAGGAGGTGGGAATGGCCACCCGGTTTAGCATTGCCAGGGGCAGTGAATGCGTGGGTAAATATCCAATCAAGAACTGCAAGCTTTACATTCCCTAGGAATAGACTAATGCAATAGTTGCGGCTTATAGGTGGTGTTTGAGCACCAGATAATAGCAAAAATTAAAATGGACTGGGTAAAGAAACGACTCATTCTCCAGTCTAGCTAACAAGCTTTCCTAGGAAAAAAGTGGTTGGTGAGCGAGGAAACACTACATTTGGTCGGAAAATCTTCTGTCACAAGGGGGAATTATCAAAATCAGCACACCACACACACACTTAGCTCTCTGTGCACTGTACTAATCTCCAGAGCCCCTTAAGGTGTATTTGTGCTCGCAAACATCCCTTTACCATTTTGCAATTTCATTTCCTAGGTGATGATGCAACGTCTAACCATCCTCAGCGCTATAAATAAAACGTTAAGGCTCCTAGACCGAGCCCATGATTGGATCCTTAAAAACTGGCAGGTTGGTTCTAGTTGTTTGTGCTAGCCAAAAGATTGTAAGGACTTGAGCACACTAGTAGTCGGTTCTACTCACTTACTTTAAAACCTGGATCCTTAAAAATGTTTCCCTAAAAACATATTTCCGGTCATAACTACCCTCACGCACAAGCAACCACCGAAGAATTATGTAAGCAACCATCATCACTTCCACAGAAAGGCAGACGTTGACATTTCTGACCCAGACAATCAGTGGGCCTCTATACGAGGCTGCCGCCAGTATTTTATTTTTTCCGCCGCCCAGAAATTGGCAATTACTGGGTCATTACGGCCTTGCTGGGCCGGTATTTGCCCATTCCTGGGCGCCGGGAAAAGGAAAACATTCTTCAATGGGAATGTGGGAGCAGGATGCACCGGCACCGTTGTGAACGGTGCCGGTGCATCCGACATGCTGTGCTCGCGGGTGCCGCTCTGCCCGCCAAGACTTACCTGGCGGGCAGAAAGGCACCCTCGAGCACAACTCGTAGTTTGCCGGTCCGGGAACTACGGTACCGGCAAGATTACCGGTACCGTAGTTCCCAGACCGGAAAACTCATAATGAGGCCCAGCGTCTTATCTTTTTTTACTTCAAGGCCGTTCATGTTTTAAGCATCCAGCAATACCTTCAAAATCAGACTAGAACAGGGTCTCCCAAAAATCCTGCCTCATCACCTTTTTTGGATAATGTTTTCATCCCACCATTGAGAGACACAATACTTTCCACGAGATGCCACTTACATTTAAATATGCACAACAGCTGGATAGTCACCTCTGCCCAGTAGACTGTCCATCTACCCTGTCTGATACAGGACTGCATAGATCGAAGTTGACTTGAACTGGCTATAGGGAATGGCAATATATTTGGAAGAGCTCTCCTCTCCCTTGATATGATATGATATGGCATTTATAACGCGCCTATACACAAGTGTTTCAAGGCGCAACGAGGCAAGGGGGGGAGAAACAAAGGGAGGACAGACAGCGATCCTACTAGGCCAGGTGTCATTCAGATCGTGCAAGTGCATGGGAAGGGGGGAGAGGAAAAGTGCATGGGGGGAAGGGAGAGGGTAAAGTGCAGTACATGGGAAAGTGGAATAAATAAGATAAATAAAACAGCCAGCTAGTGGGAAGTGCAAGGAAGTGCAGACATAAGTGCTGGTAGGGGGACTGTAGGGATACAGAAAACGGTCCCCAGGTGCAGGGGTTGCCAGGGAGGCAGTGCAGGTGGGCAATTGATAGGGCCTGGGCCAGAGATCAGAAAGGGTGGCCAGGTAACCAGTGCAATTTCAGTCAGGAATTCAGCAGGGGAGGGGAGGAGAGAAAGCAGAAGCAAAGAGGAAGGTTTTGAGGTGCTTCCGGAACCGCAGATGGTTCTCATCGAGTTTCAGGGAGGCAGGAAGGCTGTTCCAGAGAGAGGCCCCTGCCGAAGAGAGTGATCTGCCACCAACTCGTTGCTTGGAGAAGCGACCAACCCTGAGGTAGTTGGAGGCAGATGAGCGAAGAGCTCGAGAGGGAAGATATTTAGGAAGAGAGAGTTGAAGGTATTGCGGCCGCAGACCCCAGAAGGCCTTGTGTACAATGCAGAGGGTTTTGAGCTTAATCCTCGCAGCCACTGGGAGCCATTGCAGAGATTTCAGTCCGGGAGAGATACGATCCCTGGGCTTGAGGCCAAGGACAAGTTTCGCAGTCCTGTTCTGGATAAATTGCAGAGGGCGGAGAGTGGAGGCAGGCAGATTTAGATAGAGGCTGTTACAATAGTCCAGCTTAGAGTGGACCAGGGGCTACTCATTAACAAAGCCTTGAGTTCCTCCAGAATCTCCTATCCTAACCACAACACCAGTGCTTTGGGGGTGAGCTCCTGCTAAAACCAAAGCCATCCAGATTGCCATCCAGTTGAGAACCCCAGACCCTTCTTCAGCAAGAGACCTGGACATCGAGCATAGGCACCATGCATCCAGGAAGATTTCTCCTGTTTGCCGAGCATATTGGATTAATTTAAAATCTGAGTCAAGGAGTAGTTTTATGCTAATGTCAGAAATTCGAACTTGGAAGTGACCCACAATCTAAAACTTCACTATGTTATGTTACTAGATATTGTATAGCGGCTTACTGCTATTGTTATGGCTTTCAAGCTCTGTGGCATGAATGGCCCTTTGGAAGACTGTAGTCTGAACAGACAGCATTATTTTGCAGACAAATAGTATTTATAATATTAAGTGACTCTTAAATTATAAGTAAAGATGACTAATGTAGTGATATCATAACAGCCATAGTATGAAGAGTGCTTAGGCGTGTTGTGGATTGATATGCAAGTGGCGATGTGACAGATGGACTGATTTTTCCATGCGACTTATACCCATTCTATGGGGCGCAAAGCTGAAGGTGGGAAGGGCCCTAGTATACATCCTTCTATAACATGTAATTAGAGGCAAATTACATGCACATTTGTTAGGTTTGTCAAAGATACATTAATTGGATGGCCACTTGTCAAGCCCTATTTGAGAATGGCCAGACATATATGACATTCAAAGGCCAGACAGGTGGCATTAGCCATACATGCATACAGTATCATATATGCAAAACAATGCATTCATAATATGTGTTGGTGTGGTGCTTCATAGTAAGGATATTCTTGTTTCTGAGGACTGTGAAATTGAGTATTCAATGTACCATTCTCAGAAGGAATCATTACTCCTTATGCAAGCTCTATAAAAGGGGCTTGGTTTAGTGATTGTAGGGATGAATGTGCAGTAGTCAGGGTTTTGACCAGAAGGAAATGTAATTAAAAAAAATGCGAGATGTTCCATTATTAGTCGTAAGAACTTTCATAGAGGCCATAGGTAGTGTGGCGGTAGGATTACATTACGTCATGTTTTGGATGAATGATGGCCTTGAGAAGTGTGCAAGAGTTCCTAGGTTGCTTGGGTAGGAACCAGCTACTTATGTTGGATTCTCTCATGCTCATAATCAGAAGAGGTTTTGGTAAAGCACAGCCCACTCTTGTGGTAGTTAGTCCCGGGAATTGGCTGTGTGCAGATTGAGTGCAGCAGGGCCCAAAAAGAGAGTTTGACAGAAGGATCTGCATATATTAGTGGTTCAGGTATTTTGAGACCCCCAGAAGCCCCATATGTGCAAAATAACTACCCTACTTTCTGTACCTTGTCAACTCACATCATTATTCTTGTAATTGCATAAAAACTTTCCTTTTCTGCATTAAAGCAATTTTGAAAGCTCCAATCTTAAGTGCTTACTGTTAATAGAAGCATTTATAACATTAAGAGGGAGACAAGCTGTCGAGTCTATCATTTACGAATTATCTCTTTTAGAAAATATGGCAACATCTAAGAAACACATAACAAAAGACACTGGGCCTCATTATGAGGTGGGCGGTAAGGGATTACCAGCACCGGTAAGGCCACTGGTGCCGGTAATCCCTTACCACCCTACTACGAGTTCCCTTTGCGGGTCCTCCCTTAACGCCTGGTTTTACCAGGTGTTAAGGACGGGACCCTCAAAGGGACTTTGGAGCTAATAATGGTACCGCAATTTGCGGTACCATTATTAGCACCTTCCCCATTCCCATTGAGCCCTATGGGGGCTCAAATGGGAATGGGGAAGGGCCCTGGTGAATGGGGAATTACCGCTCCCGCCAACCTTGGATGGGGCGGTAATAGCTCCATTCACCAGGGCGGAGTCGGTAAGGATTTGGAGGCAGCCATGGCGCTAATAGCGCCATGGTTACTTCCAGCCTCGTAATGAGGCCCACTACTTCAACTACTGCCACTACGTTTAAAAGGCAAAAAAGTAATTCAGCCACTCCCAATGAAGAAGATATGGACCCAGCCATGTTAGCCATTTTGACTGAAATTAGAGCTTTAAAACCATTTATGGAGGCAACTAACAATCAATTGCAATATCTGGATGATAAATGGTCAGCTTTTGACTCCAGGATCTCTGAAGTGGAGTGCAGAGTGAGTACTGCGGAAGAAACCACAAATAGAGTTGGCAACTCAGAAAACTCGGTCAAAGTACTTCAAAAGCACTCAGAAAACCTGCAAAACAGAAGAAACAATCTTCATATTGCAGGCCTTCCTGAAGGAATTGAAGGAGACAATACCATTCTTTCCCTTACTAATATGCTATCTAGACTTTTTGACCTCCCCCCTCACTGCAACTCAACATTCAAAGAGCTCATCGGATTGGCCGCTACGACCTCAGGCTAACCCCACAAAGCCCTCAAGAACCCTTATTTTTGCTCTCCTGGATTTTAAACATGTGCCGCTTATAATGAAAAAGGTCAAGATGACAAAACATCTCACTTGGAATGGAAATTATATTTTCTTCTCTCAAGATGTTGCAAATTCTACTGCTGCAACAAGAAAAGAGCTATTAGCGCTAATGCCAGCTCCGAAACAACTTAATGCCATATATGGAAAGGTCCATTCTGCGTCCTTAAAAGTAACCTTCAAGGGTCATGCTACCTCTTTCAACATTCCTGGAGACCTAAGACAATTTATTTAATCTCATAGGTCGGATGAAATGGATATTGCTGGTCCGCCCCTTAATAACACAACGTAAAGTTTCCTAAACATTTTGACTCTTCTAAGCTTAATTTTGTGGGAGTGCTGCCTTGGATGGCCTGGTCTTGCTGGGCGGCCCATCCTTGTTACTGTTCTGTGCTTTCACCATGATGTGGTTGGCTGTTTCCAGTATGCCATTTTGCTTGGTCATACCATGAGCTATGATCTACTTTTACTCACCTTCATGTTTGTGTTTGTCATCTCTTTTCCCTTATGTATTTCCTTTTCCTGTTGTTTTTCCCCCATGGGTAGTGAACAGTTCATGATTGTTAGAAATGTTATCAAAACTGTTTGGAAATCTTATATTAATATTATCCCGTCACTCAATTAATGTTCTATTTAAGGTTCATATTGTTTTACATCTGAATGCATATGGCTATAAACATATCATCTTGGAATGATAAAGGTCTTCACAATTCCATCAAAAGACAAAAGGTACTATCATAGCTTAATCGAAATAAGCCTTCCATTGCTTGCATTCAAGAAATGCACCTATCAACATTAAAAGATGCTAAGCTAAGAAACTCTGGGTGGCTAAGGTCTTTACAAGTGCTGCACAGTGTAAGAAAAATGTAGTTATTATTCTGATAAATAAAAACTTTGATTGCAAGATTATGAGTTCAGAGTCAGATGGCTCAACTAGATGGCTTCTTTTGAATCTTCACGTTCACTCTACTTATTACTCAATTCTGAATGTATATGGTCCTAATGCATCAGATCCTGTTTTCTGGAAACAATTTGAGGAACGTTTGCTTCGCTCAAATGTACAAAATCTTATTGTATGTGGGGACTGTAATGAAATAGTGGATCCATTTCTGGACAGAAAGTCGAAATCTCTTTTTTAAAAATTCTAAATTTCACAACCAATACCTAAAGCTTATTTCTGAATTAGGCCTGGCTGATGCCTAGCACCTACAACACCCGTCAGACATGGAGTATACTTTTCATTCTAGTCCCCATGACTCTTTTTCTAGGATTCACTACATATTTCTGGCTACATCCCTAGCTGCTATCCTAATAGATTCCACTATAGAATGTATATCCCTATCTGATCACACCCCTGTTCATATTAAACCTAATGACACACATCCTACTTCTAAATCAAATAGATGGAGATTTAATTTGGCCTTATTAAAAGACGAAAAATCTGCTCCCTTCCTGACAAATGCTCAAAATAACTAGTTTCAGATTAACAAAGCAACATACACCCCTATACCTAATAATTGGGACTGCTATAAAGCAGTACTGAGAGGTGAAACAATCTCCTTTGTGGCAAGAAAAAAGAAGGCTTTGAAACACGAATCTGAAGAAATTCTATGAAATTTAAAAATCCCTGAGAAATAATATCTCTAAACTTTCTAAGGATACTCATTTCAATATAGAACAGCTAAGAATTAAACATTTTTTTTATTTTTTTTATTGAATTTAATTCAGGAAGTCCTGAATTTTATCAAGATTTTTGAACAACTTTGTTTCTCCAGTTCTAGGTTCTAGGTTTCTCCCCAGTCCTCTGTTGAGTCCCTCTTGTTTATCTAGGGTGGACAGAAGATTCCCTCATCAACCCAATTCACTAATTGAGTCTCAGTTCGCCTGGGGAGTCGATGCAATCGGTGCCTGGTTGATCTGCTGGAATGCTAGTTTAATTAAGTTAACCATGGCCACCATCCATCTGGTGGTTTCTGCTGAGATTAATCTGTTCCACAACTCATCTTCTTGTAGCATCCACGGGTTTCGGTGTTGTCGAGAAACCAGGTCAGTTGTTTGGTTAGTTTATTTGGTGCTTTCTCGATTGCCAACATTTTTGTTTTCGCTTTGTTTATCTCTAGGTGGTTATCGTCAATGTATTTCGCCAGATTAGATAGTTTGCGTTGCAGCCCGATTTTTGTGTGGTCTATTAGGATAACATCATCTGCGTAAAAGAGTGTTGGGATGATGGTTTTACCAATTTTCGGCGGGAAGGCCCTAATTTCTGCTTCAGAGTGCTGGTAATCTCCTAAGAACGCAATAAATAGGGCCGGGGCCAGAGGGCATCCTTGTTTGACACCTCTGTTTACCATGATTTCTTCCGATAGAGTGCCTTGGTGGTTTAGCTTAACTCTTATCTTAGTTTGCGAGTGGAGAGCTTTTATTGGATCGAGCACCTTTGTTGGGCAGTTCCAGCCGTGTAATTTTGACCACAGATTGTTTCGATCTATCTTGTCGAAGGCTTTCGAGAGATCCACGAACGCCAAATACACCCTGGGCGCTCCTTCCTTCACTTTGGCTTTCAGGATGTTAATTAGCATGATGTTAATCGTTGTACTGCGATTTTTCTGTAAGGCCATTTGCAGGTTGCCTTTTGATGGACCATTTCTTTCCCAGGTCCTGAAGTGTTCGAGCAGGTGTGTTGCGTATATTTTTCCTATGATATCCAGTAACGCTATCGGCCTGTAACTCTGGGGGTCATCTCTACTACCCTTCTTGTAGACCGGTAATATAACTGCTTTCTGCCATGTCTACGGAATCTGTTTTTTTTTTTGCTGCATTCCGCGAAGATCTTACCGATCACTACCGACCACTCTTTAGGAAACAGTTTGAGGTCCACGTTCGTCAGTCCATCGGGACCAGGAGCTCTTGATGTTTTCAGCTTCCTGATTGTCGTTTCTATGTCCTCGGGGTTTGATACATTAACCCAAGTTGAGTTGAGATTGCGCTCCATCACGGGTGTGGTTGCCTTTGGACCGTCGAATTCTGTCGTTAGGTAGTTTATCCACTTTACTTCCGACACTGCATTGCTCTGCATCGCACTTGATGTATTATTCATGGTTTTTATCAGCGTCCAGAATTCACTAGATTTTTTTGTCAATAATTTTTATCATCATCTCTTCAGCAGCGTTTTGGTATTGTGCTGCTCTATGTTGTTTCCGACAGCTGTTGTACCTTTTCACTTCTAACTGCCATTTCACCCAATCTTCTGTGGCGTTCGTTTTCTTGGCTATTCTTCTCAATCTCCGCCCCACTTTTCTTTGTTCAACCACTGCTTTGTCATACGCGTGCTTAGAGTGATCTTGTTTGGTGACTTTTGCTGACACTGGCTTTTGGTATGCCAGTAGTAATGGCAGATAGTTCGGTCTTTCGTCAGCTTTGTTAGACAAATTACTAGCGACTCTCTGGTCCCAAGATTTTTTGATTTTCTGGATGTCCGCTTCTGTTAAATGGAGCCGTGTTTGTTTGATATTTACTTCAGTGACTACGTGATAGTTCGATTTCACCGGTCTCTTTCCTTGCCAAGTACAAGACAATAAGTTGTGGTCACTGTGTATTGTTTTTTGAACTTTAAAACTCTCAATACTTGTTGTTAGACCTTCAGTGATGAATATGTAGTCTAATGTTGCTTTTGAAGACAATAGTTCCCAAGTTGGGATGTTATTTTGCTCCGGGAACAGTGAGTCTATGTTTTGGATTATCTTGATCTGATAACTTCATTCCATGCGTTTCCTCGGTCCTTAGTTGCTTCAGTTCCACCGGGCCGCTGTTCGTCACTCAACTTCGCCTCGGATGCTTCATTGCATTTCTCATTGAAGTCTCCACATATGATGATTTCAATGTTGTCGAAGTCTTCGTACAGCTGATCAATTGTTGCTCCCATATTGGAGCAAAAGGTTTTTGTTGACATACGTTGCGGGTTCCAATAGCAGTTTATTATTGCTAGAAGGTTTGGTTGGCTGCCTCGCTTCTTCGCGTAGCGTTGCGAGTATGTTGTCAGAATCACAAGCATTTCATAAGCTTCTTTCCACTTTCTGGGTTCTGTTAGGCCAAAACCCATTTTGATTGCCGTTAACAGACCTGACAATGGTCTGCCTAAGAGGCCCTTAGCTGCTGGTGATATTTCCACAGTAAATCTATCGAGCGTAGGTTTGTCCATCAACCATGTCTCTTGCAAACAGACTATGTCATATAGGCCTAGATTCATGTCTCCTACTGTCGTTAGGTGTGCGTGGCCTCTCGTATTCCAGGATCCCAGACCATATTTTTCATTTTTGGGCCACTCTGCTCCACTTGAAGAATCGTTGTGCTGGTCGCGGGCCGGCCCTAGTCGCTGCTATTTGCCGCTATTCTTGTTCCAAGTTGATGTGAGCCACTTCCATGGGCCTTTCGGTTGGGCTGAGTGAGACTCCTTTGAGTTATTCTTTAGCTCTTGTGCTTTTGAACCTGACTCGATTTGTGTCCACTGCTCCTGATCTTCCTCTCTTCGACTTCTAACTGAGCCATGGCCATAATCGGAATGCATTCTTTTCGAGTCAGTCTTTTGTCTATTATTTTCCTCTTCTTTCCAATTTTTTTCGCTTTGTCGTTTTCCATTTCTTCGTGTGTGCTTCTGCCTTTGGATCTTTCCAGCGATTGTAACGGCATAGGTCCTCTGATTTTGATTGGTAGTGCATTACATATTTTGTCGTTTCTTTCTTTTCGATCTCCTGCTCATTTCTCTCCCTTTTTTTTATGTCAGTCAAGCGAAAACCCATATGCTCAATTTCTTTGAATGCAGACTAGTCGATACATTTGATTCCTGCTGATTTTACATGCAGATATGCTTTAGCTCTTTTTTCACTGTGATATGGTTCCACTAACTTGAGATCTTCGGTTCTGATTTTCCTTAATGTTTTTGTTTTCTTTATTTTCTGTAATACTGTTGGTCGATTTAATATTAGATACTCTTCTTTTGATTCCACTTATTCTAACTTAAATAAATGTGTCTCTTCTTTTGTTTTCCTTTTCCTTTCATCTTCCTCTCTTGATGGTCGATGTTGTCTGGGGCTCCATTTTTGTTATCATGTTCGTAAGAATTGCGGTGTTGTCTTGAATCTCCTCTTGTATGGCTTCGTAGAGTTTACAGAATGTCGCTAGTACAATGGTCATCGCAGACATGATTGCTAACATGCATGGCTTCTTGTCAAGGGATTCATTCTGCTTTGATGCTGCGATGTCACTTAGCCATCTGTTCTTCGGGGATAGTTGAGTTTTATCCGTTCTCCTAGAAACCCCTGGTGATTCCATTGCTGAACGCTCCATAGCTGACCTTTGAGCCTGATCTGTTGCTGTTGGACACCCTGAAGTTCTTTTGTTCATTCGATGGTTATCCCGCTGGCGTGCTTCCTCATCTGATTTCTTCGATGGTGTCAACAAATGGGGCTTTGTCCAGGAAAAACGATGCTCTCTTTCGACCTGCAAGTGGTCCCGCCGTTGCGCCTCTAGTATTATTTGGTCTGCCTGCGATGTCTGCAGCGTTTGCTCCTCCACTCTTTCTTCTGTTTCGCCTGGATTGGCCTGCACCCCTTTCTTTGTTCTTTTGATCTGCTCGTTGTATGCTTTGAATCGGGAATCGCTCCTTGTGTCTGTTTGGTTGATCGACGGCTGCCCTACCCCCCTTAAGACTTCTTGGTTATTACTACCTTCAATAAACCTGTTATTAGTATTTTCTTGAGGTCTGGCCTCTTTGGCAGCTGGTTTTAGTTTTAATGTACAGACCATGTCAGCTTTCCTCTGCTTTGGACTAGGCAGAGTTTCTTGTGCCACTTCTAGCATCTCTGCGTCTGATACTTCCGTCTCTGTATTTATCTTTCTTTTGTATTGTTGTGTAAAGAACACCTTTATGGGGCACGATAGAAGTGGGTTTGGCAGGCCTATGTTGGTGGTGCCCCGCCTTTTGATCACCTTTAGACCTTCACTTAATTTAGATTTCTCCTTTTTTTCTTCATGCTCCATCAATGGGAGTTTCTTTGTTGATCTCATATTCTGGAAGTTAGTATCCCCTGATTTTGTTGATTTGAGCTCCATTTTTGTTTTGTTTATTTTTTTCTTTTTTTTCCTGGCTGCCATCTTTAGTTGTTCGCCATCTGTCTCCTTGTTGGAGTCTTCTGGTTCACTTTCTCTTTTGCTTTCTGGATCAGTGTCTCCATCATCAGAAACACCTTCTTTTTCACTTTCCGTGTCAGTCTCGCTTGCTGAAATCTCTATAATGTTCTTGGTGTCCTTAACTGACCTTTTCTAGCTGGTTGCAGGCTTTACCCAACCTGGCAAGTTTTCGTGTTGCTCCCTTTTGTTGTAATGGTATGTATCATTCCATTGTTTTTATTTTATTTTGGGAGATTTCCACTTTTTTCGATGTAAAGTCCGGTACCATTTTTGAACCTTTCTCTTTACTTTTTTGCAGAGTCCCGACCTCTCATGTTGGGGAGTTTCCCATGTTTTCTCCCAACTTATCCACCCCCTGAGGCCTCTCGACGCATAGGACCTGGGTATCGGACCTATCTCCACTTCCACGGAGTTTGGGGTGTCCATTCCACTGCCCGTGTGAAGGGGAGAGGCTTTACCGCAGACCGACCCTTCCCGGGCCCCATCCGTTGCATTTCATCCCCCTCTCCTCTCCCCGCGGCTGGGACTCCGCTTGGCGTCTGGTGAGAGCCGTCCTCCGACAGCTCTTGCACGGGCTCCACTCACCTCACCGGCGGACGGCGGAATACAACCAGCTGCGAGAGGGGAGGGAGACGGCGACCTCGTCTCCTCGCTGACGCCCAGCCCACGGGCATGATTGTGACTTCGATCGCGGGCCCCCATGCCCCCTGTGGTCCCCGGGTCCTCTCCAACCTGGCAAACCAGGACCTTCCCAGATCTCTAGAAGTCCCGAATCCCCCACCGGAGACGCTGGCACCGACAGCCCAGGTAGGCTTGCTCCTTCTTCTTCTCTTTCGTCTGTGTGTCCGTGGGTTCCGGCTTCATTCAGATCTCCATTGTGCACAGGTGTGTGGCCAGTTCTTACCGGGTCCATGAGCTCGTTCACGACCCTCGATGCGGGTCTTGAAGCTGACCCCACCTCGCCCCTCTCTTTTCTTCCTTGCGCAGGACACTTTTCAAGTGAACCCCGTGCAGCTGTTGCCTTAAATGACAACAAAGTGTTTGATAGAGTTGAATGGGATTACTTATTTGATGCGTTGCGGTGGCATGGCCTTCGTGGAACATTATATCCCTAATGTGTGTTTTTTATTCAAATCCCCAAACCACTATATTCATAAATGGTCAAATGTCGCCCTTTTTTTCTTTAGATAGAGGTACAAGGCAAGGATGTCCTCTTTCTCCTCTATCCTGTATTTTAGCCATTGAACCATTTTTAGAAACTATTAGATTACACCCACATATATAGGGAATACCTTTTTGGTGACTTGCAAGTCAAATTGGCAGCCTATGCAGATGATATCCTTCTACTTCTTAAGAATCTTGAAATAGGTTTAGTCAATATACTTGACACAATATCACATTTTTCATGAGTCTCAGGATATAAATAAACATAGATAATTCAGAAATTCTTCCCCTGAATATATATTGCACTAAATATATTATCCAGCCATACGGCATAAAATGGTGTTCTAAAAACATAAAATATCTAAGACTGCAAATGTTCTCGTCAGTTAAAGAAAATACTAATATCGTTTTAACCAATGTTAAACGTCTCTTAGAGTCCTGGTCCCCGTTATATCTATCCTGGTGTGGACGCCTCCAATCTATTACAATGATGATTTCCCTGATAGTATTATACATGTTATGTTGTTTTATTAATTGTTTGGTTGATAAATCAACCTTTCAATTTAATACATATTCAATATTAACAGATTACATCAAACATTAAAATTGTTAAAAGAAAATTCAGATATAATTTCATAAATATATATACATTTCTCTATAATGATTATTTCTAAAATCTTACGAGGCTTTCGACAATCACAGTTTTAAAACAATTTTAAAACAGCCTTTTTACAACCTAGACACGAAATACAAGTTAATTTTAAGATTATTACAAAAATCATTCAAAATAGTTAATTATTCAGTTCTGTTGCATTCAAATTGCATTCTAAAAGAAATTGAACAGTAGCTATGCGAACAGCTTGCAACGGAGAGGAGAGTATTCTGAGCCAGAGTGTATCTACAGTTAACATACTATAACTCTCAAATAGAGTTTTAAAATATTTGCAACGTAACTCTTTCAAAGAGGGACAAACAATTCTTAGATGTTTTGGATTTTCCTCATATTCAGATGAGTGGCAAAATCGGCAAATGTTCTCATGTTTCTTTAGCTGTCCTCTTCTACATAACATTTCTCTAGTGTGCTATAGGTTGAGTCTAAAACAAAGATAATTATTTCTAAACTGAGCTGAAGAAAATATGAGCAAATATTAGGCAGTAATTCTCGCTTTTGTTGGTCCAACAAGGTGAGTTCTATAATCTTTATAGGATGAACTTTGATCCAAGGTACAAATTCAGTCATACTGGTATAATTTACTCTGTGCACGATTAGGATTTGTTAAAAGCAAGTCAATCGTAATATCAGCATCCACCAAGAGATTTATAACAAAATGTCTCTACTTGGTTGGAAAAGGATGAGTAGATTTTAGCATATACATAGCCAATATGTGAGATAGATCAGAATCATTTATAAACAGCAAACATTTCCTCAATAACGAACATAATTTCCAAGCATAAAACACAAGTAATCGACAGTGAGAGTCTTCGCTCCATCAGCCTCAGCAGATCCAATCCCCATAACATGCGGTGTACCACAAGGATCTTGTGTGTCACCCACCCTCTACAATGTTTTCACGAAGCCCCTCTTTGATGAAATGGATCATCTGGGTATCGCCTACACCAACTACGCAGACGATACCCAGATCCTCCTCCCGCTCTCAGGAGTTTACGTCAAGGATCTGGCCCTAGTGAACAGAATCTATAGCATCGTTCAGGCATTGATGGCCACACACGGCCTATGCCTGAACGATGATAAAACCGAGTTTATCATCCTAGGCACCCCTACCTATATATCCAAACTCAGCCCTGATTATGCCAACTTCATTATTGATGGGAACAACATAAAAGTAGCTAATGAAGTGAAAACCCTAGGATTCTACCTAGACGACACCATGAACTTTACCAAACAAGTTAACTCTCTAGCCTCTGCTACAGCATACACATGCAAACTTATCAGAGCGAGTAAACAATTCTGCTCTACAGACAGCTGCATTACACTGCCAGAGCCCTGATACTATCCAAATTGGATTATTCTAATGGACTCTACATTGGGGCAAATAAACAGACCATCCACAAAATGCAAGTCCTCCAGAACAATGCCTTGAGAGCAGCACTCAAGATTAACAGAAATGAGCACATATCCTCTATAAGAAGAGAACATAAATGGCTCTCCACCGTTGATAAAATTCAACTCAAGATCGCCTCCCTCACCCACAAATGCCTCAATAATAAAACTCCACCCTACCTCATGGACAGGTTATGTAAAAGAACCTCTTCCAGACCAACTAGAACAGCTAACGCAAACTGCCTCCAAGTTCCGCGCTTCAAACTCTCCACTATAGGTGGAAATAGCTTCCATGTCAAGGCTGCGCAGTTATGGAACTCCCTCCCCCATGACATCAGAGAACCTCAGCCTTTCACCAATTTTAGACAGAACCTAACTAGGTGGCTGAGAGCCAGTGACAGCTAACTACTCTAACCTGTATGACCTGATATGTCACACTGTACATAACTGTACATTACTATCCTATGACTATGCAGCAACATGCACCTTGTTACCCTTGTTCCTTGACCTTTCCTTGTGCATACCTGCCTACTGTAACATTGTTGATGTCTGTATTTTTTTCCTACTTTCATGTACTTGTAACTAAGTTGAGCATATCCTTGTCTGCTTGCGCCGTGATGCCCCAGGGTATGGCGCGCCATATAAATAATAAACTAAACTAAACTAAACTAAACTAAACAAACATAGAAAGTACTCCTAGCTCATAACGTATCAGGGGCCCAGGTGTTGAATTAGGTAAATTGAATACTGCACGCCAGAATGTATTCTCCAACTGATCCCAAAACTCCCGCTCTCTTGGGTATTTAGTTTCAGATCCATATGTAATAATGGGTAAAACCTTTTGAGCATAGTAAAGGAGAACAGGGGAGCAAGTGAATTTGCCAAATGTGTGCAATAGAACTTTGGCTTGGCTGGTTAATGTTTGCAGTTTATGTTTTATGTCATGGACATACGGGGTATCAATCTTCAAATTGTTGATGATCACTCTTAAATACTTATATTGTGGAGTAATGGAGATGATCTCTTCCTGAAAGGTCCAAATTATACATGGTATTTATGCTTCCTCTCCGAATTCCAAGTACATTCTTTGAAGATATTGATGCATGCCTTGACAAATTTATGTGGATTGAGACAAAACATAGAATTTTCCTTAGTAAACTAAAGAGAAATGTTATGTGTCGAGGGGTAGGATTTCCTTCTTTTACTAAATATCATTCTGCTTTTATACTAAAGCAAGCACAAAGCTGGTTTTGGCAAGCGGAATACGTTGACACCCTGACATGGGTTCGAGTTGATGCCACTATGGTGTGGCCCTTCACTTTATCTGCAAGCAATTAATTTACTACAAAAAATAGATGTATTAAATACACAAATGTTCAGTTTACTGCTAAACAGATTGGAATGTATCTCACCTCTACAATTTCCTTGAAGGGTGCATCACAGTTCATTTGGTTAAACAACCGCATCTCAATTAATGGTAAAACTATTTTTTGGAAAAGTTGGATTTTAAAAGGAATCAAATTTGTACATCAACTTTTTAATCAAGGTATACCGCTAACTTTCATTGAATTCAGGGTGAGATTCATCACTCCTAAGTCTTTCTATCACCAATGTTCACTACTAATGAATACTACCATAGATAACCTGCAGCTTTTGATGGAATCTTCCAGGCCAATCAGTATTGTTAGACAGAATTAGATGCATAACTATCAGCTTTCAGCCTCCCTCTTTTAAGAAGACCTTACTAATGACCTAACTGAAAATCTCCAATGGAAAACACAGCAAGAATGGCAACAGGACTGTCCAGTAAACTTACTTTGGAGACTTTGCCTGCCGTCCTCTTGAAAAAACATCAACCATAACTGCTTCAGCCAATCTAACCCAAACTCTTTTCTTTTTCCATCAAGGAATTGTTATTACCCCTGCTATGCTCTTTAAGTGTAAGATATCTTTGGAGAATAAGTGTTGGAACTGTTGTGATGATGAAGGATCATTGAAATATATGTTTTTGGAATGTAAATATACTATAAAATGTTGGAACAAAGTATGGCAAATCATTAAATGTATCTTTAAGTTAATTGAACCCTTACATTTTAAGATCTTATATTTAGGTAGTGCTCTATTTCAACATCGCCTAGACTCCCACACTTCTTATTTATTCGATTTAGTTATTCCAATTGCAGTTCAAGTTATCAAAACCAACTTGAAAAAATCTGATCTGATTAATTATAAAATATGATGGAACTCCATGTGTAATATACATAGATTGGAGGGATGCATAGCTTAAACCCCAATACTATATCACAAATATGAATTGAAATGGAGAATTTGTATTGACTTCTTTACTTCAAATGATTATTCTATTTTACTATAACATAATTATCTTTGTTTTAACAAATACCCTTATCGTATAGCTCCGCTGAAGGGCCTTGGAACTACATTTCCCATAAAACGTGTAGTTTCCACTGCCCTTTATAGAGACGTAGCCAGGTGCATCAGCGCCTGCGCATCTAAGCCAGTTTGTGCCGGCTATAAAAACCTTATCCTGTCACTGAAAGCTTCTTTGTATGTTCTTAGATTAATTAGTCCTGCCGCAATTTGATTGAATTTTAATTTGTGAATTTATAGTTTAAAAAAATCAATTGTGTGACGCTCTTGCTTGCATGTTCTAGACACTTAAGAATTGTTTTTTATTGAAGCTTCTAGCACTTTTGTCTACTTTAGCTGCCTTTTGTAGTTTCCTCTGCCCTTTAGAGACATAGCCAGGTGTGTCAGTGGCGGCACTTCTAAACCAGTTTGGGCCGGTTAGTGTCAAGTGTGTGTGCAGTGCCGTTCACTCTATCAGCAGGACTGTCACTTCATATTCTCCCTGTAAGTACAGACTGCCTGGGACTCTATTAACTCTGCAAGCATCAGAAGTAGCATGTCCAGAAGTGACATTATTATGAGAATCCAGCATAACTGCAAAGCCAGGCTGGGTGCCATAGAATGTGACATTGTACATGTCAGCATTCATCCCTCTCTGAACTATCAGATAACCTCAAGCAGTGAAAATGTCTTATTAAACACTGAGGGTTTGCCTAACATAGAGAATCTGCATGCAAAAGCCAGAACGAGCTTCAAGGCCCCAAGTCAGGTGAACGTTGATGCCCCTCTATTTGCAGTTATGCAAAGCGCTGTGCTTGCTAAAACAGGCCTAATCAATTCCAATAGTATAGAGAAGGCCCCTCACTCCGCCCTCATAGAGAAAAATATCTCACTATATCTAGCTGGTGACTCCCTGCTCCATGTTGCCCTTCTTAACACTTGTTCACTTAAACAACATGATGTAGAGATCGAGGACCTTCTTCTAAAATCAAGCCCTGACTTTTTGGCAGTCACTGAGTCTTGGCTCAATGAGACTACCCCATCCAAAGCCACCTTAGCGATTCCTAGTAATTACCATATTGTGCGAGCAGACCACAGAGTCGGACGTGGAGGTGGGATAGTCATATTGTTAAAAAAACAGCTATTATGCCATTCAGTGTCACACGAGGCTCCAGACTGCGAGAGTCTACTAGTAAAACTTAAAACCTCAGAAAATGTTTCAATAACCATGGTTATTATTTATAGACGCCCAGAGTACTTCCCGTTTTTGAGGAACAGTTCTTGAGCCTCCTAAGCCACTAAGGTTAATTCCCTGTTTTAGTGATGGAAGATTTCAACTACTGGGCTGAGTCACCCTCAGACAGATTCACCTTGTCTATGTTGTATGCTCTCATTTCCTCAGGATCTTTACTGTTAGGTGAGTGCACCTGCCCATATCTAGGTCGGCACACACATGATTGGGTTCTCTCTCATCATTTCTCAGTCTCTAATCTTGCTGCTAATCCTTGTATCTGGTCTCATCATTTCCTGTTGACATTCTGCGTGAATATCCCCACTCCCCCGGCAAGACTTAACTAACCCAAGACCAGTCATAGAGACCACAAACTAGAAAAACGTCACCCCTGTCAAGCTGTCACCGACACTTAGGTGTAAGATTGGTTCCCTGGACACGTATAACAAGACTGATGAATTAGCCCGACACCTCACAGAAATCTTGAAGGCGGCAATTAACTCTTTAGCGCCCAGGATAAAAAAGCATGTGAAGCCAGAGACACAAAATAAGTACTGGTTTAATGACACTATTCTTACGAGATCAGCTGAACATGATTGGCGTAAAAATCCCACACCTGTAACACTAGCCTCCTATAAATTCCTAGTTAAACAATTTAAGGATGCCATTATTGAGGCAACATCTGCTTTTTATAATACTAGGATTATGGAAGCCAAATCCACATCTAAAGAGCTGTTTGCTATCTTGAAAGGATTTAGGGGGAAGCCAGGCATCATTGCCGGACTTATAAAGGATTCCGTCTGGTGTCAGGAAATCCATAACTTCTTTGCTGATAAAGTCGTGTCTCATCAAAACACCACTGCATATACTAGGAATTCCAGTAATATGGAAAGGAATTTCTTAACTGATCCCATCCAATCCTATCTGCCGCCAGATCCCAATAATCCTGTATTTCAGTTCATACCAACCACCGAGACTGAGATCCTCCAGATAGTTAGTAAAATGAAATCCATCTCGTGTCGGTGGGATGTTTGTCCATCCAGTCTTTTTATTGGCTGCCTGGATGTGCTGAGTCACGGGGTGACTAAATTGGCCAACCTCTCATTTGCTGAGGGATCTGTACTGCACATCCTTAAGGAAGCGTTGTATCATGAATGGCCGAGTTCGACCCTTCTGGACTTCATGGTCTTTGATGCACCGCGGCATTAACTCTGCAACCCATTCAAAATGGCCACCGACACAGAACTGCGGCGGTCTAGCCTTTGCATGCACTCGCCAGCTTCCTAGAAAACCGGCACACCCCCACCGCTCGGCGCGTCTCAACTCTACCCCTACGAGTTACTAGCCGTGTTCGAGTTCGCTCCCCGTGTATCGTGCATTCTATCTTCCTACACTCCTGGAACCCCCCCTTCTATTCCTTACCTTTCGTTATCCTCCTTCCTGGATTAATCGTCATGGTTCCTGGATATTCGAACGCTACCGGCTTGGCAGCTGGCTTCCACACTGGAACCCGAGGACTCGGTTTCCAGCTTATACAAGTCAGGGTCAGTGAAAAAGAAAGAAGCCACGTCCCGGAAGAACGCCAACATGGATAAAAAGGTGAGAAAGAAGGGAGCTTCTGACACGTTGATTACCCCACTCCTGAAGAAAGATAATCTTGATCCAATGTCCACAGACAATCATCCTATAACCAACGTGCCGTTTCTTCTCAAGTATCTGGACAAGGTTTCCTGCCTACAATTTCAGAGCTTCATTGAAAAGACTTGGAGTACGGCAGTCTGGTTTCAGAGCCAGACACGGCACAGAAACTGCCATCCTGGATCTTAAATCTAGCCTGTCCAATATTGTTGATCATGGTCAGCCGCCGCTCTTGATGCTTCTTCACCTGTCTGGTGAGTTTGATCTGGTGGATCATGCCTTACTGGTGGACAGGTTGGAATCCATAGTTGGTTACTCGAGTCTAGCAACACAGTGGGTTGCCGCCGTCCTTGGCCCTCGCAATACCAGAGTTGCTACTGACAATGCCTGTTCCATTCCCACACCTATTTTATGTCGAGTCCTGCAGAGATTTTGCCACTTATAAACCAGGGATTAGCTGTGCCTTGAAAATAATGTATAAGATGAAAATCTTTGATATTTTTACAAAAACCATTGTTCCGCACTCGATCTTTATGTGGACATTATTGAAATACTACACAGTTTGAGCAACTTCTGAGGGAGGGCTGTGAGTGACCACGCCTTGAATCAGATTGGTTTCTGATTCTTCTTTTTACAATAGCATCTATTCTGCCATCCCCGACTGCATGGAAGCCAACTCCCTTGCCCTCAACACCAAAACAAAACGGAATTACTGATTGTGGCCTCTGGCCCCAAACTCAAAACCTGCAACCTGAGTATAAAAGCTTCAGTATCTCCAACAATATTATACCAGTGGCTAAGTAGGACACTTGGTGTTATACTGGATGCTGAATTGACTATGAACCAGCACGTTGCTCAGACTCGGTCTTCCTGTGGCCTGATTAATTATTAGACCATTTGTGTCACATGATAACGTGTCCACTTTGGCCCCTGCCCTCGTAAATTCTTGCCTGGACTATTGAAACAGCCTTTTGAGTGGCTGCTCTCAGTCTAACCTAGCTGCATTGCAGGTAGCGCAGAATGCAGCAGTATGCACTGTGTCTGCATTATCTAAACGTGCCCATATAATAACTTCCAGGCAGGATTTGCACTGCTTCCCGTTAAACACTGCATCACACATAAAATGTTCATGCTGACCCATAAGTGTTTGACTAATGCAGCCCCAAAGTACCTCAGGAACATTATAGGATCAATCCAGACTTGTGCAGCCTAGGTTTAGGCTGGTGAAGGCTGGTGCATCCCGTTTTTGATGTGCAAAGGCCGATGGCCTGGAATGTTCTCCCTATTGCTCTCAGAACTGTCGAAGCTGTAAATGAGTTCAATAAGAGGTTGTATACCCACCTCTTCAACCTCTCTCCTGACTGAGCTCCAATCTTCTGATTTCCTGGCTTTCACGCCGTCTCTAGGTGATTGTCTTTGTATGTTCTATGTGCGCCCTGAGGCCCCCGGGCATGTGGCGCATTGAAAAGGTTCAAAAAAATAAATAAAATCCTATACCATCCTCTTTCCCCTTATCCTGCTCACTTCCTTAATCTCTTGTCTCTATCATCTCTTATATGTTTCCCCTCGACATTAATCTTTTAAAAAAGCTTGCTTGTTCTGACCTATACATAATCTTAATCCAATGCGTCAAGTCTTGATACAACATTTTAAATTCCCTAAGTATTACTATTATATATGATGTTCCGCTTTGTCAGTCTTTTATGCACTATGATGTACACGTATTGCTTTTATGTCTTCAATAAAATATGTTAACACAAAAAAGAAACAAAGGTGTCATGGCTTAGTAGCAGCAGCACCCCTTCTCTGTAATTCTCTATCCGGACTAGTTGTCTTTTCGAATGATCATTTATTGTTTAGAAAACACTTCAGGCACACATTTATCTTAGTGATTTTCCAGCATAATTAATAACATGGACAGTTTTACTTTTTTAGGTTGTTATATATTTTACTATGAATGTTTGCTTCATTAATTTTCTTACTTTCCACCTTATGTTATCTCTTGCACTATAATGGCATTTTTGCAACTACTCTGATAGCCTTGGAATAGTTTAATAGTTATTGTATTGTTTTTGTGTAAACACCGTTCTTATATGATTGGTTGTAAGGTGTCACACTACCCACTGGAGTTAGTTCATACCAAAGTAATGTAATAAACAGTAAAATACAGCAAAGAGTGTAGGAAGTTCACTTTTAATTAATTCATCTTTTTGTGTATATTGATTATTATTCTTATTATTATTTTTGGATTTATTGAGCGCAGATCTAGCAGCGAGAAGCAGTGGAGCGCTTTACAGAGTTATACAAACCATATACATAATGGAGCATTTTACAAAGGAAAACAACAGTTCAGATACATAACAGAGCACTTTTCAGAGATGTGTGCATGCAGTGGGAGATATTGAAGGTCTTTGAGGGCCAGAGTGATGTGGTTGTATCTGTGTTGACCCTTGATGAGGCATGTGGCTGTGTGTAGGATAATTATCAGGGCACAAGGGAAGACGAGGAGTGCATTCCTCCATCCAGGTAGGATAGGACCAGTGCCTGAATGGTGGATCTAAAGCTTTCCAGAGGGAGGAAGGGCTTGACTTTCCACAGGAGGGAGAGCTGATACCAAGCTGTCTGAGTTTTCTTAGCTATGTGTGTCTTGAAGGAGAGGTGTTTGTCAATGTGGAACCAGAGGGACTTGGTGCAGGAAGTGAGCTTGGGTGTGAAGCCCTCACAGTTCGTGGTTGATAACCAGATCTGTATGTCTGGGTGTTCGGTGTTGTTGGAGAGCAGTAGGAATTTGATCTTGGATGGGTTGAATTTAAGTATGCATTGGACATCCAAGACTGGGGTTTGAGCCTATGCATGTCCTTGATGGAGTCGATCCTGAGGTACAGCTGCGTGTTGCTGGCGTATTAGTGGATGTAGATGTTGTGTGTGGCTAGGAGGGCTCCCAGCAGCTCCATGTATTGATTGCAGATCACTGGGGAGAGGATGGAACCCTGCGGGACTCTAGGTGATGGGTAGCATTGCCGATACAGAGGAGTCCATCTGAACAAATTGCTAGCAGTTGGAGAGGCAGGACTGGAACCAGCTTAGGACAAGGTTGCCTAGCCACATGTGCCGATGTAGGGTGTCTGTAATAGCCTGGTGGTCTACTGTGTCAAAAGTGGCCAAGAGGTGAGGTAGAACCAGTAGGCATGGGTTGCCGTTGTCAAGGATGTTGAGGGCGTCGTCAACCACCTGTATGGTTGCTGTCCCCATGCTGCATCTGGGTCTGAACCGGCATTGGTAGGTTTGGAGGATATTGTTGATGTCAATGTGTTGCTGCAGTTGCGTGGCTACCGCTTGCTTTCGTGATGATCTTACCTAGGAAGGGAAGATGGGTAATGGGGCGATACTTACCTTGGTTGTCAGGATCCAGAGTGGGTTTCTTTAGTAGAAGGAGGATTTGTCCTGTTTGTAGGGTGGATTGGAAGGTGCCTTGAGTTAGGGTGCTGTTGATGATCTCCAGGTAGTGAAGGAGATCTTCTGAAGGGGTGTGGGGTTTTGAGGATTGATGCTGGGGGCATGTTGTCTGTATACAATGTGGCTTTGGGGTGGGCAGGGTTTCTACCAGGTCCTCTGTTGAGAGTGTCTTGAATATTGTCCAGGGTGTGGAGATTTCACAAGGAGAGATGTGAGGTTTGTCTGTGGATGCAGAGCTGGTGTCAGTGGGCTGGCAAATCTTGCTGATATTGTCGATGAAGAAAGTGTTCATGGTGATACACCTGGGTTTGGGTGTTTAATAAATGTAATAAATAAATAAATGGTGGTGGCATTTTTGACGGAGTATTGTATGGCAGAGCCGGGTAGCGGGTTGATACAATGCTTGACAACTTTTAAGAGGGCTCTGCTTTTGCTGTCAGCTTCTGATATGGTCCTCTAATAGTAGAAGGCTTTGACTGTGTTGATTAATTGACAGCAGGCTCGATGGAGGCAGTGTTGGGTTTTAGTGGTCTGTAGATGAGATGGAAGGTGACTGTGCCCATCAGGGATAGCGAGAAGTGGCAGGAGGGGACTTCAAAGGAGGAAATGTGTTGATGTCAAGCCTGGTGCAGGGTCGTGAGGTATTGTGGATGACTGCAAGGCCTCTGCCTGTCTGGTTTGGCTGTTCTCTTTGCTAGATACTGTAGCCATCATGGACAAGGATGTCTAGGATGTGGGTGTGGGTGGGTGTCAGCTATGTATCAGTTATGAAGATGTTGTCAAAGTCGAGTGTAGTGTTGTGGTCGGCGATGTCTGCTACATGGATCACAGCAGATCGAATGTTGGTGAGCATCAACGTCCGTGTTGTGGGTGGTGAGGTGGTGCTGATGGGCTTGGAGCTGATGTGGGTGAGGTTGCTGCATTGCACAGTCCATGCCTTAGAAGAGAGGCGATGCCGTTGACGTTGGCGTTGCCTGGAGATGGTGGGGAAGGCCTATGGGGACGGAGGGAGAAAACACATGTCAGCATGTGCTTGCCTGTTGTCTGAGCAGGGGTTCAGGCCTTGGGTCCTCCCAATCCAAACAGGTCCAAATAAAATTGCCCTTTACTACATCTGCCCTTCACTTCACACGCAAGCACAGCAGATGTTGTTGGGGAGCAGGAGTGAAAGTCCCAGACCCCTCAGTGATTTAGGACCAGGTGATTGTCGAAGGAGATGTTGTATGGGAGCTGGGATAATGGAGGGGGCATGGGGACACCCTTAGCAGCTGTAGGGTAGTGGAAATGTAGTGAATTCTGGAATTAGTATCACATGTTTGAGGAAACTCCATTTTAGAAGTTAGACGCCATCTTGAAATTGAGGCCTGGCACCATAGTTATGACAGTACGCTTACTTCTCTTCCCGAGTGTTAGAAGGGTGCACATGTGTTTTCTGCTCCCAGCCTTAACAGACCTGCAGAAGGATAATTCCATGAACACATACAGTTCTTTATTGTGTCTTATCATTAGTGCATGTAACCCAGAAGGAAGGGCAAGAAAGGGCTGGAAGGGGTCTTTTGGAGAACTATCCCATGAGCAGGGTATTAGGGCGCTAGGCCTTCTCCCAGTCCATATCTCTAAGTTATAACAGCCCGGGAACCCCAGCCCCCAGACACCCACATGTGAGTACACGGACCAGCCCAAGTGCCCTGGACATAAACCTGTAAAGTGGGCGATGGATCAGGAAGATCAACGAGCAGTGATGGGCTTCCCCCACCATCAGTTCATGTGATTTGTGCTGTGAGGTGCCAGGGAATAGGGTAACACATTTAAGCTCTGGGTGGGAAAGTTGTGGAGGTGTAGAGAAGGTCCCAAGCGAGGCCTACACTCCAGTCGCCCATTTTGAAGTACCAGGGACGTTCCCACTGAGATATGTGACATATGATGAGCAAATAAACCAGTAGAGAGCCGCAGTAGGGCTCTGCCCAGTGCCTATCAGAAGAACAATACCTATTGAAGTACCGATAAACAGACAACCCTGGAAAGTAAGGTATCCATTGAGAAAACCCTACCAGCAAATTACGCTAAATGAAGATTGCTTAAACACTGTCCCGGAAGAAGCCCAAAGGGCCAGTGATGTCACGAATACCCGGACAGACTTGCAGATAGAAGATAAGACGACCCAAAGATGACAAACAGGGACAAAACGCCACGAATAAGGATATCATGAACTTAGAAGGAGAGACGATGTTGACATATAAAGAAACTTAAGCCGTAAGCAGGATGAAGACATTCAACAAGCTAACACCTGTACATATGCTTGAAACCTGTCATGATCTCTGCTTCCAAAAGGTCAGGGTTTTCCCAACTCCCTTGGAAGCAGATCCATAACCCAGGTTCCGAGTGCCAACCAGTCCCAATTGGGACCTTTTGGACCCAGTCCTGGCGCCAGTGGCACCAGGCTCATAAATATGCCCAGTCCCAGCGCTGGAAGCGCCGGGCTCATAATGCTTGGGTGGACTTACCTTCAGCAGACCATGCTGCTTACTTGCCTGCCAGTTGAGCCTCTGATCCTCTTCTGTTTGGAACTACTTTTCCTGTTGGGTGGGGCTGGAGCCACTCCCTAGATTCAGAACACTGGAACTCTTCTGGAAGGCAGGAACTCTTTTCTTACCAGGAACTCTTTTCTTACTTAGGCGTGGCTGTGGAAGGAGACACCTAAGCACTACAGGAGGCTATTTAAACCACACCCGGTGGATGAATCTTGCTTTGTGTTATTCTGCAACCTCTGCAGCAGAACGCTCATCGTGTCTTCTGCATCCGGTCCTGGGCCTAAGGAAAAAGGCTTACCATCCTGAATCCAGTCTTCAGCAACACCTATAAAGACAAGAAAGAACAGGTTAGCATTCCGGCATCTGAAAGGCAAAGGCTTACCATCCTGAATCCAGTCTTCAGCAACACCTATAAAGACAAGAAAGAACAGGTTAGCATTCCGGCATCTGAAAGGCAAAGGCTTACCTACTCTTCGGCGCTGCATCCCGCATCTGAAAGACAAAACAAGGTGCGTTTAAAGACATTGGGGAACTTTAATACTCACGTGCCATGACTCCTTTCCACATCTAATCCAGTGGGTATTCCGGCACCCTGCAGCCGCTCCGAACTCGTACCTGCAAAATAAAAAGACAGTTAGAGCGCATAGTGAAGCAGGCAACAAGCGCTTACTTACGTGCTTCCAGGCGCTTCTATTCATCACACGGGCTCCATCTTCAACTCACTTCAGCCCGTCATCCGCCATCGCCGGAACCCTGCAAAACAAGAGACATCATTACTAAAGACTTTAAAGACATTTGAATGGCTCGAAACTTACCGTTCGTGCAGTAAACGACGGACAGCAGTCCTCTGAAGTCAAGAGGCCTGCGCTACCTATCCAGTGAAGAAACTGGTTACAGCACCCTGCCCCGAGGCAGATGGAGAGCTCGGCATTCACTTACCTAAGGTGAGAGCGTTAACCTTTGGGGGTCTACAGGAGAGGAGAAGAGGAAAGAGATAGGGACACCCCAATAACCCCAGTTCATTAACCCCATATTTTCTATCTGCAGACATCTTACTCTACACGTCAGGCATACAGTGCACAGAGGTCCAGCCCAAAGAGCCAACCGGGTGCTACACATCACCTTTGAAGATACGGTAGTCGCCCAGTCAAGACCGGCGCCTCTGCGAGAATCAGGTGAACGTTACAAAACCGCAAGAAGCTAAGCAAACAGTGCGGCTTGCTATGCTTAGTAGAAGATAGACCGCGGCAAGCGCCATTATACACAATCTACCTCAAAACGAAGCATGTTACATAAGTGCGAGCCCACTTTACACAATAGCAGAATTAACTCAGGTTGCTAGAGGTCAAACAGGACAGGATTCGTATTCCAGCTAAAATGAGAAGAGATGGCTGAATCGAAACTCAGCAAGAGCAACTCTTGCCTGGGAAGCCAAGGTCAGACCAAGAGAAGGAGCGAACAGTAGCTTCGTGGAATCGAAACCTAAGAACAGAACAGCCTATCTCAGGAAGGCCAAGATAAGGAGGCTCAGGAAGGTGGCAAGCCGAACAAGAATTAAAGGTGCAAATAGAAGGAAAACCAGGCAGATTCACGATGTGCTAGCACGTGACCAGCCGAGCGAGAAGAGGCACAGATTGACAGCTACGCCTGGCTGTCGCCCAGAGAGAGATATCATAACTTTTCCTGACAAGAAGATACAGTTTCGAGGCCGACCACAACCAACTAATTGACACATAGCCACTAAAGCAATGATTGATGGAAGGGAGGCCGGGTGAATCTTGGGGCATCCTACACCTGGCTGACCATTCTGCGTTCTGCTAAGTAAAGTGAAGATGTATGCATGGGGTTGATGCCAACCCAATCACAATGGACCAAATAATCTAGGGCACTATAGTTAGCAGAACCAATTGGACGTCATACTTTTAGTGACATCCACAAGAGTAATGTTAGAAGGATGGGCTTAGACGCCCACCTGATAGTGTTTATTCAATCCCCGCACTCCGTTACCATACAGATATAGGACCTATATTAAAGTTACCTTTTCCTAACCAATAGAATTGCATGTTAGCTTTTGAGTGTTACACGTCAATGATGACGAGTTTTGGGTATAAATGTTACTGTTTGTATGACGTTTTTGGGAGTTGAAGCGAGAGGGGCTATCGCATCACTGTTCATTTCCATGTTTCCCCGTTTTTTGTACTTGTCTTTAAACAGACTCCCCTTTGCCAAACCATTGAGTTTTCCTTATTGATTGGTGCTGGAGTAAGAAAGCCTGCACCCCCATCCATCTCAAGGTGCCGCTATCTCGTCTTAAAGTACTGCAGAGCAAACCCAGACTCTATGGGCCAGCCAGGGGTCTCTCCAGTACAGAGGTGCCAATGTGTCTGGGATTGGAACGGGGGTTAACTTAGTTCTGAGAAGTTATCATGACCTCCAAAGTATCATCCTCACTAATTTCCTTGGTACCAGGTGCACTGTAGAAGCTAGGAAATAATGAATTGTGCAGATTAATTTCCAATTAGAACCTTTGTACTCGATGAAAGAAGAAGAAGATCTCCACACGGAAGAAGATGGACAGAAGATTGTGGGACCAATTGCCTGGCATCGCTTATGTCGCATTCTACATGTGTATAGCGTCGCACCAAACATCCCGCTGCATATGTAACCTATGTGATATATGTCACTTGTGATGCTATGTACATTTATAACCTACTTTTCATGCTGTTTTTGCCAGAGTGCTACATGGCAACAGAGTACTTTGCTGACACGTACTTGTATTTTGTGAGATTAAACCTTGTTCTCCTTACAATATGTATACTGGGCCTTTTCCCCTAATAGGTTGTATTTGGTGTGAGCATTGAAGATTTACTCTACAAATTTGGTGACCCTGAGGTGATCCCAGATTTTACAAAGAGACCGAGGATTCCTGGCCGCACATCTGGAGGGGCCGCGCCCACCTGCAGCGACCACTCCCAAGTGTGCAACCCATAGTGGTGTACAGGAGCCGTTTTGACAGAATTCTTATCTGCTCTTTGGAGCGTGACGTGGCTCCTAGGACTGTGCAGGCCATTAATGGGACCCCATGCTGGAGGGGCTTGTGTGAACCCGCAGATGTATGTTACGCTCACCTGGTCGGGGCACGTTTGTAGCCCTCCCGGGGGTGAGGTTGTTCGGGTCCGACTTCGCCCTCTGTGCTTATGTGGTGACTAGTGGTAATAGGTGTTGCTTCTCGGGACTGTTCCTGCATGGATAATAGGGTGCGTGAGTATGCCAGCTTGTGCACCTGATCCCCTTCCAGACACCTTCTCCCAAACCGTGCTACCCATGGGATGCGCTGTCCCTCGAAAGCTCACCTGTTGATTAGTCTTGGCAAGCACTCCGTCCTGCTGCTTCTGGCAGGGGCGGTTGTATGATCTGGACCGAGTTCCTTCACTGGTCCCTTTCACGTGGTAGTACAGTCCTGTTGCGACTAAGCCACTATACTTCAGGTAAGTTTTCCTGTTTGCCTTTGTCTTTCCTCATCTGTTTTTGTTGTATTGTAATGTTCGTTGTCTTGTATTGCTGTCCGTTCCACTTTTGATGTTTGCTCTTTTGCTTTCTTCCCTTGCAGGTGATGTTGCCGGCCTGGCAGAAGCTGCAGAGCTTGAGGTGGCAGCCGGAGGGAATGAGGAACGAAGCAGCAGCGGTACAGGAGCTGGTAAGTTGTTAACTATGGGGCGCGCAGTGTTCAAATGCGGCACGGCACTAGGACGGGTGTTCCATCCTTGTCTTTCTTCTTCTTCACAGGGTCCGACTTTGTGGATGCGGAGGGCGGTGCTGTGGCGTTGGGATCAAGATCACTGGATGTCAGGAGATGAGTCTGCAGATGAAGCGATGAAGCACCGGTCTCCTGGAGGCGAGTATGCAGGAGAAGGCCTTGTTTCAAAGGTAAGTAAACTGGTCCAAGCGGCGGTGAGCGTCATGTTGCATGCGAGTGCACAGTAACGCGAAGCACCGGCCTTAAGGATGCAGCAGCTTATATAGCTGAGCTTCTGAAGCCATGCCCACCAGGTTCAGCCTGCCTGCCACACCCGATGAGTCAACACATGAAGACCAGGCCTAGGGAGCCACACCCGATGAGTCAGCACATGAGGATGTTCTCTGGAATAAAGGCTTTCAGCTCCTGGAAAATGTGTGTAAAATAAAAGCAGTCCTGCACTGAAATGAAGTAAAAGCACTCCTGCACCGAAATAAAGTGTTCCTGCTCACATCTCTATATGAGCCTGGTGCCAAAGACGCCAGGACTGAGTCCACCCAGGTCCCCTGTGTTTATGGGTCCCAAAGGGACAGAAGTGAGTCAAGTGACCCATTGCCCTCATCACCAGATGGTGTGTTTTTTGTGTTCTGGGGCCTGTGGCCGTTACAGCACTCCCCCTCAAGGACCATCTCATGGGTGCTTTCCCTCTGGCCCTGGTTTAGTGGGGTTATTGCGGTGGAACTGCCTGATTAATTGTGGAGCGTGGACATGCTCACTGGGTTCCCAGGTCCGTTCTTGGGGTCCATAACCTTTCCACTCTATAAGGTAGTATAACTTGGACCAGACCCTCTTAGAGTTTAGGATCCTTTTAACTTTATATTCTGGTTCTCCTTCAACTATTTCGGGATCCGGTGGAGCATCGATCCGCGTACCTGGACTCAATGGTTTTAGGAGGGAGACATGAAACACCGGATGGATCCGCATGTGGGCCGGTAATTCGAATTTCATGGTCGCAGTGTTGATCACAGCCTTGATAGTGTAGAGTCCCAGATATCTGGGACGGAACGCCCGTGGTCCTTTCAGGGGGATGTTTTTGGATGCTAACCAAACCTTGTCTCCGACTTGGTAGTTGGGAGCTTCCCTTCGGTGTTTATCCGCAAACTACTTCTGTTTCTCTTTGGCTCTGGCAAGAAGCTTTGCTGCTTCCTTAAAAACCTGGGTGATGGTTTTGAGTAAGCTCGTTACTGCAGGCATTTCTAATAATTCGAGTGGGCCGAAAACGGATGTCCGTGGATGTCGACTGTACACTATGTAGAATGGGCTTTGCCCCGTACTGGTGTGAATGGAGTTATAATATGCGTATTCTGCTAACCAAAGTATGTCCTTCCAGGTATCCTCGGTTTGTTGCAGCATACACCTTATGTTTTGCTCGAGGGTCTGGTCGTCGGTTTGAGGGTGATGGCTTGTAGATAACCAGAGGTCAATTTTGGCAATTTTACAACACCTTTTCCAGAATGCAGAGACAAACTGAGTTCCTCGGTCTGATATCAATATTGATGGGAACCCGTGTAGCCGGATGATCTGTTCCAAAAACACAGTGCCAGAGTAGAAGCAGTTGGAAGTCCTTTCAGGGGAATAAAGTGGGCCATTTTGGAAAACAGATCTACAACGACTAAGATGGTATTGTATCCATTACAGGAGGGAAGGTCTGTAATAAAATCCATTGATAGAGTATGCCAAGGTGCTGGGGGCACTTCTAAAGGACGTAGCAGACCTGCGGGACTTTGTTTTTGGGACTTGTGTTGTGCACAGTTGCCACAAGATGCAATGAACTGGACAATGTCCTTTTGCCAAGTTGGCCACCAGTAATTTTTCTTTATTTTAGCTTGGGTTTTGGCTATTCCCGGATGCCCTTCTACTAATGAATCTTAATAGTTTACGATGATTTGATTCTGTAATTTCTTATCCGGGATGTACAATCATCCTTGGTAGTATATTAGGTTATCCACGGTCGTATACCGGTCTCCCTTCCCTAGCCATTCCTGTTGCGCTGGTAGACTCATCAAGTGTTGCAGGTCAGATTTTAAGTTGTCTAGAGTGGTGGTTGCAGCAATCATGCCTTGGATTCCTCCTTCAGCGATGATGGTCACGGGGTCTGGTGTAGTGAATGCCTCTTCTCCCTCACTCATGCGAGACAGGGCATCTGATTTTCCATTGCGTACTCAGGGTCTATAGGTGATGACAAAGTCGTAATCCACAAAAAAGAGAGCCCAGCGGAGTTGGCGTGATGGTTGTGCTTTAGTGGTCTTCAGATATTTTAGATTGCGATGATCCGTGACCACGGTGACTGTATGTCTAGTTCCAAGAAGATAATGGGCCTCATTACGAGTTGCCTGGTAAAACCGGGTTCATTACCGGCATGCCGGAATGAGCAGGTCCGTGCTCGTATGAACCCGCTAATAGCAGGTGATTACGAGTGCGCGAGCATGCGCGTTACCCCATGCCGGTAGTGGCAAAACCGCCATGCCGGTAACGGGCCACCAACCCCCCAATACCGGCATTGTGGGTACCGCCCATTCCGTAACCGCGTCATAACAACCACTAAATACTGGCACGGTAATACCGGCACGGTATTACCGTGGTATCAAAAAAAGGACCCGGAAATTACTTCATCGCGCAGGAACGGGAAATGAGCAAGCGGCCATCTTTAAAAACACAATCCATTGCCATCCTCCACAACCACCACTACACTTGTGTTGTTGTGTGCCACAACTGAAGCAGGATGTCGAAGGCCACCAGTAAATCCTCCCAAAGGAAGAGGAAGCAGCGTTTTTCTGATGCTGAACTCACTATGCTTGCTAACACCCTCGAAGAGCATGCAGACACAATCAGGAGCACAGACCTCAAGCATGCGGCCCAAACGAAAAAAAACAGGTCTGGCAGGAGGTCGCTCAGAGGGTGTTGGCAGTGGGGTTTGTGGGGTGGGTGAGGGAGTTTGTTGGGGGGTCTGGGAGGGGCGAGTGGGCACCTTTTTGCAGTTTTAAATAATACACAAGTTGTGAGAAGAAAAATCCATGGCTGGACATTGTTATTTTTCATGTGCATCCATTTAATGTGTTACGGTGTTCAGTGCCCAACTCCCAACATTCCCTGTGTGCATGTTCACATTGGCCCAGTGTCTGACTGACACAAGTCTTTCATAGTGCCTGTGTTTCAAAAGTATACTTGAATTCGTGCTTGCCGTACAGCATGGCCATCCCGTGCCTCACGTACTGGCAGTGGGGCTACTTCACCTCCGTCTCCGTCCTCATCATCCTCACCTGGCCCATGCATGTCAATGTCAGGTGACAATGGTACATTTCTCCGGACGCACATGTCGTGCAGCATGACACAGGCCATGGTGATCTTTGCCACCTTCTCAGGCCTATATAAGAGTGCCCCACCAGAACTGCTGAGGCAGCGGAACCGCCCCTTCGACAGGCCAAAGGTCTGCTCAATGACAACACGGGTACGGGTGTGCACACAATTGTACTCCTCCTCATGGCCATTCTGCGGTTTAGGCACACGGGTGTGTAGCCATGGCCTCAAGGGATATCCTCCATCACCTGCAAGCAGAATCAAATAGATGTGTGTCACTCTGAACTCCCGTAATTCAGGGAGCACAGTCATGCCGCCAGCTATTTGGTGTGGCTATGCACATGTCCCTGTAAGCATGAAAAAATGTTATCTAGGTGCAATCTGTACTGTCATGAGGTGTGGTAGTCTGGTTGGCATTCAATAGATGATGCAGGGTGTAATCATGTATGCTGAGGCAGATATGCTGTGGTAGTGCAACAATGTTTTGACTCCAATTCATGCTGTTCATTATTTACTATGCATGGTCACACTGCCCACATAGCCACACTTGCCGTCCTGTTCATTCATGCATTGCTTGCCATCACCATGGTGGCCTGGTTGTGCCTCTTACTTGTTCTCATTGATATGCATTATTTGTGATATGTGGCCCAGTGAAGTGTCATGTACCGTTTGACTGGTTCAGATAAGGATTGTTTGGCTCTACATGCATTCTCCAATCACCGGCTATTCCCACCCAGGTGCAGTATTGCCCCCCTCATGCATCCCCACACATCAGTACCCCAAAGAACTGCCATGGGACGGTTGTGCAACTCACCAAGCAGCCAACCACGTGGTGCGGCATGTCGCTCAATTTGATGGGGTACCGTGGATTTACCCAGTAACATGGCATCATGTGTTGATCCAGGAAATCGGCCGCAGCAATGGGTGATGATGTTCCTGGAGTCACATACCATTTGCACATTGATGGAGTGGTATTGTTTGCGATTGCGGTACACAGCCTCCATGGCATGGGGGACTATCAATTCTACATGGGTGCAGTCGATGGCACCGACACAATTGGGCATGCCTGCCAGTGCATGGGAGCCTACTTTGGTTTCGGCTATCTCCTGGGCAGTCCGTGGTAGGGATATGTGGGTGCTTGCGTGCTTCAGGAGGGCATCCAGCACTTGGTTCAGCATGCGTGAAAATAGTGGTTGTGAAATGCCATGCAGCTGGCCCACTGTGTGTTGGTAGGTGCCTGTGGCCAGGAAGTGTGGCACAGACACCACCTTTAGTAGTGGGGGGATGGCAGTGCATATTTGTATGTGGCTGGCAATGTCGTTCTGTATCATGTGCACTATGATGGTGATGGTGTCACGGTCCAACCGGTACAGGGTGTGGATCTGCTCAGGGGTAGGGTTGAATGGCTGGGTCTGGTGCGAGGTATTGCTGGCTGCCTACGAGACTCTGGTGGCAGCGCTGGTGGTAATGGATGGGCCTGTCTCAACCTCCTTATCCTCCTGTGTGTCCTCTGTGCTGCCTGTTCTTGCTACTGTTGTTGTTGTTGCAGTTGTTGCTGTAGTTGTATCAGTATAGGCAGGCCCTCCTGCGCCATGTTTGCAAATGCTAGTGGTGGCATTTTGGTGTAGGAAGGGGTGTGGTGTTTACTTGTGCTCCTTTTGTACTGGGTAACTCTGCATTGCCTACACCAGGGGGGGGGTTGTGGTATTTGAGTGTGCTCAGTTCATACTGGCACAGCCTCCTTTGACTCCACCTGTGGGGATTGTGTGCACCTGTGGCAGCTGCCTTGTATCTTACTTGCTGTTTGCGGGTGGTCCGCGATGCCTGTTTTGCCGGCATCATGCAGCCCGTAATTACTGGGTTTGTGATGCCGGTACATGCATGTTTGCGTGGGTTGAAATGACCCCCTATTACCGGCATGCCGGTATTTACTACCTCAAGAGGCGCGTGTATGCGCCTATGCCGCTATTAGCTGCACCGTTGTTTGGTATGCCGCTAATACCGGGGTTCCAGGTCGGAATGCTACGGAACGGTAAATGATGCCGGTATTTACATACCGGCATCGTTTTTCCCTTACCGGCATACCTCGTAATGAGGCCCAATGTCTCCAGGCTTTGAACGCTGCCTTAATTGCTAGCAGTTCTTTATCAGTGATTGCATAATTCAATTCAGGGCTGAACACCTGCAAGACTAGAATGCCACGGGATGCAACTGACCTATTTCGGGGTCTCGTTGTGACAGGACTGCTCCCATTGCTATGTTGGAAGCATCAGTTTCGACCACGTGTGGTAGTTCTGGTCGAGGATGCCGTAGAATTGGTGCTGTGGAAAATGCTTGTTTTAGCCCCTGGAAGGCTTTCTCTGCCTCTGCGGACAAATTAAATAGTTTATTTTTCCATAGTAAAGAGGTGATTGGGTGGACGATCTGGGCTAACCTGGGAATGAACTGGCGATAAAAGTTGGTGAACCCGATTGCGCTCTGTACTCCCTTTATGGATGTCGGTAAGGGCCAATTAAGGATAGCGTCTACCTTGCGCGTGTCCATGCGTACGCCCCATGGTGTGAGAATAAATCCGAGGAATTCTACCTCTGTCATATGAAAGAAGCATTTCTCCAATTTGGCATATAGCCGGTGTGCCAAAATTGCCCGGACATGGTTGACGTGGTCCTCCTTGGTGGTCGAATAGATAAGAATGTCATCAATATAGACAAGAGCGCAGACGTCCAACAGTCCGCACAGCACGTCAGTCATGAAAAATTGGAACGCCGCCGGGGCATTACATAGTCCAAAGGGCATAACCTGATATTCATAAAGGCCATATTTCGTGCAAAAGGCCGTCTTCCACTTGTCTCCTTTTTTGACTCTTACTAGATGGTAGGCCCCTCGTAAGTCTAGTTTTGTATATATCTCAGCGTTTTTAACTTGATCCAAGAGCTCGGGGTTAAGCAGTAACGGGTACCTTTTTTTTACCGTGATCTGGTTAAGTGCTCTGTAGTCAATGCAAGTTCTCAGGTCTCCCTCCTTTTTAGGCACAAAAAAGAGGGGCGAGAATGCAAGTGACTTGGATGGACGAATGAAGATATTGATCGAGGTAGGTTTTTAGATGCTGGTTTTCCTGTTCTGTTAGGGCGTAAATCCGGCTGCAGGGAACTTGAGCTCCAGGTACCAGATCAATTTGGCAGTCATGCGGTCTGTGCGGAGGTTGGGTGCTTGCTTGCTCTTTTTGAAAGACATCTTGGTAATCCAGGTATTCAGGTGGTAGTGAACTGGTGAGGCCCAGTATGGTCTTTTTCTCCGACGAACCTGGGTTGGTAAGACCTTTTAATGAGAATCCCTTGCTATAACAGGTGTCAGCACAGTCTTGGACAAAGGTCAGAACTCGTTTACGCCAGTCAATCCTGGGATTGTGGGTCTCCAGCCAGGGCATTCCCAATATCATCTGGAGCTGAGGAGCGCCGATGAGATCGAAGGTGATGTCCTCTTGGTGATCGTCCTGACACAGAAGCGTGACCTTCTCGGAGTAATGTGTCACTGGGCCGGATGATAGCTGAGATCCATCAACTGCTGTGACGTTTTCCGAAACCTGCTTCTGTCGGAGAGGAAGGCCTATCTGGGTAGCCAGATATTGGTCCATGTAATTTCCCAAAGCCCCACTGTCAATGTATGCCTCTAAGGCATGTATTTTCGTCGGTTGCTTGTGGTTTACCAGGAGCACAGGGATGACTAGATGTGAGGTCTATATAGATTCCTTTTCACCGCTTGACAAGTGGACCCCATTACGCTTGCCGGGCTCTGGAGTTTCCCCGAGTCCTGTTCTTCTTCTTCACCCTTGTCAGTTGCTCCAACTGCTTTCCTGTGTGGTTTCACCGGCATTCTCAGAGATAGTGACCTGCCTTACCACAGTACAAACAAAGCTGCTGCTGTCTCCTTTTCTCCCTTTCTGCCTTGGTGAGTGTGCTCAGCAAGCCTCCGATTTGCATTGGCTCGGACTGATCATGTGATTTGGTTTGATTCTCACAGGGTCACATGTAGACCGACCGCCCCTCAGCCTTGGCCCGATCCATCATCCAATCCTGCAATCTGTGATTGAGCTGTACTGTCAGGTCGATGTATTCAGCACATCTTTCCGGGGGATTTACTACTTGGGTAATACGGCCTTAAGTTCCCCTCGCAAGCTTCCGTAAAAGAGCATAGTTCTTTTCTTCTCTGGCCAGTTATTTTGTGTTATCAGACGATTGAAGGAAGTGATATATGTTAGTAAGTCTTGATTACCCTGCCGTAGTGATAACAGTTCATTGTCCAAAACCCACCCTTGAGAATGCTGTGCAAATAATTTCTCCATTTCACGCTGGAAACCTCTAAAGTCTCGAAGCAAAGGATCATCCTGGTTTGCCAAGTATATTGACCAGTCCGCTGCACTACCTCCCAAATATGAGAGTACAAATGCCACTCTCGCTTGATCGTTGGGGAATGCCCCAGGTCTGCACAAGAACCGTAGGTGACATTGATTCATAAAGATGGCGAACATATTCGGATCGCCTGTGAAGCGTTCTGGTGGGGCCAGGGGAACCCCCCCTGGAAGAACCACCTGTACTAGGCGAGGGCTGTGGAGGCGCGGCAGGAGGGGCATACCCCGGCAGTGCGACCTGGCCGGCATGTACCTGGAGCATTTTCCTTGCTAGTTCATCTGTCTGCTCCCGGTTCACAATTAGATCCCTCCTTGGGGCATTGGTTTCCTATCTTGAGGCATGAACTTCAGCCCGTAACTCTGCCAGTAATCGAGAAAACTGGTAGTTTTCAGAAGTTTCCATAACACCCAGGCAGAGATTTGAAGAGGCTTTGCATTCTGTTACGGTCACCAGGTCTCTGCGGAGCCGTTGGGGCACGGTTGCAGCCCTCCATGGGGTGAGGTCGCTTGGTTCTGACTTTGCCCTCTGCGCTTATGTGGTGACTGGTGGTAATAGGTAATGCTGCTCAGGACTGCTCCTGCGTGGAGAATAGGGGGTGTGAGTATGCCAGCTTGTGTGCCTGATCCTCTTCCAGACCCCTTCTCCCAAACCGTGGTAACTGTGGGATGCGCTGTCCCTGGAAAGCTCACCTGTTGATTAGTTTTGGCGAGCACTCTGTCCTGCTGCTTCTGGCAGGGGCGCTTGTATGATCTGGACTGAGTTCCTTCTCTGGTCCCTTGCACGTGGTAGTCCAGTCCTGTTGCGACTAAGCCACTATACTTCAGGTAAGTGTTCCTGTTTGCCTTTGTCTTTCCTCATCTGTTTTTGTTGTATTGTAAAGTTTGTTGTCTTGTATTGCTGACCTGTTCCACTTTTGATGTTTGCGCTTTTGCTTTCTTCCCTTGCAGGTGATGTTGCCGGCCCGGCAGAAGCTGCGGAGCTCGAGGCGGCAGCCATAGGGAATGAGGAACGAACTAGCAGCGGTATAGTAGCTGGTAAGTTGTTTACTAGGGGGCGCGTGGGGTTCAAATGCGTTGCGGCCCTAGGACGGGTCTTCCAACCTTGTCTTTCTTCTTCTTCACAGGGTCCGTGTTCGTGGATGTGGAGTGCGGTGCTGTAGCATCGGGATCAAGATCACTGGATGTCAGGAGATGAGTCTGCAGATGAAGCGATGAAGCACCTGTTTTCTGGAGTTGAGTATGCAGGAGAGCGGCTGGTTTCAAAGGTAAGTAAACTGGTTCAAGTGGCAGTGAGCGTCACGTTGCATGCGAGTGCACAGTAACGCGAAGCACCAGCCTTAAGGATGGAGCAGCTTATATAGCTGAGCTTCTGAAGCCACGCCCACCAGGTTCAGCCTGACTACCACACCCTGCTACACTCAATGAGTCAGCACATGAAGACCAGGCCTAGGGAGCCACACCCGATGAGTCAGCACATGAGGATGTTCTCTGGAATAAAGGCTTTCAGCTCCTGCACTGAAATAAAATAAAAGCACTCCTGCACTGAAATAAAGTGTTCCTGCTCACATCTCTATATGAGCCTGGTGCCAGAGGCGCCAGGACTGAGTCCAGCCCGGCCCCCTGTGTTTATGGGTCGCAAAGGGACATAAGTGAGCCAAGTGACCCATTGCCCCCATCACTAGATGGTGTGGTTATTGTGTTCTGGGGCCTGTGGCCATGACAGCGTATGTACACCTGTGGCAGGTGAAACCTCAAGCCCAGGGATCATATCTCTCCAGCTCTGAAAATCTCTTCACTGGCTCCCTGTTGCAGCAAGGAAGAAGTCCAAGACCCTTTGCATCGTCCACAAGGCGTTCTGGTACCTGAGACCGCACTACCTCCAACTCTCTCTTCCTAAACATCTCCCTTCTAAAGCTCTCTGCTCATACACTTCCAACTCTCTGAGGGTCAGATGCTTTTCTAGGCAGAGAGTTGGGGCAATATCTCACTCTTTGGCTGGGGCCTCCCCCTCTGGAAGAGCCTCCCTGCCTCTCTCAAACTTGAACAGAACCTCCTCCGGATCCGGAAACAACTCAGGACCTTACTTTTCACTTCCGTTTTCTCTCTTTCTACCCCCTGCTGATGTCCTGGCTACTCCATGCACTGGTCACCTGGCTACGCTCTGAACTAGGGCCTAGGCTCCTGCATGTCCAGTTGCCATTGCACTGCATCCGGGCTAACCCAGCACTTATGGTCTGTATGTGCAACCCTACAGTCCCTTCTCTCCACACTTATGAGACACTCGCTGGCTACACTTATTGAGATACCTGCACTTCTCCCTCGCCCTCTGCACGTCTCCCCTTCCACTGGCCTGCACTTGCACAATCTAAATGACACATGGCCTAGTAGGATTGTTGTTTTTTCTACCTCTGTTTCCCCCTCATTGTCTTGTCGCACCTAGAAACACGTGTGCTGGTGCATTATAAATCAATATCATATCATATCATAAGGGGAGGCAGAGGTGGTTTTGACGGAATGGGGGCGAGGTGGGGGACCACGACCAGTTCAGTGTTGGGGATGTGGAAACATGGGTCATTTTGTAAGAGAATGCAGAAGCAGGATGGGAGTGGGATACAATCAGTACACTCCCACGGGCCTCATACCACAGCAGCAACACATTCTGGTGACCCTGACGCCCAGGTCAATATCATATGAGATACACCAGGCATATACCCAGCTGCCAGCATGACCCTCTCAGACGCAGTTGTCTGCCCTGCATGGCATCCCAACACAAGCTGTACCACCAGACCAATCATATAGTGCCCAAATTCCCAGTAGCAATGCTGTTCCTAATGGGACGGGGCACCCTTATCAAGGAGTAAGTGTAATGGGAGGCAACCCTTTCGCGTTCCTGGGTACAAACCCATGTCCTGATTAGGACAGCCCACAGAAAGCTCTTACGTGCGTGCCCAGTCCTTTCCATGACTACCCACCGAGACGAAGAGCCCTTGGTGGGCGCTGAGATAGGAAACAATCAATTCATCTTTATGGTTGACATTGAGTCACTAAATCATGCATTAGTGAAGGAAACTTCCCGTTATCAGTTGAAACTCTTGACACGCAGGGCTTCTTTTGGGCTGTGGCAATGGTTCCTTTTACAGAAGACATATCCATCAAAATATGAGGCAAGGAGGTGCGTACACCCATACTATATTCGGAAAACTCACCAGTAAATGTTTTAGGGTGTGATCTCTTGAGCAAACTTAATATGACCATGACCTTTACCGATCGGGGGATAGTATGTCCTACCCCCGGAATGTGTGCCCTGAGAGCAATTATGATAATGCATGCCAGAAATGGGGAATAGGTGCTTCGCAGCATTCCTGTTCACCCTGATATATTTGTGTACAGGATTACAGTTTCACTTCAAGGAGTACCCCAGGTTGGAAAAGTGAGTTGCAGGGTACCATCTGATTTTATCTATAGACCCGTTGTGTCCCCAGAGCTTGTTTCACTGGACTTGAAGGGGTTAGTTGTGTCAGAAAAGAAGATTGTGGTAGTGCGGACAGATTCAGACGGGCGTGAGTGGTGCACAGTATTGTGTGTTGACCCAACAGTACCCTTGAGAGAAGTAACGGATGCAGAAATGTTTGCGGATTGGGTTGATGATGGAAAGATAGTGCTGTCTATTTTCATACCCTTTGAGATAATGGTGCAATACTGCAAAGTGCAGTGTTCTACGATGGCCCTCGTAACAGTGCCCCCCTTCACTGAAAATGCCCTAGCACAGGTTACTGAGATGTTATGGACAATCAGTGCTCATGATGTTGGCCTCTTATAGAGAGTGGCACCCATTCAAATTATGCTTAAACCAGACGCACTGCTAGCCCTGGTGAGACAATATCCACTGTCCAAAGAAGCGGAGGAGGGGATAAAAGATACTGTTTCTGCACTCCTAAAATCAAGGAATTATCCTGCCCTACAACTCCCCATGCAATACAGCTATATACCCAATAATGTAACGCTCACCTGGTATCCACAGTTTCCATGACGCCCAGGTGGATTTTGATATGATGCTTTGCATTTTGTAACGCTCAACTGGCATCCACGGGGACGTCACTCAGCCTGTTCTGACCTCTTACGACATCGAACCCTTCCCTGGAGGCTATTCGACTGGAGACTGGGCCTGAAACACAGGATTGATAGAGTTTAACTCCCTATTGTCTCTGTGTGCTTGAACCCCTCCTTCCCCGGGGTCCAACCCCTCCCTTTGATCCACAGCTCACTTTGTTTTCTTGGATATTGTGCTCTCCGTCCTGCTTTCAGCGCAGGGGCGCGTTGAGTGATGCGGGCTCGTTGCTGCCTAGTTACTTCACTGACAAGAGTCCGAAAGCTAAGTATATTGAGTCTTTTGAACAGTTCTCTAACTTCGTTCCTTTCCTTCCTTAGATGATGGCCGGCGTCCGGGGATGGCGGTGTGCTGCTGAGATGAGTAGCGCTGAAGGTGAGTGAGAGCGTGATGCATCCCTTTCGTATTTGCATTGAACTGAGTTATTTTTCTGTGTCTTTTAGGTGCCGCGACGTTTTCAGCGTGGATGCCGGTTATGAAGAACAAATGCGGTGGGTAAGCGCGGTATGCGGCGCCTCTAGATGTTTCCACGCTAACCTGGAGTGTCTTTTCCCTCTTGCAGATGGATGAGAAGTTCCAGAGACAGAATTCCCCCAGAGCGGCTGGGATTCAGGTAAGCATTTGAAGCTTGTACAGTATTTAAAAATAAGCGAAGATTTGCAGAATGCTTACTAATGCCTTTTTTCTGTTCTTTTCTCTTTTCCTTAGGAAGCGGCGTGCCGGGATGGGAATGACACCGCCGAAGATGCCTGCAGAACAGAAGGAGCGATGAATGATGGGGAGAAGCGCCGCAAGGTAAGGCTGTTCCTAATGGTTTTCTTGTTCTTGCAGGAGCTGAGCGCAGAAGAAAGATGCAGGCCTACTGGAGACCGATCCGAACACAGTGAGTGTCACGCTGCAGGTGCAGAAAACACAAAGCATGTTTCTCAGCCTGGGTGTGGCTTAAATAGTCTCTGGGTATCCAGGTGTCTCTGGGCTGAACCACACCCAAAAGACTAGACCGCACATGCAGTTCTGGGAACCGAAATATGTGGGGGCATCCATCTTGTCCTCATCAATGCACTACAAATCCAATCCCCCATGTTATCCTATGGGAGTGAGTGAGTCTGGTGCCACAAGCGCCAAGCCTGACTCCAAGTGGGTCTTTGGAGGGATGGAGAGGCCCTTGAGGGCCATGTAGGTGATCGTGGCCTGTCTCCAACCTGACATCTTGAAGGGCTGGGGACAAGAGGGTCAGGAATCATGACAAATAAAAAAGGCAAAGGGGTCAAGTTGGAGAATCATTCATGATCTCTGCTCCTTGAATGACATTGTAGAGGCCAAATTTCAGGTAATTCCTAACCCTGCAATCATTCTGTGCAGCATCCCAAAACAAGCAACATATTTTACTATTGTAGATTTGAAAAATGCCTTCTTTTCTATACCCCTACACCGAAACTCTCAGTATCTCACTGCATTTACGCATGGCGGAAAGCGGTACAAGCACACAAGATTACCACAAGGGTATTGTGAATCCACTAGTATCTTCAACGGAATACTACATGCAAGTTTAGGAAACATTCAAGTATCCCCCACTATCATTCAACATGTGAACGACTTGCTAGTATGCAGTGAAAACGAGCAACAGTGCCGAAGGGACTCTATCACACTCTTACAGCTGTTAGCATATACGGGATACAAAGTGGATAAAGGCTACATTACAGTGTTGTCTCCAGGAGGTTCTTTATTTGGGCCAATTGATATCCGTCCATGAGAAGAAAATAATACAAGAACGCGCTGCATCAGTGAGCAGTGCTACCCATCCAAAAACTGTCAAAGAAATGCAAATGTTCCTTGGGCTGTGTAATTACTGCAGAGTGTGGGTCCTTGATTACACTGTGTGCACTAGGCCCCTATTGCAAGGCCATAAAGAAGCACAAAAGACCGAAAATAAGATAACATGGACAGAAGACATGTTCACAAGCTTCAAGAAACTGAAAGAGGTTATATCCACTGCTCTGGGATTGGCAACCCCTGACTACACTCAAGAGTTTTACCTGTTCTCTATTTCTAACAGCCAAATGATGACAGCAGTACTCACTCAGAATAGCACTATGGGCCACAAGCATTTGGCCTATTAAAGTGGGGTGCTAGACTAAGTGGTACAGGGCAAATTCCCTTGCGAGCAGGCTCTTGCCGCTGCTGCATTCGCAATAGAAAAGAGTTCCACAATTACCATAGAATGTTCCATAACATTGTACGTGGAGCATGCAGGATTTGCCCTACTAAGACGTACTAAATCAATGTAAACCACAAAGCAGGCATCCGCATATGAGAACATTTTATCCAGCCAAAATATTCACATAGTGCCGTGCAAAAGAGTAAACCCTTCTACTTTCCTTACAGAACTGTGTACGGAGCAAGACCTTGCTAGGCATGACTGTGTAACTTTTGAGGGGAAGGAGGAAGACATACCGAAAACAAAAGATAGCCCACTTGAGGGGGAGTACTTTTCATTGACGGTTCAGCAACTATTGACCAGGGGACAGGCCTGAGACATACGGGTGCAGCAGTTGTTTGCTTAGTGGATGGTGAGTACGAAGCACTGGTACAGAAAAGGCTGCCCATGCATTATTCAGCCCAGGAAATGGAGCTCATAGTGCTTATTGAAGCACTTTTAGTATCTCAGGGCTGTCGGGTGACCATTTATTGTGACTCGGCCTATGTTATGTTATGATATTTTGCACTTATATAGCGCCTTATATACCATTGCTATGGTCTGAAGGTGCTGGTAGGTTGAACGCCCTTGGGAACTGAAGTTCAGATCAGTAGAGAGAGTAGAGAGAGTCAAAGGTGCATGTGAGCACCAGGTATGTGTGCAGCTCATGCAGTATTCGTGTAATAGCTGCTTCTTAGCGGTAGGTGTGGTGTTTGAGAGATCAGGAGAATATGTTTGTTCTGGCAGGTTTATCCAGAAAGGCTGCGGCTGCGTTAGGCCTGAGGAGAACGCCTGGCTAGGGGGGGTGAAACCAGCAGTGTTTACTTAGAATGATGTGGAGTAAGCGGCGGATGTTGGTATGAGAACAGTTATACCGAATGGTGTCATAGTATCTCTGTGTTCTAGTTGAGTGGTGATGTAAAGGAGAGAGTAAGCGTGGTGGTGTGATATGATGGGTTATATTCTCTTTCAACGTTCTCTGCATTCCAAACCATATTATGTATGCCCCGCATGCTCTAGTCTGACCCGTGCATGCGCTCTTGTCCGCCCCATGAATGCGCTCTTGTCCGCACCACGCATGCCCTCTTGTCCACCCCATGCATGCACTCTTGTCTGCCCCACGCATGCACTCTTGTCTGCCCCACGCATGCACTCTTGTCTGCTCCACGCATGTACTCTTGTCTGCCCCAAGTATTCATTCCTGTCTGCCTCATGCTCTAAGCATTCAGTAGCTCAACGTATTCATCCATTCTATGCACTCACCAGTACTGGATGCATCTGTGCTCGTTCGTTCTACGTACTCGTCTGCTCTACGCAACATGTCAGTTCACTCAGGCCCTTCGATCGCTCCAGGCACTCGTTCGCTCCAGGTACTCATTCGCTTTATGCCCTCACGCGTACTATGCATTCACCTGTTTTACGTGCTCACCCTCTCCACGCACTCACCCCCTCTATGCATTCGTCCCCTCTATGTATTTGTACGCTCCACGTACTTGACCGCTACACGCACTTGTCCGCTCCACGCACGTGTCCCCTCTCCGCACTCATCCCCTCTCCGCACTCTTCCCCTCTCTGCACTCATCCGTTTTAGGCACTCGTGTTTTTCATGCATCCAACAGTAATATCCTGTTCTATATATTCATCTCTACATTCATCTGTTCTATACCGTCATCTGCTCTGCATATTCATCCTCTTCATATACTCCTTTGTTCTATACATTCATCCGTTCAATACACCCATCCGCTCCATACACACATCCACTCCATACACCCATCCGCTCCAGATACCCATCCGCTCCATACACCCATCCGCTCCATACACCCATCTGCTCCACACACCCATCCGCTCCATACACCCATACGCACCATACACCCATCCGCACCATACACCCATCCACTCCATACACTCATCCGCTCCATACAATCATCCTCTCCATACACTCATCCGCTCCATACACTCATCTGCTCCGTACACTCATCCACTCGGTGCACTCATCCGCTCCATACACTCATCCGCTCCGTACACTCATCCGCTCCGAACACTCATCCGCTCCATACACTCATCCGCTCCATATACTCATCCGCTCCCTACACTTATCAGTTCCATATACTCATCCACTCCATACACTTATGATGTGCTCTATACACTCATCCGTTCTATACATTCGCCAGGTCTGTATATTCATCTGCTCCAATGATCTATACACTCTCTGCACTTCCGTATTAATCCGCTATTCATACTTGTGGGCTCTACATACTCATCCGCTCCACATACTCATCTGTTCTACACACTCTTCCGGTTTACGCTTATCCGTTCTGCACATTCATCTGGTTTGTGAATTCCTGCATTCTACTCACTTCTCTGAAATGTACGCACTCATCCGCGCTACTCACTTACCCCCTCTCTGCACTCACCCCCTCTACGCACTCACCCCCTCTACGCACTCACCCCCTCCATGCACTCATCCCCTCTCCGCACTCATCCGCTTTAAGCACTCGTGTTTTTCACACATCCAACAGCAATATCCTGTTCTATAAATTCATCTCATACACTCATCTGTTCTATACCTTCATCGGCTCTGCGCACTCATCCTCTCCATATTCTCATCTGCTCCATACACCCATGCACTGCATACACCCATGCGCTCCATACACCCATGCGCTCCATACACCCATGCTCTCCATACACCCATCAGCTCCATACACTCATCCGCTCCATATACACCTCCGCTCCATATACACCTCCGCTCCATACACACATCCGCTTCATACACACATCCGCCCCATACACACATCCATCCTATACACTCATCCTCCATATACACTCATCCGCCCTATACACTCATGTGCTCTATACACCCATCCGTTCTATACATTCGCCAGGTCTGTACATTCATCTGCTCTGGCAATCTACACACTCACCGTACTTCTGTATTCATCCGCTATCCACACTCGTGCGCTCTAAATACTCATCCGCTCCATATACTCATCTGTTCTACACACTCATCTGGATTACGCTCATCTGTTCTGCACATTCATCAGGCTTATGCATTCCTGCGTTCTACTCGCTTGTCTGTATTTACGCACTCATCTGCGCTACACGCTCGTCTGCTCTACATACTCATCCGTTGAACATGTTTATCCATTCTATGCACTCATCCGATCTACTTATTCATTCGATTTCCATACTTATTCGAACTATATAGTTGTCTGTTCTTCCATTCATGCATTCTTCCACTCAGCACATTCATCTGTTCCACCTGCTTCATCCATTCTAACTATTTCATCCACACCATTCACTGCTTTCACTCCACATGCATTCTATCTATTTTAGGAGTTTAATTCTCGTTACTGATTCCGTATGATTTACTCTTATTAACCATTTCACTGCTTTGATCTACTTTATTCGTTTAATTCTGTTTGTCCTTCTAGTTTATATTAGGGGTTATTAGCTGTCAATTTCTTGCATCAGGTAGTTTGTTGGATTGGTGTCATTGAGATTCTGTGAGTCTGTTTGGGTTAGTTTGGTACCGGTTGGTTTTAGGGGAAGAGCCAGGTTTTCAGCAGTTTGCGGAAAGACGCTAAATCCTCAGTTAGGCGGATGTGGGGTGGGCGTGAGTTCCACAGCGTGGGGGCCAAGGTTGAGAATGATGACCCTCCTAACCTGACTGAGTTTGTCTTAGGTATGACTAGGAGGCCGGCTGAGCTTGATTTTAGGGTGCGAGGGGGGTGGTAGGGTTTTAGCTTGTCTTGAAGATATTGAGGTCCGGTTTTATGCAGTGCTCGATGGGAGATGCATAAGGTTTTGAAGGTCACCCTTCGGGCTACTGAAAGCCAGTGCAGCGTCTTAAGAGCTGGGGAGATGTGGTCTCTCGGGCTGCTCGCAAGTAGCAATTTGGCAGCCGCATTTTGTGCCCTTTGGAGTTTATTCAGTTGGTACGTGTGGACTCCGAGGTATAGGCAGTTTGTGTAGTGCAGTCTTGATATAACGATTGATTCGACTGCGGAGAGTCTGTTGGGAAAGGAGAGATATGGAAAGATGCGCCTAAGGGTTTTAAGGTGAGTTGGAGGGGGTCGGTGAGTTGCCCATGGCGGATGGCCAGGGTAGCGGGTGCGGAAGAAGTTCTGAGTTGCCACATATCATGATTTCCGTTTTGGAGGGGTTCAACAAGAGGTGGCTTTGGGACATCCAGAGTTCTATGTCAAGGAGGCAGGAGGCCAGGTCAGGTCGGGAGTTGGGTTTTGAGTTCAGGAGTTTTAGAATTAGTTGAGTGTCGTCAGCGTAGTTGTAGCACAGGATGTTGTGTGAACGAATTATCGGTGGGAGGGTGATCAAGTAGAGATTGAATAGGAGGGCGGATAGGCATGCTCCTTGTGGGACTCCTGTGTCGACTGGTCTGGCTTGGGAGGTATAAGTGGAGAGTGTTGTTATTTGGTACCTATCTTTGAGAAATGAAGCTATCCAATTAAGAGCGGTTCCACGGATTCCTAGGGAGTGGAGGCGGTCTAGGAGGATTGAGTGATTGATTGTGTCAAAGGCGGAGGATAAGGATTAGTGCGGCGCATCCCGCGGCATCTGCTGTCATTTTAAGGTCATCCCAGATTGAGGTTAGGGTGGTTTCTGTTCCGTGACGGGCTCTGAAACCTGATTGTGCGGGATCAAGGAGGTTGTTGGCTTCGACAAAGGCATTTAGTTGGGAGTAGGCGGTTCGGTCAATGAGTTTGGCAAGGAATCTGGTGTTTGAGATCAGGCGGTAGTTTTTGGGCTCGAGAGGGTCGAGCAAAGGTTTTTTAATTAGAGGTTTGACATGAACCGTTTTGAATGCGTCGGGAAAGATACCAGAGGATAAGGAGGCATTTATGATGGATCTTGCGTGTTCTCCTGCGCAGGTGGAAGCGAACATTTCTTTGAGGGTTGTGGCTGGGCAAGGGTCCAGCAGAGAGCCAGATGGTTTGCGGGTGGATAGAAGTTTGAGAAATTGCTCTGGAGATATTGGACTAAAGGATTCGAACGTTGGTTGTGTAGTGGTCGCAGCCGATGGATTGGGTGGTATGGGGGGAGTATTGTCTGGTGGGTGTAAGAGAGCTAGTTTGGTGGCTAGAGTATTTGTTCTTTCGAGAGCTGTGGTGTAAAAGTGGAGGGAGAGTGAGTCGCACAGTGATTGGGGGTGGGTCGGGATGGTCGTGGTGCAAGTGGGTTTGGAGAATTTGGAGATGATTTTGTGGAGTTGTTTGCTGGGATTTTTGCAGTTTAGGATTCGGGAGTTGTAGTGGGCTTTTTTTGCTTTCCGGATTTCGGCCTTGTACTGATAGAGGTGTCGGGCCAAGGTGACCTTGCTCTCCTGGGTTTTGTTATTCTGCCATTTGCATTCTAGGTATTTATATAGTTGTTTAGTGGTCTTCAGTTCCGGAGCGAACCATCTGGGGAAAAGGCCAAGGCGTGTTGATGGTTTGCAGGAGGGTGTGAGCCGCATCAGATATGCGTTGAGCCACGAGTCGAAGGTGTCAGGGGTTAGTTGTTTATTGAGTTGGCAGGTAGGTGGTGGAGACTGGAGGAGGGCGTCGGCCAGGTCTGGCCCGATTATTAGTTTTTTTAAGCATTTGCGTAGATTTGGAGGTTCGGATTCGAGTACAGGGAGGGGGTCAGGTGAGTGAATGGTGAAAGAGAGAATGAAGTGATCGGACCAGATGATAGGGGTGGGTGGGTTTAAATTAATCCGGGTGTTGGAGCTAAAGATGGCATCAAGAGTGTGTCCTTTATAGTGAGTCGGGCCATTTATGTGGGGTTGGAGGTTCATCGCGTCTAAACCGTCAACCAGAGAGTGTGTCATAGGGTTGGTGGGGATATCGAGCCATATGTTGAAGTCTCCAAGAAGGGTGAGATTGGGATGGTTTAGTTGAAGGGTAGCAATAGAGTCACAGAGGTTGTTTGCGAATTGTCTATCGTAGCCAGGGGGTCTGTAGATAATTAGGAAGCTATGTGAGAGCGACGGGGAGAGGGATAGTTTAATGAGGAGAGATTCGCAGGAAGGAATGGAAGGTTGGTTTTCGATGATTGAGGCGCAGAAGAGAGACTTGAAGACGAATGCTACTCCCCCTCCTCTAGCAGGACGGTTCAGTGGGATGAGGGAGTAGTCAGGGGAGAAGGCTTCATTGGCGATTGGGGTGAAGTCGTCAGAGAACCAGGTTTCGGTGATGAAAACCAGGTCTGGTTTGTCAGAGGCGAGGAGGTCAAAGATGCAGTGTCTGTTTTTTGCTACGGATCGGGCATTAAATAGGATGCAGTTCACATCGGCAGGCGAGGATGGTCTCGGAGCTGGAGCGGAAGGGGGTGGTGGCGGAGAGAGTGTAGGCTGGAGAGGGAGCTGGGTAGTGTCGGTGATGCTTGTTGGGAATAGTGGGCACGCTGACAAATGGGTGCGCTTTGGGCAGGATTGGGTGATTGCGTGTGTTAGGATGATCGGGTTTGGCTCGGGGGATTTGAAGGTGGGTTCTGGGCGGTTAGGAGTTTCAGTTGCAGTTGATGAGAAGTCGAGGGAGAGGGGTTTCAGGAAGGGTTAAGCCATGGGGGAAGGAGGTGATTGGGGGAAAGAGGAGGTGGGTCGAGACAGGGGAGGCGAAGAGTGTTGAGAGATTGAGGGGGACCAGGTACGTTTCCTCTTTAGTTTCTTTGTTGCGATTGGAGTGTGAGAGAGGGTAGGGGGGTTAGAGGGGGAGATGGATGCGGCTTCGGTTCTTGCTAAGGCTAGGTGTGCAGTTTTTAGGGAGGGGAAAGGGTGTGGTCGGTGGTGGAAGGTGGCGGGGGTTTGAGGGCAAGGCGGGGGTTGGATGGTTGCAGAGCGGGATGTCCCTGGTATGATAGTGAGAGGAGCGGGCATGGTTATACTTGGCTGGTCAGTGGTGGGATTCAGGGGAGGAGTAGTTTTAGGGTGGATGTTTGCAGGATGGGATGACCCGGTATGATAGTGAGGGGAGCGAGCATGGTTATCCTTGGCTGGTCAGTGGTGGGGTTCGGGGGAGGAGTGGTTTTAGGGTGGTTGGCACGCCATCTTGCCCCTCTGGCTTGGTGTTTGGAGAGGGGAATGGTAGGGAATGTGAAGGAGGTTGGGTTGATTTGAGTAGGGCGGGTGGGACGGGAGGGAAGGCAGATCGGGTAGTGGGGGCGGTCCATGGTGCTCGTTTCCAACAAACTTTGGTGGAGTAGGTGCACTCATGCTTAGCTGTTAGGTATCATTTCAAGTGCGATTTATAGTTTATTGGACTTTATAAATTCAGTGATATCACTGGCTGCGAGTGGCTATAATCAGCTTTCACAGAGAAGCTATTGGGCACACTTCTATAATCTGCTTTCACAGAGGGTATTGGGCCCACTTCTATAATCTGTTTTCACAGAGGGTATTGGGCACACTTCTATAATCTGTTTTCACAGAGGGTATTGGGGATTCTTCTAAATGCAACTTTCACTGGGAGGCTACTGGGCACACTTCTAAATTCAACTGTCACAGAAGGGCTATTGGGCACATTTCCGTTTGCAACTTTCCAGAGAGGCTATTGGGCACACTTCTATAGTCAACTTTCACAGAGAGGTTGTTGGGCACACTTCTATAGTCAACTTTCACAGAGAGGCTATTGAGCACACTTCTAAATGCAACTTTCACAGAGAGGTTATTGGGCACACTTCTAAATTCAATTTTCACAGTGAGGCTATTGGACGCACTTCTAGATTCAACTGTCACAGAAGGGCTACTGGGCACATTTCTGATTGCACTTTCCAGGGTGGCTGTTAGGCACTCTTCTAAATGCAATTTTCACGGGGAGGCTAATTGGGCACACTTCTAGATGCAACTTTCACAGGGAGGCTATTGGCACATTTCTATAGTCAACTTTCATAGAGGATATTGGGGACACTTTATAAATGCAAATTTTCACAGCGAGGCTGTTGGGCACACTTCTAAATGCAACTTTCACAGTGAAGCTATTGGTCACACTCCTAAGTTCAACTGTCACGGAAGGGCTATTGAGCACACTTCTATAGGCAACATTCACAGTGGAATTGGGGACACTTCTAAATGCAACTTTCACAGCAAGGCTGTTGGGCACACTTCTAAGTGCAACTTTCACAGAGGATATTGGGCACACTTCTAAGTGTAGCTTTCACAGAGAGGCTATTGGGCACACTTCTAAATGCAGCTTTCACAGAGCATCTATTGGGCACACTTCTAACTGCAAGTTTCACAGAGATGCTATTGGTCACACTTCTAGATTCAACTTTCACAGGGAGGCTATGGGCATACTTTTAAATTCAACTACTAAATTCAATTTTCGCAGAGGGGAAAATGGGACACTACTAGATTCAACTTTGTATAGAGAGGCTATTGGGCACACTTCTAAAATCAGCTTTTACAGGGAGTCGATTGGGCACACATTTAAATTTAACTACTAAATTCAACTTTCACAGAGGGGCAAATGGGCACTACTAGATTCAACTTTGTATAGAGAGGCTATTGGGCACACTTCTAAAATCAGCTTTCACAGAGAGTCTATTGGGCCCATTCCTAAATTCAGCTTTCACAGAGAGTCTATTGGGCACACTTTTAAATTCAATTACTGAATTCAGCTTTCACAGAGAGGCTATTGGGCACACTTCTGAATTCAGCTTTCATAGAGAGCCTATTGGGCACACTTCTAAATCAGCTTTCACAGAGAGTGTATTGGGCACACTTCTACATTCAGCTTTCACAGAGAGTCTATTGGGCACACTTCTAAATTCAGCTTTCACAGAGAGTCTATTGGGCACACTTCTAAATTCAGCTTTCGCATAGAGTCTATTGGGCACACTTCTAAATGCAACTTTCACAGAGGGGCAAATGGGAAACTACTAGATTCAACTTTGTATAGAGAGGCTATTGGTCACACTTCTAGATTCAACTTTCATAGAAAGGCTATTGGGCACACTTTTAAATTCAACTACTAAATTCAACTTTCACAGAGGGGCAAATGGGACACTACTAGATTCAACTTTGTATAGAGAGGCTATTTGGCACACTTCTACAATTAGCTTTCGCAGAGAGTCTATTGGGCACACTTTTAAATTCAACTAGTAAATTCAACTTTCACCGAGGGGCAAATGGGACACTACTAGATTCAACTTTGTATAGAGAGGCTATTGGGCACACTTCTAAAAGCAGCTTTCACAGAGAGTCTCTTGGGCACATTTTTAAATTCAACTACTAAATTCAACTTTCACAGAGAGGCTATTGGGCACACTTCAAATATGTGACAATAACAGTTAATTCTGGGCTTACAAGGTGGAAAAGGAGGGGAAGCAAGAGGGCTGACGGGTCCCCGGTTCAACATGAAGCATTATTGGATAAACTGATTGCCCTTTCCGAGAGCTCCATGACGGCGCTGGTTAAATGTACCGCCCAGACCAATGACACAGACCAAGTTTCACTTGGCAACGCTGCTGTAAATGCGTTGGCCAAACAGGCCACTTACCTTCCAGTGTCTAACATCTCTGAGTATCCAGTAATAGCATGGGGATGAGAGCATTGACAACACCATACACTACACTTCCAATAGCACAAATGATTGAAATGCAACGGTGCGCACCACAGGAGGAGAAGGAGGCATGGCCGAAAGAGGGTGTACACAATCCCCCATAGATTTGTTGAGGTGACAAGGAAGTATGGGTAAAGTTGTTATGTTACATGAGCTGTTGGTGGTCAACTTTGAGCAGTTGCATTATCCGTCTCATTTTTCAAAACAAAATATTGCTGCAAATATACAGTAGGAGTGGTTTGTCCCCAATCTGCAGGAAATTCATACTAAAATGGAGATACATTGCATCACATGCCAGACCTACAGTACTGGCCACGCCCTTCAAATGATACGAGGTGCACTGCCTCACACTACTGGGACGTTCCGGGATCTCCACATAAACTACGTTGATGCGGGTGAGAGGTACAATGGGAGTAGGTATATTATCGTTGGGGTGTGTCCCTTCTTCCGGTGGGTTAAGATAGGTCTTTGTGCACATCCAGCTGCTAAATGCACTGCCACATTTTTTGTAAGAGAGGTGTTTCCTCAATGGGGTGTTTGCGATGTGCTGCAGTCAGACAATGGCACCCATTTCTTTAATAAACGTTTTAAAGAAGTGACCACGTTCCTGGGCTTCAAGCATCCGATGTGTACAATTTACTACCCCCAGGCCAACGGATTCATAGAGAGGATCAATGGATTGATGAAGGCCAAATTATCTTAGTTATGTGGCACCCTGCAACAAAATTGGGTGCATTGTCTCGCTCTTGCTCTATTCAGTTTGTGCACACAGCCCATGAGGTGGTGACAGGCTGGCGTACACCTTTATCGCCCACAAGACAGGCCTCTGATGCTCAGAGGGGAGCATCTGTTCTGGTTGAGGAATTTAAGGATTAATTAACTGTTTTCACTAGATCAATTACATTTATTTCTCAACAGATTGCACCATAGCGATATGAAGAAACTGCCAGCGCTCCATCTGCTTCAACGACATCACAGCCACTTCTGTTATTCCCTAGTGATCTTGTGTTCGTTAGGAACTTCATACACAGGTGGAGTGAACCAAGGTACAACGGGCCTTTTGCTGTTGTATATGCCACTCTGTTTGCGGTGAAGGTCTGGGAGCTGTGATATTGGGTCCAATTTTCAGATGTCTGAAGGGCTCTGAATGCTGCACATACAACGGACAGCCAGACAGTAGTACCTGACTAATATCTACTGTAAGGTTAGCATTAATTTGCAAAGGTATTCACCAGATGTACATATGTATATGAATTACATATAGAATTTCAAGAATTTGTTATTTTTATTGAATGACATTTTGATTTACCTTTTTGTTTTATGCACTTGTATATTTCTATTATTTCAGACAAATTGTCTTCTTCTCTTTCTCTTCATCTCATAAAGTGAGTACAATTACCTGATGATGCACCTGTTGCTATTTCATGACATGAAGCTAAACACAGATTTGGTAATGCTGGGCTTTTCTCTATTTATTTGTGTGTGGTGCATTTCACAATGAAAATCTTTTGTATTTTTAAGTTTGGTTAGGGCTATATTTGCTGTGTAATGTTATATGGGTATACCATATAAAAGGGGGTGGATACCCGAGGGAGGTCTAACAGGGGTGGGTGTACATATCAGAATTGGGGCAATAACACTCTCACACACCAATAAATGGAACTGTGATGAAACAAAAAATAAATATGAATATATCACCAGATGCAAAGTTATACCATATACAAGCCTATAAAAACGTTTTAAAAGACAAACTAAGAAAAATTACGCTGAATGTCAAGGATAAGGTTTTGACATGATAGAGGAAGTGCATCATCCAGAGAAGAGTAACAGTTGGTACGCAGACATGAGCTCGGTGGGGATAAAGTGGGTAAATGGGAGTTGCTATATTTACTCCTGAATACCACACACATCGGGAGTCCGCAAGGTACTAATACCACAAGAGGTTCCACTTTTGGATGCTCAATTTCTATGTAGGTTGCAAAGCACGTTTCAAGCTCACAGCATACACCTTGTGATGATGGATCCAGGTGTAGAGCAAGGTGCCAGTAATGCCAGAAGCCTGTAGTGCTTGCAAAGACCACACATGCAGTTAGAAGGAGTGAGATTTGTGGCCAATCAGTGGGAAGAGACTGTAATAAGCTGTATGGCAGGGGGACATATCGGACACAGAATAAAAGTGATTTCAAGGGTAAACGAAGCATGTCAAGAGTACTGGGGGAAGCACATGGCAAATCTAAGTGAAGGTGCAGAAACAAGAGGAATATCAACTGTGCTTCTATGATGCAGGCAATGTCTCTATGGGACCCATGACAAGTGCAATGTGACAATAAACATCCCAGATCTCAAGAAAGGAACAGCAGCAGTGATGGACATGTACTGGGTCTGTGACCAGCAAGCGTTTCTGCACCTCCCACCATCATGGAGGGGCATATGCTCGCTGACCACGTTGCACTTGGCTCTCCTTGTGGGCCCTGAAGCACACCTACTTATGAGACCAAGGTGCTTGGTTACCCCCATGCTATGCCAGGTCCTACCACCTCTACATCCCCACTACAGCCCCCTGTTTATCAGGTTCGTGCCAGGAAAAAAGGAAAACATACTTTTGAAGAGGAAGTGTTTTCTGTCAAAAAGTCAGCTGAATTGCTTAAAGAAATACCTGATCAATATAGACTGTACAATAAAGAAGAGGCATTTTTGGCTTCTTTTTTACTACCATTCGTATAAACAGTGGCCAACGCCAAATGGCTGCAGTTAGGTGGGAGCTGATACAACTGGCGAACGATACTGAACAGGATTTAATGCAATCAAGGTTGAACTGAGAGCCATCCGGTTAATGATACTGCAGAACTGGTATGTGCTTCATCTACTTACAGCCATGTAAGGGGGCGTTTGAAAAAAAATAGGAGAGTTCTGCTGTACTTACACACCTCTGAACGATGATGCAAATAGGTCTCTCATGCAGATGGGCCGTGCAGCCTCGCGGAGGACATATGCAGAAGGAAGCAGGGATTCATACGAAAGATCGGTTCGATGACCTTTTCTCATAGGCACCGTGATGTATGGGAGCAATTGTGGCGATATTGGTGCCTGTGGTGGTGTTCATACTGGTGATCTTCTGCACTTGCCAGCTGGGACTTTGATGCTGTGCTAAAGCAATCCTTAATAGTGTGATGATGATGGTTTAAATTGGGTAAGCAGTGCACCTCGTGGTACAAAAGAAGGACATTTACAAACAGATGACCCAAATATGCCCCGCATTGGTGAGAGTAGAGCAAAGAATTGACCCCCCTGGAACAGTCACTACGGCCCCACGAGATCCTGAAAACTATGAGGAGCACGCGGTTGATTTAGAAGATGGTGGCTGCATATATCTTACTACCCCAGAGCAGTATGCCCAAATGGGGGAAAGTTTGTGCTCGGTATGTAGAGTGTGGGTGCCCAAGAAAGGAACATGGAGGTATAAGGAGGCTGAGAGGTTTTCAAGGGAGTTTGTTAATATCGAATTAAAGAAAGGGGGGATTTTGGGGGCAGAGACGGAAGTCCCAGGCCCCTCAGCGATTCAGAATGAGGCAATTGTAGAAGAAGATTGTGCAGGGGAGCTGGGAGAATGGGGGTGGGAGGGGAACACCCTTAGCAGCTGGAGTAGAGTGGAAATGTAGTTAATTCTGGTATTAGTAACATGTGTGTGAGGAAAATCAATTTTAGAAGTTAGATGCCATCTGATAGCCCTGCAGAAGGATAATTTTGTGAACATACACAGTTCTTTATTGTGTCTTATCATTAGTTCATATAATCCAGAAGGAAGGTGCCCTGCAAGGCCAAGAGAGGAGCGGAAGGGGTCTTTTAAAGAACTATCCCACGAGCAGGAGAATAGGGATATAGGTGTTCACTGAGTCCAGATCTCTACGTTATAGAGGCCTGGGATCCCTAAGCCCCAGACACCCACATGTGAGTGCACTGGCCAGCCCAAGACCTCCGGCCATAAACCTGCAAAGTGGCCGATTGATCAGGAAAATCAGAGTGGTGACGGGCTGCCACCACCATCAGTTCATGTGCTTTGTGATGAAAAGCGCCAGGGGAGAGGATAACACATTTAAACTGTTGGGGGGAAAGTTGTGGAGACACCAACATGTCTGGGACTGGAATGGGGGTTTATGTAGGTCTGAGAAGTTATCATGACCTGCAAATTATCCGCCTCACTCATGTCCTTGGTACCATGTGCACTGCAGAAGCTATGAAATAATGAACTGTGCAACTAAATTGCAAATTAGAGCCTTTGTACCCGATGACAGAAGAGGAAGATCCCCATGTGGAAGAAGATGGACAGAAGCTGCTGGGACCAATCACCTGGCATCCCGTATGGAGCACGCTATATGTGTATAGGGTTGCACCAACCAGCTACCTGGATTTGTACCCTATGTCACTTGTGACACTGTATACCTTTATAGCCTACTGTTGATACTGTTTTCGCCAGAGAGCTCTGTGGCAGCAGAGTTCTTTTCTGGCCCATACTTGTATTTTGTGAGATTTAGCCTTGTTCTCCTTGCAAGAGGTGTGCCTGGTCTTATTCCCTAGTGGGTGCCATTTTTTCTGGTGTGGTCGTTGAGGGGTTACTTTAGAATGCCCTTGATCTAAGAGTTAAGAGCAGAAAGGAAGAAGTACTAGATTCACCTGCACCTGCTCACCAACTGCAAAGGAAAAGGGCTGGATGGCTGCTGAAGTAGGGACAAAGGGTGGCAAAACAGAAAGGCATCAACAGTTTAAAGTGATTACAGGTGGGCGGGGCTTAGGCCACGTGACCTAGATCCACTTGCACCTGCTCACCAACTGATTGATTGATGGGGAAATGCTTCATATCAGAGTTCACCAGACGCCAGCGGTGCCAAAGAACACTATGAATGATCGACGACTTCACAGTTTGGTTGTCAAAGAATTTACCATTTCATATGAATATTTTTCTTTGAAATTGTTTTAAATCATGTTCACATCCCGCAACACCTGTGCTATACGCACCTTTGTTCTCTACCTGCCAACATTACAGCCTTAGGCATTACCCATTGATTGGCAAGTTAACTACAGCTCAGACGAACCTCCCAACGCCCTTAAAACCTCCTATGTATGTGTCAATATATATGGATATGGTGGATGGCTAAACTTTTGCATATATGCAAGAAAATTGCATGCTTTAATTCATGGTGCAAAATGGGCAATCACCACCAGCCATTGACTAGTGATAGTTGACTCTTGTCGAGCAAGAAATTGAGTGCTGTTTGTGTCTGTAGAATTGAGGTGGTGAGTGACTTTATATGGCTTGCGAGTAGCTTGCAACTTGAAATTTGCCCCCCAGCTTTTAATTGTTACCCACTTCTCAGAGTCTAAGGGCCCGATTAATGAAAATGTGTACAGAAATCCTGCAAGGGCCGCTCGCTGAGGAGGACACTGTGCGAGCCTGTGTGCCAAATAAAAAATGCACGCCCGCATATTCATGGAATTTACTGCGAAAAGTAACTGTATTCACAAGTCGCACCCGGAACACCCCCGACAAACCCATATGCAAAGCATCAAAACCCAGAACAGCTACCTTTTTGTGCTTTCCCCGAAAGCTAATACACGCGAACTTCAAAAACTGCCTGGGGTCCCAGCAAGCAGGCCTGCATTTGCGTTGCCGGCACCCCGACAACATGCATATGAAAAATCGTAGCTCGTTCTAAAGTCGTAAAATCTGCGTGCGAACCCCCGTAAGCCATTCCTGCACCCCACTACACTGCTTACATGCACCCCTAAGTTAGATCAGAATCGCGGTTGCGTACATGCACCCCTAAATCCGACATGCAAAGACACCTCCATGCTGCGAATCCTATGCGCAAGTGTACTTATGCCTGCCTTTGGGTGGCGTAGTGATGGAGGGATTTGCGTGGCCATTCCTATGACGAGAGGCTGCACAGGTGTTTTCATCAATAAGTGTCGTTTGGTGCAAATGTGGACATACGAGGGACTGCCTGCGGGCTGTCCTTCATAACGCCAATTTTTTTTAATGTTTGTCCCCATTTTCTGAGTTCTGGCCCCTTCCCAGCCCTCTTTGCAAGCCACACCCACGCGTGGTGTCTCACGCAAGGTGCTCGACGGCTCGCACAGACGCTGTAGGCCTGCGCAAACTCCATGGAAGTCCTAAGAAAGTCCTGCGCAGTCGGTTCCATCGACAAATGCGGATTTGCATGCAGTTTGGCACGCAAGCCCCCTATTTCCCACGCAAATAATTCCATGAATCAGGGCCTAAACCTTGTAATGGAAAAACGCTCAGGTTATGATATGATATGATATGATATGATATGATATGATATGATATATGATAGTTTATTTATATAGCGCCTATACACAATGTGTTTCAAAGCGCTTCAAGGCAAGGGAGGGAACAAGGGAAAATACAACAACATCCTTACAGGCTATGAACAGTAAGGATGTGAAATTAACTATCATACTCGGTCTGACGACATTTCAGATAGTGCAAGTGCTAAAACATAGATAAGGAAGGGAGGGGGAGAGTGGGAAGGAAATGGAAACACACAGGCGACTAGCGTACTAGGCCTGACAACATTTCTGGTAGAGCCGAAGGAAAACAAAAGGTGAGGGAGAGGGGTGCAGAAAGGGAGGGGAGGAACAAAACAAGTGACTATCGTACTAGGCCTGACAACGTTTCAGAAGGTGCTGGAGGGAAGGGGGCAACAGTAAGGGGATAGGGGAGCGGCAGATGAGGTTGCTATCATAGTAGGTGCATGGTCAATTCTGATAGAGTAAGTGCATAGAAGAAAGTAAGGGGAGGAGGGGAGGAGATAGGAAAAGGGAGAGGGGAGGGGAGTAGAGAACAGAGAGTAAGCAGTCAAAAAGAGTGGAGAAGCAAGAGAGGAGAGTGAATACAATTGCAGAAGTCAGTAGTAACACATAATGTTGCAAGCCAGGATACAAGATGAAGATGGAACAGCACGATTCAGGGCCACCATGAGTACAAGATGCAAAGGAAGTCCAGCATGAGAGTTGAGAAAGGGTGACACACCGTGAATCAATGAAGTCCATAAAAATAAAATCCAGCATTGGCCACAAGACGGTGATGGTGAAACCAGAAAGTATCAGGACAGACTCCTGTGTGCAGGAAGTGGAGGGGGTACACAAGGGAATAACACGGGGGTCCAGAGAGGATGGGGATGGCCTGTTGGGACAGAGGGTGTAAACACATGTTGGCGCATGCTTACCTGCTGTTTTAGCAGGGCATCGGACCCTGGATCCTCCTGGTCCGAACAGGTCCAAACAGCAATAGCCCTTTTCTTTGACTGCCCTTCACTTTGGACGGCCGGGCGAGAGACGCCCTTCATCTAAGAGTTAAGAGCAGGAAGGAAGAGGCAGGGCAAAAAAGATGGCCCGGGCTTAGGCCAGGTGACCTAGATCCACTTACACCTGCTCCCCAGCTGCAAGAACAGTTTCTCCCCAGAGAACAGGTTCAGTTACAAACGATATTTCGTTTTCTCCAGATGTGTTCCCTCTCTTCTTTCCAATTGTATTAATGTGTTATTGTGAAAGATCAACCAAATGTGCTTTCCCCAACTGTAAAACAATTTGTTTTCTGAAACTGACACTTGTGGTTTTATCATAGAATTTCTTTGAAATTGTTTTTTTTTTGTTTCATAATTGGGGCTTAACGTAATGTTTTGGCAGTTTTGGCACCGACCTCCTTCCTAACAGTAAGCAATGAAAGACACTTAAATGAATTCTAACATGCAGTGACCATAAGGGACTTGAAGATGCCCATAAATTCATAAAAAACATAAAACCACCGAAAAGCAAAAATATCTCATAGGCTGACATGTTAACCGTAATTAATGTACAGCACATGGAAAACACCCCCTGCAATGTGACTCTGAAGACAGGATTGTGGGAAAAACCCTTTAAAATATGTGTTTGCTTTCCTAAGAGATCAGTGGGGTGGCGCTCAGCATTCTCAGAACAATCCTGCCTGCCATCAGTCAAAAAAGACACGTTTTAATACTTAAAATTCCACTGCACACATTGCCACGGGCCGCAATCACATTGTACATTGCAAAACCAAATCAATGTTTACCCCCTGCACAATCGACTGCATGAATTGCTCATTTTGGCGTTATCTGCCAAGGCACAGCGTGCTGCTGATTTGACTCATGTTTACTTCCGCTATTTGAATAATCAGCATCCGTAGAGCTAGCGATGACGAGAACCTTGGGAAATAATTATAGATTGCAATAATTCAATGTTTCAATGCTTTTGTGATTGTCTACCCTAAAGAAGAACAGCGGAATACATTAATAAAAATAACAAAATTAAAAGATGTCTGTGTATTTTTTGGCTATAACCTGTTTTTTTGTTTCGTTCGAACTCAAGCCTTTCAACTTTGATATTAAAACGTGTGCAACTTTTTTTCCTGTCTAGTTTGCATCTGCATACTTGAAAGATATGCCTGCAGGTGGTTTCGTGGTATCATACTTTGAATGCGCCCAGCTGAAGCAAGCAAAAATGCATGCCAAACAAAACTGTATCACCCTATCCCTGGGTGCTGTATTGGGAGGGTGTCTACTTGTAGCCCTTGTGCAGTCATTCACTCATTCGGCATCTAGTGATTTCTATTGAAAGCGTTTGAAATGCATAAATCACAAATAGGCTTTAAGGAAATCCAAAAGCGGTTCCACTATGGTGTCAGCTGTCAACAGCTGATGTGCAACAAAAGGTTGCTTTTATTTATATCTGATCTACATTATAGGTCATTGCGATCGCCCCGCCATACGTTATAATTATCACCAAACATCCAGATAACACATGGAGCTGCTGCGTGGCTTGTCGTCAGAGAATTGCTCATTCAGTTTATCAGGTCATATTTGAAAGAGAACAAAGGTGATACAACTCGTTAGCCCTCAAGACAAAGGTGGTACCTTGGAAGGATAGGAGAGCATTTCAGTCCAGAAGTCTGTTCCCCACTTGAGTCTGTTGCCCTTTCGAAATAGGTGCAGAACTGTTTTGGAGAACAGACGCCAGTACGGTTTTGCACTTATCTTGATGGAACAACAGACTCCAAAACAGTTCTGCAGACTCCAAAACAGTTCTGCACTTACCTTGATGGGACAACACAATCCAACATAGTTCTGCACTTATCTCGATGGGAAAACACACTTCACTACATGTCTGCACTTATTTTGATGGAAACAGACTCCAGTACAGTTTTGCATTTATCTTGATGGGACAACACACTCCAATACAGTTCTGCAATTATCTCAATGGGAGAACACAAGCCAATGCAGTTTTGCATTTATCTCGATGGGACAACAGGCTTCAATACAGCTGTGCACTTATCTTAATGGGACAACAGACTCGAATACTGTGCTGCACATTTCTCAATGGGACTACACACTCCAATGTAATGTTGCACAGGTCTCCACTGGACCAAACACTTAAATACAGTTATGTACTTATCTCAATGGGACAACACAATCCAATACAGTTGTGCACATATCTTGATGGGACAACACACTCCAATACAGTTCTGAACTTATCTTGATTGGACAACATACTTCAACATAGTTCTTCACTTGTCATGATGGGAGAACACACTCCAATATAGTTCTGCACGTATTCTGATGGAGCAACATACTCCAGTACATTTGTACACTTATCCTGATGGATCAACAGACTCCAGTATAGTTCTACACTTATGTCGATGGGACAAAATACTACAATGCAGTTCTGCACTTATCTCTATCGGACAACACACTCTAATACATTTCTACATTTTTTTAATTTAATTTGTTTATTGATTTAGTTGAAATTAATCAACTTTACAATTTCATTTTTACCCTTACATAGAAGAAAAGACAACAAAAAAATACACAAGTAGGTATTTGACAATTTAACGAACAACAAGATAAATACAAAACAAATCAAAATAAGACATGTTACAATCTAATTCATTTTACATTTGTGAATCAATGCTTACAAATCTATTTACAATAGATATCTTACATTTATCTACATATAATATCTCACTACAGGTGATCTGTCATGAGCATAAAATAAAATAACTCTAGTATGATCAGTCTTGTAGTTTCTTTCCATACACACCATTTCATTTATTCTAGCTCTAACTTTAAAGATGTTAAAAAGTTAATGGCTGCTATTTGTAAAATCTTCTGAGAGGAGCCTACAATGTAAGCCCAACACATTTTCTCTTCCACATTTTCTCTGTCCTAAATATTTATGGAAGTTTCTGAAGCGTGTTACTCTCAGGGATCTCAATTCAGTGCATTCTGTAATTAAATGTTCAGTTGTTTCTTCTATCCCCTCATTCTAGCAAAATCTACATATATTTTCAGCTTTTGATATAAGTTTTTGTTTGCAAGCCAAGGCCCTTGTGGACCACAAGTTGAAGCGAAATCGCAAAATTGCATGTCTATAAAATACGGTAGGTGTTTGTGCAAGGTACTTTTCTAGTAGCCCCATTTCTTTTGGTTTAAATACTTCTGGTGATATAGATTGATAACTTAGACATCTTTCCTGATTATCAATCCAATCCATTCTATAAATCAAATTTGTTTGCTTTATCAGGATTAGTAATCAACATCCCTATTGAAACATTCACATGTATCATAATCTGATAAATTGTCACTAACCACTTCTGCACAAAAGGATGGGAACTAGAGACAATATATCCAGCTACTGTTTTTAGTATGCTTGGACTACATGTTGATATTATGCATTTTCGAAAATAAAGCACAGATTTTCCAACAAAAGTTTGCGTACAATGAAGTAAGTCCTCATTCATATCGAATCCATGCCATAGGAATGCAGTGTGGTAGTTGTAATATGTGTGCCCAAAAACGTTTTTCCCATTTCTCACAGATGAAAGATGATATCGGAATATCTGTCTCAAGGCCATATAGAATGGTGGGGATTACTTTAGCTTTCCAATAGGTTAGAGCAGGACGCACTGTGAATTTGCCATATCGGAATTGCATGATTTTTGCCTGAGACACCGCAGTTTGAATCTTCTGTTCAATTGCTATATGTTGTGTTTTTGCGTTTGTGGACCCCTCAAAATGTATACCAAGATATTGATATTCAGGTACAATGTCCAATGGTAAATCATTAATGGACCAATTATACACTTTACCTCCATATCTAGTCGGTTTGTATGTTACTATTTGAGTTTTAGATGCATTAATACTCAATTCGTTGTGATTAGTGTATTTTTCAAAGGCCGTCAGAAGCTTTTGTAGGCCAACAGGAGTCTTGGATACGAGGACTAGGTCATCGGCATATAAGAGCGCCTTGATCAATAGTCCATTCATTTTAGGTGAATCTGTATTTATTGCTTCAAACACCTGTTGGACATCCTGAATAAAGTAGTTAAAAATGGCAGACGCTAAGAGGCATCCCTGTTTTAGCCCTCGAAAGGTAGGTATTTCTGCCTATAATAGACCTTGTAGATTTGGCCTAATGCGAATTACAGTATTATGATGAAATTCATATATTATATCGCATAAGGAGGGCAGGCATTGGTCGCGTATTAGTTTGGTCATCAGAAGAACTCACGATACCGAGTCAAACGCGGCTCGCAAATCTACAAATGCAAAGAATATAGGTTGTTTTGTTCGATGACATTGATATTTTAAAGCATTAATGCAGAGAAGATTGATGTCCGTTCCTGAGCCCTTGACAAAGCCCGTTTGTTGTGGGTCTCGTAATTTGTGTGCTAATATCCAAGCATTGAAGTCCCTTAATACACATTTTGCAAATAGTTTTCCCGGTGTATCAAGAAGGGCTATAGGCCTGTAGTTTGATGGTTGGGAGTAATCGCCCTTCTTGAATATCGGGAACAAAATCGAGGATTTCCCAGTGTTTGGTAGGGATTTATGCATGAGGACTTGTTGGAACATTGAATGTAAAATTATAGACCATAAATCAACATTCTCTTTCAGCATTTTGTTGTTTAGCTCATCAGGATCAGCTGCTCTTGAGTTGCTAGCTTGTTTAATGTATTCAGAAATGGTATCTGTAGAGCATTCTAGTTGCCACTGTTCATGCGTTTGCACCTCACACTCATATTTCTCAAAGCCAGGAGCTGCATATTGATCGTTGAAGTATGATAACCATTGTTTTTCTGATGCACCATTGGCTTGTGCCTCAATTTGACGCAAGTGTTTACACTCATTCAGTAAGATCCATGTGGCAGCAGAGTTTTTTGTTAGAATTGTTTTAAAAAAGGCTTCACTGTCATGATTAAATTGTTTGGCTTTATATGCTTTAGTCCAATTGGTATAGTTGCATTTGGCTGTTTTTAGCCTTCTTAGCATCAGAGGTGAATCCATCTTAAGAATACATCTCCATTCTCTACGGTATGCAGCTTTCCTTTCACGTACTATAGGATCATACTTATGAGTGTGTCTAACTGGTTGATTATTTCTTATGAGAATAGTATCTTTGAATTGATCAAGAATATGAGTATAAGGATGCAAACTGATATCATGAGCATGGGTTCGAATATGTTCATTGAGTGCTTGCAATTTTGATGTAGACCAGTTAAATCTAGTTTTGGCATTATTAATTGCCAAAGATTGTTGTAAATATAATTCTTGGACTTGATCTTTGATTTGGCACCACTTAAATTGGCATACCAGCAGATTATGATCACTTGTAGGCAGTTCGATAACATTCAATGATGTAAGATTTGAAAAATGTCGGTTATCAACAAAAATGTGATCAATTATACTGGAACTGTTTTTTCTGTGTCATGTGGCTTGTGCCGGTACATCACCTGAAATCGCACCATTCACAAGAGTAAACGCTCTTTCTGACATGAATGCAAACCACTGTTGAGCCTCCTTAGATTGCAAGCCCATTTTTTTTGGTTAGTGCAATTATCTCTAGCCTATTGGACAATTTCTAATAAAATATTTCTTCTGATATTCCATAAGGGTTTCGGTAAATATTTATAAATCCAATAATTCCAGTTGAACTAATCAATTTTACTAGTTGTAAAAAGCTGCCATAGTGTAGCCAGGGCTCCAACTTAAAGCCTGATGTTAGACGCGTTGCAACTAGTAGGCCCGAAGCTGGTCTGCCTCTAAATCCCTTAACTGCGGGGATCAATGAAACCACATACTGGTGCTATAAGTAACCAAGTTTCTTGCAATGCTAACACATCAAAGTCAATAGTGAATCTTTTTATAGACTCTTCCAGATGAATATGTCCTTGTGTATTCTAACAACCCACTGTAATTTGCGATACATCCTGATCTTTATTTAGTTATGCTCTAGAAAAAGCAGAAGAGTTGGGTTGCAACCTTGCTCTATGATCTCGTTTCTCTACAGGTCTAGAAGATGGATAGATAGCATGTGCGTTTTGATTGTGTATTCTTTCCGAATCCTGCGCTATCAGAAAACCCATGTCAAAGAGCCGCATTTTTGCTTTCCATATAACATTGCACACTAAACATGAAGGTATCCACAATCTTACAACTGTGAGGTTCTTTCCTGCAACAAATTGTATTAGTTCAATATCTCTTGATGTTATGGACTCTAATACCGGAACATCTGCAAAGATATTTAATACACTCTCCCGGTTTAAGTCAAACATATTGACCTGTCCTCCCCGACATTTCATTATTAGCGAATTACAATTAGGATAGTCTTAGGTTGAGATTGTTTTAGCTGATAATTGTGTGCCTGTATCCGATTGTTTGTGGATCTTAAGGGTTCAGAAGTCGTTAATAGGGCTTGTTTATAGGGATACGGTGATGGTCTTACATGCAAATGAGCTTGATCTCTGGCTTGGTGATAAGGTAGTTCATGTTCTGTCAAGTCTTCAGGTCGATTATGCATTAGGTTATCATAATCTCGGTGTGCCATATTGCTTAAAACTGGCTCTGTTCCAGACTGTATTATTCGATCTCTATCTATTTCTTGAGTCAGCAGCCTGGGTTTATTTGGAATCCCATAGATGCCTTGTGAGCCCTGTCTTATCTTGTCTATTTTAGGTGGTTGGATTTCCGTCCCTAAAGTTGTTTCCACATTTATTGAAATCGATACTGAAGGTTTTTCCTTATCTGCTAAGTAGGAGTCAATCATTTTTTTCATTAGTTCTATGGCATTGGGAGGTGGAAACACTGCCATATTGGTGGAAGTAACCTTCACCGCCTCTTTCACTTCTTGACAATCCATGGCACTCTTATCATTGTTTTCAAGTGCTTGCACTAAATCATTTAGTGGGGAGTGTTAAATCGGATCATTAGCGTTTTTAAGAGAAGTTTTGTTAGGCATAGCATTCGTAGCAACCAGCTGACTTCTCGTCCTGGTTTCAACCTGAATCACTTCTAGATCAGATTTGTCAGCTCCAGGCTGGTCACCCCACACTTGCTTGTTGTGTTGTTTACTAACTGTGGCAAGAGTGTTAAAAAAGGCAGTCATTTTTTTTTTTGGGGGCATCTTTATTGCCGGCATGTTCTTCGATTTCCTTATTAGGGATTGTTTTAGTGCCTTTTTTGCCATGATCTGGGAAATGGGTTTCGTTATTTTCTAGGGAACCTGTCTTTCAGTTCTTGTTTGACAGTCACGTCTCGCCTCCTGGTTAGCATCTTGATCAATACTTATCCATGACGCTTCCTCTATGACGGCTATTGGTTCATTATTTGTTATGTCAATAGGCCCAATAATTTCTGGAATCAAGGGTACACAACTTTGTTTAGGTATGTTTTGGGATATAACCTGTGTCTGCTGTTGTGTATGAAGCGTCCAGGTATGGATAGCGTTAATTGGTCCTGCTTGTGTTGTGAGTTTCTGGTCTAATTTTTCCATTAGTTTGAATAAAGTTAGTAATGTGGTGTTTATTGCTGACAAGGTGATTTCTAGGAAGTTAGCTCGAGGTACGATTTAAGTATGTAGAAACATCAATAAATGGTTGGTTCATCGGGCATTGTCTTGGGGTTCGGTGAACATATGCAGATGATGCAGAGGACTCCTCTTAGTTGGATTTCGCACCAGCATGAGTTGCACCTTGAAACGATTGCTTACTACAAATGGTGATAAGTGATTCGCTTTGGCTAGCATACAGTGATATGTTTCCGGCTTCTAAACTATCAATCACTTTACTATTCAGATTTTTCTGTGAAGCGTTTACCTCAGTGTTAGAGAGGACCCTAGCAATGTGAACTCCCATCGAGGTCACGGCAGGGTCTAAAATCGTAGTATCAGACACTACTTGGGGCATTGGTGACACAGTTGCTGCTGCTGTAATTTTGGTCTCTCCTCTGACTTCTCTCTTTGGTGTAAAAAAGGAGGCTTTATTTAACGCATCATTTATGGGAGGCCCTTTCCATTGAAAAGGCTTTTGATTTTTCTAAGAAATTGAAGGTCTAGTTGATTTGGCCGGGGCTGCAGGGGTTAAAGTGATGGGTGTGCTAGAAACGCACAGCTTCGTTGACCCGGCCGCCATTGCTGATTTTTTTGGTATGCTAGCGTAAGCCGTATTATTGGGCATACACGTTGTCAGAGTATATAATTTACAAAGCATAAGCCACTTATGAATCAAGACCACTCACAAAAAAAAAGGAAATAAATAATTAAAACTTTTTTTTTAAACGGGAAGAGAAAAGGAGAAAGAAAACAGAAAAAAGCAACTTAAAATTTACAAAGATGCTTCAAATCTGGCCAGAAGACAAATTCGACACAATTGTGATTAAATATCAAACAAAACAAAACAAAACAAGCCTTCCAAAGAGCTCCGTACCAGACACGCGAACAAGCTGGGCAAAGCGGGGTAAAGGGTACTTCAGCAAGGTACTTCCTTGCAAGGTGTGCGCGCGCTGGTGCGCGAGCCTTCTCCAGATATAGAGGGAGTGGAAGTACAGCCCCTCCAGGGACATGACAAACAGATTTAGCACCAGGTGCTTTCTGGTAAACAAAGTCCACAATGCAGGAAGCTCGTTCCAACGTTCACTTTTGCTCAGCGCTTTCAAGCGGGCTAAGCAGTATTTCAGCAAGGTACTTCCTTGCAAGGTACATTTATCTTGATGGTACAACAGACTCCAATACACTTCTGCACTTATCTGGATGGGACAACAGACTTCTATATACATCTGCGCTTATCTTGATGCGAAAACACACCCCAATAGAGTTTTGCACTTATCTCGATGGAACAGTACGCTCCAATAAAGTTCTGCACTGATCTAGATGGGACAACAGGCTCCGATACAGTTCTGCACTTATCTTCAAATGACAACAAACTCCAGCACAGTTCTACACTTATCTCGATGGGACAACACACACTCAAATACAATTATGTGCTGAACTCGATGGGACAACAAACTAATACAGTTTGGCACTTATCTCAATAGGACAACACACTCAACATAGTTCTGCACATATCTAGAAGGACGAATTGCATCATTAAAAAATGCACTTAAAATGGCGCAGAAGGAGAGGTGTCTATCCCAGTGATGTTTCCCTCCTCCTTTTGGGCACCAGTGCTAGGGCGCAGTCTCCCAATTCCCATCTTACTGCTTCCAAACCTCCATTGTCTTAGGTCTTGCATTTCACTCCACGCAGTAGCAATGGAGTTTCCATTCAATACAATGTGTGCAGGTATTCAGGCCTACACCAGAGCACGCTTATTTTAATACAAGATGGCTCAAAGATAAAAAAATGTGCACCCTTTCCCCAGAATGGAAGTTCTCTGGTGAGCTGATTAAACCCTTTTGGGAATCCCCTGCAGGAGCAGTGCCCCACCTGGCTCCGTGTGACCGGAGTATTTGCCGTGACAGAGGTAAGCCTGTGGGCTTATTCCGACCCTGTTGCTGAATATTTTGTGTCATGTTTCATTAGCGCCGAGAAGGTGCATTATCCATTCTATTCATTTGGATCGCGTCCTGAAACCCCATACTGGAGCATTATTGTTTTTTTCTTTTTTTTCTTTTATCCACCTTGAGCATTATTGTTAAACTGGCTGGACGCCTACATCAGCCCTTTGCTTTCTCCATTGCAAACCACAAGCTATTTTGCACAGTTTAAGATGGCCGACCTACACTTGGCTGCTACCTTCCTTGCCTAACCCCATCCACCTGCTGTGCTATTAGCTGGCGCCCTCCTTTTGAGAACCAATCCAGCGCCGGCAGGTGATTAGCCGGCCCAGAACACCAAGGCACAGAAATCTAAGGCTGACTCCTGTCTTCAGCCTGTCCGCAGCCTTCCTTGCCGATGGCCTAGAAACTCTGCTTCGAATGGACAAAGCTAGCACCTCGCCACTCTGCCGCCGATAAACCAACACACCCCAGCCATCTACCTCTCCAGAGTAAGACTTACGCTGTTTATAATCATTAACTCTACCTCCAACCTTACCTGCGACAGGAAATGCATACTGTATCTAATTGTCCTTAATTTAATACGTGTTCATCTTGGTATCAAGATATGTGCTTTTACTGTACGCTGTATTCAATGTATATATGCCTGATCACATATTTTTGATCACACAAATGCTTGATCGATTGTCTTATTGATATCGACTGCTAATCACAAGGTTACTTGTGATTATCATTGCATCGGCCTCTGTGCCTCTACCCACATTAGCAGTGACCTAATTTGCGATACTGCGTAGCCTAGTACAGTATAAAAGCAAGCCCTTTCTGCTACACCAAGCCTCACTTTATTTGCTATCATCCCTGGTGCTGGCAAAAACCTCACGCATGCCACCTGCATCTGGTATTATCTGTTACCGTACCGTATCCTACTATGCCTTGTCTGCATGCTTTACACTGCACCTTTACTGTTGAATGCCTAGACTAATCACCTATTACGTGCTCCCAAAGTGCATTCTTCCGTTTATTTAAACAAATATTCTACTGCTTACTTAAACGTTATGGATGTGGCCCTGCTAACTTGCCTCTTGTACCATGTACACTTGCCATATGCCTACCACGCCTTATTTTTCTGACACTCTGCTGGCCTATGTTAACTATCAACAGTAGTGCCTATCTTAAACCTCTACACGCTGTTCTTCGACCTACCCTATCCTATGGAAACATTTGCTGGTACAGTCATTATGCATTGGCAATGCACACCCTTCATCTCGCACCGTGCCTTCTCCTCAAATTATTAGCATTGACTGGGACATTCATATTTTACTTTAATAACTTACCTGCAGCCCTATCACTTACTAGGACTTACACACATCCACTGCTCCCCTGCGCTCCTCAACTAAGGCTCAGCATGTCTCCCATCCTGTATGTCCAAAGCCTTAGCACTACTCTGCTCAACAACTTGCAGCTCCACCCTATCTCAGCTATGGCCACCCTCACACACTTCACCAACCCATACCTTAACCACCCAGCCCTCTGGCCTGAGCACTTTGCCATAAAACATGCACCCAACCAACCATGTACTGTACCCTTGAGGAACCTCAGACTTGGCTCCAGACTCCATCATGCCTCCCACCACCGTACGAACACTACCCGGCACACCAACCCATCACCATCAGCTGCAACAACCTATGCCACCTTACCACCTTCACTAACCACGAACACCAATCTCGATATGAGCACCCCACCCCCTCCTAAAATCTTTATCAAGGGAGCATTGATTAATACCAGGTCCCTTACCGCACATGCACTTGATATGGCTGATCTTATCATAACATGACCTTGACTTCATTGCCTTTACAGAAACTTGGCTTCACGCTGCCTCAGGATCACTCCATTCATTAGATGGTATAACCTATCCCTACAGGTTATACCATCATTAAGCGATCGCAATACCAGCCAAACCAAAGGAGGTGGCATTGCCTTTATACATAAAAATTCTATTAATCTCCACATTTCCCCTGCACAACAAATCACTTCAGCTGAATTATTTACAGTTAAATTAGAACTAGCCCCTAGTAAGACTATCACATTCCACCTAATCTATAGGCCCCCTGGTCCTATATCTTCATTTGCTGAAGACCTATCTGACATCCTTGCCGATAATACTAAAACGAAATCTCAAATCATTGTGTTAGGCGAATTCAATTTGGGTCTCCAAGACCTCAATGATGCCTCAGCCCACGATATCAATAACCTGCTGTCCAATTTAGGTTTCACGCAACATATCAACGAGCCAACTCATTCCAAGGTCAGAATCCTTGAGTGGATATCTGACCTAAATTGTGAAATCAATGCCTGGACAGACCACCATTTAATCACCTTCAGCATCCCTGCCAGAATTATCCGCACACTCCTGACATCGCACCTGCGATCTCCACAAGAAACAAGAGACACATAACATGTGAAAAACTACTCCCGTTAACCCTCCCAGCTCTCAATGAACATGCTTTCTCATGTACTGATCCAACTGTCCTGGTAGACACGTTCAGACTATGCTGAAAGCCCTCGACCACATTGCACCTATTAAATCTAGAAAACCCATACCACGGGCTCACCTCAACTCATGGTTTACAACACAGTTGAGAGTTCTATGCAAAGAAAAACGGAACCTTGAAGCGCGCTGGAAAAGTAATCCTATTGAAATTAATAAAGCGAGCTTGGCTCCAGCCACTTTGAAGTACAAAGAGGCTATACTTCAGGCTAAAAAAGACACGTTCAACAAGCGTATCGATCAAGCTAAATCAAACACAAAAGAGTTATTTAGAATACTAAAAGTATTGGAATCCCCTGTCACCCCACCTGACACTTGTACCAAAGATCACTTGGTGGGCCAATATCCAAAAGACGCTGCTTGGTAAAATAGCCACTCTCCAAACTAAAATTAATGATAAAACAAACCTGACTGCAGATCGACCCGCAACCCAAAATCCATCAGGTCAGAAATAATACCAATTTCTACTCCCAGAAACCATTCAGCTTTTCACCCCTCACCATCACTGAAGCAGAAAAATGATCAACAACCTCAAATCCTCCAATTGACAGGATGAATTATGTCTTGCCCCCATTATCAAGGAGGCCTCTCATAATCTAGCTCCTTTCATTACCGCATTCATAAATTCCTCATTTAGCTCTGGGATTGTCCCTGACAACCTGAAGGACGCCTGAGTCATCCAGCTTCTTAAAAAACCTTCATTGGATGCAAACATACCAACCAATTACAGGCCCATCACCACAATGCCGTTCTTGCTAAAAATCCTTGATCAAGCTGCTTATTTGCAGATCCAAGATTATCTGGAAACTAACAAACTCCTGGGACTTAAGACAATTGGGGTTCCGCCCACGGCACGGAACCGAAACTGCCCTTATTGATCTTAAAACACAGATTGAAGACATAAAAGATAAGGGTGATCTGGCCCTTCTACTCCTACTAGATTTATCTGCGGTGTTCAACCTAGTCAATCACCAAATCCTCTGCCGAAACTCAAATTAGCTGCCCACTTCTCCGACAAAGCAACGGCCTGGATCAGTTCATTCCTGGATAAGAGATCCATGAGGATTTTCTCTCCTTCTGCAGCTGCTGGACCCTCATCAGTCACCTGCGGGGTACCACAAGCATCATGTGTTTACCCCACACTCTAAAACGTGTTTACGAAGCTACTATTCAGTATCTTGGATTATCTGGGTGTCACCTACGCCAATTATGCGGATGACACCCAGATACTCATCCCCATCACTGGTGATGATATAGCTGGCACACTTGCCGTTAATTCCATCTACTAAGTCATCCAAGCATGGATGGTGCAACATGAACTCTGTCTGAATGACAAAAAGACAGAGCTTCTCATCCTAGCCTCTCACCAAAGACTCAACAAACTAGACCACTTGTTTAAATCTTTCGTCATTGATGGTAACATCATTAAAGTCACAAAGGACACTAAAACTCTAGGCATTTATATTGACTCCACCCTCTCTCTCGCTAGACAAACTAACGCAGTATCCTCCATTGCAGCGCATACGTGTAAGCTCATTACAGCGTGCCGTTCTTTCTTATCACCAGCCAACTGTACCACATTAGCCAGGACCATGGTAATGTCCAAAATTGACTATTGCAACACCCTCTATCTTGGCACCAACCAATGCAACATTAATAAGTTACAGATTATCCAAAACAATGCCATAGGTGCTGCACTAAACATACCCAGGAACCATCACATTTCTGACACCAGACGGAGCCTCTGATGGCTTTCAGTAACACAAAGAGTCTCTCTAAAAACACTTGCACTAACTCATAAATGCCTCGACAACCAAGCATCTTGCTACCTGGCCACACTACCAGCAGACCCCTCAGAAGTGCCCAGAATAATTGCGTCCCCATACCCCGCTTCAACCTCCAAAGATCTGGTGTGATCAGTTTCCCAGTCATGGCGGCAAAACTTTGGAACTCACTACCCAACCCACCTAGAGCGGAATCTTCCTTCCTGGCATTCAAGAGTATGGCCAAAGCCTGGCTGTCTGCCCAAAAATCAGACTGCCCGCTAGCCACCCCCTATGCTCTTGCTTATGGCTTAACCCTGTTTTGTACATATGTAATGAACTGGCCTTATAATTTGAATCTGTATATAATTTGTAAATGTTCTGTTTCTTGTATTGCCTATTACCCTGCTCTGCTATGCACATACTATGTTGTAACCTAAGTGATGCGCCCGGATGCCCTTGGGCCAGGTGCGCTATATAAATAAATAAAATACAAATACAAAAATACAAATATAAATACTCAAGGCGACCTTGCTGTCTTCTGGTCAAAAGATTGTAACTCACTGAAGAGCCCTGCCTGCAGACCAAGGGGCAACCAGCTTCATAGCCATTCTTATAAGACTGTTAGCAGGCTGTTGTTTGACGGTCATGTTCAGGCTTTATGAATACCTTACATACATAGGTGCACTCATACATGCCAGAAATGCTTCCAGGATCCCAGGATTACAGGATCAGCACATCAACAGCCCTAAGCCCATTCTCATATGATCATGCCAATGGCTCCATCCAGCTTGCCCACCTATAGAAACTGGCTGTGTGCGGCAGCCATGACAGTGAGTAGCCAGTAGTGAGTGGCGCCTGGGCATTGCCAGGCCACACCACAGCTCTTTTCTCCCACCTGTACCAGAGGTGCTGACTTACACATTTCCCAGAGGGGAGACCCAGAATTTAGTTACCACCAGTAGGTCAACATGTCATCACTAAAAGAAACATTGCTGCTTCATCGAAATTCTTGAAATGAATCATGAAGTCCCTGCTTGTGATTGAAGTCTCGGTGATTTATACTACGCAGGTGCAGCCTTAATTCTTACTCAAGCTCTCTGTGCTAATCATTGACATGTTCCCTAAACATAGCAGCTGCCTTTGGAAAGCGCCCCTGGAACTGCTGGTGACCTGTTGCCTATCGGATTCTTTCATGAGTTACCCTAAAGAACCGATTGCAAATAGTGCAGATTTTTACCCAATTTTTAAGGAAATGTGTGCAATAAAATGCACCATTTCTCTCCTCCCACCACCCACATCCCTCCCAAACTGCCTTGCTCTGCTTGGGCTCCCTGCCTACGCGCAGTCGCTTGATCATTATTGGGAATTATAAGCGTTGATGCAAATGGTTTTAAAAATGCATGAGTGAGCTTGAAATACCATTATGGAGCACGTAGTCTGTGTGTGTGCGAATATTCCATGTATAACCGTAGCCCTGGGTATTGTTGTGTTCTCACTGTGCTCCTTGTACACCAAATATTAATACAAATATATCTGAAGGAACAATGCATGAGCATTAGAAGTCAGGGAGAATCAGGCATTGGTTAACTACATTGGAACACACTCCACCCTAGGGCTGGCAGCTTTATTAGCACCTGGCATGGGGGATGCAGCCAATTAGGTGGCTAGGAACACAGACTGAATCTCCCGATGTAAGCCCGCGTGGGGAAGCTGCCTCGTGACAGCTTCCCCTGCCCCCCATCGTCCCGTCAGCGTCCCTTCCCTTTTTTCCTCCCCTCCCCCATCCCCACTTACCTAAATATGACAAATACAATCAATGGGCCTAGCCTTTGTTGGTTCCTCGAGATGTACAGAGGAATACCATGGCTGCACTCATGAAATAGTAAGGCAGCATCCTCATTAAAAATGGCATTCTGTCTGCTTGAGTTGCTATTTTTTTATTGTATTCCTTTGAGGCTTATTGTATATGTCGCATTCGTGATGTCACTACCTATGATGTCATCGTGTATAACCACCATATGATCTCACTTCATGTGATGCCATTAGGCACGTGATATCCCCTCTACTACCCTGGGGGTTTTGGTGCGTACACAACAGGGATTTGTATAAATTAGCTATCTGTCTAAAATGATGAACACTAAAGAATTACTGGCAAACCAATGTCACTGAGGCCATACAAATGGGAAAATGTGCTTTATAAATCACCACTACAATACAATATAGTAAGGGCTTTCTACGTAGAATCGGTGTGAAGTTGGAACACTGCCCATATTTAGAACACTAGCATCCCTTTGGACGTTTTAGCACAGCAGGAATATCTTGGACATTTGGGATCCAATCTGGTGAACATTGCCAGGTGGGGTGATCCTGAGGAGAGCAACAACTATATTCTCCTAGACCCCGCCCCTTATCGTGCAGTGAACGCTGGCCAGGGTGTGGCTTCAGGAGGTGTATGGGGTGTGCCACACCCTCCAGTGGCGGGTCTATTTTGGATTAGCAGGCGCTGTCGGGTAAGGGTAAGGTTCTGTATTATCGACTTCTCTGTGGAGTTTTTATGATGAGAGCCCTCCTGTGCTCTCAACTACGTTGTCAAGCTTGGGCCCGTGGTGTCATTCACTATTATCAACTAAAAGCAGTTGACAAAAGACAGCCATTAATGGGAAATTACTTCCAGGGAAAGTTCTTCTTCAGTGAGCCTTTTATGTGTAAAATCCCTAATCGTCCTGCAAATTGGGCCAATGTCCACTGTGATGGGCCATCTGCAAGTCAAATCCCCACCATAATCTGACTGCAGCTCTTAACTACATAACTTAAACATGTTACAACCTTTTCTGAGAAAAGAAAACAGTCTTCACTTCTTTTGCGCCACCGCAAATTCGATTTGAATTATGCATAATGGTCGATGCATATCTGTTTCAAACAATGCCAAAAGCTTGTATCACTCTTCTATACAGTCTTCGGTGTACAACCAAGAGAGGAGTTTGCAATCATCTCAATTTAGGAAACCCAGAGAAGTTTGTACAAGCATCTTAAGTTGTGCCAAGAGAAGAGTTTATAGACATTTCAAATTGTACAACTAAAGGGAGAGTCTACAGACACCTCAAGTTGTCCCAGGACATGTGTGAGTATCACATCCAGCGCGGCCTCCATCGCTTGTACTCCGTCACAGGCAACCCCAAATTTATAATGAAAAAGTAAACCCCAAATACCCACAATGACTAGACACCAAGAGTAGAAGATGCACCACACACACTAGACCATTCTTAGTCTTCTTCTATACGATTGAGATGTGTGCATTACTGCGCAATGACATAATTACGTAATCACGTCACTCACGTTGATGTCTTATCGTCCTTCTATAGTTCTATACCTGTGATGCAGTAACTCTTATATTCATTATGTAGGCCACACAGTAACTATATTAGTCCCAACCTTTTTTTTAAATATTTGCAAGGAACTTGGTGTTGGTCACCCTGAGTTACCTAGGGGCAACCAGGCGTAGACTCCCTGCTCCCTGTGCTCAGAGAGGCACAGCTTCACCTCACTGATGAGGCCCAACAAGGCTGAAACACGTGTATGGGGTTGCTGGTGGTACTCTTGTTCAGAGAGGAATTGCCATAGCATTTCGGTGCTGGACTGCCCATGTGGGCGGGACAACGACTGATGTGCAAATGGATATTTCTCATCTGTGAAAGGTACGGTGAGCAAAAAGTGTGTGCTGCAAACTCTCATCTCAGAACAGGTTATCATGCCATGTTCTTTCTGGAGAGGAGCGCCTGCTACCTTTTTTTAAATATTTGCAAGGAACTTGGGGTTGGTCACCCTGAGTTACCTGGGGGCAACCAGACGTGGACTCCCTGCTCACTGTGCTCAGAGAGGCACAGCTTCATCTCACTGATGAGGCCCAACAAGGCTGAAACATGTGTATGGGGTTGCTGTTGGTATTCTTGTTCAGAGAGGAATTGCCATAGCATGTCGGTGCTGGACTGCCCATGTGGGCGGGATAAAGAATGATATGCAAATGGATATTTCCCATCTGTGAAAGGTACAGTGAGCAAAAAGTGTGTGCTGCAAACTCTCATATGAGAAAAGGTTTTCGTGCCATGTTCTTTCTGGAGAGGAGCGCCTGCTACCTTTTTTTAAATATTTGCAAGGAACTTGGGGTTGGTCACCCTGAGTTACCTGGGGGCAACCAGACGTGGACTCCCTGCTCACTGTGCTCAGAGAGGCACAGCTTCACCTCACTGATGAGGCCCAACAAGGCTGAAACACGTGTCTGGGGTTGCTGTTGGTATTCTTGTTCAGAGAGGAATTGCCATAGCATGTCGGTGCTGGACTGCCCATGTGGGCGGGATAAAGAATGATATGCAAATGGGTATTTCCCATCTGTGAAAGGTACAGTGAGCAAAAAGTGTGTGCTGCAAACTCTCATATGAGAAAAGGTTTTCATGCATTGTTCTTTCTGGAGAGGAGTGCCTGCTACCTTTTTTGAAACCATCAAGGTTTGACATTAGGTGGGAATTAGTAACAATTACACAAATTAGAATGTAATAATATACCTCAAATGTAATTTAAAAATGGTCTCATTGTGTATATATATTACAAGACACATGTCTTAAATTGCGAAAAGCATATTCCTAATTTAAAAATATGGTATTACTACAAAAAATGGCATTCCCTTAGTCTGGAATCCTGTTTTTAGCAAAGTTTACTGTGCATCACATGTATCTATATACATAAAGCACTGATAACCTAACAGATACGAAGAACAGTGTTACCGAGTTGAAAGTTGGTGCCACAAAATTTTAATTACTGTATCATTGCAAACAAATCCAACATTGTTCACATGAAAATGTGAAATGGAAGTGATTTGATTTCACCAGCTCTAGGTCATGTGTTGACCTTCTTCCAGAGTGTCCAGTGAATTTGGTCCTCGAAATGCTAACTTTCGAGCAAATGCTCCTCTAAGGGTGCATTGAACTTCTTTGTGAGGATGCAGGATGTATGCTCAATGCCTTTCTTTGCTGGTCTTTAAGTCATCCCCGAATATTGCAGTTTGCAATGAGATAAATCACGTTATGTGAATTCCAATTCATTAACTTTTTCTTGAATCCATTGAATCCAAGGTGCATTCCACACTAGATTTCTGAAGACATTCTAGGGCACAGCATTTCATTAATTAATTTCGTTTCCCAGATTAGTGACGTAACATAAATTCTCTCTATTGTAGATGAAGGTAATGAAGCATTTTCTGACCTTCATCTTGATACTGGCGAGTCCTTTCTTGTAATCAATGCTGCTCATTAAAGAAATGTTCTTTAGTGAAAATGATATCGCGCAAAAAATGTCTGTGATTGCTCAGAAACTACAATTGTTGTTAATTGAGTTGTCTCTCTGGAAATTATGCACACATGAGGAGAATGCAAGCAATAATGTTAAAATCCCCAATTTTGACCCCATCTTTAAAGAAATCTAAGCGGATGCTGCTGGTCCTGAATAATGCAACCTAGCTATGAAAGTTGCAGAAACCGGTCACCTATATGTTAGGGATATCCTATATTTAGTTTGTGAAACTGTATGATAATAACTCAATTGATGTATGCATGATGGTGTACATATCCAGATGAGGGCATATTAATATAGATTAGTACCCGGCGAGGGTCAATCAGAATGTAACAAACAATCTGATTGGCCCTTGCCGGGGCATTACCCAACGCAGAATCCCTCGCCTTGATATCCCCGGCGGGAGGTGTGGCAGCCCCTCAGCCAATGAGGAGGCCCGGAAAGGGGTAATCCCTGCTCCGAGCCACCACACGGCTGGAGGCTGCCATCCTCCCCCACCGGAGATTCAGGTAAGGGTTTCCTCCCCTCCTCCCCCTTCCAAACAATCCCCTGCACGCCCTCCAAACCCCACTTACCTTCTTTTTGCTCAATTTTCGAGAGCGAACCCGCTGGGAACACTTCTGTCCCCAGCATGTCTGCTCTCGAGGGCAGCCATGGAAAGAGAAAATGGACTCTGTTTTCCCTTCCCCGGAAGACATTTAAAAAAAAAAAGAATTGTCTGTTCTGAAACGCTACCGCATTTCGGAACAGAAAAATAATGCTATTAGTACCTCAGTCTTGCAGGCCGGTGTACTAATAGTAATAAAGCCCTCGCCGCGGGGGCATTACCTGACTTTGCTTGTGCCTGTAAATATGGGCTCCCCAGAGGCATTACCTGACTCGATAATGCCCCTGCAGCTCTGGGCTTATTGCTTAATTAGATGACTATCTGGATGTACTCCTTTTTAGTGATCAGTCTCACTTCATCATCATTGGGTCAAGTTGAAGTAAAGATTTTCTTTTACTAGTTGGAAGAGACGTTTTGGAGAACTTAAAAAAAATGTGCATAAAAGTTTTGTTTCTCCTCTATCCCTGCTAGATAGGTGGCACAACATGGCTGTTCAGAGATAGTTTGATTAGTCTAACAGGGAACATTTAGGAAAAGTGTAGTTCTTTTAGAGGAAACAAAGAATTGACTTAATAGGCACCTATGAATTATTGTGAATACCCTTTGAAATGCCCAAAAAATAATTATCAGATTTTGTAGATGTAGCCAAAGTCTACATTGCAAACTGAGGAGCCAGGACACATGGGAGCACATAGCAGCGTCCCCACTTGAACGAACTATGTGATTCTTTGCACGTGTATATTACATTTCTTTGCCTTATTTTCCTCAGCTCAATATTAGAACAGAGCTCTAAGTTATCCTGTGGCCATGTGTGAGAAAGCCCTCCAGTCCTGCTGTTGCTTTGAATTCTGGGACTTGAACATTTCCTAAATTCAAAATGGGGAAAAAAACGACAAATCCCAGAATTCAAAACAGGAAACATCCGGTCTGGGTGGCCTTCTCACGCATGGCCAGAGGTATTTTGAGAGCTCTGCATTGGGATCACCTAGAAGTGATTATTGTTTGTGCGCATTATACAAAAGGCCTCACTCATGTATGGTTTAAAATGCTGCAGCATTGCTCTACATATAATAAAAAGAATGCTATTGACTAGTTATGGAGATCATTTCACAGGAAAATGTGCCTCTTATCTCACTCATGGTGAACTCAGTTGTCTGTCATGGTTCTCTCACATCACATATAAGTGAAATAAAGGATATCATAAGGTTTGGTGGGTGCTGGGGCAGCAGAGGGCAGTGGGTCCTTGAAAAGTATCTTGCACATGTCTAGACAGGAGGCATAAGAGGATGTGATTATGACTATGAGATGCATGCTGCCAAGGCAGGGTAGCACAGCAGGCATAGCAAGATATATCAAGACACAGCTGTTGTTCCGTTGAAAAGAAAATAATAAAAAGTCTGTTTCTGAATAGTAGTGCTATCCCTTTTGGGCCTGATGGGGCAATCTTAGAATCACAATTCCCCCCCACTCAAAGCTATTATTTAAGCTAGGCCCCTGGTCACTAGGCAGGGGAAGCTGGGTGCCCGCAGAATGTCCAGGTTGTGCTGCTAACACCCCTGGTCTCTGTCAACCTCCTGCTGTAGGGATAACACTGACAGTGACACAGGAGAGGCAGGCCGAGGGACTTATCATAGGTCCTGATGACTGAATCTTATTTCTGGATTGGAAGAGCCAGCAATCCACACAAAGTGTCTATTGGGTACCATGTGTCCGTCCCTCGGGCCACCTTTGTCCGGTCCCACTCAGAGAGAGAGGAGACACATGGAGTGCCAGGCAGAAAGATAGATGCATGGCTGCAGGCAGGTGGTGGGAGCTGCAGGTTATGATTCCACCATAGCCTTGCTCCTGTAGCGCAGGTCCCACCGCCCACGTCAGTGACGGCTTCTGAAACTATGTGCCTCAATACGGGTCGTTGGTAACCGTGCTGGTGCTACCGCCAGGTTGCTGCCGGGCTCACATTGATTTACCAGCGCCTGACTTTCCGGTAACACCGGGGGACTACAACCCCGGCAATCCGGCGCCAGCACATTGTAAGTCCCCATTCCCATATAGGAATGGGAACCACGGGAGAAGCGGCACCGTTGTTAACAGTGCCAGTGCTTCCATGTCAGTTTGCCTACCTTGGTCGCTGTGCCCGGCAGGGTCAAACCTTTTGGGAACAGCGGCTCTGGAAGGCAAACCTGCAGTGTGCCATTCCGGAAACAATGGTTCCGGTAAGCTTTCCAGCACTGTTGTTTCCAGACCGGCACACTTATAATGAGGCCCCATATATTTTTTCCATATCGAAGTAGGTCTGGGTCCATTATAATATTGGATCACAGCATCCACAAACAAGACCAACATTCAGAAAGGTTGCAGCCCTTAACCCCTTACAGAGCAGTATGCTAGCCTGAGCTGACTTGATTGTCAGTGCAGACATTGCATGCAATGGTGTGCCCATTGTGGAGACATTAACCCTGAAAGAAAAAAACAAGAAATACTATAGAGCACACCACATCTCTGAGATAAGAGTGAGAAGGAATAATACTCAGATGAAGTCCGTTAAGCAGGAGATTGCAACAAAGCTTTGCTAAAATGAAAGACGAATGAGTTTCTTGGAGGAAAGACTGACTTCTGGTAAATGTTTAGTGACTAGATCCACTCCCACCCAGCAGAATAAAAGGCTGCTACAATCGGTGCCAAGGAGGCCATTGTGTGAGCCATTTCAGAGAGATAGGATCATGGCCCATCAGAAGCCTAATCTGCAGCTCGCTGGGTCCATTGTCAACATGTTTCCATTGTGAGGCACAGCAGGCGGGAAGACTTGTCAAACCAGAGAGAGAGAGTGAAAAGTCAGATCAAACACACGCACATGCACAAGCATTGTCATTCATTTGTGAAGTGTGTGCTAATGTTATATGTTTTCTTGTTTGTACGTCACATGTGAGTGTTGATTGTCTTCGGGTGTGAAATGTGGTATGCAGGTGTTAGAGAACATGTTGTGAGCTAGTACTTTCTGAAGGTGTGGCTCTATATTTTGAGGTAATTTAATTTTAGGTCTGTAATATTGCTATTTGCTCAAATTGTAATGCTTTGCATTTATAAAAAATGTTGTAGGATTGCAATGTATGCTGGCTTGTTGTTGGTGTACATTTTAAAGACATACGTTAGTTGGTATTTATTGTTTTGATGGTGTTTTATATTAATTGGATGGGTGGGACTTTCATTTTCAACTGTGTAAGAAGAGTTTTGGGCTTGTGGGAGGCAGCATGGTAGATGTCTGGGAGAAATGAGCAGGGATTCTGACCCCTGCAACGACCGTCTGACAAACACCTAATCAATGCCTTATGCTCCTGAGGGATCCTGCCCTTAGTGAGCTAAACTCCCAGCAGGCCACTGATCACAGGATCTGAGCATGCTAGAGTGAGGTTCAAGCAGCCTCTAAGACTGCTAACCAACATACTAAGGAAGGTGAAATGGGTGGCTGTGGTCCTCAAATTTCAAGTAGCCCTTTCTCTGAACTAAACGTTCTAGCCTCCCATAATGTTGCTTATGGTAGTAACCAGAGTTTCCAGGCTGACCTTTTCCCTCATCTACCAAATTTCAGATTCTTGTTTTGTTGAACATGGGATACAGTGTATCTAAGAGAGAGAGAGAAAGAGAGAGAATTTGGTATTTCCCGTGGGAATTTGAGCTAACAAATGTGGACCTGTCTGCAAGACACCAGTCGTAGCTGTGCAGGTTTGCAGTTTGTTTTGTACTGTAAGGCCTATGTCCTGCTTCCCCCAACAAACCAACTCCCCTCTAAGAATTTTTCTGTTAGTCAGGGAAGGTCCCAATGAGAAAGAGGGGTTCGCATTGCACGCGCCTTATTGGTGACTGGGCGAGCTGCAAAGTTGGCACAATGTTTCAATTTTCTCTGTATCCAGCCTAATTATTGTGAACGGGATATGTGTTACTTGTGTTTAAGTTGATACATTTAAGATTTGCACACGCGCAGCAAGATAATTGTCAAAATCGCCAATGAAATATAAATATAATCAGGGTATGGGGTGCCACGCAGCGCCTAGAAGCTGGGCAATGAGGAGCTTCATAACGCGCATGCGAGGCAGGGGATTTCTTATGAAGAAACCACTTTAAAGAGTACACAATAGTTTTTAACATCCCTGCATATTGATACACGTACATGGGGAATTTACAAATCCATATGCAATGGGCTCTTTTAATAAATTGGTTAAACTTTGCAGTAAGGGTTTGCAAGGTGAGTTCTAAGTGACTGGGAAAAAAAGTGTTTTGCAGGGTTTTGGAGGCTGAACGAAAGGTAATGAGTAAACTGCGACATTAAGCTGATGGCCAGCCAACAGGCTGGGTCGGTTATTTATGGCTTGGCAATATCATGGAAAGAAGATACAATCTGCTAAGTGTATGGTAACTTGTTATTTATTGTTCAGGGTGGATCAGCCATTTGATTTTGACCAGCAATAAACCTAGAGTGACGGATGCCTGATGCCAGAGTGACCGATATCTGATGGGTTTCGATTGTTTTCTCAGTATGTGACCAGAGGCCATGTGTGTTGAATTGGTAGTCATTTAGAATACAGTGTTCTGAAGATGCCAGCAAGTCGGGGTGGGTGAGATGGTTATCGCCAGTTCAAAGGGAACCTGTTTATTCTCTCCCTCCCCATATGGTTTGAAGTACTGTGGCAAACCATGTGCAATTGTTTCCGGGGTTAGGAGGTATCAGGCCAGCTGGGACTCGTAATGAATTATGTTTCTATGTGAATTAGTAACTGTGTGATGATGTCATGACCTACCATGGAAAATCCTAAAAGAGGGTGTGTTGCACACATGAGCTCTAGATGGCAGTTAAGGTAAACGTGACCAATGTGCACGGGGAAATTGGAGAAGATTGAAGAAATGAAGAAAAAGGGTTCCACACTGCAGATAACACAATTCATTGCGCAAGTTACTGTTATTTTAGATGAATTGTGCAAATAATCACAAGAAGTATCTCTAATATTGAGAACAGAAGTTTTATATGCAGTAAAAAAATATATGTCATTATCATACAGACATAATAAAAACAAATAATCAGCAATTAAAACAGGTGAACAAAGATCAAAGTGAAACAATGACAAAGAAAAATTGGTTATTAAAGATATAATATGTTGAGTACTGAAGGGTATTAATAATAGTACCTTCAATTTTGCATGGTAAATGAATATTCATGCATTAATATTCATTTACCATGCAAAATTGAGGGTAGCATTATAATACCCGTTAGTACTCAACAACGTGGTTTATAAAGAATAAACATATTACGTGTATAGCTTTATTATTTTTCATTGTCATTATTTGTCATAGTTTTGCTTTGATCTTTGTTCACCTGTTTATAATTGCTAATTATTTGTTTCTATGATGCCTGTATGACGACACATGTATTTTTCTACTGCATATAAAACTTCTGTTCTCAGTGTTAGAGATACTCCTCGTGATTATTTGCATGATTCATTTAAAATAACTGTAACTTGCGCAACGAATTGTGTTGTCTGCAGCGTGGAACCCTTTTTCTTCATTGCCCTTCAACTGGTGGCAGGGATCATGCGGCCGGCAGCACCATTGCCCATTAATGGTGGTTACTGGTGAAGGACACTTGGTTTCCTCCTGTGTTTGTGTAGCGTGCTGCTTGCTAGGTGTGTAGAATCGGTGCAATCGCCTTGCTGTTTGCAACCAAGTCCCATATTCACGGGCTGTTTGCACGAGGCCCAGGGTGAACGTTGTTCAGTTGGAATAAGCATATGTGATCGTTTTTCAAAGGGTTAACCAGGATGTTTTTATGTGACTTGGTAGACCAACTCGGCTTTAAATTGCTCTTAACTCCAGTGGGACCTATATATACATATGTATTTGAGGTCAAATTAAAAGGTAAAATACGATTGATAGTAATGTCTAAAAAAAATGGAAATGCCAAAGTTGAGGCTACTATGAACAGTCTGAATGAACAGTTTCTCGAACTCCTGACCTTTACTCACACTAGGCCACTACTTCACAAAACTCCCTTTAACTATAATATTGATATTAGCTATGTCCTATTTAACGTGGGAGGCAAAGTATTGGCGCAGAGCGAGTTAGCATTTGATTTGCAGTCCGATGGGCTTTGTTTTGAATAGGGAAAATGACAATTCAGACTTCTCGTGGCAACCTTAATGTTGGCATTTCCAACAATTGCAGAATTTATTTTTTTTAGGCACTAACCTTAACGTTTAAACAAATACATCAGAGAGAGAGAGAGAGAGAGAGAGAGAGAGAGAGAGAGTGTGTGTGTGCGTGTGTGCTCGCGCGCGCTATGTATATGCGAGCGCACGTGAGTGCACGTGTGATTGCACGTACGCGTGACCTCAGACTTAACTTGATGTGAGAGCCTGAGTCCCTCCTACTTACCGCCCAAAAATGTAATTCATAAAAAAAAGTCTTGCCTTCGGCTGAGGGCTGGCGGCCTCTGCTCAATGTTTCATCATTCCCCCTCAGCACATAGCCTCGCTGCGGGGTGCCCCACAGCCCTATTTGTCTCCAGAGTCATCATCCTTCAGCGAGGAGTCACGCGGGTCAACAGGCTTCACAAACACCAGTTCGCACATCTCATTGTTGAGCACTCGACATTCACATGCAGGAGAGCATTATCTGCGAGAAGCCATCCAAGTGTGAGAACAACTAGATGCAGTGGAGTAACTTTGCTGAAAATGTTGGGGGAGGGGGGCATGACATCCGAAGGAAAGGTGCCCCATCCAAATAAATGGGGACAAAATGGTGTGCCATAAAAATTGGAGGGTGGGGGGGGGGGGCAAAAACCCCCTTTCCCCCTAAAATTACGCCTGATGCACATGTATTTACCCCAAAAGCCATGAACCGACTGCCGCCGTTTACTGACACATTCGTGCCTTCATCCAAGACAAGAGAACAGTCACAAAGGAACCTCTGCTTCTTTAAACTCTCGAGTCTAGTGTATTAGTTCATTATCATGGCGGTGGTCATGAGATCAGCTGGTTTAACATGCACCAAAAAAGTGTTCTTTTTTTTTGGGAACATCACATTTAATTCAGGTAATGCTTAACACAATGTTTTCTGCTCGCGTATAAATAATCACTACAAGCAAGTGTCCATTTCGCATAGTAGTGTTCTTTTGTTGTTGAGTGTCTTTCAGTCTTGAAAGTACAGTTCTAAAAGAAGTCCACAGGAGCATGTGTTCTGGCTGACATTACTATGCATTCTGTAGTGGTCAATGCAGTGTTTACTTTTGAACCCTGGGCCCCATTCATGGAATTTTTTTGCACGGTTCAAAGTGACTTTGCACTGCAAAGTCATTTTGTACTGCACAAATGGCTTTTTACTGACTTTGCACTGCTAAAATGCACTGTGCACAGTTCCATGAATCAGGCTTTGTGTCCGCAGTGCAAAGTCTCTTTTCAGCAGTGCAAAGTCTCTTTTCAGCAGTGCAAAGTCACTTTGAAACGTGCAAGCAATTCCATGAGTCGGGCCCTTCATATGCATGCCCCTGTATTTGAGGAATGTCGTTGTACACACGCATGCGCAGTAGCAGACTCCTTTTGAATGAACTCCTAAATCCTGCGGCGCTGCCTCCTCGGCGACAGGGTGCACCGTTTGCTCAGCTGGGTGTGGGTCATGTACAGCTCAAGGTGGGGAAAGGCGTGGTCAGATGTTGGCTTCTCGCGCCATTCACTGCCATGGACAGGAAATCATTGATAATGGCAAGGTCGATGCATGCACATGGTGACCGCATGAACAATGTGTGCTTATTGGGTTTGCCTGTTTTTTGCAGATGTACACAACATGTGCACATCCAAAGAGATGGAGGCCTCTGCACTTGCATCAGAACTAGAAGCGGGCACAAGTGCTGTCAGTTTCCCCTCCGGGAGCGGGGAAAAGCAGCGCCTATTTTCCGCTTCAGGCCTCGCTCCATCGGGAGTGTCCATTGCAAAATGTCAGGGGTGGGAAAAAGACACACTGATGACTCCTCTGTGCCAATGAGCATCTCAATGAAGAGGAGGCTGTATGTTCCCGTGATTGGGCCCCCCCCAAAGCCCTCCATTCCACTAGCTTTATTATCCCAGCCTAACACCCTACAAACCCGTGTTAATCCCTTGCCCCCCCCCATATATATATTTTAACAAACAATTTGATATTTTTTCGTCTTGTATTTGTCGTAAAAGATATTCGTTGTGGTCAATTTGTTAAAATTACTGTATACCTTCTATGAAAAGATACAGCGCTGCAGGCCTAGGCCAACCTTATGCACCCATATGAAGCTTGCGGAATGCACGCGACCCCCTGCCAGAGCATGGATAATGAATGACAGGGCTGCAGGCCTAGGCCAGCCTTATGCACCCATATGAAGCTTGCAGATTGCACAAGAGCCCCTGCCAGAGCATGGATAATGAATGACAGCGCTGCAGGCCTAGGCCAGCCTTATGCACCCATATGAAGCTTGCAGAGTGCACAAGAGCTCCTGCCAGAGCATGGATAATGAATGACAGCGCTGCAGGCCTAGGCCAGCCTTATGCACCCATATGAAGCTTGCAGAGTGCGCGCGACCCCCTGCCAGAGCATGGATAATGAATGACAGGGCTGCAGGCCTAGGCCAGCTTTATGCACCCATATGAAGCTTGCAGAGTGCACAAGAGCTCCTGCCAGAGCATGGCTAATGAATGACAGCGCTGCAGGCCTAGGCCAGCCTTATACACCGATATGAAGCTTGCGGAGTGCACAAGAGCTCCTGCCAGAGCATGGATAATGAATGACAGCGCTGCAGGCCTAGGCCAGCCTTATGCACCCATATGAAGCTTGCGGAGTGCACGAGAGCCCCTGCCAGAGCATGGATAATGAATGACAGCGCTGCAGGCCTAGGCCAGCCTTATGCACCCATATGAAGCTTGCAGAGTGCGCGCGACCCCCTGCCAGAGCATGGATAATGAATGACAGGGCTGCAGGCCTAGGCCAGCTTTATGCACCCATATGAAGCTTGCAGAGTGCACAAGAGCTCCTGCCAGAGCATGGCTAATGAATGACAGCGCTGCAGGCCTAGGCCAGCCTTATACACCGATATGAAGCTTGCGGAGTGCACAAGAGCTCCTGCCAGAGCATGGATAATGAATGACAGCGCTGCAGGCCTAGGCCAGCCTTATGCACCCATATGAAGCTTGCGGAGTGCACGAGAGCCCCTGCCAGAGCATGGATAATGAATGACAGCGCTGCAGGCCTGGGCCAGCCTTATGCACCCATATGAAGCTTGCAGAGTGCACAAGAGCTCCTGCCAGAGCATGGATAATGAATGGCAGTGCTGCAGGCCTAGGCTAGCCTTATGCACCCATATGAAGCTTGCGGAGTGCACGAGAGCCCCTGCCAGAGCATGGATAATGAATGACAGCGCTGCAGGCCTAGGCCAGCCTTATGCACCCATATGAAGCTTGCAGAGTGCACAAGAGCTCCTGCCAGAGCATGGATAATGAATGACAGTGCTGCAGGCCTAGGCTAGCCTTATGCACCCATATGAAGCTTGCGGAATGCACGCGACCCCTGCCAGAGCATGGATAATGAATGACAGGGCTGCAGGCCTAGGCCAGCCTTATGCACCCATATGAAGCTTGCAGATTGCACAAGAGCCCCTGCCAGAGCATGGATAATGAATGACAGCGCTGCAGGCCTAGGCCAGCCTTATGCACCCATATGAAGCTTGCAGAGTGCACAAGAGCTCCTGCCAGAGCATGGATAATGAATGACAGCGCTGCAGGCCTAGGCCAGCCTTATGCACCCATATGAAGCTTGCAGAGTGCGCGCGACCCCCTGCCAGAGCATGGATAATGAATGACAGGGCTGCAGGCCTAGGCCAGCTTTATGCACCCATATGAAGCTTGCAGAGTGCACAAGAGCTCCTGCCAGAGCATGGCTAATGAATGACAGCGCTGCAGGCCTAGGCCAGCCTTATACACCGATATGAAGCTTGCGGAGTGCACAAGAGCTCCTGCCAGAGCATGGATAATGAATGACAGCGCTGCAGGCCTAGGCCAGCCTTATGCACCCATATGAAGCTTGCGGAGTGCACGAGAGCCCCTGCCAGAGCATGGATAATGAATGACAGCGCTGCAGGCCTAGGCCAGCCTTATGCACCCATATGAAGCTTGCAGAGTGCGCGCGACCCCCTGCCAGAGCATGGATAATGAATGACAGGGCTGCAGGCCTAGGCCAGCTTTATGCACCCATATGAAGCTTGCAGAGTGCACAAGAGCTCCTGCCAGAGCATGGCTAATGAATGACAGCGCTGCAGGCCTAGGCCAGCCTTATACACCGATATGAAGCTTGCGGAGTGCACAAGAGCTCCTGCCAGAGCATGGATAATGAATGACAGCGCTGCAGGCCTAGGCCAGCCTTATGCACCCATATGAAGCTTGCGGAGTGCACGAGAGCCCCTGCCAGAGCATGGATAATGAATGACAGCGCTGCAGGCCTGGGCCAGCCTTATGCACCCATATGAAGCTTGCAGAGTGCACAAGAGCTCCTGCCAGAGCATGGATAATGAATGGCAGTGCTGCAGGCCTAGGCTAGCCTTATGCACCCATATGAAGCTTGCGGAGTGCACGAGAGCCCCTGCCAGAGCATGGATAATGAATGACAGCGCTGCAGGCCTAGGCCAGCCTTATGCACCCATATGAAGCTTGCAGAGTGCACAAGAGCTCCTGCCAGAGCATGGATAATGAATGACAGTGCTGCAGGCCTAGGCTAGCCTTATGCACCCATATGAAGCTTGCGGAATGCACGCGACCCCTGCCAGAGCATGGATAATGAATGACAGGGCTGCAGGCCTAGGCCAGCCTTATGCACCCATATGAAGCTTGCAGATTGCACAAGAGCCCCTGCCAGAGCATGGATAATGAATGACAGCGCTGCAGGCCTAGGCCAGCCTTATGCACCCATATGAAGCTTGCAGAGTGCACAAGAGCTCCTGCCAGAGCATGGATAATGAATGACAGCGCTGCAGGCCTAGGCCAGCCTTATGCACCCATATGAAGCTTGCAGAGTGCGCGCGACCCCCTGCCAGAGCATGGATAATGAATGACAGGGCTGCAGGCCTAGGCCAGCTTTATGCACCCATATGAAGCTTGCAGAGTGCACAAGAGCTCCTGCCAGAGCATGGCTAATGAATGACAGCGCTGCAGGCCTAGGCCAGCCTTATACACCGATATGAAGCTTGCGGAGTGCACAAGAGCTCCTGCCAGAGCATGGATAATGAATGACAGCGCTGCAGGCCTAGGCCAGCCTTATGCACCCATATGAAGCTTGCGGAGTGCACGAGAGCCCCTGCCAGAGCATGGATAATGAATGACAGCGCTGCAGGCCTAGGCCAGCCTTATGCACCCATATGAAGCTTGCAGAGTGCGCGCGACCCCCTGCCAGAGCATGGATAATGAATGACAGGGCTGCAGGCCTAGGCCAGCTTTATGCACCCATATGAAGCTTGCAGAGTGCACAAGAGCTCCTGCCAGAGCATGGCTAATGAATGACAGCGCTGCAGGCCTAGGCCAGCCTTATACACCGATATGAAGCTTGCGGAGTGCACAAGAGCTCCTGCCAGAGCATGGATAATGAATGACAGCGCTGCAGGCCTAGGCCAGCCTTATGCACCCATATGAAGCTTGCGGAGTGCACGAGAGCCCCTGCCAGAGCATGGATAATGAATGACAGCGCTGCAGGCCTGGGCCAGCCTTATGCACCCATATGAAGCTTGCAGAGTGCACAAGAGCTCCTGCCAGAGCATGGATAATGAATGGCAGTGCTGCAGGCCTAGGCTAGCCTTATGCACCCATATGAAGCTTGCGGAGTGCACGAGAGCCCCTGCCAGAGCATGGATAATGAATGACAGCGCTGCAGGCCTAGGCCAGCCTTATGCACCCATATGAAGCTTGCAGAGTGCACAAGAGCTCCTGCCAGAGCATGGATAATGAATGACAGTGCTGCAGGCCTAGGCTAGCCTTATGCACCCATATGAAGCTTGCGGAGTGCACGAGAGCCCCTGCCAGAGCATGGATAATGGATGCCAGCGCTGCATGCCTAGGCCAGCCTTATGTACCCATATGAAGCTTGCAGAGTGCACAAGAGCCCCTGCCAGAGCATGGATAATGAATGACAGCGCTGCAGGCCTAGGCCAGCCTTATGCACCCATATGAAGCTTGCAGAGTGCACAAGAGCCCCTGCCAGAGCATGGATAATGAATGACAGCGCTGCAGGCCTAGGCTAACCTTATGCACCCATATGAAGCTTGCGGAATGCACGCGACCCCCTGCCAGAGCATGGATAATGAATGACAGCGCTGCAGGCCTAGGCCAGCCTTATGCACCCATATGAAGCTTGCAGAGTGCACGAGAGCCTCTGCCAGAGCATGGATAATGCATGACAGTGCTGCAGGCCTAGGCCAGCCTTATGCACCCATATGAAGCTTGCGGAGTGCACGCGGCCCCCTGCCAGAGCATGGACAATGAATGACTGGCTCAGGCTCCCCCAGTGGCTCTGGATTATGGCCAGGAATTGGATGTGTAGATCTCTCCTTTCCCTGGCCCCTGACTGTACATGCCACTAAAATGAGGGAATGGGGGAATGGGGGAATGGAGGGATGTAGAGGTCCTTTCCTCCACCAAGCCAGCACAGAGAAAAATATGGAAAGTAAATAAAAATGATTGAATTTGTGACTGAGTGCCTATGGATGTGCATGTGTGTGTGTCTGTGTAGACTTAAACACCTGCACTTGCTACATTATGGCACTGTGGTGTGTTGTGGTCAGCATCGATGGAACTGCCTTCCATGCTGTGTGAGTGTGTGAGGTTGTAACCTGAGCATTTGATAACACTACTTGGCCTTGCGGTTGTGGTGAACAGTTCTACATTGGGAATCTGACAGTTTTCAGGGGGCAATGTGTCTGAAGGCAATCTATAAATTGTTGTGACAATTCTCATGAGGAAACATGAAGGTAGCATGGACATCTTCCGGGTGAAATATAGACATGAGCGTGATGGTTGGTGCTCAATCAGCATTGTGTGAAACGTCCATGTTTGTGATGAAACTGACATGACAGTTTTCTGGGGTAATGTAAACAGGCCTAGTCATTTTCAAAAGTAGAATATGGCATAAAGGTATGTGCTTAACTGAGGCCTTTAATGAAAATGATGTGTTATTTATATTGCACACACACCTTTGTGCTTTACATAGAAAACATATAAATACAATCTGACCCAACTGGAGTTGGTACTCATGTATCGACCTTGGAAGGATAAAAACCTGAGGTCCCCTTGACGGGATTCGAAGCTATGACCTGCAAATAACACACAGAAAATTGCAGCGGCAAATGCTCAACCCGCTGAGCTATATTGCCAGCTAAATAACAGCTTTAGAAACTCCCATGGTAATGTGGATACTGACATGACAATTTCGGCAAGCAATGAGAAATGAAATTTACATTGTGATTTTCTGGAGCAATGTGAAATCTAGCTTTACAATCTGTCCAAAACGTTGGCATACTGAAGCTGCCATAGTAATGCGGAAACTGACAGGACAATTTTCATTAATCAATATAAAACTGGCATTGCAATTTTAAATTGTGTGGGCAGTGTATATCTGCATGAATATTTATACTTAACTGGCCCAAGCTGCAAAGGCAATGCTAAATCATTGGTAGAAAATGTGTGAGTGCAGCGCAAGCATGACATGGTCATTTTCTGGTGGCAATTTTCACTGGCACTTCATTGGACACATACCATGCTCGCTGCTTGACTGTTTGGAAATACATTTGGCAATTTGGAAACTGACAGGCTGAGACCTGAAGCCAAACCTTGCCATATCTGACACATGTTTAGGTATGCCACAGCGCAATGTAGACACCTTCTGGCAGGATGGTACATTGGAAGCCACGGCATCAGCAGCGCCACAGACTATTTGAGCAGTACTGTGTCATGCTGCATGAGTACAGTGATAAATAAATAAGCGGCCCTGTAACTGGTATCATCGGGATTGGAAGGCGTGTCTCGGGATGTGAATTGGCTGTTCCTTTGAGGAAGTCTCATGGAAGCCACGCTTCAGGAATGTTTGTAATGGAGTCCGGCGTGCACTGGGCAGCCTTAAAAGGAGTAATGACAACTGTGGTGGTGGTGGTCAGTCTTTGAAGACCGTCATTACTCCAAATACCAATAACACTGCCCTATAAGGCGGAAAAGAAATGAGGGAGGGAAGTGGGATGCGGACATGTTGTGTTGGTGGTTCGACTGTATGCCGTTATAAGGGTGCTAAAGGGTGGCGAGCTGGTTGTGTTGGGCATCATTGTCAGTCTGTGTTGTGATTGCTGTGCCTTAGCAGCCACTGGGTGGCAGGATGATTCTAACAGGTGTGGGGTGCAAGCGGGCAGTGGAAGTTGGCAAGCCCGATAAAGTGTGGTCTTTTGTGAATGGGCATCAGGGTTGGTTATGCGGTGGGGCAGCTAGATGTAGCAGGTGGAATCGATGCTAGCAGTTGGGGAAAAGGGCAGGGGAAGTTTTCCGATCCCAAAGGGGAGGCCTTGGCCAGAGCTCTGACTTCCCACCTGGTGATTCCGGAAGACTAGGCCAAGAAATGTCAGCGCATACTGCAATCACGGAGCGGACGCTTGATGCCCGGCTCGCTTTACCCGGAACCAGTCAAAGAATGTGACATCAGCAGTGCGCGCGGGGACCATCAGAACTCAACGGCTTTATTAGCCAGGAGGCACTGCGCCCAACCCCCTCAGGCACGAGATGCTAGGGGCACAAAGCACACATGCAGGGAGCCACCCAGACACCACAGTGCACGCGCCACACAAGGAGTGCCCCTAGCCACAGGGAGGGTATATTATAGTTGGAATAATACTCTTGTTTCTTGGCAGCCTGGCACTTGTAGTTCGGATTGTTGCCTTATAATCTTTGATATGATAGGTTATTTATAACGCGCTTAATAAACGGAGGTTTCTAAGCGCGGACCCGGGGATCGAACCTGTGTTGCTCTGCGTCGTCTTGTTTCCAAGGCGAGCACGTTGCCCCTGAGCGATCCTCCCGAGGCTATGGATACCAGCATAATAAGGAACAGTCCCAACGATTCTACTGGCACCTAACACTGAACACTCTGCGACCCCTATCAAGGGAACTGTAAGCTGCAGGGGGTGTGGGGGGCAGCACCAGAACGGCCTCTACTGCTGCTGATCTAAGCACCGAACAGACCACAAGGGTCAGGTCTACAGAACAAGAATGAGAATAGCTTGTGAGATGCCCTGTGAAAGCCCACCAACTATTCCTTGCAGCAGGCACATTAACCCACTGAGTTACCTGTTGGATGCCCTGTTGGAGAGGGACAACTCTACGCGGCAAAGTGTGTAATGTAATCGGCCATGTTGTTAAGCACTTGAACCCGGAGTCTGCATGCCAGCCCTCGTGTGCTTCTATGCATTCTTTGCTTCGGAGTGGTTAATATCTCTGAATCCCTGCGGCTCCCTCGTGCCTTTGAACCACTGCTGTTTACGCATTAACTCTGGACACATATTACATTCAGTTTCGGGATTACACTCTGCCGCTGTGTGCTTCCTGCTCCCGCGTTCTCCAACTCCCTCACAAAACCCACCACAGTCCAAGGTCGCAACCCAGGCCTGGACACCATACGCATTATCTACTCGGCTGCAATGAGTGACATTTACAACAGGACACTTTACACCCAACTTGCCTCTTTCTGCTCCCCTTTCCCCGTCACCAGAAGACCACCAAGTCTGACTTTTGGGAGACAGAATTCAACACCCACTCAGTGCTCGTCTCCCTGCTTGCGGCAATCTCAGGTAAAGTAGCAGCAGAAAGAGGACTGCAGCGCGGTTTCTGAAAATATGCTCGCCCCGAGGTCTGACATAATTAAATAAAGTTAACAGCAGCAATACAAGATTTATAGTAGTGAGATTGGCAGATTGGCACGCTATAGAAGAAAAACAGAAGACGTACTTTTCCTGCGTGACTTAAATTAATTGCAGAAAATAAAACTACGAATTATATTAATAAAATAATAATACTTACAACAACAATGTAGCGCTATTATGTCAATGATTTCACAAAGTTTAAAGTCGGCCACTGCATGTGCTATTGCTTGCTCATCAGCAATCATTATTTAGTGCCTGAAGCTTTTGCGACGGCTCCCCGTAGGCTGAATGATTGTCTTCCTGTAGCGTGAAAGCCCACCAACTATTCCTTGCGGCAGGCATATTAACCCACTGAGTTACCTTAATGCCTGTAGATTGTAAGCCCGCCAACTATTCCTTGTGGCAGGCACATTAACCCACTGAGTTACCTCATTGCATGTTAATGCGGGGAAACATGGCCTTGGGTCAAGCACAGTAAAAAACTTTTTAAAAAAAACATACAGGGCACGCACCTTTTTTTCAGGCAGGTTAGAATTGCAATTCCGAGGAGGTGTGCATCGCTTGAGGGTTGACATGCGACCGCAGCATGTTCAAGAGTGATGCTGTGTTATCTGTCAATAACTCCTGCTGCTATTCGCCAGGAAATCTGCGGCTGTGATCGAGTAGTTACATGGCTCACCTTTAAAACTGGAGATACCAGGCCTCATTGATGGAATTTTTCGCACGGTGCAAAGTGACTTTTCAATGGTGCAAAGTGACTTTGCATTGCAAAAATACGCTTTGCACTGCTCCATAAATCAGGGTGTTTGTTGAAAAGTCACTTTGCACCGTGCTAAAAGTTCCATGAATTAGGCTAGGGTTCCTTTCTTACCCAAACGCGCCTCACTTCTCTCCTGTTCCTTATATGGGATCACTTAGAAGCGTGCATTTGTTTCAAACAATGCAACTGGAAGCTTTGCAGAGTATTATAAAAGTCACAAGACCCTCTTGATGGCAGGGTGTTAGGACATTGAAACCCGGATTGCATTTTTTAATGGCCTCTGACGAAGAAAAGGAAGAATCGGTCCTCCAAGGTATAGAGAACTACATGGCACTGTGCAAACCGCTGGCTGATTTGGATTCTAGTTTGCCAATTGCCTCTTAGCATCATGATATATAGAGCTATTGAGGCCGGTAAAATAGCTCAGGAGGCTAATGCATTTACTACATAATCCTCTCCTTTTCGAATTTTTTGCTAGACCCCAGAGTCGTTTATTGTTGTGACCAGTGTTTCATAAGTCTTACCATTGCACATGTGCGAAGCGTGTTCCAATGCACAGGTGCGAAGCGTGTTCCAATCTGCAATGCACGCATCGCCTGTCATCTCATCTGTATGCAATGTCGGACGGCAGCCCACCTGAAACCCACCACCGTGCACCACTGAAAAGACAGCCCACAGCGCTGCGAGGTCTAAATGTGCACTTTCCTAGTGATACGAAGCATTAGGACACGTGTCCTAATTATATTTCAAATGATGAATACAATTAAAAGATATGCTGATCCTGGATTCCACACCCACCAGGAATTCGTATTCTCTGACATCGGGGTTTCGTCCCCAAATCCCCAGAAGACACGAGTTATTTTGAAGGCATGTGTTATCGCGTGTCTTTCGGACGTGAGTGGAATAATTCAAATGGGGTAGCGGGAAAGAGTGCCCTATATGCTGTAAAGTGCAAGAAGTGCGGGGTCAGAAACACAGACTGCCCCGAGCCCCGCCCCTCCCCGCTGCCTCGGCCCGCCTCTCCCCCCGCCCCCCTGCTGCCCCCCATCCTACCTGCGTTCCACATTAGAGCCGCAGGGACGCCGCCCGCTCCTGCGGGAGCCTTGGCGCTTTCCGCCGTATCTTGCATGAATGAAAGAGAAAACTCGGCCGAGTTACCGATTTCCAAAGTATATTTTATAGATGGATGTATACACGAAACTTCCCTTGGAGTGGAAACCCAGACTTGTCGCTCCCCCCACTGCTCGTCTGGGAACGTTATATGTCTCTTTCCAAAACACCACACCGGCAACAAGTAATCCGGTCCGCGAACAGCGCCTGTAGCATGTGTGATTCCCGGATCTCCGTAGTGTCTGCACGAATCCTTCCTAACATAGCACAGGGCTGCGTCAGCGCTCAGGCTGCAGAAACCAAGGCTCCGTCTCTCAGCCCTGCCGCTGTGTGCCTACGTTTCGATTCGCCAGCTCGCCCGGGCCCTTGCCTCCCGTCAGCGGGCCAGCTGGGGCATCTGCTGTGCCCACGGTGGCAAAGTTCGGTTCTCCCTAACTGCGTGCCCCCTCGGCGTGCTCACGTGTAGGGGTATTCGATACCCGCGAGGTCAGGGGGGCACCTATGCAGGGAACGGCTGTGGCAGCTGAGTTTGCATGTTCCACAGAGAGGTGACAGGAGGCCGCTGGCTGTCAAACGCTGCTTTTTGGCTGCTTAAGCATATCGCGGGACCGAGTTACGCTTTGAGAGGTCAGCACACTTGGAGAAAAACTAAATAGCAAGTTCAAGGTTGTGGTCTTCATAAATTTGCAACATCCACTATTCGAGGCCCGGAACAAAGCATCTGCAAAGTGTACCCAAAGGAATCGATACACACATTCAGATTAGCGCCTCATAATTCGCAACACCCTCTCCCACAGCAGCACGAGCTGGTAAACAATCCCCCTCCTCCTCCCTGTGCGGTGTCACGTAGCGCCCCTGCACGCGCGAGCTTCTGCACAATATGGCTATTGCACAGCAGGCTTGCACGTGCAAGAACGCACACTTACTACGATTCTGGAGGCAGCGGTCTCTGTAATCGCTGTGCAACGCTGTTGACATTTCCCCCAGTAAAGCAATTATACACCAATACATGTATGTTTGTGGATGTATTTCATTGTTTCATCAAGTTGAGCATGTCATGTCATCCTAGCAGGGGTAGTAGTAATGGGGTAAGCGTAAGACATGTCGCCATGATGATGCAAAGGTGAGTACAGTTCGAATATTCAGCTGACTAATTGATGCCACTAACAGGACGGGTGCGAATATTTTCAAGTAAATCCCTGGGCAATGCTTAATTTGTGGGGGTGTTTGCCAGGGCTTAGCCCTGGCACTTATTTTTGAGCCCCCGCACTTATTGTCTCAGACTCACTTTAATTATGAAGTGGTGATAGCCAGTGCATCCATCAACCACAATGAGCAGGTGTTAGCTGTAGTGTAACCCCAAATATGTTGACACTGTGGGGAGCAGCTGTGGGTGGTGGCAGCAGTGGTGTGGAGCGGCCCACCCGCCCTGTAGAGGAGCAGCCATATGCCTCTGCAGGAAGTCCCGCCCCCCTACAACCTATATGCTGTGAGCCTGAAATTGTGCCATGCTTGACACCAGCAGTTGTGACCATTCCGCTGTGAATATTCGAGAAAACGTTTTCATTATTATTATTATTTATGCAGATTTGTATAGCGCGCAGCAGCTCGGGAGCATCATGGTGCTTGTTACAGTGAGGGGTGACAACTTAGTTACATAAATAGCAGAGCCGAAGAGGTTACATCTCAGTTACAAGGTAGCATCACAGAGAGGTTACATCTTAGTTACAAGGTAGCATCACAGAGAGGTTACATCTTAGTTACAAGGTAGCATCACAGAGAGGTTACATCTTAGTTACAAGGTAGCATCACAGAGAGGTTACATCTTAGTTACAAGGTAGCATCACAGAGAGGTTACATCTTAGTTACAAGGTAGCATCACAGAGAGGTTACATCTTAGTTACAAGGTAGCATCACAGAGAGGTTACATCTTAGTTACAAGGTAGCATCACAGAGAGGTTACATCTTAGTTACAAGGTAGCATCACAGAGAGGTTACATCTTAGTTACAAGGTAGCATCACAGAGAGGTTACATCTTAGTTACAAGGTAGCATCACAGAGAGGTTACATCTTAGCTACATAGGGAGCAGAATAGAGAGGTCACATCATTGTTACATAGATAGCAAACAGGTAGAGAGAAAGTGCTCATGGTGGAACAGTTGGTTTGTAACGCAGCATGAGTGGGGTGGTTAGAGGGAAGACAATAAGGGATAAGGCGAAGCATTTAATTAATTAATTAAAAAAGAAGAGTTTTCAAGTTTTTTCAAAATGCAAGGAGAGAAGTTTCTGCTCTGAGTGCAGTGGGGAGCGCATTCCTTTGCTTTCGGCTAGTTATGGGAAGCCTATTCCACCTGCTTTTTTTCTGTGGATGCGTGAGATGGTAAGTTGATTGGTGTAAGGTGTTCTTGTAGGTCTAGCTGAGGTAGATCTAGATAGGGTGTCTGAGAGGTAGGAAGGTGTAGTGAGGTTGATGCATTTGTGTGTGGTTTTAAGGATTTTAAATTTGATGCAGTCTTTGACTGGGAGCCAGTAAACAGCTTTTCTTGCTTGAGAGATATGATCTCTTTTAGGTATACTTAATGATGCTCTTAATGCTTTGTTTTGGGTGATTTGGTGTCTGTTTAGGTTTTTTTGTGGAGGTACCGGCAAGTAGCGCATTGTAGTAATCAAGCTTTGCTCCTCTTGGAGCTCTAGTTATAGAAAGACAGTTGTTCTTAGTTAAGAAGGGTTTGATGGCGTTGATAAGTTTGGTGCTTAGGGCGGAGGCAGAGACAATAGCGCTGACCTGTTTGTTCCTGGACAGTGTAGCATCTATATGGACCCCAAGTGTCTTAACAGATGAACGCACTGGCATGATGCAGTTGTCGATATTGAAGTTGGAGTAGCGACAATCTAGTTTAGCAAGAGTGGATTTTTGGCCAAGAATAAGAATCTCATTCTTGTCACTGTTGAGGCAGAGGCCATTGGTGGCCATCCATGCTTGTATAGTGGCGTAGATTTGCCGCAGGGTAGTGGAATCTTGCGTGTAAGAGCCAGTTAGGGAAAGGAGCACTTCGGTGTCGTCGGCATAGTTGGTGTATGCAATCCCAAGTGCATCCAGTTTATCAAAAAGAGGCTTAGTTCCCATTGAGAAAGCTGTATCAAATGTATTCCCAATGCGAAGACAATCTAATGGAGGAGCTCCCTGAGGGAATATGAAAATGAGAGAAAGAGGAGCTGGTGACGTCCCAAGAGAGGACCGTGGCGCACTGAGAAGTTAGGCTGAAGAAGATGTATGTACCTTATAAGAACAGAGGGTGCATCGCAGGCGAATAATCAAGGCCCGATGAACCAAGGAGGATATGGGTTCATGCCACAAGGCAAATGTATGTCTTATAGAGGAGGAAGGGGTGGATTCCAAAATAATCAAGGTGGGTTTCAGAATGCACAGAATGAGAATCAAAACATGCAGTGAGGATTTAACCAAGGGGGCCTTGTCAGACGAGCACCCCCAGTATGTTGGGCTTGTGGGATGACAGGGTAAATTGCGCACATATATGGGACCCAAGGAAACGTGCAGAATGGCCAATTATCAAGAGGGGGGACAGCTTATCCCCCACCATACAGCATACAAACAAAGGAAGGTTTTGCCTAAAATCACACAGAGTATCAGACACAAGCACCGCAAATGTAACAGGCACAGCAACCAGAACCAGTGCAGATGTATCCATGGCAAGGGCAGTCGCAAAACAAGCCCCCATGCAGACACAACAGTATGCAAACACGGGACAAGAACTGACACCTAGAAGAGGAGGTGCCACTGTGGTAGGAGGAAATCCTTTTACAGGTACAGGGGTATGCCTGTACCCACAATAGGATAGCTCATAAGGTGACTATCTGTGACACCAGACCCCCAAGAGGAACCAAAGGTCGATGTGACGATAGGAGGCAATTCATTTTCTTTTCTATTAGACACTGGGGCTATTCGTTCATGTATACGAGAGGGAAAATATCCAATGTCGGGAATTGCCATAAATGCTCAAGGGTTTTCTGGAGCTACAAGTCGAGTTACTTTTACAGATGAATTACCAGTCTCTATAGGAGAGTGTGACATGTCTGCTCCTTTGTTATACTCATGACAGACACCAGTTAACATTTTAGGAAGAGATTTGTTGACAAAGCTTAACATGACAATTTCAATTACTGAACAAGGGATAGCGTGTTCCACTCCAGGAATACACTATTTAAATGTGGGTGAATGTATATTGGCATTCCCTGGGCAAGTGGCTCTGCGAGGCGTTCCAGTAGAGCCAGAAGTCTTCCTGTATGGGGTGGGCATCCTACTGACATGGCTACCTGGCTTAGTGGGTAAAATGGTGAGAATACCTGATGAGTTTTTGTTTAGACCACAGACCCAACAGATGATGAAGTAGTGTTCTTTATGAGCAACACATACTGGATAAGAATAGAGAAGAGGGAAATCCCGCAGCAAATGTAAATAATGTGGCGACGTCCAGCCTTTCTTGAGGAAGACTTGGAAAAGGTGCCAAGTGTTCTGTGGACCACAGGACCTTATGACGTGGGTCTTTTGAAAGGAATAGGGGAAGTTAAAATAAAGCTGAAGCCCTGGGCAATTTTACCTCAAGCAAGCCAGTACCCCATGGCTCGAGAGGCTGATGTGTGTATATTTAAGACCATTTCAGCACTGATGAAACAAGGTATTCTGGTGCCATCAGCATCATCATGTAATACCGCGGTTTAGCCTATAAAAAAATAAAAGGGAGGGTGATGGAGATTTATACAAGACATGAGACCATTTAACCAGATTGTAGAAGCAGAGTTTCCTTTAGTTCCTAACCCAGCAACTATACTATGCAGTATCCCAGTATAAGCTTGATGGTTCACGGTGATCGATTTGAGAAAAGCGTTTTTCTCGATCCCGTTGCACAAGGAATCACAAGACTTGACTTCCTTTACGTTAAGCTAAACTCGACTAAAACACACTCATTTGCCCCAGGGGTACAGTGAGTCTCCATTGATCTTTAATAGAGCCCCACAGATGGATCTAGGCAATATTGATCTTAAACGTGTGGTGAAACCCTACTTAGATGACATTTTAATTTGCAGCACGACAGAAGAAGAGTGCAGACAAGACTCAGTTCACCTGATCACTATTCTAGCAGACTAGGAATATAAGGTAGACAAGGAGAAACTTCAGTATTGCCAAAAAGAAGAGATATACATTGGGCAGTTGATTTTTCATGAGGGTATAAAGGTGACACCTGAAAGAGCTGAGGCAATTATGAAAACTGCAAAACCGAATACAGTGAAACAAATGCAGCAGTTTTGACGATTAAATTGGGCAAAACCGTGTGAGCCCAAAGTGGCCTCCAGGTCAGCTCCCTTTTGATCATCTTGATGGCCAAGCCAGTAGTTTAAATCTCCCAATATAATGAAGCTAGTGTGGGGTTTGAGACAGGCCATGAGGTGGTTGGATAGGGCAGAGACAAAGTCCTCAGAGTGAGAGGGGGTCTGTATAACAGTAATAGGTTGATGGTGGTCTCTGCATTAATGCCTATTTTCACCTGTAGGGATTCTATACCTTCCAGTATGTTAATGGAGTTCCCCCAGATGGTGAGGTGTTTTTTAAAGATCAGCGCCCCATCCCCTCCCCTCCCTACATCCCTGTCTGCTCTCAACATGGAGTATCCCTCAGGAATCGGCAAGTTGAGAGAGGGACCCACAGCGCTATGGGCCCATGTTTCTGTAAGGGCGCAAATATCGAAGTCCTGCTCTTCGATATGCGCTACTAGTTCTGTGGAGTGTTTTATGAGAGATCTGGTATTGAGAAGGAGACAAGACAACTGACTCTGGGGTAGAGCAGGACTAAAAGCCCTGCCTCTCCCCTCTTGATCCCCGTGATCAACACTACTTGCTAACAGACCTATGGTAGGGTCATTATGCCTGATAACGTTAGACACATCTGGTAGTGTGGTAAGTGGAACTTCCTCAATCACCTGCGGCGTGTCGCCACTGAGATTTTTGCAGGGTTCGGGTGTAAGATCATGATCCCTAAAGTGGGACCCCTGATCCTCCTGTGTTGAGCCCTGGGTGGTCTCATGAAGGCGCGTAGTCACCGGGTGACTAGCCGGTGTGGAAATTACTAACTCGGTTGCCCTACCCGCATTCTTTATGAGTGACATACCATGGCATTCGCGCGCCAGGCTTTTCTGTTGTTCTACCTCAATTATTCTGAGGACTTCTTGCAAGCTCATGATGCACAAAAATGGCGCCAACGTTATATCAGAGGAGGGTCAAGGGTTGCTTCCAGCCCTGTCCGTCGTCCGACACGGACTGACACAGACTGGCTAAGCCCGTCCGCGCCGGCGCGTTCACGCCGGGTTTCTCTTGAAATTTGCTTCCGGACTACAATCCTGCTGGGGATTGTAGTCTAAGGATGCCTGATGGTACGTGCAGAAGGCAAAGCAGCCTCTGCTTCAACACGTACTGTTAGTGTTTAAAAAAACGAAACTAGATGTCTTCAAAGGCAGCAAAACACAGTCATGCACACTACAAGGGCACAGTGTCAATGCAATAATCAAAAGCACTTTCCTCCTGACAATTTTAAAAACGAGCGTTTAAAATGGTAAAATTGAAAGTGGCACAGTGTCAGTGCAAACAAACAATACACTTTCCTATTAAGAGCTTAAAAAACGAGCGTTTAAAAATAGAACAATCAAATAAACAGAGTGACAAAATTAAGCAGACAATCTCGAGTTCTTTTGGGATTACCTTTCATTTTTTCTCATCCGAGGGAATTTCTGGTCTCAATAGGAACTCATTGGGTATGCGTAACAGCATACCTTGTATCCCTGGGAGCCATGCAATTAATACTTCCACCCCATATGAAAACAGTTCAATGTCTATGAGCACCCACCTCTGTACTATCTGGCCACAAAAAGCTTGCATGAGTTCCCTCACATTCATGTAATGGATTCCTGTTGTCGAGCACACTATCCCTTGGTCTGTGAATGAAATGGTCACGTTAAGTCTGCTCATCATGTCTCTACCCATTATATGCACTCTTGTCTGTCGGAAATATAATAGTGGTATGGTCAAGTCGTGTTCTTCCACAGAAAGTGGTAATTTGTCAGTAAAAGGTACCAAATCTGTTGCCCCAGTGAATTCCTGCGCATTCATGGCAATGCCTGACATTGGGTATTTCCCCTTCCTTATACAGGACCTAGTTCCCCCATATCCACGAGAAAGGAAAAAGTCTTGTCACCCCTAGTCACCCATATACGTGGTTCCTTAGCTGGATTGGTTGTAAGAGATAGGACTGTACACATCAGGTCTGTCTGTGGGCTGTCCTATTGTGGGTATAATTACATTCCCGTCACACTGACAGGATTGCCCCCTACAACAGTCACACCTCCCACTTTCACACAGGAGTCGGCATCGTGGAGCCTGCATGCATCATGGTCATGATATTCTGTTGGGTTGGTGCCTGCTGTACTGGTTGTGAGGGCTGCATGTGTCCCTGCATCTGTAATGCATGTGACATGGGCTGGTACCGCTGTGTTTGTATGTCTTGGGCATGCGCCTGTTGTGGTGCATACATCTACACCTGTGTGTGATCTTGTGCATACTAGTCAGTCAGCTCTGTCTGGTATTTGGGCTGTTGCTGCATTCCCCCATTTTAAGGCATCCCGCCCCCCTATCTGCAGACTTGCAATAGGCGGCCAATTTGTCTGCACACCCAAAATTGTGCAGGACCCCCCATTGGTCTTTGCTGTCCACCATGAAACCCTCCTGCGTTCTGCTGCATTGGGTGTCCGAAACCCTCTTCTTTGAGGTATCCCTCCTCGGGCCACTGATTCATATACCCCCGCCCTGCAAAACCTCCCCCTGTCATCTGTGGTTGGTCCTGCACATGTTTATTTATTTATTCATATTTTTAAAGCACACAGTCAGCCCATGGGCATCGTGGATGCTGAGTATCTACTCCTTCTCCACTCGATAACATCACCCCTTCCATTGTATACTTGGATCATTTCTTTTGCACTAACTTTGTTTCTTCTTGTTTACTCTCCTCCCGGTTCTTTCTCGCATTCTCTTGCTTTAACCTGCAATATTGCACTATAGTTAGCTGAATTTCTGCCCATGGCTCAGCCTCCATCCCCACTAGCTTCCTAAGCTGCTTGTGTACTTGCATGGGCAGCCTCTGACATAATATGTGGTACAATAACCCTACTGTTTTGTACCACGGTTCTCTCATGTCAAGACGCCATTTCTCTTGAATCTGTTGAATATGTTGAAGTGGGTCTTAGTCCTCATGCATTTTGCATGTCATGATCGCGCTTATGTCCGACGTGTCTGGGTATTGCACCCTTAGAGCTTGCCATACGGCCCTCAGCAGTTATTAAACACAGCGTGCCATTGTGTGCAGTGTTCTCTGCTGTCACTCCTGGATACTCTGCTCATTTCCATACATCGTCAGCAACCTCCCCAATAATGGCCCAGAGTAGACACTTCATGTCCTCTACTGCTAATGTCGTCCCTGCTGTTAGAGTCTTGAGTTCACAAATCCACTTGCCAGCCCCAGCAGTTAACAAAGGTAGCTTGCATCTTAAATTGCCTTTGTCCATATACTGCATTGGTATATACTGAGGTCGCCCAGCACCCTTCTCCAACAATGGTAACTGTGTCAGTGTCATCCCTCCATCCTGTTTCCCCATGTCTTTACTAATGGTGAACACCCTTGCCATATCTGTCCTTTTCCATCTTGGCAGGGCCCTGAGCCTCTTTGCATAAGGAGTGATATTGTCCATGATCTGTGACACCCTCGTGATTTGGTAATTGCCCTTCAATGTCCTCCTCTCCTCTACCCATATTGTCTTGGCCCCCCATATTGTGTCTTTGTCTGGGCTTACTTCCCTGGAGCGAGAGAGTATCTTCTCTCCTCTTCATCCTCACTCCCTTGTGAATCCTTGTCTGACCCCCTAGTCCCAATACTACTGTCACTGTCCCCTTCTCTGTCTTCATCAAGCTAAGTCTCCTTAACATTGTGTCTTCCCGCTTCTTCTCCTTTGCTCGATCACTAACTCTGCATTCCCCCCTCACCGAGGGTTCAGCACTCCTGTCTGCTTGTGGGGCAGCTGTGCTGTTTCTCCTGCTCCTATACAGTTCCCCTATCCTTCTTCGTATACCTTCCCCAACCTCATCATTTAAATGCGGCAAGTCCATCTTAATCTCTACCACTATCAAAGAGTAGCTTTCTCAGGTCTTGTCTCTGTCTTGTTCGCATGTCTGCTCCTTCCTTTCTCTGCATCAGCGTTCTTTAACGAGCCACTCAACTACCAACCTCCTTTTTTTCTTTCTTTATTTGAAATTGCCTTTGCTGCTCTTTTCTAGCTCTCTCTGCTTCCTTTTCTCCCTTCCTTCTCTTTCTCGCACTTCTGCTCACTCCCACTTCCCCATTATCTCGGTTCATTCTTTTACTTCCTCCTCAGCATTTTTACAACTTGATAATTCCTTCCCCACATGCTCTGTCTCACTTGCTTTTTTCCCTTCGAGTCTGAGCAGTATCTGTCTGCCTATCCATTTGTTTGGTACTATCAATTCTTGTTCTTCACTAAGCCCTTTTTTCCCCCAAGTAATTCTCTTTTAGCTTTGCTTGCATATCGCTATGCATTTGCTGCTAGTGTCTTGCGCTGCTTTACTCGCTTGCTGTAATCTATCAGGTGAACCTTCGCCACTATGTGCTGGAGTGCGAAAGTGGGATTGCTATATCCAGCCACTGCTCTTAATTCCTTCATGGGGTAAAATCCCTTGCTTTCTGTTGCTGTCTCTGCATCTGCTGTTTGAGGGGGTGGAGGGAGAAGGGGAGCTGAGGCCTGTTCGTCCCCTGTGTCCCATTGACTCAGCATCCATTGCTGCCGAAACCGAGTCCCCTTTCTCATCCTGAAACATTGTCCACAACTCTAAAATGGCCTATCGTTTGCTTAGTTTACTCCGCTTATAATTGCTGATTGCAAATAAGTGGTCATTTGTTGCTGCACAAATTTGGAAAAAACGTCTGTCTTTGGGCCATGACTTCGCCATCTTGCCCTTTGTGTTGCAAATACATTCTGCGCTATACCTGTGCATTTTGTGTTGATACCATGGGAGGGACTTGCCCAAATGCAGAAGAGGTGTATCCCTCATTTCGTTACCTTTATATAACACTTTATCAATACTTACTTGACCATAAATCGGGATTTTGCATGTCCAATTTTAATCAAAACAATATAACAAATGTTTTCTTAGCCTCTCGGGCTCACTACCATAAACACAGACATGCTCCGTGCATCGCCCTTCTGCGGCTCTCTACTCTGGATGCTCAAATCACAACTCTACTCGTAAGCTTCTCAAGCTCAGCCCAAACGGCACAACACGGGTTTTCAATCAGAATCGGCAAACTAACCAAAAAGTTCTACTGTGGTCTTGTTCATCTCCAGTCCTTTTAAACAACCTCACGGGCGGTGATGTCACCAGTACTGTAGCGGAAGAAGTTTTAATACTCTATCTTTCCATAGATATGTCCACTTATGAACTGAGGTCTTTCGGACACCAACTCTCCCACAACCTGCCATTCTGCTGTCCGGTCTAGTAGGCGTCCAACGGGAAGCAGGCAGGAATTTTCCTCCAAAGGCAGAATCTGTTGACCTTTACTTCATACACGCGTGATTTAGGCATCAATTTCTACGGGTTCCCACACAGCCCCTCGGGCATGCGGCTGTACGAGACAGCTTGTCACGGAAAAATCCTAGCAACCCTCCTTTGCTACTGCTTTGTATAGGTGTGGCTGGGACCCTCTAGCAGTCACTCCAGTTATCAGCAGGGACACTTAGGCCCATCAAAGACATCCCGCCAAACAAACAGACGACTCAGCCATGGGGCAAAGTTACTGTCTTTTAATAGCAAAATGACAGGGATCACACCAGAAAAACAAGTATCCTACGGAGCTCTCGTCTTCTAAGCATGGGTTATCCGGTTTTATCCCGGTGTGATGTCACAAAACCAGGTTCCATCTCAGAAATCTATCACATATTTACGGTGGTCAGTTTGGGTGAGCTACATATGGATGAAATACAGATTAGTTCTACAATTGGATAGCCATATCTAGTGGCTCTTCCTAGGTCCACCTCTACTATTATCAATAGGTGGGAGCAGTACAACTGCGGGACCACATCGCTACCAGGTTAAATTGACTCGTGCCTTGCTGCATATGTAATCGGTCTAATAGAAACAGTGATTTACTGTTCCTGGTTGGGAAGTTGGAACATATGTTGCTAGAGGGGCCTTCCCCTCCAGAATGGAGATGCTTTACCAGTTTTAACATATAAATCCTGCCTTGAGAATGACCCTTGAGGTTGAAACACATGTCGACAAAATCTTAAAAAACACCTCAGTCACAAAAACAGATGTCTAGATCTTGCAAGATTTATTCGAGAGAAATACTCTCCTGACATTTTGTAGTGTCTAGCGCGAATATGTCTGGTCTGAACACATGTTCCAAATTGTACATGTAGCCATCTACAATTTTGCAGGGGCCAGAGAGACCATTGGCCCTTTCAACAAATGATATCCTCACGTGTAAGGTGAATCTGGACTGGGAAGAACGTGTCCTCTCAATACTGGGACCCTGGACGGTTACCAGACTGAGTCTACCTTTTCAAGGCAATGGGAATGAACATGGAGTTGCAAAGTGTTCTCTGCTGTTGCCATCTCTGATCACCTAAGCCTGGTAGAGTGCATTTAGTTAGCAGTTTGTGTGCAACCCCTGTAACTTTTCCCCCTCTGGTTCAATGGGAACAGTCCTCTTCATCTGTCTCAATTGAATGGGCACGTGTGTTGAGACCACGAAATGAAGCCCTCTTGCCTGTAATTAAGATGATTTCAGCCTGAATTTCGGCAGGTGGCTCATTGTCTTGGTAACTGGAACTTTCCGTCTCCAGTTGTCCTTGGCTGGGAGCCTTGTTTCTTCATGCCTCTGGCTGCGGCGATTATGTCAGCTTCTCTATGTACTCAAAACCTGTATCTCCTTTGCCATCCATTTCAAAGACCTATGACTTCTATATCATTCCTTATGGCTTCTCCATGTTAGTAGCAGCCAAGCATATGCAAGCTAAATGTATGAATACTTTGCATCTTGCGGTTTCAGCTTTGGCAAAGGATATGAGTATGGAGATATGTACGTGTATCTGTCCTCTACCTACGTGGTTCATAAGCATGTGCTTCGCGTCTATATGCAATAAACTAGTGCATGTTCGTGTAGCTTCATGAATGGATGAATATGTACTTAATGTTCAGGTACGGCTACGTCATGATATCAGTGATGATGTCATTGATTTCTGGCTTTGCAATCAGTCGACTTGCTCGATCGATGTCATTCCCATGTCATCTAAATTATTGATTGGGTATGGTCTAAAACGACTGTCTGAGAGAATAACGCTTCTCACACCTGAGATACATCGATGATTGCAGTGATGGGCCTAAGAGTGAGGCACAACTGTTGTTTCTCTACCTTCATTTGAGGGTCAGATTTGGCCCCCTCTCTACAGGAGGATGATGTGGCGGGCACAGGGAGTATTGGAGGGGGGCAGTGACGTGCCCACAAAATGGTATCATTGGGGGAAACGATTCAGCTGGATGGAAACACGGGCAGTACACTGGCATTTCTTGCCAGAGTTTCCAGTCACCTGATTGGTTCAGCTCTCTTCCGCAGGTGAGAATGAAAAATAGGAACTTAGGCAAAGAATTGTTTGATCCATCCCTCTCAGAAGTGGGGATATCTTACATTCTCTTTATAAATAACATAATGAGGTTGATATTGTGTTATCTTTGTAGCCTGTTCCTGGTGGAGCTTGACATTATATGGGAGGATACTATCCAGATAGCAAAAATTAACGTCCTTCATCCCTTGTGCCTTGGGCAAGGGCAAGGTTCTAAAGAATAAACCGATATGTGTATTGAAGAATTCTTTGACTATAAGTGAGAGGGTTATTCTAAAGGTTCGTTTTTCAAATTGCCTATAAAGGGCCATGGAGACTCATCATATAGTACTGGTTCCAGAAGAGGCATAAAATACTTGGATGATGAAATTCATGACCAATGTTCCTTGTCCCAAGGCCATTGCATGGCCAGTGAGACCCTATAATAGGGGATGACCAACGGGTAAGATCTAGTGATTGCTGTCCAACTATTTCCTGGAACATAGGAGGCCTTCACCAACACCTTAGAAAAATGGAATTTGTCAAATCCTGAAGACAATTTGGTTGAATAATATTCAAGAGATTTGGCTATGTAGCCAGATAATTATCTCAGGTTATCAGGTAGAAAGGGCAGTGGCCAAAAAAGGCTCCCATGACTGCCCTTGCGGCGCTTTCACAATGATGGTAAAGTTACTTGGCATTTGGCAGCTTTCTCAGATCACCAGTCCCTATGGATTTAATGTCATCACATTAATAATAGAGCTAGTTGGGTTTAAGCCTGATGAGAGGGACACTTTGTTACCACAGGATATATCACTGTAGGAAATTAAATCTAAACTAATAACGGTTGTCAAACTAGCTTCATAATAAACACATGTATCCTCTGGTGAACAACTTGGTTTCATATTAGAGTCTAGATCATAGTGGGTCAAGTACAAAGTGCTTCTTGGACAAGCCAGACCCTTACAAAACCATTGGCCTCCTATAAACAGTCAACAGTAAAATGTTGTTATCATTCAGGGCTAAAGACTGAAAAGGTGTTTTGGCCATGACAAATTCAATTGTACAAAAATCTGAGAGCTCTTTTTAGGTAATAATATCTAGAAAAACCAAATCTGTGCCATTCAGAAAAATCAAATCGTGGAGGTAGAGGGGCCTTCCAGAATGATCAGGAGTTTTAGAACAACAGTTGTATTGCATCAGTCCAAACATAAAGGCTGATAGTAAGACATAAGGCAAGTTAGTCCATGCAACTCAAATACATTCGATTTATCTTGATCATAAGTGGTGGGCGTCTTTCATAATGATGCTTTTCTTTGAGATATCACTGATTTGCAGTGTCCCTAATTCATGTCTGAGTGTCACTCTGATACCTATTTATAATTGAAAGGGAGCTAAGGACAATCAATTAGCTTTCCATCTTATCTCATTGCACACTTTCAAAGGTGAAATCTTTGGCAGAATGGTACTCTCTCTTTTCAAAACCTCTGTCATTGCCTCAGGAAATCTTTCCACTCAGCAGGTCAGTTTCAGAGCAGGCCTGTGAGTGACTCTGTGGGCCTCATTACACGGTAGGCGGTAAGGGTTTACCGGTACCAGTATTTTACCAGTACCGGTAAACCCTTACCGCCTTACTACGAGGTCCCTTTGCGGGTTGGGGAATTTAACGCCTGCTTTTTGCAGGCGTTAAAAACCAACCCGCAAAGGGACAAGTGGAGCTGATTACGGTACCGCAATTTGCGGTACCGTAATTAGCGCCTTCCCCATTCCCATAGAGCCCTATGGGGCAAAAATGGGAATGGGGAAGGGCAATGGTGGAAGGGGGAATTACCGCCCCGCCAACCTTGGAATGGGGCAGTAATTGCCCTTTCCACCAAGGCGGTGCCGGTATTTTACCGGCATGAACCATGGCGCTAATAGCGCCATGGTTCACCGCCTACCGTGTAATGAGGCCCTGTATTGTCAACTCTTGCTGAACGAGCAGCGAGCCCACATCAGACCCTGAATGTCTGCTTTAATGATCATGTCAAGAGCATTCAACAGCATGAAACGGCTGCTTTTGTGGACCAGGATCAAACAGATGGGAATGGTCCAGGCTGTGCAGTGGAGTAAGGCTACCTGCAGGTTAGCTCTCTTGTCAAATAAATCTATTAAAAACTTTCAAAAACAAGCATGCACGTTGGTCTGTATTTGGGTGATCTAAGCAGTTTTCCACTAAACTGCAGCTACTTTTCAAGAAGTATAGACAAGATGTCCATCAATTGCCTGTTATACGTTGACAACACTGCCATCTTGAACTATGTTGGCGAATCTCAGCGAATATTGCCAAAGAGGAACCGCAGAAGATGTAGGATCCAAGCTGAGCCTAAAGAACCGCAGGATTCGTGTGTGGGCCTGGCCCCAACGTAAGGTAAAAAACGGATCATGAAAGTATCATCTGATTTCTGCCATCAAAAAGCTTAAAGCATTGTTTTTAACTATGAAGTCCTTTATTAACACAATGGGTGAGCACACTCTCGAACCCCTGCCATTGACATGCAATGTGAAATGTATTCCCACAGTTTACACTGTTGTGAAATATGGGGAATTAGTAAAGTGGGTTGGTTACAGTGTTGTTCTTCTTTTGGCAGAGGGTGTTTGCCAATGCAAATACTGTGGGCCCAATTCATGGAAATGGGTGCAGAAATCCGGCAAGGGGCATGTGCCGAGAAGGACACTGCACACGCTTGCGCGCAGAAAGAAAAATGCACGCCCCGTGTATTCATGGGATTGACAGCGCAAAGTAACCGTATTCGCAAGTCATGACCGGAACGCCCCCAGCACGCCCACATGCAAAGCATGAAAAGCCATAATAGCTACCTTTGTACGCTCCCCGGGTGCGAATACACGCACCCTTCAAACTGTGCGTTGGATCCCCCGTAAGCAGGCCTGCGACTCTGGGAGCCTGCGTGGAGTCCCCTGTAACTGTATCCGGCACCCAGACAACATGCGTATAAAAAATCAGAACTTGGGAATAATTCAGGAAATCTGGGTGCGAACCCACATAAAATGTTCCTGCCCCCCGCTACACTTCTTACAAACACCCATAAGTTAAATCGGAAACCCGAATGAGTACACGCACCCCAAAATCCGAAATGCGACCCCACCTGCGTGCTCAATATCCTGCACGCAAGTGTACTTACGCCTGCCTTCAGGTGGCGGATCAAATGAAGAACGTGCGTGGCCATTTCCAACCAAGACGTTGCGCGATCGAATTCATGAATATGTCTTGTGCCGCACAATAGTGGGCGTGCGAGGGAATGCCTACAAGCCGTCCCTCAGAACGCCCACTTTATCGCAAATACTTCCCCATTTTTCGTGTTCACCCCTTCCAAGGCCTTTGTGCAGGCCACGACCATGCTCTGCTCAGCGTCTCGTTCAAGGCCATCGACGGCTTGCACAGACGTGCCGAGCCAGCACGATATCCATGCAAGTCCAGGGAAAGTACCCATTAAAAAACTCTCCATTAATCTGGCACGTAGAGTGGCATTGGGAGCTACTAGGTTTGCTCTACTGCTAAACAATCTGATGTTCTTTACCTAGTGAGTCTGTGTTTTTGGGAGGAGGCTAGAGCTATGTCCAGCCAAAGTTACTTGACTTTGACAATCTGGAGGCGTTCTTAGCATGATTTCCTTTGGGAAGTGACCCAAGAATTTTGGTGGTTTAATGTTCAATTCGTTGAAGGTCACGTCTGTTAGGCGGTACGGCTTGACGTGCATTCTTCGTGTAGGGTGCTTTTCTCTGACCTTTGATCGTCACGTCGCCACGTCGGAAGTGTAGCGATCCGAACAGCCACGGTGGTGGTGACCGCGTGAGGTCTGCAGCTATGTGGGGAGCCCAACTGCAAAGACTCACTGCATGTGCAGCGGCGCCGTGAGTGCTGTGTTTCTACCTTTCGGCTGTGCAGACCTAGCCCCAGCCCTACTGTTCATTGTGTGCCCAGCTCCAGTCACTGTCAATCATTGGTACCTGGCACCCTACAGCTGGAGGTCAGTGGGGGGACTGGGAGCATAACTGCCCAAGCATACTTCACGAGCACCCATTAGCCACCAGTGCGGGTGCTTTCTGGCACAGTGTTACACTTGCGGATAAGCGACTCATGGTGGCATTGTTCTCTTTGGGAGCATTTTTTGTGTGATCAATTTAGGTGCAAAGCGGCTTAGCGGCTGGCCTATTCCCCATTGAGTCATGCCGGTAACAAGGCAGCAGTCCGGGTTAGGCATCAACAAGGGACCAGACCTGAACATTGAAGGAGAAATAGGATTGATGCAAAGTCTGGCTCTTTCTAGCCCCCATGCTACGGCACTTAGTTGGAAGGAATCTTGCCTGCTCGAAACTTCTGCTTAGTAGCAACAAGCTTCATAATAATCTTAATTTTGTAGATAAGGCTGTTGACCCTCTGATATTGGACATGCCTTTGCAGCCCTTGTCAGTTAACCTACAACCGAACAAAGGAGGGGCAAATGGTTGTGATCACCAGAATAGGGAAGTGGACTATTTAGAGGGAAACCTGGGAGCCCACTCTGTGTCTGCGCAGTCTAAACCAAGGGGGGATCAGTCAGGACAATATGTACTGGCTAGTATGGACAGGGGGTTGGTGGACTCAAGGACTCTAGAGCCATGGCGACATCAGCAAGAGCAGTTGCTGCGAGACCTGGAAGCCTGTTAGAATATTAGGGACTTGCAGAGATGGGTGGCGTGTGTAGAATCTAACTCGAAGAAGCCCATTCCCGTGGAAACAGAGAGTGAGGAGAACTCTTCACAAATCGCCCCACCCAAGATTTTTTATCAAAAGGGCTGTCAAACAGGCCTCATAGAGCCTGGTCACATACGTGTGCCCTCACAGGTAGAGACCTTTTCCCTCGTGTGCGGTCGGGGGGATAATATACCTCGAGAGGTCACCTGGCCGATCTCTAAGCTAGTTTCTTTGGCCGCATCTCCATTTTATAACGACATTCGACAAAACAAATCTAGAATGGCGAGTAATGATGACCACAGCATAAGGAGTTTTACACAGGACTCGAGAAATGTTGTCATCACCAACGTTGCCAAGCCTAAAGAATTCGAATCCAGGGAGGCCTTGAAAAATGACAATTCTGGCCTGGCTGAATGCGAAATTGGGCCCTAATTGTGTAAGAACACAAGTCCTAAAAGTTCTCCGCAGACTCCGAATTGTTAAGTGGTGTTCGACGGACAATTCGGATTGTATCATTGTGGGCTGTGGGTCCAGCAGCTTACCGCTGTATTTGAACAGAATTTCTTTCTCACAGCCTACATGCTCCTCCACTAGTCTTACAATTGTTTTAATCAGTCATATCCTGTCGATGTTAAAACAAGTTTGTGTGCTTCCATAGTTTTGTTGTTCATGTTCTGCTCCGTGGTTAGCATCTGCCCGTTGCACTTATGTTCTTGTCTGTCAGCTAATCAGTGCTTTAGTCAGTGTATAGTCGTTGTGTTGTGTTTTTGTTTACTGTGTCAACTGTATGATTTGTGTAAGCGCCCTGATGCCTGCAGGCTTTCGGCACTCTATAAACCTACAAATAAAATAAAAATAAGGAATGGCAAATATGCCCTGAAGTGACTCCGGTTTCTGATCATTTTGCACACCATTTTGGAAACATGATCTAAGCTTAATGTAATGTTCCAGATCGTTGGAGATCTATGCAGCCCCCTCATTATCGGACTGCTTTTATTAAAATGCACATGAGACATGAGATTGGTGAATCTGATTTGGGTTTCTTTTTCCAGTCTAAATGGTGCAGGGGTACTTGGAATACAAGTCCAGTTGTGGACAGAGCATCTAGTCGCCATCGCAAATACGTACAGTTTACGTACTACTTTTTGTTGTCTGTTTTCAGGCTTTGCCAATCTACACACAAACACACACACGCACACACACACCTATGTTGTTTCTTATGCCTGTCTGCACGTCTGATATAGCCCACATGCTTATGTATCGATATACCTGATGTAGCCCCTTGTACCATGAGGCATGCCTTTGCCAGTTTGTGCATGTATTCTAATTTTGTATCTCATGTATCTATATATCCGATTTAGCCCCCTCACCATGAGGCGTGGCTTTGCCAGTTTGTGCATGTACTCTAATTTTGTCCCTCATGTATTTGTATACCTGGTGTAGCCGCCTGCACCATGAGGCGTGGCTTTGCCAGTTTGTGCATGTACTCTAATTTTGTCCCTCATGTATTTGTATACCTGGTGTAGCCGCCTGCACCATGAGGCGTGGCTTTGCCAGTTTGTGCATGTACTCTAATTTTGTCCCTCATGTATTTGTATACCTGGTGTAGCCCCGCGCACCATGAGGCGTGACTCTGCCAGATTATGCTCTGCATATGTCATCTTGCACTTGTTAAGAAAGTATACTTCTCTGCACATACTGTACCTAGCACCTTGATTTCTGAGGGATTGGTGCCCTGCTATAAATGCCAAAATAAGTAAATAAAAGAACACCAACGATACATTAAACAGTTATTTATTTAGTCAGGCTTAATGTGAGTAGATGAAGAATATACAAGGTGACTGTGTAAATGTAATTGTGCTAGGGTGCTTTTTCACTGGTGATCTTGTTGCTAGTCTGTGGGGTAAGTAAATGGTTGGAAGCATGTCTGAAAGTGTGACGTTATGCTAATGGGAGCAAAGATGAAATGAGTTTCCTAGATGAGGAAATGGTATGCATATTGTGGTGCCGTAATCCAGTTGTGTTGAGGCATGTGTTTTTATTATTTTTAGTTTTATTGTAAGGGTTGTACAAAAATATGCAATGGAGATAAATAAACCATTGCTGATTGTTTTCCAGTCATGTTTCTTGCTGTTGAACCTGGATTGGGAAGCCATCTTGGTGGACTTCGACAGAGTCTGTAGCATTCTGGTTTGTTGCAGGGAATCAGTTTTCACAGCGAACCTGGTGGCTGAAAACGTTGCACACCACACAGAGGTATCTTGTAAAGTGCTTCAGACGGCTTCAAAGTTCTTCCGGAGAAGAGGTGGAGATGGGGTAAGGGAAAGGGGAAATAGGTTAGAGGCAACGAGGTATAGGAGGCAGGCAGGAGGTTGGAAGAGAAATCAGGGGTGGCAGGGAAAAGAAACAGGGTCTGACTGTAAAGTTAGAACTTAGTCAGAGACAGCAAGGAGAAGGGGCCGGGCATGCAGTCCTCTTTTTCTCCCTCCAATGTGTTTGCAGGTAGGTTCTCTCTGTTCCCTGGCTCTCTCCCCACTGAATACACTTACCTGGAAGCCCTGAGGTATATGTGAGTGATGCACACCATTGTATACATTTTAAAGGAAATCAAGGATATTCACATGGTCCTTAAGACAATCGCTGTTTTCTCTGAAAAGGGCACCAAGTACTTACACGGAATAGCGAAGAGTCCCCATTTTACTAGGAATGGGGTGGGCGATTAATTTACAAAATGTGGGCTCTTTCAACAATATCTGCCAGAGAAATACAAATCCCTCCATCCAATAAAAGTACTGCGCTATTGTATAAAATGCCAGCCCAATGTTGGCACCCTCCAATTGTAAAGCGCTTGGCTGCTATTTTCCTAGGTTTGCACTAGAAGCAATAACAAATACATGTTGGAGTCATTTATAAAATGGCAGAGACACTTAAGCAAGGGTGCGTAGGTTTTTAATGAGTTGGTAGAGTTCAATGCAGAGGTATGCACACTTGTCTACAAAATACTTGTTATATGATTACAAAACAAGTGTGCAGATAATTACAGAAACCACACGATTTATTTGCAGAGTTGGACAGTTCTCAAAAATACCCAGACATGCCTTTTCAAAAAAGATTGCAGATTCCTTTCCCAAAAGATGGACCGTACAAAATCTTGCCAAAATCTGCACATAAGCATGCAGAATTGTTATTCATAAAGTTGTGTTCTCCTTGACAACATACCAACACATTACAACAATAGTTGGAACAAATACTTACAAATAACAGTATTCATAGCACAACAACGGTAACTATTCCCCTGCACATTTTTATCACAGAAATAACATGTTAAGCTGAGATGGATTTCATAAGGCGAAACATGGCCAAGTCAGCTGCGTTTGACACATGTGGAAGGAAGAGTGGGGTGGTTTTAGTGGGGTACTGTGACAAGGAAGAGTGACATAGTGTTAGTGGAAGTGAAGAGGAAGTTGATGGTTTTGGGGCACTTTGACAAGCAAGACTGAGTGGGTGGTAGTTGGGAACTGTGGCAAGGAAGGGGCAGGTGGTTGTAGTGGGGTACTGTGACATGGAAGAGTGACATGATGGTGGTGGGGTACTGTGATGAGGAACAGTAATGTGGCGGTAGTGTAAGACAGTGATGAGGAAGAGTGTGGTGCTGGTAGTGGGGTACTGTGATGAGCAAGAGTGAGTTGTTGGTAGTGGGGTACTGTGACGAGGAAAACTGAGTTGATAGTAGTTGGGTACGGTGATAAGGAAGAGTGAGGTGGTTCTAGTGGGGTGAGGTGGTTGTAGTGGGGTACTGTGATGATAAAGAGTGACAAAGTGTTAGTGGGGTACTGTGATGAGGCTGAGTACTGTGATGGCAGTGAGGACAGTGAAGAGGAAGAGTGAGTCAGTTTTAGTTGCGTACTTTGACAAGGAAGAGTGATGTGTTGGTAGTGGGGGACTGTGATGGGAAAAGTGAGCTTGAGATAATGGGGTACTGTGACGAGGAAGAGTAACGTGATGGTAGTGAGGTGTTCAAGAGGAAGAGTGAGTTGGTGGCAGTGAGGTACTGTGACAAGGAAGAGTGATGTGATGGTGGTGAGGTATTGTGATGACAAAGAGTGAGTTTGTGATAGTGGGGTACTGTGATGAGGAAGAGTAACATGATGGTAGTGGGGGCTGTGAAGAGGAAGAGTCACTTGGAGGTATTTTTGAACTGTGATGAGGAAGAGTGACATGGCGGTAGTGGGGTATTGTGATGAGGAAGAGTGAGTTTTTTTATAGTGGGCTACTGTGATCAGGAATAGTGGTGTGGTGGTAGTGAGGGACTGTGATGAGGAAAAGTGAGGTGGTGGTAGTGGGGTAATGTGACAAGGAAAAGGGACATGGTGGTAGTGGGGTACTGTGATGAGGAAGAGTGACATAGTGGTAGTGGGGTACTGTGATGAGGAAGAGTGAGTTTTTTATAGTGGGCTACTGTGATGAGGAATAGTGGTGTGGTGGTAGTGAGGGACTGTTATGAGGAAAAGTGAGGTGGTGGTAGTGGGGTAATGTGACAAGGAAAAGGGACATGGTGGTAGTGGGGTACTGTGATGAGGAAGAGTGGCATGATGGTCGTGGGGGCTGTGAAGAGGAAAAGCGAGTTGGTGGTTGTGGGGTACTGTGGCAAGGAAGACTGAGTTGGTAATAGTTGGGAACTGTGACAAGGAAGAGTAAGGTGGTTGTAGTTGGGTACTGTGATGAATTAGGGTGACATAGTGGTAGTGGGGTACTCTAATGAGGAAAAGTGTTCTGATGGTAGTGGGTGGCTATTAAAAGGAAAAGTGAGTTGTTGGAGGTGGGCTTCTGTGATGCGGAAGACTGACATGGTGTTAGTGCCGGACTGTGACATGTAAGAGTGAGGTAGTGAGAGTTGAGGACTGTAACAAGCAAGACTGAGTGGGTGGTAGATGGGAGCTGTGACAAGGAAGATGAGGTGGTTGTAGTGGGGTACTGTGACAAGGAAGAGTGACATAGTAGTAGTGGGGTACTGTAATGAGGAAGAATTATGTGGTGGTAGTGGGAGGCTGTGAAGAGGAATAGTGAGTTGGTAGTAGTGAAATACTGTGATGAGGAAAAGTGAAGTTGTGGGAATGGGATACAGTAATGAGGAAGAGTGAGGTGGTGCTAGTGGGGTCCTGTGATGAGGAAGAATGATTTGGTGGTAATGAGGGACTGGGACAAGGAAGAGGGATGTGCTGGTAGTGCAGTACTGTGATAAGGAAGAGGGATGTAGTGGTAATGGGGTACTGTGATGAGAAACAGTGACATGGTGTTAGTGGTGGACTGTGACAAGCAGAAGGGACATGGTGGTGGTGTGGTACTGTGACAAGTAAGAGTGATGTGATGGTAATGGGGTACTGTACGAGTAAGTATGATGTGCTGATGGTTGGCGGCTGTGACAAGGAAGAATGAGGTGGTGGTAGTTGTGTACTGTGATGAGGAGGAGTGAGCTGGTGGTAGTGGGGTATGTGATGAGGAAGAGTAAGTTGTTGGTAGTGGGGTACTGTGATGAGGAAGACTGAGCTAATAGTAGTTGGGAACAGTGACAAGGAAGAGTGAGATGGTTGTAGTGGGATACTGTGAGCAGAAAGAGTGGAAAAGTGGTAGTGGGTTACTGTGATGAGGAAGAGTGATGTGATGGTAGTGGGTGCAGTGAAGAGGAAGAGTGAGTCATTGTTAGTTGGATACTGTGATAATGAAGAGTGATGTGTTGGTAGTGGGGGACTCTGATGAGGAAGAGTGATCTTGAGATAATGGGGTACAGTGACGAGGAAGAGTAACGTGATGGTAGTGAAGGACTGTGAAGAGGAAGAGTGACTTGGTGGCAGTGGGGTACTCTGACAAGGAAGAGTGATGTGTGGTAGTGGGGTACTGTGATGAAGAAGAGTGAGTGTGTGACAGTGGGGTACTGTGATGAGGAAGAGTAACATGGTGGTAGTGGGAGGCTGTGCAGGGGAAGAGTGAGTTGGTGGTAGTTGGGAACTGTGTCAAGGAAGAGTGTGTTGGTGGTTGTGGGGTACTGTGATGAGGAAGACTGTGTTGGCAATAGTTGGGAACATTGACAAGGAAGAGTTAGAGGGTTTTAGTCAGGTACAGTGACAAAGAAGAGTGAGGCAGTGATAGTTGTGTACTGTGATGAGGAAGATTGAATTGGTGTTATTGGAGTACTGTAACAAGGAAGAGTGAGATTCAGATAATGGAGTACTGTGATGAGGCAGAATTATATGGTGGTAGTGGGGTATTGTGACAAGGAAGAGTGATGTGGTCGTAGTGGGGTTACTGTGACAAGGAATATTTATATGGGAGTAGTGGAGTACTGTGATGAGGAAGAGGGACATGGTGGGAGTGGGGTACTGTGATGAGGAATATTAAGATTGTGGTAGTGTGGAACTCTGACAAGGAACAGTTAGCTGGTAGTAGTGGTGGACTGTGATGATGAAGATGATGTGGGGGTACTGTGATGAGAAGAAGTGAGTTTGTGATAGTGGGGTACTGTGATGAGGAAAGGTTAGGTGGTGGTAGTGGGGTACTTAGACAAGGAAGAGGGCCATGGTGGTAGTGGGGTACTGTGAGTAGCAATAGTGACATGATGTAGTGGTGGGCTGTAAAGAGGAAGAGTGAGTTGGTGGTTGTGGGGTACTGTGACAAAGAAGACTGTGTTGGCAATAGTTGACAACTGTGACAAGGAAGAGTTAGGGGTTGTAGTCGGGTACTGTGACAAGGAAGAGTGAGACAGTGATAGTGGTGTACTGTGATGAGGAAGAGTGAATTGGTGGTATTGGAGTACTGTGACAAGAAAGTGAGATTCAAATAATGGAGTACTGTGATGAGGCAGAATTATATGGTGGTAGTGGGGTATTGTGGCAAGGAAGATTGATATGGGGGTAGTGGAGTACTGTGATGAGGAAGAGGGACATGGTGGGTGTGGGGACTGTGATGAGGAATATTAAGATTGTGGTAGTGTGGAACTGTGACAAGGAACAGTTAGCTGGTAGTAGTGGTGAACTGTGATGGCAAAGAGGCATGTGGGGGTACTGTGATGAGGAAGAGTCATGTGGTTTAATGGGGGCTGTGAAGTGGAACAATGAGTTGGTGGTAGTAGGGTACTGTGATGAGGAAAATTGACATAGTCGTAGTGGGGTACTGTGAAGAGGAAGAGGGGCATAGTGGTAGTGGGAACTATGATGAGGAATAGTGAGTTTGTCGTAGTGGGGAACTGTGACAAGGAATAGTGAGTTGGTAGTAGTGGTGGACTGTGATGATGAAGAGTCATGTGGTGGTAGGGGGTATTGTGAGGAGGAAGAGTGCTTTGGTGGTAATGTGGGCTGTGAATTGGAGCAGTAGGTTGGTGGTAGTGGGGTACTGTGACAAAGAGCCACGTGACTCTTCTTTGGCAAAGTACACCACTAACACCAACTCACTCTTCCTCATCACAGTACCCCACTACCATTGCCCCATTCTTCCTCATCACATTACCCCACTACCTTCACCTCACTCTTCCTTGTCACAGTACCCCACTGCCACCACGTGATTCTTCCTCATCACAGTACTGTATGGGATTATTCTCGATAGAGTAGGTAAAGACTAGATTTTGCTTTCTTTGAAGGCCAATTGCAGTTTTACCATAAAAAAATACAACTTCAAATGGCCTAACTTGACTGGAAATGTAGTTGCCTCTGACCAAAGACTTTCTAGGTCACAGATGTAAAAATTGAAGAGTGTAGGTGCCAGGACACAGCCCTGTCTAAGTTAGACCGTTCCTGAACACTGCCCTCTTTTGTCAACCTGATCTTGATAGTTGTGTTCTTATGCAAGTTTGCCGCTAATTGGACTAGTTTCAAGGGTATAGAATATCCAAGCAACGTATTCCACAGGAGTGTTTGATGAACTCTATCAAAAGTGCTATTCATATTGAGTGCGCCATGTAGATGCTACCAGAAACCCTACCAGAAACCCTCATTTTCACCGACTCCAATAAATGGCCCATGACCGTTGCATTTAGGTCAGTGCCAATACCTACTCTAAAGCCCACCTGGAAACAATGAATTGCTCCCAGATGCTCCAGCGAACAGCAGTGGCATCATCTAGGAGTGCTATGGGCCGGTAGTTATTCGGAACATTGGCCAGGCCCTTTTTAAAAATGGGAATAATAATAGATTTGTGCCAGGAGGGAGGAAAAAGATGGGTAGAGAAGATGGAGGAAAATAATACCCGCAAAGGTCTGACCCAGGCCTGCAAGTTGCTCTTCAGTAGTACGGGCGCCAGGCTGTCAGGACCTGTGGCTCTAGACACCTTGTCCTTAGAAATGGCCCCAAACAGATCCTCTTCATCCCAAGGCTACGGCGCCGGGCTCGAGGATTCTGAGAAGCGGGGATCCTCCACAATGCCCCATTCTGGATGTATATACTTAGTTGCATGATAGCTTAGCTAAGTGGATTCTGGTATTGGACATGACATGGTAGATTTGGACAAACCTAGCTTGCACCACAAAGTAGCCCAAAAATCAGCAGTGTTACCATGTTTGAGCTTTTCAAGAATGTTTTGATTATCCTTGATGTGAGTTAGGGTCTTGAGGTTTTTCTTACAGCGTTCTTGTAACCCTGTAGTATTCATGCTTTCTTTGTTTGAAGACCTCCGCGGACAAGTTGTCTAGAGGAAGATTTCTGAGACACCTTCTCATTAGTTTTTTAGCTTCAGCGATTCTGATGTCATATGCATGGAGGTGTGGCTTTGAGTGTTGTAACTTACCCTTGTCTGCTAACATTTTGGCTGCGGTAATATTGAATCTGTCATTCTGAGATTCATACTGTTACCACCTTTCTGAGCCACGGATCTCATTACTTTGTGATGAATTGCCAGGTAATCCGGATACATAATCAAATTCCACTTCAGAGTTAACTCCCTCCTGTCAACTGAAAGTGTACCCAAAAGATCAGAGATGGGATGTGATTTAAAGTCCACATCAAAGGTGAGATGTAAAATTGAATGGTCGCTAAATGGCAGCTTGCGAATGGTAAGAGGATCACTCAGTAGCTGTAAGTAGTTGGAAATATATATGTGGTCTATCCATGATGAAGAAGACCCACCAAGTCCTCACCTCCTCTTCCTCTAATGTGAGCATAGGAAGGGCTAGTTTTAAGAACCAATTGTGCATGAAACTGTCCCCCTGCTGACCACGAATGGTCATGGACCCTAGCGGCAGCATCTTTGCCATTTAGCCTTGACCCCTCCGCACAACTGGCGTTGAAATCTCAGCCTATAATAATATTGGGGGTAGCCTAAATCAAGCCACTTGGAAATCAAATCCGCCAAACCCTCTAGCATAGAAATTGCATGTCGATCATAGAGGGTTCCACTATACATTGATAACAAAAATACCCATGTTTGAGTTTTCCAAAGACAAGACTACCACCAGTATTCCATCGAGAGTAGTTCTCATTTCCTAAGACTTGACCTTCAGACCCAGATCTATGGCGATTGCAAGACCTCCAGAGGGGCGCCCTCTCAGATTTCTAGTAGCTGGTTTATTAAGGGTGCAGTACCCCTCTAGTTCGAAGTGGGTCACAGCTAAAGCTTCCTGAAAAAGCAGGATATGTTTATTTTGAAAGAAATCTGTCAAATGCAAAGCCTTGTCTAAGTTGCAATAGCCACATACATTCCAAGAGATTAGTGAAAGGTTCTGAAGGTTAAAGCTGCTGTTGTACAGGTCTCAAGTTCGTAAACATCTTAAGCGCGGCCTCTAGCCATGACCAGTCCTGCCCCATCTTGCTATTAACCCCTGTAATCGGGTTACCATTTTTGGCGAGTGCTTGGCCAGTTGTTCCAGGTCGTTGATCCTTCAGCAATGGCATTGCCTTTACATTAGGCGCTTCCAGGAAAGACCTTACATCTTCTGCATTAACGACTTCGTATATATCGAACCCCAAGGACCTTAAGGTTGTTTGTTCCTCAAACACTAATCTCGTAACCAAGTTGGAGTAAAAATGGCACACCAGACGATTGCTGTCTGAGTCGTAGACTTCAACATAGTCAATATTGCCAGAGCATAAGGGTCGTACAGAGTGTATGCTTGAAACTGCTCAAGAACTTTGCTTCTGTTCATGACCAACTCCCCATTGATATGGTTAATGTTTACCCACCCAATTGAATTACTGACAAGCTTGTTTATCCACTTTGGTCTCGTAATTGATGGATCTGGTTTTGCTGGAAGATCTGTGGCTGTTGGTTCCAGAAGACGAACTGATGGGCTAGTTCTGTTGTTAACTGTAGCAACAATCTGTACCACCCGAGACCTCCACATATTAGTGTTGGTGGTAGCAAATTATTTGAAGGATGTTGTAGGCTCAACAATAGGTGGTACTGTATGTCATTTGTGAACCTGTAGGGAAGTTGTTAAAAAGGACGTGATTTTCTGTTGACTAGCTTGTTTCCCTGACATAGAGAGTGCTAATTGATCTCACTGGTTCTCGGAACCAACAGGTGCCACAGATAAATGAGCCTGAATTTCCCAAGTAGAAGTATTAATAGATTCCTCACCATAGGAAAGGACCTCAGGAACTTTAATGATGATTGCTTTCTGTTGTTGTTTGGCGCTAACATGTTTTTTGTTTTCTTTCTTTGTTGTTGTCATAACTGTCTTTTGGTTTTTGCTCTTGTATTGCGTGTTTAGATCAAACAGATTAGGGAGGATGTTTTATCCAATGTAATTATGGCACTTTGCTCTGCGTTGAAGCTATAAATAGGTGCATGTGTAACTCCAAAGTAGGACTACTCCCCAGGCGACAGTCAATAAGTGGTGCTGTGCTGTTAGGTGGCCAACGCACCACTCCGGAGTCCAAGCATATATGTGGAACTGACAATATAAGCATGCTGTCAATATTCAAGTGAATAGCTGGAATGCGTGTAGGCTTGCTCCTCTTCTTTTTCTTGTTCGTTGTGGCTAGACTCAACAGTTTTTGAGTTTTCCTGTTGATTTCTAGAATTAGTCAGGAATTATCCTGGACTGTGTCCCTGATGTTATCGTAGAGCAGGACAGAGTAAAGACTCCGGCACTAAGTGAAGAGCATACATTGATGACGAGCCCAAGGAGTCCAAATTTGGCAGCATGTTCAAGTCTTGCCTGCTTTGAATATTCCGAGGGGTACAGAAATCGTCAAAGATAGGCCTGTTGGAATTGTGCAGCCACTGTGAAGAATTAGGATTACAGTCCATATGTTGTGCTCGGTTCTGCACCAGAATGGTTGACTTAGTTGTGGTGTTGGGCAGCCCATTGGCATCTTTATCATTTAGGTCACCCAGGTCCCTACACAACCGTAGGTACAAATCATCTAGTATAATAGAATCCTCAAGTTTTTGAGTAGAGAGTTGTACATCTGGTGCACACAGAACAGCCTCTTCTCTTGATTCTCCCATATTAAGGTTCTCAGCTGCATGCACCATAGCTGGGATGGTAAGAATTGGAACAAGGTGATCTACCACTGGGTTTAATTTAACTGTTAAGTGGCCCGGGTTCACCATTTGATAGATCAAATGCAGAGGCCCCCCACCCCCGGTTATAGAGGACGATCCTGGATGGTGCGTATCTTGTGGGTCTTCCGGTGAAGGGGTTTTAATCTATCATACTACAGGTAAGTTCTGAGTCAATTTTGCAGGGAAGTTAATTTTAGATTGTTTTGTTTTCTGGGTTTTTTGGCACTTGATGAAGAAGCAACTAAGGATGATGGGCAAATATGGTGAGGTCTTGAACATTTGTCACTGCCTTGTTCATTGGTTGCTTACTTCTTAGTACCGCTGCCATAGTCATAGACGTAATGAAGTAATGTGGGGCCAATGCGTAAGAACGCTTAATAGCACGGTTAAAGTAGAGTGTAAAGTGACGAGATGCCGCATGTTAACGAGAGAACACCGATCAAAGTCTTAAGTAACTCTCACATGCCTCGTTTTACAGTCACAAAGGAACGGTCAAAGAGTGGGCATCAATGAAGGCAATCAACCACATATGTAGACCCAGTTCACTTACAAGCAGGCCTCCAGATAAGGTGCATACTAGGTCTTTTTACACATGAAAATCTTAAATACGACAGCTTTATTATTTTCCTGTGTACATTTACACACAAGTTTAGAGCAGAGGTCAGTGCAAAGGTCAGGTTACTTGGCAGACACCAGAAGGCTTCTTTTGATGTTTATTTATATGGATGTAATTGCAAGCAATGGAAACAGAATGGCATGTGGGGGTGAGTCCATCAGACGACTGGGTTTGCACTGTATGTTTTCATATGCATTTACATTTGCAGCATCACTGTGTGTTTGGCATTTGTGTGGTTGGGGTGGAGGGAGGTGGGCTCACTGTGGAGGTGTGCCATGGTCATGTTACTTGCACAATGTTTTGTCATTGCTGTGTTAAACCCATGTCATGCGGACATGCCCACCAGAATCTGCAGTCACACACTGTCTGCTCTCATGGCTTGCTCCACCTCTGCAACTGGAATGCATTTGCGAGCCATGTTTGTCCTTCCTGTGTGGAAACACACATTTCCTGTCTCAGTGAGTCATGCACTCTCTGACTGCCCTCCGATCACACCATGGGCCTCACATATTGTGGTCCCTGACAGGGACTTTGACACCACTACGCTAAGTTCTTGACTGGTTTGTGGCCTACCTGGCCGACCATTCCCAATCGATTACTCTCCCCGCCTTTTGTTCTGGATCTATTTCACTTTTTTGTGGTGTTCCTCAAGGCTCTGTGTTGTCCCCGATCCTGTTTAATTTTTATATGAATCCTCTGCTGCTCCTCATCCTGTCTCACAGGTTCTGCTACTATTTGTATGCGGACGATACTCAAGTCCTGGTTTGCCTTGAACTCACTCAATCTGACACGGCTGTCCGGCTTAGAAAGTGCCTTGAGGACCTGGGGGCATGGATGAGAACTAACTGGTTAAAACTTAATGGAAGTAAAACCGAGGTGCTGGTTGTTGGGAATACCTCTCCACTCTGTTTCTGGACTTCAGAGTTCTGGCCTACTTCTCTTGGCCCTCTCCCTGTGCCCACATCATCGGTCAGGAACTTGGGAATCAAAATCACTGCATCTCTCGATTGGATGGGCAGGTTGCAGCGGTTTGTAAAACCGGGCACTTTAAGCTCTGTATTCTGCGGAAGGTTCTCCCTTTTATCCCAGCATAGTGTCAGGCCCCGGTGGTGGCAGCGCTGGTCCTGAGTGGGCTGGACCAATGTAATTCACTTTATTTGGCACAACCTCGCTGCCTGCTAAATCGGATCCAGCTGCTCCATAACTCTTCCACCAGATCTATTCTTCGCCCCCCGTTTGGAGCCCATATGTCCCCTCTGTTTAAGTCAACTTCACTGGCACCCGATTGAAAACCATATTTTTTTAAGCCTATGTGCATCGTGCATCGGACATTTTATGGCCTTGGGGAAGAATATCTGCAGGAGAGGTTTGTGCACTATGCACCTATGCACGCTCTGTGCTCTCGATCCGCTCTTCTGGTGGTGATCCCCCGGTTTATACTTTGACGGTGGGTGTGCATTTCCAATGGCAGCAGCTAAAGCCTGTAAGGACCTGCCCCTTGCCTTACGTGGTGTACTGGAGGGCGGAGCAACCTCTGAACGGGCCCATTGAGATTCAGAGCTTGCCCTCCGGCACCTTAAAACAAGATAGCCGCACCTTGAGGAGGTTTGGGTGTGGGATTCACTTACTGCAACACCAATCAATAAGGACAAGTCAACGGTTGGCAAAGGGAAGTCCGTTTAATGACAAGTACAAAAAACGGGGAAACAAATGGTAATCAACAGTGATGTGATCGCCTGTCTCGCTTCAACTCCCAAATTCTTCATGCAAACAGTAATTTCTATAGCAAATTCTCGTCATCATTGACGTGTAATACTCATAAGTTTGACATGCAATTCTATTAGTTGGAAAAGGTAACTTAAGTATAGGTACTATATCTGTATATGGTAACAAAGCGTGAGGATTGGATAACTCTTATCGGGTGGGCGTCTACGCCCGTCCCTCTACATCACTTGTGATAGACGTCACTACAACTACGACGTCTTATTGGTTATACCGCTATAGGACCCTAGATTATTTGGTCCATTGTGATTGGGTGGGTTACACCCCTAGGCATAAATCTCCACTTTAATTAGCAGCATGCAGAAGGGACACCCAGGTGCCTCATGCCCCAAGAATCACCCTGCCTTCCTTCCATCAATCAGTACTTTAGGGCTATGTGTCAATTAGTTGGCTGAGGATGGCATTGAAACTGTAACTTCTTATCAGGAAAAGTTATGGCATCCTCGGGTTCTGGGTGACATCAGACGTTGGGACCTCTTTGCCCTTGGCTGGTCATGTGTCTGTTCCCCGTGAAAATGCTTCATTTTCCTGTTATTCATGTATTTGATTCTTCCATATCCTCACCACCTGCATGGTGCCTCTTTACCTCGACCTTCACTGGCTGGCTGCTATGCTCTGAAGTCTCGATTCTCCGAAGTTGCCGCTCTCCTCCCTTCTTAGAGTTGACCTCAAATTCCCAGGCATTAGCTGCTTTGTGCTCAGTTTCGATTCCGCTCCTTCTGTCTGGCTTTAGCTGGAATGTGAATCTAGGCCTATTTGGCCCCTTGTAGCCTGGGCTTGATTCTGCTTTTACAAAATGGAGTCGCACTTGTACAGTGTGCTTCAATGAGGTAGATATATAATTGGCGCTTGCCGCTCTATTCTTCTACTAAGCATTGCAAGAAGTATCGTTCTCTTAGCTTCTTGCGTTCCAAGCCCATTTGCAGGCATTTCAGTCAGTTACGTGTGTTCATTTTACTTCATGGTTACGTTTCTTTATATTACCATCTTTCTTCTTACACGTCCATTACATCGTTTTTCCTTACATTTCGCTCTTGTGTGTCAACTTTCGTTCATTGTATATGTTCATTGTACATCTGTCTGGGCTCTTATGTCGTCACCATTTGCCCTCCATTAAAACACTTTGGGTCTCTTCGGGGACAGTTTGTAAATAGTATTCATTTCGTGTCAGCTGTTTGTACGGTTGTCTCAGTGGGTACCGAGCTGCCCATGGCAGTCTGGTTATAGGCACTTCGACAGGTATGGCATTTCTGATGAGCAATGGGCAGAGGCCTAGAAGTGCTCTCTGTTGGTTCATTTGTTCCTCATACGTCACATATCGTGGCAAGTATGTTCCTGGTACCTTGAAATGGGGGGCTGGGGTGCAGGCCATGTCTGGGACCTCCTCTACAGTGGGACTGTTGATCATCTCACATTCCGCCGGCTGTTGAAAACGACTATTTTAGTCCCCAATCGAACAATGGCACTCCTTCACGCAAATAGCGGCAAGATGCCTTTAGGCGTAGGTGCGCTCAATAAATTCATTTAACATAACATGACTTCCACCCAGTTCACTTGTGCTCGGGCTGTAATGCACCTGGTCATTATTTGTGGATCTGGCCGACATATGAATATGTTTACTTCTGTCCTTGGCACCCATTCAGTTGGTGTGCTTTGATGCCTTTGCAACGATCCATGGCCAACAGTCACATGCAACTATGCATTGCATTCACTTATCACATGTTGATTGGGTGGCTACAGTGTTTTTGATGCACTGCAGTGCTGTCTGGCTGGGGGGCTTCATTTTCCAGTCTGCCAGGGAGTGACAGTGGATGCTCCGCTCCAGAACTGGTCTTCAGTGCTTCCTGTTGATCGTGTTGGTGGTGGACATGTTGGTGAGTTGCCGCCATGCATTGTACTGCATATGTGGGAGACTGTCAGGGGGCTGCCTCTGATGTGTCGGATTTGAAGGGGGCTGTCTGGGGTAGTGTTAAAGGTGAAGGGGGCCGGTGGGTGGTGTTTGGACTTGAGGGGGCTACCTGATGTAGTGTTGGAGGTGAAGGGGGCTGCCTGGGGCAGTGTCTGAGGTGAAGGGGGCTGGTGGGTGGTATCTGGACTTAAGGGCGCTGCCTGAGGTAGTGTCGGAGGTGAAGGGGGCTGCCTGGGGTAGTGTAAGAGGAGAAGGGGGCTGGTGGGTGGTGTCTGAACTTGCAGGGGCTGCCTGGGGCAGTGTTGGAGGTTAAGGGGGCTGCCTGGGGTAGTGTCGGAGGTAAGGGGGCTGGTGGGTGGGATCTGGACTTGAGGGATTGATGTGCAGTAGCGGTATATGCCTGAAGAATGGGTGCCTAGGGTGTAGGGGGAGTGGACTTGCAGTTTCGCAGGGGTACCTTAACATGCGAGGGAGCCTCCATGTTTTCATTGGGGGTGCCACATTAGATTACGGGGGAGCCCATGCGTTTATGTTGGGGGGTGCAGACTCGACTTACGAGGAGGCTCATGTTTTGCAGGGGTTCCACCTTAGCTTATGAGGGAGCCCATGCGTTTTCATTGGGGTGTCACCCTGCTTATGAAGGAGTCCCCCCATTTTTGCAGGGGTGCCACCTTAACTTACGGGGGGCCCACACATTTTCTCAGGGGTGCCGCCAAAGCTTAGGAGGGAGCACACACGTTTTCGTTGGGGGTACAGACTTGACTTACGAGGAAGCCCATGCATTTCACAGGGGTGCTGCCTTAGCTTACGAGGGAGTCTGTGCATTTTCATTGCGGGCTGCGGCCACGTTTTACGAGGGGGCTCTTGCTTTTTCGCGGGGGTACCACCTTAGCTTACGAGGGAGGCCATGCATTTTTCAGGGGTGCCACCTTAGCTTACGAGGGAGCCCATGCGTTTTCATTGGGGGTTGCGGCCTGGACTTATGAGGTGGCTCTTGCATTTTTGCAGGAGTACCGCCTTAGCTTAGGAGGGAGCCCATGCGTTTTCGTTGGGGGTTGCGGCCTGGACTTATGAGGTGGCTCTTTCATTTTTGCAGGAGTACCGCCTTAGCTTAGGAGGGAGCACACACGTTTTCGTTGGGGGTACAGACTTGACTTACGAGGAGGCTTGCATTTTCGCAGGGGTGCCGCCTTAGCTTACGAGGGAGTCCAAATGTTTTTGCAGGGGTGCCACCTTAGCTTACGAGGGCGCTCACGTATTTTCGTTGGGGGTTGTGGCTTCAGCTACGAGGTGGCCCTCACTTTTTCACAGGGGTGCCGCATGCTTACGGGGGGGCCTGCACGTTTTTGCAGTGGTGCTGTATGGTGGCTCAGGGGTGGATGCAGAGCTTTACGCCTGGGTTGGGGTATGGCGTGGGTTTTAGTTTGCATGGGGGCGTGTTTGTGGGCGTTCCTTGTGCAGCTCCATTCCATTTGCGTTTCTGCTGGAATTGTACATTTGCATCCATGAATACACCAAACATGCAGATTAATTTAATCGCACAGGCTTGCGCAGTGTCCTTCTCGGCGCACAGCTCTTGCGCAATTTCTGCGCAAATTTCCACAGATCGGGCCCCTACAGTGCACACGGTTTCCGGCAAGAAGAACACCCTCGCTTCCCACCACGGTGTGTGCTGTGCTGCTTGACAAGCACGCTGTCACTGAACATGTGGGACTAGCGGTGAAACTGTCACAGAAGGTCTACCTTAAAGTGATGTTCTCAGAAGCTGAGCTTTCACCCCAGCATGTTGGTTGCACCGCTTTGAGTTTTTGTTCTTTATTTACCAATTTGCACCAGCAATGCTTTCTGCATAGTTATCGTGCAAGAGCTAAAGTGTTAATCTCTGCGTGGCTGCCATATTATTTGGCCCAGACAAAAGCGACGCTACATAGAAGGGAAAGGAAGAATTTTATCTTATATTATGTTATTTTATGATGTAGTTATAAACCTCCTCCAGTCATAGGTTATATCTCCGAAACGCTGAATGAATGAAAACAAGTCACGAGGGAAGAAGGTGGTTGACGAGGGTGAGTACCCGGATGTCAAAATCACCACTTTTAAGACTTGACTAGAAAAATGCTCCACTAAAATAGCTGCTTATTTACTCTCAACACTTTAGCTGTAACCTTTCAGTCCTGACTTATTTGCAAGTCCTGTTTTTTTTAACTCATATCATTCTGTTTTCTTAAGCACTATTTTCAATCTTATTTGCCCACTATAAATGCAAGATTAAAAGTTCCAGGATGCAAAGGATCCCAAAAGCCTGTAGTGATTGGTCATCTCCCCCCTGACATGGCCAAACTGGAGATGTCTCTAATCTCGTTTTAGTCCTGTATATGTGTAATACTGTCGCGTGCAATTCATTTTTTAATAAAGCCATGCGTCTTGTTGTTATGCACAATATGATTGCAGGTAATTTCTCCATCCAAAATCTAAACCGGAAATGGAAATCAATTGGTGGTCTTAAGTTTAAGAAAAACATTTTAATTTGAAATATTTAAAAAATGTGCCAATAATCCAGTTGAGTAAACAGCAATGTGTAATAACATGTGAGAATTTCACTTTAAAATGCTGTTGAGATGGCCTGGGAAAACCCCAAAATTACACAGGGAATCAGGAGTCAGAAAAACGAACTCAATAACGGAAGTAGACAAGATGGAAGGCAAAACCCAGCTTTATTAACATTCAAACACAGATGGGACAGCATACAAGCAGAAAAGTCGCAATTATCAGAGCTTCCAAGCTAAACAACATCTTTTAATGTAAACAATCATCATAACTGTTGTCACACTACAATCCTGGTTGCCTATGGGGTGAAGGGATTGATTAGTAAGGAAACTACATATGTATAAGTTCTAAAGCGGTTAAACTTCTAATTGGGTAATGCTTGTCTGATGACTTCTCCTGAGACCACCTCTAAATTGATTACAGTAAAAGACATGGGGGGTCATTACGACCTGGGCGGTAAGGGATACCGGGCACCGGTAAGGAGACCGGTGCCGGTAATCCCTTTCCGCCCTATTCCAAGGTCCCTTGGCGGGGACCGTACGGAACGCATGGTCTGACCAGACCAGACCAGGACGTATCTCCCTTCTTTGTCAGGGATGGTGGTTTGAATAAGTAGGGGGTATGTTTGTGAACCAGGATAGATACCCCTCATTTGCCCTGTGATGGGGCGTGTGTGGCCGCCCCTACCCAGCCCCTTTCGAGTTTCTTGGATTCCCCATCATTGAGGTGGGTCTCTTGTAGGAAGGCGATGTCCACCTGGAGATCTCTAGGGTTGTTCAGTACCCGCCTGCGCTTGATGGGGTGGCTCGGAACCTGCACATTAAGAGTTATCAGTGTGATCTTAGCCATCTTTCAGCCTCGTTGCACTTTGCCATGATACCCCTTATGGACTGATTTATTCTCGGTAATTGACCCACATATTTGACTTCAGCGGGATTGCCATCTTCAGTTTCTCAGTTCCCATACACTTTGCCTATTTCCCTGGATTCTACAAACCAATAACCATTAACTAAAACCGTCAAACAAACTGTCTCTCCAAAAACATTGGGCATGGCGATCCATGTCCAATACTAGGCCTGTAAGCCCATGCATGGTGTTGTCAGGCGTGAATTGGCGAACTCGCGCCCCATGCCATGCATGATGAGTATTTCTCCCGTGTATGTTCAGAAATGTGTGGAACGGCCAGACTGACTGCTCCTCGTCGTCTGGTTAGCCTTGTGGTTGGTTTGATTGTTGTTCGGAGCAACAAGCAGTTTTTGGCCCGGTCGTCGAAGATGTAGATAATGGGGGAGCTCGTCAGAGTCATGATACTGGGGGAGTGAGAGTTGCAGGTTGCATGCCCCGCACAGGCCCAGCCCCTGCTTGGACGTGGCTTGTGAAGACCCCCTCCAGAGCTGCTGGATGTGAAATGAGTCATTATAAAGAGTAGAAGCCAATAGTGCAGTTCAGTTGTGCATAGGAATGGCCGGGATCCATTGCAGTGTTCCAGATCATGAGTTCCTTCAGAGATCTATAACGGCATGTTGGCCACTGTGAGAGCGGGGGCTCAAGTGTTGGGTTTTTTGCGACTCTTGTCAGGGCCTTTCATACCCTGTCCCCGTCTCTCCCATCTGGTTCAGGTGAGGTCGCCCCTCGTGATGCCCACGCCCCCGATCCAGATTCCCGAGGAACTTCAGTGGTGACTAGGTTTTGACGTTGCAGAAATCGCCAGGCATCCTCCGAATCATCGAAAGAGTGCCATTGACTGTCGATCTGTACACACCAGATCGCCGGGAATTTCAGGTAGTGTCTCAAATCATGCCCTCGTAGTGCCTCAAACAGTGGGTTGAAGTCTCTTCTCCGGCGGGTCACCTCGACCAAGTAGTCATTGAAGAGCCGTATGGGGATTCCATCAATGCTCACCTGTCCCACTGCTCTGTATGCTTTCAGTATCGCCACCTTATGTTGGAAATGTAACATTCTAAGAGTTATCGGTCTAGGGCATTCACCGGCCGCCGGTTTGGGAATGGGGACACAGTGGATTCTCTCTATTGTAAGCTCCCTGGGGTTTTCAATGTGTAGGACGTCCTGTAAAAAGTTATACATAATGGTCTCCAGGTCCAGTCCCTCAGCGTTTTCCAGAAGACCAATTACCCTAAAATTGTTGCATTTGGACCGATTTTCTTGGTCTTCCATTTTTGCGCCCAGCCGTTGGACTTCTTTAATGACTCCATCTAGTTTGCGGGCTGTGAATTCTTGGTTGTCCTCCAGGGAGCTGATGCGTTGTTCGTTATCGGTTGTCCTTTCCGCTTGAATGGTAAGCCTAGCCTGCACGTCTTGTAGGTCCCGTTTTATGTCTTGGACCATGATGTTAGTCTCTTATGTTCTTTGGCCAATAAGCTTCATTTCCGTGAGGATGGCTTGGAGTTGTGCCTGGACATCCATGTCTGCCTTGCGTCTGGCAGAGAGTGGGAGTTGGCTGTTGAAGCGGTCGTATCTTCTGCCGGCGCTGGTGGCTTGCTGTTTGGTTCTTTTATCATAGCCCCTTGGAAGTTACTCGTCGGTGGCAACCTTTGCGATCTGGGATGCCGCTGTAGGGTCAGGGTTGAGCTATTGTGGTCAGTATACCTGCGCTCCTGTTCCGCCGCGGCATAGGGAGTCGAGGCCCCCCACTCTGCTGTTGGTGTCTTCTACGCTGGGTCCCCTTGGTGCCCATTATCTAGTAGGTGCCATCCGTGATTGGATTAGGTTCAGTTCACCTTTGTATGGACTTCGGGCTTCCGATGCCCAGACCGACCTGGGTTGCAGTCTTCTAGCGCCTTCACTGTGGGGGCCTAGGCTGCCAGATGGTGAGGGTGCTTTGTTACCTTTATGCTGAGGATATGGTCGCATTCGCCATACAGTTCGCTGCTGTAGCCAGAAAATGCAATGGTGGGCCAACCCCCCACTGGCCTCAGCAGGTAATGTCAGTCTGTGTGAGGCCCAGCATGGGAGACCTGTGTCGCCGCAGGCCTGCCCCTTAGGTCTACATGCCTGTCGTGGGTAGCTGCTGCGCTGTTTTTGGGTTGTCGGCTATCACAGCCAGGCCCGAGAGCCTGATCCTCTTTGTGTCGTAGGCTGGCCTGCGCTCAGAGCGTGCTGGATGGGCTGCTGGGTGATGGTGTGCTGATTCAGTGGCCGGATGCACCCATTAAAAGTTACTGGGCGCAGTGAGTTGGATATCCTGTGTTCCATGCGTCACAGGGCAGGGGGCAGGAGCTGTGCGTGCGGGCCCTCAGTACTCTGTCTGCACCCCGGCAGGCCTCCCCTCACCTGTTCCTCCTGGCGTGGTGGGTTCAGCCAACGAGTCTCCCTGCTGAATGATGAATGTGGTGGTTGGCTGCTCCTCCGATCCATTAGCCGTTGTCATTGTGATGAGGATCAGGTGCCACCATTTGTGGCTGGATGTCTCGTAGTCATCGCAGCCCTGGCAAGCTGCAGCGTGATGCCCTGCATGTGTCTGATGGCCGGGTCATCCGTCATCTGCAGGTACGAGGGTATGGCAGCGCCTCCACCGCAGGAGCAGGCGGGTGAGCCGACCGAGCGAACCCATGCCCGTCACAGTGGGCCACCCCCGGTCCTATCCAGCCAGTGCAGCCCTACCACGGCCGAGCTGCTGGGTCGCAACACCCACGGGAGCGGGTTCAGCTCCGCGTAGCGGTAGGCGGCAGAGGGGGGCCCCTGTTGGGTGTTGCGTTGTGGTTGGTTGTGCTCCGTCTGCAGTCCCGCTCCGGTGAAGGTGTGGGAGAGTTCGTCGTTCTCCCTATCTCAGTGCTGATGTTTCCACAGAAGGACGGAGGCATTCGAACAATCGCGGCTCGCCTCTCATTGCCGCGGCTGTGCCAGTGGGGGCTGTGTCTGCTTAACTTCGGTGCATTCGCGCCTTTCACAGGCCCCGCCTGCCCTTCATTTGCTGTGCCGAAATCGGTGTTGGCGGCGGTGTGGCCAACCGAAACCTGCTGCATGTATACCACGTGGATTCTTGCTTCAATAGGGCGATTTTTCCACCGCTTGTAGGGGGTCAGTGATGGTCAGTTATGCATCGATGTGGTGGGCCAGCACGGAGCCTCACTGACTCGCGGACATCTTGCTCGGACTCTCGAGTGCCCCCCCTCGCACTTAGGCTACCATACTGACCGTATCCTGGAACAATAGAAGAATACATAAATCTGCTAACTCAACAAGAAATGAACATTCTATAACTGAAGACACACGAAGATACAATAGACCTGAAGCAGATATGCACTTACTATGAACAAACACGGACAATAGGTCAAACGTCAAATGTGCATTTAGACATGAAAAATATGACCTGCACCATATAGACATGAAGAACATAACATAATCAATGCATACGCTGAAACACAACACAAACGATATCTACATTTATAGCTTGCTAAACGTAGAAATGCAACGTAACAAGGGGCCATCCTGAATAATATGGATGGCAAAGCCCCGTTAGAGTGAATGGGAAGCCTCAAAGAAGCCTTGCAGCTGCAGGGAGATTCGACTTGCTGAATTAGCTGAAATACATATCTGTGCAGGCCAGACAGTGGCTGTGTGGCCCCCTTCCAAGGTTACTGTAGAAAGAGAGAAGAGAACAGAAGATAATAATTCCCAAGCAACCTTTGAAAACCAGGTGTCCATTAATTGAAAGCTTAATACTGCATGAGGAATGGATCGACCAAGTCCCCAGTGGCCAAAGAGAGTAATGACACCCATATTAGTGTGAGCTCAAATCTTAATAAAAGCCAAGCAGAATAATTGAAAATATGGTCTCCTCACACGTGACTTATAGTTGGAGAACAGTGTCCATTCATTAACTCAAGACACTGATAGCCACCTGCTTGACTCCCCACAGATTCCCAGAGCGAGAGACGCCAGACAAGGCCAAGTTCAAAGCTAGATGCCCTGGCCTGTGGCCTAGGAAATAAGAGATGGTGGCTTAACTGGAAGGAGCAGTTCCTTGATGTCGCTACCCCTAACAATATTTTTGCTCATGTGCTGATGACCTGCAAAGTGTTCAAGGTTGGTAAGAGCAATGCCAACCAATCACAAAAGTATGCCGCTCTGTAACTGTTGCATTAGCCAATTACTTGTTGCTAAAATTATGTGTTTCTTACCTGTATCAATGAAGGGGTGGTGCAGATGCCACCAGATAGTTATATCCAATGAAGTGACTAGCCCATATAGAAATGTGATGTACACAATTCCCCTAGCCAATCTCTGAACCCCATAGGGTTTTTGTAACCACGACTGTAGTATGACATCAGTTGTGACATGTTTTTGATTTATAATCAATTGTTTTGCATCAGATCGACAGAGAGCTCCTGAGACTTGTGTGCCTATTGCTGTTCCTGCTTTATATGGATTGTTAATAAAGCAGACTTTGCCATTTACTTTAACTCTTTCTGTCATTGGGCGCAGGATTTCCCAGCCTGTGTGTTCTGCTTGTGCTAGAGTATTTTGGGTGCCCCATTGCAAATGGAAGCAGAGGATGGTTCAGTCCAGTGCATTTGGACAGTTGAGACTCCCTGCTACAAGTCTGAGGACTGCGGAGTGACCGATGGGAAAAGTGAGTCATGCATGAACTGAGATATCCAAAGGAGCCCCCTTGGTGAAAGTCCTGCCTGGTCCCAACAGGCACCCCGCAGGGTGAGGGTGGAGTGGCTGATTGAGAGAGGATTGATAGCAAAGGCCTGGGCCCATCCACAGATGTAAGTATAGAGCTGTGTGTATATATTGGGTACATTTGAGGTGATAAAGGATACATTTATGAGAGGATACCTGTAACAAGGTTATGGAAGGTGACGCACTAAACCTGCTGATGTGGTATTAGGATGTTAAGGATAGAAAGTTTTCCCGCAACAAGGTCAAGGAAGGGTGCATTTCCCCCCAACCTGCTTCTGGGGTAAGATGAAGAGATAAAAATACCTTCTCATGGGGGCAGGAAGACAGACCTGGTTTGTTGTATTGTGTTATATATTTTATTTTTATTTTTTTTATTTTTAAGATAAGATAAAGTTTATTTGATATACTTGTAGCAAAAGCTTTGTATAACATTTCATATAAAACAGTAAAATACATTCATAATGCAAGCTACAAAAGGTAAAAACATTTCATTATCAGCAGTTTAAAAACAATCCACACTAAACACAAAGGCTTTATGTTAAACAGTTGAAAATCTCTGTGATATGGAGATAAAATCGAACGGTGAAATATATTAGGTTAATGTCATTGCCTTGTAAAAATTGCAGCCATAGACAAGGAATTTCTAGCACCGTAGCCGCATTGTTGTATGATTTAAAATATTTCATACAAAGGCAATTCAGGCTTTCACAGACTACAATCAGATGGTATAAGGTCTCCTCCAGCAAATGTCCACATAGTCTACAATATTTGTGATTATAGACTGTTTTATTCATCCAGCTTGAAGGTGATAGAGCTATGGATACATTACATTTGAGCAAGACGTATACTCCAAATATATTCGGATTCGGATATGCAAGTATATATTGTGGAATAAATTTGCTGGCCCTTCAATGATGACAATATTCAGTGGCTGAAGTCAAAGTTTCTAGGTGAAGGATGTTTAGCAGGAAAGCAGTTGCATTTAATTTTCGTTTGAGCCATAGTTTGATGTTACCTGAGACATAAATACTGCTTCCTTCATATAGCCAATGATTATGATAACATTTCAAAAGACCAATTGTTCCCAACGGTGTGGTGGAATCTAAATTTAAGAAGGCCTTCATGTATGGGGAAATTATTGTGTCAGTAACCACAGTAGTCATCTGCTGAAAGAGCATTATACATTGGGATAGATAGACATTCCAAATGCCTTTTATATTGAACTCTAAATATAGGTATTCAACACTTATACATTGCGGTAACCGAAACAGACGCCTCAGTAGTTTGGCTTCAAATCTAATAAGAGCTGTATTAAAATTGTGACCCCGTATGGCTATTGCATAGGACAGTATGGCTATTATTTTCGATTTATAAATGGAAAGAACAGCCGATGCACTGAAGCCGTTATTACGACCAATAAAAGCATTTAGTGAATTGACCGAGACCTCACACTTCAGTTTTGCCTCAGCCCAATGGGAGTTCCAATTAAGCTTGTCATCAACTAAGACGCCTAAGTACTTATAAGAGGAGACTTTCCCCAGTTGGACGCCGGCCAGAGACCAATGTAGACGCTTAGGCCTTAGTTTCTTTGTGAAGACCATGATTTTGCTTTTGGATATATTGATAGTTAGGCCATTGTCAGATGCATATTTGGCAAGTGCATTTAGCCTATTTTGCAGGCCAGATGGAGTATAGTCAAGGAGTAAGAGGTCATCGGCATATGCAAGCCATCCCAGAGCTACATTTTTAATTTTGATGGGATTAGCAGTATGTAAATTAAAAGATGCAATCATATCAGCCAGATATAGATTCAAAAGAGTCGCCACTACCATACAGCCCTGTTTAACGCCACGATTAGTGGGCACAGATTTAGATAATTTTCCTAACGCGTTTAAACGAACACAAACTGAAGTATCAGCGTGAAGCAGCATCAACATGTGAAGCAATCCACTTGAAATTCCCCAATCGACAAGTTTGCGCCATAGATGATTCCTACATTCCGTATCGAAGGCGGCGGAAAAATCGATGAAACCACAGTAAACATCCAAGTTCCGCTGCGCCCAAGAATGTTCAATTGCTGAGCTTAATATGAGCAGGTTGTGTAGGGTACTAGATTTGGATCTAAAACCAATCTGATTGGGAGGAAGAATCTTGTGTTTATCAATCCAAGCGTTAAGTTCGTGAAGTAACACTTTGGAGTAAAGCTTGGATGTCGAATCTAGCATTGCCAGCATTCTAAGGTTTGCAGGGACATCCCATGCTCCCTTTTTGTGTACGGTGAGTATATTGCTAGCTTTCCAGGATTTAGGTAAGTTACCATGGATGCCTATATGGCCAAATAATATATGCAAAGCAGCGCCCCATAGTAGTGGATTACTTTTTAATATCATATTAGATATCCCATCAGGGTCAGCAGCACAAGATGATTTTAAATTTTCAATAATGTCAATAAAATCTAGGATTGAGGCCTTGCATTCCCAACGAGAGTTGGGAATCGGCAAAGCCATAGCGACAGTCTCAGTGCTGCCTAGAGTCAGGGCTATATGATCGGCCCAAGATTGCCCGTTGATACAATTTATTGACAAATCTCTTTGCTTGTTTTTAGCTAATATGTGCCATATTGCATTGCCATCACCTAGTAGGGATAGACTAGCTATTTTTTGCCAGAGTTTTGACTCAAGTTCTTTTTTATGTGAGTTTAACCACCGTTTGTGACTTTTTTTTAGAACTCGAATTTGTTCTGTGATGGATAGCCCATTTGACACTTGTGTGTTAGAATGGACTAACTTTTTAATATTAAGGCGTAGGTTCCTTTTTGCGATTTAAATGACATTATCATTATCTTTGTGTATAGATCGCACAAGGTTGACTCGCTCCATAACTGATTTGTATGAACGTTGCTCTAATGCGGAGCTTTGGATGTTAGCCATAGTTTCCGAATAGTGCTCAATTAATTTCACATCGGACTCCTGTGGAGACGAGTAAAGATGTATAAAGGAAGGTAGTAATAGTTGAGCCTTAGAGTTGCTTGAGCTATATTATGACGTTTTTTCACTATACGGTTCTGGCCTTCATTCAAGAGAATCTGGCCGTTTTTATCATGCAATGGCAATGTATCAATAGTGTGCTTGACATCTATAAGGAGATATAGAGGCAGATGGTCACTCTCCTCACGACACACAACTCCCATATCTCTAATCAATGGGAGGCCAAGAGTGTTCGAGAAGATGTAGTCAATAGTGGCTGCAGAAGAACCTTCTATGCGCGTCGGAGCCAAGTAGGGATCACTCATTGTGGAACCATTTAGGCGGGTTATGTTGTGAGATTGCAGTAGTCTATGCCACTTTTTACCTTGGGTATTTGAATCTTGATTTATGGGGTTAGAATTCTGTCCACCATTTACCATTTGCACAAGTGAAAAGATTTCACCTATTTTTGCGTTGAAATCACCGACAATCCAAATCGGAAAGTCGTGAGAATAGTATTTTAATGCAGCATCGATCACTTTCAGATTTTTTGAGATCAGAGACATTTTAGGCGGATCATAGATATTAAATAAGATGATGGTAGTATCCCTATACATGATCCTAGCTATTAAGAGGTTTGGGGTTGACATGGATAGTTTTTCTATCGTCCATGGACTCACTACTGATATAAGCAAACCACCTTTTGGGCGACCCAGGAGACCTTTGATTGCCACTTCATGAATTGTGTTACGGTTATCAATTTGGAGCTCAGCTGTAAGCCATGTCTCCTGAAGAGCGACTATTTGGAACATCCCAATGTTGCATATAAGTCCATGGACGTCGAACATATGTTTATGTCCTCACGTATTCCAAGAACAAAGGAATTGAAAATATGTAGGTCATTTTCGTGTCCCAGTGAAGTGGTCCCTGAAGGACAATGGCAACCATTGCCAGTAGCCCTCAGGGACGGCCCCAAGTGAAAAGGGATCCTCAGAAATCGGATTCGCAGGTATTTGCTTTTGGGCCATATTTGGACAAGTAGGTTTGGGTCCTCTTGTTACAATCGCTGGGGCGGGGTGACATTTCTTGCTTGTCTGAGCAACGTCAGGGTGCATTTTATTCTTAGGGCGCTTGTTTATTGGAATCACGACGGATTGAGCGATATTGCCAAGATTAAGCAGGTGTTCCTCAAAGCCGAGAACATAGGTTAGAGTAGCATCGTGTTTAAAACACACATTTGATGTATAGTGATTCTCAAGCTCGATTTGGTTCACGAGATGAATGTCATTGGATGTTATGACACGAAGGGGAACTAAGTCATGGAATAGTTTCAAGATTGTGTGCCAATCGATTCAAATTTGAATAGTAGCAAGGTGTTCATTGTGGGATCGCTAGAAGGCTGTATTCTATATAGTTTAATTGTAGAAATGTCTGGATTCGGTCTGACCTGTTCGTGAAGAACTGGCATAGTTGGAGGTTCGGTTGGCGGCGTGAAGAAAGCCGGAGTAACAAGAGGTTCTCCAATTGTTCTTTCTAAGTCTTCGGCTAGGTATTCCAATTCCATTTCTTCATGTTTTGAGGCAGATAAGTCGATAGAACATGAGGGGGGTTCGACTGTGGACACAGTGGGGACAGCATTGGTTTTCAACTCATGAATGACCACCGGGATGGGATTAACGTGTACAACAGACATGGCTAGGTTTGGATTTTGATCTTTAAATAATTTATTGTTATATTGGAGGTGCACCTATATGTGCAGTGATTGTTGGCAGTAGAGGGAGGCTGAGAAGCAGTTTGAATTGTGAAAAGTACGGCTTTGTGAATATTGGTTTACATAATAGAGCACGTTTAGCTGAGGTTTGAATGCAAATGGTCTTGTCCTGAGCGTGGGTGGCATTTATGGGGCTTGCCTGAAGAGTTGTTGTAGCCGATATGATTGGGAAGAGACGAAGAAGTGTTGGAAATAGATGGAAGTATTGTTGATAGGAGATGGTGAAGGAGGAATAAGAAGGTAGTAAGTTTGAAGGTTTATTGAGGTCCGGTAAGTATCGGCAGTCAAAAGTGTGACATGCCATCATGGGAGACACTCTGCTTATGCAGTTATGGAAATTGCTGCCTAGATATAAGCAAAACATATATAAATACCATTCTGCATTGGTTTAAGGCACAGCAGGCAAAATGTTTATGCCTTTAGCCCAATAGGGGACTCTTTTGAAATCAGTGCTGTAACACATGATGACATATTTACACGCAACATACAAGGGGAAAAAATTGCAGAAGCAATTAGCCATTCTAGAATTGTGGAAGATGTATGGGGAAAACATGGAGGATCCGCCCTTGAGGGAGTGGATGTTAGGCAAAGTTTGAATGCAGTACCCTCTGGGAACACTACAAGCAACTATGACTACAGATGTAAGCAAAACCAACTTTTGGTATAAGTCTGCACTACACCGTTCTGGTTGTGTAGCTGAGCAGCCAGTCTTATCTCAAGACGGAATGTCAGCTGTAATGATGTTACACAGAGGTCTACAATCACAGGTGTTCAAATAAACTCTTACACTCAAAGTTTCTTAGTTAAACACTTATAAATGCATTAAGCAGTCAGTTATAAAACATTCAATAGGAGGCAATTATATATAACACACAAATATACTTCAATGCTGTACACTCTAAGTTTCTGAATTAGGTAAGACCCTTTTGGGATGACCCACAGATACAACATACAACCACATGTAACCTTAGTAGAAAGGGTACTGGGGACATGAATATCTTAGCATTCAGAATACTTTTCAAGAGGAGTAAAAGCAAAGTTTATTAGAAAATAAAAGGTTACAAGTATTCTTTAGACAGTGCAAATATTTAGAGTTCACCAGAAGAGTCAATTCAATTCAATATGTTAGGCCAAAGTCAATGGGCTAAAGTCTTGGATAGTATAAAGCAGTTCTGATAGTTAAACGGAAACGTCTCTGCACAAGTTCTTAGGAGTAGTTTGTAGCAAGAAGAATCATATGTTGGGTCACAAGCTGATTACACCTGTGAGTTGCGAAGGTTTCAAGCACTTTCACTGTGAGAGGTATGTACTCTCAGTCTGGTTTTACAGTACCTTACAAATGAAGAAAAAGAGGCAGCTGATGACTTCTGTTCCTGGAGGTTCCTGCAGATCTCGCTGTTCCTGAGCCTCAGGTGTGGGGACAAGAGGGAGGAGGTTGGGGGACTCCTGCACTGACTTGAACAGTCAAAAAGCTTGGCAAAACTTCAATTACTGTGGCTGTAAGTCAAGCACACAAACTGGTGTCTCTCTCCCTGGCTATACGGTTTCCTGCAGCACTCTGAGGAAAATGCAACCAGCTCTGAGATGAGAATCAAGGTGGCTTACTGTTGCATTGATTGGTCCCACCAACTCAAAGGGAGAAGTTGCCCTTGCAGGGGCTGCTCTGTCGAGGTGAACTTGATGATTCGGACCTGCAGCAGGGCTTCACTGGGCAAACCAACGGACCAGGAGTTTCAGCAGCCGTCCTCTTCAAGCTCGTCTTCGGTTCTTTTGTTCCAGTGGTCGTCTCTGCCTTCCAAGCCCAGAAACTCGCCTTTTATCCAGTTCTCTCCCATTCATTCCAGCCTAGCTGTCACTCACCCAGCAGGGTGGCTGTCCTTGCTGGACAGTCAGCCAGCCAATCATGCAAGAGTGCATTTGGGTCTCCTTGGAGACTAAGCACAGGGTGTTTTGGGCACCTCCCTCACTTCCTGCCCACCCCAGACACTCAGGCACCAGAGGCGGTCTTCACTCCTGAAGCCAGCCAAAGGCAAAGGAACAAAGGGACCACACCTGGTATGGCGCGCAGAGACAAACTCTAGAAGGACCTTTCCAAAAAGAAATGGTGAAAAAAAAGACCGGACCTGTTTAAACAAGGGGGGCTCAGATGCCATCTTGAAAAACATGGCTCTAGCGATATAACGCTACCGGAGCTACGAATAGTTTGCGTTCGGGAAAATCAAGGTAGTTCGTTGTAAAACCACTGCCACCAGCCATTCTAAGAGGAAAGGGTAGCATTTGACTGCTATATAAGCATCTAGACACAAGGTATACTAAGTAACCCCTCCAGCACTCTATTGTAAGATGGGGTGTGCTGGGTCTAGGAATTTAAAAGACTAGTAAAGTCAATTTCACTTTACTTTCTCTGGGAAACAGTAGTTTATCCCAGAGAAGGTATTTAAACCTTGGGAAAACCCGGAAAGGCTTCCCTGTGCCACTGCACTGAGGGTGCTGTGTGACACAATTGAAAAGATGATGCCTATGGAGTTGGTTAGACTCCATAACCAAATAAAACACAGAGGTAAAACACACATCAAAATACACGAGAGAGTGGAAAAAAGGCTCACACTCTATCCAGGAAAATAAATCCTCAAAATCCAACAAAGTTGCTGGGGGTCTCTAAGGTGAAGGGAATTAGCACATTTTTGAGAATTCTGCCTAACAGTGGATGCTTAAGCAGCATGAAGGTGAGGGCACAGCACCCGCAGTCCCTTCTCCTCCTCCTCCTCCACAGAGCATCAATCCATCAGATGAAGGGCAGGGATTCTACCCATTGAAAGAATTGAAAGCAGCAGCAGGATATACTAAACCTGTATATGCCCCACCTCCACTTACAGTAGTGAAGATGCTATAACTGGAGGTAAATTAGATAAACAAAGGCCAGTGTCTATTTGTGATGAGTATTCCAAGTGCTTTGAACTGCAGGTAAAGCTGACAGACGCCGAGGAAGCGATCCAGAGACAGAAAGACAGGAAGAGCAATAAGGAAGAGACAGCGATCACTCTGAATGAGTGGGTAGTAGCAGGACACATATTGCATAAATTACATAGAAGGACCATGGATGAATCTTAAGAGAGAAAAGGGAAGTTAATGAAAGACAGTAGAACGATGATGTAGAGGAAAGAAAACAAGAAGAAAAGGCATGACAGAGAAGGGAGCAGGAGGAGAAAGAAAGAGAATCGGGCAGAATCATTGAGGAAGAGGAGGAAAGGGAAAGTAAACATGAAATAGATAGAGAGAAGGAGAGGAAGGGAAGAGAAGAGAAGGGAGCTAGATGAAAGAGAAAGCAAGCGAGAGAAAGGAAAAGAGTTTGGAGACAAAAGGAAAAAAGAGAAAGAATTAGGAAACAAGGAGAAGAAAGAGAAAGACAAAGGAAAAATTGAGGAAGAAAGGGCTAAGTAAATAGAAAGAGAGATGAGAGTAAGTAGGGAAAGGCGGCAAAAAGGAATTGATGACATTCTTCGAGGGCACCTGCTCAAAGAGGAAAAGAACGTTTAGGAGTGGGAGCAGAGAAAGAGAGAGAGGAGCTTAGAAAGATGCAATAATGAAGTGTAATGAAGTGTAGGAGATACTCAAAAACTGTACCCTTCCAGAGGAAGATGATGGAGAGGACATGCAAAGGAGTATTGGTACTTTGTACAGGAGCGGGAGAGACAGTGGTGCTCACATCACAGTGTAAAGAGGGGTGTAGCAGGGTCTCTACAAAGGGGGAAATGGTGGATATTCGAGAAAGGAATATGTGGCCTGGATAGAATGCTCCCTTTGAGGAAATTAGAGTTTGAAGACAGAGAAGATGAACGGAAGTGATGGAAGTTGGGGCACAATGCTTTCAGATAACGAAACAAATGAAGGTGAAAATGCAGAAGAAGGCACACAAGTCCCTTTAACAGGGTTAATAACAGGGGAAGAGAGTACGTGGTTGGCATTAGAAAGAGCACACAGAATGCCAGAGCTTGCTAAAAGCTTTGAAGCTCCGAAAATGCAATCAAGAAGCTTAGGATATATGATACCTAATGTAAACAGGTTGAGACATTTACCGGAACAGAAGAAATCTGATGCTAAAAGCAACAGGTACCGAATGAGTGAATGAACCATGGATGTCACAGTGTCCATTGTTAGAAAAGGGGTGAGGACGGCGCAATACATTCCATGGCCACAAATCAATAAGGATAATTTAAGGTATAAGTTACTTACTTTGACATCAGGAAAGAGTAAATGTATCTATGAATTAGAAAGAATGACGGCAGGGATGACATAGCGGTGGGAGACATAAAAAGCTTGCTAGCTGCCACCATAGGGGAGAGAGCTGACTACATTTGGAAATGACCGGGATATCCCGGGGTGACAGCGCTGAATACAACTCATGACGGATCACCATTTAACAATTGTAGGGCAGATGTATGGAGAGCACTCAGAATGCAATATCCCTATACAACAGACATGAGTGCAATCATGACGCCCAAAATGAGGACAACCAAGACCCAGTTGCTTACATTTAAGAGATTCATGAGAGATGGCGTCTTGAGATGAGGGAACTGTGGGATAAGATCATAGCTATTTTTCATCACATATTGTGTCAGGGGTTACCTGAGCCAGTGCAGAAACAATTGACAAAATCAGTGGGAATGGAAGCAGAACCATTGCCAGAAATCCAATTCACTATAGTTCACCATTGTCAATGAATGCAGGAGAAAGCTAGAAAGAAACTTGAGGAAAGAGAGCTTGAGGAAGCGAAGTTAGTTCAGAAAAATCTGTTGAAGTTTTCAGTGCAAGGAACCTTGAGGACGAGTGGAGAGTGAGCGGTTAAACAAGACACACAGCAGGCACAGCAAATGGCTGGAGTGAATTTCACAGGACGTGGAGAATACAATTACTGGCTATGATGAAGATGGGTGCACCCTGAGGAAGGGGCTTGGATTTCATTCTCCACAAGGAGGAGGGTTTAACAGGGAACAGCCTACATTTGGAGGGCATCCTCAACAGTGCTGGATGTGTGGAAAAACGGGGCATGTCTCTCAAGCATGCAGAAGCAGGGAAAGGATGCAACACAATTGTCAGGAGCAAAGAAAGGGGTATAGCATATCCTCAACCGTACAGTGCAGAGCAACCTGAACATTATGGCCAAGATCACATACAGTATCACACATATGCACATCAAATACAACCTGTACAACAGGCACCAATGAAAGCACAAAAAGCACCAATGCAAGCACAACAAGCACCAACACAAACACAGGAAGCCCTCATACAGACGCAGCAAACACAGATGCAACCACAAGCGCCTGTAAAACAGAACACCATGGCGACATTGAACACAAGTGCAGGAGCACAGGCACCTACACTCAGAATAGGGAGTGGGAGGAAACCTTTACTGTTACAGGGATTAACCAACAACCACAATAGGACAGCCCACAGAGTGAATTGATGTGTTCAATCCTATCCATTACACGAGACCCACAAGAGGAACCACAGATTTAGGCAACCATAGGTGTCAAGACGTTTTCCTTCCTTGTAGATACATTGGTGACTAGGTCCTGTGCTAGGGAGGGGAAGTTCCCAATGTCAGGCATGGCCATCAATGCACAGGGTTTTTCTGGGGGTACAAGTTTGGTTCCCTTTACTGATAATTTACCTATCACTATAGGAGAACATGACCTTTCTCTACCACTATTGTACTCCCACAAGACACCAGTTAAAATATTGGGGAGGCACTTAATGAGCAAACTTAACATGACCAACTATTTTACTGACAAGGAGGATAGTATGCTCCACTCCAGGAATTCATTACATAAATGTGTCCAGAAAGCACAGCAGGGCATATCACTAGTTTCAGAAGTATTACTTTATGGAGTAAATGGATGGATGTGATTTATTAGAAACTATTCTACCTAATGGAGATTTGACCGAATCTATTTCACTGAAAAATGAAATTTACTTTTTACCTTTTCTACTTTTTTTTTATAATGGGGGAGAGACCCCCCTGCAGCTCCCTCACCCCTACCTACCCTAACTTATACCCTTACCCCACACCCCAACAATTATACACTATACATATACCACTTTACCTACCATTTTCTGTGAAATAGATTTGATCAAATATCCTAAGGTAAAATTGTATCCAGTGAAATGTAGGTATACGGGGTACACATCCTGTTATCGTGGCTTCCTGTGGTAAAGGGTGAAATTGTGACTACCTGAAGAATTTCTGTTCATACAAGAAGTACCTATGGATGAAGAGGAAGGTCACGTTATCCCCATAGAACTAGAAGCAGCCATAGTGAGTGCAAATAGAGTGATTATTCATGGGACTAATGACAAGGGAAAAACATGGAGAGCAGTGATAGCACTTAGCGAAGGACACAGACTGACTGATTTGACAGATGAGGAACTGTTTAGATATTAAGATTCAGATAATGAGGTAGAGTTCTTCATAAGCCTCACTTATTTGGTGATAATTGAGAGCAGAGAGGTGCTACAGAGAATGGCATTGATAAAAAGACATAGGTCCTCATTAGGACCCTGGCGACTGCGGAATCAACGGTGCCGGCAAGGGTCCGGCAGCGTTCATTCTGGGCCACCTCATTACGAGGTCTGCTGCGGGCGCCGCTCAGGACACCTGGCCAGACCAGGCATCCTTAGCGGGACCCGCTAGCAGACCAGAATGCTAACAACGGGCCCATCATTAAGGGGCCTGTTGTTAAAATCCTCCCCATTCCCTTTGAGCTCTATAGGGCTCAATGGGAATGGGGATTCATTTGCACCGGAGCCCAGAAAAGGGTGATTACCGGGTCCACAAAGGTCGGCATGACCCGGTTATTGCCCTTTTCTGGGCTCCGGTAAAAAATCATTACCGGCGGCAGCCGTGCCCTTAAGGGCACGGCTACCGCCAGGGTCATAATGAGGCCCATAGACATTTTTTCCGAGAAGATTCTGCACATGTACCAAGCATACTGTGGACCAGCAGTCCATATGGCTTTGGCCTTTTGAAAGGAGTAGGTGCAGTCAAAATCAAACTGAAACCAGGAGCAATCTTGCCAAAAGTGAAACCGTACCCAATGTCAAAATAAGCAGATGAAGGCATTCATGACACAATTTCTACTTTAGTGCAACAGGGAATAATAATGCCATCAGAATCCCCATGTAACACAGAGGTGTACACAGTGAAGAAATCAACAGTGTGGGGCTTGGAGAATTATTCAGGACTTATAGTCCAGAAACCAGCCACAATATTGTGTAATATTCCATCCAAAGCTAAATATTTTACAGTGATCGATTTAAAAAAATGCTTTCTTTTCAATTCCGCTTCATGAGGAGTCACAAGACTTGACCTCATTTTCATATATAAGTCAAAAGTGGAAACACGATTATTTACGCAAGGGTACTGTGAGTCCCCTTATATTGACCCTTGGGGTAAATCAATCGAGTACTCCAGATTGTCCTAGGAATGTACACCTCGTTAGTGTAGTGAGCCAGCATGTAGATGGCATTCTGGTGTGCAGCGAGACAGATGAGAAGTGCGTGCAGAAAACACTCAATACAGTTTAGGACAGTCTTGGCAGAGAAGGGGTACAAGGTAGACAAGGAGACATTACAATATTTGCAAGAAGAGGTCCTGTACATAGGACAGTTGCTATCGCAAGAAGAAAGAAAAGTGGCACCCTAGAGAGCAGAAGCAATCCTGAAAACAGCTCAACCAAAGACTTGAGAGAGATGCAACCATTTGTGGGCCTTTGCAAATAATGCAGAGCATGGGTCTTTGATTGCAGTGCATATGTCAGACCCCTCTTAAAAGGACTCAATGAAGCTCAGAAATATGACAGTGACATAGCCTGGACAGGTGAAATGACAGAAGCATTCGATTAATTAAAAGGGCAATATGTCCAGCACCTGTTCTAGGGATTCCTGATTACAGTGCAGAATGTTTCCAATTCTCGCTTTCAAATGGAGTATTAATGACAGCCATTTTCACACAGAAGACCATCCTAGGACACAAATCACGAGTATACTACAGTGGTATTCTAGCTCCAGTGATGTGAGGTCATTATCCCTGTGAACAATCATTGGTGGCAGCAGCCTTTGCAATTGAGAAATCCAACAGTATTACAATGGGCTGTTCAGTGATGCTATATGTGGAGCATGCCCTGTTTGCCATTCGTGAAAAGCCCAAAAGTACATTGACCACACAGAGCACATCTGGGTAAAAAGTGATCATCTCAAAACCAGCAAGCAAAATTGTCAGATGCAGACTAGTGAAGCCAGCAACATTCATAGCAGAGCCAGTGGAGTAAGAAGCTAATGTGCATGTTTGCACCAAGTACACTGACTATTATGACAACATACCCCATGTTAAAGAAAATGCCCTAGGAGGGGGAAAGTACTCTTCATTGAAAGTTCTTCAACAATTGATCAGAGCTCAGGGGAGAGACACAAACGAGGACCACAGTGGTAAAAGTAAAGCCGAATGGCAACTTTGAGACAATGGCAAGTGTGAGATTGGCTTTATTATTTTCCAGTGCAAGCAACTGAATTAGTAGTACTTATTGTGCCACTTGAAATGCATGAGGATGAGGAAGTAACACTGTATTCCGACTCTCTACGTGATATCAAGAGTACATGCAGGACCGTCACATTGCATCGACATTATTGGACATGCTCATAAACGCACTAAAACTACCATCAGCCATCAGAGTGGTGAAGTGCGAAACCCACACTAAAGAGGCAGATTTAATTTCCCATGGCAACAAAGCACCATTTTAGCGGCCAAAAAAGCAGTGTATTCTCCTGATGTATCTGCCTTTGACACATCAGCTAACATGAGTATGTAAGCATGCACAGAATGGTAATGAAAGAATGCTTTTATATCTTGCCCATAGCACAGATTACTGAATTACAGGGATGCCCTTCATCAGAAAAGCAGAATTCATGGACACATAGGGGGTGTGCATTGTCCCCCACAGATACACTGTGGCGGCTCGACGGCATTGGTAAACCAGTTATGCCCCTTGGATTATTAAATGTAGCATTAGATCAACTGCACCACCCAGCGCACACAACACAAGAGAATCTTGCAGCCATGATATATCGGAAGAGTGGTATGTGCCTAACCTGACTGATCATGTTGCTGCTTTTGTCACAAATTGCCTTCACCAGAGGGCACATGCTGTGAACAGTGAGAGGAGCAATACCCCATCCTACTGGACCCTTCCAGCATTTCCATATCTTCTATGTAGATATGCTCCACGTTTGTAATGGCTACAGATATATGCTAGTAGTCATATGTCCTTTCTCTTGGGGATGGAAGCAGATCCATGAACACATCTTAATGCTACATGTGCTGTGAACTAGCTTGTATGTGAGCTCTTCCCGAGATGGAGATTGTGAAGTCCTTCGGTCTGATAACAGAACACATTTTGTAAATTAAGTTTCAGTACATCACAATCCTATTGGGTATTAAGCATAAATTCTCTTCTGCTTATCACATGCAGGCAAACAGAATGTGTAAGTGTCTCAATGGCCTTCTCAAGGAACAGATTGCTAAGTTAAAAGGGACCTTAAAAAAAGGATGACTCCATTGCCTACACTTAGCCCTGTTTGCGTTACACAATCAGACCATCACCCGACTCCTCATGAGCTGGTGATGGGACGCCATATGCATGTACCTCTTGCTCCTCCCACTGGAATTTGAACTGATGCCCATAATTCTGTTGATGTGCTTAGTTCTGAAATGCATGAATAATTGGCTGCTATGACGGCGAATGTCGCTTTTATTTATAAACAGTTTTGAGCCCGGCACGGGAGGTCCAAGAAGAACGAGGAAGACAGTGAACAAGTCAACCCAGGTGACAAGATCCTAATGCTTCGAAGGACTGCACCTCATGAAGGAGGTCGACCCACTGCAGTAAGAGTCAAAGGAAGGCAAGCCTGTTTCCATCTCGGTGATGTCAACCCCTACAAAGGAGAGAGGAGGATGGAGGAAGTGGGGATGCAGATGCAGACACGATCAGCCACAAGAAACAGACAGCAACTAGCAAACTGAGACAGGCAATACATTCTTTTTTTCTATTCATCGAACAAAAAGAATTGAATGAAAGATTTTTCCTAAGGATTTTACCTGGCCAAATAAAGAAATAGCATTTTTCCAAGGAAAAAAATAAAGAATTTCAATGTTGCCCTTACACACAATATTATCTGCAATCTTCTCTTATGTAGTCAATACCTATCCTGTCACTCTTTTTGGTGACCCGAAAACTTTTTTTATCCTTGAAAGAGTTCTTCTTGCGATAAGTATGCAGTTTTTCTCATAGACTAACATTTTGGAAATAACGTGAAAGATACAGTGAAAAGAAGAAGATGAGACTTTTCAATTTTGTTAGCTATATGCTTTTTGGCCCACAGACAACCTAATGTATGTGCTTATTTACAAAACACTGATACATTTGGTAATTATACGTGTAGCCACTTTCTTCACATTTTGCAGCCTCTACTTTATTATCCTCCAAGGATTACACGTGCTGTTTCTCCACAATGCATACAAACCAATGTACAATAATGTAACTCCTATCACTATAGCAAAGGAATTAGCAGCTCATGAACGTTCTGCCACAACTAAGCAGATGAAAAGATTGAAAAGAAGTGCGCCGGACGACTTCCGACACATACATGCGTACATCGCTGATTCTGCCCAGGTGACTAATAATATGTTGTACCAGCACATGAGCCGGGTGGGGAGAGGGACATCTGATGAGAGATGCTATGTGTGCTCCCTCATTCCCTACACTATCGGTGCTTCCAGGGTTTTCATAGCCTCAGAAGCACCCACAGAAAAGGCACATTGCTTGACGTACCTTGCACTTTGTCTAACTGGAGGGAAATTCCAAGGCCAGACTGCTTCACTAGTGCAGGTAAATAAAGCAAAATCCCAGCGAGAAGATAATTATATACAAGACCTGAAGTCCATTTCAAAAACTGAAACACAGTATAAAGATAATGAAATATGAGCAACCTGGAACCAACAGAGCAGAGATCACCTAAGAGGGAAAATTAGATGATGCATTTTAATGAAAAGAAAGGGAAGGAAGTACCTGGATGTTCGGAACAAGGTCAATTGCAAATAGAAGGAATTATACTCACACCTGAAGGGAGAAACTGATGAATTAGTGGTGTGCAAGGCACTAGAACTGCTGGAACAATTGGAAGAGATAGTGGTAAACGCAAATAAAGTATGTCTTGATCAGTTGCCTAAAATTAAAAAGCTACTCACATGAGCCTTTGATGAGGGGGACCAGTACAGATAATAGCCCTGAGAAATGCCACCCTATGCTTCCAAAATTATGGCACAGTAAACGTTGGGAAAATACTGGATATAAAGACATTTTTGATATACAGGAATGAAGACAGGAACAGCAGTATTGATGGACCACTATAGGGCTTGTTGGTTCATAGCGTCCATGAAGTTACCCCGAACTGTGGAGAGTTATGTTTCATAGTGCTAATAAACATACGCACTCTGGTACCCGAAAGCAATATACACATTACAGAGATCCCTAAAATGGATGCACATTTGAGGAAGAAAATGTCCATCCCCCTTGGCTACTCAAAATGAGGGGGGATCCCAAATCTCACTATAGAGATCGTGATATCCCTACCTTTTCTTTAGGGTGTAGTGTCTATAAAATCAGGAGAAGGTAGTAGAGTTTTAACAACAGTTCTGCCAGGTTTGTATCAAGGTTTCAAAAATATATCAATTTTATTCTAACATAGTTTCTTAAAAAATGTTCACAATATAAATTGCATACATCTTAAAAATAGTTATAAAACAATAGTCTGTTGATGAAGTATTCTTATCGATATGGGTCTAGATAGCCATTTAAATCAATTAATTGACGGACAACAACAGAGTACAAGTGTTCATTCCGATTTTAACAATTTCAGTTTGTTTCTAATCTAGATCTAATAGCACTTATTAGACACACGGGCTCAACATGTTTCTTTTCTCTTGATTACTGTGGAACATTCTTCAGGAGGAATGAAAATGGGTCACTATGACTACCTTCAAGGTTAGACTTTCTCTTTCCTTAGTGACGACTATTTTGACTTGTATATAGAGGAACTGTTGATAATAACATAAAGATAGGGTAAGCTGCAATTGCTTAGATTCCTAAAGGCAGTATAAAGCTGTCTGGCTAGATTCAGGTGCAAGGTATACCTGGTCCAGTCAGTGGGTACGGCCCTTTAGGGGTTGTCCGTATTAATGAGAAAACCATTCAGTTGATTAATAATTAATCCAATCTGGAGATTAAAATCTGTAAAAAATACATATTCAGTTGCTGAGGACCATTCGTTCCGTAGATAACCTATAATCGTTGCTCTCTCTCTAGTTATGATTGTTAGTTCATTTAGTTCTTACCTGAGGGGTGTCAGGTCGCTTGAGATTCGATGGTTAAACACTCAAGGCGTGTTTACAATGGAATGTGGCGAGTAATGCTAGTTTCATTACATCAGCTGTCCATTAGAGGGCCAAATGAGGCCCTTCAATGTCTATAAGGTAAAAGTAAGGTGTGTAAGTATATTGTCCTTAGGAGAGATAAGCTGATATTAATTCAAGCATTATATATTCTCCCAATTTAATATGCCTTTAAAATGAGGTGCATAGATTTAAAATGTGTAGTTATAATGAGTTATAATGAGGGCTCTTAGCAGCTACTTACCTGCAGAGTGTCATGTCTTTGTATGTTTAGCTGTGCCTTTACTTGAGTGTTTATTAACAGTTGACTATGCAGGGTTGAATAGTAAGTATTGGCCGTATCCGGGATTCGTTGTCGATTTGTCCTTTAGTCTGGTCCGGTACAGGTTAGCAAGAAAAGTGAGGACGGATATTAGTGTAGGTTCCAGACATGTTGTTTGCGATACTCAATTTATTGTCTCTTCTGTGGCTTTACCTAAAGAATGCCACGTGTATTTAAGTTTACGTATCCAAGGTTTTTTGGTTCTAAGAATTCACTGAGCGGTCTTGGATAAAGGCATCTAGAAAGTGCTGCCGTGGGTGAAGAGATCTTATGTTTGTCGCATTCTTACCTTAAGTTTAGCATTGGTATATGCTCGTGATTTAGACTCTGTAGTACGCCTCGTGAAGTATAATTCTGGTCTGACTAATGCGTTGCAGTGCTTTTTTTTTTCTTACTATTAAAACCCGAGGGTACCCACAAAGTGCTGAAAATGCCAGTCACAATGTTGGAACGCCATACATAGACAAAGGCATTCCACTCTGTGAGATGAAAACCCTATGTATGTAAAGGCTATTTAGCTGTTAATCTGTTTTGGGGTGTCTATATATATGTATTAGAAAATGACATCTGTAAGACACCTGTCTTTGTTGGACTATAGTTCCGTTTGTGACTACCAAATTAGAATGGGTAGGGCTTCAGTGGTACTCTCTCCTTTATATTGGAGCTAGAAGAAATATCTTCGGATATACAGGAAGGGACACTTATAGTGCTCTTCTTATGAATGAAAGGAAAGGTGAAAGTAAACTCAGGGAGATGTACCCTGAAGTAGCAATATGTCTTATGTTTCTAATAGGACCCTGTGGAGCCCGCTAGCCGTCGGTGAGCCACTGTGTGTCAGGTTGAAACTGAAACCATCAAAAATCCATCCTGAGCACAGCAAGGCACAGTGCCAGCTGTACATGGAGGCATGAGGACCTCTAATATGGTCCTCAGTGACCGTATGTAGTGAATAAAAGTTAAAATATCACATCATTACGACGCTATCTGGGGAAGATCATAGTTTGTAGACTTAGCTACAATAGTACTCTCTCTTAATTTGGCGTTGAGGCAGAATCATCTAACGCTTATTATGAGACAAAGAAGGAGTATAAATACCGTGTTTATGTAGTGTGACCAGTAAATCCTCTCCAATACCTTTTGTCATTATGCTGGTTTAATGCCCCCATAGAAGGTAAAGGGCGAAGGAGTATCTTATAGATGATTGCGCTAATACTCTGTGTCTGTAAGCATAGGCATTGCTTTAGAAAACTACATTCTACAGGGGCATTCATTCAATGGTCTCTGCTTTTTTGAGGGATCATTTGGAATTCATGTTATGCCACTCAATGGCTTCATTAAGGCTTTTTCTGTCACTCGTTGTCACGAAGATGAGTTCCTGTTCTTTTTCAAATAGTCTTCTATTTCTTATGCTTTGATTTTCTCCTTTCACTGTCATTAGGACAGTCCATTTGAACTCTTCATGGACATGGTTATTTTGGTTAAAATGTTTAACCATAGGCCTTTATTTTTTAAACAACTCTTATGTTCAATGACACGAGTATTTATCTTTCTGTTCGTTTGACCTATATAGATGGATCCGCATGGGCATGTAATCATGTAGAGTACATGATCTGAGTTACAATTAGAAACATTCTTTTGGGTCCAGTTTTTATTAATCCCTATACACACGTCTTAAATTTCTTATAGGCAAATAATGGTGCAGGTAGCTTTGAAGTTGCTGTTTTGAATATCTTCCAGTGTTTGAGATAATGTTTTGACTATAGACAATGTAAAGGTGTTAACGCACACTATTCTGTTATCGACATGCTTCTTAATTTTGTCCTCTAGGAGTGCTTCGCTATTATTGTTAAAGGCTCGTTTCACTGCCCTTTTAATCAACTTTTTAGGGTATGCTCTCTTTTGTAATTTATTCATGGCGGTCCCTTCTGTCTGTTGGTAGAAGCATCCTTGGAACTCGAAGTAATTCTTTGTGAGTGATAATTCTATACACCAGAGTATGAACGAAGTGGGGACCGGATCGTCATCTGCTCTAGAAAGTAGAATTTCTTCCACTGTGTTAAGTGTCTCCTGTAGGGGGATGTTGGTATAGAGCGACACAATATCTAGTCCAATCAGGTAGTTATTATCTAGATTGTGATCTCTGTGTTCGATTATTTTTATAACATCTTTAGTATCTTTGAGATACAATTTCATGGTTGTTACATAGCCTTTCAGGTAGTGGTCGGCAAACTTGGAAAGTGGCTCAAGTACTGAATTTATACCTGCGACAATAGGTCATCCCGGGGGATTAATAAGAGTCTTTTGTATTTTGGGTAGGCAATAGAATGTTGGTATGGAGGAATCAGTATTGATCAGAAAGTCGCATTCTTGTTTGCTGATCCAGCCTCTATCTCTAGCTTGAGTAGCTTTTGAGTCTATCACCGATAATAGTTCTTTAGTAGGATCTCCTGGGAGTTTCTTGTAGTAGTTGGTCTTTTGCAGTTGTTTGTGGCATTTGTTAATGTAGTTGATTTTGTTTAATATGACTATGCCGCCACCCTTATTTGCCCTTTTTATAATTATGTTGTTGTTGTTGGACAATGCTTTTAGGGCTACTCTTTCAATTTTACTTAAGTTATGGAAAGTAGGGGGATTCGATGTTTCTGTTTTTTCTACTTCTGCAAGGACTTTTTTCTCAAAAATAATAGATTCTGGGGAGAAAGTATGTGTCGGTGGATAGAAAATTGAGGCTGTCTGTAAACCTGTACAGTTTATACTCTGTGGTTCACTTATCTCGTCTTCCTTTTCCACAAAGAATTATTTTATATGTATCTGATGCATCAGTTTGTAAAAATCAGCACAGAATAGGAAAGGGTCATGTTGTTTAGAGATCACATAACCTAGAACCTTATTTAAGACATGTTGTCTGTGGTGGTAAGCTCAAAGTTAGAGAGATTTACTAGAAGCGACTCCCACTCCTTTGTATAAAAAAGGCTTTGATGCCATATTACGATTACCTCTTCCCTGTCTATTGTTTGGGTTACCACTGCCTCTGTTAGGTGTTGTGGTGGAAGGGCCTTCTCTTCGATCCTCTGGGATCTGCCAGAAAAGGAAGAATTATTTATCTGAAAAATCAGAAGATGCTTACTACGGCATTCCAGATTAGCATAAAATGTTTGGCAAAACAGCTGTGATTTTCTCTGCTATTTTCCTCCATTGAATACAGACCGCTTCAAATGCAAATTGACTCCAAATTACGAGATGGGAGCTGTTGCAAACAATTAACACAACAGTGAAGGGCTTTAATGCCATAAGACCCATTACTCTCCAAAACAGGTATGTCCTTCATCTGATAATGGCCATTAAGGGTGGTGTGTACACAGAAATTGGCCCATATTGCTGTAGGAATTAAAATAGTGATAAACCTGGACACTAAAATCCATGACGGCACACAGACAGATGATCTACCTCCTATTGACATAAGGCAAAGTCATATCGTCCCTCCAGGATCAAAACGTTGTCATCCAACAGACCCTTGTAATTAAGTGAGATGTTGGGTCTTCTGCAAACCAGATGGGGAGTGTTGCTCTATGACCTGGAGTGTGAATGAGCATATACACAATTCAGGTGACCTGAGGGGGCGTGACCAAGATATAGACCTCCAAGGTACCTTGTTAGTGTTAGGGCCATAAAGGAGATGTGGTCGAGGACTTGACCAGAGGGGGGAACGTTGAGAGGCAGATGAATACATAATTCATGGCATCGGCCCCACCCCGCCTCTAAATCATAAGAGTGAAAAGAATACGCCACTCATGGCATCTGCCCCTCCCCCACCTCTATATCGCAAATATGAGAAACGTTATACACTTATGCTACCCTACTGATCTTATCCTGGAACGACAGGAGAAGAAATAAATCTGCAAACTCAACAAGAAATGAACATGCTGTAACTGAAGATGACAAGAGCAAGTGACCTCACTGCCAAAGTGACACATGAAGATACAATAGACATGAAGCAGATATGCACTCACCATGAAGAAACACAGACAATAGGTCAAATGTGCATTTAGACATGAATAATAATAACTGCACCACATAGACATGAAGAGCATAACATAATCAATGTATACGCTGAAACGCAACACAAACAATATGCATATATAGCTTGCTAAACATTGAAATGCAACGATAACGAGGGGCCATCTTGACTAAAATGGACGACGAATCCACATTAGAGTGAATGGGAAGCCTCAAAGAAGCCTTGCAGCTGCAGAGAGATTTGGCTTGCTGAATTAGCTGAAATACATATCCGTTCAGGCCAGACAGTGGATGCACGGCCCCTTCTAAGGTTACTGTAGAAAAGGGAGTTCTGCATGTCCGTGCAGAGAACTGAAGACCAAGTCCCCAGTGGCCAAAGAGAGTAATGACACCCATATTAATGTGAGCTGAAATCTTAATAAAAGCCAAGCAGAGTAATTCAAAATATGGTCTCCTCAAACATGACTTATAGTTGGAGAACAGTGTCCATTCATTAATTCCAGAAACTGATAAGCACCTGCTTGACTCCCCATGGATTCCCAGAGCGGAAGACGCCAGACAAGGCCAAATTCAAAGCTAGATGCCCTAGCCTGTGACCTAGTAAATAAGAGATGGTGTCTTATTTAATTGCAAGAAGCAGTTCCGTGATGTTGCTCCCCCTACCTATTTTTGATCATGTGCTGATGACCTGCCAAGTGTTCAACGTTGGTAAGACCAATGCCAACCATTCACAAAATGATGCCGCCCTGTAACTGATGCATTAGCCATTACTTGTTGCCAAAATGATGTATTTCTTACCTGTATCAGTTTATGGGTGGTCCAGAGGTCGTCAGGTAGTTATATCCAATGAAAATACTAACCCATATACAAACTTGATGCAGAAAATTCCCCTAGCCAATATATCAACCCCATAGTTTTTTTGTAACCAAGAATGTAGTATGACGTCAATTGTGATGTGTTTTTGACTTGTAATCCATTATTTTGTATTAGATCGACAGAGAGCTCTTGAGACTTGTGTCCTTATTGCTGTTCCTGCTTTATATGTATTGTTAAGAAAGCAGACTTTACCATTTACTTTGACCCTTTCCGTCATTGGGCGCAGGATTTCCTGGCCTGTCTGTTCCACTTGCCCTAGAGTCTTTTGGCGCCACATTACACCTGGTAGATCCCTTATTCTCACCAACTTGCACCCGGCCAGTATTCTTGAAAGATAATGTGGTATTTCTCCACCCATGTGAGTAAGTTGGAATTTTCAGTCCATTCTTTAAGGCATACATCATTTGCAGATTGCACCACCACTATTGGTACTGTCAAGAGTGCTTGTGCTTTGCACCCCATCATTCCTTCAACTCAGACTTCTGAGGTAAATACATGGCCATAAATTAATAATTGGGGTCTGTCCCAGCACCCAGGTGTTGCAGGCCTCTCTCTTTCTCCAGCATTCATGTACTGTAACAGAATGGGAATATCTTTTTTATATCCATCGGAAGGTGGCCAATTTCCCTTGGAATCATCCCCTAGTCATGCAAAGTGCTAGGCGTGTTAGACAGTGTGCTCTATTTGCTGGTATTTCTGTGGCTACAAATGTCCTGGAAGTACTCATGCCTTAGGGGATGAGGGGACACACATAACAGCTCTCTTCAGATGTCACTCTCGCAACTCTGCTCATGTGCTGATACCACAAATTATTATTACCTGAGCGGAATTAGTAATATATTTATTCATATGCCCAAAGTCATCTGACACACTCCTTTTCAATCCCTTCATTTGTGTAGCTACTATAGGGAATTCATTTGTTACCATTTCACTTGTTACTGTGATAGTGGAAAGATGTCTGTACACTGGTCTGCCTATATAAGGACAATTCTCTCAAAGACATAAAGACTATAAAATGTAAAATAAATGTATATAAGCATTATTGCTAACGTGTCCACGTTTTGTAGATAACTAGGAGTGCTGTTCCTCCTCAATGCTAAAAGCGAATATCTAATATGATTAAACAATCCCATTCTTCCCACCAAAGAAAAGTCCCTTTTACTCTCTTCATAAAATAGATATTCACAGGATTAAATTGCGTTAATATTGCAAGAAATCCTCTTTCTAAAACAAAATATGCTTTTATGTTGCAACAAAACAAGACATATTCCAGGTTCCTAAAAAGGGTACGTATTGATCAAAAGGATAAAACCATAAAAAATATAATTGTTATAGGAAGCATGTTTTACTCTTCTTCATGCTGCTTAAGTGTCATGCTTTTTTCGTGCAAGTGTAGTCATAAAACTGTTCACTTAATTGTCTGTGTATCTATAGAGGAATCAATGGGCCTCACCAAGAGTTGGGTGGTAGGTCTTAAATGTGGTGGTAACGGTATTACTGCAACATTTAAGGGCTGGCCCTATCACGAGTCTGGCAGCATTACCCCCAGCTCTGACCTGGGGGACAATGTGCAGAAAAAAATTCCCATTTTTGGTGCAATTACTCTCAGCGGTATTAGCACATGGTAATTGCATTGAGAATGCCCCATTGGGTCAAGTGGACCCAATGGGGAATGTTGAGTTACTGCTACTGTCAAACCCGTGTTCTGGCGGTAATACTGGTGGACAGGTTGGTAGTAGCGCTATTTGCCCAGGCAGTATCCCAGTGGTAATACCGCCAGGATACTGGCCAACTCATGATGAGGCCCAATGTCTTTTACTCTTCTTGCTGCTGATTTGCTCTGGTCATGGACCTCATCTGGACTCTTCTCATTTCCTCTTCACCTTTGCTCTCTGGGTTGCCAGGAAGGGGAGGTCTCTCCTTTGTAGGGTTTAATGTCACCAAGGTGTAGCCAGACCTGTGTGCCTTGGAGCTTCACTGCTTCATTGCTGTCTGTGTAACCGCTTCTACTACAAAAGAACCATTAAAACGGGCTTGTGCCACCATCTAGTAAAGTTCCTGCAAACTATATCTCTGAGGAACAAAACGACTGGCTTGAGCAAGGCTGCAGGATAAACTTGTTTGTCTGCTTCTTCGGTCTTCTATGACTCCCCGTGCCACGATAAAAGCTGTCAAGAAATAAATATAACACTCTCCAACATAGCCATCAAATAATCATGCATTTCTTTTACCAATACAGTGGATACATTCTCTGCATCATTGTGAGTTTGAGTGGGAGGAGCAAGGGGTTTGTGCATATGGCTCCCATCACCAGCTTATGTGGAGTCTGGTGATGGTCTGAGCCGGGCTGATTGCATAATGCAAGTAGAGCTAAAGGAAGGCAATGGAGCCAACCTTTTTGCAGTGTCACTTTTGGCTTGGCAATTTGGTCTTATAGGAGGCCGTTGAGACATTTGTAAACGCTGTTTGCTTGAGGGTGGTAAGCGGACAAGAATGTATGCTTAATACCCAACAGGATAGTGAAGTATTCAAATACTTTATTTACAAAATGCAGTCCATTGTCAGATCGGAGACCTTTGCACACTCTCCACCTTGGGAAGGCCTCATTTATGAGGACCTTTGCATCACATGTGGCAACCAGATGTGTGCATGGACCTGCATACAACTACTAGCATATATCTATAGCTGTTGCAAATTTTGATCATATCTAGATAGTCTATATGAAGATGCTGAAATGGTCCAGTAGGATGGGGTATTGCTCCTCTCACTTTTTGCAAGGTATGGTCTGCCATAAATGTATGGCAAGTCTGGAAATTTGCAATGAAATCTGTGAAATGTTCTGCCAAGTTTGAAACAAGCCAAACTACGAGTTCTTCTCGCAGGTGCCTTCCCGCCCGCCAGGTCTGACCTGGCGGGTGTACCAGCACCTGCGAGCAGAGCATGTTGGATGCACCAGCACCATTAAAAAATGGGGCTGATGCATCCGACCTCCCCATTCCCGTTGAGCCCTATGGGGTTCAAATGGGAATGAGGAGCATTTTTTTCCGGCATCCGCGAATGGGCAATTACCGGGTCCGGAAAGGCCGTAATGACCCGGTAATTGCCAATTCACGGGCGCCAGAAAAAAAATGTATACCGGCACGGCTATCGCCAGTATCATAATGAGGCCCACTCTCTTGAGGTGTGTTCTGGGTGGTGCAATTGGTCTAATGCTACTTTGAGCAGCCCTGAAGGCATGACTGTTTTTCCCAGTGCTGTCCTGCTGCACATTGCATCTGTGGGGGACAATAAACACCCTCTCCTTTTCCATAACTTTTCCTCCTCTGGTTGTGCTCTTCCCTATAATTCTGTTGTTTGTGCTATTTGTGCTATGGGTAGTGTAATAAAACCCTCTTTCATCACCATTTTGAGGGCACGTGTGTATTTGTTCAGTGCAGTCGCTAATTCAGATATTTCAGGAAAATATGCTGCTCTTTTTGCTTCAAGTTCTGCGGCCTCATTCCCACGATAAATCAAATCCGAACCTCTAGTGTGCGCTGCCCACTTCACCACAGTGATGGTCAATGGAATTTGAAGTACATTTATGAGCCTGCCAATGGCCGTGCATGCTGCACTAGCATACTGTCTGGGCATTAGAAGCCACCTCTCTTCCACCACAACAGTCCTGTGTGTACTGTTGACATCATGTAGGCGGAGTTGGAATACACCATTACCGCCTCTTCATGTGCTTCAAATGCCAAATTTAGCACTACCAGTTCTGCTGCTTGTGCTGAGACATGCAATGGCAATCGAGGACTTACCACTGTCTCAAATGTGTCTGTCAGGTTTGCTTCTTTCACTTCTGTCCCGGTGCTGTCCACCCGTGCACTGGTCTATTGACGAGAACCTGTCAATGAAAAGAATTCCCCCCAGGTCATTTTCTTTGGCATGTTGTATTTCATCATAATATTCAGTGTACTTAGTGCAGTCATGCATGTTATCTCCTTCTTTCATAAATTCTGCTATAAATCTAGCTGGATTCACCACTCGACACCTGACAATTTTAATCGATGGGTCGGTTATGAATACTTCATACCTGGAGGCCCACTGTGTGGTCTGTGTTCTTTAGGGCTTTCAAGAGTTGGCAAATAGGGCATGCTCAACATGTAATGTGACTGCATTTCCCATTGTTATGCGGGCAGATTGCTCTGCCGCCAATGCTTGCTAACAGGATAACAGGGATAATTACCTCTCATCACTGGGTCTAAGATACCACTGTAGAATGCTAGTGGTGTGTGCACAATTGTGGTTTTCTGCACAAGGACAGCTGCCATCACTACGCCATTTGAATGGGAAAATAAAAAAAAAATTCTGCATTGTAATCAGGGATTCCTACCACGGGTGCTGTGCTGTGGCTTCAGTTCACCAAAGTCATCTATCATCTCGCCTGTCCAGGCTATGTCACTGTTAACCTTTTGTGCCTCTTTGAGTTGTTTCAAAAGTGGTCTGACATACAAGCTGTAGTCAAAGACCCATGCTCTGCAGTAATTGCAAAGGCCTAGAAATTGCTGTAATACTTTCACTGTATCTGGTATGGAAGTGTTTATTATTGCTTCTGCACTTTCAGGTGTAACTTTCCTTCCTTCTTTTTATATTAGCTGACCTATGTATAGTACTTCTTCCTGGCAATATTGCATTTATTCTTTGTCAACTTTGTACACATTTTCTGCCAATCTGCCATCAATTTTACCGAGTCTTTCCTGCACTCCTCTTCTGTTTTCCTACACACTAAAATGTCATCTATATATTGTATGTCTGTGCTATCATGCTGCACTCTTCCCAGATCCATCTGTAGTACCCGGGTGAAGACAGAGAGTGACTTGCAATACCCCTGCAGCAAATGAGTATGTTTCCACTTGAGCCCATGATAGGTAAGCAAGATCAAATACCAACTGTCTTCATGTAATGGGATAGAAAAGAAAGCATTCTTTAAATCAATCACTGTAAATGTTTAGCTTTGTATGGAATGTTACACAATATTGTGGCTGTGTTCGGGACCAATGGGAACTCTGCCTCAATAATATTGTTCAGGGGGCATAAATCCTGGATAGATCTCTATGACCTCCTTGTCGGTTTCTTCACTGGGTACACAGCCATGTTGCCTGGGGATTCTGGCAGTACTGATATCCATTGTCACATCAAGGCAGCAATAGAGTCCTTAATACCTTTGTCAGCTTCCTCGGGGTAAAATAACTCCTTGCTTTAATTTATTTTTCATTGCCCCTACTCCTCTTAATAGACCAACGTCCTATGGACAGCTGGTCCATTTTGTGCTTGGTACTTGTGTCAAATCTTCCTGGAGAAAAGATGGTACCTTTTTCACTAATGACAGTCTCTGAGGTATCTTCCTGTTTTCAATTTTTAAATGATAAGCAAGTCTTATTTTAAATATAACTTCATCATCTGAGTTATCATCTGTTAAGTCAGTCAGTTGAGGCCCTTCATCAAGAGCTATCGATGTCCTCCAGTGTATCCCTTCCTCATCAATTCCATGCAAAATTACTCTCTCTTCCCTCACTATTGCTGATTCTATCCACCCTACCTCCACGTCCCTGGGCACTTCAGGCCCAAACAAAAATTCTGTTCGTAACCTCAATGGACTGTTTTGTATTCTTGGGAGACTTGCTAACAATGTGTACTCCATAAGGGAATATTTCTGGGTCTAATGGCATGCCCCTTTGTGCTTCCTGGCCATAGAATGCTGTTATAAATACTTGTGCAATTACATAGTGAATCCCTGGGGTATAACATATTTTTCCCAGGTCAGTAAATGACATTGTCATGCTTACTTTGCTCATCAAGTCTCTCCCTAATATGTTAACTGGTGTCTTGCGGGAATACAATAATGAGATGGACATGTCATTTTCTGCAATAGTAATGGGCAACGCATCTGCAAAGGGAATCATACTCATCACCCCATAAATTCCTTGTGTGTTCATGCCAATGCCTGACATTGGGAATTTCCCTTCTCTAACATAGGATCGAGACACCCATGTATATACTAAAAAGGAAAATATGTTGTCATCTATTGTTACCTCGACTCTCAGTTCCTCTTGTAGGTCTGGTGTAACTGATAGCATAGAAAACATCAAGTCTTCCTGTGGGCTGTCCTAATGTGGGTACATGTCCAGTCCGGTGCCGGTAAAAGGATTTGCCCTCACTACTGTCACACCCCATATTCTAGGTATGGCTACTTGTGGCAATATGTTCAAGTTCCATGGTGTTACTGTATTCCATTGTGTTGGTGCTTGTGTCTGCATTGGTGATTGCTGTATCTGCATTGGGTCTGCTGTGCTTGCAACGGCACCTGATGTATTTGGGGTGACATCCCTTGTTGCATTTGTATTTGCAGTGCTTGTGCTAGATACTTTGTGTGATCTTGGGTATAATATTCAGATGGCTCTACACAATTCGGTGGTGTCTAAACTGCCCCCCTCTTGGATCAGCTGCTTGCCAATTCTGCTGCATCCCTCTCTTGCTTCTGCATACATTTCAAATGTGCCCCATCTTCCAGCATGTCCAACACTGCTGTGTCTGTCCCCCAAATCTAGGCATCCCCCATTAAACCCTCCCACTTGCAGTGCCCAGAACCCAACCCCTCTACCCCTGGGTGCGAACCCTCATGGGAAATAATGATATTCGCCTCTTCTTGCCAGATTTCCATTAGCTGCTGGCCGTGTCTGTTGTACATTAAAGCCATTCCCTCTGCTTGTCAATACTGCCCCTTCCACTGAGTATTTTGACCATTTCTTTGGAACAAATCTTGCTCCCGCAATCTTCCTTTCCTCAATTTTCTTTCTGTCTCTCTCTTTCTTTAACTGACAATGGTGAACAATAGTCAGTTGAATCTCTGCCAACGGCGCCACTGCCATGCCCACAATTTTTTTCAATTGTCTTTGTACATCCTCAGGAAGCCCCTGGCATAAAATTTGATGAAAGATTGTTGTCTTTTTGTCCCAAGGTTCTCTCATTTCTAACCTTCACCTTTCCTAAATTTCATGAATATACATTGTTGGATCTTCATCCATTCTCATTTTACGAGTCATAATAGCGCTCATGTCTGAGGAGTCTGGGAACTAAACCCCAAGTGCTCTCCATCCATTAGCTCGCAAATTATGAAAAGGTGCTCCGTCATGATCAGTATATTGTCATGTTACTCCAGGGTAGCCCACGCACCTCCAATGTAATCTGAACACTCTCTTAATATGGCAGCAAGAAAGCTTTTTATGTCACCTACTGCTAAAGTCATCCCAGCTGTTATTCTCACTAATTCGTAAATCTATTTAGCCGCTCCAGATGTTAGGGTTGGCAGTTTGAAAAACAAATTATTTTTGTCCATTTGTGGATATGGAATATATTGCAAAAACAAAAAAGGTGATGGCTGGAATGTTAACAATTAATCTTAACCTCTGACATTACTCTGGGCAACCCTCCAGACCATTGTTCTTTGCCTGCCAAGCCATTACAAAAGGGGAAAGAGTATATGCAAATCAGGCTTGGTCCCACCCCAGAAGGGCAGACAGGCCAGCCCAAACTTTTGGGTCACATCCTTTCTGCATGAGACCACACGGACCCCAAACATGTTTCAGCTTTGTTGGGCCTCATCAGCAAGGAGTAGCTTGAGTCTCTAGGGCCAACGGGCACAGGACCTATGTCTGGGCATACCGGTCCCACTTCGGGTCACTACAGCAAAACAAAGATGGCTGGAAGGTGTAGAGTTAATCTTAACCAGTGACATTGCCATTGACAACCCTCTAGACCATAATTCTTTGCCTGTCAAGCCATTACAAAAGGGGACAGACCGTATGCAAATAAGGCTCGATCCCACCCCAAAAGGGCAAGGCAGCGCAAACTGCTTGGTCACATACCTTCTGCACAAGACCATAAGCATCCCCAAACATGAATCAGCCTTGTTGGGCCTAATCAGTGAGGATTAGCTTGGGTCTCAAGGTCTATCAGGCACGGGACCCACGTCAGGGCACACTTGTCCCACTCGGAGTGATTATAGTAAAACAAAAGAGGTTATGGCTGGAATATATTGCGGCAGTCCTCCCCCTTATTCTAATAAGGGGAACTGTGTAAACCCAGTGCCCTGTCTGAGAGCAGTTGCGCCCATCGCCTTTTTCAGTGTCTGTCATACTAATTCACTTCCATCCTGGTAAATTTCTCAACGTATTTACATACAGCGTTTTCTCTTCTAGACTTGTTGACCGTGCCTGGGATGATCAACAGGCTCTGGTCTCCTCACTGGTTCTTCCAAGGCTATCTCTTTCCCTAGTCCCATGCCTGTAGAAGGTTCTTGTGCAGCCTCCTCCTCTCCACATTCCTCTATGTCTTCAACTTCAAATATAGTATTGTCACTTTCCTCCCCTTTATCATCGTCTCTGTCTTTAAAGTCTAGCCATCACTTCCTCCAGTATGTTCCTCCCTTTATCAAGTGGAGACCCTTTCCTACGCCCCATCATGCAGTTAGTCCCATCCCTTCTGGTCCTGTACAAGTTGCCAACCCGTCTTCGTCTGCCCTCTTCGTCTCCTTCATCTGAAAGAGTGTGCTTTAAAAAAATCTCATCTACTTCCTTGCTGCATCTTTCCAAGCTCCTCTCTGTTTATTTCTGCTCTTGTCTTCAGTCTCTCTCTATCTGGGAGCATATGTCCCCTGATAATACCGTTGACCTCTTTTCTCTGTCTTTCTATGCTTCTCTCTATCCCTCATTGTCTCTCTCTCTCTCTCTCTCTCCATCTCTCTCTCTCTGTCCTTTTCTTCCTCATTTTGTCTTCCTTTCTCGCTTTCTGCATTTCTTAATCTTTCCCTTTTTTCTTCTTCTCTCTTCACTCTTTCTATGTCTCTCTCTCGCTTCTATTCTCTTTATCGTTATTCTTCACCCCTTCTTTCTTTCTCTCTCTCCTCTTTCCGCTCTCTTTCTCTTTCTTCCTGTTCCCTTTACTGTTCTTCTTCTTTTTTATGCCTTTCTCTAACTTCCCTTTCTCTTTCTTTAAAATTGTCCATGCTTTTTCCATCTAACTTAAGCATTATCTATCCTCTTACCCGTTCATTGGGTACAATCGATGTTTCATCCTCATTGCTCTACCTTCCTCTCTCTCTGAAGCTCCTCCTCGGCTTCTGCTAATTTCGACTGAAAATCACAGTGATCATCACATTCTGCATATTTAGACGCTGGTCTTTGCTTGTCTATTTGTTTACCACTTATAATGTCTTAACTACTCTATGCAGGTGGTGCATATATGGGATTAGGGTATCCTGTTGTAGCGTTAAATGCCCGTAATGGATATGACCACTGCTCTTCTAAGGGTGGATCGCTGCTCTGGGGAGGAGGAGCCGTGGGGGCTGTGACCCCTTCTTCATGCTAATTAAGCATCCATTCTTTTGCAGATGCTCATCTATCTCTTCCCCATACATTTTCCACTGTTCCAGAACGGCCTTTCGATTCTGCAACAGTTTCCCCTTATATGCAGCATTTAAATATGTGCACCTGTTTTGCAGTACTGACTTGAATTGAGTGCCTTCTTGCGGCCAGGGCATACACATTAACTATTACTTTTACCTATGGTACTTAACTATTTTTTCCTTTTACCGAGGTAATGCTTTACACAAATTAATAACGGGAGTGTCTCCCATAATAATACGTCACAGTTTTACTTACCAATGCCTTACCAGATCTGTCCTTTCAATTCCAACTCACCCTAGTTTACCTCCCTTGTACACCCTTCCCCAACAGTAATCCTTTTATGCATCTCTCTATGAGACAACACCTCCTGTGTCACCCAATACTTCAAAACAATCCCACAAATGTCGCTCTCTCCAAGCAACTCCACCTTGCTGTTCCCTCCAAATATTCTGAGTGACACCACAACCGCCACTCACCTGGGCAGCCTGTGTCCATGTAACAACTTCACATCCTACATAATATTCACCAATATGCACAAAAAATGTACTTTTCACAAAACGTGAACTGTCTTACATGAGGCTGGCACCAGCAACTGCTACACAAATGAATACACTACGGTTGTCTGCCCAACTACTTGTGAGGTTATCCTCTTTATTAATACCGCCCAACAAGGTTTACCACGTGACCTTTACTGGGCCTTCCCAGAAGATATCTTTTATCTCATCTGTTTATTTCATCACAAATCCCCAAATATTCAAAACAATCCCTTCCCCTGGTTTGCCAGGCCTATTGTCAATACTTACATCTGTGGATTCATTGAGGGTCTTCGGTATTGAGTGTCCCCTAATAGCCAGCTGCCCATCCGCCCTCCGGGGACTGTACAGGAATTTTCTCCAACAGAGCTCCTGTTAACCTCTATCTCTTAAGCATAGTACTCCACTCTCCACAGGTCACCTCCCCAGTTTCGGGTTGTGCTAGAAATGCAAGTTCAGCATGGTAAAAAGGCGCAAACTTACCAGCTTCGGCCTTATCCCATTAAAACGGGAGGGGACTTTATTGATAGCCACAATGTTATATGCACTAGGCTGGAGAATGCACTTAATAATTGTGCTTTAAGCTAATAACATATAGGCAATAAAGTTGGGTCACAGCTAAGTATACAAAGTTTATCGTTAGACCGAGGCACTGTGAACAGGCCTCAAGGCATGCTTTTTTATAAACATGTTCACATTTAATTAACATGCTTAGTGGCCGCAGAGGCTAGCAGCACTTTGCAAATGATACGTTCCCATGATCGTATGGCAGGAAACTAACAGCCTTTTTAGTTTTGAGGTCAGGAAGCAGAGTTTATGGGTCCCGTGGAAAAACAGTGAATGCCCTTCCATTTTATCATTCAGCATATAAATTTAAGAAGCTGGTCTACTGGCAGTTTCAAAATGACCATTGTCCTTTAGTACATCGTAGCCTGGGAAGAAGTTCAAAAAGTGCATAAAATGCAACATTAAAATGGAATGTTGCTTGTGGTTGAAGGCTCTGGCAGTGTAACGATCGAATGCATTCCCATGAGAAGCAGATGGAGATGACCAGCGGCAGAAGAATAAAGATCCGCTGGTCATCGCAAATGTTTCAATGAATTGGCATTATGATGTGGGAATTGTGGGTTGGACTGTGGCATCACAAGGCAAGGGTGGACAAGGGTGGTTTGGTAAGGTTTGTGGGATCCAATAATTTTAAGATATTGCATGTCCCTCTATAGGGGAATGACACAATCCCGCCAATCAGCCTCCCGTGGAAGAATGTCCTAATGTTGCAATGTGTTTTGATGTTAATTAGTTTATGAGATTATAAAAGCTTTTGTTTTTGTGGCATACTTTTGACAGCGCTTTTCATGCAGTTGTATTCTGCATTCTGTTTGAATTTTGCTTTCCCAGCTGTGCGTGGGCCCAGAATAAATTATGTTACTTTATTAATGGTGAGTTCGGAGGCAACCCGCAGTACAGGGTCATGCACGGTGGGGAGCCCTGGACAATTCAAGGGCACTAACAAACCATCACCTTTGCTACCACCTGTTGAGATGGCCATGGAAAACCCACAATTACACAGAGGATCAGGAGTCAGAAAAACCAAACTCATTAATAGAAGTAGACAAGGTGAAAGGCAAAACCCAGCTTCTTTGATATGCAAATAAAGCAGGGACAGCATACAAGCACAAATGTTGCAGCTCTCCGAGCTTCTATACAAAACACCATCTTTTAAGGTGAAAAATCCTCATAACTGACTTCACACTACAATTTTGGTTGCCAACACCTATGGGGTGAAGGAATTGGTTAGTAAGGAAAACAATATATATGGCATATAGGGGTTAAACTTCTAATTGAGTAACACTTGTGTGCTGGCTCTTCCTGAGACCACCTCTAAATTGATAACAGTAAAAGGACATCATCTCTATGATAAACTATTTGTTGGCATAATACATAATGGGCATCCTAACATTGGGGGTTTTGATTGGTTGGCTTTCTACTGACCAACCTTGGGCAACTGACAGGTTGTCAAGATGTGAGCCAAACAGGAGTAGGGGAGAGAGGTCCACGGGCTGCTTTCCTTTCAATAAAAATGATACCATGCCTTATTCCTAGACCATGAACCAGGGTATTTCCTCTACAGTTGGGCCTTGCATGGCATCATGTGTCTGGGAATATGCGTGAGGAGTGACGAAGGAGTTCTATCTGTGTCCGTTTCTAATGAAAAGACAGTGTTCTTCAATTATAGGTCACGTGTGGTGAGATCACGTTTGGAATTATTTCACCCTGCATTTATTGGTATTTTAGCTAATTTTACTATGAATGTTATGGTTTTCTCTACCACTGGGGACTTTCTTGATCCATTCCCCATGCTTCCTTTGGGATTATAATTATTCGGCACCTGGTTTACAAAGGGTGACTGTTCCTCTAATTAATCTACGAATATATGACTTGTGTCTTGGGAATTGTTATCTCGTGCTCTCTCTGAGACGTTCGGCCTCTCCTTAATTTCTTAGTGTCCTTAGCTTGGTCTGCACAGCCACTATCTGGGCTCTGCACAGATCTGTATTTCAGTAAATTCAGCATGTTGAGTTCTTGTGAATCCTTGAGCCCTTTCGCTTACTTAGAAGCGTACTGCGGTTTCCATTTTGGAAAAGATGGTTGCCCAATACTATTGTTTTTCTATGCTAGTGAGCTATATACGCATGTCGCTCATGTTGCATTCAGCTTATTCATTGCTTATGTTAGTTTTCTTCATGTCTTTATGGATGCCATGTTAGTATTCTTCGTGTGTAAATGCACAGTTGAGCTACTGTTACTTTTTTCATGTTGTGTGCATATTTGCTGTGTGTCTAGTGCATGCACATGTAATGTTGCAATGTTAGCTTACTTTTACCTGTGCCATTTTAAGCGTACATTGTGTTAATCTCTTGCTGTACCTACTTAGAATATGGGCAGAACGGTTGTCGTAGTGAGTAACGTTTCTCACTTGGGTGGTATAGGGCCGCGGATGTGCTGTAGCTATGCACAACGTATTCATCTATCCCTCAACAATGCAGATAGACCCCCTCCTTTTCATAAGACACAAACGTGTCCTGTTGGGTCTAATGCAGTCCCCTATAAAGACAGCCCAAGCAAAGAAAAAGTGGGTGACAAAATGAACTGAAGCTTTAAGAGTAGCACTTATTCTGGTGGCTTTGGTGCCACCTTCTTCAGAGGGAGCCGAGCCAGGCCCCTCCGCAGGGAGAGGGGACACACTATATTCTTCCCATGCAGTTGGTGCGTATATGCAGTGCCTTTGCCATGCTGACAGGATTTATGCATAGCACACCCCATCCTGCCTTTGGAAGATAAACAGGTCCCCGTCCCCACCCGCACATCCCTTGCACTGTGCAGCAGTCTGTGACTGCACCCCCTTCCCCCCGGGGCTCCTCTCATAAGATCCCTGGATACCCGCATGCCCGCCCCAACAGTCGGCCATTTATGGTACTAAATACCCACTACCCTGCGTGTGACAGACATCCACATTGCCGCACAGACATGCTTCTGCAAGGGAATCAATTACAATGTTAAAGGGGATTCCCTGGTTTGCATGGCAAACTCTCCCCTGCTGTCGCTAGGCAACGGGGGCAGTGTACGATCGCCCAGAGACTTGTGCCGATGAGGGTCCCAGAGGCAGAGGATGCACTCTGCATATGAGTTGGTTTGAGAGTGCGGTTTGAAAGGGATGCATCCTGCTGCATGTCCCTTCTACCTACCCATAACCCACTGCAGCGGACGGTTTCCTCTTATGAAACCGCACAAACATGGCCATTCAGCTACCCTAATGAGTGCCTTCTTTCAAGACAATTAAAAGTTGTCATGCAAACATGCTGCCTGCTTAATCTGTCTCCTTTTTGTGCAACTTCACGTGTTTATATCACAGGTAAGAAGAAGCAGCAGGCCTGTGTCAAACAATGTCAACAAGCAGGTGTCCTTATAAGACAGAATATTTTGTTGTATGTCTTTTAGTCTTGAAAGTACATTTAGATAATTTAGAAGATCGTCTTTAGCCTCACATTGCTTTGCATTTTAGTACCTCTGGTCTTTCATTCGCAATTGGGAAAAGGAAGCAATAGCCATACTCTTTTTGATTAGCATAATTGTAAAGTGATGTATGTATTTGTCATGTTGGTTTGTTATCATGTCTGTACTTTTAATGTCATATCCAAATAAATCGTATTTCTGAAGCCAACCTAAATTGGAGAAGATCTCAAATCCTGGCTTCACCACTTAATTAAATGGTGTGATCCTGGCCAAATCCTTTTAATCTGGATGTGCCTTATTTGACAAAATGAAAAATCCCTTGAAGTGATGAAGTTGACACTATATGCCCCCAAAGTGAGCTCCACTCACGGCATTTCATCATATAATAATAATAATAATAATAATAATAAGAGTGACCATTCATATTCATATACTGCATATCACGAAGTTCCCCAGCGTTCCCAAGGACATTTCTTGTAATGTGTACATTCTGGTGATCCCCTCGACTTTCAAAGACTCATGTCATCATCCCCTGTGAGGTCATTTTCTGTGATGCCACTGACGGTGATGTCGTTGCGTGTGCAAATTAGACCCACAAATCCGAGTACCAGCGCTGCTCACATGCAGATGGAGGAGCGCTACTTCGCGCGCGGTGCAGTCTCCTACTTTGCAACAGTCCCAGGATTATAACAGACGTTGCCACTGAGCCATTTGTTGAACCGTCATTGATGTGACAATTACACAACTGTGCGTTGCCCTCCAAGCGCGATTCATGCAGTACGGCCCTTGGGTTCTAATCCCGGCTGCGTCCTTTGTCTACACTGTGTGATCCTGAGTGACTTTACCTCCCAGTGCTGCAGTTGCCTTACCTGTCCAAAACATGCAAGCGTGTATGTATCTATTAATTTAGAGCATATGATTTGATAGCAGGGGAGCTAGACTTGATGGGAGTTAGCTGTCTCAATCTGAGTGGCCGTTGCGGTGCCAGGAAGACAGTGGAATGAGGAACCGCTCCCAGTGTACAGTAGTGCGACTGCATCCACTGTGGCAGCCGAGGCCTGGGGTTGAACCCAGAATAGATCCGTGCCATGCGCTGCAACTTTCACACCGGGGCAGAGTGTGTGGAGAAACCTGATCGGGACACAGGTCATGACCCAGGATTATTATTAACTGCTTGTGTGGAACACGTTCAAATCTCATTTGCGTCAAAATACCCAGAGTGCTTTCCGGCTCGAGTTCACTATATGATGCTGAGTGGCGAATAGTGGGCACGCAAGATCCATCAGTGTTTGGAGATGAATGAGAACTCCCTGTTAGAAAGAGCAACATTAAGAGTATGGTGATAGCAATACAAAATGGAGGCAACATGCACTGCTCCACTGAATTATGAGTGTGTAGATAATTGGTGGAAACACATTCAGCATGTGTTTGTAGGTGTTACCTCCAAGGAAATGACGGTATTATGGCCGTTGATTTTCGTCCAATTCTCTATAATGGCAAATAATAAAATTCCACTGGTGTAACATCGTTACTCCTGAGCAGAATTAGCCTTGCTAATAACGCCAAAATCGGAATGGTACCCACAGCGTGGTACCAAAGCACCCTGCCACTTTCTGTGGCATCACTGATGTGGGATTCGACAATGGCTCTTGGCCATGCCCACTCAGGTCTTTATAACATTTTCATGAATTGAAAGTGCACTCAAATAAATAATCCTTTTGCAACTGAAGCAAATTACGCGAAATGACGAAGCCAGGTGGCTGGTCACAATGTATGTAAATCTGCATGATACTGACTCTCCATGATTGGTCAAAATCCTCACATTCTAACATTGAGCTCAAACGTCCTTAAAACTTCATACCATTTCTCCCATTTAAAGCATGTTTATTCCATCAAATTAGTGGAATGTCCCATAATTTTACCAGAAAACACAGTACATACAAATTATGTAAATATGTATAAGTCAAAATATCCAGCAAAAGTCTTCCATCTCCCTGCAGCCACTTAACAATGCAGGGAGCAATACTTCCCATCAAAGCTGGACTGGAAAAATAGTGAGAAGCTCAGTGCTTTTCCAATGGTTATTATTATTATTTTATTTATTGAACATGAACCTAGCTTTGGGAAGCAGCACAGCACTTTCCAAGTCATAGGCGGAAGTACATGGCAAAGGAAGCAGAGATACAAGAGGGAGGAGGACACACAATTAGGGAGCAAGGGATCTACAAGCACCTAGGGGAGGGTATGGGGGTGGGGAGCAGATCATCCACTCTAGGGTAAAGTGGGGAGTGTAGAGCAGAGGCGTAGACAGGGATAAGGCCTCAGTGGGCAAGGCCCATCCAAAATCTGTAAATGCCTTCTCAGCAGCGCTGTGTGGGCATTTACAGATGTTAAAGTCACTGCGATGGGCCCAACTACATTAGCTTCAGGTCCCACTTGTTAGACAATCTTGGCTACGCCTCTGGTGTAGAGCATGTGGATCTAGGTGTTAGGGAAGTGACATTCCTTGAAGAGGAAGATCTTGAGCTCTTTCTTGAACTGCAAAAGTGAGGGGGCATATCTGATGTTGATGGTCAGGTGGTTTCGGAGTTTAGGAAAGGAGACAGAGTAGGCCTGTCTTTTGGTTCTTTCCTTCCTGCATCAGTGAACTTCAAGTCTACACATGTGCCCATTAAGGTGGATCGTAGGCATGTGGAGATGCTGTGCCTCTCAACAAGGTAACTGGGGGATTTTAGGGAGAAGCCCTTGTCGATGATCCAGCAGGATTGGAAAGTTATTAAAGCTTGCAGCGGGCGCCAGTGGAGTTCCATAAGGACCAGATGTGGTGGGATTTGCAGAGCCCTTTGATGAGTCGTTGTGCAGCATGTAGGACACATCTCGGGGTGCCACATTGCTCGCCGGAGGGTGAGGTCACATGGCAAAATTATCAGTTCTACTGGAGCCAGTTTAACATGGTTTCAGTATATCCATTGATAAAAGCGAATCGATGGTGTAATCTTATTCGGATGCAGTGAAAATAGCGTCATATAGGCAGAATAATCTGCGTGTCTTTCATTTAGGTTAATAAAACCTGAAGGATCCAGTACATACACAAGTGGTCAACGCTTACCACCCAGGATACAGTGAGTGTACGGTTAGATAGATAAGAAGAAAACCAGGATAGGACAGTACCACGAAAACCAAATGAGGAGAGAGAGTCAAGAAGCAGAGAGTGGTCCACCGTGTCGAAAGCAGCACAGAGGTCAAGAAGAATGAGAACAGAAGAGTTATTCGAGTAGCGAGCAGTAAGAAGAGAGTTGAGGACAAAGGTCAAGGCCGTTTCGGTGGAGTGGCGGGGATGGAAACCAGACTGAGTGGGGGGAAGGAGAGATAGGTCAGAAACAAAAGATGAAATTTGCCAATGCTTGTTTTACTTTGCCCTTGATTTACAGGGTCATGCTTCAAGGGTAAAGCAAATAAATGGAAACAAATAGAATTTAGGACAGTCTAGTCAGTAATAACATGTATGGTGCATAGTCAACCTGGACATACTTTCTTTTACTGGGTGGGAGTCCTTATATGGTAATAATGGCATATATTGGTGCAGCCTGAATGGACATACATGGGAACAACCAGCATGAGTATAATTTTATATCAGAATATATTGTGTGCAAAAGCAGCATGAAATGTATTAGAAAATGTTTCTGTGCATGGTTGGTGACTTGCAACTATTGTTTTTTTTCATGTGCTTCCATACAAAACCAATTGCAAACTGTATGGCTTTCTACCCAAGAAAGTGCTGTAAAATGCATCATTTTAACCCAATGTTTTAAGCACTGTCTTGGGAGTGAGACACCCCTCAAACTACCCTGGTTTGGTTTGGTGTCCCTCACTGTGCTCTGTTGATCCCATATAATTGATGCAAACATTTAAGCCTCTTCAGTTCAGAAATTCACCACTCCCAACTTTACATCATCTATCTGTCACTGTTTATGATGTGTGTTTTAATGTGCACACAGGGGCAGGATGCTCCGTAATGCTGGTGTGAGGCACCACATGCCGTCATACCATCCTATATATCTTCATGCATATGATACAAAAGTTAGTCTGGCATGAACCTTTCTTCAGTAGAGAAATCTAACTTTGCTGTAGTTGATTTGCAGTTGTAATAATAGCCCATATTTGGGTTGCTCCACATAAACTCAAGGGGCGATTTATCAGGTCTCATGTTTGTGGCGGTGCCATCCCTGGCCCAGTGCAAAAATGTTAAGGGGGCCTCAGCACACCTTGTGACAGCCCTGCGCACCTCCCATTCTTAGGAGGCACACTGAGGTTCTTCCAGCCCCAGCATCGGATTGGCTGCATTACTGTATTTCCGACCACCGTCACCACCGGTAGGCGGAAGCCGGCTGTGCCAACTAAGGGCCGTGAATAAGGGCATGTCTGTGCCTGTCCGTGGCCGTTCGTGCCTTTGGCTAGACGCGCTGACCGCTCCCCTGCTTCGCCACAGTGAGTACATGTAGTGATAAACAGAACCCGCACCGCCTGGGGTCCAGTTTACCCTCCTAATAAAATGTAGATGAAGGTACAATCAGATCACACCCGGGGCCCTCGCCGCTACCGGTGTCCGGCACTCCTCGGGAGAGGAGGGGAGGACTGGCCAAGCCCCCACAGTCCTACACCAGAGCGGGGGTGTGATGCTAGGAGTCTCGGCCCAGATAGTGCACAGCTGGTCCTCCAGGCACTGTTCCTCTTGGTACGCGCGTCTCACCAACAGCCCAGGATGAGTCCCTCCCTCACTGGTCCAAGTATAGTTCTCTTATTAGGGGCTGCACGTCAATCATCATGACGTATCAGCTCTTCGAGAAGCTTCTAGCCTCACCCTTCCGGGCAGTAAACATGTTTTCGCTTGGAAAGTTACAAAATTGGAAACAACCAGTCTTGGCTCCCAAGCTTCGTGCACTGTGTTTTGTGAAGATCTGACATTCTTGCCTTATCAGTGCACCTGACTCACAGAGCGAAGACGAGCAAAGCTGTGTCTGGCTCCCAAGGGCTGCGTAGAGCCTCTTGCAAATGCTAGATGTTTTATGTCTTCAGGAAAGGCCTTCGCAATTAACCCCTTACAAGCATGCAGGCTCACCCAGTTCAAGAGGAATGGTTGATGTCAGCATTTTCCTCCACGCTTCGAATAGGCTCTAATACACACAAGATAGCTCAGTGGGTTAGTGCAAGTGCAGGTTACTGCAAGCGCCTAGCAGCTTATCACGGCATTCCACCCCTTTCGAAGTGAGGCCTGAAAATGCTGACTCAGTTCCACTATTTGGAAGCATGTACGGTGTGCTGTAGGCCGATTAAGCGTTTCTCTAGCGCAGTCATTCTTATATAAAGGAAAATCAGCAACCACAGCAATGGATGCAGTATTATATTAAGCAGCTTAGTGGAGGAGGGAGACCATCCAGTGAATACATCCCACCAGTGGTGAGTAGTAACTGATTGCAGATGGTCAGCAGTTTTGATTAATTGGTTCCTGTCTATTATCAGCTTGCACTCTGCAGAAATAACCGAGGTAGCTAGCGTCTGGAAATCTTTCCAAGCAGTTTGGCCAAATTGTCTAATAGCTTGAAGCCGGGCAGTAATCACCCCATAGGGTAGAGTCCAGTTAAGCAAATGCGTGAGCTCAGCATGCAGAGTATTGTGAGACCACTGGGTTAAAGAATATAGGGTATGAGTAACAATGTCTAAGATAGTCACAACTTGATCTATGCAAAAGACTTGAGGATTCCCTAATAGCTTATAATTGTTGATAAGCAAGGAATGATTAGTAACTACGCAAGCTTTATGCTGATCTATCTGGAAGATGTCAGTCCCATTAATGTGATATTGCATCCAGGTGCACTCCCCTGCTACGGGATGCATGCATGGGTCCGGAACCCTCCCAGTTAGAGGACACACCCACCCCTGATCCCAGGGCATGCAGGTGTGGCTGTGGATGGTGTAGTTTTGGCTGTCTAACCATTTCCATCGTATTTGCGGAACCCACCAGGAACCATTGATTTTCATAGGCAATACTATAAAAGGACACTATATTTCTAGAGCATAAGCGGTCCTACTAACTTGCATTAACGCATGGCATGTGTTATTCATGCAATCAAAAGCAAGCGGTTTAATCCATATGTTTGCTGGTAACTGTAGCTCTGTGTGCCAGTGGGTTGAAGATAGTCGCCCCCATTCGGAGCGGAAAGCCAACTCCTGCTGATTTAGCAAAGTTTGCCATAGAATGCATCGTGTGTCTTTAGCAGTCTTGTTGACCTGCCCTATGGCAGAGAAAATGTTTTCATAGCTGAAATTCTGCCACTTCCAGTGGTTGCCAATACTTGTAGCAGTGTTGCGCAGGGTAGGGCTTATCAATGGGCCCCACTGGGCCAGAAGCTTTATAGCGGCGCTGGCATCAGAACCCATAGTGGCTAACTTGTTGCGCATAGTTTCTATGTCAAAAGCATTTAAAGCCCCCGTTCCCACTCCTGCTGCACCCGCAATCAATTAATCTAACCCCCTAGCTACGCGCAATTTGGTGATGGGCCATAGAAATTGACTCCATTTATAGCAGCTTGGTAGTACTAAGGAAACATTGCCTCGTGACAAATCTATGTCTAAGTGTACCTCTGTAATGATAGACGTGTGCATCACATGTCTGCAATTTAAATGTTGTCTTACTACTGGAAAATCTAGCATGTTCACAGTTTCTACTTTGTGTGATTTGAAAAACACCATCCTCCAAGTGGGATGCCCACCATATATAATATTGGTTTTTAATACAAACACCATACTACCATCTGGTAGAGGCTGTTTCAACGTACAATTGTATGAAAGGCATTTGGTCAAGATATAGGGCCTCATTACACGGAAGGCGGTGAGCCATGGCGCTATCAGCGCCATGGCTCATGCTGGTAAAATACCGGCACCGCCTTGGCGGAAAGGGGATTTACCGCCCCATTCCAAGGTTGGAGGGGCGGTAAATCCCCCTTCCGCCATTGCCCTTCCCCATTCCCATTTCTGCCCCATAGGGCTCTATGGGAATGGGGAAGGCGCTAATTACGACACCGCAATTTTGCGGTGCCGTAATTAGCTCCGAGGTCCCTTAGCGGGTTGGATTTTAACGCCTGCAAAAAGCAGGCGTTAAATCCCCCAACCCGCTAAGGGACCTCGTAGTAAGGCGGTAGGGATTTACCGGTACCAGTATTTTACCGGTACCGGTAAATCCCTAACGCCATCCGTGTAATGAGGGCCATAGTCCAGAAAATCCTGGCGAGTACACTCGCTGCAGTTCTTGGGGCAGAAGAAACATGAAACATCAAACAAATTATTTGATCCATGCACTGAAACGCTTGGGCCTAAGATTTCATAAGCACCAGTCATATGAGTTAGTGACAAAAGGTGTCCGACAATGTGCCAATCTAGAACTCTTGCAGTTCCATGTGGATACTCATTTGTAACGCTTTTCTCACAGGTTACGGTGCGATTGTAGTTATCACGCAGGATTGGAGCATCAGGTGTAGTGCATGCGATTCTCAGAGTCCATGTAGCGTCTTGCATCAACCCATTCTTTACAGAGAAAGCATTGACTTGGCAGGCCAGGAGCACCCTCAGCAAGATAAGTCCCATCCCCTTCATACTGCTCTATGTTCGTGGTGTGAGCCTAGTAGCGGGAATATAAACAGGCACGTCAGAATTATGCAAAAGTACAACATAAGTACTTCCAACACCTTGACTTAACACTTCCCCAGCCTCAGGCTTTTTGTTAGGATGGTGCACCCACAACTTTTTCCCCGTGCTACCGAAGCCTCCTTCCCCCCTCAATGTAGTGTCTGGGGATTGCTTGCTCTCTACCACTAGGGGAACAACTGCTTGCTCACAAATCAATTGTGCAATTCGGTCATATTTGGTTAATGGTACTGCAGATGCACCAGCATTATGTAAAAGTACCAAAACAGTCCCTCTATAATCAGGATCAATCACACCTCCCAATATGTCAATGCCTTGTTTCGCCAGGCTGGATCGTGCAGCAATGCGTCCATAAGTGCCAGCCGGCAATTTGATGCCAATACCCAGCGAGATGGATTTGGTTTGCCCCGCCGGTATAACATCATCTTCACAGGTAGATAGATCAAGTCCAATGCTGCCTGCAGTGGCTTGTCCAGGCAGCTTAGCTTCTTTGTCGGTTTTCCACACAACAAGAGTCTTTGTGGATTCCACTTTCTCACTTGTCAGTCTCACAAAGGGTGTCTGGCGGTTTCCCAGTGGATGATTGTTCAGTTCAAACAGCGCTTGTGCCAGGTGTTTGGACCACCCCTTGAGAGTGTGAGTCTTAGTCAGCTTCTTTATTTGTTGCTTGAGCAGCCCATTGCTACGTTCCACCAGAGCAGAGGATTCTGGGTACCAGCTGATGTGCAGTGTCCATTTTATGCCTTGCTCTAGTGCCAAGTCCTGCACATTGTGTCCAGCAAAATGGCTGCCTTGGTCTGATAGGATTTCATCCGGGATGCCATAGTGTCTGATGAGATATTCCATGCCTTGCAAGGTAGCCCGTTGATCTGCATGGGCGACTGGATAAGCTAATAGCAGTCCAGAGTATGTGTCTACCATGGTCAACACATAATGCTTTCCATTCTCGGGCGGTGAAGGGCCGATGTAGTCAACTTGCCATACTCTATCAGCTCTTTCAACTCTTCTCAAAGGGCCTTGAGGCTTCCTCTCCAGAGGGTAGTGCTTCACTTCGCAGCACACGGAACATTGGGAGGCAGCTTGTCTGGCTTGATCCATGGTAATGGGCAATTGTCTCTTTTTTGCCCATTAACAAGTTCCTGTTTTCCCTAGATGCCCTGAGGTTTGGTGCGCCCAATCCGCCATCCCTTGCAGCACCTCAGCTTCTTGCGGTGTTGTCACTGGGCGAATCGTTGCCATTTGGTCCACTTCATTGTTGAACAGGGCAGCCAGTGAGGTGTCGGGGGGCATGTGTGCATCGACATGCCCAATGCAGATTTTGCATCTCTGATGTTTGCACCACATCTCTTCCCAGATGTCTGGCCCTCCCCAGATCGGAGTGTTCTTGATCTGCCAGCCATCTCTTCTCCATGCCGGTGCCCAATGTGTCAGGCCTTGATATGTGGCCCAACTGTCTGTGTATATGTGTGCAGTCTCTGTTTCCTTCACCTGTTCAATCACGGAGGCCACCGCCTGCAGTTCAGCATATTGACTTGATCCTCCCACACCTTCTCTCATTAGCAGTGTTTCTCGGTGGGGCTGGAATGCAACAGCTTGCCAGTGTCTTTGCCCTTTATCATACTTTTCGGTGCCGTCCGTGAACCATGCAGACTTTTGTTCTTCCTCTGTCAATGTATCATAGGCGGGTGCGACTTTGAAGGGAAATTCTGGCAACGCCACAGGGGTGTTTGGTTCAGGCATCGCTTCCAGATCTACTGCCCCAGTGTTTGTTCTTGCAGTCTGTAAACCCCTGTGCGGCCAGCTTTCGCATGTTACTGTAAATACCATTTCCATTTGACATGAGTGGCGTCTTGTGCTCTGCCACTTTTCCCGCTTGCAGCAGTGTCGCGCACCCAGCCCATGATCGGAATTTCTGTGCAAATTGTCACTGGTTGCTCGTCTGTGATTCTTTCAGTCTCAACTAGAGCCCAGTACACTGCAGCAACTTGTTTCTCAAGCGGAGTGTATCTTGTCATAGGATCTGTGAGCTTCCTTGACCAGACCCCTTGCAGAACTCTTTTCTGTCCTTGCTTTGCCACGAGCTCCACACAGCCACGTCATTGAAGACAAGAATTTCGAGTTCAAAAGGATCAGTTTTTGTCATGGGCCCCAATGTGATGTAATTTTGCAACGCGTCTTTAGCCTGTTGGAAGGAAGTCTGTTGCTCTAGGCCCCAGGTAAAGTCATGTTTCTTTCTGGTGACTTTGTAAATGGATTTCAGTATCAGACTTAAATGAGGCATGTGATTTTTCCAAAAACCCATTAACCCAATGAATCTTTGCCCCTCTTTTTTATCTGCTGGTGGAGCCATCTGCTGAACCATATCAATTACTGGGTTGGGAATTTTCTTAACTGACCCAGACCAGATTGCACCTAGAAACTTCACCTCTTGGGCAGACCCCTGTACGTTTTTGGGATTTATGGCCCACCCCCGATTTTGCATGTGTGTGATCAACTTTTCAGCAGCTTTTTCTACATGTTCTTTCTCAGCACTGGTCAGCATGATGTCATCAATGTAATGAGCAATATATACATCATCCAACGGCACCATCTTTAAGTCTCTGGCAATCAATCCATGACACAGAGTGGGACTATGCAAATACCCCTGGGGCAATTTAGTAAAGGTAAATTGTCTGTCTCCCCAAGTGATAGCAAATTGGTCTTGTGATTCAGTGTCAATATCAATGGAGAAAAATGCATTGGCCAGGTCAAGGACCACATGCCATTCACCGACTTCTTTCGTAAGGTTTTCAATCAGAGTGATGATGTTTGGCACCGCCGCAGCTAAGGGCGGCACCTTCTTGTTCAAATTGCGGTAATCAATCGTCAGGCACCACGCCCCATCTGGGCGGCGGACAGGCCAGATCTGCGAGTTGAATGGGCTGACTGCCGGCCGCATTATGCCAGCTTTCACCAATGACTCAATAGTTTCACCAATCTCTTTATGTCCTCCTGGCAACCGGTACTGTTTCACGCACACTGGCTCAACAGGAGGAGGTAAATGCAAGGGGGACCATTTGGCATGCCCAACCACAACGGGGTTAACAACTCTCACATGGATTTTTCGATTGCCAAAAACAAATTCACCTAAATCTGTAGTCACACTTTTGCCCAACAACATATCCATGCCACGGATGTACTCCGGTATATCTGCAATCAAAACATTTGCTGTGAAAGGCAATCCCTCGCCAATTGACATTTTTACATTAAAGGCTTTTGCAACAGTTTCTGCTCCTCCATAACCATTTACCAAAACTCTGGGACCTGATAGTTTACTGGGATTGGGCTTCAGAATGGTCACCTCAGCTCCTGTGTCTAATAGAGCCAAGACATGTTTTACTTTCTCATCCAAATACAATGTAAGTGGCACAAAAGGGCGTCTGTCTCTGGGACTAGTTCTCTTTATTAACCGTACCTCAAAGACAGAGCCAGCCCTTCAATCAAAAATGGGGTCTGGGACCTCCCACTTGTCCTTTGCCAAATCAGGGTAACCTTTTGCTCGCACTTTGGGCTTCAACACCTCTTCTTCAGAGGGTGCAGAGGGCTTAGTTTTTCCTGATCCCTGTTTTCTCAATTTCTTCCATTTCTCAAGCAGCACAGGTGTGGGTTTACCGTCTATCTCTTCCTTTGGAATTCCCGCTTTTAGCAGGTCAGGTCCACCCACATTTGTCTGCGCGTGACCTCAACAGTGTCAGTTTTCTCTTTAGACTTTACATTTTTGCCACGCTTTTTCTCTGAATCATTATTTGCAGCCACTAGGTGCGCTGCTTTACGCACATCCAGCCCTTCTAATTGCCATAGCAGAAGTGCCACTTCACCAATGGCTTTGCCTTGCGCTGGACCCAGCAATGAAAGCAATGCGCCCTTCATGTGACTCGGTGCATTTCTTAACAAACATGGGCGCATGCCAGCTGTAAACAACTCCATGTCAGGCCCTGCAAAATTTGCTCTGTACAGTGCACACTGTAAACCCATCTCTCTAAACTGATCTGTTGCTTCAGTTAGTGACTGGCAACCGGCCCAATTATCTTCCATATCCATTGGACTCCCATACAAATTTAATAGGGCAGTCTGAAGCCAATTAAACAACGAATGAGAGCCTTGCTGCCCGAGCGCACCGCAATCTGTCCCAACATTACATTAGTAGTGAGTGAACCCATCTTTAACATTTCTTCTGGGGTTAAGAATATCCCATCGGCACCTGTATCCCAGAGGCGAAGATACCACTTCAGAAGTGCTTCACCTGGCCTCTGTCTAAATAACTTAGCAATCTCTAAAAGCTCTGTCTGTGTATAATCGCGGACAATCCTAGTATTCTGAATATTTGCACTGCCAGCTTGGCCTTTTGACTTGTTAGTGATTAACGGCCGCGCTGGATAAACACATTTCTTTGGAGCGCATTCCAGCTCCTCTTCGTCAGAACAATCTAACTCTGCAAGCCTGACTTCAACAGATTCATTCCAGTCATATTCTTGCTCAGTTTCGCTGTCACTGACTTCACCCGACCATAAATTTGGGTCCCAGTTATCTTTCCTAATTAGCACACGAATCCTTGTCTTTGACGGATTGCCCCGCCGCTGTCTGCGCTTGTGCGTGGCTACACGCACAGCTAAAGAGGCACACCTGTCCTCCATCTGATCAGCCCGCTTAACGGACGATTCAAGGGTCTCTCTCATAATGATTTGTTGCTCCTGGCGCAGGGAAATTTCATCTGTTAGTTTGCGAATCTGCGCCTCTTTAAGCAATTCATTCTCATGCACCTTTCTGAGTGCCTGCAGTAACAACCAGCCTATGTTTCCTGCTGCCTTTAGCTCCCTCCTGCATTTCCCAAGCGGTAAACTCTCGAAGCACTCACTAATTACCGCCGGGGAAACATCATTTTCAAGCATGTCCCATGCCCTCGGTGCCGGGTACCGATGCAAAATATCTGCCACACCCGACCAAGCATTTGATGCCGGCCATCCTGGAATGTGACAGAGTGCACTATCTTCCCCATTGCATTCATCTTTTGCATGTTTTTTTCCAGAAAGGCATTGTGCTCGTAAACCCTGCTCACAGCACCAAATGTAGTGATAAACATAACCCGCACCCCCTGGGTTCCAGCCCTTTGTGCAAAGTGAATCACTCCTAATTACCTTCCCACACAAGTAAGGTTTATGATGCACGATGAACTCAGTCTGGAAGAAAGCCAATCACACAGAATATATGATGCTTGCATTTATTATCTACAGTGTCTAATGAGAACTAAGCAGCAATTTACAATAATATGGAAATAGAAAGTGCACGCTGTATAATGGCAATTGTCAATCACAGATGAATATGCTATTATTTTGTCTTACGCTCCTAATAAAATGTAGATGAAGGTACGATCAGATCACACCCGGGACCCTCTCCGCTACAGGTGCCCGGCACTCCTCGGGAGAGGAGGGGAGGACTGGCCAAGCCCCCACAGTCCTACACCAGAGCGGGGGGGTGATGCTAGGAATCTCTGCCCAGATTGTGCACAGCTGGTCGTCCAGGCACTGTTCCTCTTGGTACGCGCGTCTCACCAACAGCCGAGGTTGAGTCCCTACCTCGCTGGTCCAAGTATAGTTCTCTTATTAGGGGCTGCAAGTTCTCTTATTAGGGGCTGCACATCAATCATCATGACGTATGAGCTCTTCGAGAAGCTTCTAGGCTCACCCTTCCGGGCAGTAAACATGTTTTCGCTTGGAAAGTTACAAAACTGGAAACAGCTAGTCTTGGCTCCCAGGCTTCGTGCACTGTGTTTTGAGAAGATCTGACATTCTTGCCTTATCAGTGCACCTGACTCGCAGAGCAAAGACGAGCAAAGCTGTGCAAAGCTGTGCCTGGCTCCCAAGGGCTGCGTAGAGCCTCTTGCAAATGCTAGATGTTTTATGTCTTCAGGAAAGGCCTTCACAATTAACCCCTTACAAGCATGCAGACTCACCCAGTTCTAGAGGCCTGGTTGATGTCAGCATTTTCCTTCACGCTTCGAATAGGCTCTAATACACACAAGATAGCTCAGTGGGTTAGTGCAAGCACAGTTTATTGCAAGCGCCTAGCAGCTTATCACGACAGTACATTCTTCCTTGGTTTGCCCATTTGCTCCCCCTCCAGATTCTGTTGAGCCCTCCACATCCTTGCACTCACAGGCCCCCCACCGCACTGGGGCCATACGGATACGAATCTGCATAACCACTCTGCCTCACTGCCCTATGAGAAGCATAGCTTTCCTGATCCTACGCCATAGTCCTCGCTAGGACTGGTTAGAACTGCCTCAATGCACCATTTACCACTGTGATCTAACACTGCTGGTAGCCTTACTGACACGATCCTGCTATATTGCCTTCAGCGGTGTCCCAAAAACCATTCTTATTTCGAACTAGTCTCTGAGCTAGCCATCACCTATATGACCACTGTGTGCCTGACCTTGCTGCTTCACCTAATTTTGCCTGATGCATGTGTGCCACAGCTGTACCCTGACGGTACCGTGTTAACACTGGCCAAAGTTAACATTACTGCACATGCTCGCTACTGGACCTTGCAGCATTTACACTGCCTGGGATTACTCAGATTGCTCATGCTAGCCACTAGCAGCATTACTTTACTATGCTTGCATTGCCTTTGATTAGCTGTGATTAGCAATACTGCTAATGCTAGCCATCTGACTTGCTGGGTCTGCTCGGCCTAATGTTACCCTCACGGTGTAGCATAGCTTCTCACAAGTAGACCAGCATCCCGGGGCTCAGGTCTGCCCACTGCTGCCCTCCTGTTATTTACTAGTGTTCACTGCGAATAGCAAACAAGGCTAATGCCCCACTAAGTCCAACCAGCCTCCTTGCCACCCTCTTCACATACTCATTTGGTATACTCTACTGCCTGACTCATGCCCAATGCTGCATGACATCTCCATACCTAAATAATTCAACAGTGATTCCAATGTATCCCCGGACCTTTCCACAAGTACCTCATACATGTACACTACTGAACACACACCTCTCCACAATCATCCGATATATAGGATTAGCTTTAGTGTTCGCCCTAGTTATCCACCTCAACCACGCCCACTTACAATGTGCAACTCCAACAAGACCCTCCTTTCGCTCTCTCCACTATGGGATTGGGGCGCCTCGACAGTCACACACCCATACCTCGCTCCCCCTGTACACCTAGCTTCACCTTGATGCTTCCCTGCCATAGACTGCGCTGCGGCCAACCTAACATCTAGACTCTTAAGGCTCAGGTCCCGCACTAAACCTCTTCAACATCTCAGTCTCCCTAGATCTGCTGCAATGAGGACTCTCAAGCTGAGCATTCACTCTCACTGCACTACTGCCACCAAACACCCTAGAGTTGAAGACTCCAACAGACCTGCAGAATTAGCACCCAAGACGCCATGGACTCTTGCTGCCCCGAATACTCCAGTAGACAAACGTAAAACTCAAACCACTGAACCTACCAACCCACCCCACTCTCCTGGGACACCCATCCCTCAACCTACTGCTTCTCCATCCACGCACCGACGCAAGAAGAACAATCTTCCACCCGCTCTCAAATGTGCACTCATTAATGCACGCTCTCTCCCTGCCCATGCCTGAGAGATCTATGACCTCCTCACCACTCACAACCTAGATCTACTTGCCATTTCGGAAACATGGCTCCATGAAGCCTCTGGTACTGCTATCTCCCTAGTCTTCCCACCAGGATACTCCATCCTCCAACCAGACAGAAAGCTGCAGAAAGGAGGACCTGTAGCCCTCATAACGAAAGACTCCCTATCCATTAGACAGTGCAACCTCCCATGGGAAGGCAAGGCTAACATAATCTCTGCCAAACTGTCGCTATCTCCCAACTGCACTATAAACATGCATACCATCTACTGCCCTCTGGGCCCAACCCTTGATTTCCAAGGACATATCCTCCACTTATTAGGAAACAACCTCAAATAATCCACTAAAACCATCCTACTCAGCGACCTCAACCTAGGCCTCCATGAGTCTAATAACAAAGCAGCCTCAGCCTTAGCTAAAGAACTCCAGAACATGGGATTCTTACAAAATGTCACCAGCCCAATGCACTGCAAAGGACTCACCCTTGACTGGGTGGCTGACCAAAACTGCCCCATCCCTATCAGCTCTATCTCTCCCTACCCCTGGACAGATCACAATTGTATCCAATTTACCATTCCCACAGTCCCAACCACCAAGGCTCTCACCTATGCTCCACCAGCTTAAGTCAGAAGCTCCAAAAAACGAACTAAAGATAACATTCAGCCTTTTCTGGAAGTCTCTGAACTCAAGCCTCCATTCTCCAATGACCCTGCCACACTTGCAGATATCTACACTAACATTCTCACCAAAGCTATCAACGCTATAGCACCAATAGAAAATAAAAAAGAGAAAAAATCCATGCATGTTAACGCTTGGTTCTCAGATGATCTAGAGGCCCTATGCACTAGTAAACTTAATGCCCTAGATATCTGCAATCCAATCCAAGTGATTCCACCTCCGAAGTCTTCAAACGGCTATCCGCACAATACAAAGAAGCGATTATTAAAGCTAAATCTCTCCATTTCTCTCGGATCTCCAAGGCCAATTCGCAAACCCAAGGAAATGTTCACCATCTTTAAAGATCTTATCACTCCCTCCACTAGCCCAGACGAGATTGTTAAAGATGAAGCATACAAGCAGGCCCGCTCAGAAAAATAAATCTACTTCAAGATAAAAATCCAAGCGCAATTCAAAACCTTACCCTTCCACGACCAAATCACCATGCCTAGCCAACCATCTCACGACACCCCAACTTACTCTTCTTCTGTGATGTCACTGAATCGGAAGTCCTAGACCTCCTCAAACATCTCAAACCTTCTGTATGTAAAGGAGATATTTGCCCCCCAAACATTGTTAAGGAATGCTCTGACTCCCTTGCACCTCTCATCACAGCGTTTATTAATGCATCTTTTTCTACAGGTACCGTCCCCCCTAAACTTAAAGAAGCCTGGGTACGCCCACTTCTAAAAGAAAACCTCCTTGGAGCCCACCTCCCCGAACAACTATCGACCGATCACCACTGTCCCACTCCTCCTCAAAATCTTCGACAAAGCGTCTCACAATCAAAATCAATACTTCCTCAAATCGAACTCCATTCTTGGTATGAGACAATCAGGGTTCCGCAAAGGCCATGGCACAGAAACCACCCTCTTAGACCATTAAAACCAAATTAAAGCTATTATGGACAAAGGTAAGCCAGCTCTTTTACTACTCCTGGACCTCTCAGCGGTCTTTGATCTTGGGGACCATATGATTCTCACCTCACATCTCACTCACACAGCACAATTCTCTAATGATGCCTCATTGTGGATCACTTAATTCCTTAAAGGAATAGCTATGAAGGTCTTCTCCAAATAGGCGAATGCAGCCCATACTATCATCGATTTTGGAGTCCCCTAGGGCTCCTGCACTGCTCCCACCCTCTACAACCTGTTCACAAAGCCACTAGTCGACAAACTGGACTCCTCTGGTATAGCGTACACCTATTACACCGATGATACGCAGGTTCTCCTGCCTCTCACAGGCTCCTATGACCAAGACGCTGCAGCCCTCCACCTTATCTACAGCAGCATCCAAGCATGGATGGCGACAAATGGGTTATGTCTCAACGGAGACAAAACTGAGATTACCATTATTGGCCCAAATGAAACACTTGCTAAACTGGATCAAAAATATTGTAACTTCACCATCGACAATTCCATCATCCCTGTCTCCTCTTCAGTAAAGACACTAGGTGTCTATTTAGATTGCACCCTCTCCATGACATGTAAGTGCCATTTCATCGTCCTCTGGCCACACCACTAAGCCCACTAAATGAGAGGGAAAGGGGGCTGTTGTGCACACTTGCTTTTTGTTAGGCAAAGAGGTGAGGGAAACCTTTCCTGAAACTGGCTGTATTAAAGTGTTACTGTTTTTGTGCAGAAACATATAATTTCACAAATGCAGTGAAGTGGGAAAATGGGAGAACACACTTCTCCCATTCTCATCCGGACCCTGGCCTAGAGGATCACGGCCGAAGCACCCCCCACGAGAGGAGTTTGACCCGCTCACCTCCCTACCAGACGACAAGGTACCATGTGTTCGTGGCCCACATACCATGCCCTGGCCAAGCCGACACCTGCGATATGGACCAGATTGACTAAAACAACAGCCACAAGTATCCACATCATTAGAGATGCCATGACGACATAGCCAACAGACAAGAAAACACGTGCCACCATGCACACTGGTCACTCACACACCAACCTACACGAATAACATACTCAGTGCTATGACGTCGCGGACTGTCACACTCACGGACATGCATGCATTGTTTTTATTTTTCACATAGGTTTCCCAGAGCACCGCAGAAACGCAAGATGCCTGAAGAGCGTGTGTATATGCTTGCAGACGCTTCATGCTACCCTTTCCTCATAGAGACGTCTTCGTATACATCCCTGCTACTTGTGACTTTCTGTCGCCCTCCGGCACCCATGTTATGGATCCTATACCCCCTCCCAGGAACTAGACCCGAGTAGGCCGCAAAGCAAGAGTCCCCAGGCCGGAGCCTCTAACACAAAAAAACCTCTCGAAACGAAAAGCAATGCGCTGACCATGCAGAACGAGTCCCAGCGAGAGCCCACCACCAAGGCCACAATGTTGCAACTCACATGCCGAGCTCTCAGTACCAAGGTTACACCTGCCTCCACCAAGCGCCCTTCTGGGCCGAAAAACAAGTCAAATCCTCATAATTCTGCTCCAGCTATACACACGTGACCAAGCCAAACTGACAAGATGCCAAGCTCGCAAGACAGAAAGTCGCCAGGGACCCACGTCTGAGACGCAGGTTGCAACAACGAAGCGACAAGTTGGACACCTACACCGATGTGAAAGGCGTGATCATTAGCCACTAGCAAAGACCTGTCCATTGTCCACCTCTAACACATAGTTGCACAATGTTGCCAACACCAGGTACCTCACGGGCTGGGAACAAGGATGGTCCCAGGCTTGGTGGCTCACGAGGGAACCAATCAGAGTACAAGGGCTCCTCACTGACGCCATTTCAGTTAGCCAATCACCAAGGGTCCCCGTGTAACCAATTTATTGCAACAAGTGTTAGGGACAACCCAAGTGTGCCACCTGACCTGTCCTTATGCACTAACATTCCTCCATATAATCATCTATACTAACCCTACCACTCGGGGAGCCTACCCGAAGTGGCGATAGGTTTTGTGACGATTTTTCCCAGGTGGCGCGAACAGCGTGTCATACTACGGTAAAAAGGGCCTGCAAGCCCCACTAAGAACGAGAGCATCTCCCCGGATACATACAGGTGGAGAACGATCCCTACCGTTACTATAATAAACAGCAGTAATTACTTTGCTCTTGTGTGTGCCTCATACTCCTTTTGGGACGCAGGAGGAGTTGGGGCCTCCCCAACCCCAGAGGTCCGCGGACGGCTCGGCCGGCCCCCGGGGGATCACCCTGACAGCAGTAAAACTTTAAAGCTATTACTTTCAAGAAAGACTTCCATCACCTCTCTGCCTCAGAAAAACAAATGCACACATCAGCCCCCTAACCTAGAGGCAGTAAAACCTTTCCTCTCCAAGCGAAATAGACTCTCAATAGCCAGAGCCACCATCACAGTTTAACTGGATTATTGCAACGCCCTCCTAGCAGACACTTCTGCCAAAAATCTACATAGACTCCAAGTCATACAAAATTATGCCCTTAGAGCAGCACTGAAAATACCCAAAAGGCTCCACATTACACAAGCAAGGCGAGATGCCCACTGGCTCCCTGTGAAGGAACGTATCACTTTCAAGACTCTAACCCTTACACACAAGTGCTTATCACTCTCAGCCCCGCCTTATCTGAGATTATTGTTAGGGACACCTTCTCAAGCCCGAAAAGAGCTTGCCACGCCAACCAACTAAGCATCCCTCCCATCAAAAGGGCCAAAGCAGGTGGGATTGGCTTCCCACACATAGCACCTAAACTCTGGAACTCTTTTCCCAATACACTTAGAGCAGAGACCTCCCTCCCAGCTTTCAGGAAAGTGCTGAAAACCACATTATTGAATTAACTCTGCCTTCCCTCACTCTCCCACCCCAATCCCCTCCTGCCATACTCTGCATGTAATTAAAATTGTACTATGAAACTAAACATGATGCTTGTAACAGCGCCATGATGCCTTCGGGCTGCTGTGCACTTTATAAATGTTAATAAATAAATAACATCTTTTCTTCACATGGCAGATTATTACTGGCATTAAGGGCAAAGCCAAAAAGAGAATGTTCATAGATGGGGATACCAGCATATACTGACAGAGCCAGCATGAACATGTTTTCTTATGGTATCATTACTGTGTGTAATGTTACTGGTCATGCACAGGGTTGACTGGTATATCTGGGTGCCCAGAGCAAGGCACATCCCCTTGTTTCTGCGCTAGATGAAAGATGTAAGGTTTGATTAAAAGACATAATTAGATCTTTTACCTAGGGCATTGCGTGGTGATCCCCTGCAGCAGCAGCGTGATCATCATGCATACTGTGTATGCATGGTAGTCCAGGCCAGCCCGGACTGCGGCGTGACCCCTGCTTTGTTGGCGAGCTTGGAGGGCAATCAGCATGGCTGGAAAGATCCCCACTTGTGCCACGCCACTGATTTGAGCCTCTTCTTAGATGATACACTGGAATAACGTAGCAATACAGAAGTACTACTTGTGCAGGTCAAGTCCATGAAGCATATCTATAGATGTGGAAGGTACGGTGGCTACTATGTCTGGTAGAGCACCAGTGGCTACCTCCAGCCCTAAGTCAGTGGCCCGAGGGTTTATGCATTGAGCTATTGACAGGACAGTGGGAGTTCAGTCTTCAGTGGCATCTTCAACTAACCCGCTAAGGGATACCCCACGGAGTGTCAGTGTTAGAGGTGAACATCGCAGTGGCCCGTGGCTTCAGCGACCACCCCTAGAGGCACGTGCCTGGTTTGCAGAGTTCCAGCTTGGGCTTGTGGCCTGGGATCGTGTGGGCCGTTCAGCGGCACAGTGTGTGGCATGTTGGCTTTGATGGCCGGGCGTGTGAGTTCCTTTGGAGGGTAGTGCAGACTGCATTATGCTTATATTGTGAGCATCAGTGTAGGTCATTTTAACATGTCCGCTATATTCATATGTTTGTTTCCTGTGAAGGAACGGGCGGGGGGGATCAGGGGGGCGGCACCCAGTACCACAGTGCAGCCGCTTAGGCCATCATATCTATAGGATTCTCAAATAAGTACAATAACACTCTATGGGCCTGATTCAAAGAGCATTTATCAATGGGATTGTGCCATTATGAAATGCTTCTGGGAATCAGGCTCTATAATAAACAACAACAGTCTGTATTCTGAGACCTCTAGCAGAAAGGTCTATCGGGAGAGAAGGCTGTGAACGACTCCTGTACAACAGTGGCTTAAAACGGACCGCTACGTTTGTGCAGCAGCTTATCCCAGGTCTGTGGCCCCTGTCCATCCCTTTCCCCTGGAAGGACACCCTGGAAGACCCGCACTACTGCAGACAATGTTTGTTAATTTACTCCCACCGATCCTTTTATTGTGGACTACTCGTGTAAATAAATACCTATTCATATTAAAAAAAGGCACCTAAAATGAAGGTATGCTAACACAGGTGAGCCAAATAATATGCCAAGGGGCTTCTGCTTCTATGTGTGAAACCCCAACGAGGGACTGTGGAACCACCTGGTGAGAGCATTATGCCTCACTGCCCGCCCGGCCAGGCTTCAGCCGCCCACCCGAAATGTGAGGGAAAGGGGGGCTGTTGTGCGCACTTTGGCAAAGAGATGGGGGAAACCTTTCCTGAAACTGGCTGCGTTAAAGTTTTGCTGTTTTTGTGCAGAAACATATAATTTCACAAACGCAATAAAACTTTAAAGCTATTACTTCCAAGAAAGACTTCCATCGCCTCTCTGCCTGATTAATGCACAAATTAGCCCCCTAAGCACGGATGCGAGCCCAACATATAACTCTGTTAAGCGTTCTTTCACATTCGTGGGGAGGGGACTGGTGTGCACACTTGCTTTATCTTTGGCAAAGAGGCATCGGAAGACTTTCCTGAAAGTGGTGTTGTTAAAGGGTGTTGGGTGTTTGCTCATTATGTATGCATGCGTGCAAGGAATGTGTATATGCATTACGCAATGTGTGTGTGAATGAGTGAGTGTATGATGTATGGGTGGTTGGGTGCACGTGTGAATAAGCAAGTGTATTGTGAATGAGTTTGCAAGTGAATGGTATATTTGTGTGCATGCGCTTATGTGCAATGCTGGGCCAAGGAACTGATTTTGGCAGGTAGAGTGTGGGAGGTCCAGGGGCGTGAGGGTGCGAGAGAGAGGGAAGGGCACATTTTTAGTGGGCATCCATGATAAAGTAGGCAAGATATTTGTCATTAGGTGGCTAGAATGACATTTTGGTGCAGCCAGTCTAGTCGTTTATTACTGTGGAATGACTTTTTGAACTGGGCATCTATAAAAAAAAAGTAGGCATGACAGGTGTTATTATGTGGCTAGACTGGAATTTTGGTGCAGCACGTTGAGCCATTTATTTCTGTCTTTTGATATTTTTTACTTGCTATCTATTATAAAGTAAGCATGATAAGTGTTATTATGTATCTAGACTGGCCCACACTGTGCAGCCACTTTGGGCATGTTTACTTATTTTGATATTGCATTTTTAATGGCAAAGCCACTAGACGTATGTCCTTACATGGGGCCCCTTGACCCTTTGGGTAGAACAGAAATGGTGTAGCCTCCAAGTTTGCCCAGTCCAGTTCCTAAAGTGGTCCCTCCGATCACCAGTTACCACTCCCCCTGAAATCTAGGTTTCCTTGCACCCCTGATTGGAAGACAGTCCATTGGCACGATCAGAGGTGCTTTGAAGGTGTGTATTACACACCTGAGCACTAAGAGCACCTGGGGACCAATTCCGTTGGTGACGGTGCGTGGTACAAATACCTTTAACATAACATAACACATGTATCTGAAAAGTACTATTAGAAAGACTTGGCAATAAAAAAAAACAACACAGAAGACAATGCAAAGAAAGAACGTGGGTCGGCGTATTGATCAAACGGTAAAATTACCCCTTCTGTGCCACTGTCAAGATTGCATTTAGTTTCAAGAAGGTATTCTCTTATGTGTCTCCTTTTCCTTTGCAAATAAAATGATAAAGCCTCAAATCCACTTTACATGCGGGGGCATTTGAATTGTTCTTATGTTTCGATGTAATGCGAGTCCCTGTAAACACTGTAAGCCTTCAGGCCCAACCATGTAACTTTCTAATTGCAAACTCTGCTCAGAGGTCTTGCTGTAACACCTCTTACTGTAACCAGCGCCTTGATGCCCACGGGCTTAATGCAAAATACAAATGTAAAAATAAATAAATAAATAAAAATACATATTGAAAGATTCCACATAAGAAGATACAAAAGGTTTTTAATGAAATCTTATCTTTAACAAATCATTCCCTTTATAGGATCATCAAATCAGAGGGATGCATGCCTGCAATGCACAGTCTCCTAATCTGATATTGGCAATGAATGAATAGCGCCTCGAGTCGCTGGGCCTGACCGTTTGATTGCACCGGCCTTTGAAAGAGAAGTTGGCCTCAGTCCATGTTTATTAGGCGTGGCTCTTCTTAATTCTAGCATGTGATTAGTCACTTGGCACATGCATGACACTATCCCCGGGAGCCTCTACTTGGCAGGGCGGAGCCCGTGCCTCGCTCGTCGGCCGATGAGGTCACTGTGCACGCCACGATGACGGTTCTCGGAGCATCGTTCCAGGAAACGTGGCAGAAAAAGACATTCCGAAGACAGAAGTCGGCTGGCATTATTAATCGGCGGCAAACACATTCCGTTTGAGTAATTGATCAGATAATCCATGCCTGATTGAATCCATACGCCAGGCTGTCCTTTTAGCATAAATTATGCAAGACAACATAGAAGAAAATGGAGTTTCAAAGGCAAATTAGATTCCTCCTACTGCGAAAGATTGCTTTCATACAGGGCTTTATTGTGGTCACACAACACTGGCACTAACTAGGGCCTGATTCACAGAAGCATTTTATAATGGCGCAATCCCATAGGAAAATGTTCTCTGAATCAGGCCTTTACTCTGGGATCAGGTATTGAAAATGCAGTCAGGGCTGGGGACAAATTAGCCACAGTGCCAGCCTCTGGCATGTTGACAATCCTGAAGTAAGGGGGGCTAGGGGAGTGTCTCTTTGCTGGCCTATATTCCAGGTTAGAGTCTCGACCAGATTCTTTAGTTCACCATCCTTTCACAGAAAAGAAATGTCCACTACATATCAGTCTTTGTCCTGCCCAAAGGCAGTGCAGCACCGAAATGCCAGGCAATTCTCTTCTGAACAAGAGTTCCAAGAGCAAACCCAGACGCGTGTTTCAGCCTGGTTGGGCCTCGTCAGTGAGGTGGAGCTGTGCCTCTCTAAGGACAGTGAGCAAGGGTTCCACGTCTGGGTTACCCTGGTAACTTAGGGTGAAACCCAAAGCTACTTAATATGCACAAGTAAGGGGGGCTCTCTGAGTGTCTCTATCTACTGGCCTATATCCAGGGTTAGAGTCTCAACCAGATTCTTTAGTTCACCATCCTTTCACAGAAAAGAAATGTCCACTACATATCAGTCTTTGTCCTGCCCAAAGGCAGTGCAGCACCGAAATGCCAGGTAATTCTCTTCTGAACAAGAGTACCAAGAGCAAACCCAGACACGTGTTTCAGCTTGGTTGGGCCTCGTCAGTGAGGTGGAGCTGTGCCTCTCTAAGGACAGTGAGCAAGGGTTCCACGTCTGGATTACCATGGTAACTTAGGGTGAAACCCAAAGCTACGTAATATGCACAAGTAAGGGGGGTTCCGGGAGTGTCCCTATCTACCGGCCTATATCTCGGGTAAGAGTCTGGACCAGATTCTTTAGCTCACCATCCTTTCACAGAAGAGACATTTCCACTACATAGAAGTCTTTGTCCTGCCCAAGGGCAGTCCAGCATCGAAATCCCAGGCAATTCTCTTCTAAACAAGAATACCAACAGCAACCCCAGACACATTTTTCGGCCTGGTTGGGCCTCGTCAGTGAGGTGGAGCTGTGCCTCTCTAAGAACAGTGAACAAGGGTTCCACGTCTGGATTACCCTAGTAACTTAGGGTGAAACCCAAAGCTACTTAATTTGCACAAGTAAGGGGGGGTTCTGCGAGTGGCTTTTCTGAACAATAGTACCAACAGCAACCCCAGACAGGTGTTTCGGCCTGGTTGGGCCTCATCAGTAAGGTGGAGCTGTGCCTCTCTAAGAACAGTTGAGAATCTTCCCCAGCCCACTCTGGATTTCCAGAGGTCACCATCCTCTTGTGAAGTCTTCTGATTTGTCCATACTCTATGGCTGTACCAGGGAGGCCAAGGCAGAACTCGTTCTTCCACAATTTGATTATGACCAGATTTGGGCATAGGGCTGCGCCAATACAAAATCAAGAGTCTTCCACATGGCCCTCACAGGGGGAGTCTTCTTTTCTTTTCAAGAGCAGTTTTGGCAGGAGGAAGAGAAGGCCTGCAAGGGACAGGACTGGTTCATACCAAGGCGGCCCACAGTGCATCTTTCATGAAGCACCTCTAGGTGTTGTCAGTTCAGAGTGGCTAAAGCCATTGGACATTGTCCATAGTGGTGAAACCCTCATCTCTCCTCCCAAGTATTTCTTGATCACTGCAAGGATACGCCCGTTAACCAATCCTGTGTCGGGATACCCCTAGTTCTCTTGCCTAATCCTATATTGGTAGCTGGGGCATTTTCAGGGTTTTTGTCCAGGGATCGACATCTCCAAAGTGATTTTCCACAGGCAGGCATATTGCATGGCTCTGGTCTACATAAGCAACACACTCAAATCCCTAGAGGACAGATGAGATAGCTTCATAGTCCTTATTTAGAAATGCACCATTCATAAGACTTTGCCCACCAATGGGTGACTAGAGTCTTCATCAGAAAATGGAAAGCACATCTTCAGAGCGCTCGCCCATAACTGGGACATAGTGGGGCTAGCTCCTACTATGGCCCGCTACACATTACAACAATTTGATTATTTTGGAATAAAACAAATCACTTTATTCAGAGTCAGCTTACGGCAATCCTAGCAGTGCCCAGACCCCAAATGGACTTGGCCCTAAACAACATTCTCTGGGTGCCCCTTTGCCATTTCAAGGCTTCAGGCAAACCAGTGAACCCTCACTATGGTTTATTATCCTTCTGGGTGAACTCCATCACTTCTAGTTTTCCAGGTTTAAGTCCATCCGATCAAACCCGCCTCAGGTAGCCTTTCTACCAGTGCTCAGAACCACCATACAACTGTATGGAGTGAAAAAACCCAGGCCATTGCAGTTGTTGCGGAGTCCAACGGTCCGTAGGGGGAAAGTGCCCATCAAACACTCATTGGCGCCTGCAGCCAGCAGGTAATGCTTGTGGCTAACATCTGCAGTGTGATTTCTCCTCAGCTAGGATCGCCCCGTAATTCCGCCACGCGTTTTGTGTGGCCCTCTTGGGACCCCCAATGCCCCACCTCTTACCTTACCTCTTACTCGCATCTTCCCACATACCCTACACCAGGCAACCCATTCTTTCCCCCTACCTCAATTTCACATTGTCCTACTAATCCTTTCCCAAGCAGCAAAACCTTGTGTAATCTTTTTCATAGGTGTACGCCCTTGGTGACAATTGATCCAGTCTTTCTTGCAGAGCGTCCTATGCCTAAAGCCCCGCCTTTCTACCAGTCTACATTTCTCCATTGTCCTTCTTTGTTGTCTACTTTTATTCCTCCGCCGCCAGCCTATACCCTGCTCCTGGCCATTCAGGCTGTATGTACCTATGTCGCCCTTATGGGGCAGGTGTACCCTCTTACTAAATCATATTCAATACCACATAAACCTATTCAAAACCTATTAAGACAGGTCAGCTTTACATGAAACCTCAGCCCGCCTGCTCCCCAAGAACCGGGCTTCTTCGGGGTAGCCCCTTGCCAATCCCATCCACCTCTGGGGACATGTGTTTCTTTCGGTGTTAATTATTTCTGGATGGGGCTTTGTTATTCCAGTAATTCACATTCGGGTGACTTGCCATTCAGCTCACCACCACTTTTTAATCTCCCCAACAATGTTATTTTGTCATATTTCTCACAATTGAGTAAGATTTTCAGAAATTCAAAAGTCTTTTTTCTCTGTTTATTTTGTATAGTTACTTTTTGCAACATATCTCGGAACCCCTTGCTGTGGAATGCATTCAGTTTTGTTAGTTGTTTTTATTCCTTGCCTATTTTGAGGCAATGCAATGTTTCTTCACACCGTAATCAAAGAGCAAATCTACTAACACACTTTTCCACACAGAAAAGAAACATCCTGAATGCCTTGCCCAGAAGGAGGTCATTCGGGAAGATAGCTCAGGGGCAATGCCTTGGAAGCAAGACGACGCGGAACAACATAGGTTCGATCCCGGCGTCCGTGCTTAGAAACCTCTGGGTTTTAAGCATGTTATAAATAACCAATTATAATTATATGAATCCTAAATGCGGCTGACGCTAACCCGTCCTGTTGGCATCCCCTGCCCTCCTGCGAGGTATGTTATTTATATTTCCGATAAGTGTTGTGATGAAACAAGACATGGTTTGCAGACATATGTGCAACCATGCAACATTGTGGTATCAGAACAGATGTATCAGGGTAGGTGTTGAATAGGCTGGCACACTTGTACCCGTTCTTCTTTCCATGCCCCTGCACACACAATCACAGCCAGTGGGAGCATCCTGTATTAAAGGGTATGCTTTCTCGATCACTAGTGCACTGGCAGTCAAATGACCCATCCCCACTGAGTCTGGGATGTGTTTTACTTGACTCTGGAAAACCATCAGGTAGTGGCTGCCTCTTATACAGGCTGCAGCTTCCTGACCATAAATGGAACAACGCCCCTATGGAGTCCTTCTGTGTTTATTGACAGCATTCGGAAGCACTGCGGGTTGACTGATGTCTTGCATATTTACTCTGAGGTTTCTTGACCATACTATAGAACAGCAACACCAATAAACCTCTTGGGACTCGACGACTATAGATGGGAAACATGCGCATGCACTATGATTGCTAAAAAGAAAATCCCGAGGGATTGGAAGCAACCACTTCTTTCTGTATTGATGACTGGCTGGATGAGTTGTTGACTGTATCCACATACGAGAGGGCCATCTACAAGCTGTCTGGAAACTCTGATAAGTTCATGGACATATGGGGATCATTCCTAGATGCATATGGCTAATGTTTCCATTATGTAAACTCATTCAATGATATTACTGTGCGCAGGGGAGTTGCTAGGTCTGGAAAAGACCTGGGGCTAAGCTGATGGTGGTACTGTTGGGACTGGGGGCTAGCTAGTCTTTTGGCTGTAGCTCCTGAGATTCTATCCGGGGCTACAACCAAAAGATCAGGGGCTATAGCCCCCTTAGCCCCCCCCTAGCAACGCCTCTGACTGTGTGCTTGATTTTCACGAATGTAGTTTTTTTTTCTTTTTCCATCTTTTTCGTGCTTGATACTTCTCGAATGTCTAATTGTACACCTGCGCTGATTGTACCGATTATGATACAGTTGTATTCCATTTGTTGAGCTTCATGTGACTTGCTTTAGACATGTGAAAATAAAAGACGTATACCTTGGGAAACAGGGGCAGCTCACCTTCTCAGATGCAGTCATAGAATCTGGATGCTCACATCTTCCCATGTACCCGTACACGCTTAACTAACAGCATTAGGGGGCTTCAACTTTCACCCGGGTCGATTCATTACGTATGCCTCTCTGAGTTAGTCCCAAGTCTTTCAATTCAATTATTAGTTCAGGTGATGACCACTATTGGTCAGAATGTGTGGTATCCAGGGACAGTGCATTAACTGTATTCAGTGTTTCTAGTGGTACAAAGTGAGCACAAGTAGCACGACGTGGTTAGCAGGTATGGGTAAAAGAAATACAGACGCATGGTACTGAAAAGAAATGAATTATTGTATTGTTATGCATAGCCAACAGAAACGGTACACACAAGTACACACCCACAAGAATTTTGTGTTCACTTTAAAACCCTTATGTAGGTAATCCCACCTAAATCTGCACCTTAAAAAAAGTAATAAAGTACCCAATGCTTACTGATAGGTTATCTCTGGTATACTCCCCGGTGTTAGTGGGAAGGCAGGCAAGAACGCTGGTAGTGGGACTTGAAGAACAAACCACCTCTCAATATTGTTATACTTTAATAACAAACTTCTTTGTTACACTTTGGTCACACTTTGGCCATCTGTACAGATACCATACTAGGATCCCCCTCTTCTGGAGACCACCCCTCCACCATCCCTATTTCTCGTTGTATTTACTATTAAATTACTACATAGGTTAGTGCGCTTGAAGTTGGTGTGTTGGCCACACTCCTGCTTAATCACTCCCAATGGTACAGCCTGTATTGAGAGTTTGCGGTCTTTGTCAACCTGCTACTCTCTAACTGTTGATGATATGTCCATCTATCAGGTCGGCCATTGTTGGTGACATCACACTGAAAAGTAGTCAGCCAATGGATTACTGTGGTGTTAGTGGTAAGGACTACTGGCCACACTCTGAGCAACCGGGCCAATTAATCGCTTCCATATTAAGGATCGGTTTGTTGATTGTAATTTCAGGCACCTCTTTGCATTGATTGCTTCCATGTTAAGAATTAGGTGTGTTGACCACACTCGTGATCACTTCCTCTAGTGATTCTTTAGTATCAACCCTGGGTTTGATAAATATATTCTGGACTACAGATCCAAACTGTTTGAGACATTTTTAAATCAGTAAAAGGCTAGATCCATGGACTCCCTGGGGATTTTGAAGGAATTACTTTGGTGGTATTTACACCTGCTTGAGGTATCTCCTCAACTCTACCTCCATAGTTTGGAGGTAGAGTTGAGGCAATACCTCATGCGATCTTTTGGGAGAACTCCTCAGATTACCTCCAATCTCGAAATTTGATGGTCTGGTAAAGTGGCAGCAATTTGTCCACACGAAAAGAAAAGTGCTGGTAACAAGGTTTACTGTCCCTTTTACTGGACCATCGAACTTGTAATGTGGCCAGTGTCACTTCAGACTATATCTTGAATATGTGGGTCCTTGTCTACTTGGCTAGCTTGACTGGTCTGCAATCTTGGCTTCGTGCTTAGTAACAAGATGACATAAAATAGCTGACCTGCTCCGTCCCTTCTCTCAGATTAGTTCAAAAGCCAAAGTCTGGTTTTCCATCTTTGCTGCTCTATCAAGTGATTCAATATTTCTCCTTGGGTGCAGATATGATGATTTAGAATACTTTCATATTTTCTCGGCTGGATTACTGCAATTCAGTGTATCTGGGGCTTCACAAAAAGCGCACTCAACTGCTGTACAGATTAAAAATGGGCAGCCCAGAGGCATTGGTTCCTTGGGCAAAACAGCCTGGCTTCAACAAACCCGCAGACAGGTGCACTGGCTCCCAGTGGCACCTTAGACTGACTTCAAATGGGTTCTACGTTAAAAAAACGAAAAAATAACGAGGCCAAAAGGCCTTTTTTTGGGTCGAATTCCGAAATGTTTTTTGTGTTTTCGCTTTTTAAAAATAATGATGTGGGGGGGGGGACCCCTGCACTGATTCACACTCTCCCTACCTTTACCTAAAGCCTTATGCTACCCCCATCTATTTATTTAAAAAAAATACAAAAGTCCCTGCACAATCCCACCCAAAAACTTGATCTTTTCAGCCTCGTTTTTTTCTGATTCGTTTTTTGGGGGTGGGGAGATTACCCTTCAAATGTCTGTGCCTCTAATATTGTGCCTTTCATGAGGCGCCCCATGTACATAAATACCAGATGACCACTTCAGATACCTCGGGGTCAGGTGCTTATAGAAATAAATAAAACAAACAAACCACTTGATGTTCCAATCTCCTGGAAGACTCGGCTTTTAACCCTTCTTCCCCGGAAACTGGAGTCTGTGCAGCTCGTTCTGGCTGTGCTCTTCAGTGCCAAGATGCTCTCAGGCAAATGGAAATATACATACACAAAATAGAAACAGCACGCCTTGCTGTATCCCAAGCAAGCGTGTCGAGCCCGGGAATTTCCGCATGTTTAAAGGCGGAGCGAGCCAGACAGTACATTACACTCCAGTGCACGCTGCTCCTGAAATGTTCTCTCTCTGGTTATTGGCCTGTGCATTATTCATGAAGACCGAGCCCAAGCAATGGTTACACTAAAGGGCGACTGCAGATGATTAATGCACACAGGAAGAGAACACATTCTGAACTAATTCGAAAGAAGGCAGATTTGGAATGGGGGCGGGGGGTTATGGGAGATAACAATGACTGTTGCTTCAATGTTCTAAGGACATGACGTATTTGGATAACATAGCACATACAAATTGAACATTATATCTGCATAGTTCAGAGCCCGAAGCGGTGAGAACTCAGCAGTCCAAGATCGAAACCAGTCAGAACACCAGGGCCCAGTGTTCAGTACAAGGAGAGCAATCACAGGTCAACATGCAAAGCAAGCACAACACCACAGGCGAAGAGCTTGCGCAGTCAGGACACCACAGGCATGAGTCCAGAACAGATAGAGCTGCACCGTACACAGTTCAGTGGAGGCAGGCACCACAGACTAACATCAGAAGCAGTCAGAACTGCACAGCCTGCAGACTAGCAGGTAAAAGAGGCACCATTAATCACAGTGCATTAAACGCAGGAATACAACTGGATAGCAGCGTTCAAAGCAGACAGGCCTCCAGAAGAAAGAGCCCGGCAGAGGGAGCACTCTGCAGGCCGGAGCAACAAGACAGCAAGGCAAGCCATACACAGTGGTAGAATTGCATGGGCAGCTGGCAAAAGCAAGTGGAGTCTGGAACAGCGCTGATCTACAGGATACCATCTAAAGCAGCGGGAAACTCTCAGACCAATCTCTAAAGGAGTAGTTTCCAAATCTATATATGCCCCCACTGCTTGAGTAAAAAATACTGCCTCCCTTTTAGAAGAGACTCATGCCACTCTCTCCTCCTCCCCCATCCCATGTCTCGATCTGCGCCCCACAGATTGGAGACCACGGCCCTAAAACATGTAGCAATCCACAGGCTAGACTCCAAAAAAGGCACAGAACTCTGAGAACTCTGGCGATAAGGGCCTGTGGTCAGACTGAGAGCCAGATGTCGGTATCCAAATCAGGCACACCTGCACCCTCCAAAGCAGGCAGAACTGCCTGGAATGGGACTGCAGGGGCCTAACTGAGCAGGCCGTCCTTCTAGAAGGTAGGACTGACAGGTCCAGAATAAGGGTGGGCAAACAGAGGACGGCAGACCCTTTCCTGGACTCGGGGCATGGCAGTGGTCAGCAGAGGGAAGCTGGGCTGTACACAGCTGCCACACTCACCCTAGGTTAGTTTGGGATTCTGGCACTGTCACAACCCAGGAGAATCTCTCGAATAGCGACGATACGCCATCAGGGGCTACTTTCCATGGTACCCCTGAATTTCCCACTTCCAATCAGACTGCAGGAGGAGAATTATTTCCGGTGATGAGAGAAACCCAACAGCAAGAATAGTAACAGGTCAGCGGCCTATGAATTTTGCAGCATTGTGGCACTCCGTGCTCTCGCGTAGAAATACGGACTTTTGATGTGTGCGGACTGCTTTGTGCTGGACATCAAAGACCAGGTTTAAAAAAAAGGGGGCTATTACAGGCCAGCGCACAACACAGGCATCTTAAGCAGGCAGGACTCGTGAAGACTGTATCCAAAGCAGGCAGAAAGGCGCAGGGCAAAGTCCAAGGGCTGGAAACATTCTGAAAGTAAGACACAGGCTAGCACGCGACTAGACTGGAACGTTCTTTTCAAAATAAGTGCAGAAGCAAGCAGCACCTGCATAAGGACAGGCTCATGGCTGAAACGTCGCCCCAGATTAGATCCACAGCAACAGCATGTCCAACCACTGTTCAAAACATAGCCACATTTGCGTGGCCCATTTACAATGAAGCACTTCTCTACCCATCTGCTCGCAAAGCAGGAACGCGGGGGGAGGAGGGGGGGCGGGGCTAACCCCGTCCTCTCTTAACTTCACATTCAGCCTGCATGGCCAGAGGACACATCATTGTGGCCCGTTTTATTTTTCCTTGTTAACAACACAGGTAAAAAAAATCCTTAAACCATCCTATTTGTTTACAGAAAAAAAACATATTTATATTTTATTGTTATTGCTCTTATTAAAAAAAAACACTTGCAATTAATGAGAACGTCATAATTATTCTTCACATAAACATTTAGGAAAAAAATAAAATAACCAATGCCTAGAAGCCTAGAGAAAATGGAGAGCAATACCTCCACCTCTCATCCAATAGGTGACTTTCACTGATTAAACGCAAACACATAAATGAACTCCGACTAGTAAGCTCATGAATTGCTGCCTGCACCATTCCAGGCAGGGGAGCCGACTTATGTATTTCCCAGGGGGTGGGGGCAAATACAGGAAGTGACACCACTGGCAGTTATAGGACCGCAAATTTGCATTTAGTCGCCAACTTGGTGCAACGGCGTGTGGGGGGGGGGGGGCACGCGCAGATCAGTGGAAACAGTGTCTAGCATGTACTGTATATACTAAAGTCAAGTAAGAAGGAGATTTAAGCCTTCGAGTTGCATTCCAGTAGGTCATCGCTGCCCCTACTCCACCCCTCTATAATCACCCAGGTTGTAGTAGCCCTCAAAAGGCAGAGCAACAGCTAGGATGGGAGAACAAAATGCTGTCCCATCCTGTGAGTGTGCCAAACGTCAGAGCAAAGACTGTGTGTGTGCCTCCTACCTTGGAGCACAATCTCACTAATTTGGTGCAAATCTCGCAAGTGGGAGCATGGGAATCCCCAGCGTTTGTGTGGGCTGCAGACCCCGGATCACATGCTCACTTCTTCAGTGTGAAACTCTGGCCAAGGCTCTTTGGGCAAGCATTCAGGATGGGTCTCACCCCTATAAACAGTGTGATATATTGAGTGGGCACCTCACTCCTTGGAGCATAGTATCAACCGTTGCTGGTAATCTCACAACTGAATGTACAGTTTCACTCTTGGTCATCTCAGTGACCCCATGTATATTAATGGAGTCAGTCTCCCATCTGGGAAGACAATTATATTTCTGTTAAAACACTCTGAATTGTCACTCCAGTTTTCTCGATCTATAGATCCATACCATATTCATTCAATGTGTGTGCAGGGGTGATAACTTGTGTCTGAGAGAGCTCATTCTTTCATTCAGGAGAGATAAAGGGGTAACAACCCCCTGTATGTGGGATCAGGCTCATTTTGCTCCATGGCCCCTCCAGAAGGAGTGAGCAGGATTTAAGAACCTGCTGATTCTGCTATCGGACAGGCTCGAGCCTTCTATCCCTTGCCCCATCATGGCCCCCAACATCTTGAACGGTAGTTTATGGACAGCAGGCAGCTCCGGACATGCCTGTTGCCAATTGGATGTATTTAGACACTGGGAGAGAGCCATGAATCCACATTGGTGGTGAAGAAGCACTCAACATACAGAACACAATGGTATAGTGTTGCGGTCCTGCTGAGAAATGAAAATTCTGAGCATTTGAGCACTAGTGTCAAATATGGGGCAGTGCTGTCACGTAAAAGGTGTAGAAGCCTGTGAGAAGTGGCAGTACTGTTCCAACGGTAAGAAGTGTAGTATTTACACATTAACTATGCTTAAGAACTTTGGGTTATTGAATAGTGCTGCTACATTCTGAGTAATTCCATCCCTTTAAATATATGAGCTCTTGTATAACCACGACAGTGTTGAGTTATTCTGATGATGACAGACTTGCTCAATAGTTCTGGTTCTGTATCATTAAATGTACTTCAGATCTTTAGAGTATCGGAAGGATAGCTCAGGGGCAACGTGCTCGCCTTGGAAGCAAGACGACACAGAGCAACACAGTTTCGCTCCCTCGGTCCGTGCAACACATTTCGCTCCCTCGGTCCATGCAACACAGGTTCGCTCCCTCGGTCCGCGCAACACAGGTTCACTCCCTCGGTCCGTGCAACACAGGTTCCCTCCCTCGGTCCGCGCAACACAGGTTCGCTCCCTCAGTCCACGCAACACAGGTTCCCTCCCTCGGTCCGCGCAACACAGGTCGCTCTCTCGGTCAGTGCAACACAGGTTCGCTCCCTCGGTCCGCGCAACACAGGTTTGCTCCCTCGGTCCGCGCAACACCGGTTCGCTCCCTCGGTCCGTGCAACACAGGTTCGCTCCCTCGGTCCGCGCAACACAGGTAGCTCCTTCGGTCTGCGCAACACAGGTCCCCTCCCTCGGTCCGTGCAACACAGGTTTGCTCCCTCAATCCGCGCAACACAGGTTGGCTCCCTCAGTCCGCGCAACACAGGTTCGCTCCCTCGGTCCGCGCAACACGGGTTCGCTCCCTTTGTCCACGCCTCTGGGTAGTACACGCATTATAAATAACCAATTAAAATAAAAAAAGAAATACATCTGTTGAGAAGTGCTGGGGCCTTGTCAATAAGAGTGTAGCAGCTCAACTGAGAAGTGCTGATGTTGTCTCATCAAAAGTATAGCAGCCCCACTAAGATGAACTAGCATTGCCTCAACAAAAGCGTAGTATTATCGCTGAGAAGATTCAACAATTATAGAAGCCCTGTTACAGCAGTACTATCCCATCAAGAGTATAGCGAGCTAACTGAGAAGTACCAGCATTGCCCCATTTTAATATGGCAGCTCTACTAGAAAGTGCTGGCTCATACGCCTCCGCTCCCCGCCCATAGCATTCACCCTCACCACGTACACACTCAGAGACATGCAAACAGTCTCATTTGCCCTCTCCCTGTCCCTGCTCCCTGCCCCCCCTCGCTTTGCATCTGTACCTCCATTTCCTTCTGGGTTGGGTGTACCTCTGCATCTGTTCACCCCTCTTGCCAAAAGGGGTGCACAGATGTACAAATACACCAAACCCAAAACGATTTTTAGAAATTGAGGGACAGGCTTGTTGTGCATCTGTGCCTCCATTTCTAAAAATCGTTTTGGGTTGGGTGTACCTCTACATCTGTGCACCGCATCCTATAGAAGTATACCCAACCCAAAACGATTTTAGAAATGGAGGGACAGATGCAAAGCAAGAGCCTCTTGCTTTGCATCTGTCCCACAATTTCTAAACATCGTTTTTCCCCGGGCCGCCAGAGAGACACAGTATGGATGGAACAAAGGGCCATCCACACTGCGTCTCTTCTCTCCGGCCGGGGTGGGGGGGGTTCTCAGCCCCGACTTCATTCTGCCAGGGGGGGGTGGTGGCCCAGGCCCCGCAGCCCCCGTACTCGCCGCCCCTGATTCCAGGTGCACAATGGAATTGAAGAGATTAGTTCTTATAGTTGCAAGCCGTTTGACATGTTTCTGTCACAATGCCCCCTCCTTGCTGACATTACTCAGGGATTTCAAATTAAGCAGCATTTATAATGATGGCATACATCTGTTGTCCATTTTGAAACAAATGCATCCGTTTTTCAATATATTAAACTGAATGTACATTGCAAGTCTCATTTACTCCATGTACCTTGAAGTCCTTCTTTAGATGTAACTGAGCATTTATCCTGACACCTTATGGATCCTCCTGATTCTTCTTTAACGCGGTCGATCGATTGAACGTTTTCACTTGATCGACTTGGTCCCACTGTTAGAAGCCGCTTGAGACTTCAGCAGCTCATCTTTAAATATGACTGCTCCACACACTCTCATTCAAGAGGACCCACAGAGGAAGGAAAGACCACACAGTGAATCCATGCTCTGACCACCTGTCCACATGGCTGACTGCTGCAGTGCCCACCTACCTGTAGCTATAATGTCATTGGTTTTTAGAGTGTGGTGTCCTTCTCCCAAACACTGATACAGCTGAAGAGGTGTGGTTTGGTGGAGGTATTGCTGCTCTTATGATGGCGCAGGGAGGAATTCCCCTCAAAACATGACTTCCAATGTCTATGCACGTTGCCACTGTGTATGGGGGCAAGTTTGTCCTTGCCTTCCCTCTGCACACTGTTTCCCGGCAGAGTATGCGGGGAATAAACAGCAAGTTAGTTGCTGCTGATTCTCTGCAAAGTGCTGCCAACTTTGTGTCTAGCCTAGTGGGCTAGCACGCAGGCTGGACTCACGTGGGCATGATAGTGCTGGCAAGCAGTGATGCTGGGGGAGCCCTGGATGCCAGGCAATGGTATGTGATTTCTGATCTGCCATGGAAAGGGTGTTTATCAAGAGGGCACCCTTCCTGCAATGCTAGACCCTCTGCATCTGATGTGTCATTCTACTCCGGCCCCTCAGAAGTGCTGCCGTCTAACATCAACACGTGATCCCATCTGCACTCTGATGGAGCACGTTCTTGGTCTTGCTCATCGATCTCAACTTCATTACGATGTGATACAATGATTGGGCGCTGTGAAGAAGGAGAGCTGTGATCTGTAACCACCTCCCACTGTTCGTTGAAGTACTCTGTTTATCTCATCTCAGCTTCGCTATATAGGATCTGCAAAAAACGTCTTTCTGCCCCCGAGTTAGTGGATGGAATTAAAAGTCTGACCTCGTTGGTTGGTATAGAGGGATGATCATTGCCATGGTGTAATAACCATGCATTTTCTTGCACGGGCGTGTGCAGCTCAGTATGGAGGGGGTATATAGAAAGAAAGTTGAATGATACCTCAATCGACCACGTGCAATTCTGGCCTCCTCAATGCACACAAGTGCAGCTGCAGGAGTGAAAAGTCCATGAGCAGCACGTCTTCCCCCAATCTGGCATTTGTGGGTGCAGCACCTCCTCCCTGAACATCTGCTGTTCCCTCCCCATAAAATCAGAAAATCGTGCTCCTCCAACAAGCTGCCCTCATGGACTTCCAGCCCCTCCCACTCTTCCTCCCCAGTGTCAACTGATGGTAGGGGTCTTGTCCATCAACTTCAAGAGTCAGACACTGACTGGTGTGTCACCCGGCACCTTCACGCATCTCTGCCTCTCCCTCCCAGCAAAACCAGGTGAGCATGCCCCCCAGCCCCATAAGCCACCCTAATGGCCTCTTTCCAGGTGTCATCAGATGGGTGTCTCAACCATCCGCTTCGGGTGACAGATGCTAAAACTGTTGTTTAATCCCCCTGCCTCCCTGAAATGGTGCTGCCCATTCCCAGCAAAATCAGGCAAATGTGCCTCTCCCACAAGCTAGTCCCCCAGCTCCTCCCAGGTGTCACACAGTGGCTTGTGTCCCAACCACGTGATTCAAGAGATGGATACTGACTTGCCTGTCACCCACAGCCCAACATCTCAGGTTATGGGAGATGTGTTTTTCACCCACCCCAAATCACCCCAAATCACTGAATGGTCTCACTACCTAGCCCCCTCATTCTTCATACAACTACTCTAAAAGCACTCCAGTTCATTAGGCCTTGCACAAATGTCCTAAGGCTGTCTGGAGCAGCAACCTTCTGCCTCTCCGAGATGCCTGAGGGTAAATGGGAACTCCAGCCAAGTGTCCCGCCCCCAAACCTTACCAATCGTGCAGGCCTGCTTCTGGATACACATCATGTCTGGGGTGCCCTCAGCACAACTCTCAAGTCACATACTAGCACACAGGACACAAGGGATCGTCGTCACTTTAGGTTTCGTGTCCTTCCTCTCCCCTTCCCTCTCCTCCCCTGCTCTAACAGTAGCTAGGGCCCAGAGGCAGCCAGGGTAGTAGTAGCCGCACTGTGCAGGAGCACTTTGCATTGCATTCATATTATTGTGTAACTTTCACCTCGCATCCTCAGAGCAACTCGGAATCCACATCAACCGTAAGAATGTCTAAGGTCTTAAGATCGAAGGAGTGGTGTTTCTATTCTTGTTCAGACATTGCCCTCTGCTGGTCATTTCACAGAACGCCTCCACTTCGCAACTAAAATGACAGCATCAGGCTCAAAGGTTAGGCATCACAAACGAAACGCCTGCCAGTAAAACGTAGTTAATTTGCTCTCTATGATGCCAAATTATGTGGTAAAAGGCGACAGGATACGAATGGCAAAGGCAGGAACTGTGTCTAGGTACGTAGTTAATTTCTCATCGCTTGAAATAATTTCACAACTCCAAGCACCCTCTTACGGAAACGGTCTTGATGTAATGTATTTAAAAAAATTGAAGTAATTTATCAGTGGCCTATAGGGAACTCTGGAGATTTCTTGGTAGGCCTCTGGACCTCTTTTGTGTGGTATTTCCAAATCCCACTTTGAAAATAATTTCCAGGGCCTCTTTTGGTTCATAGTGCACCCTTGTCAGCGGCACATTGGAAAACATGAACGGGCTTTTAAAAAATGTTAAATAGTACCATAATTAGCCCTCCAGTTGACTCCTGGGATAGCAATCCTTCACACTGCCTCCTTATAAGACTTGACTGATCACACAAAACACATTATTTAACAATAAGAGGTCTTCACTGGTGTTCCAATGTGTACATACTGGACTATAAGATTTATTTTAAAATATCAATGTTTTGTGGTTTTCAAAAGGTACACAATCTATGGAACATTGCTACCGATGATGCCCTTATCGTAAACCCGTGGACAGGCAACACCCCACATCCAAACTTGCCATCTCCTCGAGCAGAACCCCACCGCCTGCTGCCATGGGCTATCTTGTGGAAAATCCAACTCTCCCATGTCACACTGATAGAACTGCATTACCTTCATCAGACCACGATGCTACTTCCCCACCCATCCAACAATGAAAGCTAATATAGACGCTCTCCTTCCTCAGGACTATGCATAGTCCTGAAAGGCTCAGGATAAGCCTTGGTCCTCATGCTCTAAAAATCTGAGCCATATCTCTGAAGACCTCCAAGAGGCTCTACCTTCCTCGGCCTGGAGTGCCTCAAATGCAGCTTTGTTCATGATAAAGTCGGGCCACTCCCCCATACAGATTTTCAGGCTACCATTGCTCAACTCTGAAATAAAAGAATGCAATTTTGAAATTGACTAAGTTGTTTGTATATTTTGATTCGTATCTGGTTGTATTTGTAATGTTGTATGCAATGTAATATGCTTGGATGGCAATAAAGCCGAAAATAAAGCTCATATATAATATCATATTTCAATTTTGCAATGATACGTTGACACCACCCTTTTCTTTAAGTCAAAACCTGCCTCCCTTTTTATGTTTTCTATCTTTAAAAGCACGATAAAGGAAGCATACATCTTATGTGGCTAGACTGGCATTTTGGTACTGAAAGTCTAGCCATTTCGTACTGCAGCATGACATTTTTTACCAGGCATCTACGATACTGTATCAAAGATGGCCAGCAAACAAATGTCATGTCACAATTAGAAATGCCAAGAATGATTACATCAAAATGTGAGTCTACCCAGGTAGTAACACTTACAATGCTTGCTTTGAAGGCATGATAAAACCATAATTATAAGTGTCATTACCTGGCTAGACTGGCGTTTTGTTATAGTAAATCTAGGCATGTCTTACTGTGGCACAACATGTTTTAATGAGCATCTAGGATATGGTATCATAGATACACAGTAAAAAAAAACATCTTGCCTCCACTGTGAAGCATTCGACCAGTCGCAGAGTGGGTGTACACTCACCTGGGCTTTTTTTAAATTTGTAATTAAATGAAATGATGGTAGACCAACCTCAGGAAAAGGTGTGGGGCTAGTCCACACACATGTTCCTAAGCTCACAGTTTGACAAACATATGTTTGTACTGTGGGTGGACACAGAGTACAGGCACAGTTCCCCCTCTCATATTTACTTGGGATATGACAAGCAGGGGTACATAATGTATCTCCAGAAGCAGGAGGACCAAACCTTCCCCCTACCATAGCCAGTCTGATTAACTAACAAATGCTCCATGGATCTGCCCTGTTCTTGTGTTGGGCTGCAATTCGCATACCAATTAGACAGTGATACTAACAGGCCAACATGGGGCCTGTCTGCAGAAGAGAACAGTGGAGACAGGAAACCCAAAGAACCTTTCAAATGCAACTGTGCCAACCTGAAGCCAGCTCCCGCCCTCAGTATCTATGACAGTGAGCTGTCATGTCTGGGACTGCGTGTTTACTCTAGTTCATCCCCCAGGCATAGACGTATTCACAAGGTCTACTTGGCACAGGCCTAGGGCAGAAGATTGCCAGAAGAGCAGCATTTGATGTTCAATTTACTGGTTTTCTATTTTTAAATATAAAGCTCTGGCTGATCCACAACACAGAGTCACGTTGAGCTGTTAGCAGTCATTCCAATCTGACAGCTGAAGACTTTGATGGCCAAACTTGTATACATGCTTGATTTTTGCAAAAAGCTATTGTTAGGGTGACTTTTGTTTAAGGATATATGAAAAAGGAAATGTGTATCAAACCCAGTGTGCTTTAGGTATTTATTTATTCAGTCATACAACTCTCACAGGCATACATAACCGATATATCGGTCATTCTTGTCATTCCAATATTCTCTTTAATATGCAAAACAGCCAAACCCTCATTGGTTTTATTGGTGGCACTTCACATTATCTTTGTAATTCTTTCTAATCAATACACACATACACTGTGTTAAGCAAACACTTTTATATTTAAATGCACAACATGCATTTTTTTAACCGTTGCAAAAATGAGGGTTTCCCTTCAGAAAAGTAAAGGTTAAAAATGGTGCATCGGTTTACAATAACAAACGCATGTCTGTGCTTAAGTCGAGCACAGAGTTCCTACAGGTGGCACTAAAATGATGTTCAGAAGCAAGCACTAATTCCTCTCCCTGGCCCCACGTTTCAGAGGTCTGTGGCCACCTAAAAGGTGCAAGCATAAAATAGATCATAGAGAAGTTAAAATGGCGAAGATTAAATCTGAATGCGCAAGTGCATCAAGAAACCTGTGAAAGGATGCCCAAAGCCATAGAAGGGTGAGAACAAAAACGGTGTGCCAAAGAAACACACCGTTTTCACAGCTGTAAAGGTGTCCAGTAAAGATATACATTCAGCATCTTTAAATAAGCTGCTCAGTGCTAAACAGGCAAATATCCCTGCTGCGTTTTATCATGTGTCTTTGATGACATTCTGCTGCACGCCAAGTACTACCAGGAGAACCAACTGCAAAGTATGTCACACAATGCAGAACTGTGACGTTTGTAAGTCATCTTTACATTAATTATATTTTAAATACTAGGTAGGACTTTTACTGTGAAACAGTACTTCAAACAACAGCAGGACATCTATAGTTATACCTACAGATCTAAAAATGTTCCCATGCATTGTACAGTCTAACCAACTCTACAGAGTTAACAGACATTTTAAATGAACTTAAACGCAAGCTGGCAAGACACCTAGCCTAAACCACACCCACAGAGGCAATATTGTGGTGGAATGCCCGATCCATTGCTCAATTTTACTCTTGGAGTGTTGGGTATTTTGAACAATTGTACAAACAGCAATGATGTAAACAGTATATACAACTTAATTTGTTATAAAAGGTGCCTGCCTTGTGCAGCTACGAGGAATGCTGTTGCTTCCCACACATGAATGCTCAGGGCCGCTGTCATCTATTACTTCAGCATAAGAATGCACAGCCAAAGATTCCAAGAACCTTCTCCAACTTTCTTTACTCTACTGAGGTGTTTATGCCAAGGCAGAGTTTACAAATATCACTGGTGATTTTGCCATATTTTAACAGTGTTCCAGCCCAAGGGATTGCAAGTACATTGGCTGCAGCAGATTACTTGCCTTATTTGCATTTTTCCCCTGCTAACACCAGAGCTGTAACCATGAGAAGGGGGTCAAGTTCTTTTTATTCAACACTAGCAAAAAGTACCCGTTCTCGGAACGGGTTCTGTAGACAGACATGACAACACTCATCAATTGTTGAAAATCAATGTTCCTGTAGGTCGCTGCTCCGATTTGCTTGATGTGGTTTGCACTCTGAAGTAAATTGCACTGAGAATGGTGTGTGTGGCTGGCTGACATACTCCGAAGCAGACGTTAGGGGAGGTGAGAGTTGGTGTGCTGCTGCATAGTGGGACCTTCTGTGCTCTCTCCCTACCTATCGCCTCACCCTGGCCTGGTGCAGTTCATTGCGATGCAAATATCTCAGAAGCCATGCATCCTAGGGCCTTGAAACATGGTGGGACCTCAAGTTTTGTTCCCCGTGTTGAGACCGGCCCTTCTACGACCACACTGATCTCAGGCAACCATCTTATGTGTGAAGGTGCTGAAATCCAGGGAAAGGTGTGGGGTGTCCAAATGTCATATAGCCAGTAATGTCCAGAGGGTCCTAACGGTTAACTATGCAAAATATGGTGCAGATTGGTGAAACAGTGTGGCATTGTATAAGGAACCCAATACACAGAAAAGGGGGAACCCCAATATTACTACCCAAGTAGTAGCTTTACCTTTTATTGGGTGGGGTAGAATTTTAGGCGTCGGAGGTAGTTAGCTCATATCACACATCCTACAGTCAGTATACATTAAATCAATGCTGTAGGTAGTACAAATTTCATCATTTATTAATATTCAATAGTTTTAGAATTTTAGAAAAATACATTGCACATTTTTATAAAAAAAAGCTTTTTGATGGGACAATCCCATACAGTTCACATAGTAAAACAATTACACACTGTCTAAAAACAGACAATTTAGTTTGTGACACATAGATTATAAAACGAACTGATAGCAAATATCTAGCAGGCTGAACATGTGATCTTTTCAGGAGCCTTATGCTACCTTGCCCTGATCTATTGTGCCCTAGTAGGGGGTAGTTATTTTCTACTAACTAGAAGATGTTAAACTAGTTAGGGAAGACTCGACATGTTTCAGTTCTCTGATTGTTCTCGGAAATTTCTTCAGGAGTAGTGTCACTGTATTTAAATAGTTACAGTAAAAAACAGTAAAAAAACAGCAGAAATCAAAATCAAACAGGACGTGTTCTAAATACATATAACTGTTACGCTCACCTGGCTCCCACAGAGGCGTCGATCTGGACTAGACTGCTGTGGTCTCCACCAATGTGACGCGTAGGGCCGAGATGACGGACTGGACTGGCCCACCTAGCTTCGTTTGCTTGGCCCGTAGGAATATTCTTCTGAAAATGGAGAAAGGGAATTAACCACCCGTGGAGTTGCGCGTAAATCCCCCAACCCCGCTGTTCTCCCCACTGATCACCTTGGATGTCCCCTCTTATAGTCTCACCTGATGATTTGAAAAGATGAGCTCTCCATCCTACATTGAGCGCAGAGGCGCGTAGATAACCAGTTGCTTCACTGGCTCAAAGGAATTGGTGAGTTCCAGGACAATATTGACTCCGATATTCCCGGCAAGACGCCGTAAGTATGTAGTTCGTAAGAGTTCAAATGCCTGACTTTCACTCTTGTCTGATTCCTTGCAGGTTGCAGCTTGACCCTACTGAAGAGTTCCTCGTGGCAACCGGTAATGTTCTTGTAATGATTTGTATTATCCAACACAGTTCGATAAAATAATGTCCATATGTAACCTGTTGCTTTCTCCCTTATTCAGGCGCTGAGAGAAAGTATGAAGTCTCGGGGAATAATGCCTCCGGCAGTAAAAATCAGGTAAGTCTTTTGTGGTGAGGAGGGTTCTCCTTGTTAGTCCCTTGTTTCACCTTGCTGTCCTTTTGTTTCCCCTTAGGGGGCGGGGTTCGGCTAGGATGCAGTGGAAGCTGCGCCGACCCGTGAAGAAGAAAAGTACGCCCGGTGGTAAAATCAGGTAAGCCTATGGGGGGTATTCCTCTGTGTATTCCCTTGGCTCACCTTGCTGTTCGTGTCTTCTCCTTAGGTGCCGGAGTGCGGCGGGAATATGCAGGAGGATGCAGTGAAATGTGAAGATGCTGCGAAGGCCAGTGAGCTCAGCGCGGCGCTGCAGCAGGCAAGACGATGCGCATGAAATAACTTCTTTCTTCCAGCTCGAAGGCGCGATGGATCGGGAATTCAGGTAAGGATCAAAGGTATTGCTCTTGTTCTAACCTTTTCTCCTACTTTCTCCCTTTTTCTAGGAGCTCCAAACTCGAGGCGGGCGTGGCAGAAGACTGGATGCAGACTTGCAGGCACGATGAGCGTTACGCTGCTGGATGCAGAATAACGCAAAGCGTGTGCTGCTCTTCGGGCGTGGTTTAAATAGCCTCCAACGTAGTCCCAGGTAAGTATTCCTCCCCAGCCCCACCCGAGTAAAAAAATAGTCCATTGGTAAAATAGTCCCTTCCAAGTCTCATTTGGCTTGGAGCTCTTGCAGCATGGTCTGCATCAGGTAAGTTTGCAGCATGGTCTGCATCAGGTGAGTTTTAATCTATGAGCCTGGCGCCTATGGTGCCAGGACTGACTCTCCATATGAGCCTGGCGCCACAGGCACCAGGACTGCACCCAAATAGCCCTTAGCGGGGGTTGTTGGGCTTGCTTGGGGTAACTTGATGCCTGCTTCTGGGATTGCTGGACTTGGTCTGGGTCCCCGGGGGTAGGCATCATGACAGCACTCCCCTGCAAGGCCCCTCCTAAAGTCGTTCTTCCCTGTGGTTTCGGTTTGTCTGGGAAATTTCGGTGGAATTTTTCACCAATCGGGGTGCATGAACATGGTCACTAGGTTCCCATGACCTTTCCTGTGGTCCGTAACCTTTCCAGTCGATTAAATAAAAAAGTTTGGACTTTATCAGCTTGGAGTCCAGGATGTTCTTAACTTCAAATTCGGGTTCTCCTTCTACAAGGATGGGGTCTGATGGCTTGGTTAGTCTTGTCCCTGGTTGTACTGGCTTCAAAAGTGACACATGAAAGACGGGATGAATTCGCATATTAGCAGGTAAGTCCAACTTGACAGCCACCGGGTTGATAATGGCCTTAATAGAGTAAGGTCCCAAATATCTGGGGTTAAAGGTCCGTGTTACCTTTAGAGGTATATGTTTTGTGGCTAACCATACTTGGTCCCCTATTTGGTATTGTGGAGAATCACTTCTATGCCAATCAGCATCTTTCTTGTATTTTTCTTTCGCCTGTTTTAAATGTGTAGTTGCTTCCTTAAAGGCTTGTGTAATCGTAGCGTGCAGATGGTCCACTGCGGGCATTTCTAAGTCTTGGGGTGAGTCAAAGTCTGAGGTTCGAGGATGGTGCCCATATAAGGTATAAAATGGGCTTTGTCCAGTTCCAGAGTGTACTGAATTATTGTATGCATATTCGGCGATCCAAAGAATGTCTTTCCAATTACTCTCCGTCTGATGTAACATACAACGCAGGTATTGTTCGAGAGTCTGGTTGGTCCTCTCCATTTGACCATCGGTCTGGGGTGGTGACTGGTCGATAACCTCACATCGATTTGCGCCAATTGACAGCATTTCTTCCAAAAATGTGAAATGAATTGACTGCCCCAGTCAGAGACCGATATGGACGGAAATCCGTGTATGCGAAGAATGTTTTCGAGGAACACCTTGGCCAGGATTGAAGCAGAAGGTAATCCCTTTGAAGGAATAAAGTGGGCCATCTTGGGAAAAAGATCCACAATAACTAGAATGGTGTTAAATCCATTGCATGGGGGTAGAGCGGTAATTAAGTCTAACAATAAGGTGTGCCATGGTGTAGGTGGAATATACAAAGGTTGTAAGAGGCCAGCTGGTTTTTTCTTTTGACTTTTGTTTTGGGCGCAAATGCCACAAGACATCACAAATGATTTAATATCCTTTCGCCAGGTGGGCCACCAGAATTGTCTTTTAATTTTAGCTTCAGTTTTTGCAATGCCTGGGTGCCCCTCCATTAGGGTATCATGATAACGGGAAATGACTAGCTCTTGTAGTTCCTTGTGTGGCAGAAATAGCCGTCCTTGGTAATAAGGCAGATCATTGGTGACAGAGTAGTCCGAGCCTTTCTTTACCCAGTCCTGCAAGGCTGTAGAATCAAAGAGTTGCTGGATCTTTACCTGAATGTCCTCTAGAGTCTGTAGAGTAGTCATGCCAAGAATCCTTTGTTCTGGAATTATAGGTACTGGTTCAGGGTTCACTTCTGCCTCTCCCATCCCTATTCGGGATAAGGCGTCTGCTTTACCATTCTTACAACCTGGTCGATAGGTTATCACGAAATCGAACTCGGCAAAGAACAATGCCCAATCGGAGTTGACGTGATGATTGGACCTTGGCTGTCTTTAAATACTGTAAGTTCCGGTGATTGGTGATCACAGTAATGGTATGCCTGGCACCGAGAAGATAGTGCCGCCAAGCCTTGAAGGCGGATTTAAGGGCTAATAACTCCTTATCGGTAACCGCATAGTTTAACTCACGTGCCGAGAACTTTCTGGACCAAAACGCTACTGGGTGAAGCTGGCCAGTTTCAGGGTCCCTTTGAGACAGGACAGCTCCTATGGCTAGACTGGATGCATCAGTTTCCACTATGTATGGAAGTTCAGGGCGCGGGTGCTTTAATACAGGTGCAGACGTGAATTTCGCTTTCAGCTCTTGGAAGGCATTTTCAGCTTCTTCAGTCCACATAAAGCGTTTATTTGTTCGCAAGAGTGCGGTGATGGGATGTACAACATGTGAAAAATCCGGGATGAATCTGCGGTAGAAATTGGCAAAGCCGAGCATACTTTGTAGTCCTTTAACTGAACTTGGTGATGGCCACTTAAGGATTGCGTCCACTTTTCGTGAGTCCATTCGGACTCCCTTTGGGGTCAGGATAAACACAAGGAATTCAACTTCTGTGGCATGAAAAACGAATTTTTCCAGTTTTGCATATAGTTTGTGCCGCGCAATTTCTCAAGGACTGCTCGGACGTGCTTCACATGGTCAGATTCTGAAGAGGAGTATACTAGAATATCATTGATATATACGACAACACAAACGTCAATGAGTTCATGAAGAACATTGTTCATGAAGTATTGGACGGCTGCAGGTGCATTGCACAACCCGAAAGACATCACCTGGTATTCGAATAACCCATACTTAGTGCGGAAAGCAGTCTTCCATTCGTCGCCCTCTTTTACACGTACCAGATGGCATGCCCCCCGGAGATCTAATTTAGTGTATATGCAAGCGTCCTTCACTTGGTCTAGTAGTTCAGGGATCAGAGGCAATGGGTATCGGTTCTTAACAGTTATCTGGTTCAATGCGCGGTAGTCTATGCATGTTCTGAGGTCACCTTCCTTTTTGGGCACGAAGAACAAAGCTGAAGATGCAGGGGACTTAGATGGGCGAATAAAGCCATTGGCAAGGTACTGGTCTAAGTATTGTCGTAGGTGAAGGTTCTCAGGTTCTGTAAGGGCATAGATCCTGCTACAAGGGGGTTGTGCACCGGGTATGAGATCGATTTGGCAATCGTACGATCTGTGAGGAGGTAAGGTGTTTGCCTGTTCTTTTTGGAAGACATCCTGGAGGTAGTTGCATGACTGCTGTGGTTACTGAGGCCAGGCCTGCGCTCAGATTTCTTTTTGGGTAACAGGTTTGCGCACAATCCGGGAAGGTTATTCTCTTCTCTCGCCAATCAATACAAGGATTATGTGTTTCCAACCAAGGTATCCCCAGTATTATTTGGAACTGTGGGGCCTTGATTAGATCAAACACAATAGCCTCTCGATGCCCATCCGGACCCAATAATGTCATCTCTGCGGTGGAATGAGTTACAGGCCCAGAGGCAATTTCAGTTCCATCAACTGTGGAGTTGACATCTGAGGTGGTTTTTCGGCAGAGAGGCAGATTGATCCTGGAAGCCAATTCGTAATCCACATAGTTTCCTATGGCCCCGCTATCAATGTATGCCCTTACTGCGTGTAAACGCGATGGCTGCCCTGAATCTATGAGGACCATTGCTATAATGAAATGCAAGGTCTGAGTATCCTTCTTCAAGCTCGGCAAGCGGATCTCTACGCTTGTCGGCCATGGTCGTTTCCCGAGTCTGACTCCATATGGCTTTTATCAGCAGCTCCTACCACCTTCTTGGGTGGTTTTACAGGGCAATCCCATAGAAAATGCCCAGAGGTTCCACAATATAGACACAATTGCATTTGCCGTCTCCTTTCTCTTTCCTTCTGGGTTAAGGGTCCTTTAACCCCTCCGATTTGCATGGGTTCTGAAGCCTCTGCTCCTTTGGGGTTAGCGTGGGTTTTGACCAACACCCTGTTCTCAAACTTGGCTCGATCAGCCTTTCTGTTCTGAAGTCTGTGATCTAACTGGACCACTAAGTCTATATATTCAGCACAGTCATGAGGTGGGTTCACGACTTGAGCCAAGACATCCTTGAGTTCTCCTCAAAGTCCTCGATGAAATAACGTGATTCGTTTTACCTCAGGCCATCCAGTTTCCACTATCAACCTATTAAAGGTCACGATGTAAGATAGAAGTTCCTGGTTACCCTGTCGTACGGACAAAAGTTCGTTATCCAGGGCCTGTCCTTGGGAGTGCCGGGCAAATAGTCTTTCCATGCTCGTTTGAAAGCCCTGAAAATCCCGAAGAATTGGGTCATCCTGAGTAACTAGTGGAATTGACCAATCAGCTGCACTGCCGCTGAGATATGACAATACAAAGGCTACCTTGGCTTGATCGTTTGGGAAGGCTCCAGGTCTGCATAAAAAGTGCAAGCGGCATTGGTTCATAAACACGGAAAACCTTTTGGGATCTCCAGCAAAGCGTTCGGGTGGAGCTAATGGAATATTTCCAGGTAGGTTTATTTGCACTGGGTTACTCGATAACACAGGAGCTGGATTTCCCCCAGAACCAGGTAGGGGTGCTTGTACAGCCTGGCTTTGCAATAGTTGCCTAGCAAGGTCATCAGTTCACTCCTTTGACAAAATCAGTTCCCTCCTAAGGGCATTGGTTTCTTGACGGGCGGAGTGCACTTCGGCCCTCAGTTCCCCTAGTAATTGGGGGATATTTGGTCAGTCTCTGAGGTATCCATAATGCCCGGGTGGGAATTTGTGGGTAGGCTTCACGTTCTGTTATGCTCACCTGGCTCCCACAGAGGCGTCGATCTGGACTGGACTGCTGCGGTCTCCACCAATGTGACACGTAGGGCCGAGATGACAGACTGGACTGGCCCACCAAGCTTCGTTTGCTTGGCCCATAGGAATATTTTTCTGCAAATGGAGAAATGAATTAACCACCCGTGGAGTTGCGTGTAAATCCCCCAACCCCGCTGTTCTCCCCACTGATCACCTTGGATGTCCCCTCTTATAGTCTCACCTGATGATTTGAAAAGATGAGCTCTCCATCCTGCATTGAGCGCAGGGGCGCGTAGATAACCAGTTGCTTCACTGGCTCGAAGGAATTGGTGAGTTCCAGGACAATAGTGACTCTGATATTCCCGGCAAGATGCCGTAAGTATGTAGTTCGTAAGTGTTCAAATGCCTGACTTTCAATCTTGTCCGATTCCTTGCAGGTTGCAGCTTGACCCTACTGAAGAGTTCCTCGTGTCAACCGGTAATGTCTGGTAAGGATTTGTATTATCCAACACAGTTAGATAAAATAATGTCCATATGTAACCTGTTGTTTTCTCCCTTATTCAGGCGCTGAGAGAAAGTATGAAGTCTCGGGGAATAATGCCTCCGGCGGTAAAATCAGGTAAGTCTTTTGTGGTGAGGAGGGTTCCCCTTGTTAGTCCCTTGTTTCACTTTGCTGTCCTTTTGACCGTGCATTCGGTAACTTGAATTAAGTTTCGAACGTGTGTCATTGTTTTAAAATAGCGTTCGCTCGTATTACACTATAATTATTTAATATAAAGTGCACGCGGGAACCGCTTAACTCTCAGCTATTTCTGTGCGGCAGTAGTTATTTAAATGGTCACAGCGAGGACTTACCTGAATACAGTTTGTTATAGTTTCATCGGCTGTGTCCATGAACCGAGGGCTTGTAGTAATCCAAGTGGCTATCGCCATCTTGGATGAGGAGAAATATAAAGTCGCGCGAGACCGTTTTTAGTTTTTACTTTTAGTTACAGTAGATGCTTGCTGTGCTACCATCTTAGAAACTGTCTGGTAACATCAACAATCTGATTTGATTATAGTATGACACGCGCCTCATGCTATAGGGATGAAACTATATTGCAGTACTAATTGCATCAATCAGAGGTAGTGGTTAGGCTAAGAGCGAGTAATAGGTTCGGTTGTTCACATTTAATTTGGAATTTAAGCGGGAGAGATTATCGTGACAAAGATAACTCTGTTGTTATTATAAAGAGACAACAACAAAGGAGTATAATACTAATTAGGAATTTGAGCCTGCTATTATGTATGGTTATCAAGCAATAGTAGATGACAGCTAATGTAGATAGGGCTACATAGATTGTTAAAGTCATACACCTTTTACTCTCCATGGTTAAGCCTTCGAGTTCTCCCAATTTAATTAGATTTTCTGCCATTCAGTGGCTTCATTTAGACCAATTTGGTCACTTTTAGTTTGGAAGATGAGTCTTTGTTCTTTTTCTATTAATAGTTTATTATTTTTTGTGATGTCTTTACCTTTTAGGGTCAGTAGCACGGTCCATTTCAGGTCGTCACTTGAATGATTCTGTTCAGAGAAATGTTTCACCATAGGTGCTTGTAGTGTGTTGTTTCATATACAGCTTCTATGTTCTACAATTAGAGTTTTTATTTTTCGGGTAGTTTTTCCTATGTATTTGAGACTACATGGACATGTTATCATGTAGACTACAAACTATGAATTGCAGTTCGTAAATTGCAATTGTTTCCACGGTGTAGGTAAACCTATGTCGATTTCTTTCAATTTTTTAGTGTATTTACACACTGAACAGGATCCACATGGGTAGTGGCCAAGCACTGGGTTCATGCCCCAGGTTTTAGTTAGATTATCTTGTTCTGGTTTTTTTACTTTAAATTTACTGCTGCTCACCCTGTTGCCTATGGTAGTGGATTTACGATAGGCAAAAAGAGGGCAGGGGAGATTATTCGTAGATTGTTCAAAAATCTTCCATTCTTTTCGTATTATATTGGTGATAGATAGGCTTAGGTTGGTAAAGGTATTCATGCTCACTATTCTTGTGTCAATTTCCTTTTTAGCCTCGTCTTCGAACAGTGCTTCTCGGTTATTATTATACACTCTTTTTGCCGCCTTTTTTATCAGTTCTTTAGGGTATTGTCTGTCTCTTAGCTTTTTGGCAAGAATTCCCGCCTCTTCTTCATAGGCTTCTTTTGTGCTACTATTCCTTTTCAGCCGTAAAAATTGTCCGTACGGCAAGTTATCTTTTAAGTGTTTTACATGGTGGCTGTGATAGTGTAGGAGGGAATTTTTATCAGTGGTCTTGTGGTAAGGTCTGACTAGTAGGGTGCCTTGGTGGTGAAAAATAGTAAGGTCTAAAAAGTTGATTTCCTCTCTTTTGATGGTCATAGTAAATTGCAAATGGCAATTTTGTTGATTCAACCATGTTACGAAATCATTTGCTTCTTCTGCTGTGCCTGTCCAAATGAAGATGATATCGTCAATGTACCTAGCCCAAGATTTAAGATGGCTCTTGAATGGATTCTTAGCATAAATATGCTTTTTTTCAAAAAATTCAACGTATACATTCGCTATGCTGGGTGCCATGGTGGCTCCCATGGCCGTACCTTCCACTTGCTGATAGAATTGACCTTTAAATTCGAAAAAGTTTTTAGTTAGAGCAACGTCTATGCACCAAAGAATGAATGACGTGGGCACAGGATCGTTGTCTATTCGCGTCAGCAGAATTTCTTCCAGGGTTTCGATGGTTTTCTGTTGAGGTATGTTGGTATATAATGAAATATATCTAAAGTTATCAAAAACTGATTATTGATATCGTAAGGATGGTATTCATATTGTTTAATCAACTCTTTTGTATCCTTGAGGTATGATTTCATTTGGGTCATGTAATTTTTCAGATAATGATCGGCGAATTTAGAGAGTGGTTCAAGAATTGAATTTATGCCCGCCACTATACGGCGTCCTGGAGGTTTAATTAGGGTCTTATGTATTTTGGGTAAACAGTAGAAGGTCGGGTGGATGAATCTGAGTTTATGAGGAATTCACTTTCTTGTCGGCTTATCCATCCGCATTCTTTAGCTTTTTCGGCTTTAAGTTCGATCATTTTCAGAAGTTCTTTTGTTGAGTTTTCAGGTAGTTTCTTGTTATATTTTGTATTATTCAACTGGTTTTGGCATTCATTAACTAACATAGTCTTCCTTATCCAGGACCACAATTCCTCCTCCTTTGTCAGCTCTTTTAATTATAATGCTGTCGTTTTTAGAAAGATTGTTTAAGGCGGTATGTTCTTGATGACTCAAATTTTGGAATGATTTTGCTTTTCTAGTTTTTCTATCTCTCCAAGGACTCGTTTTTCAAAAATTGTAGATTCTGGAGAGAGAGAAGAGCTCGGGGGACAAAAATTAGATGGATTTTTTAGACCTGTAGAGTTTTTAATTTGAGATGTAGTTACTTCGTTGGTGGTATCAGCGAAGAATTCTTTCAAATGTATCTTCTGCATCAATTTATAAAAGTCGCTGCGAAAGAGGAAGGGATCGTGTTTCTTAGTGATGACATACCCCAAACCCTTGTTGAGGACTTCTTCTTCTATCTCTGTGAGTTTATATTTGGATAAATTCACTAGGAGTGATTGCCGCTCCTGGTTTGGCGTTTGTCCTTGTTCCAATTGCCCCGATTGGGGCCTTGTTGTAAAAAATTCCTCGACTTATTTCCCTAGTTACTTTGTCCTCTTTTGTTATTTCCTCGTCCTCTTTGAGGTGTGGTACTTCCTGTGGCGGCATTGTTTAGATCGCTACTACTGTTACTGGAGCTGTATGATGTAGCTCTAAATCGGACTCTGCAATTTTGATTGCTGTTTGATGGTCTGCCTCCTTGTTGTCCTGTAGTTTTATAACCATCTTTGGTGTAGGGGTACGCTTTTTCATGGGAATATTTAGTGAGGTCTTTTTTTAAGCGTTTTATCCGTTCTTGGGTGTTAATTTGTTTAAACTCTTTCATGTCCTTTTCTATTTCTTCCAGATTCCTTTTGAGGGCTTCTATGGATATATTTTTTTTTTAAATCTTCTATTTTAGTTAGGTCTATTTCTATTTTTTGTGCCATCTCTTTTGCCGTATCTATGATAAGAATTAGCCAGTCACGGCCGCAACGGTTAGATATGTAGCTCCATTGGAGTTTAAATTTGGAGTTGTCCAGGAAAAGGCAGGGTTCGTTAAGTATTGTCAAACCTTGTGGCAGTGCTTTATTTTTGAGATATTCAAGCATTATAGCCCTGTGAAGTTCTGTTCTTATTAATCTTTTGCGTAGTTGTACTATCTCGTCCCAATCGTTGTTCTGTTCTTCTATATTTTCTAGCTCACTATTATTAATAATGGATATTGCATTCATAAGTGCCGTGGTGTAATCATCATTATAGCCTAGGGTTCTATCCTCTGCCATCTCAAGACTATAGAGTTATTCAGAGGGATAAATTAGTTCAGTCTGTAAGTTTTCTATAAGTTAACATGCATCTGTGGCTAGAAGCCCAACCTCTTATCAATATGTCTACTCTTAGAAAAGTTCCTGTGACCTATAGCCACTGTAAGCCAATACACAGGAAAGGGGAAGCCCAATATTACTACTCAAGTAGTAGTTCTACCTTTTATTGGGTGGGGTAGAATTTTAGACGTAGGAGGTAGTTAGCTCATATCACACATTCTACAGTCAGTATACATTAAATCAATGCTGTAGGTAGTACAAATGTCATCATTTATTAATATTCAATAGTTTTAGAATTTTAGAAAAATACATTGCACATTTTTATAGAAAAGTTTTTTGATGGGACAATCCGATATAGTTCACATAGTAAAACAATTACATACTGTCTAAAAACAGACCATTTAGTTTGTGACACATAGATTATAAAACGAACTGATAGCAAATATCTAGCAGGCTGAACATAGATTTTATGATCTTTGCAGGAGCCTTATGCTACCTTGCCCTGATCTATTGTGCCCTATTAGGGGGTAGTTATTTTCTACTAACTAGAAGATGTTAAACTAGTTAGGGAAGACTCGACATGTTTCAGTTCTCTGATTGTTCTCGGAACTTTCTTCAGGAGTAGTGTCACTGTATCTAAATAGTTACAGTAAAAAACCGTAAAAAACAGCAGAAATCAAAATCAAACAGGACGTGTTCTAAATACATATAACATTTGTTGGTAGTTCCTTTTTAGAGTGTAAAATGACACACTTGGATGGTTTATCTGTAGCTGTAGAAGTGGGACAAGAAAAACAAAGAGAAGAAGAAGGTGAGCTATAAATGCTAAAAGGAATTCTAGAATAATTTGATTTTATATTGTATTTTTCTAAAATTCTAAAACTATTGAATATTAATAAATGATGAAATTTGTACTACCTACAGCATTGATTTAATGTATACTGACTGTAGAATGTGTGATATGAGCTAACTACCGCCGACGTCTAAAATTGTATAAGGACCAACACTTTGCCAAGCCATGAACCCACAAACAAATTTTGACTTTTATAAATCTAGATTTGTATAAGATGTGCCTGTACCACTTGTATATATTCAATATGTTAACTTTACCATTTGACAAGACCAGATGTAGAAATGTAGTTAGGTTGCATTAATATTAGAGACCAATTTAGGTGCTTCTTTCTCATCAAGTGACAGTAGGCAATTTCTGAGAGAAACCAGATATTACCATTTAAATTCCTCATTCCAAACTTCTCTCACTCGTGTCCAGTTGGCAGACAGCTTATGTTCTTATCACTTCCTCTCAAATATTGCTTTCAGGCTTCACTGAAAGTAGACAATTAGCCCTAACAATTACCTCTAGTGCACTCAACTGTAGAACTCACTGCCTATTCCAAATATTGGCCAGCATAAATCTGAAAACACACTTTCAACTAACATAACATAGAAGATGACAAACTTGAATTAATAGAGAGGAAGCAATAGTTTTCTAATCCCTGCAACCTTAAAAACGTCCTTATAATGTTATGGAGCCAAAATGAGGAACAAAATGGGGTGAAGGGGCGTAGTTTGGGCAATGGGGACAGAGTTTGTTGAAGGGGTGCAATCTGGTGAAGGTGCAGTCTGGCAGAGTTGGAGAAACGTTTGGGGGGAGGGAGACGTCCACTTATTTGGGCCTAGGGCAGCAGAAAACCTAAATACACCACTGCCCACAGGGGTAACCCATTCTTAAGGTACGAGGATGTGGTTTGCAGGGGCCATAGAGTCTCATCTAGCAAAAGCTTCAAGGGAGACCTGCTGCTTTAATCAGGAACCACAGAGATATCCATTAATCATAGAGGCTCTTTGAGCCACAACAGACAGGAGGATGGGTGGGGCTTAGTTTGACATGTTTCACCCCTTTCCTGTTGCAAAGCACTTGGGTTATGACCTCATGCATACAGGGGATTGTTGGTAGGGACCCCAGGATTGGTACATTATGGTAGGTTTAGCCTACACCAATCACTGTGGTCCATTTGGCTTTAAAAGAAGGCAGAGTCCCTCTTTTGGCAGACCATCTGACAACTTCACCAGCAGTAACAAGGAAGAACTCAACCTTGGACCCTGGCTGAAGGTACAGCCTGCCTTACATCTTCTTCCAGTGAAGGAAGGCCAGGATTTCCAAAGAGGGAAGCAAGATCCCTCCCCGAAACATCTGCCAGGGAAGAGAGGGAGATACATGAAGATGAATAAATCCTCCCCCTCTCTGGTAATAGACAGATGAAAATGTCATTTAAGGGCATGTTCCCGCCCTCTTATCCAACATTGTGGAGGTCAGAGGCATTGTTTATTGAGGCAGCCAGGCTGCCCTTATTATTGGCAGGTACAATAGAAAATAGGTGTTACTGCACACATTTATTTAGGACAACATAAACAAAGGAATGCTTTCATTGCGCACAACATAATTAATACAGAATATAGATTTCTAACATAGAATGTAGGTCAGAACACGGCAGCCATTCCATTACAGAGGGCTACCGGCATCAAAGCCCGATGAAGATTTAGAAGTGTTGAGCAAACAGAAAATAGAGTGTCATGGGCAAAAAAGGGGTGCATTGGGCAGAAGCCAGTAAGTAGTGATTCAGCAGTTTAAATGGTAGGAATAGACAGTTTTCAAAGGTGTTGAAAGGTTTTTCATAAATTAAATTTGGCAGTGTGCTGAAGCAGATAAGCAAGATGTGATGACCTTGGACACAGTGTGCTAAGACGTCTGAAGCAATGCATCATGTCCAAAACTGTTTTTTTCCAGTTTTAAGGTTGTGAAATATATCTTGTGATTTAGAAAATGTGGAAAACACCTGGTCATGAGGATTAGCATGAATTCGATCATTTGTGACAGAAAATGAGCATGTGGTTCAGGAAGTGGTTCTGTCCAATGGAAACCAAGTGATGTATTTGATCTTTAAGTAAATTGGCCTATCAAACAAGAAGGTTCACATTAGCATAACATTTAATATTTGTACCAACTTATAAAACTCTGATGGATGCAGAAATGCAGAGTGGGAGATATATTTTTTTCCAGTCTGTGAGACAGGGAATTAAACAAGATCTTACCAGCTGCATGTGCGTCACTTTTTTGCATGGTCTATACTTATGTCCAGGGAAGGCCGACTTTGAGGATTTATGGTTAGGAACTGGCCTCTTTAACACATCAAATCCAGAGGACCCTCCAGCCATCCAGAACCAGTACCCAACCAGCACACAGCATGCCCTGCTAGGCTTTACAGCAAGCTTTTTAGGTGGGAAGTGCCAGAAGGTCCCTGAACTCAAAACAAAGGACAAGGCAGATGCCTGCAACACAATCATCAGATTTAGGCCTTCCGCCTTAAAGAATGACACAAGTCCATTGAAGAAGCTGGGAGAAGTGCCTCAATGAGCATTTCCCGACTTCCACCTTAAAGGACATTTTCGAGCCAGTCGAGTTCCTCAAGCTGAAACCGACTGCAACGCTGACCGTTGTCAAGCTGCAGTCACTTAACATCTGAAACATCTCGACCATTGCTTCATAACTCCAGATCAGCACAGAGACAATGATTCCTGACCCAGAGTCACTGTATAGAACAGCCTGCAGTGTTCATCCAGCTTTGCACAATGAACTGTCATGCCGCCTGATGCCCTCAACTGACTTTCATCTTGAATTCGGTCACAGAATCCTGCAAAGCACACTGAAGCCACCTCAACCCTGCCAAGCACCAAGAACACAAGGTACATTGTTGATCTATCCCCCTGGTCCTTCCCGGAAGGCCACTAGAGACACATTAAGACCTATTGCTCCCTTTGTACTGAAGCCAAGTAACCACAAACTGCTGTGGTTATTAACCTTACAGACTACCCTCCTATCAGTATCCAGAGTGCATCCCTTTTCCATCTTTGAAACTGTCTGTCGTCTGCATTCCTTTACAGGGTGGGTTGTATTTCGTAGTGTTGCTACAACTGTCTGCTCTGATAATAGTAAAGTAGATATTTTTATGCAACCTTGACTGGACAGTCCCTTTTGTCATTGAGTAATATTTGTATTTTCACTGTGTTGCAACTAAAAAACAATCCATGACCTTGCAGAGTTAAGCCTGCTGTTCCATCCACGTTTCCAAAATTGGACAAGGAGGTTTATAATTTGTTTGTGTTACCAATCTGTTTGGATCACTTCTCACTTCTGGATTAATAGAGGTGTGGGGCGGATTGATTGTTTAGGAACCAATGTTGATCCCTGGACCACTGGTGCCCTGGAAGTTGAATCATCACATCCCAACCCAAATCAGCCTCCCAGGCCAACACAAAACCAGTACAACACAATACATTTAGCAACGTATTCAAACATGCCTTCATGCAGCATTAATTACTAAAAGAATTAACTTGCTCATTCAAACACGTTCACACTCATTCGCTCATTCATACAGCATTCATTTCAAGCAGCATTCATTCAATCATTCCAACACAAATTCATGCATTCACACAGCATCACTCATTCACATACACCCAACTACCCATACATCAAATACTCACTCATTCACGCACAAATACATACAAACATACACAATTCCATTTTGCACTTACCGCACCCCCTGTCCAGATCCTGGTCCTCCCCGACGCCGCCTCCTGCGACAGGGGCCCTCCAGCTCCCACGCGCAAGAATAGAAACCACAACACACTTCCTTCCAGATGCATGCAGGAACCGGAGTTCTGATGGCATGGTGCCCTATTCCATTTGTATGTACAGGGATACTCAGCAGCGACCCCTCGCACATACGAACGTGCATTTCTCCAGCCTGCATCCCCAATGGGTCAGGCAACGCTGGAGAAGAAAAACACCCCCAGCCTTATATGGCTCATGGAGCATGCATGACGGGGAACTAAGCTATGAACTGTGTTCCCTTTGACAGTTTAAGTCAGCCTAGGAGCATTCCCTCAGCTACAACAAGCAGCTGGGGGGAACGCTCAGTAATTTCACCGGGCTCGCTTGGCTTGTCCATAATGGGTGAGAGTTCAGGTCGGTTTTCACCCACACGCCCATTATAGACAAACTGCTCCTGTTAAGTGGGATGAACGTAGAGCAAGCCACAAATTTCACCTTTTGAAGAGGTCAGGTGCTATTGCCATCTTCTCAATTTAGGAAAAGCACAACACAGTAGTTAATGGCATACATTGATAAAATGCAACCTAGCCAATTACTGCAGTTGGATCGCTTTGGAATATAAAATTAGCACCCTGGAAAGTGCATCCCATTTGGCTCAGCCAAAGGTAAACAATGATTCAGAGAAAATTCGAGGCACTATTAGCCAGTATTCACTGGAAAGCATCATTATTGACCATTGGGGCCAAGCAGGAGGAGGGTACTGCAGAGATTCACTGTATTTATATTTTATTTAGTGCCTTAAGCCAAAGCGCTTTACATAGAATACATACGGTTACAAAATAAATACATAATCAACAAAAACCAGAGAACAATCACTGAAATGTTTGTAGGTGGATGGGATTTCAGAGAACCACGAAACAATTAATAGGTAGAAATGGAGCGAATAGAAAGCGGGAGAATGTTCCAATGGAGAGGAGCAAGAAGCTCAAAGGAACGAAAGCGGGACTGAGCACATGAGGGTAGAGGAGCCAGGAGCAAACATTGAGAAGAATGAAGAGAGGGTGCAGTAACATAGAAAGATATTAGTGCAGCAAGATAGCCGGGAGCAAGACCATGAGGAGATTTAAATACAAGACAAAGAAAGTTCAATATAATTTAAGAGTGAAAAGATAGCCAACCAAGTGTTTTAAGAGAAGCAGTAATAGAGTCCTGCAGTGAGAGAAGACAGAAGAGATGAATAGAAGAGTTGAACACTGATTTGAGTGGGGCAAGATGAGAGTCAGCGAGGCCAAATAGGACAGACGAGCAATAGAAAAGTCGAGAAAGAATCAAGGAAAAGATTAGAAGTTTGGAAGCATGAAAAGTAAGGAATGAGCGAGCCAGACAAAACGGATAGATTATGGTGGATTTCAGGAGAGAAAGAAGAAAAAGAAAGAAAGAAATAGGTGGGTGTTGTCTGCATAGAAGTGGTGGGACAGCCCAAAGGAAGAAATAAGAGCCACAAGGTGTGATGTGTAGAGCGAGAATAGAAAAGCGCCCAGAACTGATCCTTGAGGCACACCGTGGGCAAGGGGAAATGGTTCAGAAGACTTGCCCACCCAAGAGACCGAGAATGTTCTGTTAGAGCGGTCAAACTGAAACCAAGACAGAACCAGACCTGAGAGGCCAAAAGATGAAAGTGAAGTTAGAAGTAGGGAATCGTTGACTGTGTCGAAGTCCGCCGATAGGTCTAGAAGAATAAGAAAAGATGAGTGTTTAGAGTAACGCGCTGAAAGAAGAGCAGTTTCTGTGGAATGAAAAGGACAAAAATCAGACTGAAAATTTGGTAGAACAGAAGAAGAAGAAACTAAGGTGGGAATCTGAGGATAGACAAGCCATTCAAGAAGTTTGGAGAGGTAGGGCAATAGAGAAATAGGATGGAAATTTGAGATAAGCAGAGGATCAGCGGTGGGTTTCTGCAGAATTGGAATAATGGAAGCGTGCTTAAATGATTTTGGAAAAGTGGAGGTAGAGGGACAAATGTTGAAGAAGGCGACAAGATAAGGTACAAGAAAAGGGTAGACCTTAGGGATTAGCATGGAAGGACTAGGATAATTGGGGGAGGCAGTAGGATGGGGTTTAGTAAGTAAGAGAAGAACCTCAGAATTAGAGACAGGGGTAAAGTGAGAGATGTTAGATTGAGGTATATGAGCAGAGGTAACGGGGCACCAGTGAGGTAGGACCGTTATGGGGGACTGCTGAGGTGGGTTAGATTCATCAATTTCATGGCGAATAGAAATAACTTTTGAAGAGAAGAAGTAAGCAAAGTCAGATGCCGAGAGAGTAGAATTTGTGGAGTGATCCATAGTAGGAGGAGAGAGTAGACGTGCAAGAGTTTGAAAAGGATGCCCAGGGTGAGTAGACTGAGTTTGTGTTAGATCCGAGAAATAAAGACGTTTAGCAGAGCCAAGTGTCATAAAGAATGTGGTAAGATAAATAGGAGGAACGATCAAATGTGGATTTGGTCTTGTGCGAACGCCTTTCAAGACGATGAAGAATTTGGCGCATAGAGGGTAGGTGAGACGACTCCCTACTGTATGCCACTTTCATTGGTGGCCTTGACAGGCAGGCTGTACTCCCAGTCAGTACACTCCCTGCGTGTGACGGCGAGATGCTTGTCATCACACACTGTGCAAAGCAGTTGCAGCATCCCACAGCACATCCGTGTTGCCATGGCCCCACTAATGAATAAGGATGGCTCACCCAGCCTCAAAATTATCTTGTTTTTCTTTGGTAGTTCAGGCCCTCATGGGAGCTAATCGCCGTAGCATGCGAGGGGGAATCATCCTGATCCTCAGGAAGCTTCATTCCATTGGTTCACTTAAGATGTTGGGTTTTCCAGGGGCCCAATAACCGGCGAATGCCGTGTTCCCTCGGTTCACCTCCTTAATCAGATAACGCTGCCCAAGAATGTAGGACTGGCTCGCATTTAGGAAAGCTTGATAGATGCTCCACCTAAACCTCACATGTGCCACAAAACTAGACCACACTCAAACTCACACATTCCAGACCTTTTCATTCACTGAGGAATCGATGGAGCAATGTTGAGGGTGCAGCACGCCACTCCCCCCACAAAGCATTAGACAAAAACTGGGCACGAACTGCATGCCAGCAGATAGAACAGACCCGGAAGCCCCTTTGAGAGACAGCTAGCTCAGAGTGCGAGCCACTGAAGGATGCAGGAAATGGCCTGGGTGGGGTGCACTCGGCCTCACATGCTTATATAGGACCCCACTTAGTGGAGAAATGACACTAAACAAAAATGAGTGACAAATGTTTGCTCGTGTCTGGTGAATTTAAAGCAGGCAGGGTTGTAGAGGTGCACGTGATACAGACCCCTCTTTAATTGACAAGTGTGCAGCCCCCACAACCTACTCGAAATAATTCGAAAGGGACTGAATGGACAACTTCGGGTTGAAGAGTCACACTGGTGCAGCAAAAAGAGAACAGCGCTCATGCTGCTCGGCACAATGGCGTTTGGCGACCAGACGACTTCCTCTGGGTTGCAGACACCCCTGTGCACAGCGCAGTAGAGTTTATTTACGGAAATGATCTCACTGCAAGCCTCTGCAAGAGCACAGGAAGCAGCCTGAAATTAGGAAATGTGCCTCCATTTCTGAAAGAGGGGATAAGGGGCACTGATCTGAGGGGCTGTGTATTGGGATTAGCTGCACAAATGCTTTTAGAAAATTCAAGCCTATCTTTGAAAATAATTCACTGAGCTGGTCTCAGAACCAATTCCGAGAACACAAATATGCCTACAGACATACTGGCGGGGCTCCACTCATTTTAACTGAGGAGTGTGCAACAGTGATGGAGGGGAAGGAATACACCCATTTACAAGGGAGACAAGTTCAATTCTTCCAGGGAATATCCATGCAAACCCTATTGTAGTGGACAGAATGTGTGCTAAACTTAACCTGTTTGTGTCGCCATCGTATCGGGGGTTGCGACTTTCTGAATATCTGCCAGGAAGGGGCTAACCCTCGACCATAGAGTGGGGAGGAGAGAAAGCCTGTTGGGGGATAATCCCAACAAGAATGGCAGTAAACGTATCAAAACAGAAACGTAGGACTGAATCCATTCATTCTTCAGCCGTGCTATGTACAGTTTCTTGCGTTTTATTACATTCTCTGCGCTCTTTGGATCTCTTTTTCATCTCCACCTCTCTCTCAGCCTCAGATATAAGTGTCAAACCATCCCTATTTGATCACTCCTTTATTTTCACCATCTCCTTTCTGCGCCCTCTGACCTCTCCTCACCGCTTGCCTCACCTATTGCTAAAAGGAAATAATTGAAAACTCCTGCCATTCCTCCCTATCTCTCTGACCTACAGTTCTCTCTCCTCCTTCAAACCCACTGCCTCTTCCACTATCACTGCTTTCTTCAGCTTCCAACCCCTACTACATGGCTCATTCTCCTCTCACTCCGGCTGCTAAATTTCACCCCTAAGTCTCAGCATCGTCAATAATTGGTCACCCCATTCATACACTGTCTCCGCACAGACAGGCTGCTGCAAAAAATGGAAGCGTATCCACCCGAATGAGGACCTGCAACTCTACCTCTCTGCCCTGAAATCTCTCAAATCCTCACTTGATGGCACGAAAAGGGAATCTCGCTCCCTTGCTGGAGGCTGGGTCCTCCCTCTGCAAGAGCCTCCTTGCCACTCTTAAACTTGAGGAGAACCATCTCCGGTTCCGGAAGCACCACAAGAAATTCCTCTTTGGTTCTGCCTTCTCTCCACCTATCCCCTGCTGATCTGTTCTGTCTCGGCATCGTGCACCTGGTCACCCTCTGACTTTCGGGCGCAGTTACCTGATCACCCTGCCACCCACCCGCACTGCCTCCTGGCAATCCCTTGCACTGGGGTCTGTATGTGTTACCATACAGTTCCCTCCCTTTTTCTCCTGCACTTACCAGACACACCCCGTCTGCTGCCTCAAACCCAGCACTTGTCATTTGCTGGCTGCACTGCCACTGTTTGTTGCTTTTCATTATTTATCCATTTTCCTTTGCTCAGCATTTTCCACCTCTTCCTTGCATTTTTCCCCTTTCCCTCTCCCATGCACTTGCACGTTCTCAATGTCACTGGGCCTAGTCAGATCGTAGTTTTGGTTCTCCCTTGTTCCCCTCCCCTGCCTTGTCACGCTCTGAAACACTTGTGTACAAGCGTGATACAAATAAAATATCAATAACAATACTCGTCTGCTAAAAGGCACTCTAAACGTTCTCCTCTTAAACCTATGACTTTCAACTCCACGCTCAGAGCTAATGACCTAGTTAAATATTTTGCGGCAAAACTATCCAAAATTACAGACTCTCTCCTATTCCATCATCATCCTCTGCCTCCATCTCCCAATTTAGGCATATTAATACTGAAGAAGAGCTATCTCTAATGATGAAGGTTAACCCTCCTTGTGCTTCATCAGACCCTCAGCTACTCAGGCCTACTAACCCTTGAATGGCACCTGTCCCTCAACTCTTTCTTACTCGCCATTTTCAAAATGACCACAGTCATCCCTCTCCTAAAATAAACAAGGGGCTGACCCGAAACTGCTAGTGAACTTTCACCCTGTGTCTCTCCTATCGCACTACTCTAAAGTCCTGGAAAGAGTTGCGATCAACCGTCTTACCAACTTCTTACACATCCACAAACTTCGAGACCACTGACATGCAGGTTTCTGCTTCTGGCATCCCATGAAAACTGTTCTCATGAAGGTCTCCAACTTCTTTGCTTCTTCCAAGCACTCCAACATATCCTCTATCCTAATTCTCCTTGACCAGGTGGATGCCTTTGACACAGTCAATCACTCTGATCTCCTTAATACTCTGTCTTTTCTTGGAATTTGCAATTAATCCCCTGCCTGGATTGAAGTCTAACCTTGCACTTCTCCAATTCTGTCTCCTGGATCAACACCACCTCTCAACTCACTGTCATGGCCCGGTTTCCGACCTCATTATCCAGACGCCCAGCCCAGAGCACCTGGACATTACCTTGGTGTTTGTTGCAGTGCCGAAATCGGGGAAACCACATCTCCTGACATTCCCGGGCTGGAGGCGGTCACGTGATACGCACGCGACGTGCTTCACATCTTTCTCATGGTGCGGCTATTTATACTGTTCGGAAATGCTCCTCCGGTGCTCTTTAACTACGTTGTGTTCAAGTTAAGTCGTGTTTGCATCTTGAAAGATTTCCTGGTACCCTGATTTTTGGATCGTATTGAAGGACTGCTTCTGCCTATACCTTGTCTGCCTCCTGACGCTCGGCCCCTTCCTTTACTGCCCACCTGTTTGCCGAACCCTTGGATTGCCCTTCGATGCTGTTGTCTGGATCGTGCATAGCAGTTTGTTTGTTTGCATAGCCTTTGATCTGTGCCGTATTCCAACACAGGTTGTTGTTTTGACATATCTTTCGTGGAATACAGCTGCTGAAATAGCCTCCGAGCTACTCTCTTGTCACCTCTGGCTCACTCCCTTCACCGGACATCTCACGTGGATGCTCACCTGGTTACCTTCACGTGCACCCATATACCCCGCACTTGGACACTCTGCTGACTAACCCTTCCTGTGTACCATCACCTCCTTTATTCCCTTTTCAGTGACCCTTGGACGCTTTACTGCATCACACCCTGGTCACTTGCATACATCCTCTCTTGGTGAATCATCTGGGATGCTCTGCTGTTTATCCTGGGATTGTTGGACTTTCTTAGACGCGCCCTCATGCCGTTCGGGTTAGGTGATTGGGACTTGCTACTCTTGGATCAGGACTTTTTGGACCTTGTTCACCTTCCTTCAACCTCTCTTCACGTATAAGTTTGTTCTTCGCTTTGCCACTTCCACAGCAGGTAAGAGTTGGGTTGCAGAGGGAGGTGCTGCTGGGGTTTTCCCATTGGAGGTTTGATACTTACGTTGTGGTATTGTTTTTCCCCTAGCTCTGTTGCTGCTCCTGACTTTTCACCCAAGCCCCTGGCCTGGCAGGTATTCTTCTACCCTTCAGGCCGCGCTCTTGGGGGGAAGGTTTTCTGTCTACGGTTTTCTGGCGGTCTTGAGCAGACTCGCCTTCCCTGCCTTTGAGATCCACGACAGATGAAGGAGACTATTAATACCTGTTGGTATGGACCCTGGGGCGGATCCCATGGCCGCACTTATGCAGGCTTTTTCTGCCTTGCGTACCGATATGGCGTCCGCTCATGCTATGCTTCATCAACGCATGGACGTCTTGCAGAGCTTTGTGCAACCCCTACCTCATGAGGAGGCGTTCAGGGATGCAGCGGCTGCTGCACCTCCCCCAGTTCCACTACCCCAACCTCCTGCTCCAACGCCACTAGTTCTCCCTGGGGCTTTTCCATTGGCCCCTCCGGAGCATTTTACTGGTGACCCTAAAACCTACCGGACGTTCGTCAACCAGTGTCTTCTGCATTTCCTCTCTCGGCCTCTGGCTTTTCTGGATGCCACCACCAAAGCAGCGTTTGTACTATCCCATTTGAGTGGTACAGCTGCAGCTTGGGCCAACCCTCTATTGGAGGCTAATGATCCTGCTTTATATGATTTTGATACCCTGATACAGGCAATGAATGCAGTCTTTGATGCCCGATATAAGGCCCAGGCATCTGACTTAGAGTCACTATTAGTCAAGGTAAACAGGATCTCCTACCATATCTTGCCCATTTCAATCATTTGGCAGCCAAAACAACCTGGCCAGAACAAAATAAAGCTGCAGTGTTCTATAAAGGGCTGTCGGAAGAACTAAAAGACGCCCTATCAGTTGTACCTTCCATTCCATCAGCATTTCCTGAGTTGGTGGACCTGGTCCTACAGGTGGACGCCCGGCTTCGACAATGACGGCGAGAGCATTGAGTTCCTGACTTGCGTCCCTCTAAGTCAGACCCATCCTCTTCAACCCTATCAGGGGATATAGAACCGATGCAGATCGGTGCCACCAGAGGCGCTTTAACCAAGGCTGAAAGAGAGAGGCGAATGGCAAACAATCTGTGCCTCTATTGTGGACAATCTGGTAATTTCATTCGCCTATGCCCGAAAAGACCAGTGAAAACGGTGGGAAACGCCAGGACTCATCCTTGAACCGAGCCGGAAGAATGAGTCTCTCTATGGACGGTTCGGGTGCTTCTTCCCTGTCCTCCCATATATACCGGTTCATGAACTTTTCTTCTGTTTCAGCCAACGTCTCTTTTACTTGAGACTGCGGGGCTAGTGGCAATTACATGGATGTACAACTGGCCAAACAACACGGGTTGCCCCTTTTCCTGAAACCCAGACCCAAAGAGGTACAGGCTGTAGATGGCTCTTGCTTGGTATCGGGACATGTCACTGAAAACACAGGCCCCATTGTGATGTCCACTTCCGAGGGACACTCTGAATGGGATTCCTTTGATCTCATTTCAACCCCCCAGTTTGGGGTTATACTTGGGCTGTCCTGGTTGAAGACCCACAACCCTGTCATTGATTGGGTTCAACAAACAGTCTAGTTTACTTCTGAGTACTGTGCCAAACAATGCCTTCAGAACCATCCTGCGGCTGTATGGTCACCCTGTCTAGCTATGGTGGCCAATGTTTCTTCAATAAGTTCCACACTGCAAAGTCCTGGCCCTGAGTTACCCCCGGAATACTTGAGCTATACAGGCATATTCGACAAAGGACTATACTAACACCTGTCACCTCATCAGAGTTATAATTGCCCCATTGATTTGGTGCCTGGGGCAGTCATTCCACATGGCCATATATATTCCCTAACACAAAAAGAGGAAGACCATTTGCGGGAATACATAGACAAAGCTTTACGCTTGGGTCACATCTGATACTCTCTGTCCCCTGCGGCCTCTCTGATATTTTTCATACCAAAGAAAGAAGGGGATCTATGCCCATGTGTGGACTATAGAGCCCTTAAAAAAATAACAATCAAGAACCAGTACCCACTGCCCCTCATATCAGAGCTATTGGACAAGCTGTCTTCCTCCACGGTGTTCACCAAGCTCGATTTGAGAGGGGCATACAATCTTGAATGAGTCCGATGGGGCCATGAATGGAAGACCACTTTTAAAACCAAGTTCGGTCTCTTTGAATATTGCGTCATGCCCATCGGGCTATGCAATGCCCCTACCACATTTCAACATTTTGTCAACGACATCTTCCATGATATGTTGGACTGTAGTCAACTGGACTGTAGTTTACCTTGATGACATCCTGATATTCTCTGATATGTTGCAACATCATGTAAAACATGTTAGTTCTGTCTTGCAACGCCTTCAGGAACATTCCTTGTTCGCCAAGCTGGAGAAATGCATTTTCCATGCTTCCTCGGTTGAGTTTCTGGGGTTCCGCATATCTGACAAAGGGGTGCACATGTGTTCATCCAAAGTACAAGCAGTGCTGGATTGGCCTGTCCCAACTACGGTGAAAGCCTTACAATCATTTCTAGGCTTCTCAAATTCTTATAGGCGTTTTATTGCCTCCTTCTCTGAGATAGCAGCTCCTCTCACACACCTTACTAGCCCTTGTGTCCCATTTTGTTGGGATCAAAAGACACAGTCGGCTTCTCAGGCATTAAAGGAGGCATTCACTTCTGCTCCTGTTCTACAGCACCCCAAACCATCTCTTCCTTTTATTGTGGAAGCCGACGGCTCCGCTATCGCGGTTGGGGCTATTCTGTAGCAAGTCTGTCCCACCACACAACGCCTATATCCAGTAGCCTATTATTCCAGGTCTTTGTCTCCTGCTGAATGCAACTACACAATTATGGAAAGGGAACTGCTTGCCATCAGAGCTGCATTTAAAGAATGGAGGCATCACCTCTTAGGTGCTCGGCATCCGGTTGTTTATACCGAGCATCGTAACCTTCAAGCATTATCTCAAGCCAAGTGCACTAATGCACGACAAATACAATGGCATTTGTTCTTTACACTGTTTGAATTTACGGTCACCTATCGACCTGGCCCATTGCATGGTAAAGACAATGCCTTGTCTCACATTGGCATTGACCTACACACGCCTAAACCACGGCCCTCCATATTGCCATCTGGGTCGGTGATCTGTATCTGTTCAGTCTCTTCCTCCCTTTTGGGCCGTCTAAAGCAATGGGCCGAGGATCATTCCTCTCTTCTAGACAGCCTAGGCATCAGACTCGTTTCAGGTCTCCCTTACCAGCAAAGATTATTGTATCTTCCTGACAACCATTCCAGGACTCTTGCCCTGGAATGTTCTCACGATTCGCGTCTGGCTGCAAACCAGGTCAGCCAAAGACCTATCATCGCTTGCATCGTTGGTGCTGGTGGCCGGGTATGAAAGAAGACATCATTTTGTACATCTCTCAATGTGCTACCTGCATACAGTGTAAGCGGCAACCAGGAAAATCTGTGGGTCTGTTGATGAAGATGCCTTTATCCCCACGTCCATGGCACACAGTGACCCTTGACTTCATGGTGGAGTTACCTATGGACAACAGTATGTCAACAATTCTTGTGGTGGTAGATGTCTTTACAAAAATGGCACGCTTTATACCATGCCATGGTACATCTTCAGGCACTCAGGTGGAGGCTTTATTTTTTACCAAGTGGTTCCGTTTTTTGGGCTCCCTACAGTGATGATATCAGACCATGGTGCCCCGACTAGTTCCCTGGGCATTGATGCGCGCCTTTCATCAGCATATCATCCGCAGACCGACAAACGGAACGCACCAATGCCACCATGGAACAGTTCCTTCGCTGTCTGTGTCTGCAACATCAATCAGATTTCTTGGCGTTCTTGGGAGCCGCTGAATTCACATACAACAATTGAAGGCATTCGTCTGTGGGTTGCTCCCCTTTCTATACATTGTATGGACAAAACCCCAAAATCCTCTCCACAGTCCTTGGAGCAAGTCCCAGCAGCCAAAACCATACAGGACTCTCTGGTGGCTGTCTGTTCGACAGTTGCTACACATTTATGCGCTGCTCAGTCCCGGACCAAGGATCAGGCAGATAAACGACGTTCTCCAGCCCCAGTTTACCATCCTGGTGACTTTGTTTGCCTTTCTACGAAACACTTATCCATCCACGGAAAGCGCAAACCGCTCCACTGTTATGTGGGTCCATATAAGGTTATACAGTGCCTTAATCCTGTTGTCTGATTGGGCATTCTCGCACGTTGGCGGATACACCCGGTGTTCCACGTTTCCTTGCTCCACCCCTGTGTGCCTGGTACTCAGTTTTCTACATCCCCTGCTCCTGTGATGGTCCAAGGCGAGGAGGAGTACGAAGTACATGCTATCCTAGACACCCGGCTTTGCTGTGAAGTCAGATACCACTTGGTGGATTGGAAGGGCTACAGCCCAGAGGAGAAAACCTGGGAACCTGCCTCTAACTTACATACTCGCAGTCTATTGCGGTTGCTCTGGTTGAAATGTTTCCATGGTCCCCGGGGTAGGATTCCTTTGCAGAGGGGTACTGTCATGACCCGGTTTCCGACCTCATTATCCAGACGCCCAACCCAGAGCACCTGGTAATTACCTTGGCATTTGTTGCAGCACCGACATCGGGGAAACTACATCTCCCAACATTCCCGGGATGGAGGCGGTCACGTGATATGCATGCAAAGTGCTTCACGTCTTCCTCATGGTGTGGCTAATTATACTGTTTGGAAACGCTCCTACGGTGCTCCTTAATTACGTTGTGTTCAAGTTAAGTCGCGCTTGCGTCTTGAAAGATTTCCTGGTACCCTGATTTTTGGATCGTATTGAAGGACTGCTTCTGCCTATCCCTTGTCTGCCTCCTGGCGCCCGGTCCCTTCGTTTACTGCCCACCTGGTTGCCGAACCCATGGATTACCATTCAACGCTGTTGTTTTCTGGATCCTGCATAGAAGTTTGTTCGTTTTCATAGCCTTTGATCTGTGCCGTATTCCAACACAGGTTGTTGTTTTGACATATCTCTCGTGGAATACAGCTTCTGATATAGCCTGCGAGCTACTCTCTTGTCACCTCTGACTCACCCCCTTCACCAGGCATGGTTACCTTCACGTGCACCCCTATACACCATACTTGGACACTCTGCTGACTAACCCTTCCTGTGTACTATCACCTCCTTTATTCCCCTTTCAGTGACGCTTTGCTGCATCACACCCTGGTCACTTGCATACAGCCTCTCATGGTGAATCATCTGGGATGCTCTGCTGTTTATCCTGGGATTGTTTGAGTTTCTTAGACGCGCCCTCGTGCTGTTCGGGTTAGGTGATTGGGACTTGCTACTCTTGGATCAGGACTTTTTGGACCTTGTTCACCTTCCTTCAATCTCTCTTCACGAATAAGTAGGTTTTTCGCTTTACAACTTCCAAAGCAGGTAAGAGTTGGGTTGCAAAGGGCGGTGCAGCTGGGGTTTTCCCATTGGAGGTTTGATACTTATGTAGTGGTATTGTTTTTCTCCTAGCTCTGTTGCTGCTCCTGACTTTTCACCTAAGCCCCTGGCCTGGTAGGTATTCTTCTACCCCGCAGGCCGCGGTCTTGGGGGGGAAGGTTTTCTGTCTACGGTTTTCTGGCGGTCATGAGCAGACTCACCCTCCCTGCCTTTGAGATCCACAACACTCACCCCTCTAACTGTTGGTGCTCTCGTGTTTATACTCTACACCTCTGCTCTTGGGGCACTCATTTCCACCTTTGAGTTCTCGTACCAACTGTTTGCAGATGACACTCACATCTTCTTTTCCTGAATTCTCCTCTGATCTCCATCAACATTTCCAATGATCAAATTCACACTCTGACGTTAAACTCTTCCAAAACGGAGGTGCTCTTCTTCCCTGTCAAATACTTACTCTCCTCCTCCCCTGCCTATCCAGTTACCACCCAACACTCTTCCCCTACTCTTTTTCTAGAAACCTCAGCGTAATCAGTGACTTTCTCACACATTCTCTACTTTCATCTCCAAGACATTTGGGTAATGAGTTGGTGGATCTGGCGGCGGGTGAGGGTATGAAGAGGGGAGCGGTTGATGTGAGGTTGCCTTTGAGTGTGGGTGAGGTGAAGGCTGTGATGGTGAGATGGGTCATGGATGAGTGGCAGGAGAGGTGGGTGAGTAGGGTGAAGGGCAGCTGGATGTTTGGTGTTCGTGGGAAAGTGTCGATGAAGGTGGATGTGGGGAGTCTGGAATGGAGGAGGGGGAGGAGGTGATGCTGAATTGGTTGAGGATAGGGCATGTGGGGCTGAATGACTGTCTGTTTCGAGTGGGGAAGCGTTAGTCGAGTGACTGTGCGGTGTGTGGGGTGCCTGAGACTGTGGGACATTTTTTGCTTAGGTGTGAGAGACATGTTGGAGAGAGAATTGATGAGGGTTCGGTTGACTGTGCTGGGTGTGGCTCAGCCGAGTGGGAGGGCTTTGCTGGGAGGTGACGGGGTGAGAGGCAGGAGGAGGAGCAGTGTGATGTTGGATTTTGTGAGACAGACGGGGCGGTGGGAGGAGTTGTGAGTTTATGTGTGCTAAGTATTGATTGGTGGGTCTGGTGCACATCATCCTTTAGGATGGGGAAGCGCCTGCGTGGGTCCACCCACGCCTCCGATAATTGAGAAGAAGAAGACTGCTACAGTGGCTCACCTCAACCTAATGATGATGCAAAACCAAGCCAGATTGAAATGTTTTCTCCTGGTTCACAAAACTATCCACGGTAAAACACCACTGTATCTACCCAACTCTACTAGCCTTCTCAAAATCTCCATTCTGCCTCCTTGACTACCCTTGTGGCACCTAGCCCTCCCCATGCTTCTGTTCTTTCTCTCATTTTACTCTACTTGCATGGAATTCACTTCCACCAGACATCTGAAAAACAGTCCACACGAATTTGTTCAAAGCCAAGTTGAAAGCCTACATCATTGCGTCACAGTTACTCTCTTAACCTACCTCTTATCTGCCTTCAAGCTAACATTTTTCCCCTGCCCGAACCTGCCTCTGTCCCTCACTTTCTTTACCTCCACTCGAACACTTTTTCCATTATGATCACAAACCTAACATAGCTGGCTGTTCCGTCTATCTGCACTTAAAATGTCTAATGCCGATTGTCCTTAATCTATATAAATCCACCCATTTATTGTCCCCGGTGACTGTTCCATTTACTCCCCAACACAATGCTGTCAGAATACTTGAACTCACCCCATTGTAAGAAGCTCACCACTTCCCATCAAATCGTATATCTTATCTATTGTATGTTCTTTTTAAATCAAAAGAGCATTGCTCTTCCCTGTATATAAAGTAAAGCATTAAAATGTTATATTGATATGGCCTTGCAGGACTGGGCACAAGTGTTTCGGTGGAAAATAAAGGTACACTCTATGATGCAGTCCATGTTGATTTGAGGCTCGGAGGGGAGTGATTGAACCTTCCGATCCCCCCCGCCCCCGACTCTTATACTTCAGAAAACTGCACACAAGTTATTATAAGGCCTCATAAAACAGAGGAATAAAATGATCTTTTGTCATTAGACTCTTGTTTAGGGAATCCCATCCTGCCATTAAGGTTCTTCCATGTTTTAGAGCCGTAAGAAGTAGAGATTGTCTTCATCCTGGAGACTTACCTTCTGAAGAGTGACCAGTTAGGCTGAGCCCCAAGGGTTTCTCTGGACAGTTTCCGGCCTGTTCTCCTCTAAGAGAGCAGAGGCAAACATTTTGGCAAAATCAAATGTGCCTTTCAAAATGGATTCTTCACTTCTGGATAAAGAGTGGAGATGTGCCTTGGTCCGGAGATATCATCTGATGCATAAACAGTCAAGTGGTGACTGGGTGAATCCCGAGCAATCTCAAGTCACATGGCCTGGACCATTCTAGATGAATGCAGGTAAGAGGAAACTTAGTATCAGAACAGAGTCAGAACAGCAAGGCTGGATTTCCTGGGACTTCACGATGCATGGAGGCACACATTCCCTGAATATTACAATTTCATATTTTACGCGCGCGCACACACACACACACACGAGAATCAGTGTCCTTATTTGACCATACACGTTGTCAGACTCTTGCCCTGTGTAGATGGACCTTTGTATCTGTTAATGACTCCAATCAAGCATTCCCACTAAGTCGTTCCTTGTCTGGGATTGCTCAAGGGAAGCCCTTATTTATATATTTTTATGACAAGTTATAATCTGGATGATGAACCCTTGTATAACGCCCCTCTCTTAGAATCCCCCTGACCCCACTGAGCCAAGAAGTAGGTTTGTTTTGCAAATTAAAAAGGTTTATTTGAAAAATTAAACAATAGATATATATCACACTTTTATAAATAAATTGATAATTGATAGCACACTTGTGAATATGAGCAGTAATCAGCAATAGGTAATCCTACAGTAGCACAGTTATTGGTTACTTATGAATAAGAACAGAGGACTAAGGTAGCAGAGAATGCTTTATATGGTTCAAGGAAATGCGAGGTGGGACAGAATGCAACACAGAAATAATTTGATATGATTTCAACAAGAGATAATGTGATTACTTTTTCTTTTGACAATTCACTCCCCCCCTTTATGCAATATAAGGAAATGCAAGGAGAGCACACAGTCTTCAAGAATACCAAAAAAAATGCAATACAAAGTTCCAATCCCCGCCCCCCCAGCAAGCTGAGAGCACCAGGGATGATTTTTAAACACAGGCCCAAAATACTTTAAATGCGGTTTGCAAAGAAGGGAAAGATATGCTAAAAATGATTTTTAATTCCCTATAAGAGATTCAGGGTGGGTGATAGCCACTTTAGATTAGTTCAGGATCACTTTAGCAATGCTCTATGAATGATTGTCAGGTTGCAAACGAATTTCAGCAAAGGAAAGCAAGAAGCTGCTATTTTGACAAGTGAAGAAATTTGAGCCAAATTGCGGCAATTTTTCTGAGTGTGTCAAGCGCGATTACGGAACAAGTATATTGAATAGAAAGTTCTGGGTTTGTTGGAAAGTCTAGAATCTTAGCTTTAAAATGAAAGTTAAAACTTGCTCCTAGCACAAACGGTTCAAGAGATACAGACGATTTTGTGACGGTAGTTTTTCAGAAATGAAATAATGATTCAAAATGGCAAAATGACACTTTACAGGTTTAAAATCGGAGACGTGACACACGATTCCTATGATGCAGTTCTGGAGACAGGTACAAATGTTTTGAATCAGATTATTTTAAGCTAAGAGATGGGTTCTGCACAGTTCTAGCTGGGTACTCACACTATAAATTTGAAAGGAATGGCCTCGTCACGGATCTGGTCAACAAGTTTAGCTGTGGTTCTCTCTGCTCGGCGGGTCAATCAGGCAACGGTTCTGTTCACAGCGATCTGGTCTGGGTCTCTGGTTCTGCTGGTCTGGATCAAATGGATTCTGGATACCGCACTGGTTTCTGAGTACTGGATCTGTTCTGGATACACAGGACTCTTAGCAAGCAGCAAACCGCACAGCCCGGCGGTTGAATAGATTTTGAGGGCTGCTGAAGAGTTCAGCTCTTTGGAGTTTTTGTTCTGGAGTTAGTCTGTATCTCTGGAGTTCTGATTTCTGGAGTTCTCTGTCAGCGTGCTCCACAGGAATTCAGCTAAAGGTTGGAAAATGAATGTCCGTGTCTGGCTTCCAGTGGCTCTTTTTATGTCTTTTGAAAATGTGTGTGTGTTGGCATAGCTAAGCCTGCCCCTCGCAACTTATCATTGGACACGTTTTCCTCTCTCCCTTGATTGGGGGAAGGAAATGGAGTGTCATCGTGATGAGGTAGTTTATGGGTGAGAGGATCCACCCTTGGTCAATTTGCACACAAATCTATTCTTGATCCAAATACATATTTATCTACGTACAATTTTTCTAATATTATATGTCCAGTTCACATATTTTCTGTAGCACCAAACCATCCGATCCCTGTCTTTGTAAGATGTCGTGTCCACTTATGACAGAATTCTGCCCTTTTCATCAAGAACACATCCTCTAAACCTTTCCAGAATGTACACAAACATGCACAAGGAATATGGGCATCAGATGATAAAGTGTCAGATTTTTAACATACAGACATTTGGAGTAATACCTTATTTTCCACTACTACCCCCAAGAACATACCACAGATTCCTAACATCTCTTAAAATGTGCACAGAAACATCACAAGAATAATGATATTAATTATATAATTTTGACAAGTCCGTACTATGAATTATCCATCTTTTTAAAATTATGCTCTGGCCCAGAGGGCTGTGGTTTCCCAAAGCACATGGTGGAATTTCTTGGAATTTCTGGTTTGTCCACTTCTTCCAACTCAAGTTGCTCACAGAGGCACTGCCCCTCCCTGTTTCTCTCAAGAGGAAGCCATTTACGACCGCCCTAATTTAACATTTGCCTGAGCCAAGGAAGGCTCATTGTTCTGTTTCCCTCCAGTCCTAGGTGCTCCTCCCCTGATTCAATCAGGGAGGTGTCATCTCCTTTTGGTGGGGGCAGCAGAAGGCAGCCAGGCCTGGGAAGAGTGGCTGAGCAAGTTTCAACTCCTGTCAGGGGTACTTGCCGGGCAGAATTCACGCTCTTCAAGCCAGGCTTCTGCCAAATGTCACTTTTGTTCCCAGTTTTTCTTCATCGAAAACAAACTTACAATATTTACACATGCAGCTAGAATGCTGATTCTAAGTTCAAAACTATGACATTTAACAGTTGCAAACTATGTGACACTCAACAGTAGATCACTCATTTATTTTAAACATTTAGATTTTAGTGGCTTTCAGTCCAATTTAACTTAGGCTGCTGACATCCACAGCTCAGCCAGTTTCATTATGAACATTATTTTAGGCTCTTTCTTTTCCCAGATTTTGTATGCACACAGGTTTACCTTCTGCCAAATGTCTGCTGGTGTTCATTGAGATTTTTGAATATCTTGCAATGTTTAAAATAGGCATTTTTAGTTTGCATTTCAAAGAAACAAAAGGTGATTGCAAAGCGCTTTTTTGAGCCAACCGGCACTGCTGTTCTTCCTTTGGCACACATTTCACCCATGGCACTCCTGGCCCATCACGCTCGCACTGGTGGGTGGCAGGTCAGGGGAACATTTTGGTGTGCGCCAAAACTGCGCGGTTTTCCTGGATTCTGGCACAACGTTGGCTTTTCGGCCATCTTGGATTTTCTAAGCCCACAGCACCAACTGTTGCAGCTTAATGAACCAAACGTGGGTCAATACCCCTGACATATCTCTTATAGCCCAACATTAGGCTTGTCTCCACTGCAATATGAATTGACAGGTAAGAGGACATCACCATCTGTATGAACAAGTTCTTCCCACAAAAAGACCATCGAGTTGCATAACAGATTCCTTTAAGGCCTTTGAGGGTGAGCTAATCATAGCAGGTACTGAATTTAAATAGTATGCAAGAGAGCTATGGAAACATTACAGGAAGAGCCTTGGATGCTGGAGACATAACATAGGTAAATCAGGCTCGAGATTACATTTTAGGAAACATCATTCTGTCAGTTGAATACCCTCCAAATTGATAAAGCTTGGAGGAGCTACTCTGGAGCAATGATGGTAAGTGTTTTGTTGGCAAACGACAGGAATGGTAGGATCCTTTTTGCTGCTCGCAGGAGGAAGAAAAATTTCTTGAGTAGATTGTTTACTTGTGGCTCTAGAGTGAAGTTGTTATCCATCAGGACCCCTAGGTTTTTTACAGTTGGTGATGGTGCTGGTGTGGTGCCGAGCTCTCTTGGCCAGGGGATGTAGCGGATGTCTCCTCCCTTTTTTGAAACAATCATTCTCTGTTTTGCCTGGGCTGATTTTGAGGTGGTTGAGGTTCATCCAGTTGAATATATCACAAAGGCAATTCTCTAGTGTAGTTTTTTCTTCTCGGGTGTCTTGTATGTTTAAGATTTTTTGAGTATCGTCAACGTAGTTGTAGCATGTGAGGCCATGTGTTTTGATGAGTTTGATTAATAGCAGTTTTTTTCAGGACCGGAACTCTTTCTTGCAGGTTCCTTCATGATTCCCTGCATCACAGCATTCATCAAAGAAAGTTTAACACTTAAAGTGTTAACTTTCTTTGATAATGCAACACACTCCGTGACCCCATCCATCTGCCTGCATGGTGCCGGACAGGAGGCAGATGCGCTCCTAGAACAGGCCCGCATTTAATTGAAAGCAATTTTGTAGATAGCGGAATGCCTGACTCGGAGTGCCCACTTATTCAGCTTCAGGCAGCCTGGGAAACATCAGTGCCTTTCAGCCTTTCATCCCGTACATGGCGATTGGCGAGGTGGAGCTGTGCCTTTAAGACCATCGGACCACCCTCTGCAGCACCCAGCAGTGCACAGAAGTTCCCAAGCACTGCGCCTGGCAGATGCCTCAGGCTCCCGGTGCTGGCCTGGCAGGTAAGCTTTCCTTCCCAGAGCGCTGCGTTAGCAGACTGCGCGGAGCCGTGGGGGTTACTGGAGGGTGGTGGGTTGCATCCTGGATGGGGGGGTTGAACTGCGGAGGGGGGAGATTAGAAGATAAGCGGAGCAGGGAAGCTGCGCACAACGACTTCACGCTGGGGCCAGGCAACTACAGGGCAACGCAGACCCAGCTATTTTCACACGTGGATCAATAGGAGTCCTGAAGTTGTCACTCGTGCGCATTATCTGTGCACGTATTGGATGATAGATTGCACTATTACAGGACTGTACAATAAATCCTAATTCCCCACAATTGTTTTGGATCAGGGCACACTTAACAGGTCGAGTTTACAATCGTCTTGAGGCCTAGACTCATAATGGAAAAAGTAATTCCACAAATGCAGGTGGAAAACTGGCAAAGTCGGAATTTACTCTAAATATGCAAAATGCTAGTTACAAGGGCGCACCACTACACGCCTATAAAAAGCTTTTGTTTTGGTTACTACAGTTTCACATAAATAAAACATCGAAATAAATGAGGTAGCTCATTTAGTTAAGGCACGCCGCACACATTTGTGTTCAACCTCCATGACACAGGTTAGAACTTAGCACCATTTAACTGGGCAATAGTATTCCAGCACTTCTGAGCTACGCTGTTCTCTTGTGCGCCAATTGAATCTCATGCAGATGTAATGTCTCAGCCGTTGCTGCTTGTGAAATTGAATATTTATCTTCCAACATTTCTTCATTAATGGTCTCAGTTGTTTTGGCCTGGCTATGGGAGTTAGTTCATGCCATTTATAAACCCCTTTGGGAGAGCTAGGAGGTCCCCCTTCCATTTTGGACCGATACTGCTTTTGTGTTAGGCTGGAGTACCTTAACACAACGGTGAACAAAAGGGACACTGCGTGAACTTTGGGACCGGAATGGACACCATCAGTACGTATTATGTGAGGCAGTTTTGAGGTTGTGTTAGCAGCCGTATCACACTAGAAACGAGTTCTGTCTGCACACCTACACATCCTAACATACAGTATATCCAATGGTTTACAGAAAAGACAAAGTTTGACGCTGTGAACTGCGCGTGCATAATCCTCATACATTTCTGCAATCATGTGAAGCCTAAGGTCTAGAGAGATCTCCCAAATGGACAGATGTATTTTTTACAAAGACTTTAAATCTTATGTAATATGTTGGTGGTTTACCTCAGTATGTTTTTGGTGACGTGCTGCCAGTGCCTAATTGCTCTGAGTCTGAGTAGATGAATAGGAAGACTGATAGGGAGAGGAAGTGAGTGACTGAGGAACCAGTGAGAGAGTTAGAGTGTGGTCGCTGCATGGCGCCGAGGGTCACACATTGCCTGCGTATCTATATCATTTGGTATTACGTTGTATGTGTATAGCTCAACATTACAGCGAACAGCTATCAATCCAACATGCTATGAATATACACAGCTGTGTGTTAGGCAGAATCCTGTGCAGTTCCCTTAGGGAGCACTACACAAGATTAGAACTACAGGTGAGAGCAATAAATCCCCTTTGGTATTAGTCTGTACCACAAAGATTTAGTTGGTAGCCGTGGCTGAGCAGTCAGACTTATCTCAAGAGGGAGATGAGCAGTACTCAGGGTTTACACAATAGGCCTACAGTACTATGGCACAAGGAAACACTGACCAAAGCTTTGTATTAAAAAGTAGTTATATATTTATTGTATACACTTCTAATAAAACACATGTATCACAGTTATCAAGCAAGTTAAATTAAGTCAAAGAAAAATATACACACTCCCAAGTTAAATTGTAGACCAAGTGAACCAGAGTGAAAACTGAGCAAAACGGCACATTGACAACTACACACAAGAGATCCTCTAACAATTCCTCACAAGGAAGGGAAAGCACAAGTTATTCAGAAATACCTTCTTACACACCCTAGCAAAACTTCCCATAGGTTTGTGAACCAGTTTAAGTAGGACAGTGCATCAGTATAGGCAATACTTAAATGAAAACTGAGCAAAAAAAAGGGAAGGAAAGGGCAGTTGTAAGCAGTAGGTGCACCACACAGTTCTAGATGAGAATCAATCTAAAGAAGGCAGATCTAACAAATGTAGCCAGAGTCAGTAGGCCTGTGCCAGAGTCAGTGGTACAGGGCAAGGGCCCAGGAGCAAAATGTTCTTGTAGCTGCAGTCAAGTCTTTGGTTAACGACGTTGAAAAGGTGGATGCAGAAGTTGAAAAGACAATGTTAAGAGAGAGGGGCGGCCAACCCAACAGGTAGGTAAAGGATTTAAAACACTTTTAGTGCTACCACGAAGAAAGGGCGGCATGGCGGAACAATGTACCTTTAAATGAAGAAGTGGCTCCTGCGGTGGTGGTTGTTCCTGCAGTTCGGGTGATGCAGCAGAGGAAGAGAGGCTCTCATCGTGGAGGAAGGTTCGAGTTACTGCACTACCCAGAGATGAAACCAGCCGCGGTGCTGCCCGACGAATAAAAGGTATGCTCTTTTAAAATCGCGGTCCGGGTCGACTGGTGCCTGGCTATCTGGCCTCCAAGTACAGGGTACGGGAGATTCGACCAAGGCAGGTCCGGGAAGGCGATTGGCAAACTGGTTGGCCCCACCAGCTCAAGGGAAGAAGGCTTTTGCAGGTGAAGATCTTCTCTCGTCGTGTGGAGAAAAGTGGTGAGACGCTGCAGCAGGGCTTCACCGGTGGTTCAGTCGTTGCAGATGTCTTTGGCTTCTCTCCTCTTCGACTTCTTAGTTCCAGTGGCGACGTCTTGCTCTTCCAGTCCTCAGGACCCTGCTTTTATGCAAAAAGATCCCCATTCATACAGCCTAGCTGTCACTCACACAGTGGAGTGGTCATCTTGGCGGGAGACCCTCCTGCCTATCAGGATAGAGTGCATCATGGGTTGCGAAGGCAACCCTGTCCAGGGGTCCTACTCCCCCTCCCACACAAAGGACCAGCTCCAGACTCAGTGGCACCAAAAGGAGGGCTTCTTGGCAGAAGCCCTCCAAAAGGACAAACAAAGGATCCCCGACCTGGGTTAGGAGTTTAGAGAAAGACACACGTAAGAAGTTATATTAAAGTTCTGGCAAATAAAACCTACCAGAGTCAAGTTAATATTAAAATGCACCAGCGGTATGTTAGAGGCTGTCAGAAAAAGTGGTAGCCTCGTACAATGGGAAAATCCCTCTCGAAAATGAACATAAGGGAAAAACTATTAACCCCTTCTAGTACCTCCATAGTAAGTAGGGTTGTATTGGTTTAGTTCATAGGAGTTGACTAGTAAAGTCAATGGGGACTTTACATGCCCTGGGAGACAGTAGTCAGTCCCAGGGTATGGAGTCTATGTTTGGGGGTCACTACGACACCCCTGTGTCACTGCACTGACGGGGAGGGTTATGGGCGTTAAATGGTCTGGTGGTATGGGACTCTATTAATCCCGGAAACCCATCACTACCTAGCTTAATTGAGTACCGAACTAAACACAGTTAGATTAGGGGCCCTGTATATTGGGAGAAAGGCCTACGTCTAAGAAGGCGACAGAGTACTGGATCCAACACAGCTAGATTTGAGGGTCAGCCGAAACAGTGGAGTACGATACCAAGCACAGGTAGACTCAAGAGTCCTGCACCGTGGGAGAGAGGCCCACATCTAGGAGAGGGCAGCAGGTCTCTAGGCCTGGAAGCACCAGCGATATCCGCCAATTTGGCAGAGGTTGGAGGGTCGGGAGGTGGGAGGAATCAGGGAAATGGATGCGAGAGGGGTGGGATGAAAGGGGACAACAACGGCGCTGCCGACGCAAAGGCTACCCTGCAAATATCAGCCTTGACGACAATGATATCCCGTCTACCATTTTAGATATTCTTGGCGCTCTACACATTACTTTGAGGGAGACAAGTATTCTTCAAAAGTCTCTGGGTTTAAGCTTCATTCCAGCAAGTCTGAGCTTTTCTTGTGTCTACGTCACAAAGTGAGCAAGCAAGAATTTCAGATGTAGTTGAATATAGGTAGGCCATTAACTGTTAGACGTCGAGAGGACAACCAAGCTAGGAGAATGCTAGAAGTCATACCTCACCACTTGAATCAATTAAATTGAATATGAGAATATAGAAAAGACACACAGTGCTGGTTCGGAAGGACACATCTATTAAACCTAGCATATGCATGAAAAGGATATATGTTTTCCAGGCATTGCCTAAACATTTCCCTAACATGACCTACTGAAGCACCAAAACATTATTAACTTTGATTGGAAGGGTGTAACACCCAGGAATGGCTGCAGACTGTTTTTAACCAGCTGTACCTGGCTGGGTGTGATGATAGGGTAACCACAGCCTAAATCACATATTCTATGCCCTCGCTACTGTGCATTTCTGGGCATTGGGAAAAACGCCACTAGGAAAAACAATGAAGCATGGAAAGCACAGTGGTGGGTCAATATATGCAGAATCACTTTCAAATCCCAAAGACCTGCCTCTGTCTATATTAGTCATGTGACTCGATATGCTCTCAAGTTGCGGGATCAGGTGGTGATGAAGGGCAACTTCGCCATGTCCCCTCCTCCCTGAACGCCTACCCGCGGGACAGGGCCAGCTCCACTAACTGGAGGAGGGAATAGTTACTTTGGATATCGGACCTTTTCTAGAAGATCCGGTGAACTAATTTCAATAATGCAAGGAATATTACTGGACGATTTATTTACAGATAAGGTACAAAGTTTCATAGAGCAGTCAGGCACTTAGGTGGGTAATCGAGGGTGGGGGGAGGGATCATCTCAGCCTTATACAAGAGTTTGGGGACTGATCAATAAAATCACTCGAGGGCACCATGCCAAGTGGGATAGGAACCATAACAGTCAGATTACTGAAGATTGGTTGGTAATTTGGTCCAGAGAAAGAACTTCCTCCACAACACAAGGAACTGGCACAAAAATGTACAGCAAAGGTACCCTACACCTTCTAGAATGTGGTCCATTACATCAGGGGATTGTGAACTGAGTGTTGAAGAGACTGGGGGGGAGACAGGATCATTTATCCATAACAGGTGGCATGCCCTGCCCTGGAGAAGCTTTTACAGGATACAATAGGTTTGGTTGAAGGAGTGACTTGCACAGAACTGCCTTGTGACACCGCAGTGGCCTTTTGGCTGGTAGAAGGAATATAGACATGGGGAAACCGATTAGCTTCTTGCTCCTTGCGGCCAAGGTAACTTTAGGGGCACACTGGGGGAAAGGGAAGCAAACGCAAACTTGATGTGGCTCAGTAAATCATGGCAAGTAATGGCCACAGCAAGAGCAATGGAGGACATTCGGGATTGCTCTACAACGTTTCTGGGGTTTGGCAATCTGGATCTGATTGTTTTCCTATTGAGAACAGGGACCATACAAGCCCACATCACGTTAGGGCTATTCAGCTGCTCACATTATATGGGTGGTGCTGGGATCCCATGATAGTAGTGAAGGGATATTAAAACCTAAGTAAACAATGGAAGTTAGAATTCACTCGAAAGATTCAAACCATTTGGATCCGAGGCTCAAAATGGCTTTCAAAATCGGAATTTGAGCAGCTCTTACAGCTACAAGTATTGAATGTCTCAATTCAGTTTGAATAATACTCTAAGTGAACCGTATCACAGAATTGAGTATGACTTCAAACTATGGAATTAGACCATCATGTCCTGCTAGAGCCCGTCTGTTGCATGCGTGAGAGACTGACCTTTAGGACCCCTGTGCTGCATCCCAAAGCCAGACTTCATAAACTCCCAATCTAATTGAAAACCTTTACTGCATTCGACCTGTGAAGCGAGTGTCAGAAGCTGCTTTTGCCACCTCCTACACCCCCACTCCTACTATTCTTCTTTCTCACACTGAATCAGCTTTTCCAAACCTTCACCCACGCCCTTGACATCCTTGCTCCTGCCTTGAGAATCTGCTTGAAGCCTGCTTCCAAGTGCAATAGTTGGTTTGATTCTGACTTAGCCTTGAGGAAATGCAAGTGCAGAGCTGTGGAACGGAAGTGTGCTGGCATCCTGACAAACTGGCCTGTCGCCTGCTCTAAAGGCAATAGAGATTATCTAACCACTCCAAGAAACAAGCCCATATCCAATTCTGTATCTCTGGAGCCACTAACACGGCTGAATTTTTTTCAAAATCTGCAAGGAACTTGCCAATGCTACTGTAGTCTCTGCCTCTCCTCTTCCTTCTCAGGCACTCTGCATAGCATTGGCCACCCACTTCACAACCAAGACTCTGGATATCCGGTCCTCTCTCTGCTCTACCCCTTCCACCCCCCGCCTGCACGCATGCCGGCCGCCCGCCGTCCCCGCTCTCCCTTTCCCCTTCTCACCCATAGCACAGATGAGATTACCAAGACAGTCTGCTTTATGAACGTCTGCTCCAAACAGGTGCTCCCCTGCTCTTCTCGAACTATCAAGGACATTGCCTCTCTTGCTCCCTCCTTGGCTCAGTTCTGAAACCACTCTTGCCACTGGTTCCTTCCCCTTCAGCTCTCAAGCACTCCCTTGTGCACGCCTGATCATCTCCCAACTAATTTAGGACACTGAATTTGTTGACTGCCTTCACGACCACCAGTCTGGCTTCAGGACATCTAGAGGCATGGAAACAGCCCTCTAACACTGGTGATGACCTACTCTCAAACCTTGACTCAAACTCTCCTTCGGCCATTATTCTCCTTGACCTATCCTCTGCCTTTGACATGGTCAATCATTCCATTCTTATAAACAGCTCCATGATACCCAGGGCATCACAGACCAGGCACTGGACTGGTTAACCTCTTTCCTCTCTAATCATCCTTCACACGTTCAACTTGGCCTTTTTCTTTTCTCTACCACACTCTCGACCTGCTGCGTCTCTCGGGGCTCGATCCTCTCACCGTGGCTTTTCAACATATACATTGCCAGCCTTGCTCACCTTCTCTCCTCATGTTCAGTGTTAGGCTGATGACAACGCTCCCTCATGCAAAGCAAAAAAGGTATGTCATCTTCAACTCCTCTATCTCCTTATCTCATATCTCAGACCTTTCCAAGAAGGACCACGATGGGCTTCACCTCCTTAAAGGCATGCTCCCTTTCCTAACCTTCCCCCAGAAACTCAATGTCTCAATAGCTCAGGTTCTCTCAAGGCTTGACTACTGCAACAGCCTCTTCCTTAATCCGACTCGCTCCTCACTGTGCCCTCTTAATCCAGAATAGGACTGCAAGACATATCCTCAAGCCCAGGAACCGCATATCTCCAGCCTTTAAATCTCTCCATTAGCTCCCGGTCGCTGCAAGGATCAAATTCAAGACCCTCTGCATCATCCACAGGGCTTTCTGGGGCCTGGGACCTCGCTACATTCAACGCTCTCTCCCCAAATACCTCCCTGCTAGAGTCTTTCATTCCTTGAGCTCCATCTCTCTGCAGATCAGACATTTCTCCAAGCAGAGAGGGAGGTAGATCTTTCTTCGGCAGGAGCCTCCCTCATAAACGGCCTCCCTGCCCCTCTCTGCCTGGAGCTGGACCCCCTCAAGTTCCAGAAGCTCAAGAACTTCCTTTTCTCTTCCTCCCCCTCTGTCCCCCATTAGTCTCCTCCTGCCACTATGACTGGATGCCTGCATCCCATATGAGTCTCCCTCAGACCAGGCTTTCCTTCTTCCAGTCTCCCCTTCTCATCCCCTCCTAACAGCACTTGCCCTCAGGCTCCCTTCCCTGATTAGCCTTCCAAGACTGCTGAGCCCCCCCCCCCCCCGGCACTAGCCCACCTGTGCACTCCTTCCTTTGCACTTGCATAAACGAATGTCACAAGGCCTAGTGGGACTGTTATTGTTTTTCTTGTATACCCCCCCCCCCCGCCTTTGTCTTTTGGCACCTGGATACACTTTCTGCTGTACAGGCGTCATACAAATATTCAATAAATAAAAGCAGCAGTGACAGAATATATGAAATGGGGGATAATGGGGGCCGCATGCTGGCTTGGAAGGGAGCGAGGAAGGATCGAGATGGGCAAGGAATATAAGCACTGGAAGGGGGTAAACATAAGCGGAGGGAGATAAAATTGCCAATACGTTCGCAAACTATCATTAGACTTTATACAAAAAAGTACCAGGCCCCTCGACAGTAGATGGCGAGAGATACTTAGAGGGTGTCACCCTACATAGATAGATGAACAGTCAAGACAGGAGATATGTTAATGTTAATGGATATTTGTACTAGCGCACTATCACCACCGGAGTGGTCCCCAGGTTGCTCTGAAAGAAGGGAGTGGTGGGCGGGGGAGTTAGTGGGATGAGCTGGAGAAGTGCAAGAGAGCAGTGATGTGCTGTTGGTGGCCTCGGCCCGGAATTCCGTTGGCTGGGCTTGGGGTGTTCCACTGTTGGGAGACGTTGTGTTCTGTTGTGGTGGTTCATGTGTGCTTTGTTTTGTTGTTGCATTGTAGTGAAGTTTGTGCAGATTGTTGTGTTGTAGGTTTGTGTTGTGTTTGGTTAGAGTGCGAGAGGTGTATGCAGAGGTTGAAGTGGTTAGTGGGTTGGTTAATGGACATTGCTGTCTAGAAGTGGGGTGCTACATTTCCCTATTCCTAATCGGTGGGGTGTGCGAGTGTCACTGTGTCTGCGTCTAGAACAGGGTTGTGCGACGCTCATGGTCCCTTTAACATATGTCATCCGCTCATACGCATAACCTTGCCCAAGTTGTGTACTGGCCGTCTACGTGGCCCCTGTTTTTTGCGTCCCTTGCAGTCTAGCCCAGAGAGCATTCCCAATCTAGTCTAGTAGTAGGGTGGCATCGGTAAGCCTGGGTTTGCTCCCTCCGTAAAATACAGAAATAAATAACACTACAGGAAATACCAGAGGCAGCAAAAAATCTTCAATCTGTGAAAACCCCTGTTTCAAACGGGATCCAGGCAGAATTTTTGAAATGTATGGTTGAAAAGGTGTGGGAACCAATGCTGGCCATGTTCAAGGGGAGCCGAGAACTAGGGGAGCTCCCGGGAGATGAGAATGGCCACAACTGTGGTCATACAGAAAATACCCTAATGAATGCTCATCGTACAGGCCTATAACACTGCTGCACCTAGAGGCAAAGGTGCTGGCCAAAATATTGACGAATCGACTATTGAAGGTAATAGGTAGACTAATAAACTCGGACCAGTGTGGACTTGTGCCCATAGGCCACACAAATGAACCTCTGCAGTCTGCACAATGCCTTTGCAATGTCAAAAACACTTGAAGGACCCCACACAATCATGGCTTTAGACTCGAAGAAAGCCTTTGACTGTGGGATGGAATTTTCTCTGGGCAGCAATGAGAAAAGTGGGCCTGGTATCTAATCTTATTAGGTGGGTACAGCTGCTCTATACATGGCCAATGGACCGGGTCAGAGTCAACGTCCACATATCTAGTAAATTCCTGCTGCAGAGGGGGCTCCCGGCAGAGTTGCCCACTGTCACATTTACTGTTTCTCATAGCAATTGAACTTCTGGCAGCATGGATTACAGCGGGTCCACAGTTCCAAGTGTTCAAATGTTGAGGTAACTGGGAAGACAAAGACTCTCGGCATGCAGACAACCTCCTAATATATATCTAGAGGACCCTGAGCGATCAGGCCCAAGAGTCATAGAAAATTTGCGGAGGTTGGGAGGTACTGGACTTAAAATCAATTGGGACAAATTGGTGATAATGCCGGTGCAGGGGGCAGAGGGGGCGATACCAGTGGGCTGTCCCCTTAGAGTGGATCATGACTGGTTCAGATACGTGGGGATGCAGCTACATGGGGAGGACGAGAGATTTCTTGAGAGAAATGTGGACCCATTAGTTCTTAGATTACAAGAGGATGCTAAGCACTGGGCTACCTTACCTATAACTGTTAGGGAGAGTTAACCTGCTGGGCCTTCGAAGGCTACTCTATGTTCTACAAAATACTTCAGTGCAAATACCCAAGGGTCGGTCTACAGAGATAGAGGCACTGATAAGTGGGATACTATAAGACAATAGGAAACCATTGCAACCCATTCCATCTTATGCAATGAAAACACTGACTAGGTCAGTGTGGAAAGGGGGGGGTAGGTTGCAAACAAATGATTATTCTGGGAGTGAAACCTCCCCCACACCAGACTCGAGCTGGCATGTATCGCTGGGAAGGACCCGATACAGGTACCATATGGGAGTCGGCAGGACAGACTGGTGCAGATACGGGATGAAGTAATGAGGAGCATGGGGTGGCAAAAGAGAATAGTCCAGTGACACCCACTATGGGAAAATCCCATCAGAGACATAAGCAAGCCCGGGAGTCAACCACGATTGGTATGGAGGGGAATACGCAGAGTGGGAGATGTGGTGAAGATAAAGAATTGCTGACATTCCAAGCTCCGAGGGATAAACACGGACTAACGCAGACAAAGGCTTTTACAAATGCAAGATTGGCGCATGCTAGGATGGCCCAATTCAGGGGGGACCTAGATCTGCCAGAACGAACTCCCCTAGAGGTTAACCTCCTCTCTGAGAAATTGACGGAAAAAGGGATATCTAAGCTATACCAGGCAATTAATTTCCCCTCCCGAATCACCTGAAAGATAAATGGGGAAGGGATCTAGGGACCCAAGAGAGTGAGGAATGGATGGAAGCTATGATGGCAGCAAGAGAGCTCAACATATCCTCTAGGATGAGATGAATGCAGTATAAAACACTACACTGAATATACTCTGCTACAGATGGCCTGAAAGTCTCAGCTCTCTGGGACAAGGTTCTGCGCAAACTCACGAGGCTGATGGGCCACGCGGTTCTCAAATATCCCTAAATGTTGGTATCACATATAAGTGGATAATATGAAGGCAAAAGGTGGTAGGAGAAACTTTGCTCAAATGGTGGTTAAGAGGCATCTGGAGGTGAAATGGTTATCCCAGGAGATCTCCAACTATGGGATGTGGAAGATGGGTATGGAGCATTGCCAGAGCATGGAAGAGATAACCTATAGGAAAAGAGGATCCACCGTGAAATACATCCGGGTGAAATGGGAGGGGGTGTAGTTATACACAATATTGGAAGAGTCAATCAATGGGGCGCGGGGATGAAAGGGCCTAGGAGTGGAAGTGCGAGAGTGAGAATCAACGTGGATCTGGATTATGTATTGGTGCATTGTTGCATGATGCAAAACCCAAAAATGGTTTATAAAAATGTTTTTTATATATATATATATATATATATATATATATATACACACAAACTCCAGGGAGGTATTTTCCATAGAGAGGTCACCAGCATATATTTGGGGCAAGAAGCATGCGCTTCGGGTGAATTTCAGGGACTTGTCCCTACTCATGCAGCCCATGACCCTCACTCAATCTGGCATCCATTTCAGGGCCTTCCCACTCCTCCCCTTGGCCCGCCCTCAAACTCACCCTCTGCCTGCCCACCAGGCCTGTGATTGGCTCTTTGCACGGGTCATCTGACCCTGCCCAACTTCCCCACATCCTTCGCTGGGAGATTTCCTGGTCTTTCTCACCAGCAGTTATTTGTGGCAAGAAGCATCCACTTTGGAGTAGGGGTGCGGGGGGGGGGGGGTGGGGGGGGGCGGGAGGGGAATTTCTCCAGTTGGTTCCAGGGACCTGTCCCAGTCATGTGCAGCCGTGACCCTCGTTCACACCGGCATCCATTTCAGGTCCTTCCCACTCATCCTCTTCGCCCTCTCTCCAACCAATCCACCCACCAGGCTCGTGATTGGCTCTTTGCAGGGGCAGATGACCCCGCCTTACCTCCTTATTTACAGACCTCACAGGGCAGCATTGCCCGGGCAGCTGGCAAAGGGCCAAGGCAAAGGACATCGTACTTGGGCACATTCCATCCCCGTTTGCCCTTGTGTCCCAGCCCAGCCAGGCCTTGCCCACAGTCTGCAGCTACAATGAGATGGGAGACTATGCCATTACTGAATGGCAGAAGTCTCAAAACTCACTGTTTTACTCCACCACACTACATTTTGTTTTGCATTTTCTGCCCACAATGCATCTCGAACACGGTACCCTGCTGCTCTACGACTGCTACACCAGATATTACGCTCATCCACAGGACCTCCCTGGCAGCCCCCTTCCCCACAGCTAGCACTGCATCAGCCTTCACCCACCCCACCTTCTATACCATCCCATCACCTTCCATCTGGAAGATCCCACTCCACACCCCCAGCTCCCCTCGACAATCTACAACCCTTTTTGCCAAACACTCAAACCAAAGGAGAGTCCTTTTCTCTGCTAGCGCCATGTTCTTGGTCCATTTGAGTCCTGCACCAACAGAGAAAAGACCCCCACAAGACCCCCCCGGTAGCTCTAGCAGGCATCCACCTGCAGGGGTTGCATCCCTCACCCCCTCCTCCATTTTTGCTCCCCTCCACTCACCCTATCCATTACTGACCCCTTTCCATGCATACCCCTTCTCCGCACTCCCCTTCACCCTCGGATTGGCTGCAGTTGTGGTCAGGTGACCAGAAGCAACCATCATCCCAGGGAAATCTTTGCCCAGGGAGCCATCGGCTAAGGGCCTGAGGCAAAGGGCAGCACCATCCCTGTGTGCCCCCATTTGATGCTGGACCGGGCATCCTGCAGCAACAAATAAAGTAAGGCTGGTACAGGCTGTGAGCACAGCCATTACTGTGATCAAGTTAAAGTCTGCAATTTCTACATTACCATGATTATTATAATACCAGTGCAAATCACTCACCCCCAGTTCGCACGCTAGATCTATTTGGGAGATACCATGTGTCAACCGTAGCTGTATTTTGGAGTTAGGAAATGTATTGCACGTAGATGGATTTTTAGGGTTGGGAAAGGCGGCACACAGATGGATTTGTGGGAGGTAGAAAATGATATTGCACTCAGGAGACTGCACATGTAGGTCCACACGTGTGCTGCACTGGAGCAAATTGTGTAAATGATCACATGCAGTACACTTGAATATCTGAAAAGTAGCACATGTATTGCACTCAGAATTTATTTATAGGTCAGCACCCTGCTGCGCTCGGAATCATGTGAAGGTCAGCTCATTTACCACTCTCAGAAGAACTATGAAGAGTAGCTCATGCTTACACTTGGAGGCAATTGTGTGGGCTGCAGGGCACTTAGTAAACATTTAGTTATGTCCAGTACTTGTTTGTACCCAAGTAATTGGTCGGCTAGCAACTTGGGAATCACAAAAATTAAACAGTGTTAAATGTTAAAGGTATTTGTACCGCGCACCGTCACCAACGGGATTGGTCCCCAGGCGCTCTGGCAGATCTGTAAACGATAAGGGGGGATGGGTTAGTAAGGTGAAGAGGGATTAGGATAGTGAGAGGAGTGGTGTTCTTTTGGCAACTTCAACTTGGTATACACCAGATGCTGAGCTTTGGTGCAGGTATTGGATCGGTGTCAGTCCGCGTGTGCTGTTGCTCCAGATTATGTGTTGTTGCAGTGTTGTGAAGTGCATGCGGCTTGTGGTGCGAGAGATGGTTGTGTGAGTTTTTGAGTGAGATAAGTATGCAGAGTTTGAGGTTATATTGGTTAGTGGGTTACCTGAGCTTTAGCGTGCTAACATTCACAATATTGTCTAAGTGTGGCACTTGTTGGCCTTCACAATCCTATCTAAATGCGGCACAGGCCACTGTTCAGAATTCTATCTTGGTGTGGGTATGCCAACATTCACAGCCCTATCTAGATGCAGCGCAGGATGGAGTTCAGAGCTCTGAGTGTGGCACATGCTAACATTCAAGTTTCATCTAGGTGCGGGCATGCTATCCTTCAGTCAAAATCCTGTCTAGATGCGACGCACGCTAATGTTCACTATTCTATCTAAGTGTGCACATGCTAATATTTACAATTCTATCTAAGTGTGGACATGCCAACATTCATAATTCTATCCAAGTGTGGACATGCTAATATTCACAATTCTATCCAGACGCGACACAGGCTAATGTTCACAAATCTAAGTGTGCACATGCTAATAAGGGAGGTGAAATAGAGTGGCAGGGGTTTTCTGGAGTAGAGTGATTGCTCTACTCCCCACCCATGCCACACTCACAGCTTTTGTTGGTGTCTGTTAGCTGCTGGCTTCCTTGGCGTCCCCTGCGGACACCTGCAGACACTTCTTGGAGCCGCCAATGTAGGAGCCGCCCTTTGCCTCATGGTCCTTACACGCGGGGGCTGCCGGGCAGAGGGCCGCCCTGGGGAGATGGCTCTAATAGTGTAGAATGAGCCAATCAGGGTGAGGGGGTGGTCTGGGAGGAGGGAGGGGAGGAATAGGGGAAGCGGATGGGAGCAGGGAGATGGGACCACGTGGGGCGCCGGTACCAGGAGGCACACCGGGCCTCGGATTCTTAAATAAACGAGCCCTGGAGGGTCTCGTGTGGGGCCTCACTCACCTGTGCAACGCCTGGAATTGGCTTGAATAACTGTTGAGGCTGTCACTTCTACTGCACTTAGAAGACCAGTATTATTCAGATGGTTCTGAGGGTCACCAGTGTGTTGTATTAGATTGACTTGGGAGTGGACAGTTGTGCTGCCCCTTTAATGTTTAGCTTGCTCTTTTCACTCAAAGATCTACGCTGGTATCACTTCCAGCACACTTAAAAAACCTAAGTGAGCCATGGTATCCGGATATCGCATTTAGTAGATGTGCGTTGGTAGCATTTACAGAACTTGTAGGTTCCAACTAGGACTATAAAGGTAACCCATCTATGGCGCTTACTTACTGAAAACCATTTCCTAGTCCCTATACTAACCTGCCTATCACGCCTAGAAGATGTACTAGGAGAGCCATTCTATTGATTTCACAAATGAGTTGAAGGTAGCCTCTAGTAGAGTTTATGAGGGTAGCTGTTCCGCACCCGCCCCCCCAACTGACAATCTGATGACCTGCCACATCAAACACATGCTCCATCCCAGCTCTAGGTACGTTTAAACACACCACTCCGTGGACATCTGCCACAGGCATGGCTATCTATCCACACATTAGAATGCAGCTACAACCTATGATAATTTCGGTCTAGCTGGACACAACTAATCTCTTGTACTCAAAAACACGTGTGACCTACCCGCAACACTCTCCCAGATGCCTGACCCACCACAAGAACGTTGAGACTATACCAATGGTTAATTGTGCTATAAAAATGACTACAATTACAATCGGTGGTCTAAGGCGCATTCTGATCAACAGCAGATCCATTGTTAAGAAATTCATCACATTTACGACATAATGTCATCTGATATCCTATTCATCACCGAAACCGGATTCTCACAAGACTTCCAGCCCATTGCACATGAGGCCTTCCCTCCGGGCTACGATCATATTGTGCATAACAGAACCAGCAGATTAGGCGACATTGCCATCCTGTACAAATCCCACCTCTCCATTCCACACTCAGAGGAACAAGCCTGCAACTCAGACAGAAAATCCCTGCTGGTACAAGTTCTGCTCATCCCCTCTCAGTTCCCTGCTCATATAAAAGACCCCCCGGGTTACAACAGATACTTTGTAAAAACTCTTTAGCAGCCATCTTGGTCGCTCACCCCCTTGTTACAATGCTAGGTGACTTCAGTATATGGTTCAACATCCCACATGCCCCATGACATGATCCTTCTGGCCAAGATAGAAACCCTACATCTAACGCAACTTGTATCAGGCCTTAACCACTCTGCAGGCCATACCCTAGACCAGAGTTCTTCAAACTGTGGGGCGCGCCCCCCGAGGGGGGGGGGGGAGGAGGGGGGCATGGCTGCATCCCAGGGGGGGCGCAGAGCCCAGCATGAAATGTAAAAAAAAAAAAAATATATATATATATATATATATATATATATATATATATATATATATATATATATATATATATTGTTTTATTTTTTTAAGATTGGAGGAAATGGGAAGTGCCAGCTCACATGGTAAGACTGGACCATAAAACGGTCTTAGGCACCAATGTAAAAAATGGCCAGCAGTTGCAAATGGATATTCAGTCCTTTAGTCACAGACTGTTTGAATAGTACCAAAGGGGTTGTTTTTTGTTCAAATGTAAACAAATTGTGATATTTAAAGAATATGTATTCAGCAACAATGGTCACAACTATTAGCTGCATGGTGAAGCAACTCCTCAAACTGGCCCACATTGGCCAAAAAAGTGGCCCATTTTGACTGGCCTACACTAGCATTTTGCATTTTTGGTACGGCCATCGCCCTATTACCCTATAGGCCAGTCCAAGACTGCCGGCTCATCCATAATGGGTGAGGGGGTGTCCACCCACTGTCCACCTCACCCATTATGGAGGAGCCGAGGAGCCAGCCCAGTGAAACACTGAGCACTCCCTCAGCTGCTTTTTCCTGCTGAGGGAGTGCTCCTGGGCTGGCTGAACTGTCAAAGGGAAACACTGTTTGCCTTTGACAGTTCATTTCCCCAGCCGCACATGATCACTTAGCCATGCAGCACTGGGGGTGTTTTGCTTCGCCAGCCTTGCATAGCTCATTGGAAATGCTGGCTGGGGTACTGCATGTATGTATGTGGGAGGGTTAGCTCATGCGTCTACTCGCACATACGGGCAGAGCAACCTGGAGTGGGACATTTTAGCAATCACGCGCAGGCCCCTGCAGAAGGTACATTTATGGCGATTTATTTTTTATTTAAATGTTTATGGATGTTTGTATGCTTGTGTTATGGTACTATGGTTGGTGCAGGATGGGCGGCAGCACTGGGATAATGGTGGGAGTAAGGTGGGGAGAGCCCACGGTCTGTACTGGGAATAGGGTGCGGTGACGGCCCGCAAAAGTTCATAGCGATTTCTACATACTGTCCATCTGGCACTTTTGGGGGGGCCTGGCCTGCCCAAACTTTGCTCAAGAGGGGCCCAGGCCAAAAAATGTTTGAAGACCACTGCCCTAGACGTAATCCTCGGCTCTCCAAAACACAAGACCTTACGGCCACCTCACCCACTAGTCTAGACAGACTGCTCAGCCATCTTCTTCACTCAACTGTAAACTCTACACCCACCCCCCAACCCCTGGTAGTCTTAGGGCCAACTACCCTCTTTCAATGAAAGTCAAAGCAAATACTGACTTGGAAGATTCCCTACTTGCCTCCCTGAGCTACATACCGCTCTAGTCAGGTCAGATCTCCATTCACCACTTTGATCTTTGTCTCTTAGAAGCTCTCAGCCCACTCACCCCAGTCAAACCCTTCTCTAGCAGACAAGGCATCTCCCAAAGATGCTTCCCCTCAGCTCTCAAATCTCAGAACCACATCCTAGAACACAGGTGGTGTGTAGACCCCTCACCGAAGAATAGAATAGCCTACACTCACCAGTTGAAAGCTCACCAGGCAGAAATATTCAAGGCCATACAAATCCTATTAATGCAATAGTATAACCAACGTTCCACACGCCTACAGGAAACTACACAAGCTTATCTCCAAATTCAATGCCCCAGCATGTACTGCCTCATCGCCCACCTACACCCAACTACTGACTCCCTCTCTGACCACTTCCACAACAAAGCCCAAAAAAGAAGCATTGCCCTAGTCCCTAAAATAGCATTGCTCACGCTCCCCCCGTCCCTAGCGACTGCGATATCAGATCCACCTTCCATCCTTCTCTCCTCTCCTCTCCACCACCCAGAATGTCTAAAGCAAGTATTTAACAGCCACCCCTTAGGTTTCCCTGGACAACCCTGCCACCCTACTCTACTAAAAGAAATCCTATCTTCCACTTGTGCCATTGACATCGCAAGATCTGTTAACACATCTCTCCCGTCCGTCATCTTCCAGCAGAATTCAATACATTGGACGTCAAGCGCCTGCTCATTATGCCTTCTCTCATCCCCTTTGTGCCAACAACTGCAGACTGATCTCAAAAAATGATTCATAGCCAAACTAATTGACAAAACAGCCTACTCTGAACTATGCCATTTCACAGAATTCAACCATCTCCTAGTCCCCGCGCAATCCGGCTTCAGACCCCTAAGAGGAACTAAATCATGTCCAGTCTTCATCTGGGTTGATCTTAAACTCGGTTTCAGAAGGTTGCACTGCGCCAATTCTACTCAACCCCTCGGCAGCCTTTGACACCAAGTTATGGTATTGGCCATTTGTATAGCGCCTTTCTCCAATGGTATGATCTCAAAAGGCTGTGGTTGTAGTCCAGGTCAGTGGAAAATTACAGTGGTAATTAGTGCATGTGTGCAGCTAGACCAACATTTTGTGGTGGGTAGCTGCATTCAAATGCTAGGAGCAGTGTGGAGGTTGTGTGAGACCAGTAGTATGTGTGCAGCTAGGTCAAAATGTCTTGGGTAGCTGCATTCTAGTGGAGGTGGTGTTTGTATGTGAGATTATGTGTGCAGCTAGGCCATGATAAATGACAGCCGCATTCTATTGTTTTTTGGTTGAGAGGAGAGAGTCAGCATATTGGTAGGTATGTTTGAGTATCTGTGCACCTGGAAGAGGTGGCCTGATCCAGATTAACTTCCTGTGCCTGCAGAGATAATTTTGCTCCCTACCCTAGAGGTTTGGTGCTTTAGTTCTCCAGGAACTTCTCGGTCTAGTATGGACTCAATTCTGTTTCGCCAAAGCATGGGCACATCTCTCCATGGCTTAACAATATCATCAATGTTGAGTTTGGCCGTTTCCCAAACTGGCTGTACCAGGTTATTAAGCTTCCCTATGCTTTGGAGTGTTGAGTGTTTAGGTCTAGGCATCGCAGGGGGAGCGAAGGGTAGTGGCCATTCTAGTACTAACAGTTCTTGTGCTTTACTGGAACCTTGATTGCAGATCTGCAGTCTGTCATCCCTGTGTCTACTTGAGCAGGAAATTGCTTATAGGTTAACACCTTCTTGATGGGCAATTACATCCAGTTCTGTTGGAACTACGAGTATTTCCTAGATGCGTGGTTGGGTACTCAATGAACCTAAAAGGTCCAGCGTGAAAACCAGGCTGCGCTGTTAGTGCTCTGCCTGTCTGACATTTATAGGTGTAGCGGATGGCTGAGTATTCCAGTCCAGGTGTAGTGTATTGTTTGAGTATTAGGCAACCGCTTATCATTGTCACTTAGAAGAGCTTGCCTCGCCAGAATCCTCATCTGATTTAAGAGCATAGTACATAGCTAGTGAAACAAAGCCAGCCCAGTCTCTATTTATTTGAATTTATATAGCGCACAAACTGCCCTGGGCATCATGGCGCTGTTACAGAATGACTTGCTTAGGAGACATGGTACAGTAATAGGATATAGTTAGGCATTAGTACAGTAGTAATAACGTTTACATGGCAATGAAAGTGAATACAGTGGCAAGACATCTCCCAGGTCTTAGGTTCAACAGTTACTTGGGAGGCTGACTGTGCTTAGGGTAGGGCTAGTTAAAGAGCTTGGTTTTGAGCACTCTGTGGAACACTGAGGATGGTCTCTTTCATGAGAGAAGGCGGTACCACAATCCAGGTCTTGGGTGCTAGGAAGGGAAAACCAGTGCCTCCTGCCTTGGATCTTTTAAAAGTTGGGACAGCAAGCCGATTACAGTGCTGGGCTCGCTTGGGTCTGTTTGATGTAGCACAGTGAATTGTTTCCTATAGGTAAGAGGGAGTTGTGTAAGAGGGAGCTGTGTGAGAGGAATGTGTGTGTGATGGAGAGGGGTTTAAAGAGAATACACTCTAACTGGGAGCCAGTGGGCATCCTGTCTAGCCTGGGAGATGTGCTCTCTTTTGGGGATGAAAATAGCCGCTCTGAGGGCGTTGTTTTGAAGTTTGTTCATGTTTTTGGATGATGTGCCTAGAAACAAGACATTGCAATGGACCAACTTGGCTCCAACGGTGGCTTCCGGCTATGGACAGGCAGTTTTTGGAGGAGAGGTATGGTTTGACAGCATTTATGATCTTGGTCGTAAGTGCAGCTGATGAGGAGATGGTGTTGACTTTCTGTGTCAAAGAAAGGGTGGAATCTAGGTACACTCAGCGTTTTGGCAGCCGCCCGATGCAATGATTATAGTATTGTCAATTTTGAAGGATATCTGTATTGGCTGTCAAGTTGGTTGAGGATTTCTTTGGGACCTACTAATATGATTTTGTTTTTGTGTCCATAGCGACAGACCACGGGCCGCCATCCAGGCCTGATGAGGGCATAGGATTTGTTGAGTGTGGCAGCATCCTATTCATGGGAACCGGAAAGGGGGAGTAGAACTTGAGTATCATTGGCATAGTTGGTATATGCTATGCCGTGATTGTCCAGGTCATTGAAGAATGGTAGGGTAAAGATGTTGGACAGAGTAGGCGAGGTACAGGACATAATGTTAGAACATAAGTGGTAAATTGGCCCAGGGTTCTGAGTCCCTGGAATTCGTTTACAGCAGATGGTTGAGTATACCCGTACTATTCTACGGTTTAAGTTGTGAGCAACAATGCATCATGGTCCCTTACGAGAATTGAACTTGTCAGAGACAGCACCGGATCTGAGAGCATAGTGCATACCTGGTAAAAGAATCATTGCATTAGAACATAAGTGCAACTAGGGCCCAGGGTTTGGTGCCCAGGGCATTCATTTCCACACAAATAAAGGGTAGACACAGTCAACACGTTCGCACATAAGTGATACTGGGCATTCAATTCCCAACATGTAAGGAGCCAACATGATCATAACGTTAAACACAATTGTTACTGTCAACAGGTTTAATGTCCCGGTCATTCTTACCAGTCCATGGTGTTGGATTATAGGCCATTTCTTAGCCTCTGGGTCGGGAGGCATGGTTTCTTGGGTGAGTGAAGGCCAACTCGGTCCTTTGCACCATTTAGGGGAAGAGCCAATTTTGAGTGCTTTCCGGAATGCCATTTAGTCTTGGATGTGTCAAATGAGGAGTGGCAGCGAGTTCCAGATTGTTTGTGCCAGGGTTGAGGAGGCGGACCCTCTGATCCTGGGTGAATCGGAGGCCAGGCCCACTAGGGGGGAGGGAAATGCTTGACCTTAGAGAGCGGGTTGGCAAGTAAGGCGTAATCTTTTCTTTTAAGTATTTGAAGCTGGGTTTGTGCACAGCTCAATGATTAATGCACAGTAATGTGAAGGTTGTGCATCACCCATTCGGGAGCCAGTGTAAGGAGGAGTCTTGCTGCAGAGTTTTGGACTCTTTGGAGTTTGTTTAGTTGGTAGGCCGGTGAACCCAGGTAAAGGCAGTTTGCATAATCAAGTCTGGACATGACAATGGACAGAATTGCTGCCAGTCTATTGGGGTAGGTGAGGTAAGCGAATATGTGTTTCAGAAGCATAAGGTGGAAGTGGCAGGATTTGGATACATTGTTTTTTTTTCAACTTTAGTTTTTATTTGCATTTTTATATGACAAACAACAAAGGAAAAACTGAACAACCCCCCCCTCCCTTTGTAGCCCCCCCAAACCCCTCCCACCCCCCCCTCCCCGTGTCCATTCCGGTGATTTGTTCATGGGAGACTCCCTGTGTTGGCTCCGTCTCTCGAGCCTCGAGGGCGATACGATTTGTGACCGCGTCTTTAGCTGGCTTAATGCCTCCGTTCCCCAGGTCGTGGGGACCCAATCCATAGTGTTCTGTTTTACGCGGGCTTAACCCGTTCCCTTATGGATAGGCACCTTCCCTTAAGTTCAATGGACATCCCATCCCCAGGATTGCTGCACCCCGTACCAGTCTGTGAGGAATGAGCTTGTGTCATTGTTCACCATGGCAGTTAGTTTGTCCATCAGAAACATGTTTTTTACTTTTTTCAGCCAGTCCTCCTTGGATGGGGGTTCAGGACTCTACCATTTCTGGGCCAGGGCTACCCTGCCTGCTCTCAGCATGGTTTCCCACATCCTTGGGTATCGGTGGAGCTCTGTGTCCTCCGGGGGGGAGGCCCAGCAGCATCGTTAAGGGATTTAGCGGCAGACTGTCCTCTGTTACTTCCTCTATCCAGCCCCTCACCGACTCCCAGTAGGTCTGTACTTTCGGGCAGTGCCACCAGATGTGGCTTTTAGATCCCGTCTGACCGCAACCTCTCGGGCACCTCGGTGACACCCCTGAGAACATTTTGGACAGTTTTACAGGGTCTCTGTGCCACCCCTGTGTTATCTTAAAGTTATGCTCCATGTCTGAGGTGAATAGGTTCCCATGGAATGCTATCTTGAATATTTTGGCCCAGGCGTCCTCAGAGATCTCCTCGCCCGCCTGGTCGTTCCAGAACAGGCGGAAGCTCCTTCTTCCTTGAAGGTTGTAGGTATTTAGTATTTTATACACACTGGACACCGCCCCCTTCCTGGACGTCGCAGAGTCTAGAAGCTTCTCAAAAGGAGTCAACTGCCTCCTCAGGTTTGGGCCCCATGATTGGGCGCAAAGGATGCCCTTCAGGCGGAGGTACTCGAAGATGGAAAGTGATCCTTGTCCGAGAGCATCTTTCAAGTCCTCATAAGGCAGGAATTCGCCTTCTCTGAACATCTGCCCAGCCCACTCCAGGCCCTTATCTGACCAGATCTGAGAGTGCCTGAACCCCTGCCCTCCCAGGTTGATAGGATGGCCCCAGAGAGAGGACATCGGAGACTGCCATGTGGTGAGGTGAGCGGTGCTGGGGCCCTCTTTCCAGATGTCCCAGAGGACTCCCAGGGTCGGATGGGATCTTAGGTGTTTCGGGATCGTCCTGCGTGGTGCCCATAGGAGATCTCGGACCTTTAGGGGGTGGGCGTCCATATCCTCTAAGTAAGACCAGTGCGTTCCCAGCCCCTCTTTTATGTGCTCCAGGAGGACATGCAGTTGGGCCGCGCAGAAGTATAGGTGGAAATCCGGTAGCCCAAATCCCCCTCCTCCCTTGGCAGGGTCAGTGTGGCCCTTCCGGTTCTCGGGGTTTTCCCCTGCCATACAAAGTCTCGTACCCCGTTCTGTAAGTCTCTGAAGCTTTGTGCTGGGACTCTAGTCGGGAGTGCATTAAAGAGGTACAGGAGCCGAGGGAGTACGTTCATTTTGATTGCAGTAATTCGGCCGTACCAAGAAAGGATCATCTTCCCCCATCTCCTCAAGTCTGAAGTGATCACCGCAATCATGTGGTTGTAATTGGCTACTCCCAAATTCGCTAGATCCCTGGTGAGAAGTACCCCCAGATACCTTATGGCAACCTTACCCACCTTAATCCCGTGAAACCTGTCCAGAGGGTCTAGCACTGGGTCTATTGTTCTCATTGGTAGCATGACAGATTTCCCAGTGTTTATTTTTAGGCCAGAAAAGTGACCAAAAGCAGAAACCAAGGCCAGGAAGGGGGGGGAGCGAGGAGCCCGGGTCCACCAGGAAGGCCAGGACATCGTCCGCAAACAGGGAGAGCTTGAATTCTACCTCACCCCTTTTAATACCCCTGATATCTGGGTTGGCTCTGACCGCTATTGCCAGCGCCTCCATCGTGAGGACGTATATCAGGGAAGAAAGTGGGCATCCCTGCCTTGTCCCGCGGGAGAGGGGGAATGATTCGGATAATATCCCATTCACCTGTACCCTTGCCGTTGGGGCTCGATAGAGGGCGGTTATCCAAAGCATGATGTGAGTTCCAAAGCCCATCCTGCTGAGGAGGAGTTCCATGTAGCGCCACTCCACCCTGTCGAAGGCTTTCTCCGAGTCTAGGGAAAGGACGCATGCGTCCAATTCCGACGATTGGACGAAGTGGAAAAGGTCTATTGTTTTGCGGATGTTATCTGACCCCTGCCTTCCTCTGATAAAGCCCAACTGGTCCCCGTGTACTAACTTCGGCATTATACCTTCCAACCTCCTCCCCACCACCTTGGCCAAGATCTTGACGTCAATGTTTAATAGTGATATGGGGCGATAGGAAGAACAATCCGCTGGATCCCTTCCCTCTTTGGGCAAGACCGCTATAACGGCTCCCATCATGGATTCTGGGAGGATGTCCCCCTGTAGCACCGCGTTGAAGACCCTTGCTAGGTAAGGGGCCAAGGAGGAGCGAAATCTCTTGTAAAAGAGGACGGAGAAGCCGCCCTCCCCCGGGGTAGTGCCCGCCTTCATCCCACTAATCACCTTGTCCACCTCATCCTCAGTTATCGGGCCCTCCAACCCCTCAGACATTTCCCCGGAGAGGGATGGAATCTGTATGGCGTTCAGGAAGTTTTCTATCTGGGTGTCGTCCCCATCGTATTCGGAAGAGTAGAGGGTTCTGTAGTATTGTCGGAAAGCCTCTCCTATATGGGGAGAGTCGCAGCCAAGGAGTCCCCGGGCGTCCCTCACCTCCTTTAGCATCTTGCTTTTCTGTACCTCCCTTAACTTCCAGGCAAGGATCCTGTCCGCCTTGTCCCCTTTCTCATAATATTTTTGCTTAACCATTTGAAGACTCCTCTCCGTTTTGTGTAGGAGGAGGTCTTTTAGTTGGAGCCTATAGTCCTCCAGTGCTGCCACCCGGTCACGGTCTAGGGGTTGGGTCAGGGATCCACCCGGTTGGAGACAGGCTATTTTTTCTCACAGGGCTTTCTCCTGGGCCTCTCTCCCTCTTCTTTAGAGCGCCTATTTTTATAAGGACTCCTCGTAGGGTTGCCTTGAAGGCATCCCAGAGCGTGTGCGTGGTCACCTCCCCGTTGCCATTAAACTCAAAGAACTCTTATGGAGTCCAAGACCTCCTGAGCAATGACCTCATCCTTTAGCAGGGCGTCATTGCATTTCCAGTGCCCTCTGCTTTCCCTATTCCAGCCCATTGTGATGGTGACTCGGGCCATGTCGTGGTCCGACCAGGGGACTGGGTCTATCCTGTAGCCTGCTACATACGGACGAAGGATTTTGTCCGTTAGGATGTAGTCTATCCTGGAAAATGAATTATGTATGGCTGAGTAGTAAGTAAAGGAGGGGATCCCTGTCCTAGGGGTCGGGATAGTATCTATCATATCATTCACTCTCCGAAAGCTCTGTGCCATAGCCTCTTCTGTGGGCCTGGGGTTGAGGGGGCCCATCCACTTCCTATCTATGGAGGGATCCAGGACCATGTTGAAGTCACCCCCCACCACTAGTGGGCCCTGCATGAATAGACTGAGCTTGTCCCTGGTTTCCTCCCAGAATTGGGCCTGGTTCTCATTCGGGCCGTACACCACCGCCAGGGTAATGGGGGACCCCTGTAGGGCGCCCCGTATCAGCAGGTAACGGCCTTCGGGATCTTTCAAGATCGCCTCCTTCTCGAACCCTACGTTCCTTCCTATCAATATGGCCACCCCCCTTTTCTTAGTCCTGTGGGATGCATGGAACACCTCCTCAATTCCTCCCCCCCGCAGCCTGGGCTCCTTCCCCCTTGCCCAGTGTGTCTCTTGCACAAACAGTAAGTCTAACTTCGCCCGCTTAAACTCTCTACAAATCAGAGATCTTTTTGTGGGGGTGTTCAGCCCCCGCGCATTCAGGGTACCCACTCCCAGGGCCGGATGGCTGTCAGCCATAATCAATGTTTTCTGCCCTGCTGGTCAACAACTTCACATCAGTTCTCCCTTTTCGCCCCCCTTGATTCACCGGTAGGACGCTATTGAAATGAACCCCCAACTGCCCCCCTAACCCTTTCCCCAACAAACGAACCCCAACTTGGTCGTGAACCCCCCACCCCCTGCCCCGGCGTCCAGCCAGATAGTTCCGCCATTGCTGGCATTTTGGCCGGACCACCAGCCTGCCCCTCCCGGCCAGGCGATCATTGCAAAACCTTCTTGTGAGCCCCCCCCCGATTTTGTTCCCGTAATTGCCCCCTTTGTACTTGCTGTTCAGCCTGATTCTGGTACCGTTCTTGCCTTTCGATGATCCCCGGATTACCGCCCTGTAGGTAGTTGGCTAACTCCGGTCATCCCGGGAGACCATTCTTTCGCGCCAGTGCTGGCTGGGACCCCTTGGTAATCATCCCTCCGAGTCATTCCGCTCTGCCTCTTTCGCTGGTGAGGGTGTGTTCATTTTCCTAAATTTCCGTGCCCCAGATTTCTTCCTTCTTTCGCTCGCCGGGCCCCGGCCACTTGCTCCGCCCGTCGCCGGTCCCGATGGCTCCCTTCGGGGGGGGTGGGTCCGCCACGTAGTCCTGGATGGCTCCTTTGATGTCTTCCTCCGTGATCAACGTCGTCCGTTGGCCCTGGTATTCGAAGGTTAGGGAGAAGGGGAAGCCCCATCTATATCGTACTCCCTTTTCTTTCAGCAGCTGTGTGAGGGGGCGGCACATCCTGCGTTTGGATAGTGTGTATGCGGAGAGGTCTTGAAAGATGGAGACCTGTGAGTTGTTGTACGTTATCTCTTGGGCTCTCCTGGCTGCTTCCAGTACCCGTGTCTTCTCCAGATAGTAGTGGAACCGGACCAGAATCGAACGAGGGCCCCCTACTCGTCCTCCCGCCCTGTGTACCCGGTCAAATGTGAGTTCAGCAGTCATCTCCTCTTCGAAGAGGAGGGCGATTATGTTCCGCACCATTCGAGTAAGCTCTGTCTCCGTTTCCCCCTCTGCCTCCGGGACCCCAAAAAACCCGAGGTTGTTTCTCCGTTCCCTATTCTCAAAATCGTCCATTCGTCTAGACCTCTTTTCCTCCTTCTCCAGGGCTGATAACCTCCTATTAGTCTCTATCTCCAGGGTTGTTGAGGAGGATTGGTTGGATTCAACCTGTAGGTGTCTGTCCTCAACTTTGTCAAACCGTTGGTCCATCTTCTCAAACTTCTGGGCAATGTCGGAGCGCATGACTCTAATTTCTTGCAAGATAGATGCAAAGCCCCTTTCCATTGCCTCCGTTGCGGGGGCAGCGGCCTCTGAGTGGGCCATCTCCCGGGCTCGGACCGGGGTCTTTTCCATAGGGGCCTGGGTCTCGGTAGCGGTATTTCTGCAGGTACCTCTGCCAGTCCATTCAGTCCCCCCCTGGGCTCTTCATTGGGTGAACTTGGGCTAGGGGGGGAGCTCCTGGTGGGTCACTTCGCGGGTCCACACGTACTGGTGGAAGGGCAGGCACACGCCCCGCCGGCCTCGGGCGGGGGCCTCACACCCGGTATCCTCAGGGCCTTCCACGCCCTTTGTGTCTTCCTTGGGGGGGGGGGGGGGGGAAGGGTGCTTGTTTGCCGCGTTGATCGCTGCGTGGTGGTGGGCCGCGTGCCTTGTTAGCGTGATGCTTGAGCCCGAAGCCCTCTCCGGTGGTGGGGTTGGGGACAGGCCGCTTCTCTCTTCTTTCAATGGTCTCTGCTGTACCTGGGGGACCCCTCTGGGCGGGCACACGCCCCGCCGTTCCCCGGTGGGGGCCTCACACCCGGCATTCTCTGGGCCTTCCTTGCCCTTTGTGTCTTCCTTGCCGCGGGTGGGGTGCCCAGCCGTGGACGCGGCCCGCACGTGCTAGTCGTGGGGGCACCTCCCCTGCTGTCTGTGGCCCACTATGGGGGTGGGGGGGGGCGGAGGAGCCGTCGCCCGCCCCGCGGGCAGCCCGCCGTCCCCCACCGGGGGCCTCTGAGTCCGCTCCGGAGCTCTCGCCTCACAGTGGCCTATTCGGGCCGGCGCTCCTCTCCCCGGGTCGGGCGCGTCTCCCGCGCGGTCCCCGCTGACTTCGCTTGGGAGGTGTCGGCAGACCTCTCCCCAGGGTGGGTCCCACCGGTTCCCGCTCTGTTAGCGCCGCGGGGGACGGGTGTCCGCCACGGCGTAGGAGGGCGACCCTCCCTTCCCGATCTCCTGTGCGATGGGCCTCGGCTCCGACTTCCGGCTTCGCGCCGCCCGGGCCCTCTGCAGCGCTCCCGCTGCTGGATCTGCAGCCCCGGATCTCCGCTCTCCCTGGGTCCTTCGACCCCGCTGTTTCGCTCCGCGGGGGCACCAGGGGTTCTCCCTGCTCTTCGGCCCTCTCTTTCGCCTCGGGGGGGCCTGGGGGGGGGGGGGGAGTGGGGGGGGGGGGCTCAGTCCCGGTTAAGACCTGGCCGTTGGCGGAGCACGGGAATCAAGCAGCCATTGCCTGTGCGCCCCCTGGTGGCCTCCCCTGGATACATTGTTAATGTGGTGTGACAGAGTTCGGTCAGAGTCCATTGTGAAGCCAAGGTTTTTGACGGAGGTGGAAGCGGGAGGACAGCCCGAAGGGAGGCCAGCTGGGAGATGGTTGTAGGAACAGAGCGGTTTTACCACACACCATGATCCCTATTTTCCCTGGTTTAGAATAAAATGGTTACTCATCATCCAGAGGTCAATGTCTGTAAGGCATGGTGCTAGGCCATGGTGAGGGTCAGAGGTCGATTTGGGAATCCTCAAGATACATGGCATAGGCATAGTTCTAGCAGCTGAAATTGTGAGCGGATGAGCAGAGGGGTCACGTAAAGGTTGAAGAGAAGTGGTGATAGGCAGGCTTTCTGGGGTACTCCAGTGCTCACTGGGCATGCAGTGGATAAGAAAGGGAAGAGATAGGTCATTTGCTGTCTGTTAGGGAGGAACAAAGCAATACAGTTGAGTGCCAAATCCCGGATTCCTAGAAAATGTAATCTGTCAAGGAGGATGGTGTGGTTAACTGTCAAAAGCTGCTGAGAGGTCAAGATGAACCAGTGTAACGTATCCTTCAGAGTCTGCAGTGACTGAGGTCCTCCCAGATAGAGATTAGTGTGGTTTCTGTTCTGTGGCAAGGATGGAAGATCAATTGCGTGGGGTCTAGGAGGTTGTTGGTTTCTACGAAACAGTCGAGCTGGGAGTACGCATTGCGATCGATGAGATTTTCCAAGAATCAAGTGATGGAAATGGGCCTGTAGTTGATGGTTGATGGATCGTTTCTTTACAAGGGGTTTGACATGTATGATTTTGAAGGGTTCTGGGAAGATGCCGGAGGTAAGAGTCATTATGGATGGAGCTCGCCAATTGCACTACACATGTAGAGGTGATTTCTTTGAGGAGTGAGGTGGGTCAAGGGGGGAGCCAGAGGTCAGCTCAGACAGCAGTTTGATGTACTCCTCGCTTATGGACCACAACATCCTCACAGACGGACTCCGTTCTCTTGGCATCAGGGACACAGCTCTGAAGTCAATATCCCCCTTCCTCTCCAACAGATCCCAAATAGTACACATGCCTACTTTCTCCTAGACTCCCCGCCCTGTTGCCCACAGAGTGCTGCATTGAGCCTCTCTCCTGAGCCCCCTCCACACACTCATCCAATCCAATGGCCCATCTTGCTACAAATACACAGACAACGCCCAATAGTCTTCAAGAACCCAAAAGGTTCCTTCCTCCTCCTGCCCCCATCTCGCATCGTACCTCTCAAAAATCGAACACTGGATGACTGCTAACCACCTTCCTCTCAATCCTGGAAAAATGAAACTCATGCTCTGTGGGAAGACTACCCTCCCCTCTACCCCCAACCCCCAACACAGCCTGTGGCTATTCTAGGCCCCACTCCCTACCAGCTCCAACACAAAAAAGAAACTTGGACACATTATGGACTCAGACCTGACACGGTCCCATCACAACAATTCAGTGACAAAAAGCAGCCATCTCCACATGCTCATTCTCTGAGGCATCTTCACTTGCCTGACCTTCACCCACAGTCCCTGTCCCCTTATGCCAAGGCTATGCCAACGCCCTATACCTTGGGGTCCCTGCATCACAACTACGAAATCTCCACGGGAACAAAACACTGCAGCAAGGTTCCTTTACATAGAAAGCACATCACACCCACCCTCTGTGTCCTTCACTGTCTGCCAAATCGGGCGACGATCCACCTACAATGCAATATGCATCCCCCACTGAGCTTTCCACAACACAGGGCCAGAATATCTGCAACACAAACTCAGCCGCTACAAGCCCACCAGAAACCGGAGATCATGTGTAACACTCCGAGTCAATCCAGTGGAAAAATTAAACAGATTAGGGGTCTCATATTTCTCAGTCCAGGCACCAACCATCTGGCACTCTATTCCATTGACCATCCACTACATATAGGACTAAGTTGCCTTCCGGAAGGCTCTCAAAACCTGGCTTTTCCCTTCTGCATCCTGACTGACTTTTTCTGTCTCCTGGATGAACGATTCCCACCAGTCAGGAATGCAGAGGGCACCTGATAATTCCACAAGGTGGTGCCTAGCCCACACGGAAAAGATTCCAGTCAGGCCTTAAGATGTGCTCTGCAAGACCGCATTGTAACTAGACATCAACCTCGATTCATTGGTACATCCAGCAATCCATCACAATGGAACAAAGCTGCATCCCCTTCCGGGTCACAGCCATCCACTCGCATACATCTGCAATAGTCACTGCTTGACTTCAGCCACCCAAACGCACCTTACCAAGGCCCAGCACAAAGGCCCTCCACACCTCTCTGGCCAGGATGCCCGGGTGAAGCTGCTGAAGTCTCCTGTGCATTACAGGGCCATACCCCTGCTACCTGCAGGGATGCAACCACCAGCCCCATTTTTCAGGTAAGCTCTATTGGGCTATTTGATCCGATTTCGCAACGTTGTCTCCTGTACTTATGAGGTTACTGTAAATTCTGGGGGGCGGCATTTACAAAATCCTAACCTGCAGATACTTTCAACATGGCTGCCGCCATGAGGACTGCAATCCATCAGAGTGGCCAGCCTTCAGGCTCTCCCACGCGGTTTTCAAATTGGCTAATGTCCGGTTTAATATTCACTGAAGAGAGGAGCCGGCAGGAGATGCCTGCCCATCACCAGGAACCTCCTCCCCTCTCTGGCCATGGAGGGGCTCTCCTATGCCTTTGCCAGCCTCTGAAAACCTAATATGGTGATGCCAGGAAACCGGTTATTTTCGCCGATCATTATAATCATTCCATTGCCATTTACCGGACGCCACATTAGCACCACTTTCCCCATCTTCATAACGTTTCCATCAAGATCAAAAACACTATCAGCAACTACAATAAACTGGATCTGACTCAGGAGCCTTGGGCTACTCTTGCCACCAATCGTGGCTCTTCTTGCATGAATTGCCCTTGCAAGAATTGTGTGTTACATGTAACCTACCTTGTCTATTTTTACCTGACTTGTCTGGCATCATGAAACAGGTATTTACCCTATTTGACTCGGCAGCACCGAGTTGCTAATGTAACCTATGCCGTCCGTTCGCTTACCTGAAGAAGCCCCCTGCTCAAGGAGGTGAGGCTTTGCCAGTGCTCGTTAATATACTGATCCTCCAAGGTTTGCATACATAGTTATGTCTCATTTGCCATTATGTCTCATATGTTCGTCTGCACGCCCGATGTAGCCCCCCATACTTGAGTTGAGTCTTTGCCAGTCTGCATACACACACTACTCGTTCTGCAACCCATATGCGTTTCTGTATTTCGCTAATGTATTATGCACTTCCTGTAACTCGCACCCTGATGCCTTAGGGTTTTGATGCGCTGAAATAAATGCAATAAATGAAGCAGAGTCCCATGGAAAAAATTCAGTCCAACGATACACATGATCAGTGTCCTTGACTCTCCCGATAGTCTGTCACAGCACCCATCCTCATCTGACTTCCATGAGCTGCTATCGGGGACCTAGCCACTCCCTACCTACCTTTGTGCTGGCTAAAAATGTGCACTTGCATTTTAGAATCCTTTCTTCACATCTAGGACCACAGTCCTCTAAAGCGTTCATCCCCACAGCACTTCGAGGCCATGCCAAGGGCAGAAGGCGCTATACAAATCCCCTAAAACGTAACTGAAATCAGAACTTTTGAAGCTCACCTCTGTACCAGAGTTGAACTTTAAAATTCTTCAGTGCTTAGATCTCTTGTGACCGAGCCCTTTCCAAGGAAACAAGACAGCGCCAACTCGCAGGGCGTTGGAGGGCCGTTCAACCTCGGAGACTATCTACTTTTTATAGAATGTGTGACCATAGGCAGGTCTGTAGTGCAAGAAATCCGGACCCCAGTAATAGAAGACAGGACTATGCTCAGCATGTTAATCATCAGCTCACACTAATGAAATCTTAAGTCCCAAAGGCATAGGATTCGCCACTCCATGTACCCAAGCAGCCTGGCACAGCCGTGCCAGCATTACTTGGATTAGACTGCCGTAGGAAAAAGACCAAGGCTGGTACTGGATCAAGAACTATGGATAACCAATTTATATTTTAACCATAAAAAAGTCTGGATCCATAGTTCATTACTGTTGTATAATCTATGTTAGTTTCGTAAACTGCGATCAAGTGTGGCTCCAGTTTGGACTGGTCATTTAAAACCCACATGCTTATCTGAATTTCCAAATTCTTCTCAAGGTTGGTTACTGTCCATCGACAAAGGGACTTGAAAAGGAAAACGCCATACATTACTAATATGAAAAGAGTTATTTTCACCCTGATGCTCAAGATCACAAAAAAAGGATTACAATTTTAAATGGAAATTTCTTATCATGAAAGTAACTCATTTTGTTTTACCACTTAAAGACACAATCATTGAATCATCACTTGTATCAAGTACAGAAACAAGAGACTTCTACTGTAGATGAGGTCCCAGAAATGGCCTGAACCCCTTCCCCTCATTTCGAGGTACCAGGAGCGTACTCGCCAAGGTATGTGACGTATGAAGAGCAAATGAACCTACAAAGGGCTGCACTGGGACTCTGCCCAGTATACATCAAGATCCATACCTGTTGAAGCACCCATAACCAGACAACCCTGGGCAGCATGGTACCCTATCAGACAGCCATAACAGCCGCTGATACGGAACGAAGAGTACCTACATACAGTCCACGAAGAGACCTCAAAAGCCTTAATGGAATAGCCAGTGGAAAGGACTTAAGGGCCTGAACAGACTCATGAATGAACAAAAGCGGCTATCAAAGACAAGCACGCCAGCGCAAGTAACTACGAAGTAAATGTAATGGACACCGAGAAGAGACAATGGTAAAACGTGAGTTAACAGAGCTACGTGACAAGATGGAAGCAACCGACCTGTTAAACATGTGTAAGTAGGCTTGAAACGCAAGATGATAAGAAATCGATACTGCTTGCAATGCTTAGTAGAAGATGGAGCGGCAAGCGCCAACCATATATCTACCTCAATAAAGGCACAATATACAAGTGCAACTCCATTTTGTAAAAGCAGAAATGTACCCAGGCGGCCAGAGGCCTGACAGGCCAAGTTTTGAAACCCAGCCAAAGGCAAGAGAAGGAGCGGAATCGAAACTCAAAGAGCGGCTCATGCCTAGGAAATTGAGGTCAACCAGACAAGGGGAGGAGAGCGTCAGCTAACAAGACTCAAACTTCAGAGCATACCAGCCTGCCTCATGAAGGTCAAGATAAGGGGGGGCCCATGCAGGTGGCGAGGCAGACACAGAATTAAATGCACTAAAAGCTGATAACTGAAGCAGATTCATGCTGAACGAACACGTGATTGGCCAGGCGCGAAGAAGTACCATTGCCTGATGTCATCCAGGACCCGACGATGCCATAAGCTTTCCCGATAAGAGACTACAGTTTCGGGGCCATCCTTAGCCAACTAATTGACACATTGCCCTAAAGCGCCGATTGATGTAAGGGAGGCAGGGTGAAACTTGGGACACCAGACACAGGGGTGTCCATTCTGAATGCTGCTAATTAAAAGTGGAAATTTATGTCTAGGGGTGTAAACTGCCCAATCACAATGGACCAAGTTATCTGGAGTCCTATAGATATTGTAACCAATAGAACGTCGTAGTTGTAGTGACGTCTATCACGCGTGATGTAGAGGGATGGGCATAGACGCCCACCCGATAAGAGGTATCCAATTCGCATGCCCCATTATCATATACAGATATAACACCTATACCGAAGTTACCTTTCCTAACCAATTATATTGCATGATGATTTTTTTTATAGAAATTAGATGTCAGTGATGACGATTTTCGCCTACAAGAATTGCTGTTCGACTGTGGCTCGAGGAAGTCGGAGCGAGACAGGTGATCGCAATGCTGCTGATTTCCATTTGTTTTTCTGTTTGATGTACTTGTCATTAAACGGACTTCCATTTGCCAACTTACTGAGTCCTCATTATTGAGTCGTGTTGGAGTAAGTGAATCCTGCACCCCCTGTCCTCACATGGTGCAGCTATCTTGTCTTTCAAGTTCTAGAGGGTAAGCATTGACCTACGGGCCCGTCAGCGATTTCCTCTCCCCCAGAACACTTGGTAGCAGAGTATGGTTTCTGCCATTGACTATTGATTTTTAATACTAAGACACCTTTAGACCGATGGCACGAAGTAACTCTAGGCCTTCGGTAAGATCAGGAGTCCTTTCGCCCTTCCGGCTGAGTAGACTGAGAAGCTCCCCGTGGACAACGATAGAGTAACATTTTGAAAATCTGCAGTGGGTCTGAAGGAACCCGCCTTTCAAAGCATAACCCTTCTCATTCCCACGGGCAGTGGATTGGACGAAAAACTTAAAAGCAGGAAGAGGAAGGGGCGGTGATCCCGAAGTTCCAGAGAGGAAAAGATGCGATCGGTGAGTGAAAAAGTAAACTCGTTACTTTGGCAAATGTCTTGTAGACATTAGAGTAGTTAAGGGAAAGGTAACCGAGGGTGGCAGAGAAAAAAATAAAGTAGTTAGAAGTAGAGAAGAAGAAATATATATATATATATATATATATATATATATATATATATATATATATATATATATATATATATATATATATATATATATATATAATAATGACTCGAGCATAAGAAATAAAGAGTGGATACCGGGGGGACACCTGAGAGAAAACGTAAGGATTACCAGCGGGGCACCTGAGATAAAAACGTAAGGATTCGCCTTATTCCTGCGCTTTAAAGAGTGGTCAGAAGAAACGGGAACTCATAGCCCACAGTGGGGGGACAATTTAGGCTACGGTGATGATTAAAGACGGCATCAAAGGGGTTTGTATACACCCCATGTCGGGGTATTTATTAGAAGGCAGGTATACGTGTGTCCAGCTGGTGTTTGTCTAGTCTGTTGAGTGTCTGTCTTGTTGTATGTCAAATGTAAAATAATTGTATTAATGATTGGTCGAAATGCATTTTGGCTTTACGCGATTCTGTACTAAGAGGGAATCGCCATTGAATTGATGGGTTTTGAGTAAATTGTTGGTATAAACTTTGGCGGGAAAAGATTGGAGCTTGCGTATGTGGTGCTCGCACATACCATTGAAAGGTTAAAGAATTGCATAAATACTGTTCATGACAAAATTAAAAATGGAGGAAGTTACCCCGCTTGCGCATTTGTGCAAGCAGCTACCCAAGCATGCACTAAAACTAAAGAAATACAGCACGGAGTAGGTCAAGGGTACCGCCAATAAAATGTTTATGCCATGGCCCCAGAATGGGTCACTCTCTAAGGCTGTTTTACAGCATAGGACTACCTTCCTACATGCCACATATACAGGCAAGAAGCTAGAGAAACGTCTTGCTGTTCTAGAATTGTGGAAAATGTTCGAAGAAACGAAGGTGGAAGAACCACTCACAGACTGGATACTAAATGTATGTACGGAGGGGGGCGAGACGCCTACCGTGCCACCAGCCCGCCTGAGCCAGTCATTGAAGGAAGCAAGTCAGAGGGTCTTTACCCACTAAGAGAACCTAAGGCAGCCACGGGGTATAGCAACCCTGCATATGAGTCGCCTACGTACAGTAGTGACGATAATAAGGGAAAAGAACAGGAAAACAATATCGCCTCCGCAGTCTCAAGGGACAAAGAGATGCGAAGATGAAGGGAAAGATTGGGCATGAAGTTGTGCACCTCCAGATAAGGAGAAAGAGGGAAATAAAGGTAGAGGTGATGAGATAGCATTCGCGAAAGACGAATGGATGGGAGGTCAAATATTACTGAAGTTGGATGGAAAAGGAAGTGATGATTTGAGGCCAAGGGAGAGGTCTGATGAGACGCAAAGGAGAGAGAGAGAAAGGGATGGAAGAAAGGGATGAAAGGACAAGAAAGAAGGATAGGCTAAGGCGAGAACTATATTGCGAAGAGCAAGGAATACCGCTCAGTCGCACACAGTACGCAAACTATGAAAAGTACAGGCAGAACATGTTAAGGTTAGCGGAAGAAAGGAGAGTGCACGAAAGGAAAGGAAAAAAGCGAGAAGATGAGGAAAGTAGAAGGGCAAAAGAATGTAGAAATGAACGGATGAGGGAAGCAGATAAGGCTAGAGAAGAAGCAAAGAAGCCAAAGGAAATAGACGAGGAAACAGAAGGTAAGCACAGACAGAGGGCACGGATCCTGAATATTTGGAGCGGGAAGTGATTAAACCCAATCCAATAGTAGGATGGGAAGACAAAGAACAATTCTTTCCTGCAAGCTATGCGGTACCAGGTACAAGCGGGACAAATATTGAAGATGACTTCGACACCAGAAGCATCGGGGAAACGATTGATAAAATATACGATGAGATGGGGCTAGCGCAGATATCCGATGGGGGGAAGGGAAGATGAGCGCTTAGAGAGCACTCAGCTATATGACACTGAGGATGTCACCCGAAGTAGTGGGAGCAGGGGACTGTCCCTAGAGAGGCTGGAGATTGGGCAGAACAAAGAAGATGCAAGGAGTTGCGTAAACTGGGAGTATTCAGAATCTGACTCTGGTGGGGAAACGGAGGATGTGGTACATGAAGAAGGGAGACGGTGCGAAAAACGGCCACCAGGGGACCGAGTGGTACGATGGTCAGACGCTAGCAGGTCCACAAGTAGGGCAACGAAGTCTGCCGGATAGTCCGGCCGACATGAAGGAACACCCCACAGTCAGAGGGGCGAGTCAGCACCTGCCTATGCAGACAGATTAAGGGCATTGCCAGGTAGATGGCAAGGGGGAATGCCACCCCGGCGATAAACCGGAGAGCTATGGGGAAAGAGAAGGACTGTGCATTCCAATTCCCGTTGCTAGAAAAGGGGGGAGCAAGACCACAATATATTCCATGACCATACATGGACCGAGAGAACCTTAAAAATAAGCTTCCAATACTGACATCAGGAGCTGGAAAGTGGATACACGAGTTAGAGAAAATGACGGGGGGTGTCACCTTAGCTATAGGGGACATTAAGGGCCTCCTAATTGCCATACTTGGTGAAAGAGCAGATGATGTATGGAAACGGGCCAGCTATCCTAGGGTAACCCTAACTAACACCCCCCATGACGGAGCGCCATTTAATAACTGTAGGGCAGCAGTGTGGAAAGCGCTGCGAACGCTATATCCAGACACTTCTGATTTGGGGGCTACAATGACTCGGAAAATGAAAAAGTCCGAGGACCCGCTGATTTATATCCAGAATTTTCAGGACGCGTGGGTGCTCGAAACGCACGAGTCTTGGACAAAATCTATCCCTGTATTCTACCACATATTATGCCAGGGGTTGCCTGAAACGGTGCAGAAGCAGCTAAAAAAAGTGGTAGGAGTAGAAGCAAAACCATGGGCAGAAATACAGTTGACAATTGCACACTACTGTAGACTGTTGCAAGAAAAGAACCGGAAAAAGAGGCAACTCGTAAGGGCGAGGAGGTGAAGCTGGTGCAAAAGAAGCTCTCAAAGTATGCTCTTGAGGGAGCCATGCTCACCAGCCTAGCAGAACCATCGCAGAATAATCAGGGTAACGCAGGATTTTACCCAAGAGGAAGGGGTTTTGGAGGAAGAGGATGGCAGAGTAATCAAGGAGGGTTTCGAGGTAACCAGGGAGGCTTTCAGAATATTCAAAAAGGTTTTCAGAATGCGCAGATGGGCGGTCCAGCTATGCCAGATGGACAGATGGCCCGACCACCGCCAGTATGTTGGCTGTGTGGAATAACAGGACACGTGGCGCGCATGTGTAGAATCCAAGGCATGTGGCAAAACAGCCAAGGGATGGGGCATGCATGGTGGATCAGCCTGCCGTCCCGCAACAGGGCGGTGCACAAAATTACACAGTGCAGCCGCAGGCGTCAGGCATGCAGCAAGGTGCACAGCAAGTGGTTCAACCACCAAACATAGGGAACTTGCCACAGGGACAATCCCAGCAGGCACCACCGCAAATGTCACAGGGCGCTAGCTCCGGAGGGGGAGTCAACCCTGGGGCTGAGGGAAATCAACAAGTATACAGTGGGCCAAACTTATTTGTGAAATATGACGGCTCACGGGGGACTCTGATGTGCTCTATCCTATGAGTGACACCAGACCCTAACAGGGAACCAAGGGTGAATGTCACCATTGGGGGTATAAAATATTCCTTCTTAGTTGACACGGGTGTAACGCGCTCGTGCATACGAGAGGGCACATTTTACTTGTCCGGCGAAGCTATAGATACTCAGAGTTTCACTGGAGCTCATAGTAGACTTCCCTTTATAGATGCACTCTCAGTCTCAGTGGGAGAGCGCAAAATGAATGTACCCCTATTATATTCATGTCAGACCCCAGTAAATATTCTAGGCCAAGACCTGATGACTAAATTAAACATGACCAACTCATTTACCGAGAATGGTATAGTGTGATCCACTCCAGGAATGCATTATTCAAACGTGTGCGAAATGATCAGAGCATACTCAGGACGTATAGCCATGAGAGCTGTACTGTTAGAGCCAGAAGTCTTTGCATATGGCGTGCGGGTGCTTATGGCAGGACTGCCAGGCCTCGCAGACAAAACTATGAGAACCCCTGATGAGTTTCTGTTCAGACCAAGAATACCCATGCACGAAGAGGAGGGACAAGTATTTCCCTTAATTATACAATCTGCCGCAGTGCGAGGGAAAGTTGTATTGGTCGAAGGATTTGATGACAAAGGCAGACAATGGTGTGCGATTATCACCATCAAAGACGGGTATCGAATGACTGACATCACCGATGACGATCTGTTCGAAGAGCACCCTGACCTAAAGGAGACAAGAGTGGAAGTAAGTCTCACATTTTGGGTCAAAATGATCAGACGGGAGGTGCCACAGAGAATGATGCTGGCGCTGGTACGTCCAGAATACTTTGATGACGACATGGCCCATGAAAAGAACGAGGTTGCCACAGGGTTATTGCGAGACCCCGTCTATTTTCAACTGAGTCCTGCAAATGGACCGAAGCAATATTGCGGTGGACAGTGTTGTTTTGCAGTATGTAGATGACATTTTGATCTGCAGCACCACTGAAGAGCAATGCAGGCGCGACTCAGTCCAGCTATTGACTATACTGGCTGAAAAGGGATACAAAGTTGATAAGGAAAAGTTGCAGTACTGTCAACAGGAGGTGTTGTACATAGGGCAACTAATCTCTCATGAGGGGCAAAAAGGTAACAGCAGAAAGGGCTGAAGCCATCATGAACACGGCCAAGCCGCGCACGATAAAACAAATGCAGAGCTTCTTAGGCCTGTGCAATTATGTCAGAGCATGGGTCTTCGATTACAGCTCGTATATCAAGCCCTTGCTTCAGGCTTTGAAGAAAGCTCAGGCAACAAAAGGAGAAATTGAATGGAATGAGGCAATGGAGAAATGGTTTGTAGAACTCAACGGGGCAATTTGTAAGGCCCCAGTTCTCGGGATTCCTAATTATGCAGAGGAATTCTACTTGCTCACACTCCGATGGTAATTTTACGACAGCAGTGCTCGCACAGCGAACCTCGCAGGGGTACAAGCCCCTAGCATATTACAGCGGGAGTCTGGACCCGGTTATGAAGGGCTACTTCCCAATGCGAACAAAATCTAGCTGATGCCGCATTTTCTATCGAAAAGGCGTCATCCATCGTGATGGGTGCTCCATGACATTATATGTTGAACATTCGCTGTTCGCCATACTAGAGAAACCAAAGGGCACACGGACGTCTCAGAGAGCATCCGCCTATGAGGTGATATCTCTAACCCATCGATCAAAATGGTTCGATGTAAAACTGTGAACCCTTCTACATTCATAGCTGAGCCAGTCAGAGGGAGAACCTATACACGACTGTGCGAACAATGAGGAATTCTATGATGAGATCCCCAGGGTAAAGGAAAACGCCCAGGCAAGTGGAGAGATCGCCTTTATAGACGGTTCTTTGAGAAGCGACCAAGAAGATGGACAAAGGTATACAGGCGTGGCCGTGGTAAAACACCTAGCGAATGGAGAGTTTCGAGTACTCATCAGTGCGCGAATACCCTCTCACTATTCTGTGCAAGCTGCAGAACTGCTGGCACTGATACTCGCCATTGAGAATCATGCAGCCCAGGAAGTAACTGTGTACAGTGACTCAGCCTATGTGACGTCCAGTACATGCAGGTCTAGCGCGCTGGAAAAGGAGGGGCTACCTCCGAGCAGACGGTACGCCAGTGCAACATGCAGCCTTATTGGACAGGCTGATAAAAGCACTACAGCTCCCAGTGGGCATAGCGGTCATGAAATGCGCCGCTCATACCAAGGGGACGGATTTCGTGTCACGTGGAAATCATGAAGCGGACACGGAAGCCAAGCGCATGGCACCCAAAACTGAAACAATCATGGATGTGGCAGTGGCACGTACCCATGACAGGATGATGGTAGCGCAAGCCACACCAGAAGCCTATAGCAATACGGGGCAGACTCAGCTAATGGAGCTCCAGGGGGAGGCACCACAGGAGGAGACAAATTTGTGGAAGCATCGAGGGTGTTCTTTAAACCCCTCTGATGGGTTGTGGAGGCAAGACAGCACTGGTAAACCAGGAATGACTGTCGCCCTTCTAAAAGTAGCATTAGAACAACTACACTACCCCATCCATATGACAAAAGAAAATCTTGCTGCAACGCTCGCAGAAGACTGGTTCACACCGAATTTGGCAGAGCATGTTGAATTTTTCATGGTGAACTGCATTATCTGCCAGCAATTCACCGCTGGGCATACATTCAAAGTAGGGAGAGGAATCATTCCCAGACCAAATGGACCATTCCAGCACTTGCATATCGACTACGTCAACATGATCCAAGTGTGCAACGGGTACAGGTATTTAATTGTGGTGGTGTGTCCATTCTCTAGATGGATAGAAGCAGGTCCCTGCACACACCCAGACGCTACCTGTGCTGCCAAGTTCCTAGTGAGGGAGGTGTTCCCTAGGTGGGGGTGTGCGAAGTAATGAGATCAGATAACGGGGCTCACTTTGTAAATTCAGTTTTCGAACAGATTAGCTTGTTGCTTGGTATAAAGCACAAGTTCTTGTTGGCGTATCATCCTGAGGGGAACGGGATATGTGAATGGATCAACAGCTTGAGGAGAGGATAGCCAAGTTGAAGCTCACATTAAAGAAGGGATGGCTGCACGGTCTACCATTGGCATTGTATGCACTTCAGAACCAACCCGGCTCAGACCATCATCTTACACTGCACGAGATAGTTACAGGCAGAAGGATGAGGACCCCCCCTTACCACTGAGATAGCGCTAGTTGTGATGCCCAGCCGACTAGAGAAGCAAAAGTACCTTAACTGTATGACATCCAGCACCTCTGTCATTACAGGCCAGCTGCAGTGATGGCAAAAAGGGAACGGCGCAGCACGAAACACCGCAGGAAGTGCTGAAGCAGACACCGAGCAAGGTGTACATGCGCCCCTCGTCTTCCCTGGTGACAGCGTGCTTGTGAAGAACTTTACCAGGAAAAGGTGGGACGAGCCAGGATTTAATGGCCCTTTCATCGTAGAGGACGGCACCCCCTCTGCCGTCAAGCTCCAGGGCAGAAGGGCATGGATATTCCTGAATGACATTAAACCCTATATGGGGGAGAGCCCTCCTGCTGCATCCAACTGCAAAGAAACCACAGACAACGGGGAAGAACCTCAGCACATGCAGACAAGATCCATGGCGAGGAAGAAGGACGCATGAGCAGAAAACCAAGACAAAGAACCCGGATGCAAGGTGTGGCATAGAACTGGACAGGTTCCCCAAGCAAGGGGAAATAAGGACATAACTGACACTCTGTACATCCCAGTTGCAGGGTAAAGAGCACATCCAAAGCCACAACAACATTGTTAAAATGAACTTTCGAAAGCACGACATGCTCAATTAGTACAAAGAATCAAGACTCCGATAAAGCAAATAAGACATTGCCTGAGAGTGTAACAGTATCCTGAAGCAATCTGGATCGAGACTTTGTTCACAGAATTTATGGCCCATTCCAGCAGAAGTCTCAAGTGGGATGTGCTAACCTATTTCCAACTCGTGGTGTTATCATACCCATCACTCATAGGGAGAGGAGCCCGTGTAACAGACTTTATTCAAGATCCGGCCAACAAAAAAATAATCTGGCAACTACTGACTGTCATCACGGAAGCTTTCATTGCACTGCCCGAGTACAGTGATAAGGGTACAGATGCTTCCACCACAAGTGATCATTGATGAACTGACATACACACTCTTCTTCGCATCATAGAGGAATGCCCAGGACTCGTCGGGAGAACCACAGATACCTTAACCTTTATCAGAGATCCAAGAAACAACGAATTCCTAAACAGAGTGTGGTACAAACTGAACTACGTGGTTGCAATCCACGCAGCAGGAAAGTGTAAAGACTGTTCACGTCACAAGAAAGGCCTATGATCTAGAGACCAGAAAATCAGAACGAATGTCGTTGTCACCAGAAGACAGCAGATATGCATACCATGTCTTCTTTCACCTCATTGAGAACTTTCCAGAACTAGTGGGTAGACCAACCAATGTTGACGTACCCGCATTCCTCAGAGACCCAGTAAAGAACGCACAATTAAACAAGCTCCCGAGAGCAATCATAGCGCAGCTGAGAAGTAATTATGTTCATCAACTGCTGAGGAGAGCCTTGTGAAGAGGAAGATCCCAATATACTTTCCGCTGTGGAGCAGATTGAGGGGAGAGACACTGTTCTTCAACTTCTCGGCGAGAGACAGCAGACACAAGAACTTCACCATCTTATTTTCCTTTTCCTTCATTTTTTCCTATTTTTTCATATGTTCACTCTTATTTTTACAACATTTTATTTTGTGTGATTTTTAGCAGTTCCATCTATTCATACTTTCGCATTGAGCAAGATCCAGCATGTCCTCAGGACCAAGGCAAATTTGAGGCGTGCATTGGGACCTCACCTATTATCAATATGCATAATGGACGTTATGTACCAAAGTTGCTAGCCTAACCATTTTCCATAGTCTAGCAGAGGAACTGTACTGAGTACCCAGAGACTACCGTCGTCACTCACATGAGTGGGGACATTTGGAGAAGCACTCGTCTCTCTAATAGTAACAAACTCTCGAAATACGAGATAAGAGCAATAGAAGGAATAAATAATTGACTATGAACTCCTTCGAAATGGAGGCCCAGAACAGTAACTTGGTTTTACCCCACAACATAAGGGCGTCCCCACTTCTCTGGAAGAAAATGCTGCAAATTGTTGTTCTGAACGATTATGTGTATATGTAGTTTTTCTGTCATTAACAATCAGAACTGCTTTCTTTATTGGTGCGCGAAGTGCCCCAATCTCAGTGCACCCACCAGATAATAAACATCTGGGGCCTACGAAAGCACCCAGACCCTATATAGTCATTTCAGTCCCAAGAAAACCTGATGATAAAAATAAACTGAATTTAAATGTAATAAGCAATGATTTAGACACATTTGAGGTAACAAATGAAGAGAAAAGCTGGAGACAGGGTCAGCACGGAATGAATGAAAACGCTGCACTGACCACTGCACGCACCCACACACAGGATGCACACAGACAAGTGTCAATGGCTACAGGGCCTCCAACGAAGGCAGCAGAGAAGAGGAGACTGCCTGCTGAACAAGCAGGTCCAGAAAACAGTGGAAGTGCCCAAGAGCAGCCAAGTGAAACACTAGAGAGAGGGCATAGCAAGATCCCTCAAAAGAACAGAAGTAGCCACAAAGGAATTCACAGAGAAAACACAAATGCTGATAGACTATTTGTTGTCTTTCATAGTCCGAGCAAAGAAACTGCACGAGGAGCTGGAACATAGAACTGCAGAGACTATAACGACAAACACGCCAGCTAGAGCACTGCAAACAAGCACCAGATCTATAACTCAGCCTCACCCTGAGGAGATGGTGAGCCAATGGCGGCCAGCGAACCACAATGAAAAACAACAAGAGGAGAGGAAGAGAAACACAAAACCTTCTCCTACCACAGCAATGCAGTCGAGGCAGCCTGCTCCACCGAGACACCCAGAGAGGAAAAGCAGCACAGGCGCATTTAGAGACATAGTCATAGCCAACTACAGAAGAACGCTGAGAATCAAGAGAAGCCCACACGAAGATAACAATGAACTTAATGATTGCCTGGACAGCACAGCCCATCTCGGAAACAACATATGGTACCAGCACATGAAGGAAGTAGGACGAAGGCAGTCGGAAGGAGAATGCTTCGTCTGTGCTCTCCTACCATACAGCATGGGAAAACAGCATGGTAAAATCCAAGATCTTTGAGGTTGTAGAAATTGATGTCTCTACAGCACACTGTATGTCACATGTAGCAATGTGTAACACCAGAGTACAATTTATGGGAAAAGACGCCTCGTTGATATGGACCAACGAAAAGGATTACCCGGATGAAGACGGCTACATCCAGGACATTAAAACAAGAAACCGAGCGCACACCAGAAATCATGTGATCAGGTACGAGAACCCTGGCATCAAAGGATCAGGGATAAAATGGGACGTTAACCCGAGACTGAACGTTCAAGGGAAGATTGCAGAAGAGGCTCAAATCTGGAAGAACAGAAGCCAAATGCAGATCTGGGGGACAGTGGTCTCCCCAGATGGATGGGAGGACGGAGTAGTAATCTGCAGAGCATTGATGGTCCTTGGAGCCTGCAAGGAAGCAATAGAGAATTCACAGAGGTTATGCAAACCTCTGTGGCCAAAGCTAGTAAAGCTACTAACATGGGTCGAAGATAGAGGACCCCTGCAGATAGTGCCACCGGAGAACCCGAAACTATGTTTCAGAAACAATGGCACAAGGAAGATGGGAGAGAATCAAAACTGCGGACGAATCTTTGAAGCTCCAGGAATGACACAAGGAACCGCAGTTATGGACCATTACTGGGCGTGTGGATCCAAGGCACACAAGGCTGCCGAAAAACTGGGGAGGCATATGCACACTAGTGAACGTCCACGTTCCCAGGCTAGTGATTCCCTAAGAATGATCTGAAGTTGGACAGTGTTCATCTAAGAAGGAGATCTGTGGAACTGGTATCCAGGATGAAGAGGGAAAATTACTTTTCTCCTAAATCGGAAGAGGCATTCCATGCTATCCTGTACAAACACAGGCTGTTCAGCCTCACCTCAACAGTATTCACAACACTACTCTTGCCCCACATCCAAGTTGGAGTGAATGCTAAATGGTTGCAGATAACCAGATGCGAGTTATTGCAGACCATCAATACCACGATAAAAGGATTCAACGCGATCAAAGAAGAGCTGAGCGCAATCAGACTGACGACACTCCAGAACAGATATGTGCTCGACATGCTCACTGCAATGAATGGAGGTGTTTGTGCAAAAATCAGAGAATCATGTTGCACATTTGTACCATCACACGATGAAGAAAACGGAACCCTAACAGAGGCCATAAGCATGTTGACAAGTCTGAAAAATCAGATGATCGATGAAAGTGATGAAGTGGACGATGACAGCTGGTTTGGAGACCTATTCTCGTGGGTCCCACAATGGATGGCAGATATATTCAAGTTTCTGGGAGCTCTACTAGTAATGGTATTGCTAGGATTCTGTGTTATCAAGATGATAATTACACAGTGCCAGAAAACTGCGAAGAAAGCTATAGGGATGAAAATAATGGTTGATGTCAAGCCAGGGTGGTAGCCCAGAGACCTGACTGATGAAGAAATAAGAGACTTTGTGAAAGCCAGCAAATTTGCGCTAGAGGGAACAAAGTTCACATACCCTAGGAAACGAAGAAGGTATGAAGGAAAATGATCTACTGCAGTCCAAATGGACAATGTCAGCCAATGACATGGAACAAAGACGAACATGTGAAGACAGCAGGGAGTTTGAAGGGAGTGATAAAAATATGGACCAAAGGCTCACACATTCACACCATCATGTACAAACGCTGTAGACTATGAACGTGACAATGAAGAATCAAAAGAAATGAATGCAAAGGAGGTTGCAGAAGTGGTTGATGAACTGACCAGAGGGGGGAGTGTAGAGGAGGTCCCAGAAATGACCTGCACCCCTTCCCCTCATTTCGAGGTACCAGGAGCGTACTCACCAAGGTATGTGACGTATGAAGAGCAAATGAACCTACAAAGACCTGCACTGGGACTCTGCCCAGTATACATCAGAAGATCCATACCTGTTGAAACACCCATAACCAGACAACCCTGGGCAGCATGGTACCCTATCAGACAGCCATACCAGCCGCTGATACGGAACGAAGAGTACCTACATACGGCCCACGAAGAGACCCCAAAATCCTTAATGGAAGGCCAGTGGAAATGACTTAAGGGCCTGAACAGACTCGTGAATGAACAAAAGCGGCTATCAAAGACAAGCACGCCAGCGCGAGTAACTACGAAATAAATGTAATGGACACAGAGAAGACACATCGCCCTAAACCGCTATTTGATGGAAGGGAGGCAGGGTGAAACTTGGGACACCAGGCACAGGGGTGTCCATTCTGCATGCTGCCAATTAAAAGTGGAAATTTATGTCTAGGACCAAGTTATCTGGAGTCCTATAGATATTGTAACCAATAGAAAGTTGTAGTGACGTCGATCACGTGACTGAAATCGCTACACTGGCTTCCAGTGGCTGCGAGGATCAAGTTCAAAACCCTCTGCATTGTCCACAAGGCCTTCTGGAGCCTGGGGCCAAAATACCTTCAACTCTCTTCCTAAATATCTTCCTTCTCGAGCTCTTCGCTCATCTGTCTCCAACTCCCTCAGGGTCAGCCGCTTCTCCAAGCAACGAGTTGGGGGTAGATCTCTCTCCGCAGCAGGGGCCTCCCTCTGGAACAGCCTCCCTGAAACTGGAGAACCATCTCTGGAAGCACCTCAAAACCGTCCTCTTTGCTTCTGCTTTCTCTCCCCCTCTCCCCTGCTAAATTACTGAAACTGCACTGAATCTGCAACTGGGCCACTCACCGATCTCGGTCCTTGGCCCAGCCACTCCCCCCTGCACTTCCTCCATGGCAACCCCTGCACTGCGGGACTGTCTCTGTATCCCTACAGCCCCCCTTCCCAGCACTTGTCTGCACTTACCTTGCACTTGCCACCAGCTGGCCCTTGTAATTTATCTTGTATTCTACTAACCCTGTACTGCACTTTCCCCTCTCACTTTCCCCCTTGCACTTTTCTCTTCCCCTCTAGCCTTGCGCGATCTGAGTGACACCTGGCCTAGTAGGATCGTTGTCTGTCTCCCCTTTGTGCCCCCTCCCTGCCTCGTCGCGCCTTGAAACACTTGTGTATAGGCGCGTTACAAATCATAAGACCAGGATTGATCATGCTGCTTCCACGTGTTCATGCTTTTTATGTCAAAGACGTGTTGCATAGTGCAGTCTCTTCACTGGCATGAAGTCACAGCATGTCTTCGATGTCCAAAAGTGCAATATACACAACCAGAGAGCTGACAAAGCTACAAGGCCATGCTGACGGCAGGTTCTCACTTTTCAGGAGGACACTGACGAGTAAACATTTTCAGGCTCACATATGGACTTTGACAATTAAAATGTTGTCGTTTATCAACTTCCTCAGTTTCCCGCCAGTGCGCTGTTTGGTTTTACTCACTGCTCAAATTTTAGGCTGACCATTAGCATCTTTACGGAAGATCAGCCGTCGTTAGCGTGAAGATGCTGAAAGCGGAATAATGAACTGAACACAAAAATAAAAATAAAATAAACAGTCCACAAAACCAGTCAGTGACAAAGTAACAGACCTGGCCAGCAACTCTACATTTTGTACGTGTAGAAACCCTAAAAAGGATCTCATTTTGGGTGGTACCAAGCCTATAGCCTATTTTCAGCTACACTATGTGCATCGTTCCACATTTTCAAGGGTAAGCGGAGGGCGTGGGGGCTCAGCTAGCATAAACTTAATAGTTGCGACCAATGTGAATGGTATATCATGTTCGAATGCACAGAAGGTTGTCCCCTTCTACTTCAGGCATCATTTTAAAAACAAATCAAATCTTTATACTTGAGCGTATTGGTGCCTATATTAAGACAAGCAAATAAGAGGCAAGCAAAGGGGTTTCCTTCAACAACTTTATTACAACAGCAGCCCTGCCCACCTCTCCAGCAAACTACCAGTTCACATGGATCCTCTGCACCCATGAGCCAACCCCCCCCATCCTTCCAGCCCACCCCAAGCCTTCCCCCTTACAGACAGTGAAACTATTTTAAAAAAAAATACAAAATAAAATAAACACATGGCAGCAAAAACTGAAAATAAAAAAGGTCACCCAATATGGGAGAAGCGCATAGAACACTGACCAGGAAACCACACCTGGGAAAAAGCAGAGCAGGCACAAACTACGACACAAATTAAGACACATACAATTCCACTGTCATTAAGAAGCAGAAACGCCTAGCTAGGCTTGGCCAACATGATACCATGTTTACAAAGTGTCCCATCCAATAGAAATCAGGTGTCCTGGCACTCCACCAGCAGAGGGTCTCTTTCCGGCAGATGGACCATTATTCTTCAGCATGGGTAAGTTTCCTTGTATAGGACTTTGGGAGAGCAGAGTGCTACAGCACCATTAGCACCTTTAGCCGTTGTGAAGCGTTGCCTATGCAGGCATTTTAAATTTAGATTGATCCCCTCAGCCGGGCTGAAAATCCTGGCTGCAAAGACTGAACACACTGGTTGCAGGCACTGGAGGGCATGCGTGCCAACATAAATGTATTCCACTCGAGAGACGCAAGTCCAGTCATGGTTTCTGGTTTACATTCTGGGACGTGCAGCCCTGGATTGATGTATCATGGGACAATACAGGACTTCAACTTCCAGAATGCAAAGTTAATACCAAGAAAGGGCAAGCATCTCCCTAATGGAATGAAGAATGCTGGCATGGATGGTAGTGGGCAGGGGCACACTGGTCAGCAAAGAAGGCACTGGTAAAGGACCAGGTGTAAGATATGCTACTCCCATCCAGGAATAGAGGGATCCCCGTTTGGTCTACCTCTTGTGTCCGGATGGAGAAGGGGCCAGAGATACTGCTTGGGTACATACTGAGAGACTCGGGCACATTAACTAAGGCCACTGGCCAATATGCAGCGACATCCCGGTGAACATTGATCACCATTCTGCCCATACAGCTATGCTCCATGGGTGGTGGGCAGAGATCTTCCATGGTAATGTCTTGAGTCTCATACCCACTGGCAAAATGAAAAGCATGCCCCAGACCCCACAAATACACAGTCAATTGATAAGGGTAAATCAATGGAAGAAACAGCACCGTCACTGTCCATTACGCCCAACCAGGAAATGGTCAGCTGGGGCAAATGTTCTTGTGAACAGCCAATATGTAAGGAGGCTGCACCACAACACACTCAGGCAGGGGTCTGCAACCTTTGGCTCTACAGATGTTTTGGACCAAGCCCGAGATAGCATATTCAATGGCGACGGATGATAGGACTCAATCTTCTGGAGAGCGACAGGTTGCAGACCTCCGCGAGAGTTTGTAACCCAAGGTAACAACCAGTGTGAAAGGCAGGGAGAGGGCAGCTTCCACGAAAGGCGAATCTAATGGTATCATATTAGCCAAGTCTTGCACCTCCTAAGCAAAATAAACAAAATTAAAAAAAATTACAATAAAATCCATAACATTAATATTGCACTTGCAACGCATTTTAAATTAAAAAAACCTATTCCTCTCTCACATGTGAGGACATCTGTTCAACCATTTTTAAAATTCTTCCTCTACTTTGAGCGGCGCTCCCAAACATCCGCTCGTCATCAGTGCTACGTTTCAACGCAAAGGTTAAAAACCCTAATTGGACTTCAATAGAACACAGACATGGCTTTCACTTCCCTGCAGTCTTTGGCGTAAAAAATTAAAATCTTAGCTTTAGCCACGTACGTTTGTGGTATGCAAATGAGCAATTTCCAAAAATCCGAGAATTTGCAGTTTCATTCCCCACCCCGCCCCCCCCCCCGCAAAGAGAAGCTGAACAACACGTTTGGTGCATCTGGTCCCAACACCCAAATTAATCTTGCTGAATCTCCAGTGCATCTGGCTCTTCACCCAATTCCATGGGACTTCAGACTCTTCAGCCAAGACCTATGCTACAAATGGGCCCTACACCCCACTCACCCACCCACCCACTTTAGATGGAGACAAGAGAGCAGCAACTACACCTGCATTACCAAGTCCCTAGCCATGCCTAGTCACTTTTTTAAAATACGACCTATGGTCTTTTTTGGACCGCCAACTAGAGCCTGCTGGCGACCTCGGAAACATTACTGTAGTTAGATGTTGACATTCGCCATCACTCAAATTCTCAAAACCCCCATCACCTCTTTAGTTTCCCGGCCAACAGATTGTGGGTCTGACGCTGCGCACCCCAGATTTAGAATTAAGGTTTCCTTTTCATTCTTTAACCTTGGTTAACAGGATCTGTACATTAAGGATTTTTAGCATAATGCAAGGTTAAAGGACAGGCAATTCATTGGACGAATTATTCATCAAAAGAGTTCTAGGAATAAGGACATTACATTTAGGACAGACCACATTCGTTGGACAATTGAAGGTTTCAATTGATGCTGGTTGTAGCCATTCTACTCTAAGATAATAGCGAAGCTTCTTGCAAATTTAGAGATTTCTCTCAGCGTTCTAGAAATAGTAATTAACAGAATGATTAACCACGAGTGTCAGAAACCACCGCACAACGCAGATTAGAAAGCCAGCATCTGCTGGAATACACAAAAGTGGCAAAAACCCTCAAATAGGGGAAAACAAGAATGCCAACCATGAGGGCGTTGGGTAAAAATGGGTGCCAGTCTGCAGTGTTTGCTGGCATTCTAGAATAGCTTTATGGATGGTCAATGGAACGGGATCAGAGCAAGTCAGCTGGCAATAAATTAGAATCCAGATTGCACTTGCGATCATTTTTGCATAAAGAAAACAAAATATTCAAACAGCTCCTTCTACTTGGGTGAAGGGATGGTGGACCCACAAGACAGTCCACAAAAGAAAACATCTTGGAGTGAACACTAAATCGCACTCAAGCAATAACTTCAAGTTGGCGATAACCACCTTCATAGGACGACCCAACCACAACGAGACATTTCGCAACTCCACTGTTTCATACAATTCTTGGTCATCCTACCAGTTCAAAAATCACTTCAAAGGGAAGCTTAAAAAAAGTCCCCTGTCTCCTGCCCCAACACTTCTGCTTTGAGTACAATCAATGCCATTGAGCCTCAAAAGGCATATGCGATGCATTTCAAAGACTGGTGTGGACATTCAGAGGAGAACCAAACCAAAATGAAGGCTCTGGCTGAAAATGGCAAAGCAGGGCCCTCCAGCAATGCCAGACAAGGAGAGTAGCAACAATAATGGGACAGTGCCCACGTGGTTATGGTTAGAGGTAATCACAAGCTGCTGGCACCATGCTAGCCTGGAAAGAGAAAACGCCAGGCCGTTTCTACAGCAGCTACCAGATCTAGCTGCAGGAAGCGTCCCAGCTTTGCACGTGTGCAGAGTTTCCTTTTATTCCTGCGCCACATTTACATTGACAAATCCCTGCATTTCGGTGGCAGTGCACACTCCTAAAGTTTGAAATGAAGCCACGCTAATGCCATCTAGAGAATTGTCACACCAGTGGCAGCACAGCTTGCTTGGCCTTCCTGAAACTGTGAAGCCAAAAGTGAGGTCTGAAAAAGGCCATGAAATGCTGATTTCCCAAAATAAATGATGTTCGACTGCTAAAAAATAAACTTGATCATGACCTGAACAGACCTCAAAGTCTACCATCACGGCTCCACCAAACCAAACAAGTCTAGCTCTCCCAGCACCCATAGTTTGAAGTGGTGATGAGCTTTGAAGTCGATGGGCTTCTCTAGATAAGCATACTCCAGGAGGGTGTCACAAAGTCATCTATCTAGTTCCATTTACCATTCACAAAATCAAACTCGGTTCATTCTTTCTAATTGGGAAGGTCTGACTGACCGTCACTAAGCACATGGGAGAACAGCGCGCGAGGTGTAGTTCTACTTGAGGTCCTGTGAACGAATTTGACATTGCAATGCTTTTTGTGATCTAACAGCAGGTCAGTAAAAAGTGAAAACTCCCCAAAACGGCAGACTTATTTGGTAAAAGCTGTAATAGTTAAAGAAGCCTGCAACCCTGTTGTGGGGGCATGCGAGTGACTACCCTAATTTCTCGCCTCATCCAAAGACCCGAGAGGCAACAGAGTAGCAACAGATGCAATCCCCATGATGGAGGTGAGGGGTGGGGGGGGGGAATCCGATCTGCACTTAATGGTCTTCATGACAAGTCCAGCGAAGACTCCACAGCACGGCCGCATGAGCTGTGGAAGGCGGTCTCTGCAGATAAGCCTCCAAATCACAAGAATTTAGGAGACACCCGCCATAAAACATGGTCATTCAAGAGCACATCTCCCTCTGTTCAATGGTCCCCATATGAGTAGACCCGCAGGTAGCAAGGGTGAAGCGATCCACAGTCCTGCAAGATGGGATGGAATGTGCCTTTTCAACTCATCACAAAACCACACATAGCACCAGCGGATACAGAAATCTTAGTGAAATTAGCTTATCCGCACAGGACAGTCTCTATAAAAGGTGACACTGCAGATCAACAACAGCCAATAGCAATCCAAAACCATGCAGGGCAGGGATACACCTGTAGGCACTTTCCTCCGCCACATCACAACACACCAGAATACTCCTGTGAATACACCCCAATAGCCTTGGGAGGCTTGTCCACAAAAATGTCCAACACACCATGATGCCCCTCATAACACTGGTAAGGGTGAATAGGTCTGGGTGGTGCCCGCGTTCATGCATGCACAACCCTCACTGAAGAAAGATTTACCCACCACAGGAAGATTTGGATTGTCAACCCTTCGAGAGGAGAGATTATCGGCACAGAACAGCCCCACCATCACAAGCCCAAAAAAGAACAATGGTAAACATGGACTTGTGGCCTTGTAGGATAAAATTACACTTGTGCTTAACAGTCCTATTGCAAGGCTCCAAGGAGCTGGTGTGGCACACAATCACGTAGCAGTGGAGGCAAACTCCTCTAGTGTCAAATACATGATGCCGTTGACCAGTGCTTCAACCATCGAGTAAGAACAAAACCAATAGTCTTGCAGATCTGCCACACGAAGGGCCAACAATTGATACCAGGAGTCCAGATAAGGATTTCTTTAGATTGACCTGCAAGAACCCCATATTTCTCCTTTTGGAAGGCAGAAAAAGGAGAGTGACAATAATGGGTTTGGGTAAGGACGAAACATCCTCTGAATTGGCAATTTGAAATTTTCTGCACAGCAGCTCACTTCAATAAAGGGATGCAAAGTTCTCCTGGATATAAATAAAATCAACAATGACGACCCAATTGCTGCCATCAAAATGGTGGAGTCTTTCCTCAATAAAAGGGGCCCCATGGTTCCCTCTCGAGTGGGAGGCTTAGAAACACGGGAATCAGTGAGTCTCCCTCTGTCCGAGTTCATGGTGGATCATTGGCGTTGTGTCGAGTCTCCTCCTTGGTTTCTTAAGGCACATTTGGCAACACAGTGAAAACAGTGGCAATCCGAACTAGGCCTCCGATGTAGCCTGTGGCTTGAGTTCTGCCTTCTCCATGGCAGTGCCGTAAGGCAGGGAGCGTTTGAAGAAGCCAACCTGCGGAAAAAGGAGAAAAGGATTAATGCATTTTGAAATGTACGGTTTGAAAAACACTGCATGCATGGCTTTATTCGCATCTCTCTCTTGGTTGCAAGGTAAGAGCCCAACTTTCAAAAATGAAGTGTTGCAAAGTAAAACGCGACATATAAACTGAAAATGAAAAAAATGAAAGATTCCCAAATCTGCAATCCATTTACATTTGTGGCCTGTGCTGAACACCAAGCTTGCTGTATGCGGCCCTGGAGCTGCACAAAGAGAAAATGAAGCAAGCACGTCTGCTGGGCAATATTATGGAATGTGTAGGCGGCGTGGGGAGGGACATGCAGTGGTCATATTTGCTATAGACCAATTGATAGACCAATTGATTCACCATCCATCACCACAGCTCACTTAGGAGGGTTTTACCCATGTCCCGAAGGGCAAAAACAAACAAAAGTTAGACTGATCAACATCTAGGTTGATGGACTTCTCCCATTATGGAGATTGTCCTTAAACCCTGCGGTCATTGCCAAGTTGGTCTTCGTTGCAGGGATTCCTGCAGCTCGCATCAGATGCACTAAGTGGTAGAACAGATGTGCAGCCCAGGAATAACTCTTGGGTGGTGTAGTGATTCTCCCCCGCCCCCCTGTCCTGTTGCTTCCTAGACTGAGTCATGGCGGGGAAATTTGATTCTAGGCAGACACAAGCCACAGAAAGACCATTACTGGGCAAGTAATGTGTGTACTGGGGTTTGTGAATCTGCTTAGACTCGCATGCTTTGCATAGATAACAAGCCATACCAGAGGAAGGTGGAAGGAGAACAGCAGAAACAGTGGAGAAAATATGCTTCATCATCACTTGACCAACTTGAATCATCACTGGCCTGTGTATCGACAGTAGTGTTGTGTGAATGTATTAAGAAACTCAAATATGCAGCCTTACAGATGTCTTCTAATGGCACATTGGCAATACAAATTAGAGCTGCCCCTGTGCTATAGGTGTGAAAGTTAATGTATTTTTGCAAGTTATTAACAGAGTTGCATACACTTGGCAATCAACCTAGCACTGGTAGCCTTGGTTCCTGGAGCACTTTCTCTGCCCACTGCAAAAGAGACAAAATTTACTTGTGTTCCTTATTGCCTTTTTTTATCCAAGTAGAACATTACAGCTCTCTGCAGATCAAGTGTGAAGTATCCTTCCCCCCCTCTATTTTGTTGGTTTGGGAAGAAATACAGCAATTCTATAGACTGCTTAACATGGAACTTTGAGATTAACGTAGGTGAGAAATGCAGAAAACTCTTAAAACTACTTTATTGTTATGTATGGACACAAAAGGCTTGGATACTGACAGGTATTGTAGTTCTCCAACACTTTTCCCAACTGGACAAACAGGTGAGCTTGTGAGTAAACCCAGAGAGTTGTGAATTATAGGAGGTACCATATTTCGTTAGAATATTAACATTAGCCTGTGTCACAGCTAGACAGGATTATGAATGTCAGCCATTGCCACATCTAGACTTTATTGGGAATATTACTAACGCCACATTTAGATAGAATTGTGAATGCTAGCTTGCTTCACATATAGGCAGGATTTTGAAGGTGGGCCAGTGCCACATTTGGATATAATTGTGAATATTGGCATACGTCATATGCAGACAAGATTGTGAATATTAGCCAGTGCCGGACCTAGATAGAAATGCAGAGATATTCACGCACCATATCTAGAAAGTATGCAGAGATTTAGCACATATCACTTCTAGATAATGAGGCCAATAACCACCCCACTAACAATTTCACCCCTCTGCATAATCCTCTCAAACTCCAACTAAACACAGCCACAACCCTAAAGCACAACAAACCGCACAACCTTCACCACACCTCAACAACAAACAAACCACACAGAGCTTCACACAACAGCACACGTCAGCCATCGACTGGAATGCACCCCCAAGCTCAGTGAACGGCGTTAACCAAACTGAAGCAGCCAACAGCACATCACTGCATCATTGCTCACTTGCACTTATCCCGCTCATTCCCACTAACGCGCCCCTCCACCCCCTTTCCTTTTCAGATCCACCAGAGCGCCAGGGGACCACTCCGGTGGTGATAGTGTGCAGTACAAATATCCATTAACATTTAACTTCTAATGGACGTGACTTATTAGAAAAGATACCTTGTATGCAAGGTGGTTTTGTACGCTCAAAGGGAGCTCCATGAGTGCACAGTATTGAGGTCCCACTTAAGGGGTGGATTAGCAACTGGAGGATGAATTATTTTAACTCCTTCCATGAACTTGCCACAAGGACATCTTATGATGGGAAGTAGGGTAAGCTGGCAAAGCTGCGAGGTGTGCTTTGAGGGAGTTGTAGAGTAATCCAAAGACTAATAGATCAAGGAGGTAGATTACAATGTTCGCTGGTGTACATGCAAAGGGTAGTGATCCCCTTTGCATGTACACCATATTACACAACGCTTCCACTTGTTGTAATAACAGATCCTTGTGTTTGGTTTTCTGCCCTCCTTTCATTTTGCCATACTTCTTACTGGTAATTGGAAGTGCCAAACTCTGCGGCTTCAGAAGGAATGCTGCCAAGTTTCGTCTTTGTGGACATTGGTGTGCTAACTTGTCATGCTGTTGTGTTAGTAAGTTGTGGACTGGATGAAGTTTGAAAGCTAGTAGAACTGCCATCCTCAAAAAGGTATGGGGTACTATGTTCGCCTTGCCCACATTTGTGCAATTAATATCGGTTAGTTTTTTCTGCACCAACTTATGAAATACTTTGCCGAGTAGAGATGATGGTAGAAAAAGCATAAGAAAATATCCCTGAACATCCATCATCCACAGGGCATTCCCTATTGACATTCTTGTGGGTACCTGGATGCAAAACTTGGGCATTTCGTGCTCTTGGCTTTTGCAAAAAGATCTGCGGTTGGCTGCCCCCACATTTTGAAAACCAGTTTGAATGTATGTGTACCATGTCTTGAACATCCTGCTTAGGCTGTCTTCTAGGTGATTGCAAACACCAAGCACAAGGACATGTGCTTATATATATATATCACATGGTGCACGTACCACTGCCCATGTCCTGTGCTAGGATTGACAATGTCCTGGTGTGTTCCTCCCCATTTATGTACGCAATAGCTGTGAATTGGTTCATGTTGATCAGTACAGTGCTTTTGTAGGATTGTTTGGAAAGACAGAAGAGCCATCTTTATTGCCTGGAGAACTAGCACGTTTATGTTCTGTGTGGCCTCCTTGTGCATCCATGTCTCCTATGCAGTGAGCTCTTGGCAATGGGCCCACAATGCTCTGCCTTTCAAGAGGTTTTCTTTTGTGCACCATTGCAGAGAAATTGAAAACAGCTTGTTACCACCACTAGACTGTCCTATTCTCCTGGCACTTGGTCCATTGATGCGATAGCCACTGCTGGATGCTTCTCTTGTTTAGACGGGATCATAGTAGTTCAAAATAAAGGTTCTATAAAAATAGACGAATAAAAATACATCTGCAAAAAAAAATATATCAAACAAAGAACAATGCAGCACTCTGGGTTATTCATCTGGAGTGCAGTGTAAGTGAAATTCACAATGTTCTTAAAAGGATATGTTTCTTGGATGGAAAAAGGTGCAAAAGAGAAGCAACCAGTCTCTAGGGCCCAAATGGACCAATGGGGCAGTTATTTGTCAACAGTAACTTGTTTTTGTTCTTAGGTGGTTTATGTGCGTCAAACCTCTGCTTTAAGCAGTGATGTGTGCTGATCAAGCTCAGTTCGGGTAAGGTGGATAATGTGGGCCCAAGCAGCTTGGCAGGTTCAAATGCGGTAGCTCTGTACGGCTTTAGGAAATGCAGGTCGGGTGCTTTCGAGGATCTCTTCTAGGTACAGTCAGGTTGTAAGTGCCCAAGAGTGTCGATGTGTGATACGCCAGCGGTTCAAGTTGACGTGTGGAAGTTGTCTAAATGGTGATCCTATTGTTAGTGGGACCAAGCCTGATTTGCATATGGTCTCTCCCCTTAATGTAATGGCTTAGCAGGCGTAGACCGATGCCCTGAAGAGGGGCCCAGAGCGATGCCAGAGGTTGAGATTAATTCTAAACTTTCCAGCCATCAGCTCTTGTTTTGTAGTACGGTGAAGCGGATGTTCGAGGGGCGAGTCATGGTATAACCACTGGTCTCCAGTGGTCCAAGTCGGGTCCCTGTGGCATGAGATTGATTTGAGCCTAGCAGGTGACGTGCTCAGCAAGGACACATTGCAGCATTGAGTGGCTCAATGTACAAGCGAAGGTTCAGAGGAGTGCCAGAAAGCAGCACCGAGGAGGATCTCTCCAAGTCAAATTGTCTTCAATGGACATCTGGTTTCGAGGTGGCCGACAGAGGGCCTTAGCAGATTTAGTCGTCCAGGAGCTGCAAGACCCAATTCAGGGTGCTCAAGGACAAGGCAAGTCCTTAAAGGGCCTGCTCTCCCAGCCCTGGGAGATTCAGGGGAAAAACAGAAGGTCCTGGTCCTCAGCAAAATATCACTCCCAGAGTGCCCTGGGAGTGGGTAGGGGGCACAGCTATCTTCTGATATGCACTAATCATGCAACCTCAGAGGTTGAGAGCTTTGGAAAGTACAACTCCCCAAATGTGGACCAGGGAATCCTTCTCAGGTTTTGTTCCAGAATGAATCAAATAAGTGGTGGGAGACCCCTTCTTTTAAAAGGCAAGGGTTGACAGGTGATTGGACTAAGGCTAGCCGGCCTTAGTGGTGCAATCCCTTCTTTTGAAATGAGTGGACTTTGTCTTTCTAATATCACACCCAAAGTGATTTGTGCTACAGGGAGGGGACAGGAAGAAGAGAAACAAGATAGCAGATTTTCCTCCATGGCTACCCTAATCCCACCCCCTCCCCTTTCAATAGAATTCAAGGCCTTTATAAATGCAGCACCAGGGTGTGAGGCTACTCCCTTTGAATGGGTGTGTTTGTGGGTGTTTGTCTCTTGCAGAGGGTGTTACCTACCCTCACAAAGGGATGAAAAGACGCATGGCCATTCCGGTGCCTGTCATTTGGCAGGCTCAGCCTTGTGGTCAGAATAGTGAACCCGGAGAAATGGGTCCTTTAAGAGGAGGTAACAGTATACGAGATGGATGGGGATGCAGATCTTACATCAATAAATCGGACCGACTCAGGAAGTTGGCAAAAGTCACGGACGTTTTAATAACAGGTCTTTAAAACAGGGAGTACAACGGACATCAACAGACACTGCACAGTAGAACCTCTCGAAAACATAAAAAATCCTTTAATACTAAAGATTTGTCATATGTGACGTCATGCTGCACGGAAGATAAGAAAACCTACTAGGGTTTGTGGTTGGTCAACGGGGAACATATACATATACTTTCTATGGGATACAGGGACGCAATTGGGTCTGTAAGATCAAATGAACAGTTAAGCCCTCCCCAGGTGCAAGTCATCTTGCGTGTCAGACCAATACATGACATACTATTGGCTTCTTTACGTACGGGGCCCTCCATCATTGGTTGCAACGCTTGTACCCTTCAGAAATATTCCACTTGCTAGTAGCACACAAGCTGGTACCAGAGGTGCCAGGGGTTTGGCCTGGCCATACCTCCTCACCCTATTAGCCCAACATCCATCATCACTCCTGTGGTCTGCCATTCAATTAACTCCTTTGAACTCGGCCTTGAAGAGGCTCACTAGGCCAGAGAATCAAAGGGAGTGGCATGGGCTTATCATCTGGTCTCGGTGTAGCTCGCCCAAAGTCTGTTGTCATCAGACCATGTGACTGGAGACCACGTTTTTGAGCTCTTCGTTGTACGCAATACTATTAATTAAAAATCTTGGCCCCCTCAGTGACTCGTTCCACCTCAAACAGCTCAGCTTGCTTCTCACGTTATTGTATCTTAGAGTACATGGCAAGGGTCTCGGCGGACCCAACTCTTGCCACTGAGCCAGGCAAGCCTCTCTTGAATCTTCCTTCACCGTCACCTTTTGTTATTATGCTGCGCCAAACTTACAGCCCTTTCATTCAAGGGGTCCAGGTTTGCTAAAATGCATTGTGGAACATCCAGATTCTTTACATACCTATGTATATACATTGGCGCATCGCCTGCAATCTATCCACTACGTAGCCAGCCTAATGATTACTTTGTCTACTTGCATTACCGCGTCTGTACAATTGTAAAGTGGTTTTGCATTTACTTCAGTGCTTTTTTGCACGTGCAATCTTCATTTCGGTCCCAAACTGTTACTCCATCAGATTATATAGGGTCTATCTTCTTTCTTCATTCGCATCTCTTCTGGGTGCGTCACGTTTGCTTCATGTGACATCACCAATCCTCTCTTTTCATTTCCACATTTCTGGAATTTCCTTCAGGAGACCATCATTTCTTCGTGAATAGATGTACGGTTTTCTCCTTGTTTCAAGGGATTTTTGTGATGTAGGCACCATTATTGACTTTGCGCATGTAGCAATTACCAGTTGCCAACATATAGGCAGAACTTCCGGTAGCAGTACTTGGCTCCTCTTCTTCACAACACATAACCTACAACAGCAGAGTTGACCCACAGGAGCGGTCACATGCGATTTCAAATTCGATGTGGCAGCAATGATCAGAAGTAGTGCCAAGATGAAACGCTGACCACCGCATGGGCTACTTATGATTATCAGTTTTTATACAGGGGGCAGATCTTAATTGCAGCCCCTGCGCTGCAGAGATGTGGCTGCAACTGTGGCTGTCAAATCGGCACTGTGACCTCTGAACCTGATCTTTAGCACTGTTCGAGCCAGTGCTGCAAATTAGGGTACTGGTGCAGGAGGCTCCAGATACACCCTATGCTTTTCGCATGGAGGTTATGAAAAGAGAAATCCAATTAGCAGATTACCCTTTGAGATGGAATTACTTGCATAATGTTATTACAAATGGAAAAAAAAAAAAATAAGACCTTTGTACTCTTGCCGGGTGGCAATTCCTCAGAGCGCCTCTTTAGAAGGCCATTTGGGAGTCAGATTGAAGGCGTGTCTGGAACTGAGGCCCCGGGTTCTGATGTGCAAACGTTGGGCTATGCCGCTGCAGATTCTGCTTGCATGACGTATGCTGCCAAGCCCTTTTGACGGCGCTCCTAAAAAGTTTTCTGTTAATAGGCACGCCTGGCAGGGATTTTCTGCGTGATCTTGGGGAAGGCCACTGTTGCACACTTTGAGAGTGTCCTTCCAGAGAAATTTGGAATTGCAACCGGGGCACAATGTAAAAGCAGCATTTACCATCTGGGACTTATAGGCCTAGATAATGTATTTACCCTTTCACCCACCCGACTCTAAGAGTCAACAGTTGTGAATTGCGCCCCGCCCACCGCATTCTCCCTAGTTTGTGCCTCGTAGTTGCCGTAGTAGAAACGAGGTGCTCTGCCGTTTGCGGAGGCGACCACGCGTCTAATGACGTCAAAAGTTCTTCTCCAATGACAAATTGCAGGCAATCAATGCAGGAAAAATCAAATTTAAGTACGTTGATGCTGGAGGGGTCATGGGTACCTGTGAACGTGGGATAGGGGTAGTGTGGCAGGAACAGCAATGTTGAGGCCCTATTTTTACTCATTTGAAAAACGTAATACACCGATCAACCACTAGATGGGGCACTATGCAAAGCATGCGAATCTGAGCAGGTCCTTCACAAGCCCCAGAAATAAGTTATATTTAAAAAGGAAAGCGCGAAATCATTGAATTAACAAGCAAGTAAACTTCGAACACATATGCAATACTGTTGCAGGTAATCAGCAAGTTTCCAAGAGTTCCCAAAAGTCTTTCCTAGAAGAGGACATTTAGTTGCAGGTGAGTAAAATGCTTTTCCTAGCTAGGGTCGTAAAGTTCCCTTTTTCAAACATTTCCCAAGGAACAGTTTGAGTCCCAGCGAAGTTTAGGTTAGGTTACAAAAGACCCTTTGAGTGAAAGACGGAAAACCCAGAAGAGGATCCAGCTGAAGTTAGTTAGGAAAGTAAAAACAATCTTTTTCAAGAAAGAGTTCTGCAGTAGGCATTTTTTGCGGTTTCAAGGAGCGGTCACTGTACATTTGGTGACTGCAGAGGGTTCAAGTGACAGTGACAGTGCAGCAGAGACCCCAGGATCAGTTGAAAGATTAATTCAACATTCTGCAGTTCACGTGTTGAGAGTTAAAGCCAGAGGTGCAGAAAGGCAAAGGCGTGCACTCCGCGACAGTCGGAGATGCCGGGTTCCTCGGTTTTGCTCTGGCTCAGGATTCGTCTGCTGAGACGTAGTCTGCTTAAGGCGGCCCAGGGAAGGGCGATTGGATAGTGGGCAGCACTGGAAGGGATAGGAAGAGGCGTCGGTGTGGATGAGGAAAATGCAGCACATGGAGCTTCCTAGATCGGACAAGCACCCAGGATCCATGTTCCCAATGTGCCTGGGTGAAAAATCTAGTGTCCAGAGGGCGAGGACAGTCTTGGAGGTCACGGCAGTGAAGGGGCTCCCACTTCTGGATCTGGTGACTCAAGCAGTCAGCTTCATGGCGACCGGGCCTTCGAGCAGGAGAGGTGATCCAGTTGTCACCACTCGATCAGGGGGACCGCACGCCAAAATCTATTCCTTCTGGTCACCTGGAGGGCTGATCTGCACCGTTTGATTCAGAGGAGCATCAACGGTTCTGGTGCAGAGCTTTGCTCCTTTCTCACGACAGCAGGCCTTCCAAATGTGCAGGCTTTCCAGCACTAGAGAAGGCAAATGGTGAGGGAGGGTCTACTTTTACTTGCCCCCCAAAACCACCTTAGGGCTAGGGTGGCGAGAGAAAAGTCCTTTATCCTGCTTGGGCGGTAGTTAAACACTGCACTCAATCACACACCATGTAACATTCATACAAGGGGTGGGGTGTCAGCCTAGGGCTAACCCTCCCTTAAAGCATGCCCACACCCTCCTGAATGGCTCACACATGCAAATGAAGGGAATTCATGCCATCCCAGACATCTGCAAACGCAAGCTAGAGCTGGAATCAGGCTTGCTGCTCCCGCTCACCCCCACGTGACCAAACATGGTTGCTTCCTCACACACACACACACACACACACAAAGCGGGATAAGAGATAATCCATCAGGTCATTGAGGCAAAGAACCTCCATTTTGTGATTGGACCATTTCTTTTCAGTAAATGGTTTTGCGGAGTTAAAGATTCATAAATGATGCCATGGTTTGTTACCATGTATGACGAGGAGGATGGGTCAGCAAAGATGGGTGGCCATTGGAAAGGTCGAGCTGAGGGATGGGAGGGAAGCCATGTGGACCATCGCACCTTGCTTGCATTGAGGCAGAGCGCGTTGGCCTTCAACTAGTCGTGCACCACACTCTGGCATTTGGAGATCTTTTGGGCTGAGTTTGAATGATTACTGATGGAAAATCAATTGAGCGCCATCAGGATAAACCTGAATAAGTCAGTCCGGCTTCCCACGGTAGATGCCATGGCTCACATGCACAGGTTGAGGAGGCCAAGAGAGGGGGACAGGGATTATCCTTGTGAAATCATGCATGTGACCGGAGGTGGTTTGAACTGTGGTGGGGGGCCAACCATCTCAGTGAGAACGTTTTGAGAGCTCAGTCTTACGAACAAAAAGTTTAGTATGGGACTAGGATGCCAGCATCAGCTGTGCGGCCACCCTACTGAGCCGAATCCAAGCTTGAGAAGATTGGTGACGAACGTTAGGTTGACAACCCAAGGAGTCCAGGATGGCCCCTCTTAAATTAGTGCCACTCTTGCTGGTGCATGGGAACCTGGGCTGAATCTAGTTTCAAAGAAGTAGCAGAGCTTACCAATGAGGATTGCTTGAGTGAACATGCGAACCATAACTGAATACGGACAGGCAAAATACTGTATTGTAAATTGTATGAACTTTGGTGAAAAGTAAGGGGGGGCTGCTTTCACATGCCCAAACCTGAATAGTAGGACAAAGTGAGATGCTCCTGCCGCACATCACATTGCGACAGTGGAACTCCAATACTCTCAAGGGACGACATATGAACTGAGGAGACTTGGAAAAGGCTTCCAAGGTACTGAAATTCTACCATGGTATGGCTGCCATGCCATGGGGGTTATAATAAAAAGCCAGATGTTAATTTTGAAAGTGTCGACCCAAAGTCTGGATCTAAAAAGCTACAATAGCAATACTACATCACCAACCTTAGGGTTTGTGCCACCACAAAGGGCTCTCATCTCGAACTGGGCGGTAGCCCTTACATGCAGTGGTAACTGTTACTGCCGCATTTAAGGGTCCACCCAATCTCGAGTCTGGCGTGTTACACACCAGAGAAATGCCAATTTTCAGCGCAATTACCACACAGTACTAACGCCGCCTGTAATTGACCCAATGGGGACTAACAGCTCCCAATCCGTGACCCCAGTGGTAATACCGCCTGACGGGTGGGCACTAATGCCAATAAGTGATCAGGCCCAAATCTTTACGACAACCACCCCCTTACAATGAGGCTACAATGCATTTTCAAGGTCATAACTAGCGACTCTGGGGCCCTTCCTGATGAAGGATGCCTAGGCAGCCACCTACCTATAATTACTTCACTGTAGGACTGACCTTTGCTGAACACTAGATGTTGGACATTGACAGAGGACATGCAGTGCCTACGAGGTCTCAGGCTTTACACATTACTACGCTATGTTAAATGTTAAAGGTATTTGTACCGCGCACTGTCACCAACGGAATTGGTCCCCAGGCGCTCTGGCGGATCTGCAAATGAGAAAGCGGGGTGGGTTAGTAGGGTGAAGGGGGAGTAGGATAGTGAGAGAAGTGGTGTCCTGTTGGCAGCTTCAGTTTGGTTTTCACTGTGCCCTGAGCTTGGGTGCAAGTGTCGGATCAATGTCAGTCCTCGTGTAGTGTTGGTACTGCGTATGGGTTTGTTGGTGTATACTAGAAAATAAGCCCTTTTCTGACCAGCACCTGTTTGTTTTTCATCTTATATGGTCTCTCCCACTTGTGCTGGGAGAGATCATGATGCATTCATGTCCATCTCTGTCACTCAGGAGCATTTCACCACCGTTCCCTCTTGTCCGATATTATGGCCGCTAGTTCTAGGAGTAGCACCACAATGAATGAGGATTTCCTCCTGCAGCTGTTTTATTTCTTTTAGGAATTTGAATTACTTGATTAGATCTTCCCATCCATCTTACTGCTCCCATCCGCTTCCCTCTGGCCCTCAACTCAGTGGTACCCCGATATTTTCAGCATCAGTTCTGAGAAGGCCACAGTTTATGAAGCCCATTTTGCAGCATCCAGGGTCACCCTCCTAATGGGCATGGATTTGATTGCCTACTTCAAGATCGGGTGAATCTTCAAAGATTGCAGATGAGAGTATTATGCTGCGGGCTCCCGGGTGCTCTATGGAGAAGCAGCGACATTCAGGATTTTGATCAGAAACGACTTCCAATAACACTAACAGATGGCAGAGGTATTCCCTGGAAGGCTACCTGTACAATAGCACCAAGAGGCGATCCAGTGACTAACCAGTTTAGGAGGGGGTCAACAAAATACAACACACAAAAAGGAACTACAAAAATGTAACAATAAAAAGAAGGGGCAGGGAGGGAGTAGTGCAAACTAAAGTTTACCGTACAAATATACTAAATGATTACTTGGCGCTGGAGCTCTTCACATCACAAAATGTGCATCAGTACAGTTGCATTATTTTCAAAAACGTTTGGAATCAAGCAAATGTAAAATAATAAAATTACAAAAAAGGGCAGGGAGAATAGAAAGAAAATAAAAAATGGACGATAGGAATGCAAGGTTTGTCCTCACCCCGAACGATGCAAATTCAAAAAGGAGGTTAATGCACCGAGGTGAAGGTTTGCATCCTAGAAGCATCTTATATTTCGGTCTACACTGCCACATAGTGGTAGTACGATAAAATGTTACTGAAACAAAAATCGGAAAGGAATGGAACAGAAAGGCGGCATGAGGGCGTAGTGGGCTCAGCAGACCCCAAAAGTATGCTGTTCCCAGAGGATAGAAAGCTCAACGACTGTCAAGGCATGGAATTATTTCAAGGCATAATGCCGCCTTTCTACTGTCTGCCACCTGAATTAAAGGGTTTGCATCACCGGTCCTGCGCATTCACCATTCTGTATTCCAGACCGGAGGGCCGCTCTAATGCAAGGAGCATGGGTCGCACAATCAGCCTGTCGGAACTTTATGGTAAAATGAGAGGCAGGGATTCTAAAGTCAACACACATACTAGATAAGCCATTGCAAATCACACGGGATGGGGGCAGTAAGCTGGGTGGAACGAGCCCTGGACAATAGGTGACCCACTTGCCTAGCCTAGCACACGTGAGTTTCCCCACACAGCTCAACATGGATGCCTCACTTGCAAGAGCAGCCGCTCACTCTCCGATAGCCTTCAATGCCCTGGGTTGGCATACAATCACACCAAAAGTAAAGAGTCACATGCCAACGTCTGGCCACTCCAGTCAGGCACATGGCAGAGTGCAGAGTAGTCGATCTGCACCGACCTAAAAACTAAAAAGATAATAACAGCAGTGATGCGATTTTCATGTACTCGCCTTGTACAGAACGTAAATCAGCAGCGCCAAGAGGAGAAGTCCCAGAAGGATGGCCAGTATGATGATCCAGAGGGGGACGCCATAGCCGCTCTCGGCTTTCACCCAATATATCGTTGTATTGACCTGGAAAAACAACAGAGACAATGTTTGGTTTGTGGATGAACAAGGCGTATCTACATGTGGCTGGAAAGCACTGCGGGGCTACAAGAACTTTCAATTATGGACAAAGTTCGGCCACCAGATGGCGCACTTGCGATATCCCCGCACTAGGGAATCCAACAAGGCTGGGCGTCAGTGACGTCAACAAGTTGTCCCTCTCCACCCTGGAGCCAGCTTCGCAGGCAGAGCATGGCGTGCAGTACTTGCCTGGTGTGTGCCACGGGGGTATTGCCGCGGCAGGATCTGATATGGCATCCGATGCATCTGGTAGGCTGCTTCACATTGCAACGCAAACGCCTGGTTTTCTTTCTGGCAGAAGCAAAAACAAGGGACGTTACTTGTTGCCCGGCTACGAAGGGTACGCATGTAAAAGGGAACTCACGTGCTCAGTGCATCCGCGAATGAAATGACTAAAATCAAGAAGCAAAAGGAGACAACGCAGGCTGAGAGCAGTGCGATCGTTGATCACAAACTAAACTACAGCATCAAACCAAGAACCCAAATGGGAGAATCTTCTTTAAACTCTAGCTTAAAAACAACATCAAAAGAAAATGTTCATAGAGACAGCAAAACTACTGGACAGATTTACACCAAACCAAGGAATATATGCAATGCTTTGTGCTCAACTGACGTCAACCAGTCCAGAGGTTTCCACTGTGCCTATTCCAAGGAATTCATTTGGGAATTCATTTGGGAAAATGAATGGGAGCAGGCCAAAAACTTTCTACGATTAACTTTTAAAGCATTGAATAAATGTCCTCAACATGTGCAGTTCAGAGTGGGCCTGAAAACGGAACTCGAGCTCCTGCGAACCCTTCTACTCATCCCACCCCTAGGAGCTGCAGCCGCATTGGACCAGGGTGCTCCCCTTTGCAGCAGCCTACCCGCCAATCCGCTCGCCACCTCCACCCTCCATGCCTTGCCATAGATCCTGAAATACCATCTTTCTCAACTGCCAACTAACTTCCTCCCTGCTTCATAGCCACTACTTGCCAAACCCCCGGAAGCCACACCCGCAGAGAGGTCGGCACCATACCATATAAGAAATCAATATATATATATACATACATGCAGAGCCAAACTGCCACATTAACTCCTCACTTTCAGTTATCAGGGCAGAGGGCTGCCCAAATGAGAACCTGGGCGGTGTTTAAACAATGGGCCTCCTTGTTTTTCATTCTAAGAGGTGAACACATTTCTAATGGCTTGTTTTGAAGGAGCGAGACATTGAAAAATAGAGCTTTTGGCTTAAATAGGGAGCGTGGGACAGCAGGTAACCTTTTTCGGGAGGGAGGCGTGTCCTTCAGGTTTCACAGATTGCTGCTGCAGGCCCATTAAAGGCCCATTGGCAACCTAAGCTATCCTGCATAGAGATAGTATGGTGCTTTTGATTTCACTTTATTCAACTACTTTTAGATCAGATTTTTTGACTACTTATTAATTGTATACTTCACACGTGGTAATGAAGGAGAGACATTTACGCAATTAGTGGGGTTTTGCGATAAAAGCAGTTCCAATCACTGAACACCTTTGAAATTAATTAATGCTTCGTGGGTCATGATCCCAAATAAGCATTTTTTTGTGGTACTCGGAGGGCACACACCAATCATTTGTCACACTTGCAGCACAGTGCCCCTCAACAGTAGCAGTGTTCCCCACTCCACCTCAAACCTATAGCATAGCCTCAAACCTGTCCCTCTTGGCATTTCCACTAACATGGGCAACAAGAACCAAATTAGTCTACAGCTGCACCTTGCTTATGAAATTGAAGAGCAAAGCCTCTGCCCCTTTGAAAACCACTGCACTAGAGGTGCATTTGATTGGTCTGAGAATAACCAATAATTTCCAGCCGATTATGAATTCTAGGCTGTGGGGCAGCGCAATCCTTTACCTTAAAAGTACAACTGACTGTCAATAGAGCCAAAAGATCTTGATGCATTGTTTTTATGAGCCACTGGTAGAAACCTACAAAACACTGCATATACCGACCGTTTGGGAGCACTGGGTGTAGCTGTTGTGACCTAGTACTGGGCTGAAGGAGGTGTGCGAGTGTAGTGGTGCTTGGAATGTGGCGAGTTATCTGGAACCTGGGGGTCCATCAGCTTCCAGGAATGACTGTTGGGACAGCGAGACCAAAGAGGAAAGATTCCTTTAAACTGCTCTCCTTACTTCCCGTACTTGAAACAATAAAGGAACCCTTTCCTTTTATACATACCTGGCTCTGGACTGGTTCGTGATCCAACCACCCAGACAGCCAGCCATCCATCCATGGGTTGCCATTAAGCTTTATAGACCCCGCCAAATGGCTGCACTGGGGGGAGGGGGGGCATGGGCCCTGAAGACGAGAGTTCATGGCCAAATGCCCCTTTTGTCATAACTGTGCTGAAGCCATGAACATGGACCATTCCAGTTGACGGTACGGGCAGTAGTGCAGGATTGGCAGGGAACAAAGGTACACCAACAATTTACAAGGGAAAGGGGTCCTACACGACCAAACTATAGATTACAAGCTTTAGTTTAATGCATTTAATGTCTGACCGCACGTTTTAGTCACGTTAGGTTGTGTTCGGCAGTTAACATTGTGCGTTAGTGAACTCTAAAATTCACGGGACGTTTTGTAAATCAGCACAAATACCGCTCCCACACCAGTCTAATGATTGCATGATTCTGCAAAGTAGATGCCTGGTTAAAAACAAGGACTAGAAACCTGTTATTGTAACCAAAAGCCATCGCTTAGAGTGTCTCCTAGTCGGTTATGTTCGCAGATGGTGGAGTTTTATTAAACTAGATCTATTTTTATATAACCTTGATTGGACATTCCCTTTCTTTTGGTCCATCATGCTTTGCTGTTTGGGTCGCTACTGAATCATTTCTCTTAAGAGCATCGCTTTCCTCGGCCCACGTTACCACAAAAGGCAGAGGATGTATATCCCTTAATTTTGGCTGTTTTACCATTAGGATAGTGTTGGCTTTTGGTTTGTAGCTGTGTGAGGGCTGAGTGGCCATTTTAGCCTCTACTCATCCTTGTACTTCTGCAGGGCAGAATCCAGTTTGTCACAAAGACAGTGAAACTCAAGGACTTCACAATGACACACTAAAATCAGAGATACAAGCAGGCGCTCCTCTCTAGAAAGAACATGGCATGATCACCTGTTCTGTGTTTTTTTTCTACTTTGAGAGTCCGCAGCCATCACTTTTTGCTCAAGGTGCTTTTTTATAAAGGAGGAATAACCATTTGCATATCAGTCTTTGTCCCGCCCACAAGGGCAGTCCAGCACCAGTGGTATAGCAGCACCCCCTTCTCTGCGTCTTGGGGAAGAAGTCTGTCTTAGACCCTGAAGATCCTGGCTGCCCCAAACTCCTGAAGGGGGTCCCAACATCATAGAGAGCATTACTTTAAGGCACTTACAGTGCAAATTAGTTTATTCCGATGTACTCTGCAAACTCCCAGAGACAACTAATATCGCTGTAACTAACCCAATCAGAATGCATAAGGGATCTGCAGTTACCCACGAGGCAGTATGGCCACACATGTCGGTGCCAAGAGACATGCCTATGCATTCACATCTAAACCGGTTCTTGCCATGTTACAAACTGTTAATGCAGACCTGTGTGATCTGGAAAGCTAGCATACTATAAAGGATGTTGTACTGATTCTGTAGCTTAAATGAAAGTATTACTACGTATAACCTTTAAATCATGCCAAAGAACATGGGTAAACAATGTTCACCCATGGCAGACCCCAAAAAAGCCACGGATAACTGGTTTGCAAATGATCATAAAATCTACCTTATGGACTAAAAATAAATACTGCCTAAGGTTTCAGAATGTACACTTGTATGCATTGTACACCAATCTGCAATGTGTGTATGCACCACCATGTGTTATACAATTTCAGACTGCGGGACACTGGAAACCTGGAACAGTGCACATCCAGTCAAGCCACAGTGCTAGATTGGCCTACAAGTCAGATGAGAGCATTAACACTACACAACATGTCTTTCTAGGTAGCAGGCACAATCGCATCAACCTTCCTGTGTTGAAAAACAACGAATTCTTCCTTCACCCCCATCGCTCACTGCCGCCGCCACCCCCCTGCCTCCCATTTCCAAGCCTCAAAGTGAGGAATGTAGTTTCCAGCAGGGGCATGGCATCCCCTCCAAGAGTACAGACCCCTTTCACCTACAAGGATCAGCACACATGGGTAAGAAGCAAGAGGGGAATGAGTGGGAGGACTAGTTAAATAGTAGAGGAAGTAAGGTAAGGGACTAACCCTACCTCATCGACACTCGTCCGCATTTCATTCACCAACACCTTACCCAACCACCAACCGCTGCCCTTGATAGAGCATATCTACAAAACACTGGGGTTTAGCTGGTGACGCAGCTGAGTGGGGGAATGGGGAAAGCGGACAGGTAGCGGTATGTACTCACATTCTGGAAAGTGTCGGCCCAGATCCGTAAGTGGACGTTCAGGATGGCGCGCTGCTGTTTCTCCAACGTGCCCACCTCACAGCGCAGCGTGAAACATTCCACCTTGGACTGAGAGCACCGCTGCAAAACCAAGAGGGGGGCGGGGGGAAGAGAAATGGTTAAATAGGTATAGGGCATCCAGAGGTCATCAAGTTTACTGTTACTGGCTGCCATCCTCAGATTTCATAGTGAACCAGCATGAACATTGAAGATTATGAAAAATAAGGACAAAGAATGGGTGGTAAAATCACGCCATTTTCCAGCAGGAGCGAAGGGGGTAAGTCCATATGAAATTCCAAAAAGAGCATGAAACAGGGACGCATTAACAGTGTAAGAGCAACGTCCAAGAAGAGACTATAGGGTAGCAGCAGGCTGTCAAATAGGCAGTGCCCAGAGGCCAAGCCGTCCAGCCAGCGATGATATCTCGGCATCGATGGAACTACAACAACGACGCACCAATCACTGAGGCTTTAGTGGAGCAAAGCAAGACCACACCCTTTAGTAGAGAGGGGCACACAGTCAGCCAGGCCCAGAGCATGTGCCTCCAGTGCTGGAAATGGAGGGAAAAAAGCAATTGTTGGAGCAATGGGGTCATAGCCAGGGATGGGGTCATGTCAGTTAAGTGGCTGGCTTTTAACCATCATAGCTACAAATCATTGTCGATTTTAGAGATTTGAAACAAGCAGAAATCACAAACCAATCAGACAATATTAAATGGATACAGTATCAAGCGGAGGAAAATTAGAACTATAGCCTTATGTACCCCACCTCAAAGTGAGCCCAAATTTACTAGCAAAATAATGTGAGCCATATACAGCACTGAACCCTCAAGAGTGAAAGAGGCACAGAAAATGCATCATATGACTAATCACCTGCTTGTAGTTATTATTCCTTGGAGCTCTCCCCTCTATACACCTCACCTTTCTAATCACCCACCTTGTACACCTCTTAAAGGACATGCCACAGAGCACACTTAACCCCCCCCTCCACCCCTGCCAATTCCCATTTATCCCACGGCTTTGTCTGCAGCAATCAAACGTTAATCGCGTGTATTTGTGGATGCTAGAGCCGAACTCTCCTGAGCTCAGAAGTCAAGTCTCCAGAACTGGGACAGCTCATCACTGCAGGCGCAAAGTTAACGGGGCAGCTCAGCAGGAGCGGTGCCAGTTCCTGGCTCATGAGGGCTGAACCCCTCCCAAGTGGAGGAGGTTGCAGGCTGCACCCTGCCATGACCCTCAACTTGGGGCTATGATGGTAAAGAGTGCTACCACAAGAGCCAGCCACATTTCTAACCCGCGAGAGCAGGGGATTTCCATTTAAACAAAAGCTGAACTGCTGGGCCCAGCTTTTAGATGGCCCCCACGCCGGCAGTGATCATCTTTGTGCAACTAAATATCGTCCGAATTGGAGTGAAAGGTGCATCTAATGGGGAAGGGCCGCAGGGATGGAGGAGAGCTCTGCTCCAGCTGCTCAGGCCTGGGCTTTATTCCCACAGATAAGACTCCGATAAGACAATATCCCAGATTCTGAATCCAAGGAAATCTAGCCCAATTATAGCTCTGTGCATCTTTGTAGAAAGGCCGACTTTACACCTGCAGATGCAGAGCTTAAAAAGACACTCAAGCAAGCAGGAACTCCAGCCACACAAAGTCCATTTAACAAGTGCATAGGTGTTGCATACGTAGATAGAGAACTCTACCACTGCCTAAATCATCAATACTCATTTTATTGACCTCAGAGGCAATAGGCGGAGTTGGGCACTGGGATTTGAAACTGGAGTTGCATATAGCGTACTGCCCTTTTCATGTATAGGATGTAGCACAACACTGGATAGGTCTGTGCAGATTTGCATGTAGGCGATGCAAGGATTGGAAATCCTGCTAGTGGTGTACGAATGTATGCGCCACAGTGGCAAACGCACAAGGCAGGGCAGGTGGCTTTGGCGGATGGAAGCAGACCATGATTGCGCTGCATGGGCACAGTAGCGCTGGCGGTGGATTTATGGTATGGTGGTTACTGGGGGGATGATGTGGGGAACGGAAGTCTAGCGAATGTTTCTCTTTTGAATGTTTTGATGAAATGGAGATTAGCATTGGTCCAAGAAGGTGCGTCAAGGTATTTCAAAACTACATCATCCAATGAAGGAAGATGTACTATCATTTTGATGCATGGTTACATAGGCCAGAAGTGGAATAAAGTACTGAGAATTATCTTGAGTGGGGGCTGGGGGAGGATACTGGAGTTGGGCATTTGTAAATTGGGGAGGTCAACTCACTAGGGCGGGATGTCGAGTTTTAAATGCTCTTATTTCGGTACCCCCCCCCCCCCAAAGACCTGCCTCGCCGCACACATGGATCTATTGTGCAGTAGGAGCAGCCCGGTGCCACCCTTCGCAGAGGGCAATCCCATTATCCAGAGACATATTTGCAATCGGGATGCCTCAGCAAGCCAATTCAGTCTTCCGAGATTTCGCTTATGAAAAAATGTTAGGTTAACTTGCATTTGTGTAGCGCCTCCTGCCATTTCTGATTGCGTTAAAACACTAGCTAGGAACGGCCCTTCCGAAGACCCTATTCAGACGTGACAAAAGGGAGCACCGCAGCGCATGCAGCAGTAATTGTTTAAGGAACTGTTCAGGGAAAGCAAAGGGTAGAGTGTAAGAAGTCTCAATCCTTGTGGGATGTTCTGGAAGCTTAGGTAAGAACGTCGCTTCATACTAGTCTTCTAGTAGTTGGTCACTATGGACAGCATCCTCATTAAGCAAACGTCCCATGTGTACATTGCAATAGTTTCTAATCTTGGGTTCTTACTTTAATGTTTTTAGCTGGAATTGGTATGTGGACAACCCACCAATTTACAAAATTAACTTGTTGGCTCAGAAACCATTTAACTACAGAACTAGGGTTGTGGGGGCATAGACCGCCTTACAGTGTAACCCCAGCATTCCCATGAAACAGGCTCTTAAGGGGAAGACTGTTACAGGAAGGGATAATTAGGCACCACAGGGCCCTCAGCAGAAACAGGAAATGGAATCTGCCCGATTTCCCAAGGGGAAGACCTGCTTGTGTGTGACTTGTCCGAGGAACCCATCATCCGGCATCGCGTTCCTTTTCAGTTAGTCAGACTGGCATTCCCTGGTAAATGGCAACTCAACAGGAAGCAATAAAGAAAACTCATTAGGCTCAACTCGTGCAGAAAACGGCTTCGGTTCCCGCCCTCAGGCCGAATAGCACACGTCAGAGCACGCAAGGCCATATGGACACAGTGGATTAAGCTACTGTTGTAAAGTGTGCTACTTGGGATGCAGCTTTGCTGGTCATCGAATTCGAAGAGCAGAAATGCCAAACACCTTTATATTGGAGGGTCCGATCGGAGAGAACTAGAATACTAAAGAAAACGACACTAAGCAAGACGAAAGATTCGAATGTCCTTGTTTAGGGCAATTCCAGCCACGTGTGAACATGAATGTGGCAATGTGTGAGGCAAAGCCTCCACAGCAGCAAAGCTCACGGGAAGAGGAGCACAATGAAAAGGTGCCCATTTGCAGCGTTTTGGGGAACCCATTCTTCCAGCGAATGCATAGTTCTCCTGCTGGAGACTTAACCAGCAACCTTCTTTTGCCAGTCTTGGGCAGGGGACCATTCCATGTTGCATGGCAACATTGCAGAAGGTGAATGTGGCGTTAACACCCCGTTCCAAGGGCTGGAGCAGGGTGGGGCGTGGGGGCACAGGGACAGCTTTTGGGAGTGCTAGGCCAGAATTCAATTTTTTGAGGATTTCCTTTCCCCACTTTTGTGGGATCCCCCCCACCCTCGCTCCCTCCACCCCCAACTTTTTTGCTGCTCCCTTCCACCCTCCTCCTCCTCCAGTCTCCCAAGTTTCCAAAGACCTTTCTTGTCAGAGGGTCCAAATGCCACTGAAAATTCTTTGCCAATACTGTCCCGTGGTAGCCCAAATGGCTCCTACGGTGATTGCATCACTCTACACTTCTGTTGTAGAGTAGGCTGGTAGCAGTTGTAATATATATGTGTAGCTTCACCAGGAGTGCAGACTGCTTTACCTCATTAGTAGCCCAATGTACCAGTATCGTAACTTTTGGGGCACTAGATGACCTACTCACTAACAATTTCTTTTGGGTCATCCATTGGACTAAGAGAACTACAAGTCAAGCTTGGGCTCGCAGAGAGCCCAGCACTGCACCAATATAGTTGCTAAAAATGGCCTTGTCTGGTTTCCCCAGCCCCCTCCAGTCTGGGGTGAGCAGAGTATGGAATTTTTCAGGCGAGCCTTATTGGCTTGCCCCCAAAATCTTTGGGTCAGACTGTTTGGTAGGGCTATAGGGGAATGTGCCCATCTTGAAAGAACTTGTGCATTCCTCAGATCAGTCGTGGCTTATCTAAATTACTGAGGATTTGCCACAAAGATGGGCCGCCGATTTTCAGAACAGGTTTGGCCATAGTGGGTGGTCCCCGTGTCTGTTGTCTCTTGTGCCAGTTACTTCTTTTAGCTGATGGGCATCCTTCTTTGGCTGTTCATGTGCCTCCAAGGGAAGTCGACTGACGGGCCTGTTCTGTGATCGATCCTGTGCTGATGTCCCTCTAAATACCACTAGACCAGGCATCTTGAGGTAAGGAGCCCGTCACTCAAAACAGTGATGGATCACCATTATTCTGCTCCAGCTCCATATTGGCTCATGCAGGGTTGTCTTAACCATTACACCCCTCATGGGACAGTTCCTGGTTAGCTGGCTGCCACCCAAGCTGTCCAGTCCTACTTGGTCCGGTACCTTCCTCATTGCCCGCGCCATGGAACAGAAACCACACGGATCTCAATCTGGGATGACCTCAAAGTCTCTGCAGGATGTGCAGCACTTGTTCTTCTTGACCTCTCGGCAGCATTTGACACCATTAACCACTTGATCCTCCTTGTCAGAATACACTCTAGGAATCTGAGATTCAGCACGCAACTGGAGTGTTTCTTTCCTCACTAACGGACAGCAAATCACTCTACTTCACCCCTTTCATCTCCTTTGCATGCACAGTGAACACTGGAGTACCGCAAGGCACCTGACACACTCCCCTGCTCTTCAACCTTTACATGACGCCCTCTGTCACGGACCATCCGCCCTCACAATCTCAACTGCTAGGACTAGGGCTACGAAACATCATCCCGATAATTCCCAAATTAAGCTCCAATCCCACCCTGACCTAGCAGCCTCTCACAGATATTGACTTCTGAATGACTAATAACCACCTCCGCCTGAACGCAGGGAAAATAGCTCATGGTGCAGCCCTATTCCTGCAACCCTCCCTCAATGTTCACCCCCCTACTTCCACCTCGGTCAAAAACCTTGGATACAAAATGGATTCGGACCTAGCCCAGTCTCACCACATCAACAATGTATCTAAATCCCGTCACTATCACCTCAGGCCTCTGAAGCGCATCTTCCCTTACCTCTCCTACCCTAACAGGCTGGCTGCAATCATGTCCATTGTTATGTCTGGACTTTGCCTGGGTGCATCAGACTGCCAACTAAAACTCCAGTGTCCAAAATGCAGCTGACAAACTGCTTCTTGCACTGGGCCGAAGGAAAATCTCACCTGCTCTCAGTACCCTACACTGGCTCCCAACTGAATGCAAGGTCACCTTCAAATTCTTGTGCGTTTGAAGCCATAAACATACAAAAAAAAAAAAAAAAAAAAAAATAAAGCCTCATCTCCCAACCCACACCGTAAGGTCAAGCACAGCCCTTCTCCTGGTGGTCCCCGCCTCCAATTCAGCCAGGGATGGAGGGTCTGCCTACTCAACCCTGTCACTGAGGCACTCACTGCCTCCCCACATTTGACACATCCAAGACTACATGGCTTTCCGGAAAGCACTCCAAACCTTGCCTTTCCCATAAATCATAAGGGAGCGGTTTGGGCATCCTGACCCCAATGCCAACGCCCAGAATTGACTGGAATCACATCAAGACGGGGAGGTAAACAGTCAGGACTCAGAAACAGGTTCCAATGGCCTGTTCATTTCAATAGAATAGTCTGGACCATGCCACCCTAACCTTGCTACAAGATCACTGCCGAAACTTCAAACCCAAGACACAACACTAATGCTCTTACGCAATGACTGGGTTCGCTCAGTCATAACAGCACCCCCTCAGCAAACCAGAGTCCTAACAGCAGTTCTGCTCTTCATCTGGAGCTTGACTAATCTTCCTCCCATAATGCACTGCATACTCAGCCCAGAAGATGACAACCTCGGTCAATCTTACCATCTACAAATCAATACGCAGAACTACAAACCTAGAGTGCAACTGCACTTCTGTTCTAAACAATATGATCGGGCCTGCTCTGGATAACCAGGGTCAATCTCACTCATGTGGAAATTAATGCTCAGATATACAATTTCGAAACTAACCGCACTTATGTTCAAATGACTACGCGAGATCACATCATCCATTGGACAAACAAGGTGATCTCTAATCAAGCCACGCTCCCCCCCCCCCCAACCCAACAAGGAAGTGAAGCAATGAACTCTGACCCGGGCGCAGCATCAACCATGCTTGGTTAGACTTTCTCTAGTCCACACAGGTATGCACTACACACCCCTCACCCCCTCAATCCTGTGAGCCCTCAAGCACTCAAAGCTCTGGGAAGTGACAATAATACAATACAATTCCACAATTCAAACCATAAACTGTCATGTTTACCCACCCACCTGCCGCAAACTATTACCGGGACCAGGAAAATGAGCCCATCAGCACTTCTAATCGAGCTTCTGAAACAGACTCCCACTGTCCCACCTTATTGGACGATGTTCTAAAGCAGGCAAAGAATCCGACAAAGAATCGCTCTCGGAGAACCAATGCTCCTCCGGAATAGACATGGCCAACTCACCAAACACTGAAAGGAAGTCAACAACAGGGGTCTCCAACCAATCCCCAAAGACACTCGCACATACCAATATGCTCACTCTCTCCTCTACACCAACAAACACTAGAATTAAGCTATACCCCTCTATCAATTCGGCCTAGCTGCATACATACCTACTTGCCTCCATGTACACCTCAACAGTCTTTAGAACGCAGCTATACCCCATGGAAAGAAAAATCGGCCTAGCTGCACACATCATGCACAAGTGCCACCACTGCCAGACTGCAGACCCGAGGTCAATGGGCTTGATGCACACATTCTACTGACCTCACAAAACCACTGCATCACACCTACCATTAGAATGCATAACACACTGGCTCCACACATACCGAGTGCACCCAAGCACTTATACTACCCTTCTCTCTCCACTGACCTAGACTATGGTCCCCAAGGGTGTTCAACCCACAGCCCTTTGAGATCATAACAATAGTATATGGCGCTATACAAATGCACAATAACATAACACTGCTGCTTCAACTTCTGTCCAGTGTATCTACATTCTGGGTACATCACAACTTTAATTTTCTTCATCTGGGTTATTAATGGCCCAATGTTTAATGCCAGAGTACTGGATCCTGTCGCCAGCCCTGTGGAAGTAGGCCTTACTGGGTTCTCCGACGCCTCCAAAACGACACCTTAAGCATCTGGTGCAGCAAGTACCTAGGTCATGGGGTCTCAATATGTTCTTGGATTACACTCTCCATCCACCCCCCCACCCAATATTTGTTTTTCCTTTTACACTCCATCTAGGCATTATAGTAGATGTTCTTAATGGTTTCCTTTTTAGGCACAGGTGCAATGTCATGAATTAGAGTTTGTGGGGATTCAAAAACTGTTCCTGGGTTCTCATGTGTGGCAGGCATGGGGGTCCTGGACCGTGGTCGAAGTGTACGAAAAGAAGTAATGGAACTATGTTCCCTGCTGGCCTGCACCGCTCCCCACAAACCCAAACGCCAGGCCCCTCCCATGCACAATACACACCTCAAAACACATTCACCTGCTTTTTAAGGGAACTTCCAGTGCAGTGCACTGAAAGTGCACATTTCAACTGCTTCCTATACTTTTATTTTAAAAACGAAACCATTCCGGAATGGTTTCTTTTTCAAATAAAAGTATAGGAACGGTAAAACTTAATTAAAAGAAGTAGAGAAGCACCGTTCCCGCCCACTTCGACCACTGGTCCTGGATTGCTTTACGATTCTGTTCACTTGAGTGTGGAATTCCTTTTCCTCCCCACCCCTTAGCATTATAAACGTACTGGGATTTGCACCAGGTGTAGGATGGGTCTGAGCTCCTGCCCTTTCACAGTTTTTATGCACACATTTTGTTCTACTGTGTGTAAGAGTGGCTATATGTGTAATCTCTCTATATAGCTTCAACTACCCATCTACCTATCTATATATATAGATGTCAAAAATTGTTTGTGGTTTGGCAAAGCGTTGGCGTATGGGAGGCAAAGGCATAGAGGCATAAGACGAAGGCATATGGGAGGCGAGGCAAATGGACCCGAGAGGTGAAGGCAGGTAGCATTCCAGAAGTTTCCAAATGGTTGCTATATAAAAAAGGTGCTACAGGCATTTTTCACTCTTACGAATAGTGCTAAAGTGTTATTTCACGAGTGGCTGTGTGAACGAGCCATACTTGCTGCTAAGAATTATGCTCTCAATTAAATTAAAAATCAGATTCGGGATATGCTTCTGGAAACAGTAACCGAGTACAACAAATCGATATGGTGGTGAAGCCTGACAAAGCTGTAAACTACCCAAAAGAATTCCTCAACTCACTCGACCCACTGGGAATGCCACCAAATCACCTTCGACTGAATGTTGGGTCACGTTTGGCAACCTTGATGCACCTAGGCTGTGTAATGGCACAAGGCGGCGAGTCAAAAAATTGCTGCTCAACATAATTGAAGAGACCGTGTGGACCGGGAAGGGAAAATGAGAATATGTAATCATCCCGCGCATTCCACTCATTCTGACAGGCATGCCGTTCAGTTTCAAGTGCCTACAGTCTCCAGTCAGGCTGACATTGGGTATCCCGATCAACAAGGCACAGGGCCAGTCAATCAAGTGCACGGGTACCAACTTGTAATCCCCAGGTTTCTCCCACAGGCAGTTATATGTTGTATGTGAGTGTGTACCCCAAATCAGTTGTAGATCTTTGCTCCAGCAAAAGTGTTATTTATAAACGCACCCAATACCATAGCGGAGTTTGGTTTCTAAGCACGGATCCCGACTTCTGCTGCTCTGCGCGGTTTTGCTTCCAAGACCAGCGCGTTGCTCCTCTTCTAAACAAGCCTTACAATGAAGATGTACTTTGGTAATATTAAACTTTAGGTCCATAGTTGGCACTGTCAGCATCATGCCACGGATCATGCAGCTCAGGAACCTCCATTTTGTTCTCAGGTAGAGTTATATGTTTCAGGATTAGTTTTGTGTAGTCTTTATAAGACATTTTTTTTTAAATATCAAATAATTGAAAAATGTACTGCATTTATTCACTTTTTTATGAAACCTTTCCAAAAAGCGCAAAGAAAGGGATTTGTAACAAATAGTGCCTGTAAGGAAATGAAATCCTGTGCAACGCTGGGTATATATGCCAGTTCTAAATGAAGAATGTACCCTTTTCTGTGTACTGGTCCAATGCATTCTCTTGGGGAATCTTTTTAGGATTAACGTTACCTAACCCCAGCCTTCCTTCCTCCTGCGAGTGAAGCTTGACTGCTCTGCTAAACCCTACCCTAATAGTTTTGTCTCATTTAGACCGACTACTTCTCTTACGGCAGAAGGTTGCACATACACACCTCAAAAATCTCTTTACTGGGGGCGGGTGCGTTAGGAACGTACATTCCTGTCCTGGTTAAACTCTTTACTTCAAAAGATAATTGTGGTGTAAAAATGCCTTCAAGTGTCCTCAAATGAATAAAGATCATCCGGCAAAGCAAAGCAAAAATGTCATATTTTTTTAAAATAGAAAACTCTAGGTTTGCACTAAGAATTTGTCTATCATCAGGGGGCCTCATTACAGAATCTTCAATCCACTGCAAGGGAGATAATGCACGCTAAGTACCAACATTGCCCAAATGCAAACCAGTGTGTTTTCAATGCTTATCGAACCATAGCAATGTTTGCCCCAGTGCTAATACAGAATGGATAAAGTTTAATTTTGATTGAAGCTCATTTTCCAGTGGCAACAAGGGGACCTTCAGGTTCCATGCACACAACTAGGATTATTTTTTTTAAGTCAAAATAAATGTTCAAACAAGATAATTACCGATTATCACATCCACTATCTAAGGCAATATTTTAGATGTGAGTGTTAAAGCTCCAAATTGAAGCATGAGGGCAACATACATTAAAACATTATGTAAATTCCCATTTCTTGCCTCAGGTTGGACAGGGGTATAAAGGAGGTCTTGCACATATGCAAGTTAAATGCTCACATCTGCTCAAAAGGCCAGTTTTTTTTCAACACTAAGGTGACACCTTCACTCTTGTAAACTCGTGTAAAGAGACATTGTAGATCTATCTTCCAATTTCTATAGCCCATCCATCGTTATGCATCTCTATAGCCCATCCATCGTTATGCATCTCTGTATAATGTGGTCATGGTTCCTTAATTGACGGGGCTGTACTCGTTCCTTTAAAATCGCTTGTGACCATTACAAAGAACTAGGATGACACAATGTTATAATGATTTGTGCCGTGCACCTCTGTCATTTGCCTGGTCACCAGGCAGTCTGGTGGATCTGTCAGAGAGTGGGTGGCTTTCGTTAATTAGGAAGCAAAGGAAAGGGCAGTGCAGTGCTTGGTGTTGAGGTTGCAGATCAGAAATACGTGGGGCTCTTCAAGCTTGTAAGCTTTGTGTGTGAGGTTTAGGTGGCATCAACGTCTGGGTGTGCAGATGGACGGCCTCCGGTATAAAGTGTGGCCTTGTGTACAGCTTGAAAATGACTAAAGCAATAGTCACAGAAATGGGAGTTGCAGGAGTAATGCAATCACAGGACATTATAAAACAGAGATAAAACATGAAGCCCAGAAAATTCTTCCTATGGAGGATACTGACCAGAGTGTGGTGGGCGCCTGCATGGCTGCGAGTCAACTCTCGACGTTGGATGTGATGATCTCGACTTGGAGCAAAGGTTGGTGTGTGCTCAGTGGGAGAATGCTACAACAAGAAAACACTTAGGTCAGAGGGTTTGTAAACAATACACTCCAACAAAGACCTTCAGAAGAATTACCTTTTCAGATGATAATACACCTAGATAGATAATAAACCACTAATCTTGTCATCCAGAAATCTTTAAAGATTACAGGAAATCGCTTTGACGGAAACAGCTCATGGAAAGAACAAGAATATTGATCCATTAAACTCCCAGATCCCAATGTTAATCCATTCAAATAAAGCTAGACTACACAAAAAGAACAGATGGGATTTCATGGAGTCTAATCTAGACTCACAGTTATTTTGGTAATAAAACAAAATGAATGCCAGAAAAAAAAAAACATCCACTGAATATAGTGCTTAAGTAAACGATAATTAAAGAGACATTCATAGTTTGGAGGAAATCGGATGTGCAAATACAATTCAACTTGCAACCATTTTAGCAATATATACTAAGGGCTGCCTCCCGATTTTCTTTGGATACCATGGTTAAAAAGTTATATTATATAAAAATGGTAAGATTCTTGTTCCGTTCCTGAATTTTCCCATGGTCAGTCTGATTCAGTCATTATTTCCATGTAACAGGGGTATACAAGAAGAGGCAAGTTTAAATGTCTATAATGGCTCTCCGTCAACCTTGATAGCGTTCAATGCTTTGTCCATGATCCATGGACAGAACATAGAATGTGCTCTTTTTTTAATGAATAAACACGTGGAATGGGTTATTGTTTATCACTGTTTTTCAGCAGCCCCCCCATCCCCAAAAGGAACCCCAACTGGAATATCCAAACCTTCTAAAATTAGAGTTTATTTCAGTCCAACCCTGAATATGCCGCCATCCCTTAAACCCCTAAAGATAAAGTCAATCTGAATACATTGTAGCACAATCATTGAAATTTCAGCTGGTTGCATAACTATTCTGGCAGAGCAGGATCCTGACAGATTAGAAATCTGTACATTCTACTACTCCCTGGGGCTGTGCCTGTGTGTAATTATACAAAGGATGATGGTGGGTATGCAGAGTTAAATCTTTATTTCCACGTGAATGAACACATTCCCAGAATAGTTCACAATGCACAAATAAATTTGTATTTCAATCTAACGCTGTTGATTTCCTCTAATCAATTCATCCTGATAAAGTTAGTCATTTGACGATGTGGACCTGCACTAAACAAACACCATTTCCTCAACAGAAAAACATGAGCCATTTTAAGGGTATGTTTTACGTGGTTTTGCTTTTCCAATAATTATCTGAAAGGTAAACTCTGGTGTTGCTGAAATCCACATTTTTCAGTGCGAGTGGTAATTTCAGCAATACAGTAGTTCATCATTCATGTAATGGTGCAGGTCCAGGAAAAACAATGAAGTCCAATGTCCTGTATCATTTTAATTTTAAACCACATTTGGCTGCCAATCTACAGACAAAATGAACGAGGGATAAACTCAAAGACGTAGCCAGGAAGATCTAACAAGCGGGCCTGAAGCCAATGCGTTTGGGCCCACCACAGTGACATTTACACATTGAGTGGCCCTTGCCTGCTCAGACCCTACCCTGTTGTCTATGCCTCTAGATATACAAACATTCCTTGTTATCTATGGATATCCAAAGTCTTCTGGGACATCTGAATACAGGGTACCATGTTTCAGTTGTATACCATGGAGAGCCATGGACTTGTATTCATGGTTGACAATGTTCTTGTATTTTATTGAGCATTTGTTGGACGCTTATACAACTAAATAGTGTTTCAAAGCTCCACAAGGCTAACTGAGAAGGGAACAGAGGAATAATAACAACGGCAAAATATTAAAATACAGTCATGGTCCTACTAGGCTTTGAGGCATTCGGATGTGCAAGTGCAGTGAGGAAGCGTGCAAGAGATGGGGGGGGGGGGAGCGGCAGAGGAGTGGGCAAGTGCTGGTGGAGGGCCCGAGGGAAGTGCCAAGGGGAGCCAAGGAGGAGAACCACAGGCTAAGTGCAAATTCAGGCGACTATCAAGGGTGGGATGCAGAGCTGGCAAGCAGGGGCCCCCAGGGCAGTGCAGTGGGAGATGGGGGGTGGGGGGGAGTTGATGATATCGACTGGGAAGAAGGGCCTGGAATCCTGTGGGGTTCATGAGGATCAGGCCACAAGTCACAGTGGGGTCATTAGCAGGGAAGGGAAAGGGGAAGAGAAGAGCAGAATTTTAAGCTGTTTCAGTAACATGAGGAGTTCCGGCTCAAGTCTGAGAGGGGCAGGGAGGCTGTTCCAAAGGGAGGCACCAGCTAAGGAGAGAGCCCTGCCCCCCCCTCTCCACTTAGAGAAGAGTTTGACAGTCAAAGAGTTGGAGTTAGAGTTAGAGGTGCGTAGGGCTCTAGCAGTGGAGTATTTAGGGAGGGGAAAGTTGGATAGTGTGGTTCCAGGTCCCAGATGGTCTTGTGGATGATGCAGAGGGTCTTGAATTTGATCCTTGCAGCCACCAGGAGTCAGTGGAGAGATTCTAGGGCTGGGGAGATACAGTCCATTGGCTTGATGCCAAAGATAGGTCTTGCATCCCTATTCTGGATTAGCTGGAGGGACCGTAGGGAGGAAAGAGGGAGAGAAAGAGGCTATTGCAGTAGTCCAGACTGGAGAGGACCAGAGCTCTAGAGACATTGAGCTTCTGGGGGAAGGTGAGGAAAGGAAAAAAGCCTGGAGCTGGAAGTGAGACTTCTTAGTAAGGTCCATGAGAGTGAATCGGAGATTATCCCCAAGGGTTTTTGGCCTCAAAACGGTGGGGGTAGAGGCCCAAAGAGGGTAGCCAGAGGGTAGGAGGAAAGAAGCGCACAGGTGTCCCAATGAGAAGGATCTCTGGCTTACTGGCATTAAGGCAGAGATGGTTAGCTTCACACCATGTCTGAATGGCAGACAGTAGAGATAAGAGGAGGAAGAGGAGCTAGTAGAAGAAAGTTGTGCGTCGGACATAACACTGGAAATGAGGAGATAAGGATTAAATTGGGTGAGAAAGAGGGGCAAGATCAATGTTGATGAGCCAAGGCGATAGGATAGAGCCCTGGGGATGCCACAGGTAGAGTGGGGAGGTGGAGGAGAAAGGGCCCAATTGCAACTGGGAGGGGCAGTTAGTGAGAAAAGAGGTCAGCCAATCAAGTGACCAGTCTGTGATGCCGAGGGTGTCACAGAGCCGTTTTATGAAGATGGAATGGTTGATCGTGTCAAAAGCAGAGGAGAGATCAAGGAGAATGAAAACAAGGAGAGTTGGAGTCGAGACAATGGTAAACACATGGACAATCATCGTTTGTCCAAGATCTTAAAAGTAGAAGAATTCTTTTTTTAAACCGGAAAACAGAATGCACAATTTTTGGGCGTATTAATGCCAAGAAAACAATATGTGATTGCAGTGAGATATTAGGCCACCAGTGACACTAAATGGATATTCATGTCAAATTTTCCAGGGTGATGTTCTAAACAAGCTTGACCCACAAATTGAATTTTAGTTTGATCAAGTTTCTGAATGCATAATTTGGTTTAAATGTTGAACAAGTACAAGCAGTACAAACCACTAATCAGAAGTGGCCAGAATGGCAGAATTACTTTACCCTACAGTTGAGGAGCATGTATGGTTGCCTAGTCATCCTGGAAAAGTTACACTCCTCCACTACTCCCACTCCCCCACCCCAATTGCCCTTTAACACATCCCATCACTCCTTTTCATTAAAGCAATCACTGTCACACAATTCAATTCTCTCATTACGTACCAGGTAATTGAGGTGGTTGATCGGTAAGCTGGACGTGCAGTTGGCTAGACCCTGCACCGAATAACCCATCACGTACATGGCAAACTCATTATGAAACTTCATTGGACAATTCAGATCCAAGAATCCATGGCTGATTGTGCTCGGTCCATTGTTTATAAACTATGCAAGAAAGTGAGAAAGAAGGTTCTTAGACATTCATGCATATCAGAACTGTGCATCTCTTCAAGCTATAAAAAAGGCAACCAGGATCCAGCCTGTCAATTTTAAAAGGCTTCTAAAATGTGCACCTTTGGCGAAAAACTAATAAATATGCACTAGCACATATGTTGTCTAAACAGGGCAAATTCATGGATTGTTCTCTTGGATTCAGTTCGCAGTTGTGTTATTGTGACTTGTACTTTGCACTGCTGCCATTTTTCATGGTCTCCAGGTGCTTTGGAAGATCTAAAAAGGAGGGTGTTTGCAATGGTTAGTGGGAGAGGCACAAGCGCAAGAGAGCTTTGATGTACTGTTGGTGGCTTCAGTTCGGAAAAACTGGTCATGGTGTGCTGGGGGTTTTAGTCGATTGGCATTGTGTGTGGTTGTATGCAGGTGTTTCATGTACGTGTTGAGTGTTGGAGAGTTGGCAAAGTGCCTGTAGTTTGGGTGTTGTGGTGAAGATCTGGTTTGGGTGGTGGGTATGCAGAGAGTTACAAGCTGGGTTAGTTCGGGTTGTCTGCATTGGGTTAACCCTCAAGTAAAGCAATTCTCCATTCCCTTCCCCCCCCCAAACTAACCTCGATTCCCTGCCCTTACAGAAAAGTGCTAATGTGCTAGAGATTGAAATCTCATTAATGTGAGCAAACAAGTGCTCCCAGAGGTAATACTGCCATAAGCTATGGTTACTCATGAAGAGCTAACACATCACAATACTTCAGCCACTTCTTGAGCCACCTTTAGTAGCAAGGACACCTCCTAGAAGAACTGTGTGCTATGGCGGTCACCTCATGACTGCCATAATAGTGACCTCAGAGTATTGTGCCACATGCTTCAAATGTTCCTTCCTCACTCTTAAGTCAAACCTGTTTGAATAGTTTATTTTCCATATTAATTTGTGGTCTCTATGGTCTTCGTGATAAGTCAAATGGTAGAACCCAAGTAGTCTAATCCAATTCTGCAAGGTCATACTTTGCACTGCATTCACACATTCTTCTGGTGAGAAAACAGTCAAACCCGTTTTTGTTTGGTCCAAAGCAAGATCCAAGGATCCACTTTCATTCAGAACACACAAGTACTCACCTCGTACACATGTTTGACCGCTGGTCCAAGGTCGTGCTCCTTCAAAGGCTTTCGATTGGGCTTCCAGTTGGACAGTGGGAAAATGACGCTGTCTGGTTTGGAGATGCTTGGGTGAAAATAACAAAAAGAAGGTCAGGTGATCCGTTCCCAAGGTGTAACAGACAGAATTGGCAAAGGGCTTTCTGGGTGAAGGATGGCACTCTATGGTTTGCCAGTACCACTGCGCATGTCCGACAAAGGAAGCGATGGACTAGAATAGATCTTGTGAGCAAGTCCCAAGATGGGCAGATGCTAGCATCTGCCAGGAGCCGGCACTGCAGTTAGAAACACACCAGGGCTGTCTTAAAGAAGGATAAAGGACTACAGTCCGACATGTTTAATTTAGCCAATGTTACAGAAAATCATTTCAATAGCAGGTGCTCACATAAAGCACCTTGAACAGAAATTGCAACCCAAAGGGGCTTTTGCTGGCTTCCAGGAACAGACCACGATTGAGTGTTGCCACTGTATTGTTAAGAGGTACTGCACGTTTGCAAAGTCAAGACAAAATATGACAGCAAGGCAAAGGTGCGTTTCACCCCTTCTGTAGCTGGCTGCATTTCTGGCAATTTATTTTTGGTGGCTTGGATAGGTGCTTCCATAACATTTTAAAAAGCACGTCTTCTACAAATTGTGTTAGCTAAAACAGACTACCAGAACCTTAGGGACTGCAAGGGAAGCAAGAGACCTAGAATGTGCCGGGTGCAAGGAGGAGGCAGATATTAGGGTGCGAGAATGGCAGGAGCCAAGGTGAACTCGGGGTTGCATTATCTTTGACAAATCAGGAACCGTTCCTTAAAAAAAATGAACTTCACCTCATGATTGCCATAAAAAGGTTTATGCCATAAGGCAAGCTTTTCAAATACATCAGCTTATATTCATGCCATTTGACGTACCACTGCCCCAAATGTTTAGGAGTGGGGATGGGCCAGCTTTTCTTTCCAACTCCAATAGCCACATTCCTAGTCATAATACCATTTATTACTCCGGGCCAACAGGAAATTAGCCAAAAATGTAAATGCTCCTTTGCTGATAAAGAAAAAAGCCAAACCTCAGCCATACAATGAACAGCCTTTGTTCAAACATACGGTCAGTGGATAGAAAATAATATTTAAGAAACACACTACACAACACAGCAGGGAACGAACCTTGAATCAACTCACCATCAGGAAAGAGCTAAAGGCCAGCAGGTTTGGACTAGGCCACTAACCTGGCTCACCATTTATGGGAGTGTAACACAAACCCCTCTGGGACTGAAGATGGAGGCGAGACACGTGGGAACAAATGCTATCCCCAGAACAGGGCCCACTGAATATATATATAGTTCCTCAGAGGGACCCCATAGCTTATAGTAGCAATAGTGCCAGGAGGATCTGCTTACTGTCCAGAGCTGCGCAAGCTGCAGAGGCACAGAGGCTAAGGTACTGCCACATGGGCAGCAAGAAACTGCAGACTTCCCACTCAGAAGATGGATCATGCCAGTGACATTAGACAACTGGAACATCTTATAGAACGCAGCAGCTAGACCAGTGCCCCTTCACGGACTTGAAATGCAGTAGTTTCATGTAGGCCTCTCTTCAAAAGGCCCATTTGGTTAGTTTCCAATGTCTTGGCTTAGCGTAGTTGCTCATTACCTTCGGCACTACTAGAGAGACTTCACCATGGCAACTCCACCAAATTGCCCATCAGGCACACCGCTAACATCCCAGCACTAATCTTCTCAGCCTCTGCGTTCCAACACTAACCAAGCTCCTGACACAAGGCAACCGAATTCCTCAGACAGAACAGTAGTCCTGTGCAAGCAACTGCCATATTGCAGCCCTGACCAATGCACCATAGAAACAAGGGCATGCCAGGTTCCCCTCTGGACATAGATCACTCTATGCGCGGGACACGTAGGAACAGACCCACATGTAGACTTCAGGGTACTTTCAGTGTCACTTCGTCAACACAACATAGCATTTTCCACTCTACCTACCAAGCTTTGGACACGCGGCTGCCCAACATCGCAAACAGTCTACCTGCTTTTCCTTCATTTCAGGGCTCAAGTGCTCAATCGCCCTTCATGAGCAATCTGCACCAGAGCGCCCTCCTTCAGACATAGGCCATGGCATACACTGGCAGTTAGGGGTTTGAGGCCCTGCACCATAAATGCCAGGTTGAAAAGTGAATTTAAAATTTAAAAAAAGGACAGTTCAACAAAGGTATAAAATGGTTGGGTTGGGGGTGACAAAATTTAGTACAAGGAATTAAGTGTCCTATTGTGGGCAAGCAATAATAACCCAACTCAATTTAAAAGCGTTGGAGCAAATAGTCACAAACTGAAGTACACAAGAAAAAAAAAGAAAGAAAAACCAAAAAGGTGGACGCAGGACATACTCACCCATACATAGACATGGTGGCAAAGGCTTGTACATCCATGGAGTAAGCGATCATCTCGCTTTTAGAGTTGTTTTGATTCTTGCTGCATAAAGAAACATGATGGGTCAACGGGTATGTCCAGATCAACTTTTGATTTGCTGCGCACCAATGACCAACAGAAACGGTCCACTTGCAACCCTCTACCCTACTCAATCATCAGGTGCCAGACAACCTTTAACTAATGGTCAATCAGTGGTTCCGCACTCAATTTTCACTTTGCTTACTTCACACTGGGAACAGGCTGCATGGTCCATGGGAATAGTAACAAGCCTTTGATCCAACTCCTTGGGCAAAGCCCGCCATTCTAAGGAGGGTGGACTTGTAAAAGTGATAGCAAGGCCATAAGTATAGATCCATGTGCAGCTTGAGAACAAGATTGCAAGTAGAACATCCAGTCTAGTGACAGTATAGGATATGTGCAACGCTGCAGTTCAGTTGCACAACAGCTAACTTCACGCCCCAAAAGTCAGACAAACGCTCCCCGCAAGAAACAGGCCCATGGGCATCTGCCCTCCTCTTCCGCCCAGGCAGACATGCGTGCATCACTGTTCCCTCAGCAGGGCGACAGGAAGGAAGTTGCTGAGATAGCTTCCACCTCCTGCTGTTTAGGGAGCAGTGGAATGCTTCGCAACACATGACCATCAGTGAGGAACCTGCCCAGTCTTTGGATTAAGTCCGAGTATTGGGTCTTCCACTCATTCCCCTTTCCACTGCCCCTCCCCATGAGCCAGAAGCACTTTACCTGCGGATCTGGAAGTCAAACTGGACCTGCTTCTTATAGTCCTGAAGCTTGGGCACAGTGAAGCGAAGGCCACCTCTCACCTGCAGGGGGATTTGCAAAATTAATTTGGCGCAAGTGCAACACAAGGAAACAACAGGGTCGAAAGAAAGGAGGACACAGCAGCACGAGGGTGAGGGATCAGCAGAGGAGCAAAGGATAAATAAGAGGCAGAAGTAAAGATGAGAGGGAGAGAAAAGCATGATAGTGGTTTAGAAATGGAGAAGAAAATCAAATAGGAATGACGAGGGGCATTGCCATAAGGCAAGTGTGAGGCTAAAAAGGAAACCTAAATGAACAGTTGGGGTAAAGATGCTAACAGAATTCTAAAAAGAAAAAAAAAAAAGGGATGCACAAAGACGAACAGAGAATCAGAAAAGGAAGACAGATAAGGAGTGTGAATAAGTGGGCAGGAAAATACAACTGGGAGAGCATGACTGAGAAAGAAGGGACAAGCCGAAGGAGTAAAAAGCACAATACAGAATGGGTAGAGAAGGAGGGTGATGCAAAAAGGTATCATGGGATTGGAAAGCGGGAGAAAAGAATCAGACGGGGTAAAGAGGAGAACAGCAGAAAATGGAGAGCAGTGAAAGATATATAGTCAGGAATGAGAATCAGTAATGAGGGTAATGCATAAGGGGAACAGAGAAACAAAAGGAGACAAAGGAAAATTGGTCAAATAATGGGAAGGCTTAAAGAGATAGTGCAGAGGGTGCATGGGGGGTTTATACAGTGTCAGAAGGATAAAGGGATAATTCATGCAGAGGACTGAAGGGATAAACAAGGTGACCAGAGAAAGTGGAGAAGTGGTTGAAAGGGGGGATGTCAAAGTTGTAGGGAGAAGTGAAAAACAAACACCGAGAGAGACTGACTATGCAAGAGCCCCCAGGGTGCAAAATAAAGAGGATGAGAACTGTAATGGAAGAAACAGGTCACAGGGGGTAATTGACTAGAGCATGAGCAGTAGAGCAGGAGACCGAGAAGGACGAAAGATATTAAAGATTGACATAAATTCAAATAAACCTTGGAAGTAACGAGACAATAAGTCAGGCTCAAATGCACCCCTGGAATCCAGCCTGCCCAGGAGTTTGTGCTCACAGCTGGTTTACAGATGGAAGCGTTGGCAGAATGTGTAGTGTACAGGAGGACAGATGGCCGGTTCCCCAATGAAGGGGGCTCTAGGGACCCTAGGTGAAGGGTACAGGAGGCCTAAAGCAAAGAGTACAGGCAGAGGGTTCCATGTGATAATTCCGCCACAAAAATATCGCCATATTTTTGCGGCGAAATTCACAAGGGACCCTGCGGGGGACACCCCCGCAAACCCTGCATCATTTTTTAATGTGCGGGAGACACCCCGCAACCCCCGCATCATTTTTTAATGTGCGGGGGACACCCCCGCAACCCCTGCTCCCACATAATATCCCCAATAGAAATATCGCCTATGGCGAACCAAACGGCCATACGAACGGCGATATTTTTGTTGGGGATATTAATACCTTATACCTGGTAGAGAGGGTTTGAGTGTTCTGAGAAGGAATGCAAAAGGTCCCAGAAATCACGTTAATTTCAACACAGGTCTTGAGCTCAGTCCATATAATGTGGGGTGTGGGATGTAGGGTGGGGGAGGGGCTGAAGTGCATTTGCCGTGTAAAAGCCTGACCAGAGGAGAACCGAGGGATGTGGGCCAGCCTGCAGGTGGGTGCAGGTGCCCATTTCAGTGTAGAGTGATTGTCTGCATATGGACCGAGGGCTTTAAGATCTATACAAAGGTGGATCAATGGCTGGGACCCACCAGTAGACACCCACAGCGCAAAACAAAGTCAAACTACCCCCGAGAACCACAGCTTGTAGCACTGGCCAAAAAGAAAGTGTATAACACCATTTCAAGGAGAGATTATTTCTTCATTTGAAGACCATGGAATCTTCTTATAGGCCTACACAACACAAGAATACATTTACGCAGACCAGGAAGGCAAAGCCAACCCATCCCGCAACACAAGCACCCAAGATGGGAGCAACTGCCAAGGTCACAGTTTAAAGGTCTCTGCACACCCATCAGAACGAAAATATAAAATTAAGAGACTAGCCTAGGTTGAACGGAAGCGCCGATTCCAAGAATTCCTGGTGTGACTCAAAGGCCAAGGTGCTCAAAGTCCTGGTGAGTTCATGTCCCTGGACAGAGGAGCATTTCATAGAAGTGAGCCGGACCTTACTCTGAATGAATCCTTTCTAAACAAGGCAGCCCCTGGACCCACAGCTTGGTGATGGGATAAAGTATGGGACCAGGACTTCAGGGACCCCTCGCGAGCAATGGCTAGCATGCCACCACTCTCGCAAACGCGTGCCCAAACAGTATCGAGTCGTACTCACGCTTGTTCCAGACTTCATGGGATTCCCCAGATCACAGATCAAGTGCGTCTTGTTCTCATAATGGCAGGTCACTTCGGAAAGACTCTGGAAGATAGACAGCAGTGCATCAGAATGGCCTGAACTCCCAACAAACAACATTGTACACCAGAGACTGAGAAGCAAACTTCCACAACAAATGCCAAATTCCCAGGGCTGGGAACCAGCACCTCAAAGGAGGACCCCGAATATGCACAATGTTCTCCCCAGATTGGGAAAGTGAGATGTGCATCGGATCTTCCACAGTAACAGTCGTATCCCCTTTTTAATAAGGCCCATTGCACAGCAGGCCTCCAATAAAGAGAGGACCAGCAACCATGGGAAAGGCTAGAAAAACGAGAAAAGGGGCGCATTTTACCTCCACAACCTAGATTGCTCACCTCATTATTTCGTACAATGCCACTGTAATCAGCTTCAGGGGGAAGCATCACATACAGCTCTGCCTCGTATGCTCCCCCTTCGCCCTCATTTCTGGCATGAAAAGTCAGGGCAATGGAATTATCGTCTCCAAGGTATACCACTCTTTGATCCCTGCAACAGAAAAAGGTTATGTTAAGCACACTGGGGAACACCAAGCAGACAACCAAGGATAGGGTGTCACACTTGCAGGCAAGAAGACACAAAGGCAGGACACTAAAGAGCTGGCGACAGCACTGTATGCAGTGCTATCCTGGCTGTATTTATTCTGCTGTGGCGGAGTGGTCCACAAGGTGAAGGCACAAAAATAAAAAAAAGTAACCGGTTTCTTATTTTGTGCTTAATGCCAGGCGGGACTGGGACTGGGTACTGAACCCGTGCTGCTCAGCGTCGTCATGTTTCCAGGGCTAGCGTGCTGACCCAGAGTTATCCTCCCTTATCACTGGAGTACTTACTTCATGTCCACACTTAGATAGATTTGTGAATATTAGCCTGCGCCAATCTAGAAAGGATTGTGGAGGTCAACAAGTGCCCCACTTAGACAAAACTGAATGTGAGCATGCTAAAGGTCAGGTAATCCACTAACCAATATAAGCTCAAACTCTGCATAATTATCTCACTCAAAAAACTCACACAACCATCTCTCGCACAACAAGCCGCATGCACTTCACAACACTGCAACACCACATAAGCCGGAGCAACAGCACACGCGGACTGACACCGATCCAATACCCGCACCAAAGCTCAGCACCCGGTGTATACCGAGTTGAAGCTGCCAACAGAACACCACTCCATAATGCCATCAGAGCTGCCCTCAACATCCCCAAAAAAATGCACATCTCGGAGACCAGACGCAAACTACGTTGGCTTCCAGTCAAGCACAGAATATCCCTTAAAACTCTGGCCCTTTCACATAAAGCCAGGGCCAACCTTGCACCAGCCTACCTCACCAACCAACTTACACCTCACACTTCTTCAAGACCACTTAGAGCAGCACAAGCTAACACTATGTCCATACCGAGATTTAAACTTCATAACTCGGGTGGTGCTAGCTTCCCTGTATAAGCCTCCAAATTATGGAACACAATACCTGCGCCTTTGCGAGCAGAACCTTCATTTAACCTATTTAAACATAACACGAAGTGTTGGCTTCACAACATGGACTCTATGACAGCCTAACTGCCTGATCCCTGCATGATCGACTGTCACTGGTACACTTTGTAATTAATGTACTTATACTAGACTATGTATATATGCATTTGCATGACTAAGTTTGTACCCACCTGTAACTGCAATGTAACGGAACCCTTATGCACTGCTTTCAATTGCAACTGTAACCAGATCTAACTTATGCGCCTGTATGCCCCTGGGCCTGGCTGCGCTTTATAAATAAAATAAATACAAATACAAATCCTACTCCCTCTTCACCTTACTAACCCATCTCACCTTATCGTTTACAGCTCCACCAGAACGCCTGGGGACCAATTCCGTTGGTGACGGTGCGTGGTACAAATTCATTTAACATGGGGGAAAAAGCAAGTATCAGGCACGAACTATGACTGCCTATGTAATGATTTTAAACCCGAAAATATGTTTCTATTATCGGTTAGTCTAGACAGAATTAACAACTCAAACGTACTCAGGATCTCAACAAGATCATTAACTTTTCTACCAGGACTCAACTCCCTCGCTTCACACCTACTTCCTCGTACCGTCACCAGGCTGCATGGCTGCTGATACCAAACAAGGCCAGATTTAAATGTCTTCTGCCGGTTCACAAATATATCCATGGTAAGGCACCACTGCATCTATCCATCTCTACAAGCCTTCTCAATCTCTGCTCTGCCTCAACTTCCCTTGCGGCTCCTTGTCCTCCTAGCGCTTCCCCTCGCTTCCGCTCCTTCTCTTCTTGCTCCACTTGCATGGAATACTCTTCCCGTGGACATCAAGAAACGTTACACACGAATGTATTCAAAATCAAACTTAAAACCTACCTCCTCACCTCAGAGTTATCCTCTTAACCTACCTCTCATCTACCTGCTAGCTAACAGTTTTCCCCTTGCCTCCAACCTGCCTCTGTCCCTCACTTCCTCTGCACCTCCACTTGAGCACTTCACCCATCAGTCACATCCCAAGAACAGCTGGCCGTACGGCCTACCTGCACTTAAAAACGTCCAATGTTGGTTGTCCTTCATCTATGCATGTCCACTTATGTATTGCCCCCAGTGACTGTTCCATTTACTCCCCTCCACAACCTGGTCCACAAGAATGACCCTCAAACTCGCCCCATTGTGAGACGCTCACTGCTTCCCAATCTGTTTTCTTATCTATTGTATGTAATTTTGTAATCAAAAGAGTATTGTTCCTCCTGTGTGTATAGTAATATACATAAAATACTTGGGGTGTGCTTTGCATCACTTGACTGATGGCCTTCCACACTTCTGATTTTCCACCTCTGACCGCTCCCAACTTCTGCATGTCTCCTCCCCTCAACTGCAAATCTCACTTGGTCCTCTGCCAGCAAGGGAAGAATACAGCCAGTGGTCGAAGTGTACAAAAAGAAGGAGTGGAACTATGTTCCCTACTGGCCTGACCCCCCCCCCCACAAATTCCATCACCACACCACCTCCCATGTGCAATCCAAACCCCCAAACTCACCTGCTGTTTAAGGGAATGTTCAGTGCAGTGCACGTTTAAACTTCTTCCTACACTTATTTTAACAGTAAACCATTCCGGAACTTTTTTTTTTTTTTATGATAGAAGTATAGGGACAGTAAAAAAAAAATAAAAGAAAAGATTATATATTTTACATGGCCTGCGGTAGCGCCCAAGTAGTTATGGTTAAGTTGCTCATCTCATAGGAAGAGCACTTTTTGGGCGGCTCATAACTTCGCTCTCCCTGGACGAATCCTCAACAAACTTTGCAAGTATATGGCCCACTCTGAATTTGTTTTGCAAAGTTTGGTGAGATTTGGTCAAGGACAAATTTATAAGGGGGGGAGGGGGCTGTCCCAAAATTATTTTTTTTCCCCCCATTAGACTCAAAGGAGAAAAGATTTCGGTCGTGACTACAGCCCAAACCGCTGGACGGATTTTCACCAAATTTGCAGTAGGAGCAGCGGCTTAGTCCCAAAAGCGTGCTTTTGTAGATTTGGTGAATATCCGTCCCATCTTTTTTAAAATGAGCAAAAAAGTACATCTAAAAAGATTAGTGATATCTAAGTCTGCTCTGCAGACAGGACACCGATTGGATAACCGGCTTGCGTCATGTCTGCAGACACACGACGTGTTCGCTGATTGGTTGGAGTGAAGCGTGAGGTACGTCAGATTTTTGGCAACGCCCGCCATCTTGGATTTGCAGACAGCGGCCGGTAAAAAAAACACAACATTGCACTTGTCAAACTTATCAAATAATCTCTGGGGAGGGGAGGATGGGATGGAATGGAATATGGCTGCAAGAAGCAAAAAAACTGGTGTTTTTCACCACGAACCGTTCGGGAGCAGTTCTTGGATGGCTTATAACTTGCGCCACTTAATGAAACTGTGTGATTTTTCAATGATATTCCTGACCTGATCCCGAATGGGTTTGCAAACTTTGGTTGGAATCTGTCAAGAGGGGGCCAAACTAGAGGGGTGCGTATGTCAAAATAAGGTAAAGGCTTATAAATGAGGTGCAATTTGACGAATCTACACAAAGGTTTGCAGAAAGATTATAGATCTAGATACAAATGTTTTTGTAAGGTCTGAATGGATTTTTCCCAAGTGGGCGCTAGGTTATAGGACGATTGTATGTGCAATGGTTATACCTAACCAGCTCAGAGAATGGTTTCCAGGTGGCGTACGAGTTGATTGGTCCTACCAACTCAAAGGAAGAAGTCGTCCTTGAAGGGGCTTCTCTGTCGAGATGAGTTTCAGTGATTCGGACCTGCAGCAGAGCTTTACCGGGCACACTAACGGTCCAGGAGTTGCAGCAGTCGTCTTCCTTCAACTCGTCTTCGGTTCTCTCGTTCCAGTGGTTGACTCTGCCTTCCAAGCCCAGAGACTTGCCTTTTATCCAGTTTCCTCCCATTCATTCCAGCCTGGTTGCTGCTCACCCATCAGGGTAACTGTCCTTGCGGACAGTCAAGCAACCAGTCATGCCAGAGTGCATTCGGGTCTCCTAGGAGACTAAGCACAGGGAGTTTCGGGCACCTCCCTCGCTTCCTGCCCACACCGGACACTTAGGCGCCGGAGGCGGTCTTCGGTCCTGGAGCCCGCCAAGGGCGATGGAAAGGGGGGACCAAACCTGGTTTGGCGTGCAGAGACAAAGACTAGAAGTACCTTTACCAAAAGAAATGGCAAAAAAAGACCGGGCAATGTTTTTACAGAGCGGGCTCAGACGCCATCTTGAGAAACATGGCTCCGGTGGATTTTAGCTACCGGAGCTACGAATAGGTTGCGGTCGGGAAAGATCATGGTAATACCACTGCCACCAGCCATTAATTTGACTGCTACATGAGTTTCTAGACTCCTGGGACACTAGGTATCCCCTCCAGCACTCTGTTGTAAGACAGGGTGTGCTGGATCTAGGAATTTAAAAACACTAGTAAAGCCAATTTAGCTTTGCATTCTCTGGGAAGCAGTGGTTTATCCCAGAGAAGGTATTTAAACCTGAGGGTGCTGTGTGGCACACATGAAGGGATGATGCCTATGGAGTTGTCTAAAACTCCACAATCAAAAGAAACAAACACAGAAAACACAGTGAAATGAAAGTTCAAAGTCCCAAGGTTTAGCAAGGGAGCTGAGGGGCTCTAGGGTAGAGGGAATTGGCACATTTATGAGAATTCTCCCTAGGAGTCGTACATCATGATGGGACATGACACTACACTAGTATGGAATTCTGAACTTTAGCTTGCGTCGCATCTAGATAGAAATGTGACTGTTAGCATGTACCGCACCTAGATGGAATCTCACAATTGCAAGGACAGCAATGCCAACTAACCAACCAACCAACTAACAATTTCATCCCTCTGCATACACCTCTCAAACTATAACCAAACACAACTACAAGCCTAAAATGCAGCAATTCACACAAACTTTACAACAATGCAACAACAAAACAAACCACACAGACTTGCACAACAGCACACGAGGACTACGGACCATAAAACACCCCAAGCTCAGCCAACAGACCCACTGGGCTGAGGCTGCCAACAGCACATCACTGCTCTCTTGCACTTTTCCAGCTTATTCACACTAACCCACCCCCTCTCCTCCCCTTTTTCAGAGCCGCGAGGGGACCACTTCGGTGGTGATAGTGCGCGGTACAAATGTCCTTTAACATTAACATACATTTGACACTTTTGAAAAAATAAAACATGGGTGGATTTCCAGCAAACTCGTGTAAGGAGCACCTGAAAGCATGGTTTTGCAAATGTGCATGTGTTTTATATTTTGACAAGTGTCATAATGTAGATACAAAAAAAATAGTGATATACCTTTGGTGTCTGAGGTGTAGCTGGTGGCCATGGGCAGTGGCCAGATTGTGCGGGTCATGGAATAAGGTCATGATCTGGACAATCTGGCTACTGTCCATGACCACGAGGGACAAAACATGGTGTTAAATTGGCCATGTCCACCTGGGACTGGCTGTGTGGTAAAGTTATTCGAAATTGGGATAGATTTGAAAAGAAAAATGTGCTTGTGGTAATATGGTCGGAGTTCTCTTTTTGCCTTCTGCAGACTACCATGGAAAGTGAAGAGGGACCCTGTATGGAACCCTCCCTTCCCTTTCAATGGTGGCCATCTTGGAAAAGGATTTTCCTTTCTACACCGGGATGCCAAAGCATCCCAGATTCCTGCTTTGGGAACCTAGGGTGCTAAAGGCCTTCACCCCCCCCATTACAGGGGCTGGAATGGGGGGATAATGGTCCAGAGACCTCGTTATCCACCCTCGCTTCGCTTGGGCTGAAAACTTGGGCTGCTGGGCCTGTATCCATCGCTCCAGTTCCTGGACCGGAGGATGAACGCCACAATATTCCCATTAGTATAACACAAAATGCAAATGGAAATGTTGGAAAATCTTATTGAGTCTATGTACTTTACTGAGAAATATAAAGTAGATGGAGTCTATACGTTTTTTTTAGTTCTATTTTTTAACTGTGAAAGGTGGTTCCTAAAGGAACATTTCTTTTATTGTTTTTGGATGCATTTTCTTTTTTTGGCAGGAGAGCTAAGAACGAAAGGTGGGGAGGGAAATGAGGGAAGAGGCACCAAACACTAATATGGAGGGGTAGGTGAACAGGGGAAAATGTTGCGCGTGTGTTATTTCTAAGGTAGGGGGCAGTGTTTCTCGTGCTCCTTGATTACAGCAGTGGTGGTGGCTCTTGGGGAGGAGGGATGGCATTAGCGGATGCCATTTTCAGATAATTAGTATCTACTGTGTACTAGATTGTAAATGAATAATGAGTGGCAATAGGTGTTGGAGCTGTGCAATGGAAATTTTGAAGTTGAAAGTTCCTAGATCAGTAGAAAATGCAGTTCTGAACTGCCCGTAAGGCACGGTTGTTATTGTGAAGTGCGGAAGGGTTCTCAGACACGTCATGCCGCGCGCCAGCGTATGGTCATGTAGCACTGTCCGGAAGGTCCGCAATGAAATCAGATGTTCGTAGACATCTACAGATGCGAAACTAGTTGCAAAAAGTGTATAGAAGTGTTAAAAAGGGTTTTAGAAGGTGGGAAATGGCAGCGTTTTACGATGACACTTTGTAAATTGGACAAAAATATTGCTATATTGGGTAAGTATGATATTAGTAAATTGTAGGAAAATAGCACGCACTGGTAAAAGCCCATGAAATTCCCTGAAAAAACGTTAAAGGGACGTCATGGTCAAGTTGTACTAATAAAAACCTATGAAATTCAAAGAAACACCTTTGTTAAAGGGACGTTATGGTTGCTAGTAAAACCAGAAAACCTCAGAAATTTGCCAGTTATAGTAAACTAAGCCACCATAATTTGCGCCACCACCGTGCACTGCTCAGACTAACACCCAGGACATCAAAGATGACATCACAAACGTCACTGACGACATCACATATCTGGGCCAATTGTTTTTGTTTACTGACATATATAGGCCAGGTGGTTTTGTTCAGTCAGAATATTAAAATTGAAAAAGGTGCTATATATCTAGAGGTTAACCTTGAAGTTCAGGGACTACAGCCAAAAGGCTGTAAACTAGCCCTGTGTCTCTACAGTCCCGAAATTAGCACAGCCCCAGATCTTTTCTAGACCTCCACCCCTGTTTGCAGTGGATCCGATTATTATTTTTTGTATTCCTTTAAACACAATGGGTGGCGGAGGGGCTAAATCCACCTGCATGGTGTCTTGACTGCCCTGCATGTAACCTAGCTGCTCTGGTTTAGGGTATGGTACCAAGAGCTCCGTGTAGTGTAGAGCTGTCGTTGCTCCCCTGTCCCAGTCACTCTCACTGCACACAAGCCATGCACGTGATTCTCAGGGGCACCGCTGCGCATCAGCTCAGTAACCGCTCAGTCTGCACAGCCCGGCGTCCCCCTCATTGCAGCCCACCCCGGGCCCCATTCCCACCAAGAATACAAACGGAACAGCAGGTTGCAATAAACAAGTCTACCGCAAATGTTCGCTTTCACTACATGTGCATTTGCCCGCCTGGCCGCCCCTCGTGCACAGCGTGGATGACGGCACTATAGCCAGGGTTGGCAACAGCAAACCCCGGCCCCGTGCACATTGGAGGGGGCGTGTAGATCTACACTACAGCAACGCAACCCTTCAAGGAAGCTTCACACGCAAAATAAGAGGTTAGGAAAGACCCCAGAGCAGGACTCCAAAATCAGCGACCGAAGTCAAGCTTCCAATCACAAACAGCGGCACAGTCACGTGGTCATCGCTGCGCTGAATGGACACTGTTATGTCGTCAGCCCTCGGCCTGTGCGCGGGGGCTGACAGAATGTTAGCAGGCCGCGCGGCCTGGTGCGCAGCTCCAGCGGGAGCGAAATGACGATGCACCCACACAGGTTGCTGGTCGGCCCCGGAACTGCCTCCCGAACGCGGGGGCGGGGCTTTTATTTAGGACGCCCTGCGTCACCGCGTAGCGGTACGCAGGGCGGAACTCAACATTCCTCCTTTATTATAAAACAAACAAAAACATCACACTAACTGCCAAACAACGGCAAAGTCCAACATAAGCTTCCAGTCCTCAACACGCAGCCACCCTGCCATGGGGTTCATGGCACCCGTTACCACACATAGTCACTTAGCTTGGCTGGCGGTCTCGTCGTTGTTCTCAGCCGGTATCGCCCTTCGCGGGGGCCACTCCCCCTTGCTTCATGCTCTGGTTCGTTTTCGCTGTTCAGGTCCTCGAGGCCGGGTGCATCCACCGGCTCCCAGGTTCCATCCCCCGCTCCTTTCTCCTCAGGGATGGCCTCCGGCTCTTCTTCGCTGGGAGGAGTGTCCTCGCGTTCCCGATGGCCCTCCTTATCGGTCCATAGGGTACGGGGTATGGCCTTGAACCATGACGCATTTCTAGTCACTTGGCGGCGTCCTCGTGTCACAGTTACCATGGTTCCATGCCGGTTTCTGACGGTCCATGGAAGTTCTTCGTACCTGGTGTCAAGTTTTGACTTGGAGGGGTTTCGTAGCATGATGACCTGGTCACCCACTTGATGATGGGACGGCCTCGCTCTCCGCTTGCCGCTCATGTGTGCGTTAGCATCCCTTCTCCTCCTTTCTGTGCGTTCCTCGTTGACCGCGTCCGGGTTTCTGCTAGGGTGATGCGGGATCGAAGATCTAATGACTGTGCCGAACATGAGGTCCGCTGGCGGTATGCCGGTTGAGCTGTGGGGCGTGACCCGGTAGTTCCGGAGGAACCGGAAGAGGTCAACCTTCCAGGGGCTGGCGTTAGCCTTGGACACCCTGAGCACCTTGTTGATAGTTCTCATAAACCGTTCTACGTCCCCATTTGCCTGGGGGTGTCTTGGAGTGATGTGATGATATTTAACATTGAGTTCCTGTAGATACTTTTTGAAATCCTCTCCCGTAAACGGTGGCCCATTGTCGCTTTTGATTGAGATGGGTAGCCCGTGAGTTGCGAACATTTTCTCTAGGGCCGGAATGACCACTTCAGCTGCTGTAGATTCAACTACCTCAACTTCCGGGTATCGGGAGTGATCATCGACGGCCACCAACAGGTGGAGGCCCTCCCTTAGCTTGCAAAAGTCAATGCTGATGGCCTCCCAGCGAGAGCGGCCCCGTTCAGCTGATATGATGGGTTCCGGGTCTGGCGGGGCCCCCGTTATCTGACAGGATAGGCACGTGCTAACGAGTGTCTCGACCCGCTCCTCGATCTGGGGAAACCATACCCGGTGCCGAATGCGGGCTTTCGTCCTTACCAGTCCTTGGTGTCCTTCATGCGCTAGGGCCACTATCCTGTCTTGTAGTTTGAGAGGGATTACGATGCGGTTTCCTCGTAGTATTAGTCCACCTTCCGTGATTGACAAGTCTTGTCGTACTGTGAATATGCCAGACAAAAACCCTTTTGCGTCCGCTGTTCTGTTGTGCGTGTGTCTCATGAAGGTCTTCCAGTCACCGGACAGGATGGCATCTTTCACCAAGTCACAACACGGGTCCTTGTGCGTTTCCGCCTCGATTTCCTCGATGCTCACCGCCTTGGGCCTCATTGCGCGCACCACTTGGCATAGGTGTTCCTCCGTCTCTGCAGCTACTTGGATCTCTTGTTGAGTGGCCTCTCGGGGATGCCTGGAGAGAAAGTCCGCCGGGTTTCCGCTGCCCGGTTGGTAGATGAGATCAAAGTCATATTGCTGGAGGTGCAATAACCACTTGGTGATCCGTGCCGGAGGGTGTGCTGATGTTCCCATGAAAATGGGTAGTAGGGGCTTGTGGTCTGTGATCGTCGTGAAATGACGCCCATATAAGTAGAGGTGAAAATGCCGGCACCCCCACAGCACGGCGATGGCCTCCTTTTCGATGTGCGAGTACCTTTGTTCGGTCTCTGTGAGGGCTCTCGATGCATATGCTATCGGTCTCTTCTCCCCTTCCTTCGTGACTTGCATTAGGATGGCTCCGAGCCCCACAGGGCTGGCATCCACGAACAGTTCTGTGGGCAGCTCGGTGCTATAGTAGGCCATCTTGGTGTCGGCGGAGAGAGAGTCCTTGATGCTTTCGAACGAGTCCTGGCATTTCTGCCCCCACTCCCACTTGACGTTGGCCTTGGTGAGTTCCCGCAGCGGCTCAGATAGTGTGGCCAGGTTTCGGATGAACCTCCCGCAGTAGGTGGCCATGCCTAAGAAACTGCGCACTTCTGTGGGGGTCATCGGTGGGCTTGCCGCCTGAATGTCTGCGACCTTCTGCGGGTCAGGGGAGATGCCTGTGCTGCCAAACTTGTACCCGAAGAAGGTGATCTCCGACTTGAGGAACTCGCACTTTTCCCGGTGTATTGTGAGCCCAACTTCTTGTAGTCGGCCCAGTAAAGCGTGAAGCCTCTTGATGTGCGTTTCTTTGTCTGGGGCGTGAATCAGAATATCATCGCTCACGTTGAGGACACCAGGGATGCCCCGGATGACCTCTTGGATGGTTTGCTGGAATACCTCCGCAGCAGACGATATTCCGAAACTTAGGCGCTTGTATCTCCGCAGCCCCAAATGCGTTGAGAACGTTGTAATGTAGCGAGAGTCTCTGGGGAGTTTGAGTTGATGATACCCCGCCTTGAGATCAATCTTTGAGAATATGCTTGATCCTGTGAGGTCAGCCACGATCTCGTCGATTGTTGGGGTTATGTGGCGTTCTCTTTTAATGGCAGTGTTGGGGAGACGCATGTCTATGCAGATCCGCACCTTTCCAGGCTGCTTAGGCTTCCGTGTCACCACCATTGGGGAGACCCACGGTGTGGGCCCTGTGACCTCCTCAATGATGCCCGCTTCTTCCAGTGCCTTGAGTTCCTGCTCCACTTGTTCTCTCATGTGGAATGGCGTTCTTCGGTGCCTGACGGCTTTCGGCTGCACGGTTTCATCAATATGAAGTTTGATGGTTTTGCCTTTTAGACAGCCTATTCCCTCTTGCAAGTCAGGGTATTGGCTCAGCATCTGCTCCACTTCCTTGTCTTCGTTGACATGGCAGATGAATTGGACCACTCCCAAGTCCTCTGCTGCGTCCCCACTCAGGAGGCTCTCAATACCTGCCTTCACGACATAGACCTTGGACCATAGTCTGTTTTTTCCGTGTTCCAGCGTGGTGCGGAACCTGCCAATCACCGGCAGGGGCTTTCGACAGCCGTATGCATACAACAGAGTGTCTGTGCTTTTCAGCTCTGGTGGAGGACTTAGAGTCAGGAAGATGCTTTCGGGCATGACGTTCACCGAAGCGCCTGTGTCGATGGTCATGAGAATGCACTGGTTTTGGATGGTGACCATGCATTTGCGCCTTCGGACGGCTTTTCTTCGAGGTCCTCGGCCTTGGCACAGTGCAGACACCAGGTATACCTTCCTTCCTTTTCTCTCGATGTCCTTGGAGGGGTCCTGCTGCATCGCCGAGACATCATCCCCTTCATCCTCCGTGGAAGAGCTGGCCACTGCGATCCTTCTGGCACTGGCTTGCTTCTTTTTCTTGGTCGCGACCTTCTCCGGCTGGTTTTGCAGGGGCTGTATGGGGGTGTCCGCTGATCGGCATACCTTCGCGTAATGGTCCTTCCGGCCACATGCTCCACATGTGGTGCCTTGAGCAGGACAGTTGCGACGGCCATGTCGTGGGCCACCGCACCAGCCACACTCTGTGGGTCCCGGAATGCGCGGTTGCCACCTGTTTTGGCCATACCCGCCACTGTTGTCGTCTCTCGAGGATTGTTTGTTGGTGATACGTGCCACCATAGCTGTGTTGAGAGCAGGTTGCAGCCTGTGTAGCGTGGCCTCCATGTTGGCCGCTCTGGTGTGTGCCAGTTCCCTCTGACGTTCTAGTTCGAGGATCCGCTGTAGGGGAATACCCCTTTCGCTAAGTATCAGGCGCCTTAATTTTTCCGAATGTATCCCGTTGATGATTTGCCTCCTGATCTCCCTCTCCACGTTCGTGAATTCGCAGGACATGGCCAACTTTCTCAGACGGGTGTGGTACGCATCAAGGGTTTCCTCCGCTGCCTGTAAGGTGGTGCAAAAGAGAAACGTCTCATAGTCTGGGTTTAGTTGAGGGAGAAAATGATCGGTGAGGGCATCTTTCGCGCTTCGGTATCCATCCTGGCCATCATCAACATTCAGGGAATTGAAGATGCGCAGTACCTCGTCACCCACGCTGAGTAGTAGGTGGGCCTTCAGTTTCCTGGGCGCCATAACCTCTTTGCACTCTATCGCCATCTCGAACTTCTGAATCCACAGCTGCCATCTGGGTCCGCATGATGATGGATCCGTGAATGGGTCGAACGGCTGGACCAGTGTCGACGAAGTACCTTGTGTGCGAGGTGGAGGTGGCGTCATGGACAGGTTTGCCGCAATTCTGGATGGCGTGGAGGGCCCAGGCGTGGATGTGCCGGCCACCATGTTGTCGTGGACCTGATCCGTGTTGTCGTGAGATCATCCAACGGCCACCAACGCCGCGATGTTGGGCCTACCTTGGAGGTGCAGCCGTACCCAGGCGCCGTGTTGCAGATCAGGGCCTGGTGCTCCTGTTACACTGATGCTGCCCTCTGGTGTTGGATGTCAGATGCCACCTGGTTCTCTTTTTTTTTTTTTTTTTTGGGGTGGGGGGTCACGTGTGTGATTGCACCCCCACCGGGTGTCCAAAAATTTCGCCGCGATGGCTGTGTGGCGTTAGGGTGCCTTCAAAGCACCGAGCCTGTCGTGGAGTTCCTCTCGCCTCGTCGCCATTGTTATGTCGTCAGCCCTCGGCCTGTGCGCGGGGGCTGACAGAATGTTAGCAGGCCGCGCGGCCTGGTGCGCAGCTCCAGCGGGAGCGAAATGACGATGCACCCACACAGGTTGCTGGTCGGCCCCGGAACTGCCTCCCGAACGCGGGGGCGGGGCTTTTATTTAGGACGCCCTGCGTCACTGCGTAGCGGGACGCAGGGCGGAACTCAACAGACACCATTCCAATAAAGACGAAGGGGAGGGCAGCGTTTACTACAATGGCCTTCAGTCCGCATCTGCGGCAGGCAACGTTTCATGGGACCCCAGTTTATTTACACAGCAAGAGCAGAAGGTTTTGCACGGGTGCTTCACAGGCAGAGGAGTGGGATCACGAGCATTGCAGTGCGGGTGCTGCCGCCCAAGGTTAGGAAACAGGTCTCCTCGGCGTGACCCATGCAGACATTAACGTTGAAGGGTGCTCTGCTCAGGGGCCCCCAGGGAATATCATCCAGTGGGCACGTGAGCTGCAGCGCTGCACCGTGCCGCCTGCACTGTGCGTCGGTTGCAGGCGTGCAGCCAACCTCCAATTGCGGAGGGGCTGGTGGAGAGTTTTAAAAGGTGTAAGTGGGACAATGCGTCCATTCACAAGTCTGCCCCTCCCAATCCCGGCACTCCGCACACCTGACAAAAATTGGGGGGGGGGTGAAGCGTGTGGGGGAGGGTTACGTGTTCATGGGTTACTTGTGCTGGTAATCAAACAAGGCACTTTCACGAGGTGAGGTTAGGGGACTCCAGGCCATAGCAGCATTCTCCCAGTACCTCACTAGGCCCTGGAGGAATTGCCCGTAGGTTACCCAGACCGCTTCAGTAGGTGCATTAACCTCTCCTCCCCTTTTTCAGAGCCGCCAGGGGACCACTTCGGTGGTGATAATGTTAAAGGACATTTGTACAACGCACTAACATTGTGCAATGTCCGAGCCCCCACCTCCCCTCCCTGGGATATCAGGGGGGCTGAGTATCCATTACACCTTCCTTATCCAGTTCACATCATTTCTGAGGATATTCAATTTCACAAAGATTCGAATCATCTGGCGATGCTGCGCTCCATTTAAAAGTGGAGCTGAGCGGTAAGTCTTTGGCTTCGTCAGGAGGGCGGGATGAGGATATGGGCAGCGCAGGCTTCCGTCCTCTGCCACCGTTTATTACAACTGCCTGTTAAGGTTTAGGTTTACATGCAACGCTCTGCTCGAGTCACAGACACTTGTAGTGCCCTTTCCCACCGGCGCACCTAGCTGAGTGCCATTGCGGAGTGCGGTCTTCAACATCCTACATGAGGGAGGGCGTGTGTCTGGCTCCAACACTGAGGCCTAACACTGCTGCATGCGATGCATCTGTTCTCTGGATGCCCGTAGGTGGCTTGTGTATAGCATTTGTATGTCTGATGCAATACAAGCGGGTTGTGGGGGGGTGCACGTACTTGGTGAATAGACTTGCTACATCCAATGTTGCAGGAACAAGTCACACAGGGGCAAGTCAGATGGTCCAAGAACTGGACTGAGAACAGCAGAAGTGGGACCACTTCATACCCCCGCGATGCCAGGCAAAGCAAGTTACTTGGCTGCAGGCGAGCGCAAGCACCAGCTCCTAGTCTCCGGGAAGTTGTAGCCACTTCCCAATGCGGAGTTTCCCACACGTACTTTCCAAGACGCGCTCACCACTCGGCAAAGAGTGAACAGACCCCGGTGTACAGGGAAGACCCCAGTGCACAAATCAGCGATGCTGTAATCCAACACAGAATACCAGCTGCCCCCCCGCACCCCGAAACCCCCTTCGCATTCATCACGATCTATGTGCAGCTGGTTTCACTTACATCCCTGGGCTGCGACAGGCAGGGTGGGGCGCCGTTACAAGCAAATCCATTTTTTTGAGCCAGAAAAACACTGAGCTGGGATTTCATTGCATTCCTTTCTGTCTTGGCAGAAGAAAGAGGCATAGGCAGACTCTCTGGTACATGTGGCATGCAGGGCCACCTTAACAGTTTTTGGGGCCCAGGACAGACATGTGCGCAATCCACACCCCCCAATCCCAAAACCCACGCCACCCTCCCAATCCTCAAAACGAAGGGGTTACATGCCTGGAGTCAAATTAAACAGAAACTCGTCTAAGCTTTAAATGGATTATCTAGTTAATAAAATATAAACATAACACGTCGCTGTGTAAATCGAACCACCACACGGTAACACCAGGGTGGCAGAATGCGCCCCATTGCACTAGAACACCCACTGAGAATTAGTGCAACGTGCTCTACTTGGCACCCACTGCTTCTTGCTCGCAGTCTTCCACCACTCCTCGTGTTCCCCCACTCTCATTCAGGGTCACTTGCTGCACGCACTGTCTGCCTCTGGAGATAGCAGCCTACTCCAGGGTGCTACAAGACTTAACCTCACAAGTACTGCCTTGCCAGAACGGAACCAGTACCAAGATGCCGCCCAATGGCCACACCGCGCTACACAAAGCCATAATTAGCAGAGATGTGATAGGATTCGAGCAGAATTCTACCGCGCTGTGGTCTTCTCTTATCAATATCTCATCAAGGTTATGGGGAAATAACCTTGGCAGGCAAGTCCAAAACAAATAAAAAAAAGGAACTTCTATGAAATGTGCAGATCTACAGCAAGCAACGCCAGAGGATGTGGTGCCACAGTGCAAGGCAATGCCAGCCCTGTACTGGTAGAGTCCATGATTCCAAGAGAGTCATTGCCTTCACTGGCATTATAGGTCCTCTTCTGATGCTTGGGAATGTAAAGGACATGAAGAAACGTACGAATAGGAATGTCAAATAACCCGAGTAATGTGCCTACTTCATCTAAAACCGCCTCGCATTTGCATTTTTAGTTTGAGCCATTCGGTGGCGCTTGCCGAAACTATCGTATTAGAATACAGCTAGGGAGCAGTGGCATATGAGGAGAGAGACGAAGCTTTTAGGTGTTGCTTAGTTATTTGCCCACCCATTGACTGCCCATAGCCATGCTAATTCCACCCTGTTCCTGCTCCTCCCCACCCAAACCACCTCCGCATGGGAACTCATTCAGCTTGCTTTACTCCAACCTTACCATCAAACTTGGCACTCATTTTGGAGTGTGTGTATTGGGCATTTGCAAGGCACTGCCATTAGATGCCCAAGTATTTGCACCCACTACCATCAATAGCCAGTTAATACCACAACAGAAGCGACTGGCAAGTGTCTTTCCCATGCCTACATAAAAGCCCAAACTGTTGGCATTGCCAATGTGCATTTAACATACAGAAGCCTGCAAGTGATGTTCTGGAAGTTTTGGCTTTTAGTTCATATCGATATATAACGCACTTCGGTATGCGAACGTACTCAGCTGGTGCAATTTATCAGCGTTAGGTTGCCCTCTGCTGTCCAAAAGGCAAAATGCAGCTCTGTGTGTCCTTCCAATTCAACAACAGCTATCATTTTAAACAAGCAGAATGAGCAGGGTTCTACGTGACCACCTTCCAGCTCAAAGTTAGTCTCTAAAGAGCGAAACCCTGTAGGATGAATGCCTCTTCACGAGCTAAGGGTGAAAGTAGGTGCTGTAATTATAACGACTACTACTACGCAATCTTCTGCCCTCACGGGGACTCTGCAATGGAACAAGGTTGACAATTCCGGGTCTACAAAGACACACCGATGCTCGTGTAAGCGATGGAACTTCGATACCATTCATATACCGTGCACACCTCTCATTCCATCCGACACAAATACACCTTTCAAATTCAAAAGAAGACAAGTTACCTATATGTTAAGTCACAAGGACTAACGCCCCCTTCCTGGAAGTGATCAGTGGTAATTTCATAATTTATTAAAGGGAGACAGAAGTGGCCCCATGAATTACCGTCCGATAGTGACCTTTAAAATATGCTAAAATGGTGTATGTTACGCAGGGAACGGCTAGTGTCTTTGAATTCCTGCAACTACACCTTTGTTTTACAGGACTACATATACCAGAATGCAAAGTGAACTTAAAAGCCAACACTGGCTAAACAACTTGGGCCCAACAAGGGACAATGGAGATCTCCAAATCCAAGCAGTTTTAGTCATGAGATCAAGTTACCTGCTAAACAAGGAGTCGTCGTGTGGTAAATGGAAAAGACAACTGCACCATTCTTGTATTTGTTGTTTCCCCCTTTTAATCAGGTAGTCCATATTAAAAACAGCAAACCAGGTTGTGAGCTTTTCCACTCGGAGATTGTGCAGCAAACGGGTCTCCAGAAACAGTGCCAGAAAGCATGCAGACCTAGCATATCAGACACCCTGATCTTTCCATTTCCCTGAGCAGTACTTAGTTACCAAACAAGCATAAACTGAGTAACCCCTTTACCCCAACCCCCACACACAGCATGGAGGCTGTCGCAGCATGCCCAGAAACAAGTGATCTCAGCACATGAATCGTTAGTTTGCATTACTAGCAGGGACCCCCAAACACAGCAGGGAGGCTGCCGCAGCATGCCCAGATACAAGTGATCTCAGCACATGAATCGTTAGTTTGCATCACCAGCAGGGACGCGCATGGCTGCGAGGCAACATCGAAAGCAGTACTTACCTTGCGCCGACCGCCGCTGCTTCGGCCACAAGGGGAAGAGCGAAACACAAACCTCCACTGTATCAACATTTCACTGGCCATGCCACACCATCGTTCATCCTAGGAAAGTCACTCCTACAGCAATTGCAACGCATGAGGACACCTTGGCTAAAGGCATGTCCAACTCAATTCTGCATTCATGTTATTTTTTCTCCTTCCTCCAGTCTCCCTCCCTCCACCCTTCCTCCTACTCAAAGATTCTGGCTCCTTAGGAGGAATGCCAACACTGCAAGGACATAGTATCACTTCATGCTTTGGATCATTCCCAGTTTTGCCACCATCTATAATATTACTGTTTTTTCTACTCCTTCCCTCCAACTCTCAAATACGGGCCTCATACATATCAATGCAGGCCTACTTTTAGCGCTGGATCCTGAATCTTCTGTGCATTCCATTTCATCATCAAAGCCGAAAGTGAACATTTATCAAGGGTTGGGAAACAAATTACCTAACTGTTCGACATCCTCCTTAATCTGTGCGTCCTAACCACCAGCTACTCCATCTTCCTCTTTCTTGAATCTTGCTAGCTGGAACACTCGAGGTCATGCTCACGTACACATTTCCAGGTCAACTCTTTCTCTTACTTATGACATCCTAGCTTTGCAGGAAACTTGGCTATTACTTCCCCCTGTTTGGGATGGATTTGACCTTACCTTACTCTCGGCCCTTCCGACTAAAGGCCGACCTTCTTCTGGCCTGCTAGTTGCAGTCAAATCACAGCTGGGCCTCTCGGTTTTGCCTTGGGCATCAGTGCAAGCCTACATTCAATTAGTGAAGATTGTACATCGTGCCTTCACTATTGCACTTGTCAACATTTATCGTAATCCTCTTGCACAAACTGATGAGGCTTTCTATGATGGTCTAGCTTCTATTCTTGACGTGATCTCACAAACTCCTCACATTTCTCACACAATTGTCCTTGGTGACATCAATCTCGATTGCTGGAACCAAGCCCGTTCAAATCAAGCAACATCTATGTGGTCTTCATTTATGATGTATCGCAATTTTCATATGGTAAATGGGGCTGTTGCGGGTGAGCTCCCGCCGCAAAGTACCTGGCATCGCGGAACTAATTCAAGTATCATTGATTACATCTACGTGAACGCCAAATTGTTTCAACACATAGACAGCCTTATCATCACTACTCTTCCACACAGTGATCATAATTTACTTTCTTTGAAGATTCAGTGGCCATCTCTCCTGGAGCAATCACACTATCTCTCCACTGAATTACTTGTCAATCCAGTTGGTTCTCAAGTGCGTTGGAACCTTTCATCTTTGCTATCTTTTGCCAACAGCGTGGACTAGCATGCTCAGTTGCTCCACCACTCGCACTATTCCGACCTATTGCATTCATTTGTCAATACTTTGACTACCTCGAAAAGGCTGACTGGTCGCCATACGCATGCTTTTGATCCAGACATACAAACCGCCAAAGCGGACTATCGAAGAGCTATTCTACGATCAAATTCTCTATCTCTCAGCTCTGATCTATCTACGCTAAAGTGCAGATATAAGAATTGTATCAGAAGCAAGAAAGCTCTACTATACCAACAAGACAGCGAACTGATGTTTAGGGCCATGAAGAATAAAAATTCTAGCACTATGTGGCAGCTACTTCATAAATTGACTTCCAATTCACAAGGTGCCTTGCAGATTAATTGGGGTATCAGACCTAGCTTGGCTAACCCATTTTTCTTCCCAATACGCTGATCCAGAATTCTCAAACAACAGCCTCCCATTTCTTACTTCTGGCCCTTGGAGAGTTGATTTCACCATCTCGGATATACAAGCACAAATCATGAAAGCAAGCTCATCCCGAGCTGTGGGCCCAGATGGCCTTTCTAACATGATTTTCAAGGCATTTCCTCTTGAATGGGCCAATATCATATACACCATCTTCCTCAATATTCTAAAGTATAAAGCAATCCCTCCTTCTTGGAAGACCTCACTAATTATTCCGATCTTTAAAAAGGGCGATCGCAGTTTACCTTCTAATTATCGCCCCATCGCCCTTCTGGATGCCCCACGTAAATTATTCTGTAAATTTATTTTATGGGACTTCAATCAATGGACAAAAAATTATTATCTGCGTGACCCCCAGAAATCAGGTTTTGTTACAGGCTTAGGCACGTCCATTAATTTAATTTGCCTAAACGCCCTTAAAGCACAGTGTCATGCCACCAAACAGCACATTTTTTTTGTTTTTGTCGACCTGCACGCTGCGTTCGATTCTGTCAGCAGACCCCTCTTATTTGCCAAGTTACTTCATGACCATTGTCCACCTACTCTCTTTGACATAATGTTATCTTTACACACCAACACTTCAATTCAAATTCGTCTTTCCTTGGACGGGCGCTTGTCTTCAAGCATCCCCACGGCTCGCGGTTTAAAACAAGGCTGCCTTTTAGCCTCAGCTGTCTTTAATTACTTCATTAAAGACGTGAGACGTGCCTTCGAAAATGTCATCTCAGATTCACCTAAATTTAATAACCATCAAGTCTAAGCATTAATGTATCCTGATGATTTGGTGCTCCTTTCTAAAACACATTCTGGTTTACAGAATCTCTTCAATGCCTTTCACGATTATATTCATTGTAATGAATTACGAGTTAATACCAACAAAACTCAAATCGTAACATTCTGTCCACGAAACCACAGGCCTCTATTCCATCTCTGGCACATTAATCAGATCCCCCTCTCTGTGGTTTCCCAATACACTTATCTTGGGATGATTTTCAAGGGCAAGGCTCACGCCCCCAGTCACATCGCTCATGTAAGTAACAAATTAAAGACCGCTATCTCGCAGGCCTCTCTTAGAATGTTCACATATGGAAAATTTTCTATCACTCCGGCTCTCCAATTTTGGAACTTGAAAGTCACTCCATCTTTACTTTATGGCTTGGAAACTCTCAATGACGATCTATCACCTCTGTTTACACTCTGGGAGGCCACATTTTGGAGAAAAGTGCTACACTTGCCACAATGCACTCTGTGCCCATGGATCAAAAATGAGTTGGGCCGTGTTTCATTGCAAGCTCTCTATAATTGGCGTATTTGCAGAGTATTCAGAAAATGCTTGCTCTCTACTCCTCACAACTCCATACTGACATCGTTGTCTGATTATATGTTCTCTGTTACACATGTTTTCATACACAAATGATTAACAAAAGCTTCCCATATTCTAACAATTACAGAGGTCTCAATTGAAACTTTATAAACAAATCCTGACAGAGCCAAATTTAAAATGTATCAATCTGATTGGCTTCTGACTAGAGACCTCTGCCTTCAGTATAAAGATGGCCTAAGATTTCCTCATAAAAATTCGTACAGTGGCACCATATTTGTTATCACCTTCCCCCAAATACCGCTCAGGCATTCTACGCCTGAGATTTAATCTATATCTCACAAGAGACACACAAGTCAGACGCAAACCTATTCAAGAAATATTTGCCGATTTTGTACGACACCAGATACTCATGAACCTCTCATTCACTTGATTAATGAATGTGTGACTCTCTGTGGTGAAAGACACTTTTCAAAATACTGCCTTTACCTAGGTCTTTTAGACCCGCAAGATTGTTGGGCTGCAATTTTAAACTCTTCGTGCACAGGAATACATATAGCTACTGTTCATTTTTTGAATTGTTAGACATTGTGCATTGCTAGCCCTCTGTTTACTTGCTCATTTGCTTATTTTATATTTGCATTTGTTGTGAATTGTGTTCTGTTACCTTCTGTTTTTACTCATTTCAAATTTGTTGTTAATGTTTTATATTTGAAAGGTTGATTAATTTCAACCAACCAAATAAAAAAAAATGCAGGCTGACGCATTGCCCCTCACTGGCCTCACACACACATCAATACAGGCTGATCCGTTGCCCCTCACTGGCCTCCTACACATCAATACAGGCTGACCCGTTGCCCCTCATTGGCCTCATACACATCAATTGAGTCTCGCTCATTGCCCATCTGGGACCTCAAACTAAATTTAAATTTCTACCCATTCCACAACTCAAGTTGCACTCATTTGAAACCATTGGTCCAATTTACTGCCCAACACCATAGAAGAGTGAATTTTTGCACCAGTACCCCGATTTCCCTCCTTGGCCAAATAAATGCAGTGTGTTGATGTACAACCTCTTCAGACATAACATGATACAATACATTCTCACGCGACTTCACAGCTGTGAGGAAGTGTGTGAATGAGCAAGACCACTCCTGGGGCCCCTCTACCCATCCCTTTCGTTCTGGACTGGCCCACACTCTCAACTTACCCAAACACGTCAAGACGCAGGTCGGGGACACAGATGTTGTCTTCTCCACAATCCAGCTGAATCTGTGTCTAAAAGCAGTCAAGGAAGAGAAGATGCCTGGATTAACGTTCAGCCATTCATTATGCGCACCCCACCCTCCCCATCACCCTGCCTCCGCACCCCACCCCAAGCTCCAGACCACGTGGCAGGAGCACCCATCACCCTGCCTCTGCTACCCACCGCAGAGTCCTGTCCACGCTGCAGGAGCTCCCATCACCCTGCCTCTGCTACCCACCGCAGAGCCCTGTCCACGCTGCAGAAGCACCCATCAACCTGCCTCTGCTCCCCACCGCAGAGTCCTGTCCACGCTGCAGGAGCACCCATCACCCTGCCTCCTGCACCCGACCCCAGAAGCCTGCCATGCTGCAGGAGCACCCATCACGCTGCCTCCGCACCCCAGGGCCCAGTCCACGCTGCAGGAGCTGCACAGTGTAGCCACCACAGCCTCCCTCCCACCCCTGTGTCTAACCCAACATGGGCGTCCAGGCACCGAATCTGGCGTGATCAGTTATGGGCTTATCTAAGGGGCTGCCATTATCGCACGGTCCATGACACAAGGGACGTGTTGTAGCGCAGTTGGTTAAGACACTAGGTTGGGGGGATGGGATTTGAACCTTTAGGGTGCAGATGCACATCCCCGCAGGGAGACCTCAGCCTTTCATCTTTACAAAGGTTAAAAGGAGAACAGTCACACCTGCGTGAAGCAACACATACCAACTCCTGCTATATACAGCATCACCAGGAAGCAAGCACGAAAGGTTCCCACTGGGCTGCTTCTGATTAGATGGGATCTGGCACGTGTGGGAATTGCCGGGTTAATGTATGAAAGGAAATTTTGCTTTGGTGGTGGGAGGTGAGGGGGGAGTTGTGCTTCACGGTAAACGGGTCGGGTTATATTTTACTTTCAATATCTTCCAACAGGGCTCCCTTTGGGTTTCTTTGTATTGCACGTTCATGTTGACTTATCTGAAGCCTAGGGATGGCATAGCCCTGTCCAGAGAAAGCCTCACTCCACCCCCAAAAAGCAGCCACTAAAACTACACCCAAATAAACCTGCCATACATCAAGCACGGCACTTTACATTATCCTACTTGTATACAAGTCGGCTTTTTTTTTTAAACACTGCATAATTCATACATCTCTGCCCTGCTCGACGGCAGCGCCCTGATCTCCCCACCCTCCTCCCCAAACGTAACGACCACTGAAAACCTTAAAATTGAAAGGCCCAAGTACAAGCGATCCCAACCAGATGGGAGCTCATGCGTGCACCTAGGCGCTACGGGATGGGATGTCATGCCACCAGAACTAGGAGCTACGGCATCAAACTTCGCGATCAGGAAAAAACAATGATTTAACAGACTTAACTCGGTACCCACTTGGCTTCCCTGACCCATTAAACTGCTACACAGATACCAGCGACAAGATGTCTGCATTGGGCCAGCAAATAGTGTTTCCCACATTCCAGTATCTCCCCACTTACTGCCATTCCTTCTCCATCATGAGAGCCAGGGATGGCGGCATTAGAACATAAAGGTAGGCTCAGCGAACGCCAGACAGCCACCAGTATTATGTAGCCCCTCTGGTGTGGCACACGCCATTTCGTTTACCAGAATGGACATGTGGATGATAGTTTTGGGAGAAACGGTCCATTCGATGGCCCTAAAAGCAGCTGCTTTGCAGATCAAAGAGTGCTCTGCGGCTGTTATAATGTGAAGTGTGATATTGGGAGGGGGTTAAGCTTCGCTAGTGACAGCATACATCCAGCTAGTTTTGCTGCAACATTAGACACGCGCTGCTGGGAAACGACAGACTTGTCCTGGAGACCCCAAAATACAGTCTGGGTGAGTGACCAGAACTGTGGGTGAATGATAGGCGATGCAGGGGTCATGGATTTAAATCATGAGTTGCCACGCTAGCTACCAATTCTCAGTGTACAGTACTAAAACAGGGTAAGCATGGGCGAAATTTTAGGGGGGCAGGGGTGTTTGTCCCCCCCCTCAAGCCCCCCAACTTTTGTGGCACACCATTTTCCAGGGGCCCCTTTCATTTAGAGGTCATGCCCCCACCAACATTTTTAGCAAAGTTACTCCACTATCCAGACCCGCCCACAAACCCTCCAACACATGCCTCACACTAAGCAGTCAGATCTTTACACCTTGCAGTGCTCCAGGCGTCCCACCCAAGAACCACTACCCCCCGTTCTGGGGCCAGAACCAGGAAGCTCAAAGTCACCTTCTGTTCGATGTAGTCGGTGGCGAGGTAGTTCAGGATGGGCTGTAGACCGTAGGCGTCGGATGGTGCCTGGGCATCCAGTGAAAAGTTCAGGCTGATGAATATAGGGGAGAGCTTATCCCGGAACTCAGACTCCTCCTGCAAACACAAGTGCACAAAAACAGTGTTAACTTTTACCCGATCCACAGCACGCTACCACTGAAAAATAAAATCTGGATTAATGTTCTTTGTTGCTGTCCTACAAACACACCTAACCATACAGCGGTGCAAAGGAATCCACATTTCTGGTGATGGGAGGGGCCACTCCAGAAACTGGCCGGGCAAACTTAGAGGCTCCGCCCCTGTGAGGAATTCGTCCATCCGCATGAGACGAGTGCGCTCGCCTGGGATTTGTTCGTTTAAAGGAATCAATAATGAGCCATTCCCGCGCACATTTTCCATGCTCACCGCACAGCAGGAAAATAGTCATGTACTCTGGGGCAACACAGCTTACCAGTGCCGCCCTCTCCTGTCATGTGTAGCTGACAGCCGTGGGTACATCAAAAGCCTTTGGCCGTGGGCAGCCAGATTAGAATTTCAAGGCCCCATGGATTTGCATCTCCATTGTCAAATCTTGCTGGTGGCAGCGATTGCAGGCCTCAGGGTAGGCATAGGTTCAGGAAGTGACAATGGAGACCAGACGTCAACACCTCTCTGCAATACAATGTGTCAACTTGGTATTAACACCCCTTCTTGGTATGAAAGGGAAGTGAATGTCCTGTCTGGAACCACTCCTTTCAGAGCAGAGAAGTATGTGAATTGTAGGAGACGAAAGTCTGCCTAAAACCCCCTACTTCAAAGAAGGTCCATGTTGTGATCAAGCGCTGCATAGGGCTCAGTTAATTAGGGAGACACTTTGTTGTACAGCAGACAGGAAGATGGGTGTGACTTAAAAGTATATGTTGTCATCCTTCCCCCTGTCTGTTGCCAAGCGCCCTGGTTCTGACCTGAAGCATCACTGAAGTTTGTTGGTGGAGACCCAGGATTGGCTCATTTAAGTTAGGCTTGGCCCACACCATTCCTGGGCCCAGTTGGCTTTAAAAGATCGCCGAGCCCCTCACTGATGAGATCCAAGGTGGGAAGTGCTGGAGAGTCTCTGGACAAAGGACAAGGCTGTTGCCTGCCAACACCCTCCTGAGCTTTGGGCCATCCGCCTTTAAAGGACACAAGCCCCGTGAAGAAGCTAAGAGCAGTGCCACACAAGCATCATGCAGCATCCATCTTTTAAAGGACAATGTTGAGACAGTCGAGTCGTAGAACTTCATCCGGCTGCACCACTGACTGTTGTCACGCTGCAGTCGCCAGAGCAGTCCGAAACACTACGACCAGCATTCCAGATCCGCCAACCAGCACAGAGACAATGATTCTTGACCTCAAGCCACCATGCCGGACAGCCCGCAGACGTCCGTCCAGCCTCGCTTGCCGAACCACCTGCGGCCTGGTACCTGCTGCTGTCTCCCACCACTAACTGTCTCACGGGCTGTGAAACACCCTGGAACCGCCTCAACACTGTCGAGCACCAAGAACAACTTCAGCACCAGGTACATTGGGGTCCTGCCCTTCCAACCCATGTCCTTCTCTGAAGGCCCCTAGAGACAGTTATGAACCTTTGACCATTTGGTGTTGAAACAAAGTAACCTTGAACAGCAAGACCAATTGCTTTACCAACTACCCTCCTATCAATATCAAGAGTGCATTTCTTTCCTTTGTGAAACTGTCCTCTGTGTTCCATTACAGTGTGGGTTGTAATTGTAGTGTGATAAAACTGTCTGTTGTAGTAATAATAAAGTAGATATTTATACAACCTTGACTGGACAGTCCCTTTTATCATTGGGTAATAATGGTATTTTCGGTGTTGTAACTAACCACCGATCCAGGACCTTGTGGAAATAAGCCTGCCATTCCGTCCACGTTAGCAACATTGGACAAGGTGGTCTTATAATTTACTTGTATTCCAATCTGTTTGGATCCCTTCTGGTGTACAAGAGGTGTGGGGTTGATTGATTGTTTAGAAACAGATTTCATCCCTGGACCACTGGTGCCCTGGAAATTCATTTGTCACAGCCCCTCTGTTCACTCGCACCCTCATTCCCCATATGCTAGCTCGTTCAGATGAGCACCAAGTCCCCCATTCATCGTGAGCTCCTTCACACACACACACACACACATTGCAGAATACATATACACACACTCCTTGCACGCACAGAGAATGAGCTAACATGCAACAATGCTTCTTCCCTCATCTTCGCTAAACAAAAAGCAAGTGCACACATCAGCCCCATCCCCTCAGATGTGAAAGAGCACATACCTTAAATGTTGGCTCTCATCCATGGAGAGGGGGGGTTGGCTGATGTGTGCATTTCATTTTTGTTAGGCAGAGAGGTGAGGAAAGTCTTTCTTGAAACCAGCAGCTTTAAAGTTTAGCTGTGTTTGTGAAAACACATTTCTCTGCACCAGCACAGTAAAGTTGAATGCTGCAAGTTGAGAAAGGCTTGCTTCACCCCTCTGCTTAACAGAAATTAAGTATGCACATGAGCTTCCTCCAGGCGTCCACCTAGGCTAAAATTTCAGGGCAGCTAACACTTCAAATGCTGGCGAGGCACCAACTTCAGAGACTCTGAGGTGTGGGGGGCTGGGGATGGGGGGGGCAAAGTACTTGTGTTGGGCATCCAACTTCATGTATTCTAATAACACTATTCTAGTGGAGCATCAATGTTACAATATGCTAATTCTCCCCTTCACATCCGAAACCACACACTTAAGGATTGATGTAAGAATGAGCTTTGACCTGCCCTTCCCACCCCCAGTACCCCTGGCATGCAAGTCCTAATCCCACATGACGATTTCAACTGCCTAAACAAAGTATACATTGTGGGATGTATTTATCCACGCATCCAAGCCCTACCTCAAAACTGTGCAGTACTGACATGGAAAACATCTTGATGGCCAGAGCTTCCCAGAAAATGCACAGGGAAATGCATGAAGAATAGGCTGCCACTCATTTTTGCCGATGTTATGGGCACAGAAGGACACTGCCTAAAACCACCAGTGGACTACCCACACAGTAGTCTGAAACCATTGGGAGTGGCAATGCTGATTGCCAAAAGCAAACCCATAACTGTTGGGAATTCATTTTCTTAAATCCCAAAAAGGGGTGCAGTACCAGTACTCACCACTATTCAAAAGCCGGCGTTTTAAAACACCAGATTTTACTTTTTGTAGAAAACTGAATAAATGAACCCAAAACATGCCAAAGAAAGACATTTTAAGAGGTGGATCCAATGTAAAGTTATATTCTGAAGTGACTTGAAGGTTTATAACAAGACTGGCTGAGCTGTGGATTTCAGCAGTTTAAGTAAATTTGGACTGAAAGACACTACAAATCTAAATGTTTAAAAGAAATGAGTGACCTACTTTGTGTGTCACATAGGTTTCAATTGTTTAAATGTCATAGTTTTAAACTTAGAATCAGCATTCTAGCTGCATATGTAAAAATGTTTAGTTTTATTTGAATGCAGAAAACTGGGGAACAGAAATGACATGTAGCTAAAAACTGGCTTAAAGAGATTCCAATTTTGCCTGGCAACTACCCCCCCATCAGGAGTGAAACTTGAGTCACAGCTGTGTTCCCAGGCCTATCTGCCTTTTGCTGGCCACACTAAGGATATGCCATCTCTCTGATAATTGAATTAAGGGGAGCCCCCACAGAATACAGGAGCTCTGAACAAAGCCCTGTCCTGACCCAGGCAGATGGTTTATTGCAGATGTCGTAAATGTAGCTTCCTCCTGGAAGGACAAAGGAGGGGCACTGCCTGTGAGAGCAAGCTGGCTTGGCAGAACTGGAAAAACCAGAAATTCAACCTTGTGCTGGGGGAAACCACACCCCTTTGGGGCCAGAACATAACTCTAAAAAGATGAATAACTCATAGAGCGGACATGTGAAAATTTTATAAATGATACCATAATTCTTGTGATTTTTCTGCCCACATTTTAAGAGGTTTTTAGAACCGGTGGTATGTTCAGGGGAGTTTTAGCGGAAAAGAGTATATTACTCAAAATGTGTGCATGTGAAAAATCTGACACTTCATCAACTAATGTCCATACTCCTTGCGCACATGTGTGTAAATTTGGGGTAATGTCCGGTATTGCAAACCAGTTAAAAAGTGCAAAATATTGCCATTTCTGAATGCAAGCCCTCAGGAAGAGCAGAGTTGGAACAGGGGATACCTCCTGTGATATGTGATGGGTGCATGTAATTTCAAACCACTGTGTAGCTATGAAATATGTATTTGGTTCAAATCTAGATTTGTGTGCAAGTTGACAGGAGGAGTGGACTTTCTGCAGGCTGTAAAATGACATCACTCTGACACAACTTAGCTCCCCCAATCAGGGGAGAAATGAAAGCTTGGCCAATGATAAGTGGAGAGGGGCTGGCTAGTGATGCTGCTCACACACACCCATTTTCAAAACACATAAAAGCAGAGAGACAGGACAGATAGGGACCTTCAAATCCATTTGCAGCTGGAAGCTCTGCCGGAAAATCCATACTTTACCTCCATCAACCTTCAGAGAGCAGACATAGAGACTTCAAATCCCTCAATCTCCAGAATCCAGAAGCAGTGCTGTACCCAGAGAGAGAGAGCAGAGCTGACCCAGGCCAATGTTAGCAGAACCAAAGAGCTGAACCGGAGTCCAGTCCAAAACCTGACCAGATCCGTGGCGAGGCATATTTCTAAATATAGTGTGAGTACATAGTAGAACTGTGCAGAACCAATCTCTTAGTTAAAATAATATAATTCAATTCTATTTTAATCTAAGTAGAACTGCCTCCTAACTGTCACCTGTCATTTGTAAAGCTGTCACCTGTGATTTGCTAGTTGCAAGCTGCACTTGTCTTTTTGAACTTTCAAATCTGAAAAACGACCTTTATTTAATCGCTCATATCTCTGTGACCGTTTGTCCTAGAGACTTGCAGTAACTTTCATCTGGAAGCTGAGATCCTAGGCTTTCCCAGGACCCCAAAACGATAGTGATAGTCCTTGTAGTTCCTCTGTAATCGCGCCCGGCGCATTCGCAAATTTTGCCGTGATTTGACATTTTGCCGCGATTTGCAAGTTTCTCCACGTGTAAAAATCTGCTGCTGCTTGCCTTCCGTTAAAGAAAAGTTGGTTAAACCTGCTAATCATCCCTGAATCATTGCTAGGGTGAGCCTGGACTAATATTAACTTGATACCACTCACCCTGAACCTCTAGAGGGAATTAAAAGCATTTTAGCATATTTTTTTCTACATTGCCAGCACCTTTAAAAGCGTTTGGGCCTGTGTTTTCAACGTCTGTAGTCTAAGTTGCTGGGTGAACTGAATCACATTTGATTGCATTTCTGAGAACTGTGTGCCTTCCTTCCATTTCCTTGCATAAAAGGGGGGGGTGAATTGTCCAAGAAAGTGATTACATTGTCTTTTGCTGAAATCCTATCAAGTGATTTTCTGTACTGCATTTCATTCCACATTGCATCCATTTGAAACCATAAAAGTATTGTTGCTATCTTATCCATCCTATAACCACTCATCATTGATTATAAAGAAGTGTGCTAGTGCCAGATTCTCCGTTGTTAATCTTTATCATATCAGATTAAGTGTGCTATTCAATTATTAATTTATTATAAAGCGTGATATATATATATATATTGTTTAAATTATTAAATAAACCTTTAAACTTGCAAAACAGAACTACTTCTTGGCTCAGTGGGGTCAGGGGGATTCCAAGGGAGGGTGTTATATAGGGGTAGTCATCCAGAACGCATGAACTGGACATAAAGATATATCAATAAGGGTTTTCATTCAGTATTCTAGACTAGGCGTTGACTTAGCTGTAGTGCTGAATTGAATCCTCTTACAACATGTGTATGCAGGTGCAACAATGACATGCTTTAATTGCAGGGCCTTTGTTAACAGCGAAGCCCAGGCACCATTTAATGTCCAATGTCTGTGTCCTGTTCTGTCCTGCCACGGATCTGAAGGTCAGCCAAGTCGAGTCAACATAGTCCAATACATAAACATACATACAGGTTCCACCAAGGCCAATCAGTAGCGGGGCAGGGGGAAGGAGCGGAGGGGGGGGGTCGCCCCCAACCCCTTGGCACTCAGTGTGCCTCCAGCCTCCTGATGGCACCCTATTATCCGCAACCCCCCACCCCCTCACCCCCCACAAAAAGCTTCCTGCGCTACTGAATCCCAAGGGATCATTACACAAAACGAGGACAATGGGAAACCGGACCAAGCACCCTACTACCCGACTCCAAGGCGTGGCTAACTTTCATTCCTATGGATAGTCGGTGGGTCAGGCATCCGCTGGCCTTTTTAGACGGTGCTGCCAAGCAGGTGATTTAGAAGCACTTGTGTTCATTGAGCAGTCTCATCAGCACAGTTCATTTACACCACACGCGTCACAGGTTGAACTAAAATGACACGTATACCCAAATTCACAGCAAATGGTCACATGTCGGCTGTATTATTGGATGGTTTCTGATGAGCTAAGCCAGCCTCGGCTAGGACAGGCCAATTACAACGGGCATGATCCCCCTCCCTCTAGAAGAGGAAGGGCTGTTGCCATCACCGAATACAGCAACACTTACCTTAATATTATCAAAGCGGGGACCACATTATAGGAGAAACTGGCCAAAATAGGACATTCGCACGTGGCAATTTAGGTGCGCAAAACACTTAAATGCTACTTTGAAATTGGGAGGAGGCGGGGGGCGATGGGAAGCTCGCTCCTTCAAAAGCTCTAAGAGGGTGACCTGAACTACCCCACCCCGTGGTGTTATCCAGAAGTCTGAAGGAAAGTGAAGATACCTGGGTGAGGCCTCTCCACCCCACAGCACGCAGGTAAGTTCTAGATTGGGCCCAGTTTTACAGGTAAGTTCATCAAGTACATAGGAAGAAGAACACTGGCCCATCCACCCAGCTCACTCCCTCCCTCTCCAACTGACACCGTAGAACCTCCAGACTCAAAGCTCCACCCTCAAAGCTCCACCCTCAAAGCTCCACCCTCAAAGCTCCACCCTCAAAGCTCCACCCTCAAAGCTCCACCCTCAAAGCTCCACCCTCAAAGCTCCACCCTCAAAGCTCCACCCTCGAACGCCAACCTTCCACCCAGTAGGGATTCCACAGCACCAGCACATTACAACGGAAAGGCATCCTTTAGAGCGCAGAATCAACTTGCATTAGAGCGCGGGCCAAAGTCTGGCGCACAATAGTGCGCCGAGCTTCCCTGAAGCGCAAGTCGGAGATAGCGACGGTTGTGCTGCGGGTACGGTAAGTGTGCTCTGGGAGAGAGAGAGGAATGTTACGGGGCAGAGGAGGTGAAGCATGAGAGGAATGGGGAATTACGGGAGGCTTGAGAAGGGGAGTGGGGTTTGAAAAGAGCATCCTTGCAGGAAGTTGCCCATTAAAGGTGGCCATCTGCCACGTTGCTGTTTAATCAACGGAATTCGGATCAAGACCCGTTAAGTGGGACGTGTAGCAACAGGGACGCCGCGGGTGGTGCAATAGGCGTCCCAGACTACTGGACAATAAGGCCATTTCTTGAAGCAACTAACCAGTAAATGTTGGCCAGAAGTGAGGCACCAAATATGAAACCAAGTCAAAGCATATATTTGTGGCTCAAGGTCCAGAATCATGTTTTTCTATTTTCTTGATGAAGACCGAAAGCGGTATGATAATCTGCTTAATTCTTTGCAGAGGCGTTTCTTTTGGATCTTGCTCGCCATGCTATTCCAGAATATATTATTGGATAATGAGATCTGCAAGTGTCCCTTCAGAGTGGGATGTTCAACTACTTCATTTTCTGGTTTGCCACACGTGGCACCCCACCAGACAGGAGGTCACGGCACACTATGGCAAGTAATGCACAGAAAGAACCCACAGCTCGGTCATGCATGTAGACAATACTGCAGGGCCATGCAAAGAGTGACCATAAAACACGTGGCTGTGCAGTGTGGGCAACAGCAGAAGGCAAGCTTTCATGCCCATGGGCTTTGTGGCGGTAGATGGGGAGGAAGTCCTCCAACACACCGCTCCGCAGAAATCAGTTCCTTTTACATCTGAGCAGGGGTCACGTCCTAAAATAAAAAAGTGGGGGGCCTCGAACACAGCAATTGAATGTGATGTCAGTAGAAATAAGCATATCAAGTGGGGGACGAGGGAATCGCATGGAAAAAAGTGGGGGGGTACAGGGGCGCCGTCCACCCACGTGTACCCTTGACTCGAGCCCTGCATCTGAGCAGCACAAGCTCGAGAGTCATTCCCGAAAGCAGGGGTTTGCTACCAATTCAAACCCCAAAATTACTGAAAGCCAATCACAGCCATCCAATGAGTGCACACTAGCCTCTCTGGCTCCAGAACAACCTGTTCCCCACATTACCCTCAGGTAGATCTTCATCTCCCTGCATTCCTCCAGCGCTCCATTGCGAATATGGACGATCTGTGTAAGGTGGGCTTGCCGCGACTTCAGGAAGAGGGCACGCTTCACGGCTCCTTTTTGCTTAAGGCGGTCCAGCTGCAGTGTCACGTTGAACCCTAGAGAGTGAAAAAGAGTTCCATTAATGGCACTCAAATGGAGGCTTCAAAATATTCCAGCTAAAAACACCTCTTGCAAATAGAGTAGGAGACCAGCTAGGTTGCTAATGCGCATCAAACCTGACCCACTGGTCTTCCTGCTAACCCACTGCTGGGTCTAACCGAGCTCTGCTAGAGCACCGGTCTCCGCCCCTACACCACACTGGCTAATGTAGTTCTGATGGCGACCACCATGCAACCACCCACCTCCACGCAGAATAACGCACCTATTGCATCTGGCACGTGCTTCCCGGAGGCATTCAGGCAGAAGCTCAAGCTGACGCTGTTTGGAAAAAAAAGGGCAGATTAAGCGGTTACAGTGAAAAAAGGCAGTAGTGCAAACTCACTAGCATGGAAAGACAACATGTCGATCCCAGCACAGGTATGTGCAGCAGTGGCCCTATGCTGCAAGTGGCCAGGTCAGCACGTGCATCCATGTGTGCACATGACTCAGTTGGAACGGATACACAAACAGACCAGGGGTCTGCCACCTGCAACTCTTCAGAAGTTTTGGACTACAGCTCCCAGGGTTCCTCCTCATTGGCTATGATGGCTAGGGCTGATGTGGGTGCAGTCCAAAACATATGGAGAGCTAAAGGTTTCAGACCAATGCACGGAGCACTATGCACATAAATGAAGTGTGCAGGAGAAGGAAGAGCAAGATCGGTATGTAGTAAATGGGCGCTTGAGCAAGCATTTGAATAAGTGATCAACGGGCCATTGAGTGTCGCCATGTAAGCATTTCAAGGAGAACCACCAAGCTGAGCCATCAACAATGGGGGAGGTGAAGCGAGGTGCCCGCAAAGTCGGATTCCAGAAATCGAGGCACTGTTAGTTATAGTCAAGAGCAATTTAAGAGAAAAGGGATATCCACAATGCAATATCCTACAGGGCCATTGCAGCCGCCGTAGAGTGTGAAGACCATGAAGTACAGTCGAATCCTAACCAATAAAAGACCTTCAGTCGGAGCCTTGAGTGAGATGTATAAGAGCTAACCGAGCCAATCATTTGGAGCCAAGACGGTAGGAGGGCCAAGAAGGTAGGAGGGCCTGGAGCCCAAGGAGCTTCAGAGGCCATAAGAGATGGGAGAGACTCCCTCTAATTCTCATTGAGTTACACGTTTGATTGCATCACCAAAGAGTGACTAACAATATTACAAAGTCTCCCTAAACATGTGGCAGCAAGGTATGCAACGCTCGCTCACTAGAGTGGACGATAAGTTGCACCCTGCACCTAGACATTCATGCACATTTGGCCAATGGTCCTCATGGGATCAACTTTGGAATCTTGATCCATGTAATGTCCTCCGCTAAAACCAGAGAGGTCCACTTTGATTGGGTTAGGCAGGTTTAGCTTGTACCGCCATTGCCCCACTTTGGCTTTTTCAGCGTTCACACTGCATGTCCCCGGGACGGGCCTTTCTTGCAACAGTTGCCAATAAAACTCGCCCGTGCTCAGTTATGCATGCAGGATACAAGTTTAGCTCAATGATGCCAGGGTAGCACGCAGGGGCTGGTGGGGAGAACACGTTGGAGAAGTGGACCCTACAGAGTCCGACAAGGCGCTCGTATCGGACACACGAGTGCAAGCATATGCGAGTGGAGCTTGGCGTGTTACAAGCTTTTGCATAGGGCAGATCTGTAATTTGTAGGATCATGTAGTGTTTTGCCCAGCATTACATTTCTGCAAGCAGCCGCGGATCTGGCACATCATAATCTGGGCGTGTGCTTCAAGGTGTTTACAAAAAGTGTGACCAATTGGGGGTGGGGGAGGGGGTACCATCATTTGCAATGTGCCTGAGACAGTGGTGCAGACTATTATAGGTTGCATGTGGAGCAGAAACAATGTTCAGCGCAGTGGCTGAGTTAAGGTGGGAGGCAGTATCACCCCCCCCCCCCACGCCCATACTGCCTTTGGTAAAGGGTATCAAGAGCTATTTTGTGGTTTGTTCTCCAGCACAGACATGGTTCCTGCGCCAACTGCCAAGCCTGCCGCTGTGTGCATCTCCAGAGGGTGTGGGGCGTGTTCGTTTGCAGACGCTCCAGAGAAACAGCTGGCTTGCAGTTTTATGCATGGGAAAGTGGAAAGCCAATTTATCAGTGCTTTTGCAGATGTACCTTCATGCTGCCACTGCAGGTTGCCAGATTTGAAGGCGGCACAAAGTAGAAGTTCTACATAGCCGTGCCCTCATGAAGCATGGCACCATCAGATGGTGGGAAAATGAGGTTTTGCTCTGGCAGGTAGCAGACTACCTTGAAATGTAGTAACACCAAGTACATAACCCATATGGGCCTTGGGTGGGGATGGCATAGCGCCTTGATGCAGATTCAGTAATATAGTCGACGTTGGGTGACCTGAAGGCCAGGTGAGGGAGGAGAGGAAGAGGGCCAGTTGAGGGCGGGGGGGGAAACGGGGCGGGGAGGGCAGAATGGAGAGGTGGGGGCGAATGATCATGTGAGTGAAAACAGAATAAGATTGGGGCCGCTGTATCTAGCCCCTCCTGCTAAGCAAATGCACACACATGGGCAGTTTTAGAACATAGTCATTTGCCTTGGACTCGGAGGGTGACTATTATGGCGCCTGAACTTGTCGACAATAAAGGAAAGGTTGGACTCCGGCTTGAGGTTAAAGAATTATGCTTTGACTATTTAAGGGAAATGGGTTTCATGGACAGAGGAGAGTTACGATTAAGGGAAGGCTTTCCTTTTTCTTTATTCAATTCAGAGGCATCTTTGCCCAAGATCACAAGGCAGCACTACAGTGCAATCCCATCACCTTCCAGGGCAGGTTGCCTTCCACCACACTAGTTCAGAGGTCTGTAACCTGCAACTCTAGATATTTTGGAGTACAACTCCTATAATCCTTCACTATGGACTGCTGGTTGGAGTTGATGAGTTGCAGTTCAAAATATCTGGGGAGCCAAAGGTTGCAGACCTCTGAATTAGCAAATCACATTCACCGGGATTCAGTGTTATGGCACTAGACTAAGTTTAAGGGTTGCTCAATATGCACCGATTAACTCGGAGCCCTCATCTAAATCGATAATCATTCTAACCAGTTGGTCACACAGACAACTTTTCTGATGGGCCACCCAGGCCTGTGATGCTCCGCCCCCAAGTTTAAGGGACTAAATCAGAGAACCCAACAACGGCTGGGTGACACCAGTCCCATCTGGAGTAGCCCAACAGGTCAATCATTATTGCCATTAACGCTCTGGTTTGAATGGCGTGGATCAGAAGAATAAATGTGTATAGTATGTTGTTTTCTATGTTAAAAAAAAAAAAAAAAAAAAAAATCGGGTGAAAGCAATGAAAATGGTAGGCATCGGTGAGCGGCACCGGCAGTCAGCATGGAACGCAGGGTATACAGATTCCATACAAACCGATAATCTGCAACAAATCCCCCCCCCCCCTCCTTCCCGAGTGCTGATTGCCTGTTTATCCTGAAATAGATCTGTTCCTTAGTTTGGAGGAAACCAATCATGCTAAAAAAAAAAAAATATATTCTTTTAAGTACTTGTAATATACATTGCCTAAGACAGATGTGAATACATTAAACAATGTATTTTGTTGCACTTCCATGCAATCAATTCCCCTTTGTGGTCTTTTTTTTTTGCTTTTAAGATCGCAGTATTGTTCACACAGAGTGAAAGATGCATTGCCCCAAGCAATTTGCTTTTTGTTGGATTGCACATTTTGCTTGCTGCCATCTTTTAATGGTTCTATGAATGTTTCCTGCATTATTTTTGACGAAAGGCAACTGTCAAAATCAGCCCAAAATAATTCAGCACTTTATTTTAGCCACAAACAGCAGTGGACAACGTCCTGCATCCCCCAATTTTATCCCCCAGCTGCACCCACTATATATACACACCTTACCCCAAATGCTGCAAAAGCGTATTCAGCAAAGTTGCCATTTGGCAAAAGTGTTGTATACTGATACATAGGATGTCCTTGCAAAGAAAACGTAAATAAACATGCGCATGCCCAATAACATTGGAAATATTGTGAAAAAGACTTTAGGAGTACAATCATTTCCGAGGCCGGACTTCACCTCTAAAGACAATGGGGTAGATAATATTTTATTTCAGCTACTGTTCGACAGTACAAAAAGGAGAAGGCTGGAAACCAAACAAGAATTATGCTTGATCTGAACGATCGGCCCAACACTCAAGTGCATTTATTTCCAAGTAATACATCGGGCCACAGAATGTGTATTGAAATCACAGGAGTGTTATGGCTGAAGTCTCAAGCACTTACATTATGGGATTCACACAAGAACCCAACCTGGGTCCACAAAACACAAATTCTCGCAAGTCTGAAGCTTAAAGAGAACTAGATTTCTCAACATGTCCTATTTGGAAATGTATTTGTGATTTGTATTCAATGACTATCTTCACTCTGCATTTTGAGTACATAATGAAGTAAAACATAAGGCTTATAGTAACCTTATATATAAGGCACCATTATATAAATAGAGTGACGACATTTGCAAAAAGTTTCATTCGACCCAAACTAAGGTGAAATGGAAAGTCATAAAGTTAACATTTAAAACCCTATTTAGATACTTCTTAGTCGGAATCATTGTAATTAAAAGGACCTGCCCGAGACTTGAGACTGAAGGGGAGTTCAAAACGGTCAGCTTTTTTTCATTGCAACCCCCTTTTCATATATATATTATATAGTAAAGTGCTTTAAATAAAAAGGTTTTCAGGTGTTGAAGTAATGGTACAATCAAGATGGATTGAAACTAGTTATCTACTGTGCAGAATACAGTTTAAGGATATAGCCCCATAAACCCACTTCCAGATACCAGCTGTTTGGGCTCTCGGCTTCAAAGGGCTTGTCATAATTCAAACTCCAGGCCTTAAAAGAACTCCATTAGCCCAGATCAAGGGAAAGGTTATTGAATCCTATACATAGCAAGAACACATTCTGCCCCTACACACATTGATAGCATACAGAAGGTGTCTATAAAGGTGTCACCACCGGTGCAACCTGCAGGAAAAAGTCAGCAACTCTGTACTAGCAACAGGAATGGAAAGTAAAATGAGGAAAATGTTAAATCAAATAATTCATTCATTAAAATAATCAGATCGATACAAAATGTTTACATTTCGTAGCATGGAGCAATACCTACCAAAATGTTATTTAAACAAAAAATGAAAAATAATTTAAAAAAAAGTAGATCATGCCATGTTAAGAATAAGCAAAACACAGCAACAGAAAAGCTCCTCCAAATTTGATCACTGCATGATTATTCAAGTGTCTAATTGTGTACATCCATTTAGATTACAGTGATATAGGTTAATCTAGCAATCAATAAAATAAGGTCTGTAAACTGAAAGGGCATATCTTAAATAGAAATGATTCACCCCATCCTCGTCTATGTCATGGGACTAAGAAAACCACACCTTAGAAACATGGGGAGATGAACATTGAGGAATTTTTAAATGAACTGTAGATGGTAGAGCAATGCGGATACTATTTGAAATATCAACTCCAAGCAGTTTGTGAGAAGGAAGACCGGTCTAGGTATGGAAATTGGTTTCCTGAAAATACGGTTTGCAGGAGGAATGATTCTAGGCCGACTAGTCCTCAGTTGATTCGCCAAAATAGGAAGTCACTTTTCAGAAGGTAAACACAAATCCACCCCAAACCTTTCATATAGATCAGGGTTCTATATCTTTTGGCTCTCCAGATGTTTTTGACTACATGTACCATTAGCCCCAGCCAGCAAAGTCAACCGTGAACTATCAAGGGAATTTTAGCACAAAACATCTGGAGAGCTGCAATTTGCAGACCGCTGACAGATTGGCCAGGGTAAATCTAGGAAGATTAAAGGGCAGGGAGGAATCCAGGGGGTGAAATGTGTTCTTCTAGCTACATTTAACACAAAGTGAGAGGTTATTTATTTAAAGCCCAAAGTACTTTGTATTGAGAAACATTTAAAACTGAAAGCATGTCGGTGCCATAGTACTATTTAAAAATGAGCGGCTTAAGCCAGTGTAGTTATTTTGGATCATCATTTGAGTCATGACAAACTAGTGTCAGATATTATGCATCAATGCAGCTGGGGCAGGCCATAGTCCTGGATTTAATGTTTGCACAAAAACCTGTGCATGCATACATAGGTGGCAGTGGCACATGCAAATACATTGACGAGTACAAACACACAAGTGAATTTAAAGCTGCGTACTTTGCTGTATTCAAAGCCACACACTTACACAAGTATAGACTAGAAGTAATCATGCTCAGTGAAAGTTGCACACATCCTGAGAAAGCTGCACCCTTGTAGTTTGAGAACACAGTGTGCACGTCAGTTCAGAATAGGGTAAACCACTCGTGGAGAGTATTCATTCTAATTCAAACATGCAGGAGCCAAATTAGGGCAACCATAGTCTACATTAAATGACCTGCACACAGGCAATACTTTTTATACCCCACACCTGCGCTGGAGAGTTGGTTGATTGTAAATTACTTAAGCTCTTTCTCATGTGTGAACCCAGAGCTAGGATTGTTACCAGGTAAGTCCCTGTGACTCCCGTCTTGCTCTTGGGAACTTAACCTGTGGACTGAGCCCCTCTTTGCAGCCTTCGCTGCCAGGTCGGCAGCCCCTTTTCCTCTCTCCCTACCCAATTCCCACCCTCACTCGCTGTGACCGGCCTCCTCAGTGGGGAAGATTCAGTTAATGTTAACCAAACACGAAAACTTTGGCTCTGTGCTGTGTTAAGCCAGAGCTGGGGATTGTTAACCAGGTGAGGCACCGACTCATCTTGCTCTTGGAAACTTTGCCAGAGGATTTGAGCCCCTCTCTGCAGCCTTTGCTGTCAGATTGGTAACCCCTTCCAACCCCGCCCTCCATCACTGACTGGACTCAATGGGGAAACACCACTTGACTGGTAAAGTTAGGACAGCCTTGCCGGGGAAGCCACCAGCGAAGAGCCACAAGGCAAAGGGCAGCTTCATTCTAAGCAGCTCCACTACGTGTTTGCATGGGACGCTTGACGCAGACAACCTACAGTGACTGATAAGGTACGTATGGTGTGGGCGGGGAGTACCGCCATTACTATACTCCAGTAAAAAAACACCACTCTTATTACCTAATATCATATACCTTCATTCATTTAGCCCAATTGAGTAAGTTAAGTCATACCTTGCTCTTAGGCAGTGATAGTCAGGAAAGTTGGTATGGGCAGGGACCACAGCCTTTATGGTGCTCCGGAGGACTGTCGCCTTTATACAACTACTATTATGAACTGTGCACCATAGTTAGACAATGTGTTTAACTACTCTGCAACCTATAGTTAGGCAATGGATTGAGGGAGGTGGGAAATGTACCACAATTAAATGACATTTTGGGGGTAGGAAATGTACCATACTGGGATGGAGTTTTGGGGGTGGGAGGTGTGGCAATGCGTGGGAACTCTCCATTCTGCATATGCTCGGGCTCTGAACTAGAGGGCAACCGTGCCTCTGCTGCGCCTTGGGCGATTTTGCAGCACCCAATACAAAACCATATCATACGCGGTCACACCTCAGTGCCACGTGACGACTGGGAACTGGCACATACCAATATTTGTGGCACAGGCTAATATTCATAATTCTATCTAGATGTGATGCAGGCTAATATTCAACAATCCAGTCTAGATGTGATTCAAGTTAATATTCACAATTCTATATAAATCTGGCTCAGGCTAATCTTCACAATTCTCTAATATTCAATCCTCTCTAGATGTGACACAGGCTAAACAATCCTGTCTAGATGTGATGAAAGCTAATATTCACAATCCTGTCTAGATACAATGCAAACTAATATTCACAGTTCTTCTGGAGCGGGTAGCACAATTCGGATACCGTTCATCTAGATGTCTAGGCAATAGATTTGACAGCGTATTGGAAATATTTGGGGTTAACATTTTACAAATGGAGATTAGTACATCATGCAGGTTTCAAGCTAATGGTGATGGGGAAGATATGGTAGGAGAGATGTGGGCCAGTTAAGTGGGGTGCAGTGATTGTTGTGCCCCCTCTCTCCACCACACTGCTATCTGGCACAATCAGGCTAAATGTGAACTGCTATCTGGAAATGTAGAATAGAAATGTCTAAAATGCAATGCGTCTATTAGAGTATCATACATACTAATTCAGAGTAGAATTGAGAGTGAATGCCTGACTACCAATCGGGGCCTGCGGGTGCGGCCATGTTATTATGGTTAAGTTGCTCAATTTGCAGAAAGAACACTTTGTGCAGCTTATAACTTTGGCGCCATACTACGAATCCTCACCAAACTTTGCAAAAACAAGTATATGGCCACCTGGGAATGATTTTGCCAAGTTTGGTGCAGTTCCACCCGTGAAGGGTGGGGGGGGGGAGCGGGGAGCAAAGATATAGGGAGGCTCCTGACATTTTTGAAATCCTCAGACACAATGGGAAAAAAAAAACTGCTTGCACCTACATCCCAAACTGCTGGATGGATTTGCACCAAACATTCGTGAGGAGCGGCGACTATCACAAAATCATGCTTTTGCAAATTTGGTTCAAATCCATACACTAGTATTTTTTAAAAATTGCCAAAAAGTATGTCAAAAGTAGGTAAAAAATAAATTGGTGATATCCGGCTCCGGTCCACGGATTTCCTGATTCGGAGTCGGTAGACGCCTCCAAACCAATCAAAGAGCAGTGCAACATTCCGGACATCATATGCACCCACTGACTGTCAATTAAAAACGTGGGGTATGGCAAAACCTTTGAATCGGACACGTGGTGTATTTGCGATCTGCGCGTAGTCCACGGATATCACGGGAAAAACATTCAAATACATAGCAATGCATTTGTTAAAATCTTTGGAGAGGCGAGGGGTGATGGGAATGGGATATGGCCATAAAAAAAAAGAAAACAAAAATTGCGGGTTTATTCATCACGGAGGTCCACCAACATCTCAGATGTTCAGGGATATCCATGTGTATTTCTGCATTACAGGGTTGGTGAAAAGCAGTTTTTGGGTGGCTTATAACTTTGATGCCACTTAATGAAACTGCATGACATTTTGTAATATCTGACCCTGAATGGTTCTGCAAAGGTGCTGTTTCATCAAGAGAGGGGGGGGTCCCAAAATATTTCGAAAACTTAATTTGGTGCCATTTGACAAATCTGTACAAAAGTTTGGAAAAATATTTTAGACCCACATTTAAATGTTTTTGCAAATTTTAATGACATTTTGTCAAGAGGGGGCACAATTAGAGGGGGGTCTCAACATTTTTAAATGGCTTATAACTTTGTTGCGGTTTGATGAATCTGCACAAAAGGTTTTCAAAAAGATTATAGACCTAACTATAATGTTGGTGCAAAGTCTAAATGGATTTTGTCAAGTGAGGGCCAATTTTTTGATGTACATTGACACTTTTCAAAAATTAAAAAATGGATGGGTTTGCAGCAAACTCGTGCAAGGAGCATTGGCAAGGGCCCAAAAGCATGGTTTAGCAAATGTGTCACCTTTTTATTTTTTGAAAAGTGAAATAATGTAGGTACAAAAAATTATAATATACCTTGGTGACGTAGGTATAGCCTGTGGCCATGGGCAGTGGTGAGATTATCCGGGTCATGGCCAAAGGGCAGGAGCCAGACAATCTAGCTACTGGCCATGACCACAAGGCACCAGCAATGGGGTTAAAGTGGGCATGGCCACCAGGGACCGGCAATGGGTTAATGTTTTTGGAAATTGGGATAGGTTTGAATTGGAAAACAAATTCTGCTTGTTGCTACATCCTGGAGTGCTGAACTTGATTGCAGAAACCATTCACAAGGAGCATCAGCAAGGACTTCAGAGAATGGTTTTGCAAATCTGTCCTGTGTTTAACTTTTTTTAAAGTCTTAAAAAACAACAAGTACAAACAAATGTTATATAACCTTGGTGCCTGGGCAATGGGCTGGTCCCTGAGCAAGTACATATGTGTACTCTGATTTGCTTATTGGGGTGTGTGGCATGGCCGAAGTCCTAGGTTTGAATGGGAAAACATTCTGCTTGCAGCTACAGCCTGAAGTACTGGACTGGATTACAGCAAACCTGCGCGAGGAGCATCAGCAAGGACCTGAAAGCATCTGCTTTTGCATCTGTCCTGCGTTTCACTTTTTTGAAAGTGTCAAAAAGGAAGTAAAAAAAATAAATAATGATAATAATAAAATGGTGATATAACTTTGCTGCACAGGCAGTGGGCCTGGCCCTCAGCAATGACAAATGTCTACTCTGATTTGCCTAGTAGGGAATGCAGCATGGCTGAAGACCATGCCCCATGGATTGTGGAGACTGGCCATGGCTGCAAGCCAAGAACACTGGCCATTTGCCACATTATGCGGGTATAGTGGAAACTGAACCAGGATGAAAGGTAAGTGCAGTGGATAACAGGGTGGTTTTATGTGGCTGGGGTCATGCCCTGGGCAATTCAACCATTAATTACATCCCCAGTATGTGCTGCTGACAATGACGCACATCAGTGTGAGTTGCAATAAATATGTTTTTTAAAGGAGGTTTACAGTTCTTTGATATACGTTAAAAGGAATTACTAATAAGGAATTACTAATAACATGTAGACTGATTTATCATGAAACATTTTCACTCAAAAACCAATGCTTTGTGAAAGGGACGTTATGGTTACAAGTAAAAATGAAAACGCCAGAAATGCACCAGTTATGGTAAGCTAAGCAACTTTGCATAACTCGCGCCACCACAGTGCACTGCTAAGTATAACACCCAGGACATTAAAAGTGACATGACAAAAAAAGGACAACCACATTTTTAAGGCTTCAAGAGTAAAAGACCCTCACAATGCTGGTTTTCCGATCAAAAAATAAATAAAAACCTAATCAGTCAATGTAAATTGTTCTTTTTCTCTGGAGACCTTTAAAAGAGGTCTTTTCACATAGTACCAATATTTTTCCTCTAATAAGTAGAGTCTAGATAGGCTGGAGGGCGCATGCAGGACTTTAATATACCTTTTCTCAGCAGCACTTATCTGCATCTTTTCTTTCTACTGAGTGGCAGCATATTGGTTAATACATTGCTAAAAATGGCTGAACATGTTTTATGAAGCCATGCTTTGGTGGTCCACGGTCCTTTTAGTCTACTTTCATCCAGGCAGGGTTAGGATGAGGCCATCGATGCGCATCCTCCGCAGGCACTGTGCTCTGCCTGGCAAGTAGCCTTTGGCATGCAAGGAACTGGGTTGGACTGGGTATGGTGTTGCCGATTGCCCCCATTGGTGCGGAAAAAAGCAACAGCTGATCCTCCTGGCCATGCAGGGCTCGCTCTCACCGTATTGTACATTTCTCCTTCCAGGTGATTGTCGAGGCCCATAGACCCTTCCAGGCCTTCAATTATTTTAATTCTACCATTCCTGGCATCCCCCAGGGCCGTAAACCACCCCTGTTTCCTGCCTCCCCCACCCGCCTTTCCTTCTGTGTATCCTGCTCCTACCGCCTCCCAACCCGCCCTCCGGCACCCGATTGGCTCTCCATCTGGGACATAACTAACCCTGCCAGGGCAGCCAACAGACACCAACAAAACTGTAAGTGTGGCATGGGTGGGGTGTAGAACAATTACTCTACTCCAGAAAGCCCTCGCCACTCTACCGTACCTCTCCATAATGTACACTGCCATAGAATTACAACATGGATACTTAGAGACTTGTGACCACCAGCCTAAATCCATTCTTGGCCGGACTGTAAATCTTGCATTACGCATTAACATACTAGCCAATGTTAACTAGGGCCACACATATAGAGACAAGTGATGATTAGCCTGTGTCGCCTTTAAGGTGTACTGAGATTAGCATGTACCACATCTAGATGGAGTTCTTAACTTTAGCTTGCGCCACTTCTGGATAGAAATGTGAATATGAGCATGTGCCACACCTAGATGGAATTATTAACCTTAGCCTGAGTCACATCTAGACAGGATCACAAATGTTAGCTTGTGCCACACTTGGATGTAATTCTTAACCTTAGCCGGCGTCTCATCTAGATAGAAATGTGAATATTAGAACACTTAAATGAAACTGTGAATGATGACTAGTGCAACACCTGAATAGAATCGTGATCACTAGCCTGCCTCACATCTAGACAGAATATTGAAAATTAGCAAGCACCACACTCTGATGGAATAGTGAATGGTAGCAAGCGTCACACCTAGACAAAATTGCAAGGACAGCAATGCCAACTAACCAATCCACTAACAATTTCACCCCTCTGCATACACTTCTCAAACTCTGACCAAACACACCCACAAGCCTAAAACACAGTAATCTGCACAAACCTCACTACCATGCATTCTAGTCACACGATTGTAATCATTTTGATAGGTATGCAGCTTACTTTTATCCCCAATATGCATATGGTTTGCATAGTTTTTAAACATCACAGTAACAAATATTCACCCCACCCCCCCTCGGCTATTCAAAGCCACTGTGAACACAGCTGAGCTGCACCCAGAATTGCAGTTTCGACCAATGGGGCAAGACATAGGCGTTGCTAGGGAGGAGGCCTGAGGGAGCTATAGCCCCGGTTCTTTTGGTTGTAGCCCCGGATAGAAGCTCAGGGGCTACAACCAAAACGCTAGCTAGCCCAGAGTCCCGACAGTCCCTATATTAGCATAGCCCCCAATTGTTGAGACCTAGCAACATCCCTGGGCAAGAAGCGTAGGCTTTGCCTCTCGTGTTCCCAAACCATGTCACCTTGTCCGAGTGCAGCACAAGCGAACTACATACATGCAAAGAACAGGGGAGTAAATCCAAGTACAAATCCTTCACCATTGACGGTAATATCAATGCAGCAAAGGAGATAAAAACCCTAGGAGTCTACCTCGAATCATCGCTCTCCCTAACGAGGAAAGTAAACACCATAGCCTCAGCAGTGGCTTACACATCCAAACTGGTCAGATCTAGCAGACCCTTCATAACCACAGGCAACTGTCACACTTGCCAGAGTACTTTTCCTGTCAAGGATTGATTACTGCAACTCCCCATGCGGGATAGGACACCCGAAACAAACAAACTACAAATAGTTCAAATCAACACTATCAGAGCCGCCCTCAACATCACTAAAAATTAACACATTTAAAAATTAACACATCTCCTTGGTCAGATGTAACATCCAGGCTGCTGGAGGCCGTATCAAATTCAAAAACCTCTTACTAACACACAAAAGCCTATCCAATAGGGCTCTGATCTACTTCGCAAGACAAATATCAAACGGCCAGTCCAACAGACCCACCTGTTCAACCTACACAGGCCAACTTGCCATCCCTAGGTTTAGACGACAAAAAGCGGGTGGCTCCAGCTTCCCTGTGCTTGCGGCCTAACAACGGAACTCCATGCCTTTGAGAACAGACCCATCCTCTTCACCCAAGAGCATAACTATCCTAGGGTTTGATGCAGCTTAAGTAACTAATGGCTGAAACTCATGTAATTTCGTCTATAACTAATACAAGTAATTTCTGTAAACTGATTATGTATTGTCCGCATTCTACTTCCTACTCAAGTGACTGATAGCTATGTAACCTACCTCTACAACCTATTATCCTGCGAGATAATCATGCAATGACCGTAACCACCTCTGTAAGCAACCACTGTAACCAACCTCCTTAAGCGAAAGTGCATAGATGCCTCCGAGTTCTGTTCACTATACAAATGACTAAATGAAAATAAATGAGCACAAACACAGTCAGCAAAGCAAGGCTGGGAGTTAGAACTTCCAAATCCTCACTGTGGGCAAAGGCCTCACTGCATGGCTCAAACACACTGCATAAGACTAGGCCTGGCTCAACGCGCCTTCAACGCCTCCCAGCTACTGCACACATGTCAATCGCCCACGCCACTTCCCGCACAGCTACTCTTTCCAAGACTGGAAAGGAGGGACAGTCACAAGGAAAAAATAATAAACCCCCGAGAACCAGAGAAGAGGGCGTCTCCACATCCCACAATTGTTCATTCATACGGCCATGGGGCATACGGCCAACAGGGTCAGGGTTGCTTAGCAACCGATAAACTGCCCAATAAAAACAAGGAGACCATTTGAGTTAACTGCTAGCACCGCCCATGCGCAGATCTCTCTTAGCCATGCATTGCAAAGTAAAACTGTTTTTCTACATTTAGCACAACCATGTGCCCCCTACACGTTTCCATTACCTTTCCTCTTTAATGACTGGGCATGCCAACTGCTCTACGCTTTGTAGGCACTACGTAAATGCGGCATAGGCACTATATACAAGTGGGCACTATAAATGCGGCATAGGCACTATATAGAAGTCATAGATGCAAAGGGGTCAAATGACAACAAAAAGGCATTCATAAATCTGCTGCACATTAAGCATCAAGGCATCAAAAAACTACGAATTTCAGGTTTTCACAAGGCAGAAAGTTAGAGAAACACATTTAGTTAGTGTAGTGCTGCCATTGGAGCGGAAGACAAAAGGTCTGAATTCTTTATGGGATATAGAAGACTAAGAAGGGTTTGGGAACCCCACAAAACTGGGGCAAGAGGAGACGGATATTTTCTCAAGAGAAAAGGAGAAGCAACTGACTGAGTACCAGGGCCCAAACCAGGAAGATGGTAACCCAGGAGGGGACGACCCTGGGATTTTAGTTTTTTCTCATCCCTCCGTTCTATTCTTTTGAGCCATTCTGTATCAAGCCCCAATGGGGTCAGTTTAACATTGCAGTTTGGTCTCAGTTACTTCTTGGCCCATTGCAGTTATAGGGCAATTGTCAGTCCCATCATGATGCAAAGTGGCACATCGGTCTTAAGAGGAGCAATTGCTGAAAAACTCAAGCATGTAAAACCTTACAAGATTTTCTTCCAGGGTATAGAGCAGTACCTTCAAACTGGGGTGCTTGGGGACTCCAAATGATGTCTGGGAGGGTGCAAGGGGAGGGTTTAGACTATTTGTAATATAAAATGAATTAAGCATCTTAAATCTTATTACGTGGCTATGCTAGCATTTTGTTGCAGCTAGTCTAGCACTTTCTTACTATGGCTTGACATTTTGTACTGGGCGTCTCTGCTAAAGCCATCATAATTCTTAGCTTTAGCCTGCGTCGCATCTTGTGAATGTTGGCATGCACCACGCCTAAATGAAACGGAATGTTAACAAGTGCCACACTAAGATGTAATGGTCATCGCTGGCCTGCCTCACAGCTGGATAGGATATGGAGGATTAGCAGATGCCACACTCAGATGGAATACTGAATGATAGCAAGCATCACACCTAGACACACTTGCAAGGACAGCAATGCCAACCAACCAATCCACTAACAATTTCACGCCTCTGCATACACCTCTCAAACTCTTTCCAAAGAACTACTAGCCTAACACACAACAATCCGCACAAACTTCACTACACTGCAACAACAAACCAAACCACACACTCGCACAACAGCACATGACTACTGACCATAAAACACGATGCCCAGCAAACTGACCCACTGGCTGAGGCCGACAACAGCACATCACTGCTCTCTTGCAATTTTCCAGCTTATTCCCACTTACTCACCCCCCCTTCCCTTTTTTCAGAGCCACCAGAGCACCAGGGGACCACTCCAGTGGCGATAGTGCGCGGTACAAATATCCTTTAACATTAACTTAAGGGTATTTCCCTGGCTAGACAGAGCAGCCAGTCTAGCCTTTCCTTACTGTGGCATTGTATGTTTTTCTGGTCATCTATGATAAAGTAAGCATGAGAAGTGTTATTACGTTGTTCAATTGCCATTTTGGTGCAGCCAGTCTAGGTATGTTTTACTGTCACACAACTTTTACTGTGAATCATCAAGGCTACAGCAAACATGATAAGTGTAATTACTGGTGTAGCCAACATTCTTCAGCCAGTTATGACATGTTCTCCTACAGTGGCATTATATTTTTTTATAGCAAAGCGGTAAGATAGACTCTGCGGATTGAGTGCTCTCTGCTGCAATCTGTGTGTGCTCTGCAGGTCGCAGGTTCGAATCCCGGCAAGCCCAACTCAGCCTTTCATTCTTCCAAGGTTGCTGAATGAGTGCCATCTTCGGTTGGGAAAATGAGTATGTAAATATGTGCTATGCATAGCACTTTCGTGAAAGCGCTATATAAAAAACAAATCATCATGAATTAAAGATGAACGCTCCTGTGCACGGTTGGTGACTTGCATCTATTGGATATTTGGGTAGTGTATTATAGCAGCCACTGGCAATGAAGGGGTTCTACTCATCGTAAAACAATACCCAAAATGCAGCTATAATTGGCATAATATGGAATAACTGGCCATGCAATGCTGAAGTGATTATATATCAGTGCCTCGACCCATGTTGATTCTATCACCATCATATCAAGACCCCTCACTCCCATAACGGCTAATGGAGAGGTTACATAGCCTATCAGTTGGTCACACAGGGTGGGGAGGGGGTCTGTTAATTGGGCTGTTTCAATTAACAGGACCGGCTTCAAAGGAACTCGCTAAACATTTTATACAGAGAAAAAAAAAAAAAAAAAAAAACAGGGCCGTGGATATTACTTACCAGGACACCTGGATGTCGCTGGACAGCTGGCAGCTTTTTTCCTCTGGATTAAACATCATTGGGGAGACAGTGAGGGAGGCGCTGGCGAAGACTATGGGGCGGCCCCTGGAGACGGGGAAGGGGGTTGGAGGAAACATAGCATGGTTACTACCTCAAACACAAAAGCAACTTCAATATTTGAACAGGTACACGTTTACTCCACGCATGGAAAAGGTGCAGCAGAAATTGCAGGGAAGTCGCCCACGTATAGAGGGACGTAGGGATGGGTGAAATGACCAACTTTGCATTGCTGATGTAGTCGCCGATTTTAGCAAAATACCACCCACTCCATTTTGTTGGTAGAGAAAATACCAAATTTTGCAGGCGTGCAAATATTTCTCCAACTCTGAGGCAAGACACATTTCAGACTTCTACTTCAAGTCATGTACCAAAAGAAAGAAAAAGAAAAAAGTAGACTGCTGGCAGTAGAGAAATTTTGGTGAATATTTCCTCTTCAGCAGGATTTTCAATGAGCTGAGGCAGAGCTTTTAGCAGTCTACACAAAGTGCTTCCCACCTGGGGCTCCCCCACCTACCGCCAAACTCCTCCTTAGACCCCACCCTTGACTAGCCTCAAATACACCAACATCATTGGTCAGCCCATTTACACAAAGCTGCTTCGACTGATGCCTCTTTCCATCTCAGAATTGCTGTCACCTGCAGGCAGCCCTTTAACCCTGCTGCTCCTTGAGTGAAAGGGCTGCCTGCTGGGGGTTGGCTCCTCACTAAGAAACGGTAGAAGTTGGGCACCCCAGCTCTCCTTCCATTTCTTAGTGAGAGGACCGAATCCCCTCCAGCAGCCCTTTCTCTCAAGGAGCAGCAGGGCTAAAGGGCTACCTGTGGTGCTAGTCCCTCAGATTGCGAAACAGAAGGGGAGCTGTGGCCCACTACCTCGGATCGAAGCAACTGCCAGGCCCCTACACCCCAAAGGCAAGCAAGGGGACGGCCCCAAGTACAGGTGGGTGGGGTGCCCCACAGAGATGGCACAGTAGAGCACAAGAAGGGAAACTTCCCAGGGGCACAGAGTAGAGGAAGCTCCACAAGTGCGATGGTGGAGATGAGTTACACCAGATCTGGCCACTCCCCACCTGTTCCCAATCGTGAACGAAAGTATACACTGAGAAAGGTTCTGTAAACTGTTAGTAAAACACCAATGATCGTGTAGCTGCCACAAGAGTAGAATAGGTTGTGCAACAAGAAGGGCGAGAAGTAGTTTGCATTCATTGAAGTAGGGAAAAGGTTGCAGAATACCCAGACAGGTTTATACAAGTAGTATATATAAATGGGCAGGTAGGGAGAGGTTGCAGCATACACAGGTAGGGAATAATTAAATGGTGGCATGCAAAAGACATGAATAACATCAACATGGGGAGAAAGAGCAGAAGTACCACCTACTGGGACCAAACCCTGAAAGGCCTTGATTCTCAAATACTGCATCCGGACATAAAATTGCTGAACACAAAAGTTCCAGGCCTCACAAGGCTCAGACACTAGCTCACGCACCAAGGTCAGTGTGCCAAGAGGAGTTCTGCTTAGAAGTTGAAACCACAACATATAGCTTTTCCCAGGGAATACAGCATGCAATTATCAAAGTTAATTAGTTACAGTTGGTAGCAGTGATAAATAGATATATCCTTGAATGCCAGGTTCAAGTAGTTACCATGCCAATTGATGCCATAACAAATGAACATACAGCACCCCAAGCAGCCACTGAAGGAAAGCACAGACATGTTAGGACAGCAAAAAAAACAATAAATAGAAGAAAATTAGTGTGATCGAAACAACGGTCATTTATTGCAGGCCAAATTAAATACTGCACCTGTCACTTCGTACATCCAGACAGAGACGACATGCCTATTCCACAAACAGACTGGAGATAAGGCCTCAAGGGTGGGAACGAGAAGGGAGTAACTTATTTAAACGGGATCATTGTGGTTCGCCCATCTCTCCTTCCCCACCACATACCTTGGCACTACATAAAATTACCTGAGGCCAGATGAACAAAAAACCAACCAAAGCAAACCATGTTCTTCTTATCGACTGGTATGGTAGAGTGCCAACCAATGACGTTCGATTGAAATGTATCATTTGTAGAAGGATGCATCTAGGAGGAGTCATTAGTCATGAAAGAACCAATAGTAGGTCAATTTATAGATAACTGTATTTTCCATTTACCACTAACCAATTCAATAAGTGGGCAGACACTTATGAGAATTCCCCATTATAACGTCACTTTATTTTTTAACTTAAAAACCTGTTCCCAACGCCATTTTGAGATTGTCTTTTCTTTGCTCTCCCAGTGGCCGTTTGTATCTGAATGTAGCTGGGTTTTCTTGTGCACTTTGAGTTACTCAGTTATTGATTTTTTCTCTTATTGGTGTACTTGGGCCTATATTAACACAAGAGCTGTCTGGCAAACAGTACAGACGGAGGGCAGCACACGTCTGAGTGACCTTCACACACATCACAATCTGCACTGGTGACCACAAACACTGCCCCTTCACTGGTTGCACTTTTTGAAAAGGTTGGGGATGTAAGTGGCATCTTAAAGGGCAAATCTACCAAAAGGTTGCACCACAGAAAATCAAGAGCTTGACAGGGTTGGGTCCATTGGGGAAGACCACACATGCTCAGTAGCTTAATATCACTGTGGTTACTGGATACACATGAAACTCAGGGTCCGCTCCAAGTATCTGGCCAAAGGGACAAGGCATACTGGTCCAATGGAGCAGAGGCTCCGCAAGGAAAAGCGATTAACATTATAGGGACCACCCCTGCACGCATTAAAGGCAACCCTCTGTCAGTAGTATTGTTTAGGAGTTTTTTGGCGATAGCAGAAGTTGTTTTGAACAAAATCACTTCAGGTGGGACCAAAGCATGTCGGTAGTAATCTCATTACTGGATGTTTTACAAAAAAGAAGCCAGGACAGAAGAGTAACAAACCAATGGGAAGAGTGCATACTGGTTTGTACTGAAATGAATCCCATGGTATCATCACAGCTTCCATAGGGGGAGCCCCTTCCCATGAGGTCAGGCCGCTACCCTGTAGTCCGCCTAGGGGTGGTACTCAGCAGGTGGATCTCATGGGTGGGGAAACCCCTTGTGGGACCAGTGACGACCACATCGGGAGAATGAGATATCCCCGACAATCACCTGACTCTACACCCTCTTCCTACAACCTTAACTCCTTCCCTAATAAGGTCACGCGTTATTATCACCCTACATTTCAGCACTGGGACTATGAAGAGTACAACCGACCCAAGGGGGAGATCAAGGGTAGAAGTATTGACACAAAGAAGAACTCTGTTGACTTTGGAGAACATGCAGATTAAAGGTGCTGAGACAAGGAGGAGTTGCAGAGCCATGAAGAGTACTCCTAGAAACCATAATGAGCAGTCTAGTTGTTGTCGGCTGCTCAACGGTCAGTGTAGAGTAGAAAAGGAAGAGACTCAGGAAGCAGTGGTCTAGCCCTCCCTGGAGGAGTTGCAGGTGCCAGCACGGTGCAGGAAGTAAGCATACCAGGATGCCAAGAGGGGAGCTGGAAGGACCAGGGCCAGTCCAGAGTGGAAGGGCCAGAAGGCAAGCTAGCAGAGAGGCTCCCATTGTTCCTGGAGCCTGGATATCCTGTGAAGGGAAGACTGTGCTAGCCAGAAGAAGATTGAGACTGTAGTGTTCCCAGGCAGACCAGACTGAAATGCTCCCTAGAGGTAGGGGGAGCACTTGGGCTGGCTGGAAACTAAGAAAGGGCAGACAGCATCTTCATAGTCCCAATACCTGGCAGCCAAGTGAACCAGGTCTGTTCTGCAACAAGAGAAGCTTATGGGTCTGGTACCCACCAAACTAAAGCAACACTAGTTGGCTTGCTTGTGGCGGTACTTGAGAGGAAAGTGCCCCAAGTATCCGAAGGCCAAGAAGAGGATAGACCCACCCCTATGTGAGAGTAACACGAGTCATCTTCCTCATGGTGGTACTTCTGAATAAAGAGGCCTACATACCCAGACCCACTACACATGCCAACTTCTTCGTGGTGGTACTTGGGAGAAGAAGGCTCAAAGTACCCAAACATAAAGAAGAAGGGTCTGGGGCCCACTGCCAATGTGAAAAGCAGGAGGTCCAAGACCTCGAAGAGACTTTTCTTAAGGATCATAATTGGCAGGGAAGTGAACCAAGTTGGACCAAGCAGAAGAGAGAAGCAGAGGTCTGGGACCTATGAGAGACTTTACAATGGCAAGGAAAGCCCAGGGGAAGGGAGTAACTCCCTGCGTGTTGTGAAGTGTGTTAAGAAGTTTGGAGAAGGCCAGGGGAAGGGAGACATTGCTTTAAGAGTGAGTGCAGATAAACTTAAAGAAACCAGGGGAAAGGAGACATTCCTTATGGCATTGAGGACTTTGTGTTACACCCGAGAGCGTGGGAAAGGCCAGTGGCAGGGAGACATTCGACCTGGCATTAGGAACTTTGTTTTGCAATGTCTACAATCCTGCAGAAAGGTTTAGAAACCATCTTTTGTGTTAACAGTGAACTGTGCATTCTGGGACAGAATATCTCCAGAGTGAAAAGCCTCTGCCTGCTGCAGGGAGTCATTCATGCAGGCCAAGGAGAACCAAGACCTTCCAAGACGTCCCAAAGAAGTGAGTCATTCTTCTGGACCCCCTTTTCTGTTTGTTCACTTAAGAATTAGATGTAAAGGACAGAGTGAGGTTTGTGCACACAGGACATTTACGATTTTGGACATCCAGACAAAACCAATAGCATTTACTTTGTGGCAGGGAAACCCCCCCCCTCTTAGAGATGGTGATAGGTAGGTTTCCCTTTTTCTTTTTGAAGCTTAAATAAAGCAGATTGTTTCAACATGCCACGTGTATCAGTGTCCTTACTCTGCACATTTATAGTACTCTGATATACAAGTGGATGGGGTGCAAAGAGACAGTAGCAGCCCGGTGTGCTGGATGGTGGGGGTTGGTCAGGTCTGCAAGATAGGGTTTAGTCAATACCTCATTGCTTTTGGGGATTTGTGGGTCCAAACTAGAGGCAGGCAACTATCTCGGAATGCAAACTGCTGTAGCATGAAAAGCTATGCCTGTGTAGAGATGTCATAGGACCTCTTGCCAATACTTTTCCAGAAATGTGCCCTTCTCCAATGCCATGCATTACATATTCCACCAGTCCTGGCCGCCAAGCTCTCATTCTCCAGATCCACTACTTGTAATCCTACAAGGAGTTCACTAATAGAGAATTATTCATCTTACTCTCCACAAAGCATTTAGCATATTTCTAATGCACATGAGAGACACTAGGTGGGTATATTGTGCCCCACACATGCAAAATGGCATTGTCCCATTAGCCAAAAAGACTAAAATAGCACAGCTCATCACTCTGAAAAAATAAGATTTTTGTACTTCCTCATGGGAGAGCACGAGGACTACAGCTTCCATTCTCTCTGGCTTCCAAATATAAAAACTCAGTCTGGCCCACATCAGGACATGCCATCGACAGACTACCACCCATCTCAATGACGAGTAGAGCAAATTCTTCATGTGGTTGTGGGCAGGGGCAGTGGGGACACTCAAAGCCCATCCACACAAAAAGACATCACAAGATAAAAATAATTTGACACTCACTCCAAGGACCACTATGGGATATACAAATTCTACATGCGGCCTGTAGGAGGAAACAAAATCTAAGACATCCAGGCCTCTGTTGAGGGACATGGCATGTATCAATCATTCTAGCAATCATCTGGCATTTGTAAAACACCATTTACCAATCATTCATTGGCTCACCAATAGGATCTTCCAAGGACTTTTCGCACCAAACCATAAAATCTGCAGGGGAAAGTTACTGCTAGATCACAAAACCATAAAAGAACCCATAGTTCAACTACTCTGGCCATCAAATACAGGACATCCTCCCTTCACCACCCAAGCCCTAATGCATAGGAGGCATGACAGCACAGAAATTAATAACCACTCCCACCATGACCCAGAGGAAGGAAGTGTCCCCAAACATGGGCCATTCGATATAGGGCACTGGATTGCTCCAATAGGGCACTGTGATTCCCAAGCAAATCAACAACTGCAGCCTTACCCTGTAGGGCACTCTATTGCCTAAAAGACACCGTCTGCAACACTAGCAATAAGGACGAGGTGTTTTGCACGCAGGAAACCCATTCATTACAGAGGACACGCGAGTCTCCACCTAGTTGGACTGTGAGATGAATGGTCCTTACCAAAGCCACAATTAATCTCATGCTTGATACAGAATAGCATGTGTGGGAAAGTAAGAATAGGAGTAGGACCAGGAGGGTGGGAGGTTATTTTTCAAAGTGCTTACAGGGATTCCTTCTGAACTACTACTGCAGCATCGAGGAATTGCTCTCTGCCTCCAAGTGTTGATCATCCCTTGCTTTCTTCCGCCACACTTAATTTTTTGACGCACTAACCCAGTTGTATTAAGTGCAAAAACATCCATACATACCTATAAACCACAGCTTTATCAACTCCAAAGGCTCCCACTATGAGGTCTGTAAAGGAGAAACAATCTGAGTGAGTCATCCGGGGCGCCAAACAGGTCTGGCTAGCCAGATCAGCATGGAAATCCACCACCCAAATATACTGCATCACCACCTATCATCCCATTTGCTCTTCATGATGCCTTACCTGGGTACCCATTCCCATCCAGGTCCTTATCCCCACGTGTGGCAAAGCCAAAGAAAGAAGGTGATTCCACGGAGCCCCAACTTCCCTGCAAGATCTGCGATGGACTGCTGCTCAATCCCTCTGCCTGTCCGTTGTAGATGTAGACCACGCCCCGCTGGTCCTCTCCTGCAAATGGCGCACCGATTGCAACATCTGCAACCAATAAAATGGCGATGTAAGGGGATGGCACAAAGAGGCAGAACGAACAATAAGGGACTACACATAAACAAACATGGCTAGAAACATGAATGAGAAGCCACCCACCCCGTGCAACACACACATACAAAAAAAAGAAAGAAATCACAACTGTGAGGGAGACTGCCTCAGAGCCAGCTAAATAGTTAGCTTTGGCCTCAAGCAGATAGAGGAAGAAGGGAACAGGCGTACTATAAAGGGAATAGGCGTGGTATGGAGATGTGAAACATTATCCTTCATTAGGAAAGGTAAACAGCCCAGAAGACCGAGCCTTTATAACAGGCACGGGAACCCAACTAAGGCAGTCCGTTAAATGAGGTGGTCCCAGGTTTGACAGCGTAAAACTCAGATCGAAGGTCTTAGTGAAATATTCCCTAAACAACATCCTAAGAAACATTCCTGTAGGGGGAGCTTCTGGCAAGCCCTTCATAGCCTGAGTGCATTGAAAGACTCCCTTATCCTGCCTTACCTTCACCTGTTCAGCCCGCAGAGAACAATGTCACAATTAAGCAAAAGACATTGGAAGGAAAGAATGTGCATGGCCTTGCTTCCTCTATACTGGAGAAGTAATTAGTAGGGTTAGAAGCCTGTAGTTGACTGGCACAGTAGACCTTCAGAAGAGGGCATGATCGAAAGCAGATTCCTTGGTCCTTTGACAAGGAACGGTGTGAACAAGTGGCAACGCAGTACCCAGCAAAGCAGCAAGTTCATGAAAGTGGACACTGACACTCCAAAATATGAAAGAATCGTCTGGGAATTTGAGAAGGAGGAGAACGATGAATCCTTTAGCATCTCTCGCGAGAAGGCCTTGGTAAGTGAACATAACTACCTGGCGTAGAAGCCTTCTAATGGGGCATGTACTTCAGCAGGAGAGGCAGGTCGTTAATGCATACATTTAAAAAAACTTTGACACAAGTTCTAGGTGACAATTTTATAATGTTCTCACAAGTCTTACAATATATATGGAAGCCCACTACAGTGATGTTATTTTTGCTTCAAATGGTATCCAACGCTCCAGATGTCTCCTTATCACCTGTAACAGCGCCTCGATGCCTCATGGCCTGCAAGCGCGCTTAATAAATGCAAATAAATAAAAAAATAGATGTAGCAGTGCAGAGGGCATTTCTGAGAATACACACTGCTTTAAGATTGTAGGGCAAGAAGACACTGCTTTTGCACCTTTTTCCAGAGAGGATTTACAGCTTCAGATAGTGGGCTAAAAGACTCGAGGAGCTTTTGCCAAGGCAAGCCCCCCAATTACACCATAGCAACCAGAGGTAAAGGGATCTGGAGAAGCAAGGCAACCAGATTTTGAGTTACAGGATGTAGTCTCTGGACCATACTTGGCCCTTCTTGGTCTCCATTTCATTACAGAAGTGAATGGGACATCCTGTTACCAAGAGATGAGAACTTTGAGGGAAATGTCAACTTGCCCAATTAAAAAGGATGGACGCACTGGTTTACCTATTCAGCTGGCAGGCAGTTGATAACCTCAAGCATGACTCGAAGAATTACAAGATCTAGGTATCGAGTGAGCTAGCCGACACATACAAAGTGGATACTAGGGTTGACTGTGTTTATGTTTGCAACTGATCAACTTCTTTGGCCCACAAAAAAAAGACAAAATCAACTTAAAAACAAAAAAAGGAAAGGGTTAGTTTCTTCCTGAATGGCAGGTTGGAGGTATGTTAAGAGTGCTCTACCGAACATGAGATCCCAGACAAATGCATCGTGAAGATCAGTAACCACCCAAGGACAATCAATTTAAGCTAGTCACCAAGGTCAAATTCGGAAAGAACTATTTTTCAGATCAATAGTTTGTAACTGAAAGATGACGCATGCAAAGAACCCTGCGTTTTTACTTTGTGGTAACAGCATCATGGTTGGCTGCCTCCAACATTTTCATGAAGATGGTTACCATTGGCTTCAGATGCTGTTCGAGTGTGCCATCTACGTAGAGCTGTGTGATACCCCCTTCTCACATTTCTGGAGAAGGGAGCAAGGACACTCACCATGGGAAAGGAAGTACAGAGGAGATTACGGTGCAGAATAAAGGTGTACAGGCAGTTCGGAACCAAACGTCACACTTTAGTGCATGCTATGCACGATCCAAAGCATTCTGCCACCTAGGCTGCTACCCAAACGATGCAGAGGAGCAGGCACCCGCCGCAGGTTGCTCCTTCCCCAATTCAGTTATGGTGCCAACTCAGCCAAAACAAGGGACGATAGGCATCAGACCATGAGAATACAATTAAAAATAAGTCGAAAAAACATATCCACAATGCAGCCAAATCTCACCCATTTTCTCTACGATAGGAGTTAAAGAAATAATTGCATACCATTATAGCCATCCTGATCCAAGTCTCCCAAGGCAGCAATTGAACTTCCGAATCGTCCATATTCCTCCTGTCCAGTCAGCACCATCGTGGCTGTGGGCCCAATGCCCATGTCGTAGTCCTGCTGGTAGAAGTAGACCCTGCCAACCTCCTGCACCCTCCCATCCACAGTCTTCTCCATGAAGAGCGGGGCACCGACTAGAAGGTCATCTAGCCTGAGAGAAACACAGTGGGTTAGGAGATGCCCTAGGGAGTCCCATCATTTAGCATCCAAAATCAAAAGTGGTATGGGGGTGCAACCGGCATAATGGGTTTGCATTTCGTTAATTCATGAGCACTTTGTTCGTGCACTTTTTCCATTCACCGATTTTGTTTCTAAATATATGTGGGCGTAAGGGGTGGTGTTTGGAGGGGTACCCATCCCTCACATAAGAATTTGGTGAAAAACCGATCGGGGAAGAGTACACAAATAAAGTGCATACAGATAAAACAATACACGTACAGCCATCACCAAGAGGCGGAAGCCTCACCAAACTCCGAACAGAGCTGAGCTGGGCCTAGGAGCAGAGTGGGATGCCAGGAAGATCACCAGGACCATACTGCATCCAGCAGGTAGCAAATACACAGGAAGCCAAATCCCTTGCAAGATCATGGAGAATCTAGGATCTGGTGGAATGCAGGAAAAGAGCCGGCACATCTGCTCGCTCCTTCCAAGCATGTTGAACGGGTGCTCACACATGAAGGTTGCACATCTATTTGCTTCAGGTGACCAGTTCAAGTCTGGTTCATTGGGCCAAGTTAAAGGCCTTGTGAGGGGAATCGGGAAAGTAGATGCGATCACCAAGACGTTTCCAGACTGTAGCCAGGCTAGGAAGGCGCCAAACAGCTCAAAGCACATTCAGAATGTGTGAAGCAACTATGAAACTAAACAAATATTCGGAATGTCCCATGCACATATTCCTCAATATCCTGACAAACGCTGAAACAAAAATTGAAAACTGCCAATATGGGAGGAGAAGCCAAGTAACGGGGAAGGAAGGCAGAAAGGTTTGACAGAGTCTGATCTCCAATTTAGGACCCTGTTCTCCTCCCCAGCCTCGCAGCCAAATAGAACTAAAGGGACCTGCCAACAAGAAGTATGTAGTTTGGTGGTGTGGGGGATACGGTTTCTATGGCACAAAACATTTAGACCAGATCATTCACTTATGAATGCAAAGCAACTGCATAACAACTTTACTTCTTATACTCCCTGAATAATCTATAGAAGCACTGTTGCATTCTTCTGGGCAACTTCCCACAACATTGTTTAGGCTGTCTAAGCCATTGCAAAGTAGTAATAATAGTATCAAGCCATGTATGTAGCGCTTTTATCCAAAGTGCTTTACATAGAAAATTGTTTACATACAATTATTACCCAATCGAAATGGATACTCATTTTACCGACCTCGGAAAGATAAAAGGCTAAGTTGACTTTGCTGGGATTCGAACCTGCGACGTGCATATCACACACAGATATGCACATCACAGCAGTGAGCACTTAACTCACTGAGCTATGTGGGACCAGCACAGGACTCGTACCGAAGCAATTAAAACTAGCAGCTGGACTCGCTTGCTCCCATTTTGGGAGGAGTCCAAGATTTAATTGCATATATTTGATCACTTCTGTAATGGACAGACTGCGGTGTGAAAAGTTCCCGAGAGCTATCCTAGTGGTTTGATCCACCAGGGAAAATGTATCCATGGAACACTAGATGCAGGGCTAAAGTGCACCACCAAACCCACATTCACCCAAAATAGGCTTGCAGCCCTTGGACGAACGGTTGCCTAGAGTGCAATTCATAAAACAAAAACCTTCATAGAACGTCTTCACTCCCTTAGTTCCCACAACGGAGGGCTGCTGTTACACTTCAATGCAGAGGACTAACTCCACCCCAGGGATCTGGAACCTATGCCTTGCAAGATCTTTTGGACTACAGCTCCCATAACTACTAGGATATGGGCTACAACCCTGTTGAGACATCTACTGTGGTAATTACCAAATACTCTCCTATTTTAAAGGCTGCCTAATTCTAGCAGTGCGGGTTTCCTTGCATGGATTGGAAAAAGGTAACCAAAGCGCAAGGTTACAAATACAGACTATTTAAATTAATCTAACCATTTTCACCAAACCTCACGAAAACTCAAATTGTGTTCCTAGTCACATTGACTCAATATAGAGACCAGTCGCTGTAAACATATAGTTTCTTTACTGAATAGCCAACATGTGTTTCAACCCCTAAAAGAGGTCTTCCTCAGGGCACTTCCTCTATGCAACCATTGAGATCAGGTCTCAATATAATGTGGTTGCTCACCAATTCTCTTCTATTCTCTTGTTATTATCCACACAATTTCACTAGTCTCAATTCTGCTCGTCTGGGTTCATTCCCAGCTACAAATGTCTTTCGCAAATGGGCTGTTTAGGCCCAGTAACAAACAGTATTTCAGTAAAGCCATGCCGAAAGCCACAGTAGAATACCTTTAAAGTTACTGCGCATAACCATCCTGGTTGCGAAGGACTTTTGTAGCTGGATTGAGCCCCAAGAAGGATTTGCTATATTTGGCAAGATGAGCAAAATGGAAAATCTGGTGAAATCGTGTGTATAGTAATGAGAATAATTGAGAATTGGTGAGCAACCACATTATAGTGCGAGACCCCAATTTCAACGGTTGTATAGAAGTATCCTGATAACACAATGTAAGGGGTCAAAACACATGTTGGCTATTCAGTAAAGCATGTTTACAGAGACTGGTCTATACGTGGAGTATGTGACTAAAATACCATGTGAGGTTTGGCTCAAATAATTAGATTAATTTACATAGCTCCCATGAATTTGTTGGGTTTTGTGATGTAAGGTGTAGTCCAAGACATCTGGCAAGACATAGGTTGCTGACCCCTTCTCTACTCAAAGACAAAGGGCATCTATTTGCAAGTGGTCTGACCCACTTGCTTCACGTACAGGCTTTTAATCCCAAGTGGCTGGAGCAGCTTGCGCCCAAATATGAGGGACACTTCGGCAGAAGATTCCTTCCAAGCAAATTTAGGCTTTACTTTTCAATATAGCACAGAACAGAAAATGAGCCACCCACAGCACCAGTGTAAGGTACTCGATTCTCAAATAATGTAACTGGGTTGTGAAATGTTATAAAGCTGCATGAGATTCCTCGCTCCATTTACAGGGCAAACCGAGCCTCATTAGGAGCCCAAGATGGCTGCTCACACTGCATGATCATTTATATCCTGGCCTTTCCGCAGATACTGCCAATCAAGATGGCAATTTCTGACATACATTTCATCAGCACACCGGAAGAAACAAGGTGGGGGGGGGAGCATGTAAGTATAGCTGTTGGTGTGTGCTTATTTGTGGGGCTGGGGTGCAAAGTGTGTGAAAAGGGTGTGTGTCTGTATGTTTGAAAGCCTGTTTGTGTATCAGGTGGAGAGTTTGGAGAAGCAAAAAGCGATCCTGGGGTGAAACCCTACCAGTTAAAAAGATATTCAAATCAACATGGGAGAAAAGTGGGGCAGGATGCGGAGGACGGTTGGGAGAGCAGTTTTTGGAGGGACAGGGGGTAAAACCTACTGAAATCAGTCTTTCATGCTCTTTGAAGGCCAATCCAAAATCCGCCTAAAAATAACAGCCTATTTTGGGTGCGACCTTCAACATACAGGATGACAAAGAACCTTTGCCACAGGAAAGAGAAGATGAGATGCAGATAAAAGAAGCTTTTATGACATTTTCATTATTTTGATAGCATAGTCTTAGCTCATTCGCGGGAGTTCTTCAGAGGGGGTCTGTGTCCCAGAACCTCCATGTGCAAAGGTATTTATCCAGACCCGCCTCCTCTGAAAGTCCATGATCAGCGTCCCTTTCCACGCCAAGCGCATATTTCTCCCAACTCACCCATCGCTGTTAATGTCGGTCGCAGCCACTGCATAGCCAAAATAAGAGGCCATCTGCGGAGGGAAAGAAACAGGCCATTGAAGAGATTACCATTGCAGGGCTCCGCTCTTGATGATAGACTAGACTGCCACACAGATGTTGGATAGCAAGACAGAAACATCCCACAGGAAGTGCCACAAACTATCCCATATCACTCTATACACATGGCGCTCCCAAAGGCCACTCTAGAGAAAAGAAGGAGCATGAAGTCACATATAAATTCACACATATCGTGGCCAGCTAGAGGACTCGCATTAACCGTTTAGTTCTCGGATGGGGACAGAGAATGGGGGGGTGGTAGAGAGGTAAACTGAGGGGTGATTAAGAGGAAACATCTAGTTGTAGATTTGCCAATAGAAAGTAAGCAAGAGATTGATGGGGCATCGATGGGGCCCCAAAACAAAGATTGAAAGGTTCCAAGAAGATGTTGGTTGAAATGCATCTTCTGGAGAAAGCAATGGGACCAAAGTTCTTGACAAGAACAAGGCAGCTGCACAGTTCCTCTAGCCAAAACAAGACTACCGCATGCAATGCCACCCAACCGCAGCAGACACTCCAGAGACCCATTACACAACTCAAGGGTACTGCATGCAATGTCACCCAGAAGCAGCAGGCACACCAGAGGTCCTCTACACAAAAGCTACATTCACTACCACCCAACAGCAGACATCTGTTTCCCAAAGGCATGTGACAAGTGAGTCAACTCGCATGTTTCTGAAAGTCTGTCCCGAGCATAACAAAGGGAACTTTACTCTGCAGGCGCTGTGGCAGTACAATTAAGGAGACCAACCTACCTGTTCACCTGTGAGGTTATACAAAGATTTCAGGTCTGATCCATTAAGTACTGTCACCTGCAAAAAATACAACAAGGCAGAAATTAATAGGTGCAGGACACCAAACCAGTTTGCCTAGTGACACAGTTAGAGACATAGCCCCAACTCTTACTTCACACTCCCAACTCCCCCCCCACATTGAACTCATAGCCACACCCATTCCACCCACATCACTCCATATGCCAGCCATCACCCAGGCAGACCTCCCACACACTTTCCGAATGCTCGCCAAAAGAGGTTTACCACAAACACAGCACCCACAAACAACCGAAGGTCTTCTTGCAGCCCTTTCCACAGACCGACCATACACCAAACTCTGGTAAATCACCCTACACACAAACAATCCTGTGCTTCCCCCGCCACAGCCTCCATCCCCTACCCCCCATCTTGCCTTCAACCTTTGGACAGCTGTTGAACACTTACATATCCGTAGGTCATGTTTCCTTTGGGGACACCAGCAATAAAATCTGAAAGAGAAAAAGCAACCGCCAATCAGAAGACAGGCTATAGGTACCAATTTCCAAATTCAGGGAACCAACAAAAACGTACTTAGGCTGACTTTACCAGCATGTCTATACCCACTTCAAGAGGCCTTCACTTGCACCTTATGCAATATTAAGAAAAAACGCACAAATCGCCTGTCGCACCAAAGCCATTCGCTTCTGCGAAAAAATAAAAATGTGTAGAGTTTCCACACCACAATTACACTGCAATTTTTGGTGCAGTTTTGCCTTCCATAATGATTTTTCTTTTTTCCAGATAACTCTTGCATTCGTGCCATAATTTCATCAACACTCCAACCAACCTGGCCCTCTCTAGAATGTTCTCTTCTGAGCTGGGGTTGCTATGCTTGGAGGCACTGCAGCAGGACCAACAGATTATACGGGCTCACCAGACAAACCGGGTGTGGGCAATGCCCATTCAGCCAACTTCCTAGAGATACCAGGCAGCAGAGGGATGACCCAGCAGAAAGTTGTACCCCTCAAATGAGTAGGAGTAAAATGGCACCGAAAGTCGGTTCACAGATTTAGAAAAAACGGGGAAAGTGAAGTTTAACGATTGAGCTCTTGTTCTCAAGAGCTAGTGGCGAGGCCGGTTTTCTATATTTTCTGTATAAAGCAGTAACTGGAAGTCACACTCTTATTGACTGCACTTTAATTTGTTAAACTACGACATAAGGGGTCCGAAGACTCGGGAAGACGGGGCATGAACATGTGTGCAGTATGAGAATCCGGGATTGAGTGGGAAGTGGACAGTGGGATGGCATATTAACTATTCATAGCTGCGTCAAAATGTTGGCACTAGCCAATCGCTAGCTAAGATTCACGACTCCGAGCTTCCCTTCGTACCAAGTTGTGCCAGGCGGTAGAGCGAGCATTAAATCCGAACTGAAACTGAAGGCAGACTCCAAGCAGGGCTGCCTAAGCCAAAATGTAGGGTCAGTGGAGACTTGAGAAGTAGCAATAGTTCCCGCCTACACCTCACTTGGCAAATGAAAATAAAGGACAGTCAAGGGAGTAGATGAAGTCATGAAGTGACCACGACACCCTGTGAACCTCTCATAGGCGGGCACAGAACAATCTGAACACACAGAAGGCTGAAGTTAGCCTCTGAAGACCTCAGTGTAGGTAGGACATACAACACTCCGCAATCGCCAGCAAGTGGGTTCCACCTGTGAACGCATAATACATGCGTGGGAATCCCACCACTATTGTTAAATCTCTGCAGGATTTCAGGCACCCGCGTGCCCACTTCCACCCATACACACCAAGACGCCTCACCTTCTGTGGAATCTCCGCTGAACTCTCCAGCAGCCACCGAGTAGCCTGCAAGACCAAAGCAAAGCATCAAGTTAAGGCGGACACAACACGAGGCATAGAACACCACGGACACCCTTTCCCAAACTCTCCTCAAACAATGCATGCGTGTCACGACGAATCTCTGTACCAGGGGTGTGGCTAGGTCTGGAAAAGATCCAGGGCTACGCTAATGTCGGGACTCGGGGCTAGCTAGCCTTTTGGTTGTAGCTCCTGAGCTTCTATCCGTGGCTACAAAACCCGGGGCTACAGGCCCCTCAGCTTCCCCCGCCCACCCTCTAGCAACGCCTCTACTCTGTACACATTACTTTTTACCTCTATGCTAAGCACAATGCCTCCCCCTAGATAGTGAAGATCTTTCCTTGCACCTCCTCTGTCCCCCGCCCTGAGAAGGAGCAGCGGACATGCCACAATGCCATGATGCTCGGGATAGAGCACAATGGGCGAGCTGTGGAGTAGCAGGGTTTGGTCTAGTCACTAGTCTTGCCTTTCTGCAGCTGAATGCATGGCATCCATGGAGGGTAGTCTCCAGTGCAAGTCCTTGGACCACAGAGTGTAGCATGAAAAGCATGGTGCTACTCTAGTTCTCCTGCTACCCTGTCTCCCTCGCTGCGGCTAGGTATAGCATATCCCGGTTGTGGTGTGTACACCTGCAGCTCACACTTCAGGGGTATCGGGTGATATTTTCGCTGGCAAAAATATCGCCGTACATATAGTCGTCGGAAACGGCCATAGGCGATATTTTTGGTGGCGAAAATATTAGGTGCAGGGGTGTCCCCTGCAGGGTCCATGTGTTATTTTCGCCACAGAAATATGGCGATATTTTTGCATCGTGATATTTTTGCGGCGAAAATATCACATGGAACCACTTCAGGCGGTCAATTTTACACTCCATCCAAATGTATGTGAAGCGTTGCAGTAACAGCAGCGTTACAGACAATATGCAACATCTGGGCCATGGGTGATTTACTTCGATGTCATCACGATGCGCCCTTCAGGTCTTTTGCACAACACGGCAAGTGGGCCAGCAAACGCCATTGAGGATCCGGTTGGGTTCAGTGTAGAATACCAGGATTCAGTGGCTCACAAGGGCATGGAAGAAAGCGTCTGAACATGGACCATGCTTGTGGATTGTATGAGTGGAACAACAACAAAAAAGTCATTCATCCCTCATGCGTCCGGCTAATTCGTTCCAAGGAAACCCTCCTCCTAGTGTCCTCCTTGGTGCATGAAAACTTTGCATGGCAAGTGGGGCACTAACGTTCAGAAGTCTTCGTTCTGCCGGCTCTGGTAGGGCAGTTTCAACTAGCTACCACATTGTATGGGGAGACGGGGGAAGGAGTCTGCTTCATGCTGTCAACAAATAAAATGGCTGCCATGAGAGCACAATCTTCATTGACTGGCAGTGGTAGACGTATGCTCGGTTTGGAGCTTCAATGCCTAAGCCCATGTATAACAAACTCGAAGTACTTTAAAGAAATAAAACAAATTAATAAAAAAAAAAAAAGGGTCGGTCCCCCTCAATAGGCAATCGAAGTGAGGACTACTGCTTCCTCCACTATTTATAAAATGCATACCTAGATAACTGTCATCATAGGTGCCATCCACCTGTTGGGTCTTCATTTGACCTGCGATGTCCAAGATGAAGTATTGAGGGTAGAAGGACTCCTGGATTTGGCCCTGTGTGGCAGTGATCACCTGACCTAGGAACAAAATATTAAAATTAGTACACATAGCAAATTACCAAACCTGAAGGATGAAAAGTAGATCGAGCAAAGAATTTCACATGAGAAGCTTGAATAGGCAAAACACAGGCCCACATGGATGCATCAAAGATAACGGAAGGGACATGTGCATCTGCACACACGGCCACCAATAAACCTTCATGTCACTCACAGAATGCATTGAAGGGTGCATTTTTCTACTCCCATTGCTACTTGCTGGGTAGATAAAGTGGATTATAATTTTTTGGGGGAGGAAGGATTAATAGCTATGGGGCAACACGTTTGTTTTGGATGCAAGACAACGCGGCGCAACATAAGCTCGAATTCCGATCCCGCGCTTAGAAACCACCCGCTGGTATTAAGCGCATTCTAAATAAATAACAAATAAAAATAAATTGAGGGTAAGAGGAGCACAACGGGGAGAAAGATCAAAAAGAGCTAAATCGTGATGACAATGAGTAACGGGGGGGGGGGGGCAAGCACAAGAGTGACGCCATGCCTTAAAAGATAAGCAGACAAACATTCCAAAACATTGTTAAATATGGTTATACTGTTCCGTACCCTCTGCTAAAAGGTAAACTCGTGCTACTTTTAGGTTTGAATATCCACACAGATCACTCAAAACCCACTGATCAATTCTCTCTTTCACACAGCCCCCCCCCCCCCCCCCCCATCTCCCACCTGAATCAACCCACAAAAACACACAAACCATGCATAAATCTCTAACCAATCTACAAACTCAAAAAAACAAACAGACAAACGACTCCATCTCTAGACACCACCCTTCTTGACAAGCCCATTGCAGAAAAAGCCCACACAGAAACCTCAGACGCAAGTTCCTCCTGGCTCTACATGCATCAGAGGATCACAATCGATCCTATCCCTCCCTCCCCAACCAACCCAACTCACATTTTCTTAAAGAGCCACGTGACCATGAAAATGGCATCAGTGCGCGGTATAAATCAACTTAACATAACACTGCTGTCCTAGTTGCATCCTCCTTGTACACGTTTGTGTATGCGTATGCACTATTGGTTTATGTTTGAGAGGAATGTTCAACAACATCCCCTCCCCAAAGAAAAAGATTGAAGGCTCCCTTTTGAGAATGTTCCCTCCACCACTGTGGTTGAGAAACGGCACCACTCGGAGCCATTCCTCTACCCCACTTTAGGCTTAGAGGCATTACGCTTCTGACCATTCCCTTTACCAGACCCAGGATAACAGGGATGGGGGAAAAAACAATATGGTTCCCAAACCGCCATCTTATGGTGACATGTTTGGGCACTGATTAATTGGATTCTGCTCTACAGGAGTACAAGGGCGAGTATAGGTTAAACTGCCCACATAGCCCTCACACTGCTACAAACCAAAAGCCAGCACAATCATCCATGTAAAACAGGCACAGTAAAGAGATTAGCTCTTTTGCCTTCTGTAGTAACGTGGGTCGAGGGAAGGCTATGCTCTTAAGAGTGTTTTGAATTTGATCCAGTATTTGTTGTATATTGGCGCCTATACAAAAAAAAAGATGTTTCAAGGCACCACAAGACAAAAGGGGGTGGGGGCAAGGGAGAAAGCCAATACCTGTCCAACTAGGCCTTTTGACATTTGGATTGTGCAAGTGCAGTAAGAAATGCGAGGGAGAAGGGAAAGAGCAGGGGAGTGCCGGTCTGCGCAAATGCAACGTGTTAGGGTGGGAAGGGAAGTGCACGGAAAGAGGAGAGTGCAAGTGAAAGGTGGGGTAAGGATGGTAAGAGGGCCACAAGGGATAGTCAAGTGCTAAGGGGAGGCCAGGAGGGCAAGTGCCAGGGATTAAAGATCCACAAGCTAAGTGCAAGGTGTGTACTGGGCAGGGGGGCATAGGGAACTGGTGCCCTGTAGAACTGTCATACCCCCTGGCCCACGCACCCCTGACAATCATACCTTTCCTGCCCGAGACCTTGGAATCCCAGTTGCTTGCCCCTCTCCCCCATTCCATTACTTTCCCCTTCCACGGTCTGGGACTCACATGTGCTCTCCCCGCTGCCCCGCCTGCACGAGCGCGCCTCATGGGCAACAGAACACTTTTCAAGTTGCGCCCTTTCTTACACTGGAAACTTCCTTGGCGTCTGGCAGCCCAGAGACTCAGCGTTGGACTTCCGTGTTGCTTGACAGCCGTCGCTCGCTCACGTGACCCGATAGGCCGGACACATGACGCGACGACGCGTCACGTGACACAGGGTAACACCAGTAGCGCGAGTATTTAAACGCAGATTTCCGTATGCTCGCTGCTTCACAGCTGTTACTCGTAACCCGTTTGGCATCACGTGCTTCTTCTTGTTGGACTTTGGATACCTTTGTTTTTCGACTCGGCTTTGTTACCCGGACTAACCTTGGAATTCCCTTTTGGCATCAACGTACCCTGGATGTTCACCGACCACGGATTGTTTATCGGACTGCCACACAGAACTTCCCTTTGCATCTGGTAACCTGGACTTCATGTTTTGGAACCTCATAGCATGGTTACGTTCTTGACATCAGGTGGACACTTAACTATACCACTCCTGGATGCTCCAACCTGAGTGGTGCTGCATAAGTGAGTCCCAGAACCCTTATCTCCTAGGTTTACAGCCCTTCTTCAGTCATCCCTGGTAAACTCTTGTCACGTTGTTTGGTATTGCTGCTTACTTGATTGCTTGGTACTTAACAGTTGAAGGAGCCTTAGCTCATCGGGTCCTCCAGAAGCAATGAGACCCACTTGAGGGGCTCAAGTGTAGGACAAATCCATTCAAGGTCTGTTACCCCAGCTTCAAGAGATTCTGGTGCAGAGTGGCAGCTCCTAGTTTGATGCAAAAGCCTCTCCCCCAATGTGCCCTGGGAATGGTCTGGGAGTAGAGGGGTGGGGGATTTGGTGAGGAAGCGTGGAAGGGCTTTCCTCCATCTTGGACTGCTCCTTCAAATCAGTGGTTGAGGGCTTGTGAAAGTACAACTCTCCCAAAAGAGGTCCAGTGAATCAGTCTCAGGTATTCCAGAGTGAATCAACAGGTGACTGACTAAAGCTAGCCTGCTTTAGAAGTCCAATCCCTCTTTTTTTCAGCAACTGGACTTTGCCTTCTGACCTCACACCCAAAATGCTTTGTGCTACAGGAAGAGGAGGGGGCATGAAGGAAAGATGGAAGCATAGAGAAATAAGATGGTGGAATCTCACTTCCAATGTACAGATCACCCAATGTCTATACTAAACCCACCCCTCCCCAATAGTCTAAAAGACCTTTAGATATGCAGCAGCCTGGCTTGAGGCCAAGCCTTTTGTGAATGGGTGACCCTTGGACTCTGGTTCCAAGGCCAGCATCCGGTGGAGTGGCTGTCCATGGGAAAGGGTGTTACCTACCCTTACAAAGGAAGTTCCAGACACAGACACGCACACACAAGCTGATTCCCAGGAGTGAACAAGTGTGATATCAAATTGGATGGTGCAGTGATGCACTATGGCATAGCTTATATGTATAGGTTACTGTGCCACCAGCAAGGGCTACTTATGATCATCATAGTTTTGGTACAGAGGGGCATATCTTGCAAACAGCCCCAGTAGAAACCTGGCTTTCACTACAGCTGTCAAAAGGGCAACTGATGTATGAACCTGCACTGTGTAACTGGTAGAGCGGGTGCTGCAGATCAGGATACTGATGCAAGCCACAGGTACATGCTATGCTTTTGGCCTGGACCTTATGCAAGGGGAATTATCAGCGGATGTCCCTTTCAGAGATGGAATGATCTGCATCCTTTTAGTTTATAGAAATCAAAAAAAGCCAGGGCTTTACATGCTTAAATGTCAGTCTACACTACCTCAAGTGGAGAGCAAAATGGTCCCCCTCTCGGAACACTCTTCCCTCTTCTCCATCCCAGCACAATGGCAAACGCAGATTGTTCAAGACTGCGAGTCTTACTGCTGCACCTCCAGCGGTCGAAGTGTGTGAGAGCAGTTGGGAGCGGTGCTCCTCTACTTTTTTAAATTAGATTTTACTGTCCCTATACTTTTATTTTAAAATGAAACCATTCCGAAATGGCTTGTTTTAAAATAAAAGTGTAGGAAGAAGTTGAAATGTACAATTCAATGCACTGGACGGAACATTCTCTTAAATGGCATCATCTGTTTGGGGGTTTGGATTGTGCGTGGGAGGGGCATGCCAGTGGGATTTGTGGGGAGCTGGGGTATGCCAGCAGGGAACATAGTTCCACTACTTTTCGTACAATTCGACCACTGTGCACCTCGAGTAGATGGATCTTCCTTACCTTGCCAGAAATAGCTCCCTGGTCCACCCAGCAGCACTCGCCCGGTCTAGGAAAAGAAAAAAATAACCAGTCAAATATTTACACCAACAAGATCAGAAAGGTCACCAAGTCCAGTTCCAACATCCTCATTGAAAGACATGCACTCAAAGACATACGCTCGGTGACTCGCGTGTAACACGGCAGGTGTGAGCATGTGGGGTGCAAAGGAGTGGTTGGAGTCTGATACGATATTGGGTTGCGTAAATCCAGGGATAAGGTGAGGCCCAGTTCCATGGATGGCAAATGATGCAATGCTGAGGCCAGCAACATGAACATCAACCAGAAGGACCCGGTAAATGTGTCTAGACTCAGACCAGTACACCCTAGAGTTGTCATCATAGGAACCCGCCCCCCCCACTATAGTGAATTGCCTCCTTTACTGTACAGATCCAAATTATTTGTTAATTTATACCATGCGCCGAACCCTGAGGTAACTGGGCGCCAGAGACTTAGAGTAGGTTACAACATAGCGGAGAGGTGTTACCCAGCCTCCCAGATAATCAAAGGAGAATACCATTCTATCTGGTGTCTGACTTGCTGAAGAGGTGACATGTAGGGTAGCTATGAAGTCACACAGCTTTCTATAAAACAGACGGGGCGCACAGGGTTGGCACTTCTAGTACATCAAATAGTGCCAGTTTTAATAATTTTGGCCCCTTTTCAATTACAATACCAACACCAAGTAGGACTTATTCTTATGATTTACCCAGCCACTAGGACAACAATGATATTTTAGATTGTTCTGCAGAGTTGCAGAAGTTTGGGGGGATATTGTGTCCCAGCAGCTGTAATGAAGGCATGTCCACTGTGCCACTGAATGGCGGCAGATGTCACGAGACCGATGCAGAATTGGACGTGGGTGCATTTTTTTTGTTTTAAAGTCACTCACCCACACCTCTCACACTTTAGAAAGAAGGAACCAAGAAAAGCAATTTCCCCACGCTAAAGGAGCATACCGCCTTAATCTCCCAAAGTATCAACAATAAAACACATTTTACTTGGTTAAGTTTACTTAAATTCAATGAATTGGAATACTATATACATTTGTAGAACTACAGTACATTAAAGCGAGGCACAATAGAATGCATTTTGATGAGTGGCGCAAATGACAGCGGGTGCTACGAGAAGGAGAAATTAGCAGGTCCTAAAATGGCCATTCAACAGACCCTTTTAGGACAATATAATTCCACATCACACAACCTCTCTCAGGAAGAAGTCCGATTGAGGAACACTGGGTGTGCTGTACTTTCTAAACTTCTCAATTGAAAGCCTCGGGTGTTGAAGGACAAAGGGCAGAGTATTCAGATGGGCAACAGTGCAGGGGCGCCATCTTACCTTGGTGAACTCGGCACTGAAGCCTCCTTGGCAGTAGCCTTGTCCCGCTTCAGAGCTGAGATCTAGGAAAGAGACAGGTCATTAGGATGCAAAAAGACAGGCTGCACACAGTACCAAACGTTTGGCGCTGGAATTGGTTTCACTTAGAAGTCAGAATGTCTGCTCAATGGCGTTTTGTGCGTTTCATGTGTAAACCCAATGAAGGGGCAAAGGTATGAGGTGTTGGGGAGCAAAAGTAAAATGTACACAATTTCCCACAAATCGGGTGAATCTACTCCAAGCCTGGCTTAGTAGTTGGTGTTTGGGCCAACTTTGAAGGATAACTTGATTTTTGAGGAAACACGAGCAGTGTATTATTTTCGATTTCAAAATGTGCACACAAAAATAAAAACACAATATGGACCATCTGTTTTGCGAACAATTAAATTAAAATGCAGGCCCCGATTGGAAGAGGTCAAGCTGAAAACCTAGGAGTCTGATAGCTTTGCTAGTTCACCACAGTGGTCAGAGTTCACAAACTCTATGGTGCAAAATGTTTTCGGTCGCCTCATGGCCCCCCTGGGATGCCTTGACCTGCCCAAGGGCAAGTGCATGGCCCAGATTTGCACATTTGTTGCATACACCGATAAACATTTAGGAGTGAAATCGGAGCATATGGAAAGGGTGGTTTGTGTGTGGGTGGCGTGCATGGAGAGTTATGACCTTGTCTACAGCCTGCATTATACTTTACCAAATTATATATACACACACACACACACAGGCGCCACATCGTCCACACGGCAAGGCCAAAGGCAAACAAGGGCCCATGCACAGTGGAAGCTTGGCATGGCCAGTGTACAGAAGACCGCTGCGGGCAAAAGCCGTGCACTCGGCACAGGGCTCACAGAGCTTGGCCACAGGTCATGATTACCATGTACTACAGGTAGTCCCGATTTCTGCACTTACCTTTGCACTTGCCACCTGTTAGTTTACTTATTGTTATTATTCTATTCCCATGCACTGCAATCTCCCCCCCACACGGTCCCCTTCCCCCATCCCATGCACTTGCGCTTTCTAAATGACACTTGGCCTAGTAGGATCGTTGTCCGTCCTCCCTTCGTTCCTCCTCCCCTGCCTCGTCGCGCCTTGAAACACTTGTGTATAGGCGCGTTACAAATGCCATATCATATATCACTGGACATGGAGCCGGGATGAACGCCAGGGCCCCGGCAGCGTCTGCAGGGCGCGTCCTGCATTGTGAAAGGATGTGGAGTTAGGAGCTACACAAATAGCCCAATTGCTATTGTTAGAACCTGGAAGTGCTGCAACGGGTGGTACGTACATTCAGTAGACCATGGTCTAAACTCTGGATTGCATAACAGGAAAAAACATTGCACGACGAGTTCCTTTATATTGCAGGAAAAACTACTGCTGTGCTAGAGGTGCCATTGATCCCTTTAGCAGCACTGTCGAGTGCAGAGTGCTAGAAACGTCACTGCAACAGTGATTGCTCTCATGAGAAGCACATGTGCTGGTAGGACTCAGTGGGCTACCATGAGCACACCCCGAGTGAATAAAGCGAGCTCAGTTGGGCTTATCTACGCCAATGCAACTGCTTGGAGGCTCTGTGATTGGGTGGCCAACTGTGCAAAGCAAGCACATTTGGGGGATCATACTACGAACATTACATACGCTGTACATGTCTGTGCAGGATAGCAACTGTTTTAGCAGAGATTAACGCTACTCTAAAGTTACCGTTTACAGCCGTTTTGGTACAGAGTAACCAAGGTACAGGAGGTCAGTGAATTAGGGACTGCTACTTTGAGAACTGAATTTTGGGTGTGGGATAGCCAACTATTACTGGTATGCTTAACTAAATTTGGAGAACACAAACTGAGCAGAGACAAGTCTATCTGGGAGCAGCGGATGGCAGTTGTGAGCTCTGTGGTTACATCAGAACCAGAACAGTATATTGCAGGTAAAATAGCATGTTAACTGTACTTTAGAATGCAGCAGATAACACTTGCTTTAGTAAGGGGTAACTGCTAGTGGGACATCTACAGTATTATCTAGCATTCCATGGATTATCATCAGCAATTACGGTTCTGATTGGTTGTCTGGGATTCACTGCTGAAGGAGTGCTTGCTGGAGAACGGTTGAATGCAGCAAACGGACCCGACTGGGTGACCGCCAAATCCTATAGGGTGCCATTTTCCAGATTGGAAGTATTTGCACTCAGCTCACAACAACTGTATAGGAAAAGGGGTATTTGCTACCTGGCAACCCCCGCACTTGGGGACTTTTTTTTTTCCTGTCTCCCTTCACTTGACACCTGATGTTTGCACTTATCTTTGCACTTGCAACCAGCTGGCCCTACTTCCCTATTTATTTATACTATTACCCCATGTACTGCACTGAACCACCCCCCAACCCCACTCCGCACTTTTCCTCTTCCTAGACACTTGGCCTAGTAGGATCGCCGTCTGTCCTCTGTTCCCCCTCCCTTGCCGCGTCACGCCTTGAAAAACGTGTGTAGAGGTGTGTAATAAATGCCAGATCATCAACAGCCATTACCAGCGGACCCCTGCCGAGGTAAGGTCTCCTGACCCTCACCTCCCAAGAAAGCAACTTTAATTTTAAATTAAATAAATGGCGCTTAAAAGCACCATCCATTGCGCACTCGGCGCGTGGTTTGTCTCCCCGGGGCTGGCCGCTTCCTGCTTCCCTTATGCCCGCCTCCCCGTCCCGATTGGCCCGTCTAAGAAAAAAGAAAACAGAGGCCGCAGCGAGGCTCGGCACCAGCAGCATTCTGCCATTACCAGCGGACCCCTGACGAGGTAAGGAGTCTCCTGACCCTCACCTCCCAAGAAGGCAACTTTCATTTTAAATAAAATAAATGTTGCTTAAAAGCACCATCCATTGCGCACTCAGCGCATGGTTTGTCTCCCCGGGGCTGGCCGCTTCCTGCTTTCCCTTATGCCCACCTCCCTATCCGCCCACTGCACCCGGATTGGTCCACACACCCCATATCAAGAACATTCCGGGGCAGCCCTCTGCCCGGCAGCCCTTGCGACGAAGGACCACGAGGCAAAGGGCGGCTCCTACATTAGCAGCTCCAAGATGTGACTGCTGGCTTCACTGGCTTCCCCTGCGGTCAACAGACACCAACAAGAACTGAGAGCGTGGCATGGGTGGGGAGTAGAGCAATCACTCTACTCCAGAAAACCACTGCCACTCTATCTTACCTCCCAATAACATAAAGTGCCATAATATTAGCATGTCCACACTTAGAATTGTGAACACTAGCCTGCGTTGCAGCTAGATAGAATTGGAAATATTAGCATGCCCAAACTTGGATAGAATTGTAAATATTAGCATGCCCACACTTAGATGGAATTGTGGACATTAGCCTGTGTTGCGTCTGGATAGAATTGTGAATGCTAGCATGTCCACACTTGGATAGAATTGTAAATGTTGGCATGTCCATGCTTAGATAGAATGGGAACATTAGCCTGCATCGCATCTAGATAGGTTTTGATTCAATGATCGCTTGCCCGCGTCTAGATGAAACTCGAATATTAGCATGTGCCACACTTAGAATTGTGAACACCAGCCTGCGTCCCTCCTAGATAAGATTGTGAATGTTAGCATGCCCACACCTAGATCGAACTGAACATTGGCCTGCGCCGCTCCTAGATAGGACTGTGAAAGGCCGACAAGTGCCACACTTAGAGAAAACTGTGAATGTTAGCATGCTAAAGGTCAGGTAACCTGCTAACCAATATAACCTCAAACTCTGCATACTTAAAAACTCACACAACCATCTCTCGCACCACAAGCCGCACGCACTTCACAACAATATAACAACACATAAGCCGAAGCAGCAGCACACGCGGACTGACACCGATCCAATACCCGCAACAAAGCTCAGCACCCGATGTACACAGAGTTGAAGCTGCCAACAAAACACCACTCATCTCACTATCCTACTCCCTCTTCACCTTACTAACCCATCCCACCTTATCGTTCACAGAGCTGCCAGAGCGCCTGGGGACCAATTCCGTTGGCAACGGCGCGCAGTACAAATACCTTTAACATTTAACAGTCACTGGGATTCATCCAGAAACAGCTGAACTTACTGGAAGAAAAACAAGGCTCTGTATCATTGGTCGAAAAGAAACGTTGCGGAATGGTTTCGTTTTAAAATAAAAGTGTTCCAAGAAGTTGAAACTAGCACTCGGTACACTGCACTGAACATTCCCTTAAATAGCAGGTGTGTTTGTATTGTGTGCGGGTGGCTCCATGGCGATGGGGTTTGTGTCGAGCGGGGGACGGGGGGTGGCAAGCCAGCAGAAAACCTAGTTCCACTGCTTTTTGTACACTTTAACCACTGCTCTGCACCGACTTCAAATCTACAGTCCGACAGTGAAGTGCTGTTGATCGCTACACACTTACGCAGACAACTAGGACACAAAACCGATGCGCCCTACCCTTATCTGGGCATGCAGACTGGAGACAGTCACTCAGACCCACAACATCTGGATTCACTGAACAGTACTTCTCAGGCCATGCATGGCACTTGGTCTAAAATCTCAAAACCCCAAAACCCCTGCGCTGAGATGATAGAAGCTAGGACATCCTGGACATGTGGTCTACAATAGCAATGCCCTGCGTTTTTCTTTTGCACCAATGTAGATGCAGAATATGGGTTTACTAAGCTATTGTGTGCACAATCCTCCATTGTATTCTGTAAATTACACTGTGCCTTTATACCACCCGGCTCCCCTCTTCCAAGCATGGCCCCACACCCACGACTGCTCATCCACACGTACCACAGAGGGCCTGGGAATACAAAGATCCCCGAAGCCTGGGTATGGATTGACGTAACTGAACCCCAGGTTTAGGATTTTGGAGAACTTAAACATAACCGTCTGCAAAAAGCTAGGTTAAAAATAGATGTAATTATCAATGTCCATGTAGGGTTCTAAGCTCCTTTGAGTGGTGCTAGAAGACGGGGTGCCATCACTTTACAGTGTACACGATTGGAGGAAAGCCTTTGAAGAATGAGGGTGAATGGGGAGAGCGGGGAGGGGGCAGCGAGACCCAAAATATTTTACTGTAACCAGCATTCCGGAATAGAAGCATGCGCCGAATTTAGATCTGTAAATTCAAAATTTCACTCCCAACACCCTACAAGTGGCATCAGATATTTCTGGCCAACAGCCTGTTCCTTCAAAAGAGTCATCACACCACAACTTTCGTAACCTCCATTTCCAAAGAACACACAAACGTTTTCCATTTCGAGCTTTGAAGAGATAGATTTTTGTTTTTTCCGCCCTGGCTCCCCCCAATAATCCCACAACGGGCTCTGTGGTCTCTAGCCATCGGAACACAGGGAAACACCCAGTGGCTACAGCCCAGCCCTTGGCTTCGGATGCATGTTCCAGGCAAGACTCATCTGTTCTTGGACTGTTCTGTGTATGCACATGTCAACTTTTGGGAATTGAAACACTGGGCTTTCTGTTCTCATTGCACTATATAAATATCAGGAAATATTCTGGCTAAACATGATAGAATAGGCTACGCGTCACATGCTCCCATTTACTGCAGCCACGATAGCCAAAATAGCCCAACCCCTCCCCAAGCTTGAACGGGTAGGATCATGAGATTGCTGCAGAGGAAAGGAGGCTGTAAGCAGGACCAAGCACCGTGTCCATCTATTACTGGTCACTGGTTGGCACGCACCACAGCGGAATACCTTTCTACCTCATTATTCCAACATGCCGACGTAGAACATCAGGAAGCGGGATACGCCATGATTGTACAAGAAGAAAGGTGTCAAGTTAAAAGTTGTAGTTTAGCGGTTAATATGTGGAATGGAAACGGGGAACCTGGGATCTAGTCACTGCTCCCACAGACTAGGAGTAAAGAGGAGCATGCAGGCAGCGATGGCAGAAAACGCTAAGGGGCCTGGCTGAGATATCGGGAGCTCCAAATTGCAAGAGAGGACAGACGGAGGCATCCTAGCCAAAGCCCTTAGATTGTGGAATAGCTTCCCCATTCCACCTTCAATTCAGAAAGAGCCAGGATACTCCCGGTACAGGAATAGAGTACCTGCAGCAGCGGACCACAGGAGCACACTCTTTCTCTGGCTCTTCCAAAGTAAAATGGCCTCCCAAAACATGGAATGATATTCACCCTCTGTCCCACGGGTCTACTTTCTTAAGCTATCTCCGAATGTCCTTCCCACGGCAAATACATTCAAGTCATTCTGTCCTTATAGACCCCAATTGTCTGCACTGCACTCCAATGTTCTCATCACACTGGGACACTACTGTGCAAATATCACACAATGAAAAACTGTGCAAACAAAGAATGAACTGCTTTGGCTCATTATAAATCTAACATTTTAATTTGAAGTCGAATTTGAAGTGCTCAATCTAAACAGCTCTGAAAAAGAAGTGACCATCAAGAACATTACAGCCACGTTCAAGGAGCAGCTTAATAGTATGTGTGTCAATACTTTTTTCGATTGGTAAATATTGTGGAAGATTATTCATATTGTCATCGTTACTGTTTTGCAGATGGTTCAACCAGATTGGCACATCAGCTCATTGTACCAGTTTATTGTGCATAATGCTGACCGACTTTGCTCCTGCGTGATCCACTTGAAAAGGGCAGGCTACAAAGGATTAACAAAATGGCGGCCACAATGCTTTGAGATATTCAGTGAAGAGCACTGTGGACCTCTTTTACCGGAGCTTAGACTCCTTTCCCCCAGTGTCACTTCTGTTCAGACCACTGCACTCTTTCTAGGGCATGGTATGCTTCCTTACACAAAGGCTAGATTTGTTCTGTACCGGTGTGGCGCCATCATGGATGCCCCGAACAGCCAACAAACCCACTCTCCTTTGTTACATTAAAACAGCTGCACGCAAGGTACCTCAACTGTAAAATGTTTTGGGTTGGATATTAGGATCTCAACTCCTTCCTACAAGTGCACCCTTTGGTTAAGTATATATATAAAAAAAAAATTGATTAGAATGAAATGAGTTTTGGAAATGACAGATGTGCAGTCGTTTTTTTTTTTTTTCCAAACTGCATTTGATCCAGTGGAGCGTAAGCAGAGCGCTGACAGCAAATACCAGTGAGCAACCTACCTTCACAGGTGGGATGGTAGACCAAGCACTGCAGCCCTTGGGATTTGAGAAAATGACCATCCTGAGGTGGATACCATGAACATACATCTCGAGGCAGGGCGAAGTTTGTATATAAGCCTTCGTCCCAGAAAAAAGCAAAGAGAAAATTCAAAGAGAAAAAACCACTGCCCCAGCCAGAGATGCTTTGTCGTGTTCCCTAGCGTCAGTTTCATGGGCAGTTACATTGGGACACTTTTTCTGTCAGTCACTTGCATTCATGTTCTATTCGTTTCCAACAAGCAGGCAACACGTGTGTTAATCGTGTACCTAGATTCTGTTTAGTCATCTCCCCTTTGGCACATCAGTGCCAGCACCCGGGCAGGACTTCTAGTGCCTCAAGGATGAGGCAAGTGAGGAGGCAAGTGAGGAGGCACACCAACTACAGCAAAGCGACACTACGGGGATCCCTGCCGCAAACATGAAAACGGAACACTTGGTCCATAACAGGCAGTTTTAGTTCCTTGAAGCAGTCCCAGAATCATGACCCCATTCCACAGCAAGGAAGGAGCGAGCTATTGTCTAGGGTGCCACTAGGAAGGGTGCCATAAGAGGGCACCAGAATGCACAGGACAGGGGTGCCAAAAGGGTGTGTAAATCCATGTACCAGCCGTTACGTACCTGATCGGCATGGAGAATACTCAACGAAGGTGGTGAAGTTGTTCACGGACAGATAGCAGGTGCCAACGGGGTCGCTGTGGGGCTTGTCTTTCTTTGTGCGCCAGCTGTACAGGGGGGCACACGCCTGTGGCAGAGGAGAAAGAAGACACTTAACAGAAACAAACGGACCTAAAACCTTGCAATTTCACGGACCACAACACTCTTAAATTGGTCATGAACATTTTAAAGCAGACCGGAATCCGCAGACAGGAGGTATATGGTCTAGACGGGCGCTCACAAGCCTCTGGTTACCAGGGCATACAGCTAGGTGCCACTGAAGCACGGAAAGTGGGCAAGCACGAATTAGAAGCTATGCAATTCTATCTTGAAGGTAGGGAGAAGACTTGTTTTTATATACATAAAGCTTTACATCCTAGGTTTTTTTTTTTTTTTTTTTTTTTTTAAAGAGTGCGGTTTTTAAAAGGGGATGCGGGGGAAGATAGTGATGCATGCAACATAGCAACATATCTGCAGGAACAACCCTCCTCAATACTTAAACCTAAAGAGAAAAAAAAATCATATGGCATGTTTACATCTTGGAGGTGCTGTAAATAAAAGGATGCTCATTAACACACTAAAGGTACTCCAGACATGCTGTTATACAGACAAATCTGAATATAACCAAACTCTGAAGAATCATAACCACTGGCATTGCTCCAGGGAACTAGCAGGTCTGCACCGTTTCTGAAGGAAAGCAGCCATATGAAAATCCGTCTTGTTTGTATGACTAAGGGGGAAGGGCAGATTGGTGGGCCATGCCGCATCTGCACCGGAACCCAAATTCCCCCAACATGTTTTGACTTTGTTGGCCCTAATCATGGAAGGTGAAGCCTGGTTCTCTTTGGAACAGTGTCGCCTATGTGGAAATTATAGCGCTGCAACTGTACCAAAAAGGGCTTGGTCGACCCTAAACGCGGAGTAACACTTTAGCATGGCACATCTCAGAAAAAGGAACCTTAAGGGCGGTTACAGTCCAGCCAGAAGTTTTGTTTTTTTTTGGGAGGGGGGGGTGCTTTCTAAAAGGGTGTGCATACAGAAATGGAATTGTAAAAAAAATATGACATCCCAGACTTCTATTGGCCGAGGTAGTGGCCACAAAATGAAAGTAAGATCCCAAAATCTGGGTATCAGTCTGAAGGCTCATGGTCAATATCAGAATTAGTCGATTAAATACCCAATCGCAGTGGAGCACCCAGCATCCCACGGAGTAAACAAGGACAATAGTACATTGTGCTCTCCCAGTCATGTGCATGCGGACGGAGGTGGAGACTACTTCACACCAGCCTCCATTTCCCTTTACCCTTCTAAACGTGTTGGCGCCAGTATCGGTACGTTGACCGACTGGGGGCCTCTGGAGACTGAACCCCAAATTCCCTAGCAAGTAGACCCCCGTGTTTGGAAAGCTACAAGAAATCGTCCTGAACGAAATGGCAAAGGAGTGCGATGGAGCAGTCAGCCAGACCAACGTAGCAAAGAGGATTCTCAAAGGAAGCTGCTGCAACTTCATGGAGTGCGGCTGTGGCATGTCCCCCGCTTCCCCACACCAGCCACCAGCCCCGAGCGCCATCCTACAGCATCTCACCACCACTAATCCAGAATTCTGCCCCATGTGTCCCTTTATGAGGGTTCTGCCACTACAAATCCCATCGGCCTAAGCATGTTGGCTAATGGCCAGGAATTATGGGAATCCAAGTCCCGAACATCTAGAGAGCCACAGGTAGAGCACAGCCTTACTTTAGGTTAATCTTCAAATGTTGCACAAATCATCCAGTTGTGAACCTGCCCACGTGCCTTCGACTAGTCAAACCACATATCCAGTCAATATCTCTAGTGAACCGCACTAGGGTAGCCAAGTAAAACAAGCGACCAACTGAGCGAGTATGGATGGCCAACACTTACCAGTATGGAGCGATTGTGTGCTCGCACCGTTGCTCCAAACCACTGAAGTGACTTGAACTCCACCTGCTCCTCCCAGTCAGACACGTTACCTTTGAACTCATGGGTGCGTGGTCCTGAAAGAGGAAAAGAAAGCAGCTTAGGTTGCACTGTGAAGGTCTGTATTGGTATGGCATCAGCATGTTAGTTTGAGGAAAAAGCAGTTCAAATGGGCGAGTCTTATCCGGCTCTCGGGCCGGCACTGCTCAGTTATCGCACTATTGAGTACTGGTACTTATCTAAGCTAAAGAGGAGTACCGGTACTCAAGCATATGGCGCATGGTAAAATGAAGGTCTTTTTTTTTTAATGCACTGTACGATAACTGCAGCCTTTACTGTGGTGGCGAGTGTTAAGTTCAATCATGCAAGGCAGCACTGATATATCAACATACCAAAATTACTATAGTAAGGTTATAAACAGAGCGATTGTGATGTACATCTTTTACTTGTAATAATAGGCGTAAACTGATGCGACTGCGCACTGTCACGTGACATGCTTTCTGGCGGCAATGATCAAATGGCATCGACCAAGGAAAGGTGTACCCAAACATAGAAACAGGACATTACATCTCCCCCCGCCCCACATAAGATAATGCATGGTCCCACTACTCCATCTCTACAATCCATTTTACAGGTCTTGAAATTATTCTGCTTGATGGAGCCGAGACACTGCTGCTCTGCCCTCTGCATCAATGAAACCGCTAGAGACCACATCGCCACCCATGTAGTCAGAGCCAGATTCTTGTGAAGTTGCAGTATCATCTGGTTCCTCAACATTACAAGTGTCAGTCATACGTTTACTAGAAAAACGAAAATCTGGTGATGCTACGACCTGGACCTTCAGCGGTCACCATGGAACCCCTTTGATGGCTGTTACTGTCTGCGACTTGGGGTCAAAAGCAGAGATTGTTGCACTATTACTATATCTCCCACTTGTAGATCTGACTCTTTGGCCCTTATTTTATCTGCATACCTCTTAATTTCTGTCTTGCTTGCAACGTCCTTTGCTCGTGCTCTTAGATCTGGATCAGATCCAGATACCGGCTCTGCTCTCTGTGGCAGTCTAGTTTTTATCACTCCACCAAACATGAATTTTGAAGGGCAGACCCCTCCCTCACCCCCGTTGAGCTGTGCAGGGTATTCCAATAGTCTCGTAGCAGCATGCTAATAGCTTGCATGAATGATCCTTGTGTGATGGAGCACAGTTGAAGCGTGTGCTTCCGAATGGCCATAAAACGTCCAACAGTGCCATCGGCTTGAGGCCACAAGGGGTGTACGTTTTCAGTGCTGGAACCTAGATATTCAGCAAACATTGCAAACTCATGCCCACTGAAGGGCTGACTTGTCCGATTTTATTATTGTTGGGATGCCATAATCAGCAAATATCTTGTCAAGTGCTGGGATGACTGCATGTGCTGCCATTGAATGAACCATGTGCACTTCTGGAAAGCAAGACATCTCGTCCATGACTACCAATACAGGTCTGCCATTTGCTAGTGGTCCAAACATGTCGACAGCAACTGGTGTCCTTTTTAAAAGGTTCTGGGAATGTGCGTGGAGCTCCAGCCTTACAGATTGAACAAGTTTCAAGAGTCTTCTGCACTTTGATGTCGATTTGCAGGAACCACACATTTGTTCAAAGTTGTGGTTTGGTAGAGACGATCCCCTCGTGTCCAGTATGTGCCAGATTAATAACTCAATCTTGCAGAGACTCAGGGATGACGATTCTGTTCTCCTTCACTAGTAGTCCTTGTGGGGTAACTGATAACGTCCTTTCTTAGCTTCATTGTCGCGACAGTTTTTGCTCTCCTGACAAGCTGGCGTCACCTTTATGTGATTGACGCCCATTGTCTGGATGCTACCTGGTCCTTGACTTGCATCGGCACTATCTTTATGTGTCTCTTATGATTTCAGGTACAGTCGAAGACTTTGGTAGTGGATTGTGCACGATGTAATTGATATATTGATTTGCCATGGATAACCGTTTCTTCCTTCGCAGCAAAGGATATTGGGATAAGAAATCCCATCTTTTCCTGGCTGATGAATGATGTTACGCGAGTATTCCTGCAACTGAAGACCCCAGTGCGCAATTCGCAGAAGCATAAATGCCAAAGTGCTTGGTGATCAGTGATGATGGAACATTTTCTTACATACAAGAACAGATGATGTTCACAAGCCAAACCACTGCTAGGCTTTCCTTCTCAGGTTGCGAATATGCACAGTTGGTCGTTGATAAGCTCCAACAGTATGCCACAATCTAGTGGCTTGAGGAGGACCCTGGCTAGAATTGCACCAAGATGGCACCTAAACCTACAGGACTAGCATCTACAGTTAGTTCTGTTTCTAAGTCTGGGTCATAATAGGCAGTGCAGTAGACTGATGCAATGCGTGCTTTTATTTCTTTAAATGCATCTAACATTTTGTTGACCATGTGCGTACTTGCCCCTTTCCAGTGAGAAGTCATAGCGGTGTACTGACTGACACAAAGTCTTGAATAGATCTTGTGCATTAACTGGCCATGCCCAGAAATTATCGTAATGCTGATGTCAAAGTAGGCGTTTGCGTGGAAATAAGAGCTTGTACATTTGTCTGGATCAGTTTGTAGTAATTCACTCGAAAATATGTACCAAACAAATGTCAACGTGGATTTTCAATTGGCTGGATTTAATGTCAAATTTGCATCTTCCACTGCCATGCACCCTCGACACAGCATGTCATCATGCGCCTCCTGTGTTGCCCCAAATATTTGGATGACGTCACTTTAGTTAAGTATGTACCAGATTACGTGAGGAACTTCATTTTGAAAAATCAGCTGCTGAGGAGACTACAATGTGGAGTCTTTTATATCGGAATAATCCTATATGTGTCGTGAAAGTAGTAATGTAGCGAGATTCGGGGTGTCATTCCAATTGGTGATAACCTTTATTTAAATCCAATTTAGAGAAAACGTTTGACTCATGCAGAAGATGCATTAGGTCCGTCATTCTCGAGGATAAGTGTCTCTCTCTTTCAGTACACATTTGGTGCTCTCATGTCCACACAGATTCAGATTTTGCCCCCATTTTCTTTTTTTAGGCACAGGGACAATGGGGGAGACCCATGGGGTGGGTCCTGTCACATGTTGAATGATGTCTTGGTTCAGCAGTGCTTGTATTTCATCTTCGACCCGCTTCTGAATGTTTCCCAGATAGTGCTGTGCTACTGGTTTTACAACGGATATGATGTACAGCTCAATTGGTTATCCTTTGAGTTTTCCTCATCTTGTAAATAGCGAAGGAAACTCTGGACTACCATGTCTTTGGGGTCTGTGGTATAAGCTGTAATTATTTGATACATTATATGAAACAGCCCCATTTGCATGGTTGATTTGAAGCCGAGAATACTGTCTCCTGGCACTTCTTTTATGGCATATATAACCAATCTTGCAGTCTTGTCGTATGCACATGCGGCTTTGAACATGCCTTTGCACTACAGTGCTTATCAGATCCATAAGGATGTGTCTATGTCTGCTGGCTGCAGTGATGCATTGTTTTTGAGCCCTCAATACCGGTCCTCATTTACCACAGTTAACGTGGCTCCGGCGTCAATCCGGAACCCTCATGGATCACAATTAACTTAAGGTCAAACTATATTCCACTGCTGTTTTGTTCCCAATGGTGTGGACGTACTCCTCGTTTGCGATCGCCGTTAGAGGAGGAATCAGAATAGTCTTGATATTTGATATTGGGGAGAAGCTGCTACATATCTTAGTTTTTGGCGTGTTGATCTCCTGCGGAATGGACGCTGCGCAGTATTCCTCTTTCCTTTCAACTCTTCTTCTAATCTGTCTCTGGGACGACCGACATCAGCATGATGAGTTTTTCCACCTGGCATTTGGAGACCTCCACTTTCTGGACAAAGGGGCATCCGCTTGCTTACTGGGGCTTCTACGGTCTGCCAACTGCTGGACGCATTTGATGTTTTTTCACAGACTGGAAATTATTTTCACCTCCACAGCCGTCACACGAGTGGCCAATCGCTGGACAGGGGCCAACATGAGGAAAATTATATCCACATCGGTAGCATTTGCATTGCTATCCGTTGGTTGGTTTTTCCTTTCTGTTTGTTAGTTTTTCTGACGATCGCATCTGGCATATGGGCGCTGTAGCTACTGTATGAGACTTATGTTGCATAGGGACTGTGCCTGCACGGAGAGCGCCATGTTGACCCTTGTAAGCATCAGAATTTCTTCCAGGGACTGGGTCTTTTGCAGCTTTTTTTTCTGAAATTCAGCAGATTCACAGCCAGCAATTACTTGTGATGTTGAAGCTTCGTCCGTTGAATAATGATCAAAATCACAACATTGGACCCTCTTGTGTAATGCCATGACAAATGTATCCAGCGTCCCACCTTTCTCCTGCGTAGCGTAAAAGATAGGACTCTCATAATCCACATTACTTAGTGGAGCAAAATATGAGTTTAATGAGTCAATAATTCCTTGGAATGGGTTTGTGGCACTTTCAGGCACCTCAAACACAATGTTCAGTAGTATGGGCCCAAGAGGATGCATTGGTATTCCTCTCAAGCGCGGTTCTTTGACTACAGTGGCGGCCATGTAAATATTAACTTTCTTTAGCCATTTGCTCCAGCGTGGAGCCAGACTGCTGGTGTCCGATATATAAAAATGCGGGATGGCCTATAGTTGGAGGGACTCATGTCCTCCCTCTTCTCAGTTTGGCAGGCCAGGGAACGACGTAGATGGGGTGGCGGTAGAGCTTATGTCCTGATTTTCAGACATCAGGGAACTGCTTTATTGTATATCCACAGTGAATGTAGCTGCTGTGCTTTGAGTATGTACTGCCACCCTCAATTATTTCTATTAATGTGCTTCCTTATGTACGAAAAAAAAGGGAAAGGGGGAAAAAAAAACACTTTTTTTATTTATTTTTTTAAAACACATGCACTAGCCCAGCACAGATAACCTGGGCAGCTGGCCCCAGAACGTGCTGCGATGCGTACCTTCGATCACTGTTGCAGAAATGCTGGTGCAGAAGGTTGTCATGCAAACTTCTTGGGATCCCTTAGTGGTATGGTCAGGCCGCATTACATTCTGTGTAATGATCATGGGTCTGATTTCCAAAACATTTCTCAATGGGAATTTTCCATTGAAAAACCAGTTTGTAAATCAGGCCCCTTGCCTCATACCGCCTCCAGCGTGCTGCATCCCATTACAGCCAACAGTAGCTTTGCTCAGCTTCTCTACATTGTCATTCACCACATTTATAGATTACATAAATGGTTACCCGTCACGACCCTATGCTGGCATTATATATCATTGTTCTGAGATGTACAATGTTTTTGCCCACTGCCATAGGATGACCAGAAGCCCCGGTTTTGCCGGGACAGTCACAGAACTAGGCCCTCTGCCCCCCTCCACTCATCCCCCGCCCAGAGGGCATTTTTAATTTAAAAACCACGTCCTGGTTTTTGGGAAAGGGAGGGTTCCCTATCCCAGTTTTTGGATAAAGGGAAGGTTACCAATTGACCCCACAAAAATACCTATTCGGTGATATTGGTAAATGTTCCGAAAAACTCAGAAGGCTGTTTAATGTGTCATGTGTCATAGCTAAACGATGTATATTGAAGGCATGGAAGAGCCCGGCCGCCCCCACAATGAACGCCTTCCTACGGGAGTTAACCTACATAAACGAATGCGAGGAGCAATATGTACTGACCCAACCGAGCATGAGTAGGCCAAAAGACATTTGGGCCCATTCAGGGCATACCTTTGTGATATGCTTTCAGATACTGAAACGACTAAATGACAACTGTTAATCATTTAACGAAGATATTGTTATGTATGCGATTGAATATTGTGTTCACTGTGCGCCAATGCAACTGTTGAGACCATCAATAAAAATATGTGTTTTTAAAAAAAAAAGGGAAGGTTACCAGTATGAAATGATTGAATATTGATGGTGGGCAACAATTCTAAACCAAGCAAACAATCAGAATAATTAACATTTTATAATGTATTCCTCTGACCTCCCAGGCTGGACTTGAACCCTCACCCTTTCACATACCCCACCCTAGGCATTACCAGTTTTAGCCACACAGACTGGCTGGGAAACCAAATAGATAGGAAAGCATGTAATATTCATCAGAGCAAAAGCTCCGTTGATCAGGACATGCTTACATTAAAAACTGCACAGTTATTAGCAGGACAGCAGTTGAGTTCTGGAAATATTATGTGCACATACAGGAAGAAGGGAGGCAGGAGAGTCTGCCATGGTAGTCCTTTTAGGTCCGGGGTTTTATTAGGACACTCTGGTCACCCTACACTGCCAGGTGTACATAAGTCTGGTGCTGTACAAACAGGTGATATGCAATGACTGGACAGGGAAAAGGGTTGAGAAAGACTAAACAGGGGCACAAAGAGGGTCATTAAAGGAACAAAATGTTAATCATACATAAAAAGTCAAATGGAGAACTAAACCAACAGATATCAACACAGACAGACAGAAGTGGGTGGGTCGGCCTGTCGGCGATCAAGCAGGAGAACAACCTTTGGATGCTGTCTAACCCGTGGCCCCGCCCACTTAAAGCTAGACTGGCGAGTACCTGCACTTCCTCCTCCCCACACCCCCCCATTTAAAGCACTGGGAAGTAGTCTAGGCTGTGCTCTTAGACCACTGCGGTATGAATCTCTAAACACTTGTGTATAGGCGCATCACAAATGACCAATAAATCTCGTCCTCTAAAGAGGGGTCAAGCCACAAGTCTGCACCCAGAGCAAGAGCATAAGCTCGAGCTCCTTGGACCCTTTGGCGCTGTAAAGGCCCCAGAGTTGCCAGCTTCACAGAGAACAGACATAGCACGGGAAGTGACAACACAGCCAGTGTAGGCAGACTTACAAACGGAAGACTTGCAGCACTGCCAGCTATTAGACACATTCGATAAGCACAGAACTGAGGAAACTGCAAGGGAAATGGCAGTGAAAGGGTCACATCGCAAACATGTACAGCACAGGGGAACCCAGATAAAGGTTGCACCAATACAGACACTATTCGCCGAACTTCCAAGCAGGGATGGCGGATCCTTCTGAAATTAAGAAGCGAGAATGGGGAAATTCTACGCCAGCCTTTTGAACAAAATGTGCAGTCACTCTGGGAGTGCAGTAGATGACTTCATCTCAAGTTCCCCCTTCCTTTGCCATGTGGGAAAAGGCCATCCAGTCCCATTTTTTTCTTGGTATCACGGGACTTGTTTTACTAAATTTAAAATGGGGGGGGGTGGTGGTGGGGGGCCTGGTACACACCAGATTCAAGTAGGAAAAAATAAATTAAAAAAAACAGTACTGGGTGAACATCTCAAGGGGAAACTGAGGTGAAAGTACATTGCATTGGTCCCATGTGTGCGGCACAGGGCAGTTTTATCACTGTATGAGAGGGGCTGGTCCCGGTGGTCACAGACTGTTACATCCCTAGATGTGCCCAGGTATCGAAAGCAGGACCTTCACAGTAATCGCAGTAATCTTGCAGTCTGGATGGGGGCGGCCGAGGGTTGGAACCTGCCAGATGAGGATTTCCAGCGAATATTCTTGGCCAAATTAATCAAATGCGAGAAGCTTGTACCAAACACTCAATTATGTGGCATTGTAAGAACCTGCTAGGATACGGTGAACCGCCTGCGCAGAGCCACGGCAGTCTCCAAAAACGGTTCCCCAACCGGGGCGCTACGGGCCCCAACAATCCTATGGAATTATCGAATAGATTCCAATTACTCTGGGTGGGGAAGTTTGTATTCACGCGGTGGGCAATCTTTACAAGCTCCGTGCATTTAGGGGACTAGACCGTCCTCTGCCGGTGCCGAATGCAGAAGCTCTCCGAAAGGAGTAGACACGGCTTTCTAGACCGGTCACTCTTGGAGTGACTGCTTGGCTGAGGTGTGTGCTTTACGTGCTTACATGTTTTGCACGCTTCAACTACTAGCAGTTATATTGGTCACATTGATGCTCATTCTTAAGCTCCCAAAAAGAAATGTGATTGTATGCAAAGCAGCCAGCCTCCCACATTCAAGGGTGGTCAGGTTAGGCAGTCTCGCCTCCCAGGGTCGCGGCCAGATCTACAGCAACCAATGCGTGTTAGACAGGCTGTGTTGCTCGCAGGCATGAGGCTCTTGCTCCCTGCTTGCTCCCCGAGAGCCTATGCTGTGGCATCCCAAAGCCCCTGCAGGTGGGAGATAAATACTCTCCCCTCAACTCTCCAGGGGCCCGGCAGAGGAGCCAAAAGCAGCATACGCTGAACTTCTTGCTAAGGAAAGCTTTTAACCGAGACACTATTCAGAAGGAATGGCTCCTTACTGTTATGTTATGTTATGTGTGTTTCTATAGTGCCGGTAGCCCGCAGGCATCAGGCCGCGTTTATCAAGACAAACAAATACTATCTAAAAAAAAAAAAAAGGGAAAGCTCCCTAGACTGCTCGAGTCTCTGTGCTATAACCATGAGAGGCTCACTTAAAAAGGTGGGTGTTCAGGAGTTTACGAAATTGTACATGATCCTCCTGCGTTCTCAGTTTCAGAGGCATGGAATTCCACAGCTGAGCTGCCTGCACTGCGAATGACCTGCCCATGGAACCATCGTTTTCTGCAAGACCTTATGTTTTGGTGATAAAAACTGCAATTGGGGTATTTTTATGCTGAAAGCTCACACGAAGCACCAGGTCTCTAGCCACATCCAGCTCTTTCGAGAAAATCATAATACGTCACTAAGGACAGTTTAAACCCCTTATTTTCATGGGAGATTGACACACAGGTGCTCTTTTTGTAGAATGACACTTTCCACCCATCTTACAAGAAGCATGACCGTCATTCAATGGAAAGCAACAAAGTTGCTTTCACACAAATTATACTTTCTTGGGAGTCTTAAAGTCTAGAAAGTGAATTACAAAAAAAAGAGGCAATTTGTTTAGCCTCCTACTGAATAGCATTCTGCCGTTTGTGGTCTTCTATTCAAGATGGGGATAATAATGCTACGTGTGTACTCTTTCCTGATCACGTTTCTATAAGTCAGTTATTACAAGGTGCACTTTCCAAGATGGATCCATAAAACCGAATATTCTTGACAGCCAATAGAATGCGTTGGGGAAGGGGCGAGGGGAGCCAATGAGTCATGAGAATTTGCAAGGGATGCTGGATGAGAGCTGGCTGGTCATGAGAGGTGGGCGTCCCAGGTCCCGGCCCTGTGCCGATTGTTAACATTTGAAGTCCGAAGGCAATTCCTTGCTCTCAATGCCACAAGACCTCAGAAAACGAGTTATACTTCGAACACACAAGAGTGCATTGCTGAGTAGACCACCTTTGCACGGTCTTGCCTAGGCCCGATCCATGCCAGGATGTCCCAGAGACATCCGCAAGGTACCCAGCCATCCGCAAGGTACCTATCCCAACTTAAAAAGAACAAAATAATTGAGTGGAGATTCATTGGATAGTCAATATTATGCTCCCATGTAGCGTCTGAATTAAGAGCGTAGTACGGTTTGGACAATATAGTCTAACGCAACATAAAAATAAAAGCTGAAACCGCCGAGAACACGATATACTAAAAACAACCAGATGTTCTGCATTACATTCCTAAGTCAGATGGTGTTTGCAAACCAAATAAGTAAAACTATTTTTTGTAAACAATGTTTCTACCAACTACAGTTTGAAAGCTACGCGCCCAAGTTGTGAATGGTCAGCGCCCCCAGCTTCCCCAGTTCAACAGTGCGTGTTCCTCCAAAAATAATTGTATCCCACGGTGGCTTACCTGCCAAAATTAGAAGTGCCTGGAAGTGATTCAGACACATCGTCTGCTACTCCAAACACCTCACCCATGCACTACACTGTCCCCTAGTTTGCGTATGTAAACTAGTTCCCCGACCACACATTTTTCCCACTCACTGACTAGCAAACCATAGCTCTGCTATATATAATATTTTTGTTTAATAAAAAGGTAGCAGGCGCCTCTCTCCAGAAAGAACATGGTATGATGTGGTTCTCCCCCCCCCACTTGTGAGTTCGCAGCCATCGTTTTTTGCTCACTGTACCTTTCACAGATGGGAAATATCCATTTGCATATCAGTCTTTGTCCCGCCCACACGGGCAGTCCAGCACTGAAATGCTATGGCAATTCCTCTCTGAACAAGAGTACCACCAGCAACCCCATACACGTGTTTCAGCCTTGTTGGGCCTCATTAGCGAGGTGGCGCCGTGCCTCTCTGAGCACAGTGATAGATAAATAGATATATAGATATACATACACAAAGAGGCAGCACTCTTCCGCTCAACAAAAAATGATGTCCACATCAGAAAAATATAAATTAGAATGCCATATTCTTTATTTTGGCATTATATAGCCTGCAGGCTGGCAGCTATCAGGCAAACAGAGGAACGCGTTACACACCTCAGTGCTCAGTCACACACAAATACATACACAGGGCGTGAGAGCGATTTATTCACAACCCCAGCTAGGGATTTATGGACAATGTGCAGAAAGAAGGTGAACACGAAACCACTGACTCATAATACATATATTTTTCATATCCTCTGGCTAGATTGTTCATGGCAGGCAGCCCTTGCCTATGCCACACCCCACCCCCATCCCTGGTAGGCCACATCCAGCACTTGTGCCAGGCCCTCTTGTTGAGCCCCTTCACGATTCCCCTTCCCACTCGAAGTACTGTGGACCATTCAATCTCCCAACCATACCTTCCCTCCAAGAGCATTGTACGCAATAAGCACATCCCACTGAACATACTCCATTTGGAAGCCACTAATCAACATGGATGAAATTGCTCACTACACACGCACCGATTAAGGATATTTAAAGTCTATGTGGCCAAGGACAGATAAGGAAGTTACCGGATTTTAACATACCTCAAGGCCTAGTGTTCAGGTTAAGACAACCTACAAAAGGCGTATTTTATTTTTATTTATTTTATGGTTTAAAGCACGGGCCTAGCATGAGAGCAGCAGAGTACAGTGTGTGGATAGCCAATGTTTGGGCTGGCGTCTTTACAGTAGTTCAGTACTCTGTGTTGCAGTCTATGTTGAAGAGATTTGGCAATTTGGGGAATTGTGGGGTGCATTCCGAGTAGATGCCGGGAAAGAGTCCCAGGGGGTGAGTGCGTGACAAGATTGGAATGGTTTGTGGCTCTTCTCTGTGCAGACAAGTTGCGATTTGAGGCAGTTGCTACATTTGCTGCACCAGGAGCCTGTGGCACCAGATTTGTGGAGTTTAGCCACATGGTTCGCTGGTCTGCTACTGTGACTGCTTTGTAGAGTATATATGCAGTCGTGAACTGTTTCCTGGCCTGGAGCGGAAGCCAATGTAGATGATGTGGAACAGGGGTGCTGGTTTATAAAGTAAACACCATCAATGTCGAGGAGGGTTTAATAATAATAATAATTTAGCATTTATATAGCGCTACGAACCATCAGGCATCTGAGCGCTGCTTATTATTACCCACAGTGTGTGGTGCTCATTTATCGACCTCGGAAGGATGTGTAAGAGGATTCGATTCAACACTACAGCTAAGTCAATGCCTAGTCTGGGATACTGAATGGAAACCCTTATTAATATATCTTTATGTCCAGTTCATGCGTTCTGGATGACTACCCCTATATAACACCCCTCTCTTTGAATAACCCTGACCCCACTGAGCCAAGAAGTAGTTCTGTTTTGCAAGTTAAAAGGTTTCATTGATAATTTAAACTATATATATATATCACGCTTTATAATAAATTAATTGAATAGCACACTTAATCTGATATGATAAAGATTAACAACGGAGAATCTGGCACTAGCACACTTCTTTATAATCACTAAGGAGTTGACATGAAATGGATAAGATAGCAACAATACTTTTATGGTTTCAAATGAATGCAATGTGGAATGAAATGCAGTACAGAAAATAACTTGATAGGATTTCAGCAAAAGACAATGTAATCACTTTCTTGGACAATTCACCCCCCCTTTTTATGCAATGCAAGGAAACGGAGGGAAGCACACAGTTCTCAGAAATGCAATCAAATGTGATTCAGTTCACCCCAGCAACTTAGACTACAGAAGTTGAAAACACAGGCCCAAATGCTTTTAAATGTGCTGGAAATGAAGAAAAAATATGCTAAAATGCTTTTAATTCCCTCTAGAGGTTCAGGGTGAGTGGTATCTAGTTAATATTAGTCCAGGCTCACACTAGCAATGATGCAGGGATGGTTTTTATGAGGCAAACGAATTTCTTTCAGAGGAAAGCAAAAGCAGCTATCTTTTTGCAAGTGGAGAAATTTGCAAATCGCGGTAAAATTCGCGAATGCGTCTGGTGCGATTACAGAGGAACTACCAGGGCTATATCGTTTTGGGGTCCCAGGAAAGCCTAGGATCTCAGCTTCCAGATGAAAGTTAGTGCAAGTCTCTAGCACAAACGGTCGCGGAGATATGAGCGATTAAATAAATGTCGTTTTTCAGATTTGAAATTTTAAAGTTCAAAAGACAAGTGCAGCTTGCAAATAGAAAATGACAAGTGACAGCTTTACAAATGACAGGTGACAGTTAGGAGACAGTTCTACTTAGATTAAACTAGATTGAATTATATTATTTTAACTAGGAGATTGGTTCTGCACAGTTTGCTAGGTACTCACACTATATTCTTGAATTAACTGGGCCTTGCCATGGATCTGGGCAGGTTTTGGACTGCACTCCGGTTCAGCTCTCTCTGGTTTTGGATACTGCTCTGCTTTCTCTCTTGTTCTGGAAATTTGATAGATTTGAAGTCTCTATGTCTGCTCTCTGAAGTCCTGAGGGAGGTTGAAGGTTGAGGGAGGTAAAGTATGGATTTTCCCGGCAGAGCTTCCAGCCGCAAATGGATTTGAAGGTCCCCATCTGTCCTGTCTCTCTGCTTTTATGTGTTTTGAAAATGGGTGTGTGTGAGCAGCATCACTAGCCAGCCCCTCTCCACTTGTCATTGGCCACTTCATCCGCTTCCACTTGATTGGGGGAATGAAATGAAGTGTCATCATGATGAGGTCTGTTTATGATACAGAGAACCCACCCCTGTCAACTTTACACACAATCTATATTTGCTAAAAAAACATATTTGCAGAGGTACATATTGTTTTAAAATTACACGCACCCCTCACATATCACAGGAGGTATCCGCTGTTCAAACTCTGCTCTTCCTGGGGGCTTGCATTCAAAAATGGCACATATTTCACTTTTTAACTGGTTTTGCAATTTCGGACATTAACCCAAATTTACACACATGTGCGCAAGGAGTATGGACATTAGTTGATGAAGTGTCAGATTTTTCACATGCACACATTTTGAGTAATATCCTCTTTTCCGCCAAAACCCCCCTGAACATACCACCGGGTCCTAGCACGTCTTAAAATGTGGGCAGAAAAATCACAAGAATTATGGTATCATTTAAATAATTTTCACAAGTCCGTACTATGAGTTATTCATCTTTTTAGAGTTATGTTCTGGCCCCAAAGGGGTGTGGTTTTCCTCCAGCACAAGGTTGGTTTCTGCCAAGCCAGCTTGCTCTCACAGGCAGTGCCCCTCCCCTGTGCTTCCAGGAGAAATCTCCATTTACGACTCCCGCCATAAAACATTTGCCTGAGTCAAGACAGGGCTTTGTTCAATTTCCTGCAGAGCCCAGGTAATTCAATCAGGGAAGTGTCATATCCCTTTTGGTGTGAGCAGCAAAAGGGCAGCTAGGCCTGGGAACACAGCTGTGACTCAAGTTTCACTCCTGATGGGGGTAGTTGCCAGTCAAAATTGGAATCTCTTTAAGCCAGTTTTTAGCTACATGTCATTTCTGTTCCCCAGTTTTCTGCATTCAAATAAAACTAAACATTTTTACATATGCAGCTAGAATGCTGATTCTAAGTTTAAAACTATGACATTTAAACAATTGAAACCTATGTGACACACAAAGTAGGTCACTCATTTCTTTTAAACATTTAGATTTGTACTGTCTTTCAGTCCAAATTTACTTAAACTGCTGAAATCCACAGCTCAGCCAGTCTTGTTATAAACCTTCAAGTCACTTCAGAATATAACTTTACATTGGATCCACCTCTCAGTAAGTCTTTCTTTGGCATGTTTTGGGTTCATTTATTCAGTTTTCTACAAAAAAGTAAAATCTGGTGGTTTTAAAACGCCGGCTTTTGGATAGTGGTGAGTACTGGTACTGCACCCCTTTTTGGGATTTAAGAAAATGAATTCCCAACAGTTATGGGTTTGCTTTTGGCAATCAGCATTGCCATTCCCAATGGTTTCAGACTACTGTGTGGGTAGTCCAATGGTGGTTTTAGGCAGTGTCCTTCTGTGCCCACAACATCGGCAAAAATGAGTGGCAGCCTATTCTTCATGCATTTCCCTGGGCATTTTCTGGGAAGCTCTGGCCATCATGATGTTTTCCATGTCCGTACTGCACAGTTTTGAGGTAGGGCTTGGATGCGTGGATAAAAACATCCCACAGATGAAAGGCTGAGTTTGACCCTGCCAGGATTCGAACCTGCGTTAGCAGGCTCTGCACAGATGTCAAAGTGAGCGCTCTACCCGCTGTGCTATCGGACTGGTTTAAAAGCAACGAAAACAGAGTAGAACGTGCCATTTCCGCCAACAAGACCCATGCCACAGCGTCCCCCACTAGTCAACTCTAGAAGTTTACCTTCAATTCATAGCCACTGAGCAGGTTATGCAAATAAGCTTAAAAGCACGCATTACAGATGCATAAAATACACATTGGGGAACATGAGATCAGAGGCAGGGATGAGGATGAAGGTAGACCAATAAGAGAAGGCCCCACTGAGGAATATGCACACAGGCTGATGGGGATGACCTCTCGGGAATAGGGTCCTTCAAGAGGATCATACATTTCAGATTGCGCCCTCAGTCTAGTCACACTATCTGTAGGCTCAACTTTCTTGGAGCTCGAACTATAATCGCTCCCAAAAAAAAGGATCAGCAGCATAAATCGCATGAGGCATGAGATTGCGCCGGATGAGGCAAATAGTACAAAGTCATTGTGTGAGACACTGCCTCTACTATGGGGAATTCAGCATACTCATGCAAATTGTATACACAAATAACCTAGTTCAGCTGGATCCTGGATCAAATTGCACAGATTAAGCCTCAGACATATGATTAATTAACGGAATATCAGCAATTATTGTTCCTGGTCAAAATGCCCATTAGAATTCTGGCAGAGACATACCCATCTCCCTCAACCGCCCTGCTAGGGAGAATTCTCATTCAATGGCTAATATCCCTTACCTAGCGAGTCCCTCAGCAGCTTTGCTGGATTTCTGGGGTTTATTTTTTCCACTTGGCAAGAGTGTGAACCTTTTTCTCACTCTTACAGTGCATTTGTGTGCGTTGTACCTTTTGTGCTCATGGGCTATGGACTCTCACCAACTCCCTAGGCATCATCTTTATATTTGTGTGTTACACAGCACCTTCAGTGCAGTGACACAGGGTTGACTTCCCCATGACTCCATTTTTCTGGGGCGGACGACTGTCCCTCCAGAAACATGTAAAGTTGCCATTAACTTTACATAGTCACATTTCCACAGATCCAGTACACCCCCATCTTACATGGAGTATTGAAAAGGGTCAACTACTATCCCTTCTTTTCTGTACCTCCTGGAGCATTGTTTCGCTCCCTTAACATTAAGAATTGGCTGGTGGCAGTGGTATCTACCATATAAAGTGGTAATGTTTAAGGCTAATATAGTAGTCTCTAACATGAAACCCGCTTGACCATATTGGTTTTAATTTGGGTTTCGTCACATTTTCTTCTTGTTAAAATCTTTGTGTTTTACTTTGCGCTGCAAACCAGGTTTGCCTCCTTTGTTCACCGTCGTTTGGCGGGCTTCTCTCAAGAAGCCCTCCTTTCAGCACCAAGGTGTCTAGGTGGGTTGCATGTGAGGGAGGGGTGTAGTCACCCCCTGCACAGGGTCTCCTTGGAGACCCAAGTCGCACTTTGTATCCATTGGCTGAGGTGGTTGTCCGAGCTGGACAACCCCCCTGCTGTGTGATTGTCAGCCAGGCTGTGTGAATGGGGGATTTTGGCATAAAAGGCCGGACTCTTCAGCTGGAAGTCAGAGTCGCCACTGGAACTGCAAAGAACTGAAGAGAAGTGGCGAAGAAGACGGCTGTGCAGCCCCGAGTCCCAGTGAAGCCCTGCTTCAGTCTTGAGCTATCTACCCTTCAAGGACAAGAGAAGATCCAGTCCGGAGTCTTCTTCCCTTGAGCCTGGTGGGATCAACCAGCTCACCTTTCTTCAGCCAGAGAATCCTCTCCTGGGTCAAAATCACTGCACCGTGCTGTAGTGGTCCGGATAGCCATCAGAAGAGCCCTCTCCGGATTTAAAGGAGCGCACCTTTTATTCATCGTTGCTTTTGCTGCTGCTGGCCTCATCCCTGGGTAGTGCAGATCGCTCCAGACGTCCTCCTTGTCCCCACGACTGAAGCCGCAGGAACCGTGAGTCTGCAGGAACTACCAGGAACAACTGCTGCGGCACCAGCTTTCTTCAGCAGAATAAGGTACTGTGCACATTTGGTTGTTCTCTCCATCCGACCTTAAGGAATTGGGGTGAACCCTTTTTCTCCACGAAGGCGTGTACTTTCTTTCTCCCTTCTTATAACTTTTGCTTCCCTTTGACAATATCTAAGTTCTCCTGGCAACGTAAATCTCAAACTGTTCGAAGCGTGCGATTCTCGACAACTGAGCATCTGCTCCAGTGACACTGGCACAAGCATATTGACTTTTATCTACATCTGTGAATGAGTCCTCTGATTGGATTCCCTTGACAAAAATGTTGCCTATGATTTTATCAACTTTTCCCTTGTTTTAATTCTAAAGTACAAAGTGTGTTTTAACTTTGTGTGCATTTCTACTTGCGGGTACGCGTTAGCTTCGCAACACCGGTCTGTCAAATCCGAATGTTACTTACCTTCAATTTGCCTGAACAAGTGGAATTGGTTGTGTGTAGTGTATTTACAGTGTGGTTTCGATTTAATAGAAGGGAAGTGTTTTATGAACAGATGGTTTAAAAATAAATGAACTCATAATTTTTTACCTGAAACCTTGAGTCAGTGTTTGCTTGAGTCACAGTAATTGTAGTCCTTTGTGTAATCTCTACTACTGCTCATTTGCACTTGAGAAGTCTGGCTGCTCAGCCACTGCTACCACTTTTTCTGTGTAGTACAGGCTTGTACCAAAGGTGAAATTGTACTGCCACTTGTAGTCCTAATCTTGTGTTGTGGTCCCTAAGGGTACTGCACAGGATTCTTCCTAACACGCCCCACCCCTCCTTCTCCATACAGGTTGGTAAGGTGTATGGGTGCTACTTGGTGTCATGGATGGACCAACATCAAATAGCGATTTGGCAGTTTTTCTTTTCTAGGGCACAATATTAGGGAAATAAGGTGGACAGAATTGGCATAGCAACCATTACACACACTATCGCCTTATCGCAGTATTGCTACGGTCAGCTTGTTCACATTTCCTCGTGGGTCATGACCTTACACATCCGGATGAGCTCACATGCCCCCAGGATTCGACCCATCAGTGAACCCCAAAATGGAAACCTACCTAAAGGCCCTTGTCTAGTTTGCATTCGCATTAACAATAATAATGTGAGCTCTGAAGGGACTGCCTTGCACAAGTGTGCGCCACACTGAAACAAGGGGTAATCGGCTAGTGCCAATAGTTTGAATGGGTGCTCAGTGCGCGCCAAGAGTCACGACCCCCTCCCCCACCCCCAGTAACCAGCCTTTCTGCATCTGCCATTCAGGACTATTGGTGCACAAGTGGCAGGGTGCAATGCTCGCCCATGCACACATGGGCACGTGCAGGTTGGCCTGCATACAGACACAAGATGGTGCTTCACTGGCTGGCCGATAAGTCTTGAGGTTGCCAGAGCGTTAGTGCCCCAAGAACACAGTCGAAGCAAGCAGGGCTGGGAACCCGGATGCCCTGAGGGTATAAACAACGCATGGCGGGGGCAACATTGAGGGGGAGAGGGGGAGAAACGTCTCTTTCCTGGAACACGCCACTGAACCAAGGAGGCCACAAGGAAAAGGGAAGCTGCACGGGAGTAGTATAGACTGGCTGCGCTCAACATGAAGACTAATACATAGGTTACACTCCCCCTAGCATGGGGCACTAACTGGGCTCCCACTCAGGCCCCGCCACATAGCAGGCACTATGAGGGGCAGTGGGTTAGCATAGACTTCTCCCAAAGGACTCTTGGAATGTTAACAAGTTCAGCTATTCTTATAATTCAAACATTCTGGTTAGACCCGACACCTTAGACATTCGTGAGCAATTTACAAAAAGTCATTAATAATCTAAAAATCATACAAATAACTAATTCTAAAACAAGAGATCTACAGACATAACCCAATTATCATCTAACAAAAAAATAACCAGGTGAGCTTAACGCAGCTCAACATAACCAGCGCTTAGAATATTGGTAGCATTAAAAAGAAAATGATTAAAGAACACAAGCACCAAAACATGCATTCAAAAGAACCTGCATCCGAAAGAAGAATTAAAAAACAACTTGATGAAAAGCCCATAGACTAGACACCCAGTGTGGGTACCATTCGGTTGCCGTTTGTGTTGACAGCAAGGAATACTAAAATTATTATCCAAAAGAGTGAAATTCCTCCGTGAATGTATGCATCGCATTCAGGAGACCATTTGCTCATTAGGGCTAAACCAGGTCATCCAGCCGCCTGGCCGGCAGATCAACGAGAAAACCAGCCGTGACCACATTTCCGGCCAATTGCACTTGAAGGGGGGGGCATTGCTTCTTAGGCTAGACGTAGGCTTATAATGAGAACACAGGTTCTCCATTGAATGTGGTCAGAGGACACCTGGACACACAACTGATCAATAAAATGCACCTTAAATAATGAAGCGCGCAAACCTGAAGACTTCCATGGAAGATCTGAAAAGGCTGGAGGAAGAATACTAGTAAGACACCGATTGCCGACACTGGCATCACCATTTCTGAGGGAAATAGGCACAAAAGGAGCATGGCGTTTTTAAAGACTTTTTTCTTGTTGCAACAGATCTACAGTCATGACTGCTTTGGACCCCACCAACTATTTATTGGGCATTTGTAAGGCGCTTACACAGCCAAGTAAATTGTGCTTTAAAGCGCAGGCCAGGGCAACAGCCAGGGAACATGGGAATGAAAACCAAATACAACAATGAAAGAGAGGCAGCACTACTAGGCTTCGTGAGCATTCAGAGCGTGCACGTGCAGAGAGAGTGATGGGATGATGGAGTGGTGGTGGGGGAAGTGCTAGGGAGGGAGCAGCTGCAAGTGCCTGGGTGGAGTGGTCAGCTGCCAATACATAAGTGCAGGCCTGTGGTGGCATAGGCCAGTGGGTGCCTAGGCAAGTGCTGGGTGTGAGCGGAGGCTGTAGGCATGGGTGTGTGAGGCCAGGACCCATGAGGACCATTAAGGGCCCTGCTCCCCCAAACTCAGCAACTATGGGGTTCAGCAGCACAGGGAGGAAGGTGAAAAGGAAAGACTTGAGGAGATTCTGGAATTTGAGGAGACCTAGCTGAAGAGGAAGGGGGAGGGGGAGGGGTAGGCTGTTCCATAGGAGGGATCCTGATGAGGAAAGAGATTGGTCACCAGCTCGCTGTTTAGCAAAGCGCTTGACACAAAGTTGGTGCGTGCCAAAGGAACGTAAAGGTCTGGAGGGAGAGTATTTAGTGAGAGCAAGTTGTAGATCGCGTAGTCCCCAGACAGCCTTGTGGATGATGCAGAGGGATTTGAATTTCATCCTTGCAGCAACCCGGGAGCCAGTTGAGAGTTTTTAGGGCTGGAGAGATGCGGTCCCTTGGCTTGAGGTCCAAGGATAAATCTGGCAGCCCGATTCTGGATTAGCTCGAGGGGTTGTAGAGAAGAAGGGGGTAGATTAATGAAAAGGCCATTTATTTATTTAGTCATTTGTATAGCGCACAAAACCCCAGAGGCATCTAGGCGCTTTTAGCTTAAGAGATTGGTTAGGAGGTGGGTAAGAGGCGACATATTTTTGGTTACCAAGATGGTAGAAAATGACAAACATACCCTAAACACTGTTAACCTGTTAGTTCTGATATTTTAAAAATGTCTTAAATTAAAAGCTTCCACGTATGAGTTTTTAGGGGGTTAGTCACAGAGTAAAAAACAGATCTGCAAAATGCAGGGCGATTCCTTGACATATACATTACGGAGCCTAAAGGGCCCCTATACCAGGCCCCGTGCAAACTCATGACACCAGGGCGGCCTCTTGTGCAATCCCTTGAGACTTGAAGAGGCTAAATAAACATTTTAAAAAATGAAAATCAATGCTTCAAGCGCGTGGCAGCAGATGTGTAGGGAAGTCTCTGCAGAAACAGGAAGTGCCTGATCGCTAGTCCACTTCCTTCGTGAGGCTCCACTCTGCTCTGTCGCTTGGCTATTTTATGGAGAAGATGTGTTAAGATCAGGCTGCCGAATGTTTCCCCTTTCTCAGAAGAGTTCCTAATCTCAACAGTGGCATTGCCATAGCAACACTTTTAATCATCTTACATGCAAGCCATACACCTCCCAAAATAACACTGCAGCTTGTTGGGCCGAGTGTTGCCTGAAATGTGTATTTGCGCAACCAAGCTCCATTTCTTGGGGGTCACACCAATGAATTCCCACTTTTTAAGCCGACCACCGGTGGGCTCCAGTACATGAAGCTTTATTTTTCCAATAACAAGGATGGGACTACAAGTCCCAGCCTGCAGAGTGCTGCAGGCTAGAAACCAAGATAGGCCAAAGGAAAGGTGACCTCATGACAATGGGACTGCTGGTACCTGTGGAGTGCAGAGCACAGCACTTGGTACCCGTTGCATGACGCTTATGGGCCAGAGAATACTCAAGCCCACCTACCTTGATGGCAAACTCGTATTTGAGGGCAGTGTGGTGGCTTCCTGCTTCCTTAAAAGCGGCATGGACTTCCAGAAACTTAAAAAAAAACACTTTAAAATAATCTTTATTGAACCAGCAAAGCACAGATCCAATTATGAAAAAGGTAAAAATGTTCTGGTCCAAATGTTTCTTGGCATGGGATGGGATGGGGGGGTACACAGCTCTACCTCTGCATGCCAACCATGCGTATTTTCCACAGTCCATTCCACCAGTACCCCTAAATAGTCTCACCCGCTCATCCAACCAAAGCCCCCCCCGCACCCCCACCTACCACCCTAGATTGATCAAAGCAATAGTTCTGCTTTCTGGCATCCACACTCCTCTGAGGCCCTGACCCCTTCATACAGAGGCATAAGTGCAACAGAAAAGTCTAGGAACTGTGACTCCAGAGGGGGGGGGGGGGGGGGAGGAATGGGAGCTGGTGAAAAGCGTGAAGGGAGTGGGGACGGGGGGGGTTGCAGAAGTCTAGTCTAGAGAGAACTAGAGCTCTAGAGACATTGAGCTTCTGGGGGAAAGTGAGGAAAGGAAGAATTTGAGGAGGTGGAGTTGATAGTGGGCCTTATTGGCAAGGACCTGAATGTGAGGGAGGAAGGAAGGAAAGAGGAGTTGAAGATGATTCCAAGGTTTCTGGCTTCAGCTGGAGAAGGGGGAAAGAGCCAATAGAAGGTGGCCAGAGCGAGGGGGAAGAAAGAGGGAGCAGGAGTCCCAATCGGAAGGATCTCAGTTTTCTGGCATTGAGGCAGAGATCATTGGAAGTACATAAGGACTGTGTGGCGGATAGGCAGTCAGGAAAGATGGAGGAAGTAAGGAGAGGGTCGGAGGGATGTTTGAAGAAGGGCTGAACACTGGAAGTTAGGGTAGAAAGTGGAAATTAGGTGTGGTGCAAGTGGAGCAAGATAGGTGTTAAAGAGCCATGGAAAAAGGTTGAAGCCCCGGGGGACACCACAGGAGGAGATAGAGGTTGGGGAGGAGAAAGAGCCCAGAATAACCGGGGATGGACAGTCGTTGAGGAAGGAGGTCAGCAAGTCCAGTGTCCGCTCCGAGATACCTAGGGTATCATGGGGCCATTTTATGAGGATGGAGTGGTTGACCGTGTCAAATGCAGAGGAGAGATCAAGTAGAATGAGAACAGCTGGAGAGTTGGAATCAAGAGATGCGAGCTGTTCCTCACAGGTGTTAAGAGCAGTTTCACTGCCACTGTATGCTCTGAATCCAGATTGATGGTCGTGGAGGCAACCACTGAGTTCAGTGTGCTGTCAGAAGGGGGTGATACATATGGGGTGGTAGTTGGCTGGACAAGACTGGTCTGCAGAAGGTTTTTTCAGGAGGGGGCGCACAAGTGAGTGCTTGAGTGGGGAGGGTAAAAATCCACTAGCAAAAGAGTGGTTGCAGAAATCAGCAAATGCAGGGGAAAGAGCCAATGTGGTCCTTAAAGGTTCTGGAGGAGCAGTGGGAGACCCATCAAGGTCTCCTCCAAACGAAGTAGACAACTTTGGTGACCTCATCAGGTGTGACAGGAGATAAATGCAAATGGAGGATGGAAGGCAAGGGTGGGGGAAAAGGGAGGAGGAGGATAAGGATGCAAGGGTGCACAGGATGTCCTACGTTTCTGCAGTAAAGTGAGGCCAGTGCGGTGCCGAGGGCCTGGGAGGGAAGAGGAGAGGAGGAGACTGCGGAAGGGTTGGCTAATTCCCTGCAGATTTTAACGAGTTCAGTCTTGTTGTTAGATGCACCAGAGATGCAAGCCTGGATGTGGGCCCTTTTCTGTCATGGTCATGAAGTCAGGGGCACAGGCATGCAGGGGTCGCATGCACAGGAGACCTGGGTGGACACTGTCCTGGCACCTTTGGTGCCAGGCTCATGAACAAAAGTAAACAAGAACATCTATTAACACCAAAAAGCTTTTTATTATGGACATAGCACTTCAGATGCATTAACCTTGAACATTCCATCCATTAAGCAGGATGCATTAACCTTGAACATTTCATCCATTAAGCAGCCACAAGCGTATTCTTGGGTGTGGCTGCTAAAGGATTGCCTTTGCACGTGCTCACTCTCTAGGAGTGGCAGGGTGTGGCTGGTAAGCCAGTCCTAATGGGCGTGCCCACGATCTCAGCTATATAAGCTGCCCCGATCCTGAAGACAGACGCTTCGTTTACCTTTGAAGATCCTGCTTTCTGCCAGAATACTTACCAACTGGGGGAAGCTATTCTTACCTGTACATCTCTTCGGCGAACCAAGTATTCGTCTTTACACTTTCCGGAACGCCGATATCTTCATCTTGGCACCGCAGCACGACACGCTCCATCGTCGACAGCAGCACCTGCAAGGAAAAACAGAAGACAAGGTTAGACATCGTAAAAACAGTCAGTTTAAGGTTGCGCTTCACCATACTTCGTGCTTTACCTTAAACCATCCCTTACCTGATGTCGAACATTGCGGTAGCATCCATCTTCCATCCGGCCGCGTCTCACAGCTGCATTGAGGCCGCATTTCCATCTAAGGGAAGAAAACAGAAGAGACATTATTGCGGGCATAAATAGGAGCAACATATAAAGACATTAAACAGAACGAACAGCATCACAAGAGCTCAGAAAGACTTACCAATCATAAGGAGAAGCATAGTCGCAGCTGGACTGGAGTAATGCTCATCAGGGATCAGTGAAGGAACTAGATCCCATTCGACAAGCCCCTGCCAGAAGTAGCAGGACAGAGAGCTTATCTTCCATAATTCATAGGTGAGCTTTATGGGCTGGTGTATGCTCACAGAAACTGTACTTTAGGGTGAAGGGTTCGAGAGGTACAACAATCACAGATTGGCACATTCACACACTTATCTCCATGCAGGAGCAGTATCACCACGTACCACTGCTCACAGCTCTTCTACTGAGGGAGAGGCCTGAAGGGGGTGATTCAAGTTCAGGGAGGGCTGCAACCGTACCCCAACGCCTCTGCAGAGACCAGGGGAGCACATTTTCTTGGCACAGATGGAGTCTGTACTGCCTTTGGAGCAGCCGAAGGGCCAGTTTGTCAGAGGGTGAGCTTGAGGTCTGCCACTTCCGTTCCGCAACTGCACGCTTGTGTTTCAAGGCTGCAGGTTTGGAGTCGTACCAGGTGTTATGCTTGGAGGCATGTTTCAGGTGGATCCTCATGACTGGGGCACAAATGTCAAGGGTATTTGTAATAGCAAGATGGGGGGTTGCTGAGAGCATTAGAGTCTGTAGTGGGGGAGGAATGTAGATGCAAAGGCAGCAGCTGACACTCATTTCATCGGACGGATGTTCATGAACAAGGGTGGCAGGGCTGGGGGAGGTGCGGTCATGGGGCCGTGAGAGGATAGGAGAGAGTGGTCTGACCAGTAGAGTGGGGTAATCAGCGGGGAGGAGAGTGAAAGATCAGTGTGGATGAAGGCATCAAGAGTCTGTTCCGCCGAGTGGGTAGGACCAGAAGGGAGAATGGAGAGGGAGAGCAAGGTCAAGGAAGAGTGGATGCCGTGATTGAGGAGTCAAGGTGGATTTTGAAATGGCCCACGGGAAGGAGTTTAAAAGGTGGTTGTGAGGAGAGAGGAGGAGAAATCAGCCCATTCAAAGAGGAACAGGGTGGGGTAGTGCCAGGTGGCCTGTAGATGGTTGCAATGGTCAGAGGAGGTGGGAGAGATGACCAGCTTCAAAACCAGGCTCTCGAGGGAAGAGTAAGGCTGGGTGGGTATGAAGGAAGAAGGGACCCACACAGGGAAATTCGGAGCAACCCCACCACCAGCACAATTAGGGCGAGGCTTGAAGATGATCTTATAGCCATCAGGGAGAAGGGAGTCAAAAGCAGTGACTGAGCTGGCATTGAACAACATCTCGGTAAGGGAGAGGATATCGAGGTCAAGGTCTTCAAGGAGGAGGCAGATGTCGGCAGAGTGACGGCAGAACAAGCACTAAGCGTGGCTACATGCAAGAAGTCTCCACTTTTGAAGGTTTTCTGAGGAGGGGTACAGGGGCGTGGTACACCAGTTGGGAAGGGGGTTGGGGGGACAAAGAGGAAGGAGTAGCAGGCGTGGGAAGGAAGTTAATGAGACAGAAAACGCCGCTCAAAGAGGAGGTGGTTGGGTGGAAAACCCTGAACCAAGATAGTTGCCAGTATGGTAGACATTAATGATACACCTGGATGATGCGAAATCCACCAATAGGACTTTGTATTTAGTGCAACCATTAATGGGTGAAGATGTGAGGAGAGGGAGGAGTGATGAGATGTATGGTCCATAGACTGGAGAGGGGACAGAAAAGAGGATATCAGTGAAGATCTGTCTGCAAGTTGCGCTGACATAGGTGTCTACGAAAGGTAGGCCAGGGTTAGTGGTAAGGATATCTTTTTTTCATTTTTTTCTACCCGACTTCGTGGGATCGGGAGGATTTGTGATAGTGTAGCAGTTGGAGAAGATGGGGGCGATGTGGAGTGCTAAAGGTGTGGCAGCGGGTAGTTTGAAGACAGAGGAGGGGCTGCACCACACAGTCCGATCACATCCACCAGGCGGCCTAGTAGCCAAGGCAAGCCGGAGAACAGACCGAGAATACTTTAGTACCACAGATGGGTGCAGAGAAACAATGGCTTTGAAAAAACATTTATTGGCAGTATAAGCAACTAGAAAATGCACAATAAACACACTCACACACCAGGCTTTGACTTTGTAAAAAGAGACACAAAAGTGATGATAGAAGGAATAAGTGAGATTTAGTAGGGCAAGGAAGGTGGAATGTTGTAGGCACTCCTTGGTTCAACAGTTAAGAGACAATGACAATGTGCAGCCACTACTCACTGGTATTCTGCAGGGTGCATAGAGGTGCAGGGGCTCACATTCGTGGCATTGTAGGCTTCTTGCCTGGGGACTGTGCCATGGTTTGCTGCAGGGCGCAAAGAGGAAGGGGGCCCTGCTAGGCACAGACAGGTTCAGACAGGGCCTTAGTAGTGGCTCTTGGGTGGTGGGCCAGCACTCGCCTGCCGGCACGCTGATTGGCTGGATAAGAGGTGGGAGATGGCCAATCAAGTGGCCGAAGTGTTAAAGATAGCAGAGACCCTGCGGTGCCTAGAGGACAAAGGCGGCAGCCATCTTTGAAGAAATGTGGCCACTGAAGATTAAGTAGTCCCCCAGGCAGTGGGGAGTAGCACTGATGAAACGCCGGCAGAACGAAGTGAACAGCACACCAGAAATTATAAAAAATAAAATAAATAAAAAAGAATACAGCTGCGCTAAATCCGCTCAATTTCCAATTTTACAGTGGTGCCCATTACAAATGCCACCAAGCAGATGGCATAGCCCAAACGTACTTACCTGGTGGTGTAGGGTGCTCCTTGGAGGTCACCTCATGGTCTTCCTCAGAGGCTGTGAGCGTGCATCTCAAGCTCTGGCGATGAAAATAAGAAGGGCGAGGACATGCATGGCAGTGTTGAAAGTGACAAGACATGGACGACATGTGATTGAGTTTGAAAGTAGCTTGTCAAGGTGAGAATTATCACAGTGATGCTAGACAGGCCAGCACATTTGAGCATCACTGCTGAAGAGTCAGCACCTTCAGATTATAATAAGCACTTCAGTATTTGAGCAATGTCATGAAATTCGCAGCACCCGGGATTATGTGAAATACGGATCTATGGGTGGTAAGCAAACACCCCCCTTATTGGATCCAATAGCGTCATGCTCCCAGTATTGACAGAACAAGGTACCTACAGCCAAGGTTGAAAAAAAGAGTATACCAGGCTGAATTATTAATTTACCGGAAGAGCCCAGCCTCTCCCCCCGCCCCCCTCCCCCACAGCTCCAAACTCACCCTCAAGTAAACGCGTGAAGAATTAGACCATGCGCACAGTGGGTGTGCACTCGCCTGGGCTTTTTTTAAATGTTTAAAAGAGAATGATGGTAGACCGCCCTCAGGAAAATGAGTGGGGCTAATGCACACACATTTTTCTATGCTCACAACACGACAAACGCATAAACCTATGTCCACCCGGTCATATTTAGTTGAGATATGACAGCAGGAGAACACGATGCAGGGGGGGGGGGGGAGCCAACTTTCCCCCTGCCATGGCCAGTCTGATAAACTAACAAAGGCTCCATGGATCGGCCCTGCTCCTTTGTTGGGCCATGCAGCTGGTGGCAGCGATTTGCATACAAATTAAAGGGTAATTCAAACAGGACCACATGGGGCCTGGCTGCAGAGGTTAATAAAGGAAACCTGATGCTAGCTCCCACCCTCAGTATCCATGACAGTGAACGGTCATTTCTGGGACTGCAGGTTTACAGTGGTCCTCCCCGCAGGGGAACCCCATTCATAAGGTACTAGAACGTGGTTTGCAGGAGCCAAAGAATCTGGTCTTGCCGCAGCTTCAAGCCGCTTTAAACGGGAACCACAGAGAACCATTATTCAGAGACTTTGATCCACAGACAGAACGATGGGTGGGACTTTATCACGTGTTTTCACCCCTTTACCTTTCCTGTTGCAAAGCACTCTGGAGAGGATCTCTCACACAGAATGGATTGTCGGTGGCACCATAGGATTAGATCATTAGGGTAGGCTTAGTCTACACCAATCACTGTGGGCCATGTGGCTTTAAAAGGGCTGATCCCCCTCAAGACTTTCTAAGGAGTAGCAAGAAGAACTCATCATTGGACCCTGGCTGAAGGTGCAGTCTCTGTATTACATCTTCAGCCAGTGAAGGAAAGCCAGGATCTCCAAAGGAGTAAGCAAGATCCCTCCCCTAAACATCTCCCCAGAAACAGAGGGAGATACCAAATCCACAGGACCTTCCAGCCACCCAGAACCAGTACCCAGCAAGCACAGAGCGTGCCCTGCTAGGCTCTGCAGCAAGCTTCCTATGTGGGAAATGCCAAAAGGTATCTGAACCTACAACAACCTACAGCTGCCTGCAACACACGCCTCAACTTTGGGCCGTCTGCCTTCAAGGACAACACTAGCCCTTTGAAAAAGCTGAGATAAGTGCCTCAACAAGCATCTACCGCCATCTGCCTTAAAGAACATTTTTGAGCTAGTCCAATTCCTCGAGCTGCAACCGAATACACCGCTGACCGTTGTCAAGCCAAAGTCACTTAAAAGACATCCGAGACATCTCGACCAGTGCTTCAGAACCGCTGACCAGCACAGAGACAATTCTTGACCCCCCCCAAGCTGCTGTGTAGGCCAGCCTGCAGCTGTTCGTCCAGCTTCGCTCACCTAACTGTCTTGCCACCTGATACCCGCAGCGGACTCCCATCTTCAACTCTGTCAAGAAGCCTGCAAAGTGCACCAAAGCAGACTCGACCAAGTCGAGCAAGCGCAGATACTGCACAAGGTACATTGTGGTTCTCACTAGTCCTTCCCAAAAGGTCCCTAGCGACATTTTAAGACCCATTGCTCGCTTTGTGTTGAATTTATTTTAAAATGTATTTATTGGCATTTTGTTATATTTGCAAACACTGCACCTCCTTCTGGTGCCAACTTCAGTATCAATAAACAAGTTTGCATACTTATACAGCAACATGTCAAACAATAATTTCAAACAATCAACAGTAACTGTCTCCGGTGTCAATCCAAGTCTAGTTTCACTGGTGACCGATAGGGCGGATGCTCTTGTCGTGGGAAGGGGAGGGGACATGAACCAGACAAGAGGGTCATTGTGTCTCACGATGGACCTATAGGAGCCGGCGTCTCTTTTCTGCAGTGGTCGGGTGTGCTTTCTGCGGATTATTCAAGGTGGTTTATCATCAGGGGAGTGGAACAGTTTTGTCATGGTGTCTTTCCATGCAACCAGCGCCATACTCGAGTCTTCAGTAGACCTGGTTACGCTCTCCTCCCAAGCTTTTGTTTCGGCGTTTGCCCATTTCTCAAGTTCTTTACGCCACACTGTGAAAATCTGACCTGCAGGTTTTTTCCATGACATAGCCATAGTCCTTTTCGCCATTATGCATGCCAAATCCATTAGTTTGACTGAATTTTTGAGTTTAGCTAACCTAGGATAGGTACCCAGGAGACACTCGTGTGGGGTCCATTCGTACCCAATGTGACCCACCTCCTCACACATTTTTTTTATTTTGGACCAGAAAGTCTGGGTCTTGGAGCAGTTCCATAGCATGTGGATTAGGTCCGCATTATCAGCTCCGCACCAAGTGTAGTTTGGCTGCACACTGTTGTTGAATTTTGGCCAATCTACTCGGGGTTAAATGGGTGCGGTATAACATGTTGATCTGGATCAGTTGAAATCGGTGATTTCTGGAGACCTCTCCAGAGAATGACAGTGCCCTGTCCCATTCGCCATCTGTTAGTTCCCGCCCTATGTCAGTTTCCCATGTGGTCCGTAGTTCCGCACTTCGGGGGTTAGGTGTGTCGCTTGGATGGCCATATATTTGGGAAACCACTCTTCCACCCTCTCCCAAACTATAAAGCAGCGTTATAAAGGAGTTCATGTCTGGTTCCTCTGGCCAATTTTCCCAATTCGTTCGGGAAAACAGTCTAATCTTCCGATACCAGAGGTATTGACTGGAGGGAATATCATACTCCGCCTGTAACTCTGAGAACTCCCGAAAGGTCCCCCCTTCATACAGGTCTCCCCACGTGTAGACTCCTTTTCCCTCTCAGAGCCTGACACTATTTAGATCAGTACCAGTCTTATTCAACCCCGAGAGCAGTGGCATTTCCGGGGAATACGTTTGCTTTAGTTTCATAATCACCGAGGTCCTGTACCATATTTTCCTAGCCAGGGTCACCAGGAAGGGTGGGTTGCTTATCAGGGTCTGAGGGCCCCAGATCAATTCCTTTAAGCATAATGGAGAGATCATGGACTGCAACAGAGGGGCCTCTGAAGTGACCTCGTCTGCTAACCATTTTGATACAAAGCCTAACTGGGCGGCCAGGTAATATTTCTCTAAATTAGGCAGTTGGATCCCACCCGATTTGTATGCTAAGACCAATGTGGACAGGGCCACCCGGTGTCTACACCTCCCCCACAAGAAATCCCGGATTATTGTATCCAGCAAACCTCGCTTTGTGCTGAAGCCAAGAAACCTTATGTGGTTATTAAGCATACAGACTACCCTCCAGTCAGTATCCAGAGTGCATCCATTTTCCTTCTTTGAAACGGTCTGTCTTCGGCATTCCTTTACAAGGTGGGTTGTATTTCCTACTGTTGCTAGAAAAGACTGCTGTCATATAAAGTAGATATTTTTGCAACCTTGATTGGACAGTGCCTTCTATCATTGGGTAATTGTATTTTCGTTGTGTAGCAACTACCCAACGATCTACAACCTTTCAGAGATCAGCCCGCTATTCCATCCACGTTACCAATATTGGACAAGGAGGGGTCAACGAGGTTTATAATTCGCATGCGTTTCCAATCTGTTCGGATTCCTTCTGGTCTACTAGAGGTGTGGGGCTGCTTGATGGTTTAGAAACAGATATTCATCCCTGGACCACTGGTGCCCCGGAAGTTGATTTGCCACAAAATGTGCCATAGTTCCCTACAGCTTTCCGGTCTATAGGACGGTCTTGTGTCCTAGGAAGCAAGTAGAAGTGTGTGGGGGTCCTGTTGCCCTGTGTATGGTTTCAGTTCACCCTGGATCACAATGACACCCTTGCATTGTGGAAGGCTTAAAAGCCCGTCTACCCCAAACCAACGGCATACTCGCATCATCATTTCATACAAAAGCGTGAAGACTGTTACTTGGTACAGGAGGACACAGCTGGCGCCCCCCCTCCCTACTTACCTACCCTGTTTCACAAACATCCACATTTACCTTTCACACAATCTAATAAACCCAGCATACATAGGGAGCACAGAGTACATTCTATCACTATAGATTGGCAGCCTCACTATACTTAAGTTAAGCACTGCAATGTCTCACTATGAACTAAAAGGTACAGCATGACACGAGACAGACGGATGGCCGTTTCTGAAATCAAGGTGTAGGCTTTTTCAATTTGACCCCATTAACTGGGTGACACCGTTCCCTTACCTTTGGTTATTCACCTTCATACACAGTCTATTGTTGGCTGGGTCACTCGAGACATTCTTGGGAGTCCCAGAATAAAAACTGTATCCCAGATCAAACTCCCCTACATACAGAGATGCCCAGGCAAATAAGCCCCCGAACATTCAAATGTTCCCTGTGCACGCTCCTGAGCCCCTCACGCATCCAACATTACAGTATAGGTTAACTTACAATTTCACAAAATCGGTCTTTCGTAACACAAAGCAAATTATCAACATGTAAGGAAGTCCTGCTATCCTTTAAAGAACTATGGTCCAGACCAAAAAGGACCGCCATGCACCCATGTCATCAGGAAACACTTGCACCCCCACTGCGGACGTCCCTCAAATTGTTTGTAGCATCTATGTCTGACTCCCCAACCAACCCCACCCCCCCCACCCCCGCCCACCCTTGCTCATTTTCATTCCTCCAGTAGACCAAGGTCTAGATACCATATGCAGTGGTACAGAATGTAATGTATTTATTTCTAAAGTGCCAACAGCCCGCAGGCATCAGGACGCACGCACACCAAGACTAAATAGCTAGCATGGGACATCACGAGGAGTATGCCACTAAACAGACAGGCCTATGTGCTCTGAAAACATAAGTAGTGATTTGGCACTGTATAAAAGACAATCTGGCATGCACTGGCAAGACCATTGCAGCTAGATTTGCATTGCATTAGCTTCAACAAGATCCTGCCGCAATGTTTTAACAGGGTGCCATTTGTACTAGCATACATATCCGTATTTTTCCACAATACCAAACTATTGGATGCACTTTATGCAATTTGGAACTATATACTGGCCTAGTGTGTGGTCAGAGTTTGTAGCGGGAGCACAATTTTCTGCTGGGCACAGAGGGTTTGCAGAGTAGGAATTCGGTGTAATATTGGTGATCTGTAGTAGCATATTTCATGTGGTCCACTACAGTACGGACAGTAAATCATACATACGTTCTCAAAAAGCACGTGCTCTTCGGTGCATCATCAGGTGACAGAGATCCACCCCATTCCCCACCTTTGAGGCAAATATTTTTGCCCCATGGCTTCAAACATTTAGCAGCCACTGCTGCCTTTCTTCTCGGGGACTGCGGCCCACCAGATACACAGATCTACTGGTTGGCCCCTCTAAAATCCACAGAAAATAGCTGCTCAAACTATCAGGCCCCTAATCTGGAGGCTCCCACCAACTGGCAGACAAGTACTGGAAATCGGCCACAAAGCAACTGTTCATATTACGAAGACATGCAATTAAGTATTTGGGACAGTTAACTGTTGAAAAACTATAAAAGATGTTAACTGATGTGGTTTGTAGAGGCTTGGGTTCGTTTGTTCCTGCAACACCATCTAAATGCTCCCTGGAAAATTGATCAATAAACTTGTTTTATGTACAACCGCATACTCACTTCTTGAGTAGTGGGTATGATTCGCTCAATGTGATTAAAGGATCATCCGCACACCAGTTTGGCGGAGCTACGAGACTCGTGTGTGTTGTGGCTGGGCTTGCAACAGGAGAATTTGAGAAATTGACCAATGTTATTTGAGAACATGAAGGAACGCTGGCCTTCAGTCTCTGGAACAAGTCTGGTGAAGGATCCAACAAGTTCACCAACACTAGATAATTAGCCACATTTCTGCGACTGGGCCAAAAAAAAAAGAAAAAAAGATTTTACAAAAAAATAAAAAAACATAAAAGACTCCAGACCGGATTCGAACATCAACAATGCCAACTATCCAATGGTAACATTACACTGCAGCACGTCTGGTCTAACAGTGATGAGGTAAGAGTCCAGCATCAGAATCTGCCATGCACAAGCGGCTCAGATCTGCACTTCTAGATGTTCATGCCTCTGCACATACCATGTTCTTTGTACAGCCGCTGCGTGTTTATATGGATCTGTGCAGGAGTTGCTTTATGCGATTACTGGCCAAGCCCCTGAGGGCAAAGAGGTGGGCGCGGCCACCCCGGTGGCCTAACTAAGATTCCCTGCAAAGCACGACTTCCCTTGGCAATGTTTAAAAAAAGTCTAATGAATTTGAAAGTATCAAAAAGTTTCCATACATGTATCCAATACATTAATTGCCACATGTGTTGGACAATTTTGTCCCCAATCCCTTCCGTCCAAAGACTCCCAAAAAATGATGTTTAAACAAAAAAAAAAAATCAAAATGCGAAATTGGGGGAGGAAGGGAGCATGATGACCCTCCTCCTAGCCCAAACATCCCCGCCACATCTGCCATCACAGAACAAGAGAACCATAAGTACTGGAACATCTGGGTGTTAGGCGGAGGACAGATCTTCTAGACAGCTGCAGCTCGTACACTGATCTAAACGGGACAAAGCAATCACCTGGAAAAGCTAACAGAGGGGAAAAACAAGGAGTGCTTCCAAGTGATCCAGGAATGAGGAGAACGAGGTAGGTCTGGAGCGGCTTTTGAATGGACCACAGCACCTCACTGCTTTTCCCCTTTCCTAAAATGAGGCTAGAGCCGGGGGGTTCAGCTGGCCAGGTGCACATCCAATCCCGGTCTCAAGTTGGGTGCGGTGCCTACCAGAAGCTGCATTTCACCATTGCCTGCTGCCCCCTCCACACACTCAGGGAAATGCGCGTGTGCGTGTGTGTGCGCGCGCGTGCATCCGTCCGTCCGTCCAACCTACAGAGATGGTGGCTAAAGAGGAAGAAAAGGTGTTCAATTGAAAGGGGTACATTTTCACTCCCGTCCTGAATTCACGATGGTCGTGCTTGGTGTCTGGATCTTGGCCACTCCCACACTTGACAATAAGCTTAAAAAAAAACTTGCGAACAGCATGGTGAAATTACCAGTGCTCTCAGGGGTAATCACAGTAAGATACGGTGCCATTAGTTTTTTTTAAAGTTATGATGAAGGATGCAATTGTGGTTTGTGCTTAGAGTTCCATGTGTTAATATCCCTGCAAAAATATCGTCAACCCTCCCTATTTTTTTATTTTTAAGGAGAGGGGGACACCCACCCCCCCCCCCCCCACAAAAACTAAAAATATTATCCCCACTAAAAATATTGCCTATGGCCGTTCCCGACCACCAAGTATAGGGCAATATTTTTGGTGGGGGATAATATTGCCAGATACTGCGCTTAGATCACATCACTCTTGCCGATGCAGGAGCACGGTCTCTAAAGTGGGGTCTGGACATAGGACATCAGACCTCAAAGGCAGAACTATATGGAGCACTGGGTTTCCTGACAGGATCAGACGGTAATGTAAGCTTCTCAGAGGGATTCCGAACTACATTGCAACGAAATGACCAAAACAAGTTTAAGGGCATTTTATGAACAGGCAAGTCTGAAAGTCATCCAGAGAGGTTGCAGTGTGTCCAACCATCACAACAGAGGCAAACAAGGGGTGTGCCCGTCAATAAGCACTCCATGGCTCCCAAGCGAATAACACCCCCACCCATGCCAGAACTAGCAACAGGTGAAGCCTAGCCAGAATCCCCCCCGCCCCCCGATCTGAACTTAAAGAGATGCAGAATAAACAGAAGTCCACCTGTCCAGTCCGGCCTGTCGAAGAGACCCATTTGTTAGTTCAGCTGCAGAGAGGAAAGGGGGGGGCACCATCAACAATCAAAAACAGACGTGATAAAAGGCGCTCAGGTGGCACCATATAAATGTTGAAGTAGAAAAAGAAAACACGCGAGGAGGAGGGGTGTCACTGAGGGCCAATTCCTAAATTAGGGGTCAGACAATCCAATCCATTCACTGCAGGGGTGGCCTGTTGCAGGGGAGCAGCATCATGTATGCCCTAAAATCAGACCTCACACAACCCATACGAAATCTTAGACTCACAAAGGACTTGGCTGCAGTTCCCGCTGTATGAAGCCAGCAGTGAATTCGAGCATCCAGAGTGAGTGGGGGGAGTGGGCCGGGGTGATGCATAATACGGCAGAATATATGGCCATTACCCTGGTCTCGTGTACTGTGATGTGACGAAGCGGCAAACGCGCACCACATCACTGAATTCATACGCTTCCGGGGGGATGGGAAGGGGGGTAGCATTAGTAGTACCGCGTTGACCGTGCTACTATCAACGCACAGCTTTTACGGCGAGGGTTTCTGCTCCCCATTCCCAAGTTCAGCATTTTCCATGGAAAGGCTGGTCGCGCTCCCCAGCTGCCTTCGAATCCAAATCAGGGAATTTTAACTGACTGGATCCCATAGCATCCTGGGAACCAGTAGAGCAAAGCCATGCGGTACAGGCAATCCGAGTGCCAAATGTTTCCAGCTTTCCGAAATGAAGACCAGCTGAGGCGTTTCACCTCGCAGCCAAAGATGGAAACTCCACCCTCCCCCCATCCCTTCGGCAGTCACTGGAGGCACGCCGGGGCGCTCATTCCGCGAGCTGAGGCCAGCATGCGTAGGAAACACACATTTTGACTGGAACTAATGTTATAGACGGGGCGTGGCCAAGGGCGGAGCGTGGGACAATAAACTCATGGCAAAGGCAAGTCTAAAAAGGCTGCAAGAGAGACAGTGCCACATTGCCATCTGCTCACAGGACCCAGAGCGGTCTGTGACCCACAGCATCCCCAGAGCACACCCTTCCAGGAGGCGGTATATAGGGGATTCGGCGAGTGGTCGAAGTCTATGATAACTAGCAGTGGAACCAGGTTCCCTAGTGACCCGCCCAGTTCCCCACAAGCCCCATCTCCACACCCCCTCCCACGCACAATACAAACACATGTGCCTGCTGGTTAAGGGAATGCTCAGTGCATGGCACTGAAACGGCCGGGTGGATAGCTCAGCGGCAACATGCTCGCCTTGGAAACAAGACACAAAGCAACACGCATGAACCCTGGCTGCGTGCTTAGAAACCTCTGGGTATTACGCGAGCTATAAACAGGGCTCAAGTCGAGGGTACACGCGGGTGGATGGAGCCCACCCACTTTTTTCAGAGGGTTGACTCAGGTAAAATGAGACATTGAATGTCCTCTTTGAATTTATCAATTAAAGCCGACCTTGGGGATAGAAAATCAGTCAGGTTTGCAGGACGGACACTTGAACACTTCACTATTTAACTAAACAACTAAAGTTGAAATGTCCCATTTCAGTACTGCAAGTTCCATGGAAAACCTTTGTATTGGTACTTTGAGTTTAAAACATGCACACCTTTTAACATGTTCACAAACACTATCAGAAGAAAATATCCTCTCTTGGTTTTGTGTGTTGATTTTATGAAAGGCAAATGCCATTCGTCCTGTACAATTTTTGGGTGGTTATGCAAAGCTAATTTAATGACACCACACCCCATTGCGTTTATTGATTAGTGCCCCACTTCACTTTTTAGGACTTGACCCGTGGTTATAAATCGCCAATTACAAGTTTGAACTTCTTCCTACACTATTTTCAAACGAAACCATTCCAGAACGGTTTCATTTTAAAATAAGAGTATAGAAACAGTCAAACTTAATTTTAAAAAGTAGAGGAGCACCGCTCCCGCCCACTGGACTCGGCAGATACCTCACCTCTTACCCTAAGAGTCTATTTACCCCGACGAGAGTGCAGTCATGGCTAATATGGAACAAGTTATCTCTTTGCCCTCTAGTCAATGCTTATTTGCGAGTTGAGGGGCAGGGATTTTGGGGGTGCAGGTGAGAGGGATGGCACATTAGGGAGTAACCCCCTGATATGCCATGTAGTAAGTTTGAAGCCAAAAGCAGAGTCCCCACATACAGTACGCTCCCTCCCCGATGCTCTTGCTCCAGGTAAGACCAACTGCAAAGAGTGGCAAAAGTTCTGACGGACTTCAGACCAGCACCCGGGCGGGAGGAAGACAGGCTTTGGGTAGAGAAAACAACAATAGCGGACCAGACGATAGTGCATATGTTGACCGCCAGACTGAAGAGAGAAAGAGTGAGAATAAAAAGTAACAGCAAGCTCCAACCACATGGTATAGCTGCGGAAACCATTTGCAGGTGCGACCGCTGAAGGGAAGGAAAAGAAGGTAACAGCAGAATTTAACAAGGAGGGACTTCCGCCGGAATCTAAAATATCTGCCAGTCATTGACAGCCAAAGGGAGATGGAACTGAAAAGGTCCAGTATCCAAGTTAGAGCCATTAACACCCACAGACGATGGAGAATCGATCAAAGAGAGGGACTCAACAGGATCAAGCGAGTTCGGACGAGAGCAGAGACAAGAGCACAGAGTGCCCAGAAAGTGCAAGAGGCAGAGGAGTAGTGGGTGCCCGAGAGCAAGACACACGAATGTATGGAGCAAGAAGGCAGTGCTCTATGAAAAAGGGAGGCGGCCAGGAGAAGGACTAGTCTTGCCAGGGTTAGTGAGGAAGGTTTCGGTCCACAGGATATTAGGATATTGCCATGGAGTCCCCTGAATGTAAGGGGCCAGGAGACAGGACATCGCTGGAGCACAGAGGTTGTCTACTTGTACTTCCTGTTCTGCGAGCCATACCAGTATAAAAAGGGTACGAAATCCTTTAAGGGACCAATTATGGGAAGGGTGTTCTTACAGAGAAATATATAAAAGGAGGGTATCCAGGTTAGACAACCCCTTGTCGAGCGAAAAGGGTACCCATTGGAGACCCACTGAGTCTTCAAGCATCCCAAACTCTTATCAGCGCCTGCTCACCAGCGTCTTTATATATAGAGCGCTCTAAACCCAGAGGTATCTAGGAACATTACAAGGAGTTTTCAAATTCTTAGTTGCATTACAGACATATTAGGTTACATTCGAGCACATGGTTACATAAGAATACATCGCATATATACAAAGTTATTTACAAGAATACAAGTTGGTGCTAATTACAATTTCCTAGGTTCAGAGTGTTAATATTGTATGCAGTCTTTGGAGGCTAGCCAAAGTTTGGTGTTCTTCCTAAGGTTGAAAAAGGATTGGTCTGTTCTTAAGGATGTAGGTAGGGAGTTCCAGAGTGGAGCACCAAACCACCATGTGTTAAACCAGCAAAACCCGCTCACTCTCTCTGCTTCTCTGTGCCAGAGGCTGACCAGTCTGCAATTGCCACACACTCCCAATCACCTGCCCTCCCCAGCATCTTCGACCCACAAGCCATCGCAGCTGAACACCACTACATCATTGGAGCTAGTGCCACTGCTCCTCAACTAGACACTGGCCTGGTGCCGAAAGCACCCAGACTCCTGGTTTGACACTGAAAAGTCTGGCTCAATGCGGTTGTGCCACAAAGACAAGGTACTTTTAAGAGGCTGTGCCCCTCACCCCAGGCCACGTTTGGGACTGTGGTGACTTTTAAATCCTACTTCTGTACCTACTTTAAACATCGACACTGTGCCAATCTCGAGTCTGAACACCCCAGCTCATCTACCCAGCATGCCCCTGCACAAATGACTGCATTCTCTTATTTTGCAGGTGTGGATTTTCTTAGTGTTTTCAGATTAGTCGATTGCATTTTCACTATTGTTTAAGAGTTTATATAGATCCTTACTCCATCCTGAGGAGTATGGCCTGCACTTGGCATGCAAAGGAAGGAGATTCATCCGACGGGCTGTGTCCGTTTCATCTTTACGTTTTGGATCACGGCTGGTTTGATAGTGTGGGGCCGAGTAGGCAGTTTAGCCAAAGTAGTAGTTTCGTCCCAGACAATCTGCCACCAATTAAAGGCCTGGGAGTATCTGGCGCTGCTTTTGAGTCGACCACAGGAAACAAGAATCCAAAGACAAAGAGACTGCAAAGGGATGCCAGATATCTGCTGCTACAACCTGTATTAGCCAAGCCACCTTATCATCCAGTGAAACTCTGCCTCTTCATTGACAGGGAAGATCTGTGCCGGGCTCCTCCCTCCAGGGGACTAGCGGGAGCAAATAGTCCTAGTCTACCATCTTCACAACCAGGAGCTCTGATGGGTCATTGGGCCATGCCATCCTGTCCGGATTGATCTCATCTGCCCCAGAAGCTGTAAACTGAGTGGGCACCATAGTGGCAGAACTTGAACCTAGTCACTTGCTGGTGCTCCCTTCAGTCCAAAAGTATCTTGCAGTCTGGACTCCTCTTTCCCCGACTATCTTTGATGGGGTATTTCCAGCTGCATCCGCAAGGTTTTTTCTAGAGTGGAGCACCTTCACTGAAATGGAGGTCCAGCCTGGTGGTACAACGGAGGATCGGGAAAGCAGATATCTAATCCGCCACCAGCAGGACCAAACCCAAACATCAAGTGTCCCCATATTCCTTGAACAAGAGGCCTAATCTACAATAATCAAAAGCGAGGACCATGGACCTCAACAGCCCACACTTACTTGGGGGTGTTTGATTTCTTCATTTGGAGTTAAAGCTGCCTGGGTGCAGGCTCGTTCTGGTGTCCTCCAACTTACTGTTTCTCTATACGTGAAGTCCACTCCTGCAGCTACCCGTGCCTGGCATTGGGTGGTGGAGCCCAAGACTGGGATTGGGATAGGGTAATGCCCCTTCCATTCTACGGAAATTAGACTACCTTTTATTATGCAGTTTTGGGCTAGCCCTATTAAAATCAATAAGGGTGTTGCTCGGATAACAGCTACTATCTTGCCTACTGGCTCTCACCAACTCAAAGAGTGAGCCATGGCTCGGTGAAAACACACTGTCCGCCTTAACTGTGTGAGGTCTCATTCACCTTTGCCATACTACGAATGCCTGTGCAGTGGGTGCCATCACCAAAAGCAACTCCTCAAGGGAAATCATGTTCCTCAACAGCACTTGCCATGCGAGGGAGAGTTTTCATATTAAAAACGCATTTAGCTCGATGTACTTCTGCACATTTATTAAACCACCTCTTCATGCAGCAAGGATGGGGCTCAGTGATTTGATGTATTGTCATGGGATGCAGGGTGGACACTTACTAGCAGCAAGCACTTGTGCTTGTTTTATGGAACAAGCTGCAATTATGGTGGTTTATATTTTCAGAGCGATTTAGGTGGTTTGGTGAGTGGGCATATCTGCTTTAGTAAACAGCTGCTTCTGATCAAAAAAGGACACCATTCAGAAATATGAACACATTGCTTTAAAGCTAAATAGGAGATGGTGGGAACTGTGGGCAAATTAGAGGCAGTGAAATAGGGCACCTGGTCATAAACCACAGCTTCAGTACTTGACCAACAGGTTTGATTCTGGGGAAAATCACTTTCCCCTCATAGGGATTTCCTTAACTTCTCAAATCGAGATCACCTAGAAGTGGTTCACTTCAGTTTGTGCTATGAAAAACAACAAATACTGCGATTCATTTTTTTAACATACCAGACTGTACAGGACACAAGATTGCAGTACCAACGGGATTAAGGCTGCACACTTAGCATGTGATCTCAGCACTTGACGCTGTAACTTGCATACAAGGTTAACTGGGCATAAAATAGTACTTAATTGCATATATGAGCCATCGTATTATAGCAGGGCCTGGCATTGGAGGTACTATTTAGCATATTACTTTACCTGCCTTTAACAGACATAAAATGGCAGTAACAGGCCATGCAAGGCTTTACTAGAATAAGAAAGCAGCATTCCTGATCTAAGATGTTCTGCTGAATGTTCCCTAGCGATTGAGAGGAAAATAACCAACTCTACCCGGGCTATTTTAATTGTACACTTTTTAAAAAAGAAATTTGTGTGGTGCGGGTTCTGGTTATACCACCAGAACCAAAGGAGATCCAACATCCTAAGATGTTGGACGGATTGCCATTTGGCAAGGGTGAGGAGCCCTGGCTTTTTTGATTTTGACTAAATAAAAAGATGCAGGTAATTCCATCTGACCCAGCAATCTGCTGTTCAGATTCCCCATTCAGAAGCGCCATGCCAACAGCAGTGTTTACCCGTGTCCTGCTGCATCAGTACCCCAATTTGCAGTGTCTGCCCTACCAGTGGCACAAAGCAGGCTCAGAGGTCACAGGTGCCCATTTGACAACTGCAGTGACAGCCAAGTCTCCGCAGCACAAGGGCTTCATTAAAGATGTGCAGCCTGGTTCCAAAAACGTTAGAATTATGGGACCATCTCCTGGTGGCAGAATAATCTTTAAAGAGAGTTAGGGAATGGGGGATGGTATTCTCATAATTATTACGGCCACATCCAATTTCATATCATAAATGGGTCACCTCCTGTGAGCCAAGCTCAGCTGTGGACAGTGTTGTGTCTTTGGCCCATACGGGTTGAGTCAGACAGGACAGGAACCTGAACAGCAATGCCTTCTCTTTGTGACAGCAGGTAACACTCTCCAACAGGGAGAGCCACACAGCAGACAGCTGCCCTGGGCCCAGGCATCAAAGGCGCACACCCATTCGTAGGAAGTAGCTGTATTTCTAAAGGCTTTTGACCCTAGTTAGAAGGGAAGGGGGCGGGTTTAGACTAGTCAGAATCGATCTGTTCAATGGAAGGAGACTTCCACCCTTTTTTTACCCCCCCCTTTCAGCTTCCTGTCCCCTCCACTTACTATAAAGACCTTTGGGTGCAATGTTAGCAGGACACAGTCCACTTCTTTCAAGAACAAGGATTGGACCACTAAGTCAGGCTAGCTTTAGTCGGGTCACCTGCAGGCTTTTCCCATTACTTCTTAGATCCTCTCAAGACAGCCTAAAGACTTGGTGTGAAGCACTCGAGAAGAACTCACTGGACTTGCTTTGGAAAATGTTCACCTTCAAAAGCCCCAAGCCTGAGGTGAAGAAGCCATCCAGAGAAGAAGAAAGACCTGCCCCATTACCTACTCTCAGGGAACATTGGGAGTAAACCTTTGCTGTGCCCACAACCTGCCACACTGCACCAGAATGTCCTAAAGCTGGGAGGAGCAGGCCCTGAACGGAAACGTCCTGCCCTAGAGTCCTTCTGAGTGGGCATCACAGCAACCGGAGGACCAGACCAGCTGAAGCTCCCTGTTCTGCCTCACCAAAACGTTCACTCCATGTTCACCACACCTTAACCAACAGGGAGGATGCCGATGCTGGCATTTTCTGACCTCTCCCACTCCAAACGCTTGCTTGCACTTCAACCACCTAAATGCTGCATTGTGCACTAGCTGGACCCATCACTCACTAGGCCAGAAGCTACTGCTCAACGCTGGAACTAGATTAGCATCACTAATGAGCTACTGACCAGGGGTTACAACCACAGCTCAGTCCAGCTAACCCTTGAACACCACCTCACCAACCCGCACAAGACGCCTCCCTCCCACCCCCCCCCCCCCCCCCAAGATCACCATCAGCCACCAACTCTACCCACTGGAGCGTCACTCCCCCTCCCAGCGGCTACAAATCTGACTTGGCCCAACTGCAAATAGATCCCGGCACCACCCCAACCTGCATCGCTGAGAGTGCCCCCCCCACCCCTCAACTACAAAGAGCAGCCGCATTGACCCCTGCTCGATGCCCAATCCAACGTGCCTGGACTGAGCTTGATCCGCTCACATAAACGTTCGACACCAGGTTTTACAGAGTCAACCCACCAAAGACGACATCTTTTGTGGTTGGTAATTGTCCCTTCACCCCTGCATTTACATGCAGTGTTGCTTTTTCCAGTCTGTTGCATTTTCACATGGGTGGATTTTGTACAGTGCTTTGTATTTCGTGATACTTTAAATAAAAAGGCACCATCTGCAGGATATCTATTTTTACAGACCCCCGATTGGACATTTATTTTGGATAGTTCTGCTTTGCAGTTTCGGTTGCTACTGAATCACATTTTCACCTCCCTTAAGAGTGTATAGGAGCAGGTGGGCATGTTATCCTAGTTCCCGCCCCCTCACCGCCATTATACTGGAACAGTAGGAGAAGAGTCCTATGTGGGACACTGGGTATCATCCCAATATTGCATCAAGTGTATGAGATACGATATGCACTCAGACAACCGTACCGAATGTACCTTCGTACTGAGAGGGTGGAATAGTGTCTGCATACACCATTGGACATCATAGAGCTACAAGTGAAATCTGACCAGAGCAGAGTGACGTCAGAGGAAAGATACGGAGACTTACTGAAACGATATGCAACTACTCAAAGAATAAGGATTTAACTTAAGTAACAAGAGAAAGATGTAATCAAAAATGCAGAAATCGTATATGCAAAGAAGAAAGTAATGTGCCAATTAATACACGTATACACGCTAGGGACATTAGAAATTAGACATAGAAGCTTGTTGCAGAGGAAACCATAACATGGCTAGAGCGGTCATGATGGAAAGATGGACGTCGGACTCTTATTTAAACCATTCAAGCTACGTCAGAGACAGACAAGGGCTGCAAAATCAGGAGACAAGGCAAAACAGCTTTGTTTGAGGAATAAAGAGGAGTCTACTGGCCTGGAATCAAGGATGCTACTTCACGGAATAACTGCAAGGCACAAGGGGAGTCAAAAGGATAAGCCATGTACACAAGACATATTGCTCTTGGATTAAGAGAAGGAGAAAACATAGGCACGAGCCAAGTATTAGATAATTAAAGATGCAGAAAACCCATGTAATATGGAGTGAGCAAGTCTCTGGAGGCCAAGACGGCACCCAATTCAATTGAATCAAATCGCAGTAAATAGAAGGTTGAGATGGACAACTTTGTGGTCTCCTCACACGTGATTCAGAAGTTGAAAACAGGGGCTATTCATTGAGCCCAAACTAAGATAATAGTGCGCCTACACTCCCTTGAAAGTCCCAGAGCAGACAGCAGGCTTCAAGGTCAACTACAAAGGAGAAGCCTTGGCTTGGGGCCTGGCTGATGAGACAATGGACTAATTGGGAAAGTGGGGAGTAGTCCGACGTTGCTTACAGGATGTGAATTTCATTTTGCTTACGTGCTGCTAAGGAGCCAAAAGTCCAAGGATGTGAAAGCATGGCAACCAAGCAGAGGTTCTATGTAGCAACATGCTGTACAATGTTGCAAAGACCAACCCACTGCCATTTACCCTGCTATAATCCGCATTATACATATTTAGAACCATTTAGAGCTAGTGCGAGGTATGCCCACCAGGTAAGGGGCAGCCAATGAAGTGATTAACACATGTATAAAATAGGTACATATGTTCCCTTAACCAATACCTCCCTTCAATAGATTTTAGTTTGCCGCGTAGGATGACTTCACAGAAAACATCAAGCTAGAAAACCTTTGCATGATCACATTTGGGTGCGAGTGCGTGAATTACTGCCCTTTATTCGCCAAATTACCCTACTTTGTTTCTATTCTGAAAAGTAGTACCTGCCATTATTCATTGAGCCTCTCCGGTTATTTGGGTCTGCGTTCATTAGTGGTAATGCCATCTAGCATTAGAGATGCTTCACGGTGCTAGAGCACAAGAGCATAGCCCTCCCTTGGCCCACATTACCACAAAATATGAGGTGGTATCTCTGAACTGTGCCCGTTTATACATATTTAGAATTATTTAGAGCTAGTGCGAGGTATGCCCACCAGGTGAGGGGCAGCCAATGAAGTGATTAACACATGTATAAAATAGGTACATATGTTCCCTTAACCAATACCTCCCTTCAATAGATTTTAGTTTGCCGCGTAGGAGGACTTCACAGAAAACATCAAGCTAGAAAACCTTTGCATGATCACATTTGGGTGCGAGTGCGTGAATTACTGCCCTTTATTCGCCAAATTACCCTACTTTGTTTCTATGCTGATAAGTAGTACCTGCCATTATTCATTGAGCCTCTCCGGTTATTTGGGTCTGCGTTCATTAGTGGTAATGCCATCTAGCATTGGAGATGCTTCACGGTGCTAGAGCACAAGAGCATAGCCCTCCCTTGGCCCACATTACCACAAAATATGAGGTGGTATCTCTGAACTGTGCCCATTTTACCTTCATGATTGTGTTAGCTCTTGGTTTATAGAAATGGCAGGGCGGAGTGGGCATTTTTCTATCCCTATTCATCCTTGTACTCCTTCAGAGAAGAATCTAATTGGTCACAATGTTACCAGGGCGTTCAAAGGTCATGAGATGTCCATACTTGCAATGTCATCAAGAGGGTTGTCACTTCTCCTACCCCTGACGGTTTGGTGAATCAACATCCCTTGCCGACTCAAGGACTACCACTTACAATTCTCCCATTGAGAAGGGGCTTGATGCGAGTGCCACTGCAAACTATGAAACAAGTATCCAATAACTTGCGTACTTACCTTGAACTTTAGAGACACAGTTTAAGACAGTCAATGGAGTGATTAAGTTTAGTTCTAATGATTTGGTTTGCCATCTAAAACGTATGGCCTATGCGACATGTGAAACACACTCTCCCCTCCAATTCAGGTTGTTAATGTAAACAGATACTTTAACTAAACTTTAAGTGGGCTTTCCTATTGGGCACCAAACTGTCTGAACATGTGTAGATATTAGTCAACCTTTCCTAGCTCATTTTTTGCATAATGTGTCTGCTGTTTTACTGAATAAATAAAAGTTTCTTTTGTACTGATCTGTGTGGTCATTCTAGTACTTGTCAAGCTTTTGTTTGGTAATTGTACTTTGCACCAAATTCCCAACCCCCTACATATACAGTCTAACTGCTGTTTGCCTTACCAAGAGAAACAAGTCTTTTGTGTCAAACATTTGCAGGTCCACGAAGGTTTACTTCCTAGGAAGCTACACCAGTAGTGTTCTGAAAAAAGCCAAACACACTGAAAGGACAGGCAATGTATAGGGGCTGTGCTAATCCTCCGCATATGGCCAAATTCGGGCCCTAAAAGATACATCCAAATAGTTTTTAAATGGCATACACCCCTGCCCAGATGTTAGAGAACAAAACTGTAGCAGCATATATGGGAATCAAATATATTTTGGGACAGAGGAATAAGCAAGAGCCAGACGTACATCTTGCTTTTGTAAGATCAAACGGAGTCTCTGTCCTTTACATATAGAGTTCAGTGGTAGGACTTTTGGCATCAAAGGAGATTAACCCGGATCTATGGGATATTTACGAAAACGATAACACGAATCACACGAGTGATTTAAAAAAAGAAAAAAAAAAAGAAAAAGGCACGAATCTCCCTCCCCAACATATTTTAGGACTGGCGCAATCAGTACTGTAATTGCCGAAAGTTTTGGATAGTGCATATCTAATCACTTTCGATGTTATTTGGTGTTATAGTTTTCATTAATATCACTGGATACCATTAACCCTTCTTCAGCCATTATAGCCACCAATGGGGTTTAGCATGGCAGGCTTTGTGCCAATTGAAAGCGCCGTTAATTTAAAATCCGTGACATGGGTGACCTTGCCAAACACAGCCAGTGCTTACTATTAGATCAGAGAACGCACTAAGCCAGGACTCTGCTCAAAACGTAATGAGAGTCGAATGTTGCAATCATATTTTTTCATAGCGGAAACATAGTCATATTAATAATGATGAACACAGCAAAATATGGCAATGGAGGTGTGTGCAAGATAGCCGGGTTACAGCAAGGTACCATTGGAAGAGCCAGGTCATGCCTAAAGAAAGGAGACTTGGCACAGTCCAACCAGGATGGCGTCCCAAAGGACTGCAAAGCAGAACGAGAAGGACAAGGTCTAATTTTCTCCTTGCAAGCCAGTCTAGTGATGGTCTTGCTGCTAGACCTGTCTGTACAATCTGAAATTGTTAGTTTGGCAGTCTGGTCTACAGCTCCCTCTGCCCTTGCCAGCATAGTCCATGGTGTGGGATCATGGGAGACTTGGTGCAAAACATCTGGAGAGCTGCAGGTTACAGGCTCTAAGCAGAGCAAGGGCCTGTAACCCGCATTGAAATCCCTCCAAACTTGCGGCTATATCGGCACAATCCTTTGAGGTCTGCAGAGGCTTCCCAAGAGATTGGTTTTCTCCACAGCGCCATGGAAATTCCAACATCTAACTAGGCGCAATGTGGCATCACCTACACTTTTGTTGTAACACGCCAAAATATCTGATGGTGCCTTTAATTCCCAAATAGCATAAGTTTGGTTTCCCTCAAGGGAGAACGCAAAATAAAAGTTCAACCCTTTGAGGTATCACTGAAACCCAACCAGTGTAAAATCCCGTAGAACGATAAAATCCACATACATCAGTAAATTAGGATTCTCCTCCACCCAGTCCAGGAGAATGACCTGGCCTTCAAACCCACATGTGAGGGGTCAGTAAGATCAAGTTTAAACCGTGAGGAACAAGAACAGCGTTCCAGGAAGATATTACAATTCCTGTATTAAGATACTTTTTAGTACCTACTTTTTTGAAACATCAGGGCCCCGCACCCCCATTACCTGAGTTACACCCCCCACCCTTCTGTCCCCATACTCCACCCATGCCCACTACCTACCCTCTTCACCCTGGCACTAATATTGATGTACCTTTTGGGGGCCCTGGCGAGATTCCCATTATGAATCCATTACACTCGCCCAGGTGTTCCTATGAAGATCACAAGTGCAAATAAGCCAGGGTTCAAGCTGCAGTTCCTCAGTCATCCATTGGCTGGAGAATGCTGCCCCGGAAGCCAATGAGGCAGCAGTAAAAGCTGCAGCTTTGCCCAAATACACCGCCTCATGGTAAAGTAGAAATTACCCAGGATACACCACATACAAAGACCCACTTGCGCCTTCAGGGTCAGGTCCCCTTGAGACACAGTTTAAATAGGAGGGTATAGAATTCTACAAAAAAAGTATTGGATGCAGTAACATTAGGTTACCGAACATCAAAGGCTACCAGTGCCGACTGGTAGTTTAGTCCCAGGGCTCCGGATTATTTTGGCAATGATCTAGTATTAAACACCGCATTTGAGTAGTCCAGGCAACTCCCGACCGTGGATAGCGACAACGGATATTTAATACAGGGTAGTCTGCTATGGGCATACCCACCTCTAACCTATGCCACCACCCCAACTACTAATGCATATAGCTAAGATTTATACTCCATTAAATAACACAATCACAGTGTTCACACACCTGTCTCCACTCCCTCAAACCCTCGCCCCACGTGAAATACCTTCTGGGTGGTGACCAACGTTGGGTCCCATGATATCTGATGAGCGTCTTTCTTTACAGGTTAAGATGGCCTCTACCCCACTTGCCCCAGCTCATAACGCAGCTTTATAAATAGGAAATACGAAACTTCACCTTTACTAGATTTCCCTTTTAAATGTTTCAGTTTGTGCTTTTAGGTGGCACTTCAGCACCAACTATAAGCCAAAACACAGCTAGTGGGAGTTTGGTTATTTACCCACCCATTGATTGCCCATGGTCATGGTAATCCACAGGGCCATTTTCATCTGTCAAATGCCCCCCTTTTTTGGGGATCTTGGAGCTAGCTGTCAAATAGTAGCATTGACTTTTAGCCGGGCATCAATTCTAAGCAGCCTCTGGGATGTAATGTATTGCTGTGGTCAATGCGCGGTTAATGTAACAAGGTGGGGGGGTGTGTTCGTTCAAGCAGCATTTGCCAGTCACTTCTCTCAGATGCCTAGTTAATCACATCTTTTTCCAGGTGTTCCCATCTCAAGACTAGGTCGCAGCACCAGTATGGCAGTACCTGGCAAAGGCCTTTCCCCCCCCCCCCCCCAAGCCTACACAAAAGGAAAAGGTGTCTGCTTTGCCAATGCTTAATCTTAAGTTGCAAGAAAACATTCTTCGTAAATGAATGAATCGAAGAGAAAGGGATTCCCTTTCATTGAACTGCAACTTGCGTGTTGTGCTTTGTCAGTAGCACCATCAGAAGATCAAAGACCAGGGAAATGGCCTAAACATTTCAGAAGTCCTACTCCTTCTGGACAAAATGTCAAAATGCTTTGGACTGAAGCTAGACAGGTTGGCGTTATAGTAGAGAAATTAAGTCGCACAGTTCCAGACCTGCAAACCAGTGCACCACGAGTATTGGAAAGGGATAGCAGTACTCAGAGCCTGCTGGAGGCCGGTCGCATTTCCCATGGGACGGGGCACGGGTGTAGATCACTCGGAAGACTAACTGGCTCACCCAAAGTGTGAGCCGTCTGACTAATCTGGGGAACTATGCAGGTGAGCCTGCTTGCAATACCCTCCCTAAGGGAGGGGGCAGGAGGGATCCTATTGAAGGTGACCCCCCCCTCTGTGTACAAGGAATACCCAAGTAAGGATTGAATTCCACCTCCCCTCACTGTAAAGACCCGAGTGTGTACTGGTTATATGGGGACTGGACAGGGTAATCATGAACAGTCCCCATTGAAGGTGGGTGGTTGGCTTCCTGACCTGGTTTTATTTTCTCCTCTTTTTGAAAACCCGAACTAATGGAAACTTTTCATCCATTGCAGGCAGGGACCTAAATACACCTTAGTCAACGGAGCAAGAGCATCAGCCCAAGAGTGAGGAACGCCGGCTTGTGCAGCCATGCACAGCAGGGAGCCTCCCCCTCACGGGAGGACGACTGGAGAGCTATGCAGTAGGCATGGTGGTTGGCGATCCAAGGTGCACCGCGGAATGCTGCTGCTACAATGAAGGCGGAAATTCAGGCAAGTCCGGGACCGCCGACAGACAAAGCAAAACCACCTGAAAAAGACTTACCAGTGCCCTGTAGTTCCCATGCTGAACTCGCGAAAATCAAGAACCGACACAAGGAAGCCGACCGTGTAGGCCGGAGCCAGGTCAGTAACGTGTATCCGCGCTGGCCAGAGGGACCGCCTCCATTGCCGAACAGCTCCACTGGAGAAAAGGTATGCAAAATAACAGGAGGAGCGGGAAGATGGTGGCGAGGCCAGAACGAAGCCCACGCCGGGCTAAGAATCAGAGTACCCACTGAGAAGGGGAAGGAACAGACATGCAAAGCAGAGTTAGAGTCCCATAGCCCACCCAGGGCTGATCAACTGAAGGGGGAAAGAAACCATGGCAACGGCAGGGCTAAGCAAACCCATAGCCCACGCTGGGCTGATGATCTGAAGACCCAAGAGGGGGGTGAGCAACAACAGCCAAAGTTGGGCTACACATGCCATAGCCTACCAGAGACTGAAAGTGGAAATATCAATCATAAGGATAACGGTTGTGAAATTCGACCTATCCAGAGCAATTGAAAGATTGACGTTTACGAAGGAGAACACACCCTGGGAGAAGGGCTCAATAAAGGCTATTCAGGCAGGCTGATAAGGCTGCTGTTTTGCCTAAAAGGAGTTGAGGGCCAAGATCTGGAAAAGACTGAGAACTCTTTGGTTGTGGGTGGGGTGCGAAAAACCAGCTACCACTCTTATCTCAGGGTGAGAGTAACCCCATTTCAAGTTAAAGCTAACATGTTCTTGCTTTCCCTTCACGGTGGTCGGGCAGAGGTTAGGATAGCATAGGTTTTTGGCAGAGCACAGAGCTCATCTGCAGGACGTACTGACAAGCATTGTAGAGTGGGGAGCCTGTCCAGGAGCTTTTCCTTATTATTTGAATAAAACATGTCATGTGCTCCGATTTGCCATATTACCAGAGTAGGCTGCAGAAACAGACCATATACTAAAAAACAAAAGCAAGAAGCCAGAGCACTGAAGCTACTCATACAGGTGGGCACTGAATACTTCTGTCAAAATCGTCTGCTCACTGCAAGCTCAAAGAATATTTGCAAAACTCTAGCTTGCATTTTCGTCAACGGGGTCCCAGAAGGGTAAGTGGTGTCCGCAGCTGCTACAAGTGTAGGATAAGGAGCAGTAATGGACGATCCAGCACAACAAAGCACATTGACACGCTCCACGCTGGTTACGTCACAACGCATGCGTGTTCTTGTGATGTAGCGTCTCTTGTTTGTGAGCAGACCAAGCTGCCCATGCTGGGGCGATTGTACACTTCAGCAAAGAGTCTTGAACCAGGAGCTTGCAATGCTTCCGTGCGTGCAAAGCTTGCCTCGCGGTCCTATTCCGGTACTGGTTAATGTGTCCTGGAGGCCTGCAATGCTGGATTTTTAAAGGGAAGCTCGTCAGTCCTATACTGGGGTTCAGCTGTTGTGTCAAAGGAAAGCCTGTGAAATGTGGGAACCTAATTTTGGAGCAGTTGATGTCGTACTGACACTTTCCTGAGCTATCGCAAAACAGCTGCAGAAGCGTCCAATAGCTACAGACTAGCAAGCTACTGGTTAGATGTAGGGCTTTTTTTGGTGTGTGTCATGTTAGCGCTACTATTCCTACCGGCCCGTCCTTGGCGCTATATAAAGTAAAGGAAAAGCCCCTCCCACAGCACAGATCCCTCAATGTGCTCCGGAATGAGGGAAGCTAATATTTAAGCACAGCGTTAGATCTTTCAGGTCCCTCTCACCCTGGAGCCCTCCACAATGCACCACGCGGCACCAAGGAATAGGATGGGGCATTGGCACATTGGCCACACCCACATGGATGCTTGCCGCTCATACATTGCTCCTGATCATGTTACCCATGAAGAGCGTTGGCTCTCACATACTGCGCCCTGCAAGGTGCCCCGGAAGTTCACTTTTCATATTATGCTCTATAGAGTGGCCGCGGGCATGCTGCACTTGTGCAGTGGTGGAAGTGTACGAAAAGAAGTAGTGGAACTATGTTCCCTGCTGGTCTGCCCTGCTCCACACAAACCCCATCCCTGCGCCCCCTCCCACTCACAATCCAAACCCCCAAACACACCTGCTATTTAAGGGAATGTGCAATGCACGGCAGCTTCAACTTCTTCCCAAACTTATTTTAAAACTAAACCATTCCAGAACGGTTTCCTTTTAAAATAAAATAAGTATAGGAACAGTGAAACTTAAAAATAAAAAAGTATGGTAACACTGCTCCCAACTGCTCCAGCTCACTTCGACCTCTGCACTTGTGATACACAAAGTTCACCATTTGCACATTGCTTGTAGGTTGTTACTCCCAATGTTTCCATGATGGTTGCGCCCCCGAATGTTGCTCTGCGATTGTTACTTTCCTCTCTAGCAATACCCTCACTAACCTGCGCATCAACCTAGACTTAACCCACCAGCTCACCTGCTGGCATTCCCCCGGCCCTGGAGACGAACATGGTGGATCTGCTACCGCACGCTTCCCCTGCACACACCAACACCATCTGAACTCTACACACCCATCGCACCAGGAACCAAATTACAGTAATGTTGACCAATGATTATTTGCACTATGGCAAGGATTCCACTAGTTCAAAAAGCATGGGAGGGGGAGGGGCGGCGCATAAGAAAATCTTTGCACCATGGCAAGTTCAATTTTGCCTGGCATTGGTAACAGGGCACACATTGCTCGGGTGCAAAAAAGCATACTTTCAGTGCACCTTTTGCACCAATGCAAGTTTACCCTAATGCCAATACCTTTCCGTATTAGGACTAGGACAAAGTTTGCCTTGGTGCAAACGGGCACTGAAAAAATAGGCCTTTTGACCAAGGACAAACTTTCCCCTAGTACCAATAACATGCAAAAAAGTGCACTTGTGATTCAAGGGTTTTAAAATATGGCTCCAATTTTTATGTGCACTACGGCAAACTTTGCACTGGTGTAAATGCAAATGTGCACGGTATTGGCACTAGAGCATAGTTTCTGTAATCTGGCTCCAGGTTGTCACACACTACTGCTCAGCAATCACCACCCCACCTTCACTACCAGGGGAAAACTTGTCATAAAACACAGAAGGATACCTACCACGATGGTCCCCGGGGCACAGGTAGCGCACGCCCTCCGCATCCCCAGAGGAACCTGTGGGGTGTGGGGGTGATTGCTGTGCACCAGCTGAGCCAAGAGGGAAAGGTCGTGGGCAGCACTTGGTCTGAGTGCTGGGGTGGAAAGGTACCAGTGAATAACCCAGTCGGGACCCACTTCTCTGCACACAGGTGATATGAGTGGTAAGTGTAGCGCAGCAGAATGCATAACAGGAGCAGGGGCATGGGCCACAGTCACTCAAAACAATGGGGGGGTCGGGGGTTAGGATAGGGTCCTGCCACTAACCAACCCTACTAAAACTCACCCTTCTGCATACACCACTCAAACTATGAACTTAACACAACCACATCTCTACAGCACAACAAACTGCACTACATCACAACAATGAAACATACCACACACAGCCTCGACAATGAAGCAGCCAACAGCACATCACAGCTCCCTTACTCTTTCTCCAGCTCAGTCCTTTCTACACCCCCCTCCTTACCCTCTTGCCTTACAGATACGCCAGAGTGCCAAGGGACCACACAGGTGGTGACAGTGTTCAGTATAAGCATATACAAGAAGCCTTCACGTTCAAATTGACACACTGGCAAGCCCAGAGAAGAGCACATTGTACGGGTTTAATGATGCAACATATTTTTTGTGCAATTTGTCTATTTTGAACGGCTTGTGTTTTCCAAGGGACTGTAGAAGCCGGACGTCTATCACAACTTCGACAAGGGCACCCATGTGTGTTTCTCAGGAAGGGAACGCAGGCTACTGGTGGTCAGCACACAGCATGCAGTTTTGTGTCGTGCTATGCAAGGCACAGCTTGATTCGTCAAGCGCCTGAACTCTGTGAGCCGCTACGCTTTAAATCTTGTGAGGCACTATCTCAAGGATACACAGCTAACAGACCGTCTCCTGCGGCTGGAAGCAAGCAAACGGTAGGCAGAGTCCCCAGGATAAGATTCTAGCAGCGTGCAGGGGAGGGGGGGGGGCGTGTCCTGGCAGTGACCCGAGGGTTCCTCGCATTGATTCCAGCGCAGGGAGTAACGTGATCCTCACTGGAGGAGCCAAAAACAAGAGAGGATCCCTCTTGGATCCGCTCCAAGATAACATGGGACAGAAACCTCAATGACCAAGAGAAGCAGAGCCAGGAGGAGGGCCGCAGTCGACGGGGAATCCCCTCCGAACAGCATGCGTGTAACTGGGAGAAGGGGGGGGGGGTGGAGGCGCCAACAAGGAAAGGTTGCAGTAACATATTGCTTTGGGGGGTGAGGGGGCACAGTGCAGCTGGCTCTTGTGTGGCACGGCTATAGCCTTTTGGGTGGTCTCTTGTTGCAATATCTGTGAGAGGAAAGGGCTGGTGTCCGTGGGAAAAGATGTTATGTTAAAGGTTCTTAGACCGGGCACTGTTGCCACCTGCGTGATTTTCTTGGCACTCTGATCTGTAAAGCAAAGGGTGAGAGGCGTAGGTTAAAATGTCTGAGCGGGACAAAAGAGCCGACACCATTCACTGAGCCAAGGTGTATTTTTCGGTTGATCGCCTCGGCCAACAGCACATGGCAGCATTGTGTGGTTCGTTTTACTGTTGTGGTTTAGTAAGTGAATGCGGTCTGTTGTGCTGTAGAGGTATGGTTGTGTTTAGTTCAGAGTTTGAGAGGTGTATCCATAAGGGCGAGTTCTTAGTAGAACACCCCTCCCCCCGCAGAAACCCCTGGAGTCGAAGTACAGTGGTGGTGGTGGTGGACCACCTAGAAGCGGGGCCTTGCACTAGTGTGGGAAACCGAAACGTGTAGCACTTTGATTTGGGGCACAGCTGTAACGAGAGAGCAAGCCCGGAACCGAAACAGCAGTGGTGGGGGGAGGGAGGGTGGGAAGCACCTAGAATTCGAACACAGTTTTAGAGGGAAACACAGATAATTGGAAAAAACAGTAATTGGAGAAACACCGAGAAGTGGCTTAAAGCAGCCAAGTGAACAACGCCCATGTATGAAACACATAGTAGCAGTATGGAGATCCCTAGAACCGGGACATCGTGCTAGAGGGGGAAAACACCTAAATTTGATGTACAGCACCATGTAGAAAACACTGGTCTGTAATCATTAACAAGAACATTTTCTGGGTGCATCGTTAGTGAGCGGGGTTCGCATACTAGATGTGTTGCTAGAGCGTAACTCAGAGTGGTGCAATCCTGCTGGTTTTGCTTGCCAACGAGTTTCAGCCTGCAAGTATGAATGGACCAGGGAAGGGTGCAGTGTGGGCTTTAGCGTTGTGGGCGCATGGAGGTTTAACAGTAATGCTAGTTTACTAGTTGTTTATTTCAGACAGAAGGGTGTTTATGTCTGGCCCACGGCGGTAGGTTCCGGGCTGCCCGGCGAATCTTGCATAATATGGCACTATGAAGGGTAAGCAGGTTAGTGAGGGGACGTTACTCAGTCTACTAGACTTCTATAGTTGCGACCCTCTACTGTACCAAAAGTGCGTTTGTTTGTTCCACATAACTGCAACACAATAGTCAGCTCACCGGCGAATTGCGGATTTGGCCCTCAAAACAAAAACACAAAAATACCTTGAGGCTGCAGGTCAGGCAGAGAAAGAAAGTCATCACGTTACTAACGTGACGGTACTTTTAGATGCAAAGAGAGCCCTTCAACTGCTACACTGGCGTTACTGAAGTCTGCTTCTATGAAACCGTGACAGAGCTTTGACCTCCTGTGAATTCAAAGTTAGCAGATTTCGCACCCCCCAGAAAAATAATCAATTTAGGTGCATTAGAGCAAGGCATACAAGTTATTGGTTGTGCCGGGTTAAAAACACTACTTATAAGCAGGTTGGCTTAATGCTATCTAGCACCAACTCTAAGAGGGGTTTCCCTGCCTCAACAAAACTAAGGAACATCTGTGTCAGGATGTTAACAAAAAGATCGTCCTGTGTCCAAACCCTAAACTAACCCTTACACTCTAAACTATATATAATGCACAATGGGGATTTCTATAAGCTATGATTTTGTAGCTTTCCTTCAGAATTATTAAACAAAGATCTAAAGTGTAGAATAGAAAAAGAAAATTCTAACAGGATAAGGGGCATCCTTCCCCTAGACATCTTCTGGTAATGAACAAGTCCCTTGGTCACAGTTTACACTTGTTCAAGGGGGTTAACTCTTCCATCAATTTAAAAGGGGCATCATTATTCTCTTTTCCATTAGCTGCACTATTTTTGTAGATCCTTGCTGCACTCTTCTGCCAGTATTGTTGTGACTTTCTCATCAGTCCTCCACAAGAGGCAAGATTCCTCCCTTTTATACTGGTTTCTCGAAGTTTCACAATTCCCCATTTACAATGCTTCTTACTCCTGGTTTACTCTCGTGCTAGGTTTTCCCATTAAACTTTCATATCTTTCAAGTTCACTTCTGTCTTATTCCGGTTTTAGTCTCCTGCCAAGATATTAAAGTACACTTCTTGCAAGTTAGTATGTCTCTTTGTCTCTCATGGGTGCGAGTCCCAGACTCATTATGCGCCTAGTTCACTCCCTGCCAGGTCTTCTGCCTTCCCCATGATATTATGTTTGACCAATATTGGGTCACTGACTCATGCTTAGCAAAGTTCCACTCAGTTTCCACTCTCCCTTTCAAACATTGGGCTTCTGCCCCTTTTCCAATATTGTTCATATTTATATTGACTTCTCGGATGCATTCGGTCACGGACCAGTTTTCAATATTCGCAAATATTCCAATTCCTTCAAATGTTTCACTTTACCTCTCAAGCCAACACGACATACACTTTCGCTTTCTCTGGGCTTACCAGATGGCTTCAGTGTCCCTCGCATATCTCTGTCCGCTTAGGTTGGCTGACTCAGTGTGCATCCCCTTAATCGGCTGGGTATTGTATTGCTTTCTTCTGCTGCATACAGCTCTCGCTGCCCCAGGCTCTCGAGCGTAGAGCTTCCTTCATTCTGGTTTCTCTGCGCGTCATTCGGGGCAGCCTCCCTGCTCCTTCGAATAGTTTGCCTCCAGCGTTCTGACTGGCGTCAGAACAAGTTACCATCAAACTCCGTCTCCGCCTCTCTCTCGTAAATTAGTCAACTGTGGCAGTTTTAAACTTCCCAGCACGGTTTAGCAATTTCCCTAGACTAGATTGTGGTTTTGGCTTACCGCTTCTGGTCATCTTCAATGCTCCATCCCTCTTCTTCATCTTAGTAGTAAAACAGGGTGGGGGCGAGGGGGAGCGGCACATAAGGTGATTGACTGAATATTTACATCTACATCACAATAAGCCATATAAATACGTTGTATGGGCACATGGATGTCATTCGAGATTATGGCTGCAAGATTTATTTCTGTCTAGTATGTTCCTGTCCCTCTGCAGTTGGTCATTCCCTACATGATCCTCCCACAGATAGCCAACTCCTGGGTGAGCGTGAGGTAGCTTCCGCCTTTCCCAGGCCACTTCGGGGAAGCTTCCCTCCAGAGAATCAGTGATGTTGCTGGATTCATCACAGAGGTTACGGGTTGAAGAACAAGAACTATGATGGGGCACTGCAATCAAGGTTGGAGGTAGGGAATCCATCATGAGAGTGGTTGGCAAACGAGGAATTACCTCTGAAATGGTGAATGCTGGAATGGAAGATCGGTGCCCAGAAGGGTTACGTTTGGATAACCTTGATTTATTTCTGTGATGTAGGTCTCATTGATGGGGGACCTCACATGAAGGAATTGCGTAGCAGTGTGAACAATTGTGGAACTAGTCAAGAAGAAATGGTCAGATTCTAAATGTCATAGTGGCAGCAGGCAGTTGCCCAGTGACATTTAGTATCTGGGTCTTTAGCACTCACCCCTCCCCCCCCCTTTCACCTCCTGAAATGTTGGATTACGTTGACTTGACCAGGAGGTAGGAGAACACACAGATGATACATGGTGCTGGGCCTGCACTGTTAACAAAGGCTCGGCAAATCCAACTGTAGAGCATTTAATTGCTAGCAAAAGTAGTAGGTTTCCCCTGCTCCCTCCCACACCCTCACAGTCTCTGAAGTAAGCACCTCTGCCAACATTTGTAGGGTTAATACGCCCCAAAATATTCTAGTTGCACCGTCAGTGGAAGAAAAGTATTGGAAGAAAGGACTGATACCATTGGGCAGACGCACTGTCACTGTAGGAAGGCTGAACCCTGGGACAGTGCTTCCAACACATTGGTTTCTTGTGAAAGTCAGTGTGGGAGAAGGCGCTCAGCATGCATTACTTTAAAAAGGGCCCACAGAGTAACCCTCCAGGTGAGGAAACATTTATGAATTAGTGGGGAGGGGGGGCAACTGGAATGAGTCCATTTATGGGCAGTTCGACCAGAGTATGGCACACTTCAACACGTTAAACATTGCTGAAGTAGAGGGTACACGCAGGTGGACTGAGTCCCCCACTCTTTTCAGAGGTACCCCCCTGACTTTCTTTGCGCTCGATATGCTAATTTCTGGCGACACCACATTCAATTGGTATGTTAATGAGTCCCCCCCCCCCCCACTTTATTTTTTAGGACTTGACCCCCTGAGGGAAAAATGGGAAACCTATACCCTAGTGCAAGCAACAGTATGCATGCCATTTACTCCTAGCACTGCAGCATTTCACTCTGGGAAGGCATGTTTCCTAATAGGCACCCTTCTGTCCTACAGGCCAGTCCCACTTCCAGCACAAACTTTGAAAATTGGGACCCCCGTTCCACAGGGTCCTGCACTGCTTTGGAAACGTTACTAAGAAAAAGCAATTCAGCAGAGAAAAGCTAGGATGCTGAAAAACCTTGCACCTCAAAAGGAACGCTCGTTAGTTTATGACTTAATTGGAGCTGCAAAGGCAAAAACAGGTGTAATACAAAGGCTTAACCAGGTCTACCTTCAGCCACTCCATTTATAAGGACTGTGTGTCCTTCACAAGTCCTGTTAAAAGCATGCTGTGACAAAACCAACAGTTTCCGCTTGTGTACAAGTATTCCCCATTTGCTAGACGCTGCTATTATATGCCCAAGTACTCGCACCATTTTGCAGCGGCTACCACCAATAGTCATTAGCACCAAAGTTGTTCCTGCCAAATGCCATCCCATGCCTAGACAAAAGCCAAAACTGCTGGCATTTCCAACGCTTGTTTCAGTTAGTGTCTTACCCATTCTCCCAGTTTCCTTTGATTCTGTCGTTTGACCTGTATGTCCTCTACTAACCCACCCCCCAGCTAATGTAACTTTTTGCCGTGCCGTTGGACCCCCTGTCCCATCACACACCTAACTGGTTTCCTTGCACACTTCTACCTTTGTTCTTGCTAACCCTTTCCACCTCTGCCCTAAACCTGCTATGACTCTTCAGTGTCTGCCGCCACCAAAGAGTCCCCCCCACCCTCCTTTGCCCCCCTTTCTCCTCAGTACAACACCCTTCAATCTGTTCTGTCTTTCGAGCCATAACCCCTTAACACTGGTCAGCGTTACTGGTCGGTTAGTTCTCTTGTACCTCCTTTTAACCCCTTGCCGATTATCACATAGCGGCACCCCGCAGTTTTACTTTCCTGGCTTTTTTTTTTTTTTTTTTTTTTTTAGCCGCTTTTCATGTAGAGCCGTCCGGGACTCCCTCCTCCAGCCTTTCAAACTCGTTGCTTCCTTTCTTACCACACCTTTGTAATTGCACCCAGACTCCTCCAGCACTTTCCTGATGGCCATTCTCATGATTGCCATCCTGACCTCTGATAGATGCACCATGTCGGTTGCAAAGTAGCCAGGTGTATTAATGAGTGTTTTATAAAGCCCATCCCAATCCCTTCGAGAATTTGTTTTCCTCCTGAATTCCTCAACCTTCATAGCCACCTACCTAGCAAACTCCCTCACACCAGTCCCCTCTCCTTGTTCCTTAGTACCCCTAGCGCCCCCACCCCCCAAAATGCTCTTCAGTACCTTCACCCCTAGTTTGGTTGCATTTTGTTGCACCTCATGCAGTTGCCCCACGACCATGTTTTGTTACACTCTTGGACCCTTCTGCTGTTACCAACAACCCATCCTCCTTCGCCAGCTACCCCGTAGTGGCGTCCTCTTGGTATAGTTTGCATCATGTTGCCTCCCCCCCCACCTTTAATTTGCCACACTGTTAATTGCCCTTCATTGCACCGTTCTGCTATAACCCCCCCACCCTCGTCCACTTGCCAGCCACCCTGTAGCAGCGCCCTCTAGTTTAGTTTGCATAATGTTGTTTGCATAATGTTGCTTTTCCCCACTTCGCAATTGCCACACAGCCTTGTGTGGTTTCCATTTACTGTCCTGAGGTCACACTGCTGCCTTCCATCTTCCCCTTGCCATTTACCCCACGAAAGCATCCTCCTAGCACTCTTCCTCCCCCTCCTGCCACTCTGCCGCCTTCCTTATCCCACCCTTATATCCATTTCCCAAGGACTCTAAATCTTCCTGGATGCCCATTGTCCATAGGGGTCTAGAGGGGGGTCGGGGGGGAAATCATCCGGCTTAGACTGTTGAGACTTATTTTAGAGGGTCGATAGTGGCTGGGGGCTTTCAGAATAGTCTTCCTGCCTTTCTCAGCGTGTGGACGTCGCTTTCGACCTGTCTTTGGGCTTATTGGCCGCCGAAACTATCTTTTTGAGACTCCCGTGGATGTTCAGCATCTCTGGGAGGGGTTTTGGCTGTTCTAGTGGCTTTGCCGTAGCTTTCGACATTGCCGGAACTTGTGTCAGTGCACTCTTAGGAGGAGTCACAACTGCCTTCTGAATTTTGGTGCCGACGCCCTTGTCAAAGTAATGCCCACAAGCATGCCGCTTATGCGGTTGCGGGGAAGGCTGCCGACCCCGTGGATCGGCAGATTCCATCGAAGAAATCGGCATACCCGCTGGTGCCGAACCGTCCCTACAAGTGCGTCAAGGCGGTATGGGGGGGGGGGGGGGGGGGGGAAATTGTGCGTTTAGCCTTGTGTAAAGTTGGTGCGTCCCTGTTGCCGGGATGTACATTCCCCATAGCAGAGCCGGACTGCCTGCCAGGGATGGACGGCTCAAAGCGTGGTCACTCTGATGAGCGGTCGATGTCATCCGTATCGGAGCCACGGCTGCCACTAAACTCCTCGTCTCACTTGGCGCCTGTGGCAGCAGGGCAGCTACCCTCAGCCTCTATCATGGAGTAGGCCGCCCACTGTTTATGTTTATTGAATTTATATAGCGCTTGCTTTAAGCCAAAAGCGCTTTACAATATAAAAAGGCACAAAAGTGAGAGAAGAATATTTAGAAACATGAACAGGTCATTAGAACAATAAATCATCTTAGGACGAAAGAGCTGACAAGACTGACAGGACGCCTCATGGTGATTGCGAGGGAGTCACTGCACCTACGGTGTGTGGCCTTCCAAGGGTATTTGCCTTTACAAGCAGTGGTGTCGCTAAGGGAGGCCCTGGGGGGGCCAGGATCCCCCCTGTGAAACCATGTGCCCCCCCTTCTGCCCCCTTGCCTAAGACGAGCAGCGACCATGTTCTCCCCATACATGTGTCTGTGCCCCCCCCCCTACTTTTGTCTTTGGCCCCCTCTGTGCCCCTCCTAAATTTGATTCCCGGCGACGCCACCGTTTACAAGAAGGGCAAAATTTAAAAAGGTTTCCTGCCCATAGCTAAGGTTTATGGCGACGGCAAACCCAGAGCGGCAAAGAGATGGGAGAGGGAAATACAGTCTTGTAAAGAATAAGAGCCCCTCCGGATCCCACTCTCCCTAGGCTGGGCCCGGCAATGCGGTTGAAAGCGTCGACTGGAGCACCAGCCGTCGAAGTCTGGGATTGTCTTCAGCGGTGGCTGGAAATCAGTCATCGAAGGGTGAGGGACCCCGACGTGTGAGGGTACACTACATGTCACGTTAGGGACAGTGGTACATACATACCCATGCCAACGTCCTCTTTCGATCCTCGAAAGACCAGATGCAATTACCACTAGATGTCAGACTATATGCACAGCATGTGATTCTAAGCAGATTCACAAGCATCAGAAAAAGACTTCCCATCACACTTTGCCTACCTATCCCAGGTCCTACTTGATTCTCATGGCAAATTGCTGACGCCCCTCCCCCAACCCCCACCTTGTCTGCCTTCCTTCCCCATCCTCTGTACTGTAACCCACTCCCAATCCTACGCTGAAGGCTGTGTTAGTTCTGAGCATGAACCCGCTTGCCGCCCCCCACCCCCTTCCCGTTACAGCCCCTTAGTTATGCCAGCCGGACCACCCCACTGCCCTGTATACACTTACCCTGGGGAGAAAGGGATCCAACCGGAGCGCTCTACACTAAACACAACATGGTACTACCCCCTCATGAATTTGTGCCCATGTTCCCCAAGTGTCAGATAGGGACACGGGGGGGGGGGGGGAACGGACACACACACCTCCAACCCCTGACCCCGCCCTACCCCCCTCAGGTGGTTAAGAAGCACAGGTTGCCAACACATTTCTTTTATCGGTGGCACAGCCCATCATAAGCATGGCAACCCCCAGGCTCGCAGAGCACCATTCACCTTGCACATCTGTGATGGTTACTATGCTCACACAATGTGCCCACAATAAAAGTTGCTTTCTGTCACTAATCAAATGCTTTCCAACTCCATGATGGCACGAGCGAGCTGGAGGTTTGTGGCAGGCATCTCCCCATTTGTCTGGGTCAATTCCACCACTTTGGATTGCGTGTTTTAGGTCACTACCATAAAGCCCCCCCCCCCTCCCCATTCCATTGACTCAAGTCACCCCTAATGGGCACCAACATTCCCCAGAGAGGGGGGTTGGAGACAATGCGGAGCATACCTTCACCCAAAACCTCCTTCCCTCCCTCCCTCCCTCCCTCCAAGGGCCCCACCGCCTGCAGTTATTTGTGAAACGCGATATGCAGCAACCGCCCCTCTTGCAGTGCTGTTGCTGATGTGCCAGAGCTGAGTACCCCATCTTTGGCAGATGTGCACCATAGCCCCGCCATACCGCATAGTCGTGCAGCGGAGTAATACATACATCTAGATAGATAACCATTTCCTTAAATAAGAAAATGGTTGTATTCATGAGTTTCACAATTCAAAATTCCCCCTATAACGTCTCAACAACCGTAAATCAACCGGCTCGGCTAACTTTGCGACGGTAACGTTGGACGAGTGTGTTGTTTGTCCCTTCCTTGCAACCTCCCGCACATTTAAAAAGCTGCGGTTGAACGATTTACTTTAATCACAAGGCAGGACTGCATTTGGATGTGACCTATTTCCCTTACGTCATCCCAAACCCACCACATGCGCCACTTCACCATCAAATAAAACTGGACGCGGTCTCGATTAAACCCCGCAGTATGTATAAGCGTCGGCAATCGATGCTTGTACCCGTTAGCCCACTTGCAGCACGGGTCACGCATGCGCCGCATGATCGTAGCGTGCGGCCCGTTTTTCCAACCTCGAAACAACGACGTTTATTTTTTACTCTCCACCCGCTCCTGGCACTACTCCGACAACGAGCTCTAGAGCAGCAAAGAAACCGGGCACAGCGTCCAGACACAGCGGATCTAAGGCTCCGTTCCCCTATCACGCATAAGCCCAGCAGCACACCGAGCACAGAAAGCAGGGTGTATTAAGCATAGCAACACAGAGCACCAGGCTCGCGCGGGGAAAACACAGAAGACGGGTACCAAAATAAATGCGGCTCAAATACATACATTGCAATTTGTGACTTTTCGAAACGAAACACCGCATCCCCAAAGTGCACGGGGAAGTTGGGGTGATGGAGGGGGAGGCAGCACATTCGTGGGGAACCCGTGGCTTTTGAAACAAGTTGGGCAGAGGCTGAAACTACCTGCTGCGCAGTGCAGCAACACATTAAAAGCGGCCCACGTTGGAGCCGCGCAAGTCTTTACCTCTTTGAGATCAAAGCAGCGCAGAGCCAATGCTTCTCAACGAGATCGCGGGCTTCAGAGGTCAAGCATCACTGACGTCAGCGGATGCCTGCATGGGAGGCACAGCTCGGCTATTCAAAAGCTCTCCTTGCACTCTGCTAGCCCGGGCTCCCGGGGAGCGGGCACTATAGGAATTCACTGTGATTAAGAGGAGTGTGGTTCCCCATTACAGATGCGGGGTGGGGGTCAGGGCTAACAGCAGGGTTGACCCTCTCAGCTCTCCATACACACCACAGAGGAGCTCATTAACAGATCGCCTAAGGGCAGGAGGCTTTGAAAAGAAGTTTAATTAACTCCTCAATTAAGTGCAGACTCGCCAAAACCAACAAAAGGGGCACCACTCGCCATCCACAGGAATTCTAGATTCATCAAATGGTTGATCACCGAACAGACCCTGGAGCTGAATGATCATGGGGCATTAGGGGAAATCCAGCCTGTAAAATGTACCAGATCCCAGGCTAGACATTGTTCCAGGAAAGGAAAAGGGATACCATGCACGTCAATGTGTAAGAACTGATAACTGTTAGAGTGGGTGACAACCACTTGTGCCATTTGATCACTTAATGACTTCTTGTTATACAGTAGAATTCATTGGGTAGAGTGCAATGGAATAGGCCCATTTATGGGCAGTTCAACCTGAGCATGGCTCACTTCAACCCGACTAATTGTAACCCATACCCTATTGCGCTGACAGGAACTTCACAATATTGTACCGGCTCCAGGGGGGCCAACACTAATATATATTTATTTTTCTCCAAGGAAAAACACTTTTGTTGCAGCGACAACGCAACAAAACCTCTGAAATTAAACTAAAGCCACCTTAACTTTGCGCCCCCTGTTGCGCAGCCAATGACCACAATGATGACATCACTAATTGCATTACAACGGTAACTGGTATTAAGCATGGCTTTCAGAGATGGTCAGTGTGCATGGCCACATTTATTTGAACACACACATGGGTACTAGTCATGGCCTTCACTTTTGGACAGTGGTCACAACCTTCACCCATGTGCACTGAATATATTAAAACACCAACAGGCTACCAACCAAAGATTTTGGCCTTTATCAGTGGAGGCAGCTTCCAACCATGTCCACTGTATATTATATACACCGATCAGGCACTAGCCATGCACTTCAGCACAATACTGGCCAGTGGCCAAAATCTTTGGCTGTGCCCACTATATTTTCTAACATAAATGGGCCACTAGCCAATGTAGCCATGGCCATTGGCCTTGAGAAGTCAGTACATCTTTTTGCCCACTGTATCTTTTAAAATGATCAAATGCAATAAGTGATGGCTTTCAACCGTGCCCATTATATACACTAACCACTGGCCATGGTCTTCAACACAATACTAGCCAGTGGCCACGTCCTTTGGCTGTGCCGACTGTCTATTCTAATATATTAATGGGCACTAGCTATGGCCTTTAGCCATGGCCACTGACCACAGTCTTCAACGTTGCCCACTGTATATTTGAAACCATTGATAGGCTACTAGGCATGGCTTTAAACCATGCACATGGTATTTTTGAACACTAACCAACCACTAGCTATGGTCTTTGGTACTGACCAGTGACCCCAGCCTTTGTCATGGGCAAGTCCACGGCCTAAATTGTTATTAAGGTAATCAAGGTTTTCATGAGCTAACTTTAAAAAAAATGATGTTGTGTCCAATTCCATTATTAATGTAATCAGTTACATACAATGCAATTAGTGTGGGATGTCATCATTGATATGATCTGTAATGTCATCATTGTGGTCATATGCTGTGCAACAGGGGGCAAGAAGTTAAGGTAGCTTTGGCTGATTTTCAGGGGTTCTGTTGCGTTTAGTTCTCGCCTTAACATCCCTGCAACTAATGTTTTTTTCCTTGAATTTCAAAGATTTTAATATTCCATAGATTTTTAAAACACTACCAGACCACTATCCAATGTCACTGTAGCTGTAGAAATAACCATTTTTGTTATGTATAAAAGATTGCAGGCTTTGAGAACTCCAGTTTTTAGTTAATGAACAGTGAGATTAACTTATTTGCTGAGGACCACACACTTGGTTATGCGGCGCGCTACAAGCCCCTTGTTTTAGGGCTGATCTCTTTGACTGTCGTGATACATCACACAACCCGACTAACCGCATTTAAGCAGCACGGAAAAGGTAAAAAAAAATAAATAAACAAAAATAAGAAAACGACGAGCTGCAAGAAGAACATGTTCCCACGTACCTTCGCACCGTAGCAAAAATCAAAAGCCGACACCCATGAATATATTCACAGAAAGTGACCATATATTTTAAAGTGAAATATACAAATGTAGTACAATTGACCTTCTCCTTAGAAGAAAGCATACAATAGCATTGGACTTTTAAAACACCAAAGAAATTACCTGAGAGAGGAAATCTTCCAATAAAGTATAAAAGATGCTCACCTTTTAAATCCATCAATCTGTAGTGAAACATTCCATGGAGAAAAACAAATCCCAATACAAAATAAGCATTTGTGGTCTTGTGGGTAAGCATCGGCACTGGGAACATGACAACCAGAGTAAAATCCTGGCATCCAAATACAACCTCAAAAAAGTGGTTTCGTCCAGCCTCTGAAAAATGTTCTGTTATCCACCCACATGTTTCCTTTACTGGTGCCCAGAAAAGCAGCCACAATCTTGGGGAAAATAACTACACCAGTGTACAGGATTGCAAACTCTTGCCACATCGTGGGCAAATATTCATTGCTTACTTGCCCTCATCATTTCCCCTCCTCACCCCCATGTCTACCTTGACAATACTCTGGTACGAGTAATTTTCAAGTTAGCTTTATAAAGAAAAGTGTCACAAATATATAAATCCTTATAGAACTATGCAAGGAAAAAAGTGTACAATTGTGGCATTATTCAACCCATCTTGATTGACACTACAAATACCAGAATGCAATTCAGCAAAAGGCAAAAAATTGTCTCAAACTTCCAAGGACTGACAGCACGCCTTAAAATGTGTATGCCCATTCGGTCACCAATCCATGCAGTAACCGGGATTGACCCTGCTAAGATTCAACGTGGGACTGAGCATGCTTAGCTGCAAAGCAAGCAAAGGGCCGGCCCATTTCTCCAAGTTGTCTTGCAACGTTGGCTCATTTATCAGGCAACATGTGTGAGGAGGCTAGCCCCTTCCTCACTTTGAAGCCAACCACAGTCTGTCCCATTTACTGCATGGATGGGAGTTTCCATGTTACTATAGCTGTAAAAATATCTTTGAGTTTGCTTTGTGTTGCAAACTCAGTCTCTAGAACTCCTCCAACTCCCACATTTCACTTGGTGGCCCTCTAGCCACCTCACCTCTAGCCTGATGGCATGTGCATTTTTTTTACCTGAAAATGTCTTTTTCCCCCCATTTTCGCAAATCCTTGACTATAACCTCGAATATCACACATCGAGAAAGAAAAAAAAATCAAAATGGCGGCCATTTCATTTCGAAAGACACCCAGTTCTGGCTAAATACCTGAGATCTAGCCATCTATTTTTTTGAAGGTGCCACCCCTTCTCCGTCAAATATTAAAATAACTACTGCACAGAATAACCCAAAACCAAGCATGGATCGGGAGTTAACAGTTTGTGCCCAAGTTGTTTCGGACCAGGTCCAAATCCATCCAGTGGTTTGGGCTGTGCATTTATTCAAAAATTGTCCTTCTTGGTCCATGGAAACATGAATGGGAAGTAGGCCCCAACTTTGGAAAAAGATTCTCATTAACTTTGTTTAACATATCTTTACGAAACTTTGCAGTCGGAGGCGGTGGCGCAAGTCCCTAATCGCTTTCGAAATTTCAGTCAAATCCGTTACTCGAATCAAAAATTACCAAAAGAGCTTTAAAGGAGTTCCTATGAGAGTACAACTGGCCTTAACTATAGGGTGCCATATCAAGATATATGGCACCCTATAGTTAAGGCCAGTCAGACTCCCATATATATTTTTCTGGGTAATGGGCTGGGTCTTGCCAGGTCTGTGATCCGTCAACAGAGGTCTGGCCGGATCTCAGTGCCTGGCCTGGTAGCTCAGTTATCAAATCTGCTCCGTTTGAGCGCATGCAGAGCATATAACAGAACCAAGCCCCCAGGAACGCATGCGAAGCTGGAGGCTCGGTTAAATATATAGCAAGGATTCTGGTATTTGTAGTCTCTCAGTTAAGGGGGTGGAGCGAGAAATATCAATTGTACAGGTTTTGCCTACTGCATTTCTCCTTCGGTTTATAAAACATGGCTTGGAAAGTACACAAATCATGGTAAGGTACGACCACAAATATATATCCTTAATATTATTTGTGTGCATACCTCACTATGGTTTGTGTGCTCGTCAAACCATCTTTTATAAAAGCAGAGAATTGTTCAAAGCCATAAGGGGGGGGGGGTGGGTGAGGAGGGGAGATGAAAGTGCAAGAGAGTCGTGAATATTTGCCCAGGGTGGCATGTGGCAAGAGTTTACAATCCTGGAGCAGTTATTTTCCCAGATTGTGGCCCTGTGCTGCTTTTCACAGCACAAGGAAATGATACATCTAGATGGACAGTGTACCCATTGGGTGTTTTTGATGCCGGCAATCTAGCTTTAAGTGTTTGGCTACCAGGAATCCACGGTCCCAGTGTTGACGCTTACCCACAAGGCCACACAAAATTGTCAAAGCACAGGTATCCTATTTGGATATTTCGTTTTCCAGGGATATCTCGTTTTCCACGGAATATTGGACTAAAACTGCTGGGTTTAAAAGGCCAGCACCTTTTATATTTTGCCAGCATAGTTAATGGAAAGAAGCAGCCGGAAAGCAATTGCACCATTTAAAAACAATTATTTTGAACATTTCCTTTAAGCGGAGGTCAACTGCCAGCTCCGCCCCCCCCTTCAGAATTCTGCCTCCTGAGCCCTTGTGGGATCCCCTTTTAATTACACAAACACACGTCACCCCCTCCTTACCCCCCCCTCCCCACACACACACACACAGGAAACCCAGGACACCAGGCAAACAAAGGAAGCACACTTCGACCTCTTAAACTCACCCGTGACAGACAACCTCGACCTGCTAGGTCTTTGTCGTTTTCTTAATACAACATGTTCCAAAACATTAAATACTTACAGATACAACACAATCAAGGCATCAGATTACAGGTGTTCCCAATTTCTTTCCTGCTTTTATATACCATCATGGACACCAAATTGGAGCACAGAGAGCAATACAAGACAACGGGGCAAAAGCAGAATGATTTACAGTGGCAATGCTGGCATATACCATAGCCGACATCTGAGAGGTTATGTTTGCAATAAAACACCAACCCCTCCCCCCCCCCACCCCCAAATCAAATGTGTCAGGAAACCCATGAGCCGGGATGGCTGACAAAGAAGATCACCACACTAATACAGTGATGCTCCTTTTAGACGGAAAGGACGCCTTTCATCTGCTACAATGGCTTTACAACGGTCTGCTTCTGCCAGAGTCTGCAGGTGTTGCAGCCCAGAAGTGTTTACCCTTGCTGCCTCATCTCTACCAAAAAACACACAAGCAATTTGACGCGCACGAGTTATTGGTGGGGATGGGTTGAAAATAAGGCGAATTGCTAAAAATCAACAACGCACTGGTGAGCAAGATATACAAATGCTTAAAATGGGTTCATTGTAAATCCACATAAGTAGGTTTGCGCCATCGACATATTAATAAATTAAGTCAAGGAGGTGACTGATCGAGAATACACCATCTCAGAACAGATTTGCCCAAAATCACAAGGCACTCCAGTGCAATCAGACCATTTATGAATGGCTATAAGAACCCTGGCGAGGGACAACCAGAATGAAACAAACATTCCGATTGGCCCACGCCAAGGCTTTACCCGGCCTGGAATCCCTCAGCCGGTATTGCACTCCTTTGTTCCAAATTGGGGGTGTGGCAGCCCCCCTTGCCAATGAGGAGGCTCGACGCTGGGCCATCCAGGCACAGAGCCTCCACACGGCTGGAGGCTGACAGTCCCCCAGTGGGGATTAAGGTAAGGTTTTTTTTTTCCCCCTCCCGCCCCTCGCCTGCACACAATCCCCTCCCTGCCCTCCCAATCCCACTTACCTTCATATTTCTCCTTTTTTTGGAGCGGACGCGCTGGGAACAGAAGTGTTCCCAGCATGTCCGTTCCCAGCGTGTCCGCTCCCATGGCCGCCATGGAAAGGGAAAACGGACTCATTTTCCCTTTGCTGGTGACCATTTCCTTTCACATTATTTTTTCTTCTTTCTTTTCAGAACAAAAAAAGAATACCATTAGTACCCCGGTCTTGCGGGCCACGGTACTAATAGCAATATGACCCTTGCCGCAGGGGCATTACCGATGGGTATATAACTATGGGCTCCGGGGCATTACCTGACTCTGTAATGCCCCCACGGCTCAGGGCATTTTGCTTAATTAAAGGGTAACTCAAAAGTACAATGCAGTACACAGAGCACTGTGGCATCACTAGGGGATTCAAATGCTATTAAGTGCTTGCCTGTCAAGCCAATTACAAATCCCAGACAACTAAGGACTTCTATACACTACTAAACACGATTACAAAAAGTGAACTGTTCTCGTTTCTAATCCCAATGAAATTGTAGCCAACGTGGCGGGTTCCCAGGGCATTTAGTCCCTTTAGTGAGGTGGCTGGACCTATGCAAATTTTACACATTTGTGTAGGGGACAATGCACAAATGAGCCTCGATTCCACTGTAAAAAGTTGGCCTCTACGATACACTTGAGCCAGGCCGTGTGAAATGTATTGGCAATCAAATCCATCAGAAGTGCTTCCAAGTGTGCGCGCACAAGTATACCAGCACCCAACAAGATCAGGTAGAGCAACAAAGGACACAAAGCAAGATCTACCACCAGTAAGCACTGAACAAGGGCCAGGCTCTAAACTATGCACCCGCCCCCCCGCCAGAAATCCTGGCCTGAAGCAGGTTCTGTGCATGGAACATCTACCAATCAAAGTCAGACTCGGTCATAGAGTTCCAGAACATTCTAAGATGAGGCACCTAGGCTGCTTACTAGTGTGTTAGAGTCGAAGTCTATGGGGGAGGCACAGGTGCTCAAGCGACCAAGCACTGGGGAAAAGGAGCAGGGGAGCATGAAACCAAGACCATAGAGCAGGCCTGCGGGCACAAGAGACCAAGCACAGGGGCCGGGTGCACAGGTGCAATAGGCCAAGCATAGAGGGCAGGCACACAGATCAAGAAAACAAGACCAGGGGCAGACAAGCCAGAGTAAAACTCAAACAGGCCCGAGAGAAAACCCTTACTCTAAGACCAATTCAGAGGAACACGCCCCTACACTAAATACTATACCAACCGCCATTGCTGCAAGAGACCAAGCTCAGTGGGCACGCGCACAAGAGACGAAGCCCAGGTGGGAGGAGCGTGCCTAAGCCAAAGCCTAGGGGGGCAGGTACACAAATTCAGAGGAAAGGTTTTACACCCCTACACTAAAAACCACACCAGCCGCAGTGGACATTGGCCAAGAGGGCAGGCAAAGGAAGACACTAGCAGGCACGCCCTGCCCGTTGAGCCAGCCATCAGCACCAAGAGGCCATCCATTTATTTATTTGCATTTTTAAAGCACGCAACTGCCCTAGGGCATCATGGCGCTGTTACAGAGAGCTCACTCGTCATGGCAAAGAATTGACTTTGACACAAGTACAATATTGAAGACACAGTATAGCTATGTTTAAAATGCAGCGCAACATATGCGGTCAAAACACTTCCAATCCAGACATTCGTCTGCCCTGTAAATGCCCAGAGAGGTACAGCCACTCGGCTCCAAATCGAATTCACGTCTTACACGTTTACCCCATGAATCTTCATAATTATTTGCCCCCCCACATCCCCACCTCCTCACCACAGAGTAAATCTCGGGTAGTCATCGCTCTCCCACGCCTTAGCAATGATGAGCCAGCAAAACTACCAGAACCAACAAACGTTTCTATTGTGCATTGCATTAATTCCTATTATACAGCCATAGCTGTCAAGCAGATTCTGTGGTGCCTCAGCCGGATGCTATGTCGAACACAAACACATGCAATGACGTCTGTGACACACACACACACCAGAAGTGAAGACGATTTCACGGAACACTAGGGCTGTGAAGCAATCACGGCCCGAGGAGGACAATGACCCACTGAGCTGCGGAATGCTCCTGCATCGCCGCCCTCCCCCCCACACTCTGCCTCCCCAGTGTTAACATAGCACCCAATAAAATCCCAGGTGCGGTCGCGGCTCACAGGAAAAGACCGACTCGGAGGAAACCGCTTACAAGACCCGAGCTTCCCCGTGAGGCGGAAGCGGCCCTTTTCCTTTTATTGTTCGCATGTGTCCTCGTTTCCGGTCCCCTCCTATGGAATGCGCGAGGGTTTCTGTAGTTATTTGCCCAATGTCTGGTATTCACTTCTTAACGCAGGGAGCAATATAGTCTCGTGCAGCCTAAAGCCCACCCGCCTCCGAGAGAAGACAACTCTCCCCCCCCCCCTCCCCCGAACCAGACAAGACCCCCTAGAAGTGCCTCCCTTAACGGACAGCAATCATGTTTTAAAGAAATGACGAATTCTCCAGGACCCAAGAGGCTTCTTGAAAACGTGTGCAGATTTCCACAAGCTAATCCAAACAGTCGGAGCCGGCCTTAGGGGAGGGCGGGCCGGGCGACCGCCTGAGGCGCCACGCCTCCCCCAGGGCGCCATTAGCCCCGGCCAAATCAATTCGGGTAGTCTTTCAAGGCCCCCCCCTGAACTGGCGTAGTGGGAGAAGGTGCGGCAGGCAGCCTTTTGCTATTAAATGCGTCCGCCGCCATCGGTGCATTTAACAATAGGGTGCTGTCGTCAGCACCCTATTGTTATTAAATGCGTCCCACTGCCGGCATTTAGTAACCAAAGGGCGCCATTAGCCCCCACCACGCCAGCTCGGGGAAGTCTTTCAAGTGCTCGCCCCCCCCCCCCCCCCCCCCCCCCGAGCAGGCGTAATGGCAGAAGGCGCGGCAGGCGCCCCTTTGTTGTTAAATGCAGCGGCAGAGCTCATTTAACACTAGGTTGCTCATGCACCCTATTCACATCATTACCTCCTGGTAAAAAAAATAAACCATCCTGGCCTTGCACCCACTTCTGTTTTACAGGGGAGTGCCAATTCGCCCAGGGCACTGCTGCCCCCAAGGCCGGCCCTGCAAACAGTGACCAGCACTCCTTGGGGCTGCTCTGGGGCAGGCTACAAACACTAGCCGTATATTAAGATTTTCACGTCGTTCATAGAAATTAGGGTCCTGCTTCAAGGGCAAGACATACCCAGTAGAAGTAACCACTAGTTACAACCATGTCTGCACCCAAAAAGTATCACCAACACCAACCTTCAACCAGATAAGTACATATCCAGCCAGGCATGGTGCTCTCCTGCGGGTGGGGCGGGGAGGTAACATGGCGTTGTCACCTTCCTAGGTCTACACTTTCTGAGAAACCGCACTGTAAACTGCGCAACGCACACCCTGGTAGCAGAGCACAAGTGGTTTGCCATTGGGTGGCAGCAGGGCAATAATTAGGGAATCTGTACATTGGAGTTTAGGCCTCTGTCTCAAAAGGCGAAACAGGTCTCAGGCTGCTTGTATTCCTGCACAGAGGCAAGGGGGCCTCCCAGTTGTCTCGAGCTTCCCCATACATGGCCAGAAATAAAATGATTTTGCAAATGGCTCGTCCCAAACTGCCATTGAACCTGGACGATAAGTGATCATCGCATTTTGAAGTCTTATCGACCACCTGCTTTCACAAAGTAAAAAATAAAATCTGCATACTGTCCTTTGCCGCCACCTACATCTGCCTGCACACACCGCCATTTTCACATGTACCCTTTAATAGGTGCCTTGCATTACACATCTGCTTTCATGCACACCATTGCATTCCTCCTCACCAGCTTCTCTCATTCAGACCTCCTACTACCCACCCCACCACCCCGCCATGCATCCTGCATTTACCAACGCTACACGTGACTACCTACCTTCCGCCCCCTCGCTGCACATTAAGTTATTCATTGAACGCTGTCCTAGCTTCAAGAAGCCTTTACCCACTTTCCATGTCGCAACTTATTCCCTCCCAGTTTGGTCTTCCTCTAGCCACCCTAAACTCCCCTTTATCCTATAAACTTGCCACCTCCTGCACAACACACTCAATCCCCTTACCCTGTTAATCCCAAGCACCTCATGTTTAACTAGAATCATTAACCCGCCTTCAGCCCCATGCCACACTCCCTCATCTGGTTCCAAAGAGAACAAGTCAGCCATTCATCGTGCCAGAGCCGCCAGACAAAAGGTACTCTGAAGGGGGTGACTGATAGTGTAACCCATGTGTTTATACATAGGATGACTGTGTAATAACTTATATTAACTAGAAGTAGTATAAATGTTACTTAAGGGAAATCGTTTTTTTTTTTACGGGAATGTGTAGGTGTAGGCGGGTATCTTTATTGTAAAAGGGGAGGCAGAGGGGAGGCACCCTGGTGTGAGGTAGCCGGATAGTGCGACAGCCTGCCTGAGGCCACCTAGTGGGACGCGACCACCCACAGAGGCCATCCTCGGGCCTCACACTCCCTGTGGGAGGTACCTGAAGTTAAGGAGTGTCTGATGCAACACCCCTCCCCTTCCTAGTGGTCCATGAGAACCCGCCAAGGAAGGGTGAACTGGTCTAGCAGATTTCCCTTAAATTGGTAAACAGGGGACCCTGTTAGGATCCCTATAGAATTCAATTATTGTGTCCGTGTTCCTTGCCCATCTAAGAATTCAGGGTGTAGCCCATTTCCTGTTAACACAAATTTTATTTGGCAGTGGGCCTGGAGGTGGGGGTGTCCATGGGCACTGTGCCCTAGCTAGGCCAGGAATGGGTACTCCCTGGCTTGCGTTAGGGTCGTAAAGCATAGCCTACAAAAGCTCTGAAGGCTTTTTTATGCAACATTGCTTGTTAATACTTTGTTATGTCTTGACATTCATTCTTTTGACCATGTACTGTTTTGTATAGATTTGAATAATTTGTATGTTTACTGTACATCACTCTGTATTCATATTTTATTTGCACTTCATAAAAATCCTTAGTATAATAAACTGGGCATACAGATAACTTCAAAGTTGGAAAAAAAGAATATAAGCACGAGGAGATGTAATCACTGCATGACAAAGCACAACCTCTCGCCCCGAGACCATGATGCAATTTCCCCTGTACAGTCCATCCTTTTCTCCCGCCCTCGCCCCCGTGAAAACTGGAAACGGGGAGCGCAAGGAAAACAGACATTTGGCACATATCAAGTGGGCTCACCAGAAACTTGTTAAAGGCACTCAAGCTAAAGGAATTTTTGCCGGCAATAACTTCTGAATACTTTTCATTTCTCGGCTTGTAATTAGATGCCTTAAATTAAGGGGGCAGGAAGGCTGGGTCAATTTTCAATACAATGAGATCAGTTTCCATGTCTTGGGAGAGATCCCAGAGCATTTCAGGGCAGAAGGACGCCAGGGAGGTGCCGAGAGGGGGAGGGGGAGGGGAGAGAGAAAGAGCGAGAGAGCGAGGGAGACAGAGGAGGGAAGAGTATGGCGCAGGGAAGCAGAGGGAATGACGGAAAACAAAAATGGGAATTGGGAGACTGGCAACGGGGTGGGAAAGGAGTTGCAATAACATGAATGTGAATTTACAGAGGGGTAGCAGGGGAAAAGAATGCTCCAGCTACATATTTATACCCTTTCTTCCCATCTTGCTCTTAACTCTCCTGCACCAGATAGGTGGGGGGAGAAACAAAGGAAGAGGCAAAAGAAACCAGAAGAGAAAAAGGGGACCAGTTAAAAGGAGAGTAGAGACGGCATGAAAGAGTGACGAATAGAGAAAAGCTGGAGTGTAAAGGCAGGAGGTGAAAAGTGAGCTCAGCTTGAGGCAATCTGGGTGAAGCGGTCATGTGAGGTTAAGAGCAGGCGGAAGTAGGGGCAAGGAGGATGATGGAAAGGGGGAAAGGATGAAATGGGGAGAACGAGGCTGTTAAGCGGGTGGAGGGATAAATCAGAAGCTGATGAGACACAGAGATTAAGAGAAATATAATTTAAATATCGGCCAGGGGCATCAATTCAGCAGAATACATCCCAACGCTTGTGCACTATTAAACAAAGGCAATCTCATCCAGCTGCGCCCCCTGCGTTACCCAATTATAGCATGGTCAGATAGGATTCTCCATAGAACAAAGTCAATAACATGCCTTGCACTCCAAACGACACTGACTTCCTCTCCAGCCCCGCCCCCCTGCGTGCGCTCTCAAACTCGCCACACCTGCCAGGTTCTATGTCATTTCAAAGCCTACAATTTAAATGTGTTTGACAGTTCATCGAATTTGTTTGGGGGGTTGGGGGGGGGTCGCTCCCCCAATTCCTCCTACACCTATTTTACCTATACCAACCACTTATCTGCCCTTTCCCACCACCCCCCCCAAAAAATTTGATGACCTGTCAAACACATTTAAACTGCAGGCTTTGAAATGCCCGTCAATGAAAGAACACCGTACCATCTGCCCATACTTCCTACTGCACACTACCACCTTACTTACTAGTGCCCCACACAGTGTTCTTTTCAGACACCAATACATCTTTTGTGGTACACTGCAAATCCCACTCAGCATGCTTCTCCAGAACCTTAAACATTGGATACTTTTCTTAATATCACTCCCCACGCCAAGTTCCAAGTGATCTCGTCTTTATCCTTGTAGACTGTTCACCGTGTGTCCAGCCCCATCCTCAAACCAAACACCAATGGATTAGTCGTTTGCAAGACCATCCACAAGCACTTTCAGGATCTATGTTTTTTTTCTCCCCCAGGTTACCACTTTCTAATCCACGTGCAAGCCTCATCTACAGTAAGCAGGCCATCTCTGCCCCCACAGCACCAATTTCTTCATATTGTAGGGGCGGGCCCCTAATCACCTTAACCCAAAGTGGGTCCCCACTTAAGGAACAAGTGCACTTTGTACTTAAAGCAAGTTTATTGTACAATCATGTGGGGAGCATCTAGAGGACTATTGAGCCAAACTAATCAAAGTCTCAGTGAACCACATAAGACATATTATATACAATTTTGCAACTGTTAAAACACTTCTATAAATTGTATTACAATCCACCCCCCCCCCCATGTGATTGGGCAAAACCTCTTCATAGAAATCCCATCTTTCTCCAATTCCTACATTCTCATTGTAGCCTCTCTTAACTACCATCCTCAGCTCATGTGTTAAACACACCTTTTAGGATTTGTCTGTGGTAGATCACGACAGCATACAATTAAACACACCCCTGCAAACAAGTTCAATCTGGTCTGAGAGGTCTTCATCTTAAAAATGGAATTTGCAAATGGTTTGCATACAAAAAAAAATCAGAATAAACAGCTTTCCATTAAACTAGTGATAACAATTTCATCCATCCCAACTTTACTGGTGCCCCAGAACATTCTAATCTAAATGACTGCCATTTCATCATGCACAGAATCTGACACTACAATTGAAAGTCCTGGGTTCCGATTACTTTAGCCTTGCGCATCGCTTCATCCCACTTTTATTGCTGGTCAAACACAAATAGCTGAGACCATATGTGAAGCTCCCATGCATTTAAGAGATTCTGCAATACTACCAGGCCACGAAAACCACAGCCAGCTCCTTTCGCTGAGCAGACCATTGCTAAGGTCGTAGTAACTTATTTACCCATCCGCGGGCCTATGAGAAAAGTTCTGCAGAGTTTCAAAGTCAAACCATAACTGCTGTGTTTTAATCAATTTATTTGAAAATGCTCACTATATGTAGACTTATAAATGCCCTGTTTATGTATATCAGTGTATATGCAGGTTTAATAAATAGGTCTCCCTTACAGTGGGCTCTTCAGGACACGCCCCCCCCCCCTTTCTCATATGCACATTATGAAAAGTCATTGCCTGCTTCTGGGCACGCCATAGCACATTATGTCTTAATCGTACTTCGATTTAATTTTGTGTTTTTAGCATTTTATCTTTTGACATGCCTGCAATCTAACTTGTATCAGCTTTAAACAAAAAACTAACACCAAGTAACATCCCATTCATAATTAACTACACTGTATACATATGAAATTACAACATCGTGCCCAGTTCGCCGCTGCCCCAGTCACAAATATGCTGTGCATAACATGAACCCCCTTTACCATTGGAATCTTTCCTGACCACCCCAACATGAAGGCACCGAAGAACTGATCACTCTACGCATTCAATGGATATTCTTACAGAACCCAGAGGTCAATTGAGGTCGAGGGATAATGCCTACACGGGAGGTCATATGCATTTGAAGCAGTAGAGTATATGCCCAGCCCACGATCAATACATTGTGATCAATGCAAGCAGATGAGTGTCTTGCGCTGCACAAGGCATCTTAAGCGCCTGCCCAAAACAATGGCCCATTGGGAACACTAGCCTTTTCTCTTACCCAGTGATATGTTCACTTACCCGTGCCATCAAAAACAATGGGTGTGCAGCTGTCGTCGCTACGACTCCAGGGGCAGTAGTATACGGCACCACCCTCCACCACGTTTGGCTGGCTTGTATTAGATTTCGGTGCACCAATCAGGACGCTCACACTGTGGGGAGAAGAAATAAGAGCATGAGATGTGGCACTGCCATTTAAATGGCAACATTACAGCATGCACCAAAATCCATTGGATTAAGCCTGCTCCTCCGGTTTTACAGCAATATCCCACTCTGCTCTCATTGGACCATCAAACTGACAAATCTGCTTTGGAGAGAGCAATGTTCAAAGATCCCACTGCTAATTTATTCCCCCCTCAAAAAGTAAGTTGGGCGCAGTGTTGTGGGGTATTCGTAAGGGGGCCATGGTTTGACCCAACAGCACCCCAGGTGGAAAAGAGAATTGATCCAACTCGAGCAGGGCCAGTTCTGAGATCTCTCCACCCATTGGAAAGCTAACCTGTTATTGCCTCGCCCCCTCAATCTCCCGATTTATAATACTACACCAGCAACGCCAGATTAACCCCCGCAGCCCCATTTGTAACCTCTAAGAGTAAACTTAAAAAGCGCACTCAGAATGTAGATGTAAGGATTCCTAATTTTAAGAATCATCATTCAGCATTAGTGGTTTGCACCCGTTAACCATGTAGGGGAAATATAATTGAGTCTATAGAGCGATTTGGTATCCCCTCTAATGCTCGCAGATTGGTATATGCCCAAAGGTAAAAAGAGATTAGATTTACTAGTGTTGCCGTTTCTGCTAACCATATCAGAATGCATCTATTTCCAGCACCATTATCTCAATATATGTCACAAGTTTGGTGGTTTAACAGCTTGATAAGTGTAAGGGGGAAGTTCTGTCTTTTGGAGAGCATGGCATCATAAAGGAATTAAGTATGTTCACCAAATATTAAACCAAGGGGTGCCACTTCCCTTTAAAGATCTTTAAGAAGAATGTGCTATCACCTTATCTTATTGGCACCAGTACACCATTCTAATTGATGCATTGATTAACACTTTGAAGCTCTAACATCTAATGTGAATGCCCCTCTGCAGGACAGATTCAACATTTGCACAATCTTCTATTTACTGCTTCACTGTTTTATGCTAATGTGTTGACTGAACATGTTCCCAAGCAAGAATGGGGCTCACTAGCAGCAAGATTGTGGTTTAACCAATGATATTGCTGAGCCTGCGATTTTGAACCCGTTTAACTCAAACCTTATATTACTTTCATCACAAGATATTACTCCATCTAAACCATTCAAATGGAAGGTCATACAAAATAAGTGGTGGAGTTGCCTTGATGCAGAAGTTTTCAAACAGAAGTGCAATTGTATTTAAAAAACGTATGGCTCTTATCTGAAAGGCTGGTCTGCGTGGCGACACCTTTCTAGTTGCTTCTTTTCCCGTGTGTATTCAACATTTAAGCAATTATGTAGATTCTCATTCCTGTCGCGTATCTAATGTCTATTAAGGTAAAAACAGGGTTACATTTGCCTGACAATGCACCGATCTCCACAGGGATCGAACCCATGAAATTGATACCTTAACCAAGGGATAGCAGAAGAGGTAAGAGTGGTCACTTCCTCTTACCCCTGTTTCCGTGCCTCCTTGAAATCTTTCCTTCTACACCCCCACCCGAACTCCCCTCCTTTTCCCATTATCTCCCCCTTTATCCCTACCCTCCCCCCTACTTTCCCTCTTCTTCCCTTTCTTCATATGCATACCACAAGTAGCGTTAATTGGTCTCAGATACTCAGTAACACATTAAGAACTAGCTTATTGAGTGTCTTACTATTATTGTTACCAAACAACCAATATGAGCTTCACACATGCTAGAGAAAATTTAAATGAGTGAAGGTATGATCAAGACAGTATTCAGAAGCTTTGATGAGTAACTCGTACAGGTATTCCTTATTCTGTCTTCTCCAACTTCCTAACAATCCTCCCCTACACCAACCCCAAATTTCTGTCACACATTTGTATTTATGTTATGAGCAATATGTTATGGGTAAACATGTGCTATTGATGCACATCTATGCTTCTTACAATTCACTAAATATTGCTGTATGTATACACACCATTTATGTTTGACACACTGTATCCACAATTAGTTACCTTTTTGTGAATTTCCACAATGTAATATGCCCAGATTTGAAAAAGGCAAATGCCGAAACACGTGTCATCAGCAAGGGCACACTGATATTTTCCATTAAGCATTGGTGGTATAAATCCACTTGGCCCAGGTCGCTATGAGTATTTGTTCCTTTGAAGTTTGATTGTAAACACATTCTGGAAATGCATTTGGAATACTGTAAAACCTCCAATTACAATGTGAATTCAACTTCAAATTTCTCTTTCTTGGAAGACATTCTCTTGGACACATTACCAACCAATACTCATAGGCATTGCTAGGGGCAGGGGGGGGCTGAGGGGGCTATAGCCCCGGGTCTTATGGTTGTAGCCCCGGATAGAAGCTCAGGGACTACAACAAAAAGGCTAGCTAGCCCCTAGCCCCACCACTTTTGACATTAGCTTAGCCCCTGATATTTTCCAGACCTAGAAACACCCCTGCCACTACCTGTCATCTGTTTGATATTTTATATGCTCAATTCCATTCAAACTATTACAGCTAATTGGAAAAGGCTTGATCGTATTAATCATAACATTTGGTGGAACTCTATGTAATCTTCATAGGTTGGAAATAAACATTGCCTCATCTCTGCGTCTACTTTGCAAACATGAATTAAAGTGGAGCATCTTCCTTAACTATGTATCCATCTCATAGTACTATATCTTTATCATAACCTTTCATCCCTCCCCCACTCCTTTTTTGTTTTGTCCTTGTCTACCTTACCTTCGACTCAAAAATGTATTGTTAACTCACTTCGCAGCTATATACTCGACATCAATTTAGATTTTCTCCATCCTATTGTATAGTCAATTGCACGTATACATTTCTGTTAATGAGGTCTTCTGGTTATTGCCCTGTACTATTCTCAATAAAATAGACCACTTATTAGTCCATGGAAACATAGCTTATAAAACATGAACAGCACATTTTCCACAAGGCAAATAAAAACTGCCATAAAACCGGAAAAAAAAGCTACTGTTGAGAAATTAACAGGCACCCATTATGCACGAACATAAATTAGGTTTCTACAGTACCAGCATTGTCTATCTAAAAGCATGGTTTTCGTTTCATTAAAACATCAATCACAGAAAATGAGCCGAAATTGGCACATCGTTAAAACCGTCCAAAAGACTCTCCCTGACTATTCGGTTAAGAGAAAGGTAAGCAGAACAGTGTTCTCATTTAAAGTCATAGGGGTAACTACACCCATAGAAGCAATGCAATACAAAGGCAGATCTTGTATGGGTCAGAGCCGCTAGATAACCCAGAAAAGTATGCTAAACATGAAAATGGTTTTGCCACACTTCTGCAGTCTATTAGTTTCTAGCAAGTCAATTTAATATGACTAAGTAAACCTTTGGGACACAACTGCCTTTAAAAGCCTGCACTTGTCAAATCTGAATGACGACAAAGGGCCATTCACTGAGGCTCCACATGCCCAATGTCTTAACCCCTTGAAAAGGGAAAGGTTTCTTTTAAATCCGTCCAAAGGTTCTCTGCTCACAGGGGAGTGGTGGCAGGATTCCCACCCCCGGCATCCCCAGCTAATCTGCAATCCGCCATGGGGTACACACCGTAGATGCCGATACTCATCTTGCTGTGAGAGGAATTAGTTCGGATTTACCAACCCGAAGTCTCCAAAAGTATTTAACACACACAGGTTGACAAACAATTAAATACAATGCTTTACTAAAAGACTGTATGCAGAATTAAATCCACATAACAGGTCTTCTTTACTCGTGCCTTATAGTTAAGTAACGGAAGGCCTCAAGCTCCAGACATCTCCGATAGAAGGATTTGTGTACAACCAAGCACAGGAAATTCGTTTTTTTTAATTTTTTTTTATTTTTTGGGATCCCATGCAATCTTTATTCATCACAGTCAAAGCACTTCTCTCAAAGTACAAGAGACACATTGTCATCTCAAGAAATCATTAGAACAATGCAGCACAGTCGACGTTTCTAGAGGTGGTCACCCGACCTCGGCCAGTTGTGTTGCAATCAGGAAATGTTTGCATCAGAGTCCAGCAGCCACAAACGGAAAAGGGATACTTTAATAAGACATTAGTTCAGGTACATTAAAAAGGTAAAAATATCTTGGAAAAGGTATAAAAAAGGTCTGATAAAAAACGGATTTAAATAAAAAGGCTTTAAAAAAAACGTTTTAATAAATTGCCGTAACCAGCCACAAAAACTAGTTACTCCCTGCAAATCGAAATTGGAGGCAGACCCTGTGAAAGAGACCCTGTAGGAATGAGCTTTACAATAATTATTGAAGACCTCAAAATGCCACAAAAATCACGTTTTGTTTGGTTTTTAAGTGTACACATTTATCGTTTGTTTACGCATGAGGCGCTTTGCAAACTTACTCTAATCACAACTCACTGTCCACCTATTAAGGAAGAGGAGAAAACCCTTTCAGTTGGAAAAAAAGCAGCAAAAACAATCAACAGCCATGAAACAAAGTCGCCAAGACCATGTTCCGGTCGCACCACCACAGTTACAGGTTCTATGAAAGGAAAACTCTGCCTTCCCCTGAGGTGAACCAGCCCAGAGGAAGGCAGAGGACAGAAGTTGGCGAGTGCCATTAGAGCACACTAGATGCTTGCTCACTCTTAGCATGCTCAATTATTCAACCATCAAATCCACCACAGAGTGGAAATGGACCTCTGCACATACCCAGCTTTGGGACACAGTGTCTGGGTCCAGCAGGATCTCCGCCACCCCACCAGGGGGTGGGTAACAAGGCTTCATTCATCCAAGATACAGCAGTTGGTCCCAGAGGATGCACGCTGCGGGACAGCTGAAACACCTCAAAGATAGATTTCATCAGGCAGCTGATTAAAATCAAGAACTTCACTCCCTCCACACTGCCACTTGTAGACGCAGAATTTCTTCAGAGCGCAAAGCTCTTTCTCATCATGGCTGATTCAGCAGACCAAGCCCACGCACAGGAACAGAGGTGAACACTCAAGGTGCACTCAGGAGTTGGGCAACTCGTGGGATATGAACTGCTTTAGTCGGTCCAGATACTGGGCATACAACTATGTCGTTGTGGCCGGCCCCCTCGACCCACAGGGGCTCGACAGCTCTGGGGCAACGCTCGTACATGGCCAGGCCATGTGAGAAATCAATGACCTCGCCTCCGTCCCGTGGATCACCAGTACAGGAGACGTCACTTTTGAGATCTTGTCAATACTGGGGAAGGCGTCGAAGTAGTAGGTTTTCCTAGTGTCGGGAAAGGCAACCCGTAAGCCGGACATAAGTGGAGAGTGAAGGATGACAGCTGCACACTCGTGTCGAGAGGCAAGGTCCACTGTGGGCACCGTTCCAATGCTCCGACCATAGAGAATGATATTTTCAGGGCTAACACCGTACCTCTCCCTTAGCGCCCCCCAGGCTGCTTCCATGTCGGCGTACAGGTTCTCTTCAGAGGGCCGACCGCTGCTCACCCCATACCCGGAGTAGTCATAGCTGAAGACATTGCAGTTAATTTGTGATCCAAGGCCGATATAGAAGCCACACATTTGGCCCAGGTCCACAGCATTGCCATGTGAGTATAGCGGGCACCTGGAGCACAGCGTACCAGGAGGAGGCCTAGGCGACTCCCACGAATTGTCCGAGCCCGGCTCACCTCAAGAGCAGCCAGCTCCTGGCTTGAATATGGCCAGTCTGCACAGGGGGACAACTCTAGTGAGCACACTTCATCTGGGCCTTCCTCTCGCAGTGTAAGTGGGCTCTGGTGGTACAAAGGCCAACTTTGCTGCAATCCGGCGGGGGCAAGGTGGGCAACAGAAGAGCCAGCATAGCTCCCCCAATGAGAAGCCGCTCATCCTAAGGGCGAAAGAACAGCTTGGGGGCAAATACTGGAGAAGGTAGGTGACGAAACACCTAGGGCCACAATAGAAGGCAGTAGAAGAGCTAGGACATCTCACCCAGTGAGAAGCCCCGCATTACGGGTGTGGGCACCTATACTGAGAGGGGACTGCAGAACTACCAAGCCAGCTTTTTTAGTGATAAGCCACTCATCCTGATGGAGAGGTAGGAGGCCAGACACCAAAGACCAAATGGTGGACAGACTCCTTTAAACAGGCGAGGGTGTGGGGATACAAACCACTCAGCAGAGTAAGAACAAGCCGCTCATTCCCTCCAGTGGTAGACACTCCACAGTAATGAGTAGAAGTGGCAAAAAAAATCCAGAACACTGTCAACTCCCCTACAAAGATATAGGTTCGTCTTTGGGTGGACACTCAGGACAGGGCAGAGTGTGGGTGATGGACCTCACGGGTGGGCAAAGTTTGTGGACACCTAGATCGGGCACTGCCATCTGACGTCAGGGATGCGTGATGTAGAAACGCTCATTAAAGACAAGTGGTAGGATAAAACTGGGGAGGGCACTGGGGGATTAAAGGACTGACACAAGAAGCCAGGGGGTGGGCACACCGTTGAGACTCGAAGACGGGAAGCCCCGTGGACAGCTGGCAGCGGCACCAAAAGCTGAACGGGTGATGGTCGACACCAAGTGAGGATACTGGAGCCGATAAATAGCAAATCGTACCAGGAAAGACGAGGCTGAAGACAGAGGCGTAGAGCCAAGGGCTGAAGGCATACCCAATGCCCCGATTGCGTGGACACGGAGACCCTGGATTTCAAAAGCAGAGACCCACAGTTTGGGGTGGCGGGGTGTCACTGGGGGTAGCACTGTAGAGGGACTCACTGGGTCGCGGTTACATGTGTGGGAATGGACGCTGGTCAGGCATGAAGGCCGGTGTGCCCTTGGTACAGGATTGGGGCGGGCACCCGAAGCGGAGGACGCGTTCCGGGTCGAGGTAAGCCACCTAGGGTGGTGGCGGGGCCCGCAGAGAGGCCGCTTGGCAGGGGGGCTCGCGACCGGCGACACTAAGGGAATCCAACAACAGAAACAAACAAGGAGCGGAGACCGAGAGAGCAGCGCTGAAAGCCAGAGAGCTGAGCGCTGCTGCCCCCAACGGGGAGAGGAGGGACGGGGCCTGGGAAAGGCTGGGGAAGAAAAGGCCTCGGAGGCATGGAGGGCAACAGGGGACGGGTCCGGCCGAGGAGGGGGGATATGGGGGAGGGGAGAGACACCGGGTTTCCGGGAGGGGAGAGACACCGGGTTTCCGAAGAGCACGATCACAGGAAATTTGATGGCAGACTCAGAGCAGGCAAAATCTTCCACTAGGGTAAACCCCCACACATAAGGTAATGACCCCTCCTACTCAGTGGGGATATAATATTCTCAAATCTCAAAAAAGGAAAGGGTATACATTAAATAACACAATTTTCACATATACCACCAGAAATAGAGTGGGTACCTTGGCACACCAACCTCTGAAAATAAATGTTAAGGTGTATGTCTACAATGATCTTTCATATCAAGTTTAACCATTAATATATTCAAAGCAACAATATCATGACTCAATTCTAAAAAACATAAAAGCATATGCACATGTTACAATACAATATACAAAACACGTAAAAATGTTTCACTAAAAGAACCCATACACAATTATTTGCACAGGAGAGAAACATGACAAAAACATTGTTGTTCATTAGCATGAATCCCATCATAGCCTGACTTATATAAGTTTCTGTCCTAGATGTATTCAATGACCGGACATTCCTCAGGGGCAGTCATGTATCTTGTGCTTAACACAGGATGATTCTTTTCCACTTCTGATTCTAATTCTTTACTTCAAATTCTAAAACGGTACTCCAATATCTGTATCCAGTAGCCAAAGGATATAAATGTCTTAAGCCGTATTACTCGAACGGCTGTCGAGTGCTCATTTCGGTACGGGTACTGAGATTAAATCAAGCAGGTGTTGAAAACAACTTAAAAGCGTGTCACAATACATTGGGGCTATACAACAGGCAGGCTGGTGAACGTTTGGTAAAATCACTGGACTGGAAGTTTTGTTGCCAGCTCTGCATTTACAGACGAACAACGATAGTTGGTGAGATGGACCTAATGCAATATGCGTCGTATGATGACCTGTGTGCATCCAACCAAGAATTACAATTGTAATACGGCTTAAGACATTTATATCCTTCCTTCACTGGAGGGGGCTGCAGTACTGAATCATTGGGACACATGCGCCATGGGTGCTGCCATGGGAGGGCAATAATATAGCATTGTTGGGCTGAGGGGGCAGCACAGAGCCATAATGGGAGTAAGGGAAGCTGTTCAAAACGATTTGGGGGTAAGAGGGTAGTACAAGCCCATGTGTGTTGGATCAGTACAGAACCCTGGTGTATGGGGGCGGGGTGGAGAAAGTTTTTTTGTTTTTGTAAAAAAAATGCGGGTGGGGGAGACCTCCGCAACCCATTTCCCTTACCACACGCCTATTTTATAAAAACGAAAGTCCCCAAAGTTGAGGAAATAATTGCAAAAAACCGTGGTCATTTAAATAAAATTCTGCAGAAACACAGCGACACAATAGTTCAGGCAAAAGACTGCCTTAAGATACTGCTACAAATCCAAATGTAGGGCCTCTGGAGGCTGGCCTTTTCCTCAGGTGTTACTCCAGGGTAAAAGTCTCCCCTCAGCTGCTGCAACAGCCCACAGAGGAGCCTTTCAAAAAGAGCCCAGGTGTGCGCGCTGCCTTCGTACTGGACCCGTACAGGAGTGCTCCCAGGCTTTTGTCTCATTATTAAAGCTAAGGGCGAGGTAGGAACCTTTAAGCAAAACGTGAACAAAGGGGTCATTGAGAGCCATGAAAGGGTCTCTACCAGCAAAGTTAAGTGTGACGGATAACGTCAAACAACGCACAGATGCCTAGAGTCCAAGATCCTCTGGGCTGGCTGCACAGTGTGGTGGCAGCAGCCAGCCCAGAGAAACTGCAAAATGCTCAATGGTCGAAACCTTGAAACCAGGCTCGGCCTGGCCCTTTTTGGTGGGGGCAATGCTAGTGTGGCCCAGATTTTTGGGTCAAAGTGAGTCACTTTTTTGGCCAATGTGGGACAGTTTGATAAGTTACTTCATCATGCAGCTAGGAGTTCTGACCAGTGTTACTGAATAAATATTTAACATTTGCATCGCATTTTATCAAAATACACGCCCTAGGGTACTACTCAAACTGTCAGAAAAGGCATGAATTGCCATTTGGGACTGTGGGCCACTTCTTCATTGGCGCCTGAGAATTGTATGCCCCAGTCAGACCCTGCTTGAACCCCCCCGCCCCCTCCTCTCCCTCCAAGACATACACCCTACACGTTGGATTCTGAAAAGCTTCACCAGTCATCGTGTGCTCTGTCCATGTGGCTAAATTCCAAATGCATTCAAAATGAGCAAGGTAGACCAACAAGGTGCAGGTAGGTATAGGCACAACTCGACTCTTGCCCGAGGGGGCATGGAGACCAGCTTGAGGGTCTGCATACAGGATGGTGGGCAAACCATTGAAAGATGTCCAATGCCCCTTCTCGATTTTCCCTTTGATTCTCTCTTCACCCCCAGGCTTCCTGTGCACTGGTATGGGGGCAGATACTGCGCACTAGCATGGGGTTTGGGGTTCTCCAGGCCATGGGTGATATGCAGGCACTATGCAGCTCGCGGTGGTACATCCAGGGCACCAAACCACGCGGGCTGGATGCTGTACATGCCATGCCATGCAGCTTCCAGGTCTAACCTACAGCCGATGTGCTAGCTTTTGGTACTATATTTCTGGTGCCCACATCCTCCCTGGAGAGGCATGCGAGACCTAGAACTCGAGCAAGGTGGCAGACCACGGTTTCATAGAACCAAGTTGGTCAGTACAGAAGGCACCTTTGGACAGATTTTTGCGGACCACCAGTGCATGAATCTTTGTGCCCACAGTAGTGGTGGCAGCCCTGGGTCGCTGGAACCCAGGTTCTTTAGGTGGTGCACGTAATTAAGGTGTGCCACCATTACGGATGAAAAGGCAAGGACGTTTGAAGCAGAGGCCATTTTTTTTTCTCTAAAGACAAGCGCTTGCGAATGAGCGAGAGCCTCAAACACACACCTCGGCTTCTAGCAACCTCTCCTTTTCTTCCATAATGGGAGCATATCTCGGTTAAAAGGGAAGCCTGGCAGGTGCTGCCACAATTATGGAAGAAAAGGCCTTTTTTCCTAAAACCTGAAGCTCTCGCACATGAGCGAGAGCTTCTAATAAAAAAAAATAATAATAAATAAAAATACGCAGCCTCCCATCTTAGAACCATTTTTTCGGAGATTGCTGCTGGGGATCTGCCCCCGGCAAGCCCCTGCCCACCTAAAGCCATGCTAGAACCACCCTACCCACTTAAAGCCATGCTGGAATCATACGTAGGGAGTTTGATACTGTGGTGGAAGGAGGGTTGGCTGAAACAGTTTAGTTGCCTGCTGGGGCATTCCCCCTGGAACAGTGAATGGCAAGGTGCGCAGAGTGCAGGTACAGGTGGTCTCTGCTCAGTCAGTCAGTGACCAGGGTCTCACTTGTCCCAGTCCCCGTCTCTTATGCGGCATGCACTCGGAGGCAATAGTTTACAGGAGTTCTTCTCTAGCCCTGCTGATAATAGAAGCTTCACCAACGAAGTCACTTAGGAGGTCCCAGAGTCCTTGAGCATCTTCTGTAGCTTCCTTGGTAGGGCGTCACATTGTCGGCAGCACGTTTAGGTCTCCAGGACTTCTGGGGACATAGCGCGTAAATGGGAATCTCCCGTCAGAGGGGTTCTTAGCTTGAAGCACCTCAGCTGGCCTGCCAGGACGGTCCTTCCATTTTCACTGGTCCTAGAGGGATGTTTGGCTGGAACAAGTGTGTAGCTTCCACCTGTGGAAGGCAAAAACCAAGGACAGCCCTCCCCAAAACACCTGAAAAATGTGGCACGACATGCTTTCTTACCCATCCGGCCACAGGGGTGCATAGGTCCTGGGCCAAAGTGAAGGCCCTCAACAGCTTAGCTGCCCTCCCTTCCCCCATGCACACTACAGGGTAGTCCGCTACATCCCTTGATTACAACAGACGAGGCAAGGCCTCGCATGGAAGCCCTTTATGGCAGGTTTGCAAATGCCAGACCTGCTCCAGCATCATCTACACACATCCATATCGTCATGCAGTCATTTGTGGGACACAGTATCTGGGTGCTGGGGGCTAGGAGGGGAACCTGGACTTTATGTGGTGATCAATCGGCATCATGACGGAGTACATCCAAACATTACTAAAAAGGTGCCTCCAACAAGTCCCTCTCATCTAGAAAAGGTTGGTCACCAAACAAACAAACACAAAGGGCAAGCTACATCTCAGCCAAGAACTTGCAGGGGGTGTGAAGCAGTGCAGCCCCCTCATCTCAAAGGGAGGAGAGCTGTGGTGGTGTAGGGTCCCCTCGGTCATAAGATGTGCTAGCACATGTGGAGCACCGTGCACTGAGACAGTGCATCATAGCAAGTGATATTGCATCACAGTCCACTGACATACACACCCAATGTGAGATTGAAAGAGGCATGCAGTACAAAGGGGATCCCACTTCAGAGGGACCAACTCTCACAAAGCTAGTAATCATAACCCAGCATCTATGGGGTCAGAAGACTGCAGGGATTGCTTCAGAATGTCAGCCTTCGCAGACACCACTTCTGCAGCACCTAGAGACCAGTTCATCGACGATTAGACTTCACTGCTCCTCAAGCTCACTGTGGTTTGATGAGAATTAGTTTTGATGCACCATCCCATTTTAGTTTTGGCTGAAAGTGCTGCCAACATGGGAAAACTGTGGTAATGGGAAGTGAGAGTGAAAGCAGGACAGATGATGCCGTAGAGGGGCACCGCCTGTGGCTGTTTGGTTAGGTAGTCTCCGTGGGAATGGACACCCATTACATGCCATTCCACACCCACCCACACCCAAGATCTCAGTCTAGCTCTGAATTTTGAGCAAACCAGTTTGAGCATAGCCTAATTTTTCAAGATAGCCAAAATATGCATCTAACCTAAATGTGCAAAGTAGCCAAAGTTGACATTTAGCCAATTTTTGAAGGAAGCCAAAGTTTGCAGACAATTGGCTAGATGTAAGCTTTGGTTGCCCGACACAGTTAGACCGGCAATCTTAGCCTAAGTGTATAAGGTGGCCTAGGTTTCCATCTAGCCAATTGTCAAAGCTGGCAAAATGTGTGTCACACAAAGGAATGGGTTTGGGGGCAGAAACCGTGCTGCACATGGATTGAGTGCCGGGGACAGGAACGCGTCTGTCCAGGATACATTTGTGGGGGTGGTAATTGCTTCCCACTACAATGAACAACAGGGGGAGGGATATGGGTTGCTGCTAATCTGAATGGTGGGGAGTAGCAAATGCATTGCCGCCCACTAACCGTTCTAAAAACTCACTCCTCTGCATCCGCCATCTCAAACTAATCACAACCCTACCTCTTACAGCACCACAAACTGCATGCATTTCACACAACCCCGACAACAAAACACAATCTCACCTCATGACACCTACCAACCGAAAAAAGACCTACGCTCAGTGACAGGTTTCTCCAAATTTGAAGATGCCAACACCACATCACAGCTCCCTTGCTCTTCTCCTGCTCAATCCGACTAACAAACCCTGCCACCCTCCTTGCATTGCAGATCCGCCTGAGCGCCAAGACACCACGCAGGTGGCAACAGTGCGCGGTACAAGGACCTTTACCATAACATCCTTCTGAAAGGCAATGGCTTAATTGCAACTATAAAGCAGCTCCTGCGGGAATAAAATGGTCTTAACCAAGGTGTCCTTCAGCCACTTCATGCAAAATGTCTGTCTAGGGTTGATAAAGCTATGTATGAAATAGCACTGCCCTCATAGACAAACAATCCTGGAGAAAAAGGTTTGCATTTGAGTAATTTGCATACCCACAATGCCTTGCTTTTTGTGGCTCAGAACTGGAGGTGAACTTCCAGCAATGGCTACTAGGTGGCGTTATCAATTATCTAACTATGACCTCGTCTTTCACATCATACAAATCGCCGACAGTAACCTGCACATCTTCATCATGTTACTTGTATGGCTCACACTCACCACCGAACAAGAGCTGCACAGCACCCAGAGGGGAAATCAGAAGCACATGTAGAAAGACGGACGTCTCCAACAATTCCAACCGCAACACTATCAGCCATGAAAGGATATTGGTTGCAAGGAACACAAGAATGTGTACAAGTCAGAAACATAACTTCTTTGAGGACATATCCTACACAACACACAGCAGGAGCTTTCACTCGGCAACCCGCCTACTTGGCCTTGGTGGTCAAAGGCTTTGCTGCCGGACAAGAGATACATACGCAAGATAATCAGACTGGAGGGGCAAAGAGGTCCCACCAGACTCGTCCATTCTGCCAGTTTCCCCAGAATACTCCTAATACAGGAGACCGTATAAGATCAGAGACCATATAACTATAGGGGAAGATGGCCCTGATGCACTGTAATAAAGATAGGTTAAATAAAAATGTACCCGTAGTTACTCAGGAGCATTTACATTCATTTTTATTTATTTTAAAATGACAAAAAAAAAAAAAAAAAAAAAAAAAACAAACACCAGAAAAATTATTATGGATGGTGCAGGGACGAAACTAAAATAAGGTAAATCTAGACGCCCGCTTAGGATACCAGGAGCAGTGGCTGGCGGGGGAGCATTGTTTGGCCCTTAAAACGCCAAATGTAATCCAATTGTGAAGAGGCTGGATCAAAGCGGAACTTTGCTAGGTTTGGCATACACGCTTGCCATGGCGTTAAGGGGGCATTGTGAACAGGTCTGCAAAAGACATACAACGGAAGTCAACCACCATGCAGAGAGACAACATTTTAGAATGTTCCTGGAACGATTAACACTTCTTCCACAGACTTGCAGACTAACCAGTAGTGACACTCATTTTCTAAAGAATGCACCAAAAAAAAACAAACGCGTGCCGAGAAGAGCAAAACAAAAGAAAAAACACAAAAGCCAATGGAATGATGGGCAGTGGTCACAAGCTTATTGTCAGGTCTATCAGCGGCTTCTGAAGCCAGCGGAGGGGGGCCGCATAGGTGGTTAATCAGATTAGTTTGGAGCCAGCTGGAGACACTGCATTCCTGAATTTCAGACGGGGGGGGGGGGGGGGGGGGGGGAGGGGGGTTGCAGGGCAAAACAGGTGACTAGTTAGCAACATGGTTAGAATCCGAGGGCTTTTGCAGAGGGGTAGTGTACAGTGGCTATATTGAATCAGACAATAGGCTAGTTTGAAAAGCCTGTAGAGATTTGCAGTGGTATTGTTTGAAGAGCAAAATGGTTAACCAGAGGACAAGGGTTGGATTTCACGGGAAAGGGCACTCGTTCAGGATGAGAGCTAGGCGAAAAGAACCCTTAAAGGCAATATCGTAAACGTTGCCATTAACCAACTCTGCTAGAAGTGTGCAAGAGAGGCACTATTACCTTATCCACAGCTTAATACCGTAAATTGAGCACTCCAAATCCTTGGATATAAGGCTGATGGGAGTTATAGTCGAAAACAATCGGTAGAGCCAAAGGTTGCAGACCCGCGAGTGCAGGCCAATAAACAGTACTGTTAAATTTGTTATAGGACTAATAAAGTGCTTAAAAAAAAAAAAAACACCAAAAAAAATTAATAATAAGCAGCCACTAAATCGAGCAGACCCATGAACGATGCGCTGTACGGAGACCTGCTCAGTGTTTGCAAACTGAAAGACTGAACAGTTCTGTCCTGCAACATGCACATGTAGCCTTGGAATGCTTGCTTGGCCCCCTCTGCCAGGTCAGGGTAAGACTACACCCCCCCCAGCCCCTGCCCTGCACCCCCAAATTCCTGTTGCAAGACAAAAAAGGCGTTCGGCAAACTGCATTAATAAATAGAACTTTTAGAACAGTTCTACACCCCGAGTTCTTGATACTACGAGCGCTTACAGTAATTTATTTATTTATATTTATATAGTGCGCAGACAGCCCAGGGGCATTGTGGCGCTGTTACTTGCAGGAACTTAGTTACAGGGGGTACAGGATTGGTAGCAGTCGTTGGCACATTATGATTGCTACAAACAGATTAGTCATTACAGCTCATGCATTTTTGGTTATTACATTACAGACAGTTTATTGGCAAACATGGTGCTGCGAGAGACCTTATGTGACGAGGATGGTTTTCATAGCTTTCCGGAAGGCAATGAGGGAGGGCTCACCTCGGATTGTGGGAGGTAGGGCATTCCAGTGTGATGGTGCGAGATAAGGGAAGCTGGATCCTCCAGCTCCGGTTCTTTTTACTAGTGGCACACAGAGCATGTTGGTATATGGTGACCTGGTTGGCCTGTGGAGGAGACGGGGTGGATTCTTTGTGAGAGGTAGAACGGGGCGGTGAGGCGGATGCACTTGTGGGTCAGTGTCAGAGCTTTGAAGATGATTCTTTCCCTTATTGGTAGCCAGTGGGCTAGTTTTCTCGCCTCAGAGATGTGTTCTCTTTTCGTGATACCTTGGGCAGCGCGGAGGGCATTGTTCTGTATGATTTGTAGCCTTTCCAGGTTTTTGTTGGAAGTTCCTAGGAAGAGTACATTGCAGTAATCTAGCCTGGAGCCGGTGATTGCTCCGGCTAGGTTTGTGCAATTCTCTTTGGAGAGGAAGGGTCTGACTGCGTTGATCAGTTTGGCATGGTACGCAGCTGAGGAGGCTATTGCGTTGACTTGTCTGTCCATGGAGATGTTGGAATCCAAGTAGACACCAAGAGTTTTGACCGAGTCTGAGACAGGTATTTTAATGGAGTCAATGATGAAATGACTGAATTGGGAGTCTAGATTTTTTTGCGTGTCGGGGGAGCCTACCAGTAGGAGTTCGGTCTTGTCGGAGTTGAGGCATAGTCTATTGTCTGCCATCCAGTCTTGGATGGTGTTGTAGAGGTTGTTGAGGGTCAGTGAGTCAGTGTCATAGTTGCCAGTTAGGGTGAGGAGGATCTGGGCATCGTCAGCGTAGTTGGTGTAGGAGATGCCCATGGCGTTGAGGATGAGGAAGAGGGGTCGTGTGAAGATGTTGTAGAGAGTGGGGGAGAGGCAGGAGCCTTGGGGTACACCACAGAGGATGATGGTGGGTGAGGCGGAGGCCAAGTCAGAGAATACTTGCATGGTTCTGTCTTGTAGGAAGGACGTGATCCATGCTGTGGCTTCAGGGGAGAATTTAGCGGTGGCAGAGAGGTGGTGGCATAGGACGTCCTGGTCTAAGAGGTCGAAGGCCGCTGATAGGTCAAGAAGTAGGAGAAGTGCTGGTTTGCCCATGTCTCTGGCGTCGTCCATCTGGTTTTTCAAGTCAAGTAGCGCGGTTTCAGTCCCGTGTTTGGGGCGGAAGCCAGATTGTCGGAGACCTAGGAGATTCTTCTCTTCAATGAAATGCTGAACCTGCAGATAGGCTGCTTTGTCCAGTATTTTGAGGAGGAATGGGACAGTGGTGATGGGTCTATATTTGTTATGGGAGGTGGGATCAAGAGTTGTTTTTTTTTAATAGAGGGCGGACCCAGGCTTCCTTGAGGGAGGCGGGGACTTTCCCCGTGGCAAAGGAGGCATTGACAAAGGCTGTCGGGAAAGGAGCTAGTGCTTCAGTGCAGTCCTTGAGGGTAGCTGGGCATGCATCACCATTACAGTTAGAGGCAAATGAGACAACGGAAATTTTTTTTTAAATCACAAAGATTTTCTTTTGGTATAACAAAGCAACCATGCTGGATTTTTATACATAAATTAACCTTTATTGCCAATTCAATTAATCCTAACACAATCTTCATCCCGGGAGACCCTGCCCAGCCAGTAGGCCACGTTTTTTGTGAACACTCCAGTGCAGGGTGCCCTATCTTGCAAGCCTTGTGCCCCAGACGCTACTGGGATGCATAACGTTACCGTTTTCATATAGCCCTTCATAACTCTTGCAAAAGTAACAAACATTCAAGATGTATACTGTGCACACGGCCATGTTTCATTCAGAAATAGGACATACATAGCAACTATTTACTCATGGCGGCAGCAGCCTGCTATGTAGCAATAGTCCTTTAAATAGCTCAATTTCCCATTTATATGGCCTCAAAGCATTTTGTGGTAGGAACGCCATCAGGGACCAAAGTCCAGGTATGGGAAAATTCTCAGAAAAGGCTTAGAGTGCATTTGGCCAAGACTAGGAATTAGGTGGGTTGGCAAGGCTCCAGTAAGCAACCCAAGAGGTCAGGCATGTGGATCAGCGGCGAGGGAGATCATGACAAGAGTGCTAGTGCAAGAGACTCGATTTGTGACCAGCTAGACCAAAAATTGATGTAGATTGTCACTGTACTCACGGCAGAGGTGTTGAAGCAAGTGCGGTATAAGTGATCACACGGTTACGAATTTGTCGTAGTGCTAGCTGCATTCTAAAGTGTTTGGATGGATAGTCGTGCCTGATGTCCACCAAAGTGGTGAGTTTATACATACATACCTTAAGCTCAGATGGAGCTCATCTTTGATCGATTGTCTACTAGGCACTACACACAGTCTACCCTCAAAGTCTTCTAACCTGAAATAGACCAGCTATCTTATATTGTCTTCTATACGTTGCAGACAGCTGCCGTAAGGTCAAGGATCATAGGAATCTCTAGCACAATAGACATGCTACCCTTATAAATTTGACTCTTCATCTTCTAAGTTCCCTAATAGGCTAACATTAGGCATCTTCTAGTGCAGTATCAAGGATACCTGGATAGATCATTGTGCGTTACAATGCCCAACTTCTATAGCTTCTAATTGCAATGGATAGGTTACCCTGCTATATCTTTGAGCACAATAGGTTAACAAAGTGCCGCCCAAAGTGTCCACTCACAGATCCAAGTGCAATACATGTGCTCCCCTTGACAGTTTCTTCCAAGATAACCTACCCAATTTAATACTACGAGCAACGCATGTGCTAGACCTCTTGAGTTTTTCATCTGCTAATCTACAACGCAGGACATGTTTTAACCTACCCATAATCTTTGACCCTTGAATCCATCCAAGTGCGACCATTTGTGCCTTAAATACATTTAAGTGCGACACTTTTCCTGCCCCGAATTACAGCTACGTGCAATACATTTTCTACCCTCAAAATACAACTAAGTGCTGCTCCCAGTAATTCTATCGGTCTTTCTAGGTCAACTACACAGTGTTACAATACGATAGCGGTAATGTAAAAGAGTCAGGGTTTTAATTGAGCACAGCAACGGCTGTGTTCACCCCGCAGATCTCCCTACATTAGTTGTAGCTGCAGAATGGTTATTCGGTCATTCATGGATGAACAGGGGCAAACCGGGATGGAGCTGCCCTTTGACTCTGGCCATTAGCCGACTGGCTGCCGGGGCATGGCTGCCCTAGGGAAGAATCTAAAGTACACTGTTCCTGCCTATAACAGGTACATACTACTGGGCCCAGGTTATAGCGCAGTACCCTTTGGTTCACTTTCACTGGCCCAATGGGCTGGCACACAAGTTCTCCCCTTGCCTCTCGAGTCACAATCTCATCACAGCTGGCCCAGGCAACAGGGAATGATATTCCCCTCAAAGGGCAAGCACTGTTTTGGGGTAGGCTCCACCACCCCCTCAGTTGTGCACCTGTGTGGCATGGAGGCCAGGGAGGCCCACCGCAATCCAGGTCAGTCATTTACTCTCTTTGCCTACACCTACACCTACACCTACACCCACACCCACACACACACACACGTGACCCAAGTGCCATCACCTCAGCTGAGCCCCACAAATCTCTTGGCCTGAATCTTGCAGACACCACCAGCCAGACCCATAAGACCAAGGGGCGGGCCAGCATGCACCACTGGCCACGACTGCGCCATATTTCAGAATAGATGGGGACACAGCCGCAGGACTGGACACCCGCTTGATGGCCCCAGTTGATGGCCCCATACACGGCTCTTTGCTTGGGCCTCAAGGCATACACAGCATGGGGCTACAAGAAGGGTGTCTCCCAGCAACCATGGGCATGCCTCATCTTCCCTAGAGGGAGCACAGCTTGCTCCTCCGTGCCAGATAAGTCTGGCCTTGGTTCAGGCTGCAGACTCCACCAGCAACAACCACAACCTCATCTTCCACCTCCAGGCTGCACCTTCTATGTGAGCCCCAGGGTGTTCCCATTACCCAGGCATATAGCCCAGGACATCAATTATAGCCGAGCCACACTTTGCATACGCTACCCAGCTTAATGGATTGTACAAAAGCCCTGGGGTGCCTGCTCCCCAGAGGGAGGCCCTGATGTGCTCCTGTCCACTCCTTCCCAATTCACCTACCGTAAAAAAACAACAAAAAAAAGTACCTTATTTTATTTTTTAAAAAACCATTAAAAAAATAAAATAAAAAAAAAGGCACCCCCTCCTCACCACCTTTCAGCCCACGACCAGTCCATTGTTCGCTGGTCACTGTAAGGAAGACCCCCCCCCCCACCTCCATGGTTCCTGGACCCTGAACATCAGACACAGACAGACAGACTCAGCTCTAACTGGACCAGGGGTAAAACACGGTCAACTGGATCAACTCTAGGCACTTGTGCCCTGCAACACCAATTAGCTGCCTTACTTCGTTCACAAACGAACAAACAAACAAAAATACATACTAGGAGGTGCAGGCTGGAAGGGAGGGGACAATAACTCTGAAATAATAACACCCAAGACAAACACAAATGAAAATTCCACATATCCATGCAGTTGATGTACAGTGTAGATACAACACAGTTTTTATTGATAAGAGCGGGTTATCGAGAAGGAAATGAAGGCAGACTGTATGCAGGGTATGAACAGCGATAGGGACCCAGTCAAAAGTATGGGCTTGACACCCAGGAGGATCCTGAGCTGCAAGTCGGTAGCCCTGTTATGCTAGTAGCAACTGGACAGTTCCTGGGCCCCTAGGACAGCAATACCGTGCAATGTATAGCTTGCAAGGGCTCCAGCCTCAGTAGGCCATGGATTCAGTGCATGAAGAAACCGCAATGGCATCTAGTTAAGCGGTCAACTGCACTTCACCGCCATGGCTACATCCCGTGCAGAATTTTAGGTGCATTCATAAAGGCAATACACAAGCCACTAAAATTAGCTTAGCTAATCAATCAGCAAGATATATATATATATATATATATATATATATATATATATATATATATATATATATATATATATATATATATATATTAGTTAATCCAACGTGAACAAGATTGGTTTCAGAGTACAGGGTGAGTTAATTGGGATGCCCAAGAATGTGCATGCCCATTAATTAGCTTCTCACCAATGGGATTGCATCACATCCACTAAAATGGCAGTCTGCCCATATTCCATTTTATTTTAAAACACATATTGAGTCTGATAGTCTAACGAGTAACATGGACCTCATTATACCAATCATCCTATTTTCACCCTGAGCCATTTTCAATTCATGCTATACGGTGGTTAACTGGTCAAAATCATTAGCAAATCATGGTCAACGATTAGCAAATCATGGTCAACGATTAACAAAGTTAATGATTGGACGATCTTAAAAACATGGACTACTTTGTCTATGAACTTGGAGAGAGGCGGGGTTCTTCAGACCTGAAGCAGTACCCAAACCATCCGCGTCGGCTATGAGCTCCATTTCCAGCATCCATTTTTAGGTGTCCCGTGTCAATTTGCCAGACGGCTGCCACCAAAAATGACATTACATTCCTTCGCAAATAATGGATACATAGAGACTTCCTCATCTCTTTGGCTAGTTCACAGGATTCTTTTTGGTGACATTTCTGTACCGTTACCTGTTTTGTTCCTTTGCATCCATGTTTATTTTTGACAGTGCCTTTCTAACTGCTTCTCGATCATGCAAGAAAATAAATAAAAATAAAAAAAAAAACTTACAAGATTCTAGTATTACTCAACACCTCTTACTTCAAGGTACCACCTTGCTAGAAAACTGGCACTCCCATCCATTTTCTGGAGGAATGGCTGTCTAACTCAATTCTGTGATCTTTAAAAGCAATACAGTTTGACATGGATTGGCAAGTTGGTTATCGACTCAGCTTTCATATCGTCTCATCATAATATACATTTGCTAGGTCAATTGATCGACCTTGCCCAGAAGGCTGGCAGTCACCCCACTGACACCTCAGCACCTGGTCTTCTGGTTCCTAAGTTGTATGCACCATGGTCAATTGGTCTTATTGGCGGAGCGCCTGAAAAAGCTATTTTCCTTCTCCCAGGGTCCTCTGGTAAGGTCTTTGATTTGTGCATAGTGCATCTTAAGACCCAGGGGCACACTTCTAATGTGGGATCGACAGGCCACAGGCGTATACACACAGAATCATACGTCTTCCATTTGAGGCACATATATTCAACTTTCATATAGGATTTAACACGTGTCTCTCCGACTGTCCCCCCTCCCCTTTTATGTCCTATTAGGGACACTGAAGTGGGACAAAAACTCCTGGAAGGAAGCGATGCAGCAGCGATCCCGTGGCGAGAGCGAGAGAGCGAGAGTGTCTTCAGGGAGGTAGCGGATTGACACAGTGAGCAGCAGGGGTGTTCATGGTGTGAAAAATAAGGACCAGTGGCAGGATTTCTGGATATCAGGCTGGTCAAGCATTTAATATTTTAGAGACCGGCCCACCTTAGCCCATTCCTCGGGTTGCAACCGACTCCAAACCTGGAAAATCTCAAAGCAGACTGGTAGGATCAGATGCACCAAAAAGAGAATTCCAAGGCTTCTGGAAGTTATGTTTGCCCGAAGGAATCGACCCACATGTCTGACTGCTGCCTCTCTGGCTGCTATCATGCACAAGGGCTGGAAGACATGTGCTGCTGTCATCACGTCAGGCAGGAAGCACTGTACTGGAAGTCATTGAGTGTCCGGCCTGTAGCATTCGCGCCAGCCATCCCTCCATCCGATAGGGAGGAGATGGTGGGGGAGAGCGGGAAAAAAATAAAGCCACACCAGCATAGCTGAATCAAAGCAACACCAACAGCGATGGCGCAGCAACAGGAAATACAGCATACTGGAAAAAACAGAGCTTCGGTTTAAGAACTTTTTTTTCTGTAAACACGAAAAGCTCAGACTGAGAACCATCAGAGGCATATGCGTGAATTCTCGGATGCAGGGACGCGGTCTGGCTGAAGGAAGCAGGATGCAAGCAACAACATCTAAATCAGGGAGTGCCTTTAAAGTAAACTGCTGAGCAGTGTCAAAGGAACAAATAGTGAAGAGTGGGGCCAGAAGAGTGAAACCTATGCACGCACCCGATACCAGGACCTGTACACTGACAAAAGACCTTGTCAAACTACACTTCACATGGTCCGATCGAAGTCGGATGATCCAGGGCTGACTCGCTTCCCCAAGAACTCAACAACACTCTCACAAAAGTCGAAAACATGGCAGTGCTTCAGACCTCGCCCTGCTCAAGGAACTTTGTGCTGCATGTAGATGACGGATCACAGTTGCCAAAGCCACCTACTATGGAAACAAAATCGTCAAGGCCAACACTGAAAGCAGAGCCCTCTTTAAAGTCATCAAGTACTGCATCAACCCACTGCCCAACACCTCAAATTACACCTCAATTAACTTTCTTCCTCGACAAGATCGTCCAACAGACAAAGCTACAACTGCTAGTGCACTAGACATCCCATCTCATAAATCCACACTACTTGCACAACACTTTCTAGCCAACCTAGCATCGCCATGGCCAAGGGATATCGTACGCATGAGACATCCTCCAGGTCTCTGCGCTCAAGGCCCATCCTCCCATACCTGACAAGCACTTTCTAACTCAAGGTACCTTCCCCTCAAGACTGCAAAAAATCCTTCCGCTTCTCAACAAGCCAACACTGAACCTAGACAACACTCAGAAACTGCGTCGCCATTACCCATCTTCCCTTCCTAGGTAAGATGCTTCTGGCACCATGCAACTCCTCCACCCCATCAAAGCCAACAACCTCTTTGCCCTAGCAATCTGGCTTCTGACCCAGAAGCAGCACAGAAAGGCTTCCATTAAAGTGATCAACAATACCCTTTAAACCATAGATGATGGCCATCCTTGCCTCATGGTTCTCCTTGACCTCTCAGCCGCACATGACACAGTAGGCCACCAGACACTCACTGACAATATACATTGCTGCATGGGGGGGTGTGGGAGTGGAGAGAAATAAGTGAAATCCTCCTCAGCTGGTTCAAATTGTATCTTGCTAATTGTCACCAATTTGTACAAATGGATTCCTCCAGATCTACCCATCACATGTGGAGTCTCACAAGGATCCATCCTCTCTCCATGACCTTCAAAGGGAACCACTTGGACACCTCCCCCCCCTTTCTCTCTCCACACAACAGCCACATCCACCAAATACAGATGACCCACAGCTCGACCTCAAGATATCCTCCATCAAAGGCATCCACAGTCTCAAGACCTGCCTCTCATTGATTCAGTCATGGGTGTCCAGTGCTTACCTGAAGCTCAACCCCCTCCAAGACTGAATCTCTACTCCTGACCAACAACACAGAACACCCCGACATCCATACCTAGCTCTCTATGCTACACGAAGGCTTCACACCCACGATGGCTACTTTCAAACCAAGTCCCCTGGGTTTGACATTGACAGACACCTCTCCTTCAAACAGCACGTAACAAGGAAGACACAAACAGCTTGGTATCAACTTTCTCTCCTGGGGTAAATAAAGCCCCCCATCCCAGAAAACCACTTCAGATCTGCTTTTCCAAGCCTTGGTCCTCTTCCAACTGAATGGAGGGAAAGACCCTTTTGTAAGGCCTTCCAGCAACTACCCTGGCACCCCCGACATGCGATCTGCATGCTGCAGCACAATCTCAAAGGACTCTGCAAATTTGATCACCTCACCCGACCCTCATCAAACTGCACTGGCTCACGTTGCAAGTCTGTCATTTTGAAAAGCTGCTGCATCATCTACAGGGCTGTCACCCTGAAGTCCCCAAGCTAGTTCACTGAAACTCAGCATCTCTGGAGGTCTGCGATCCACAAGCAGCAAGGATGTGTAATGACTTGAATTTTGCCGTTGCAGGAAGTAAAGAACCAGAAGACCAAGCCTTCACTGACTACACCCCAAGACTCTGGAACCTCCTCCCTGTTAACACTAGACTCGCCCCCCCCCTTAATTCTACAGTTCAGGAAGGAGCTCAGGGCTCCTCCGCTTCAATTAATGGCTGCTCTACAACACCTAGGTCGACAAACCTCCCACTTCTCACCCCTACTGGAGACTGGTGATCTGATTCTCCCCCCCCCCCAGTTTCCTCTCCCGCTTGCTTGTAGATCCCTTGCTGACAAATTACCCACCTGCCCTTTCCCCTAGTTAACTCCCCGCTCCCTTGTTATCTGCCCCCCTGTGGGTTGCATTTAAAAGAAGTAGCTAAACCCTGCAACCAAAAACTGCCCCGCTTTGCTTTCCCGGTCACATGAGTGGCAGGAATTTAAACACTGCAACCAAAAACGGCTTAGCTTTTTCTTTTTGTTAATGTAAAATTAAAGAACCATGAGGAAAGGGGCCTACCCATCATCTAAGGACAAGCCGCAATGAGCCGCTATGAAAATTCACCCAAGAAGACGAATCCAGTGACCTGCAAGACAGGATTATAAACATCAATAACAAAAACAGTCTGTACAAGGGTTGCAAATAGTAACGGCTTTAAAAAGACACAATGGAAAAAGATATCACTGCTCACACAGTGAATGTCATAGAGACAATGTGGGGGGGGGGGGTGACCAAAGCAAATGCATATTAGGTTTCACCCACAAAACTCCTGTAACCTGTGAAGAGAGACTACTTCAGGAAAAAAAACGTTTCTGGCTGAGGCAGGAACTTCACAATGAAAGCCCCACATCGAGCTGGATTTCATACCTATCTTCTAACAATCCTGTAATAAAATGTGATGCTGTGGGAGGCGCAATAATTCCCTGTTCTGCAGACATAATGGCAGGAAGAAGGCAATCCTTGGCTAAAGCATGACAAAAAGAGTCATTGTAGCACCCTCTTCCAAGAGCAAAATGCCAATTTCAAAAGGTACTCAAAAAACCCTCTGGTAACAGGCTGACCCAGGGCAACAGATGGCTGTGGGGGGGATGAAGCGGCCCTCCCATATGTTGAACAAGGCACTCCCAGTTAATATTAAAAGACCATTTCGTTTTAGACATTTTGCGCAGCCATCAGACCAAGAATTTATTTCCAGTTTATGCAATTTTTGATGTAATTTCCAGGCAGTATTAAGGATATAAATTGCATTTACTTCGGACTTGCAGGTTTCTGGCTCATCTGAACATGTGAAAATTATGAGATTTGATGAAAAGGTGGAAATTGAAATTAGCAATATGCTTGATGATTTACATGTTCATAACTGTTGTAAATTTTATTAAAACGACAGAAAAGTGCCACATGGCTATGCTACAACGTACAAATTTGTCAATCGGCTTATCTAATTCCCCACGATTAACTAAAACCAAATATATGTTTCACATGGCAGTGGCTAGTAAAATTATGAAGTTATGACACAACTCGTTTTTGGCAAAAAGTTGTAAGGGGAACAAAAGGAGGATGACAAATTGAAAAGACAGATGATGCTTCTCCTCCCCTAAACCAATCCCAACTGGGGGCGGAGAGAGGGATGGTAACTGTCCAATCCTAGTGGCAGGGATAATTACAGGGTACTCCCCTGGTTTGTAAAGTTAGTGATGTCATTTCTGCTATATAAGGGGACTGTACTAGGACTCCAGACACAAAAACCAAGGAGACAGGAGAAGGACGGAGAGAAGGCTGCTGAAACTTACCCACTTTGAGAGTGGAGTGACCAGATCCCTTGCCCTATCTGTCCAGAGTGTCCTGAGATCCAGCTGGCTTTCCTGAATCCTAAACCAAGACTTGCTTTGTAAGTAGCATATAACCCCAACCCTAAATTGCATAAGCCCTTCATTTTTGTAGCAGTGCATCCAATATGCGCATTGAAAACCCCAAATTGCCAGTGGAATTCAGTCCTCTCTCCATAGAAGAATCTTGTTTGCCTGTGTACGTTATATCTCCTTTTTTTAAAAAGAACTCTGTCTGTGAAAGTCGTAGTATTTTTCTTATGGATATCAATTCCTATTTGGATCTGTCGTATTAAACGCAACCCGTTGTTCCCATTGTGAGCATTCCCTTTTGCTTAGAAGTCCACCTGTTATGAGCCTCTGTCCTGGTCACTGAAACAGATTTTCCTAATGTAAGCTAAAGCAACTTCCCTGAGCTGCCCGTCATTGTGAGCACAGTGTAAACTAGTTTCCATTTGCTACTGTATTTTCCCTTTGCATTTTGCTTTCTCCCAAAACCGATTTCCTGCTGCAATTCTATTTTGCCCTGGTGTGCTGATTAGTATTCTCTAAAACTTTCCCCATCTCTTTCCCCATCTCCTAACTGTAAGCCATGCTAATTTCATTCTATTCTGTCCCCTAGCAGTTGTGAGGAACAACCAAAACACCATTCCCCCCACCCCCTCGCTCCAAAAACGGGGTTTCCCTTTCTTTGCTGCTGGCTTTCCCATCTTGTGGCGGTGGGCTTGACCCTATATTCCTACTCTTTGCCACTGCCTTCCATTCAAAGAATGGAAGTTGAATTGATGTTTGGGGGCAAGTGTTGGGTGGGGTGCTAATCCGTAGGTGCTATTACTTTGTGGTAAATTATTCCTTTTCTGTTCTGGAGTAACTGACAGTATATCTTAACATGCTTGTTTTGTGGAGATTACTGTATTTTGTGTTGCCACGACATTGGTGGCTGTGAAATGGTTGGAGTTTTCTTTTTTATTAAATAATAAAATAATAAATATATCTTATTGATACACACCGGCCTGGTTCCTAGTCCATTGTGACACAGGGTGTACGTGGAGGTTGGGTGCGAGACGGGTTGGAGGCCTACTCAAAAAGAATCCGTAGTAGATTAAAGATAAAAAGCCCTTTATTGTGCACCACGTCTATTGTAGCGGAAGGAGTTCCCTAGTTGGCATGTGCCGTGCAATAAACCGTGACACCCCTCACCACCCTATGATTGTAAACCACTGAAGCTAGGTCCACACTTAATTGCCCGAATAATAATAAAATAACAGAGAGCGAACCCATCCAGCGAGTACGGCTGAAGTGAGGCAAGCACCAATGGTGTAGCCAGAGTCATTGCCAGGGTGGGCCTACACATACATGTGGGCCCAACCCATAAAGTGCACACGTTCTTCAGCACTGTATGTACATCATTTAGACGATTATAGCACATTTCGAGATGGTGAGGTCACCAAATCAAAACCCACTGAAGATTGCTCCCCGAGAACTAAACTACTTAGGCACTCACAATTTTGACAGGTGGGCAACAATGAGATTAAGTGAGTTGCCGATTACACGCCGAGCCCAGCCTAAAAATGTGGCACTGAACGGAATAGCTTCAGTCTGGTCATACAGCAAGTTGTGATTTGTGGAGGTGTGACTTGCATGAGCTAAAAGCAGTAGCGTTTTGTGGCACAGATGTTCAAAAATACAAAAACACATGACGAACCAGTGCAGAGTACTTAAATGATGCCTATATACTCAGTAAATACGTGTTTAATGCTGAACATGGTTCCATGTCATTTCATTGCGGGACTAACCCATCACCGTTTTCTTCTCCGCAGCAATTCCATCAAAAAACTCATCTAATTCTTTAGTTTGGGGGGCCCCAACCACTTTGATTTTTTTATATACCCAAATACCATATATATTTGTAGTGGCCCCCCACACCCCTAAAATTAGATGATTTTTTCCCGATAGAATTTCTGCGGAGAGAAGCCCAGCGAGGGTTAATCTCATGACGAAAGCACGTCCTACCGCTGAAAGTATGCGCAGGTTAGGGTTGGCACACTATCGCACAAAGCACAGATCTCGTCAAACAAATACCCGTTCGGGTTTAACCGAAGCCTTTCTACTAGGTCCATCCTCCATACAAAAAGGCACGACGGGTTCTCACAGGACATTCTGCGGCAAAGCCATCACAGGTGTGTCATCGTAATGCTTGCATTTTCTCCCCGTCTATACCGTACAGCTACAAAATCGTACAACAGGCGGGCCTCAATGTTGCATGTTATTCTTGTGTGGAGTTACTGGTTGTTATTTTCACACTAACATACCCTCTAATGAAAGATGGTTCACCAAATCAATGATCAGAAATAAACAATAAAAAAAGAAAAATCCTTATAAATGTATTGTGCTTCCTACTAGCGGCATTCTCACTTTAATTTAAGTGCAGCAGCCATCAGTGCCAAGAAACTGCACGTGGTGTGCAATATACCAGTGGCGAGTATTCTACATGGAGCAACATTGCAGCCACATGAAAACAAGTGTGGATTTATTGAACGGTACACCCTGAGAACTAGACTTGGGGACTCACAATGCTGACAGGTGGGCCACAATGAGATTAAGTGCGTTACCCAGTATGACACACACGGAGCCCAGCCTAAAAATGTGCCACTGAACTGAATAGTTTCAGTCTTGTCATACAGCAAGTTGTGATTTGGGGAGCTGTGACTTGTGGCACGGATGTGGAAAGTACAAGACTACATTAAACACATTATCAACCAACATACAAACTGGAAAGCCAAGCAATACACATAGAATGTTGGTAGCATTATTTTCTCAATCATAAATGGAAGTCTACAAGTACCAGGGCTGCCTTGTAGATGGACACCCTGGCAGGAGAGCCCTGGCGCGCCAGTCTCAGAGCCCTCCCTTATCAATGGCATATGGAGCCGGAATCCTACCTGCCACAGAGCTTCCAACGATGGACTTCTAAATGGTGAAACAACCATCCACAGAGAACATAGCGGGGAGATCCCCCATTGTCCCCCCGCCCCTCACTGTGTGACCACAGCATGAGGAACATGTTCATTTTTTTTTTTTACACAAAACCACAGAAACAGTTGTAAAGTTTTGGAACACAAACATCACAGTTTATTCGGAGCAAACAAATTGGGGCGGTCCCAGCCACATCAGTAAAGGTTAAATGCATTTCCAGGATGACCCGCGTCATTCCTGGTTTGCCCTTGGCAACAAAGCGGACATACACTTCTGGTTCTGCACTGCGGGGGATTGAGGGGGGGGGGGTGCGGACAAAGTGACTGAACCATGGCAACCCCTGCATTATGAGTGCCCCCAAGCGGATGTGTAGGGCCCTGGGGGACGCCCCTTCCACCTCCAAAGGGAGGAGAGGAGTATGACCGACCCCGGGGTGGAGCGGCCAAAGGGGCAGCCCGCTATGTAGGCTGTGCCTCTAGCGCCCCCTCTGGGGCGCTGATCAGCATCTGACCTACCAACAGAGGTCAAAAGATTCATGCAAACTAAGAAAAGCTAGGTGAGGGGGCGCAGCACAGCCAAAAGGAGGCTCTTACAGCAGAAGACCTAATTCATGTGGCCGACAACTATAATCTCAATACAAGCCATGCCCATCATTAATGGGTTTTATATAGTGTGGCCTACCACAGTTTTAACATTTTTGTTGTGCTGCAAACATTACTATGCAACAATAGAATCCGGAAGGCTCTTGCTCGTACACATGGCCTGTGTCCTTTTTGGTTACAACACAACTGTGGCGCCCGTTCATGCTTACCTGTCCCGGTAGCTTGGACCTGCTGGTTTAGCAGCTTGGACCATCCTGCAAATCTCTAGAAATAAACATTACCAGATTGCAGGGAATAATATTAACTCACTCAAGAAATGTGTGCGTCTAGGGTTACTCCCCAGCTACCAGACAGCATTCTGTGACAAAGCGCAACAACGCCTTTAGGTGTCGGAAGACGTATTTACAGCTTTCCCTGCAATTTGCTTATACTATTCATTCAAGTGATCAAGCAGAGCGCTGCAGTGCAGTAAAAACAACAAGGGTCACCTAGGAGGGCTTGCCGGCTCCTTTGCAGTAACTATTGGTAAGCATACATCCAAGTAAGCACGGCCTTTGTGATGCACGAGGATATGGCTACACCCCCTATATAGAAGGGGCGAGACGGCGCTCTTTTAATCATTAGAATTCATCTCATCACACAGGGGAGGTCTAAACGGACCTACTGTGTACTATGGAGCAGAGCTTTCAGGGGTTCGGTTACCAACTACTGGACTTTACCTAGGGTATCTGAACCCCTCCGAGCCATTCCTAAGCATATTCCACCCGTTGTAATTCACATTTAAAGATCCTCCCTTGCTTCCCCCCCTCCACCCCCATTACTTCTGTACGCGTGCATTTGCCCAGGGATGTAGTGTATATTCCCACGTTAACGCAGCAATATTAGTGTCTAATGCCCAGAGAAGGTGCAATCTTTCGATCACACAGAAATGCATGGGTACTGCCAGCTACCAATTATTTAATAAATGAAACGTCGAAAGGTAAGGGTGCCTTTGTTTCAAGTTACCTGCAAACACGTGGGCACGAGATGCTGGTCTGGCGGGTAAAGGCGACGGTTCGTCAACCTTTAGTCCGTTCAGTGGCTTCGGTAGAGAAGACTCCAGCCGCTCCTGAACGAACCAACCGGAAGTGGCACTTGACCTGGAAGCAGCTAAATTCACCAGCACAATCCGCTACTCCTAGTGACTTCTTGGACCATTATGAAGGCTGTCCAGAAGGTCAATAGCTTCCAGCGGCCCAATTAGTTGCCCATTATAGATAGAGTTATTGCTCATGGTTAATATGTTTGATCTACAACCGCGATCGAGCGCGATAGAAATCAAATATCAATAACCACGTGGAAGGGGGGGCCCCGGGGGGAACACGTAGCGTTTCCCCCCGGGGAGATTTTTGGCGCTGCACACGGCCAGCGAGTGGCCGTGGGAGGCAGAGTGCCTCCCGGGGTATTTAAGGGGCTCAGGGAAGGTTCGGGAGCCAGGCGACGGTTAGGACTTGAAGATTGTCCTGGTCGCCTGCTCCCGAGCCTTCCCTGTGTAGCTGGGCCTAGGAGTGTGAGGGGTAGAGCAGGTGAGGTGGGGGATTGGCGAGGGTAGTGGGCGGTCAGTTTAGCTTTGTTTAGTATAATAAATAAAAAAAAATAAAAAAGATTATAACATTACTAGTTATATACTGTTGGGGAAGGGTTATTTTGGGGGTGCCGTAAATAAGACACCCCCTGGGATTTACCGCAGCTCCGGGTCCGCGGCGTGGTGAGTGGTTTTTTGGTGTCGGATCGAGGGCGCGGGGTGCCGTGGGCGTGCGGGGGGAAGTTGGTATAAGAGCATCCGTGCTCCGTTCGCTCGCCGGCGGGGGGCGGGGTTTTGGAAACATCAGGCTTCCTCGAATAGGCATCCGCTCGGGAGCGGGTGGGGGAAATAGCAGTTTTCTTTTGATACGGGATCCGAGGTCCCGTGTTGTGCAAGCAGGGAGAGGGGAACGTTGCGTGCGGTGTCTCTCGAAGGACAGAGGGGGCAGAGCGCGCCCATTTAAAGGGGCCTCGGCTATTTTGTGGGCCTGAGGTGCGGTGGCGCTCACTAGCCGCCAGGGGGCAGTGTGTCAAGGAAGAAAATAGTCCCGGTTACTGGTTAGGCTGATTTTTGTGGGATTTTTTGCTCTAGAGGGTGGCACTTAGCTCCTGGGCAGGGGGCTACAAGGGTTAGGGCAGTATTTTGGGGGTATTTAGTGGGGCAAATTAAAATATATATATATTAATAATAATAAAGTTGAGTTAGAAGTTATCAGTTTCAAATTTTTAAGATTTCCACGGGTAGTTCGGCTCGGGGGCTTAGTTTTGCTAGGTCATTTTTCAAGGGGTATATATATATATATATATATATTTGTGGTGCACAAACAATTTATTAGTAGTGCATGATGGTAGGTCAGGGAGCCAACAGGAAGGGGTTGGTTGATGCCAAGGCTCTTAAGGAGGCTTTGGAAATAATTAGTAGGGCATCTAGGGCCCAATTGGAAGGGGCAGTTGGGGAGGTCACTGGGGGAGAGGGCACGGGGGAGGGGGAGATAAGTGGGGGGAGGCCGCAGTGGAGAGCAGCGGCAGATGGGGCTCTCGCGGCAGTGGTGGCTTGCACCCCTGCGGCAGGGAGAGGGGAGGTATGGAAATCCAGGGGAAGGAGGATGAGAAGGGAGATAGACAGGAGAGCGTCTGAGCGAGAGATGATTTCAGGTGGGGAGCCTCTGAGTGAGGGAGCGGGTAATAGCCCTAGGGGAGAAGGGAGTACGCGGATGGAGAGGGCTCTTGGGGACCCGAGCGAGGGGGTGCTGAGGGGGGTGGCAGGGCAGAGGGGAAGAGGGGGAAAATATTTGCAGAAGAGTGCAGGAGGGAGAAGTAGAGAGAGGTCCCCATCAATTGAGGAAAGTAGAGCGGGGCGCGGAACGGCCCCCAGGGGTAGGAGAATGGAGGGTGGAGGGCGCTGCGCAGCCCCCACTGGTCAGAGTGAGGTTGAGGGTTTTAGTACGGCCCCACCTCGATCGGCACAAGGAGAGCCTAGAGGGTGCAGCACGGCCCCTAGCAATGAGGAATACAGGGTGGAGGACGGAACGCCTCGCCCAAGAGAAGAGGACCAGGCAGGGGTCCCCCCCGGCCCCGCCGAGAAGACGTCAAAGGAGTGACGGGGCGTACGCCCTGGGCTCACAAGAAGAAGATCGCCTCAACTTGAGCAGGAGCTCGCATCAGCAGTGTAGGAGCCCTCTAAGAAAGGAGATGAGTAGCATCGGGGTGGATGCCAGACCACAGACGGCGGGTGTGGAAAGAGGTGAGCAGGAACGGGAATGGTCCTCTGCATGGCAGAGAGGGGTCACGAGAAGGGTGACGGGGAATGAAGGGACGAGTTTGCTTGGGGTAAGAAAAGAAGCTGGTGTGCAGGCCATTGGAGCCTTGGGGGTTGAAAAGAGCATGTGCTCAGTGGAGGTCCAAACGGACAAGGCGATGGAGCCATTGGTGCTTGAAGTGCAAGCTGGTAATAAAAAAAGAGAATGAAGTGAAAGGAAAGGAGAAAAAATTGCCGTACATGGGGATAACAAAACCATTGGGGGCACACTTGATGGCAACGACAAGGGAAAAGATTCAGGCAGGGGAGTTTGTAGATGTGTTCAAATTACTGCATAGGGAAGTGAGAGCAAAAGAGGGGTCTAAAGAGGAAGAAAGGGAACTGGCGTCGCGCCCAAGGGTCCCGGTGACTATTGAGAATTGGACGTCAGCATTTATCATTTATGCCAGCATTTATTGTGAAAAATTTCCAGAGCGTTGCGTGGCTCTGCTTAAATATATGGATGTTATTAGGAAGGCTTTCACGAGTTTTGGGGGTTTTGCATGGGTAAGGTATGATGAGGAATTCAGAGCGAGATTGGCGGAGGACGGTCAGGTGGTTTGGGGGGAGATAGATATGGATCTTTGGTTGCAATGGATGGCTCCAACGAGGCCTGCCCCGACGCTGCACTCGGCGAGCGGGCTGCCTGTACCTTTCCGGCCCTTTCTTGGTCGCCCCGCCCACGAAGTGGCGGGGGGAGGAGGTAGGGGGCAGTCATCAGCAGCGTGCTGGGGGTATAATAAGGATGGCTGCGCACGGACCCTGTGTAGGTTCAGGCACGAGTGTAGCAAGTGTGGTGGAAAACACCCTCTCACGCAGTGTTTCCAGCAAGGGGACAGGGGGAGGGGGACAGGTAGAGGGGTTGTGGGGAAAAGCTTTTACTCCAATTAAAGTGGGGGTGCTCGAAAAATGGTTACAATTTTATCCGGACAGAGAAGGGGCGAAGATCTTGAGTGAGGGTTTCGGTCAGGGGTTCAGACTAGGGTACCAGGGCCCAAGAGTGCGCAGGTGGGCTGAAAATTTGAAGTCAGCAAGAGAAAATGTTGACGTGGTGAGACATAAATTGACCAAAGAAATAGAGGCAGGAAGGATAGTGGGCCCATTTGTTGACTTGCCGGGGGATTTAGCAATATCCCCATTGGGGGTGGTGCCAAAGAAAGCTCCGGGGGAGTTCAGACTGATACATCATTTGTCATGGCCGGAGGGTATGTCAGTTAATGATTTTATTGCTCTGGAAGAGTGCAGAGTTGTGTATGCCAGTGTTGACCAGGCGGTGGAACTGATAAGGAAGGAAGGGCGAGGGGCCTTCATGGCCAAGTGTGATATCAAGGCGGCTTTTAGGCTATTGCCGGTGCACCCGGAGGATTTTTGGTTGTTGGGTTTGCAGTTTGAGGAAGGTATATACATAGACAAAGCCTTGCCAATGGGGTGCGCAATTTCCTGTGCTTTGTTTGAGCGGTTCAGCTCTTTCTTACAGTGGGTCTTCTCATTTAGTTCAGGTTGGGAGAGTGTGCTGCACTATTTGGATGATTTTCTTTTCATTAGCGGGGCAGAAAGAGTGGAGGAGTGTAAAAAAATGCTACAGTTATTTCAGGAGCTGATGGAGGAGCTGGGGGTGCCCTTAGCGGAAGATAAAACAGAGGGGCCGGCAGTGGTATTGACATTTCTAGGAATTGAGTTGGATTCAGTGGCCATGACCTCACACTTGCCGCACGACAAGGTGAGCAAATTGGTGGTTTTGTTGGAAAAAGCGGTGGTGGCCAAGAAAATGATGCTGGTCGAAATGCAGAGTTTGGTGGGGCATTTGAATTTTGCATGCAAGGTGGTGGCCCCAGGGCAAACATTTTGCAGGAACATGGCGAGGGCTATGGCGGGAGCTAAGTGCCCACATCATCGAATAAGAGTGTCGGGGGCTGTGAGGGAGGATTGCAGAATTTGGTTGCGCTTTTTGGAGAATTTCAACGGAGTGACAATGTGGTTGCAGGGAGACCCGGTGACTTGGGAAGTTCAGATATTTTCTGATGCAGCAGGAGCGGGAGGTTTTGGAGTTTTCTGGGGAGGAAAGTGGTGTGCAGAGAAATGGCCAGTACGGTGGTTGAAGGAAGGAAGGAGTATAGCATTTCTTGAATTTTTTCCACTTCTAGTTGCATTGCAGTTGTGGGGTAAGGATTTTCAGAATAAGAAGGTGAATTTTAATGTTGACAATGAATGCGTAGTTCATGTGGTGAATAGGCAGTCAGCTAAGGATCAGAGGGTGGTGAGATTGATGAGAGAATTTGTGCTGCGGTGCATGGAATGGAATGTGGTGTTTAAGGCAACACATGTGCCGGGGAAGGATAATGGCATCGCTGATGCATTATCTCGTTTTCAATGGCAGAAATTCCGTGGATTGGCTCCAGATGCAGAGCAGGAGGGGCAACAGATTACGGAGGAGCTGTGGAAGATAGGAAGCTGAGAGCGCTTTCACTGGTGGAGGGTTCATTGGCCTCGGCATCTAAGGAGGCATCTAGGAGGGCCTGGGAGGGTTTTTATTAGAGGGGGAGCTTGTTGTTGGAAGGGTAGATGGGACGCGGAAGAGAGGAGGAGAGATGATGTTATGAATTTTCTCTTGAAGTGTATGGACAGGGGGTGGTCAAAGGCAACGATTGTGGGGAAGTTAGCAGGGATTTCTTTCTATGGGAAATGGTTTTGGGGTCTTCAACCAAGTGGGGGGGAAATGGCAAATAGGATGTTGGAAGGTTGGGCTAGGGAGAGTAAGAGAGACAAGGATAAGAGGAGGCCGATATCGGCGGAATTGTTGCAGAGGCTGACTGAGGTGGTGGGGGGAGTTTGCTGGTCAGTATGGGAGGGGGAACTGTTTGTGACTTGTTTTACTTGGTTATTTTTTGGGGCTTTCAGGGTTTCGGAGTTGGTAGGGGGAAAAGGTGGGGTAGGAGGACTGCAATGGGATGATGTACGAATTACTGAGGAAGGTCTGGACATCAAGATCAGAAGATCCAAGACTGACCAGAAGGGGAGGGGTTCATGGGTTCTACTGGGTAGAGGGAGTAGGAATTTATGTCCAGTACAGGTAGGTTTGGTGTGGAAGGAGCGTTGTGGGGGTAGGGCAGGCTTGGTGTTTCAGCATGAGGATGGGTCGCCGGTGGCAGCGGCACATGTGCTGGGGGTATTGAGGAAGGCGTTGGAAGTGGTGGGTGAAAAGGCTGAAGATTTTGGGACTCATTCTTTTAGGATGGGCGCAGCATCTGAAGGCAGTAGGTTGGGTTTTTCCGAAGACAAAGTGAAAAGCTTGGGGCGTTGGAGGGGTGGGAAATACAGGGGGTACGTCAGGGATTTTGATAAGGGGAATGTGTGATGAGTTGGGGGAAAAGGATTTTAGGGAGGACTGCTCTTATTGTGATGTTTTGACTTGCCAGTGATTGTTCATTTTCTTGTTTCAGATGCTGCGCGAAAGGAAGGGGAGTTGGCGCAAGTGTGGATTGTTGGCCATTCAATTGTTAAGTGGGCTGGGAAGGAGGGGGAAAAAAGGGTGTTTGGGAGGCAGCTGGGATGCAGCTATAAGGAGGTGGTGGTGAGATGGCACGGTTTGGGGGGTCTGCGATGGGATCAGCTGCTTCCTATATTAGCAGGGATGAGGGAACGCTATGGGGTTCCAGATGTGGTAATTATTCACGCGGGGGAGAATGACCTTGTGAAGGATACGGGGGTCTCTCTGCGAAGGAAGATGAAGAGGGATTTAGTTTGGATGAGGGAAATGTGGCCTAAAGCAAAGGTGGTTTGGACCAAGTTGTTGCCGCGGAGAGTTTGGAGGGGGGTGAGAAATGAGAGAGCAATAGAGAGGACTAGGAAAGGGATAAACAGGGAAATGGTAAAGTTTTGTGCCTCGGCGGCGGTACAGGTGATGGACCACAAAGACATAGCGTATGAAGGGCTCCTTATTTTTAGAGAGGACGGAGTACACTTGTCCATGTATGGGAATAGTTATTACCTGGCGGATCTGAGTTCCTGGCTGGGAGACTGGGTAAGAAGGTGGAGATAGGAAGGAAAAAAGGGGGGAAGGGGAGTGGGGCAGAAAGAACTCCTCAGGGGAGGGTTTTTCTGGTGCCGGGGGCATGGCCCCTTTTGATGTGAGGGGAGGGAAGCACAATGGGGAATGACACAGGAAAGGAGGGGGTGGCGCTGTTTGCACAAGCAGGTCACCCCGGGGGAGCAGGTATTGAGCCTGGAGGGGCATGGCCCCTGGGAGAAAGCGGGACGCCTGGGAAAAGGGCAAGGAGACGGTAGGCTCCAAGGGGTAAGTAGGGAGGAGATAGAGGAGTTATTTATTTAATTGTTGGGAAGATGAAAATGAAAAAAGGAGAATGTTTAATTATTTAATTGTTTGTTGTAATATTTAGTTTGTTAGGCCATGGAGCCAGTTAAGCATTTTGAATTGTAAGCTTTGGCATGTCACATTAAAGCGACCTTTTCCACTTTTAAATGAGTCTGGGTTTTTGTGCAGTAAGCCAAAAAAGGGGGGGCCCCGGGGGGAACGCGTAGCGTTTCCCCCCGGGGAGATTTTTGGCGCTGCACACGGCCATCGAGTGGCCGTGGGAGGCAGAGTGCCTCCCGGGGTATTTAAGGGGCTCAGGGAAGGTTCGGGAGCCAGGCGACGGTTAGGACTTGAAGATTGTCCCGCCCTCCCACCCCTTCATTTTGTATTTTAGGAATAGGTCTGTTTGACGCCGAGAGAGGGTCCAGGGTACATTTTGTGGGGGGGTTTTGCTAGAGGTAGGGGTGGTCGTTTTTTGTGACAGGTCAGGGCATTGTGAAGATGTGATGTGATTTCAGTTGCTGATGTGGCAGGTCAGGCTGGCTGCAGGTCAGAGGAAAGGGGGAGATTGGTGTAGAGGGGAGTATGATGGGGTTGGAGTGTTCGGGGCGCCGGGGGCATGGCCCCTTTTGATGTGAGGGGAGGGAAGCACAATGGGGAATGACACAGGAAAGGAGGGGGTGGCGCTGTTTGCACAAGCCGGTCACCCCGGGGGAGCAGGTATTGAGCCTGGAGGGGCATGGCCCCTGGGACAAAGCGGGACGCTTGGGAAAAGGGCAAGGAGACGGTAGGCTCCAAGGGGTAAGTAGGGAGGAGATAGATGAGTTATTTATTTAATTGTTGGGAAGATGAAAATGAAAAAAGGAGAATGTTTAATTATTTAATTGTTTGTTGTAATATTTATTTAGTTTGTTAGGCCATGGAGCCAGTTAAGCATTTTGAATTGTAAGCTTTGGCCTGTCACATTAAAGCGACCTTTTCCACTTTTAAATGAGTCTGGGTTTTTGTGCAGTAAGCCAAAATGTGCGGCTGTCTGTAACAGCATTTGCACGTTGCACCCATGTGTGGTTGGGAAAGCCATAGATCTGGCATTCGCCTCTATTCATATTTTTTTTTTTTTGTAAACCTACAGGTGAGCTATTCTGAAAAGTCACTGGACCACAGGAATGACGTTTCCATCTGTTCTCGGGATTGCCGTTTTGCATGACATTCTCCCGCGGGCCCCACTTCACCTGCCGCCACGCATTCTTGCCAGCTTTTGTTCTTCTGCACAGCTCTTTGAACTCTGCTCACCCTGTGATTCTTTTTTTTTTTAAGCTGGTGTGTACTGAAAAAGCAGGGCTAGAACACCGGTGGGCACGCAAGTGTGAGGGGGCTGGGAGAAGCAGTACACAGTGCTTGCACATCTGGAGACTGGACAACCGCTGCCAGAGTCAACACACTTTTATGTCGTGGCCCAAGGGGGAAGGCGTCATAGCACATGTGTATGTTCTAGCAGTCATGTATGCTTATTGTAAATCAAGCAATGGTTTGTACAGCTGTATTCCGCTATATGCCGACACGGGCCACACTACCCAAACAACTGGAACATCAGCTGCACCGGGAAACCATCCAAGTCACCCACAGGCCAGTCTGCCTCCGACACCAACTCTTAGCGGAACACGAAGGTAGAAACCCATGTTTCTATGTGGATATTTCACACCACGAAGCGAGTGGACAACCACTACACGACTCCTCGCTCCCAATGGTCATTGCGCTCGCCTTCATCAGAACTCTGGGGCAGGTGCCTGGTATCAAAGGCGGATAGTAGCATTGAAAGTGTGCTGGGCGCCGCCAGTTAAGAAATAATGGGATTTCTGGCATTGACCTCTTCCAAGCATCTCCCATTCAAACAGCACTTGTCTGCATACTCAGGGAAGCATCTGCACAGGGGTGGACTGGCCTATAGGGCACTCTGGAGATTTCCCGGTAAACCTCTGCCCCCTGGGTCTTGTGTAGGGACCCATTTCATTCATTTTAACCATAGGAAAAGGGTAGAGTTTGCTGAAAATGTGTAATTCGGGCACTTGGAAAATTTATTTCCGGCGCCTCTTTTGATTCCCAGTCCACGCGAGCATCGGATGCCCAGTCAGGGGATGCATGGCAGGTCCTCAGTCTAAACCCTAGTTCAAGGTCTTTGCAGTCTCAGAACATCTATGCGGGCAGGAACTCCACGGCCATTCCCTGCACGTGGCAGTTGCAAGGAAGCACGTTTCAGATTGGTTTTTATGCTCCTTTTGGGCAGGCACTCGAAATTGCGTTCATCTGATGCAGTAAAGACCGCCTTTCATTTCAACACATTAAATGGGGACGGACAGGCTGCCCCAGCCCTGGCTTTGCCACCAAAGAGGGCCTCATTCGAAATGAAATGTGCGAATTCTTTGACAAAGCTGTGCAGTAGCATGGGGGCATACTTTTTCGGGGAAAAGGAGTGAAGAGGTTAGGTTTTAAAGCACAACCTACCAAATGCACGGTAGACATCGTGATTATTTTTGCCCAGAAAAGTGGCTCACACTGGACGGGCGAGCATGCATCCATTACTGCCCCATGAGGCAGTCCGAGTCTGCGCAGCAACTGTACATGCCACAGTAAACTCAAGGATGACGCAGGCATAGGACAATGTTGCAGAATGGCTGAAAAGGGCATGGACTTCAGCAGGCCATTGTAATCTCAGCGCCACCACCCGCCCCACCTACTCACCCTGTACTGAAACCCCACTCTATGACCAACAATGGGGAAATGTACTCGTCCCTACCAAAATGGAGTATGCCTACATACAGGCTGACCTCGGTAATGAAGGGTTATAGGAGCAAATGGACATACCAGTGAGCAACAGTTTATAGTTTCGTATAAATGTTGGAATTATTCCACAAAATACAGAACCTTTGGTGGCCTACACAAGAATATAAACCCATTGCACCCCATCCCCAAGGGCCCTCCTTTAAAGTTCAAATCTACCAACATAACAAATCAAATGCTGCATTAGCAAGGCCGCCCACAATTTAACAAAATCACCATGTAGAGTCGACCTCCGGTCAACTATTACCAGCGCTTTAAGTGGCCCAGGTCCGAGACCAGGTAAAACTGCCAAATACCCCCAAACCCAAAGAGATGTCCCTGCTTGGTCCCCCATTTCACCCAAGGTTGGCCTAGTTAGTGAGAACTCAGAACATACCTTCACTTCACTATACCATCCCAAACATTTGAGGTCTTCCGCAGACACCGGTCTCCCTGTCAATGAGTAATCAAAAGAAGTCCATATAGGTGCACCCCACAAAAACAAACATGCAAATACCAAATGGTTCAATTGAGTGTTCATTAATTAGCACAGCACTAGAGTTAAAAAAATGCTTCCGTTTCATGCTATTTTCCATTAAAGATTGCACTGTTCTTTTTTGTAGCGTTCCCTAGATCTTTGCGATTGCTAGAGCTCGGGTAGATTTCTTACTAGTCACCTGAACATTTGCATTAAATTAATCATATTCAGGGAACATAAGCAGGAGTGGGGAGGGAGATCCAGACAGATTGGTCTTCTTGAAGTAGATCAGAATGATAGCCTACCAAAGCACTGAAATTATCACGGATATCGCAGCACTAGTCTTGCGATGAGCAAGGACAGTGAGAAAGGAGCATGTGTGTGGTGGGCAGATTAAGGAATATGAAATGGACAGCAAAACTATAAAATATTGTTTACAATGAGGTTCGATTTTGCTGAGAGCAGCTGTGAGTAATTCGACCATCTGCACGGCGGGTGTGCTCTTGCATGGGCTTTGATATTTTTTTTAAGAAATTGAATGATGGGAGGTCAACCTCAGAAAACGTGTGGGCCTGATCTGCTCACATTTTCCTATGCTCACTGCACAACAAACACATAGATCCGTGTACTCTTACATCTCAAGAGAAGGAGGGCAAAAGCTTCATCGGCCATGGCCAGCCTAATTAATTAACTATTAAAAGGCTCAATGGATCCACGATACCCATCGTCAGTCCCTGCTGCATAATTATTAGTTAATTGAAGCAGGCCTGCGAGAGGCATGATCGGGCATGGTCGCAGAACTAACAAAGGGCAGGAAACCCAAAGACCTTTTTGTTATGCACCTATGTCAACCTTAAGTCAGATCCCGCCCCTCAGTATCAAGGGAAGTGAAGTGTCATGTCTGGGACATGGGTTTACAGTTGACAACCCCGCGATTCAGAGCGTAGGAGTATGTGATTTGATGGAGACAGTCTGTTCCTGCCAGAACTTCAAGGGAGACCTGCCTTTAAACAGGTAGCACAGAGTTCCATTAACAAGAGAGACCCATTTTTTCACACCTTTACCTTTCCTGTTGCAAAGCACTCTGGGTATGACCTCACGCATAACAGAAGATTGTTGGTGTGGACCCAGGATTGGGTCATTAAGGCAGGTTTAGCCTACAACAATCACTGTGGCCCATTTGACTTTAAAAGATGGTTGAGCCCCTCTTTTGGGCAGCTCTGAAGGCTTCACCAGAAGCAGGAAAGAAGAACTCATTTGAACCCTGGCTAAAGGTTCAGTCTGCCTTACAGCTCCGCCAGTGAAGGAAGGCCAGGACTTCCAAGAGTGAAGCAAGATCCCTCCCATAAACATCACACATGGAACAGAGGGAGATAGTGAATCCAGGAGGACCCTCTAACAGCTCTGGAACTGGTACTCAGCGTGTCCTGCTAGGCTCTGCAAGCAAGCTTCTTAGGTGGGATGTGCCAGAGAGTCTTTGAACCGAAAGGCGGCCAAGGCTATTACCTGCAACACTCTCCTCAGCTTTGGGTCATTCGCCTTAAAGGATGACTCGAGCCCAGCGAAGAAGCTAGGAAGAGTGCACCGACAAGTATCTACCAGTGTCCCCTTAAGGACATTTGAGGCAGTCAATTGAGGCAGTCAAACCACTCTAGCTGCAACCGACTGCACCCCTGACAGTTGTCACATCGCAGTGGCTCACGCTGTCAGAGATGCCTCGACCAGTGCTTCAGACCCACCAGCCAGCACTGAGGCTATTCCTAATCCAGAGCACCGTGTAGGCCAGCCTGCAGCTGTCCGTCCAGCTTCAAACTGCCTGCTGCCTGATACCCGCAGCTGTCTCCAGTCTTGAACTCTGTCGCAAGAGCTGCAAAGTGACCAGAAACCAACTCAACCCTGTCTAGCATTAGGAACTTCTAGAAGCACAAAGTACATTGTGGTTCTATCTCCCTGATCCTTCTCGAAGGCCCCCCCCCCCCCCCAAGTGTCATGTTATTACCCATTGCTCCCCAAGTATCCTTGAACTATTGAGATTAATTACTTAACAGACTACCTTCCTGTCAGTATCCAGAGTGAATCCAGAGGCTCCCTTTTCCTTTTTGAAACTGCCTGTCCTCTGCATTCATTTACAGGGTGGGTTGTATTTAATAGTGTGCTAGACCAGTCTGTTGTGAAGTAGATATTTGTATACAACCTCGACCGGACTGTCCCAATTTTATTTTCGTTGCATTGCAACTAACCAACAATCCACAACCTTCTAGAGATAAGCTTGCTGTTCAGTCCACGTTGCCAAAATTGGACAAAGAGGTTTATAATTTGCTTGCGTTTCCAATCAGTTCACATAACATCTGGTGTAATTGGGATTCATCCCTGGACCAGTGGTGCCCCAGAAGTTGATTTGTCACAGAAAGGGTAGATGCATGTTAAAGTGCCGAGGTGTACGTCGCACGATTTAGACAGACACCTACACATTCACCACATTAACACTATGGTTCATCCCAAATTCTTTACTACGGTTGGTGGAGCTCAAGAAGAAGGCCAGTGGGGGATAGGGGGTGGGTAGCAGTCTTCCTTCAGAGCAGGATTTCTGTTTTTCCAGCATTGAGGAGGCAGTGACTGGCCATCATCCAGTGATGGATGTCTGAGGCAGGATGAGAGGTCATGGTGGGGGTCGGGGGGGATTTAGGGGGAAGGGCGAACAGTTCGACCCAGACTTGGGGATCTTAAAGAGGATTAGGATTTGGGTGTCATCTTAATAGTTGTAGCGGGTGAGGTTGTGTGAGCTGGTAAGTGCAGAGAGCGGGCTCATGTAGAGGTTGAAGAGAAGCAGCGATGAGAGGTGGAGGGAGGGAGGTGGATTATTTGTTATCTTTTGGCGAGGAATGACAAGATTCACCTTGGTGCTGTGCCCCTTATATCAAGATAATGGAGTATCAATGAGGATGCAGTGGTCGATGGCATCGAAAGTTGCTAAGAGATGGAGGAGTACGAGTGTGGCACAACAGCCCTTTGTCAGCGGGGCTTTTGCGGTCATCCCATATGGAGATTAGGGATGATTCAGTTCCATGGAGGGGTCTGAAGCCAGACTGGTCTGAGAAGGTGGTTGTATTTAATGAAATTGCAGAGCAGGGAGTAGGCCGTTCAGTCAGTGAGTTTGGCTAAGAAAGCGGTGTTAGAAATGGGTCTGTAGTTGGATAGAAGAAGGGTTTTTGAGGTTTTCAATGCTAATGGGAATATGCGTGAGGGAGGAGTTAAGGATGGCTCTTGTGATGCTGCCTGCACAGGTTGAGGTAAAGATTTCTTTGAGGAGGGTAGGAGGGCATGGGTCACTTGGAGATCTGGACAGATGGCTGCTGGCAAGTAGCTTAAGGAATTCAGGTCGAAAGATGGGAGAGAAAGTGGAGTAGAGAGATTTAGAGGGTTCATGCGGGAGTGTTTAGTGATGCTAATTTCCTGCTAATTGTGCGGGTTCCTTTTATCACTGTTGTAGTAATGATCAGAGAGGGGATTAGAGATTGGGAGATGCGTGAGGGGACATGGGGTGTGTGCAAGGAAGGGTCATGAATTAGGTGATGGTCTTACTGATTTCCCTGCTGCTGCTGTTACAGGGGTTTTCTGATTCTGTTCCTGTAAAATGATATTTGGCCTTCCGCATTTTGGCTTTGTAGACGTGGGTCTGATGGGCATAGGCAGTTCAGTTATGGGTAGATGGGTCAGCCTGCCATCTGTGCTCAAGGGAGTGGTTGAGTGATTTGAGGAACCAGATTAACCATCTCGAGGAGGAGGCTTATCTATTGGAGGTTAACCTTTAGGGGGTGAGAAGTAGGAGGGTGTTTGAAAGCCAAAGGTCAAAGAGACTGATAGGAGTGGTAGTCCTTCCTCGATTGGTAGGTTGTGAAGGGAGTTGGCCAGGTCTGGGGTTACTATTACCTTGTTCCATAGCAGGACTCGGGTGGACAGTCAGGCGTTCACCGTGCGTGGAGGGAGGGGCGTGGTAAGAAATAGGTGACAGGAGAGAATGGCTCCATGGTCAGTCCATATGAGCGTACATGGGGTGGTGGGAAGAGGAGTGGGGAGATCAGGTTGGTGGAGCTTAGAATTGCATGGAGTATGTCCAGTTGTGCGAGTAGCACCTCTAACCTGCTGCGTCATGTTGAGAGCTTCCAGGTTGTCCAGGAGTGATCTGGGGCATCGAACTATATGTTGAGATCTCCAAGCAGGCTGAGGGAGGGGTGGGAGATCAGGTTGACTGCTAGGGAGTGGTTTGGGGAAGCTGCGAGTGAGCCATTAAACCACCACATCCGTCACTATCTCAGTGGTGGCTGTTTTTTTATTCTTTTTTTTTTTTTACTGGAAAGGTGTAAATATTTGCCAAAAAAGAAAACCATTGGGGGATGGGGCTTGGGCCCCTCCCGAGAAAGGTCTTTGAATAAGGAGTTTAAAATGGGTGCATTATACTGCAATCTTTGTGAAACATCACGTAAAAAGCCAGACCGTTTGCAATTGGTTTTGGATGGCAATTCCAATCCAGAAATGCAATATTGTGGCATTTATTGAGCAATAGATGCAGTCACCAACAGGAGCACAGGAGCATTTCCAAATGCATTTTCATGATTACTTCTCCACACTATATGCCAGTGTAAAAAACATTTTTGTGCTGGATGTGCCGATCCATTTCTATGCTGGCTTATCCAAGTATGGCAGCACCAACATATAAAAACACTCCTGCTTCCCTTGCGCAAAATGCCAATAGTGAGAGTACAAGAAAACATGTCCAAGCTGGTTCTGCCTGTATAGTCCAGTACACCAGGTAAAAACAGACATACGCCTGTTGGTGTTGCCTGTAAAATTGCCATGCCACAAAAAGAAACTGGCTGCTCCCAAGTAGGCCAGTTTGGACGTCAGGGGTGTTGCTAGGTCTGGAAAAGACCCGGGGCTATGCTGATGTCGGGACTGTCGGGACTGGGGGCTAGCTAGCCTTTTGGTTGCAACTCCTGAGATTCTATCCGGGGCTACAACCAAAAGATCAGGGGATATAGTCCCCTAAGCACCCCCCCCCCACGCCCCTAGCAACGCCTCTGATGGACGTGTAATAGCATGGATCATGCTTGCTTTATCACAGATGGGCAGTATAAAGAGAAATAATACAAGAAACCATCAGCGAATCAGGCTGGCACAAACCCAATACAAGCACGTTCACTTGATCTTTCAAACACATTCACACAGCATTAAAACATGCATTCACGTACGCACCCATAAATCCAACCACTTATAGACATCATAATGAAGGCTTGCAGTTTTCCGGGTTTTTTTTTTTTTAATGGATTTTTACACAGACGGAAAACAATCTGCATTCTGTCTACATTTACTTGTAAAAATTGAGAAAAAAGAAGAAAAAGAAAAAACAAAAACAGGTCTCTGTCTGGTTCTCCATGGTGTCACTCAACCATCGTGGACCATTCATATTGCAGATTGTCAGCAAGCAAGAAGAGTGCAAAAGCTTAAGTTATTCAAATTGCTCACAGCATATATCTTAAAGCAGCAACAGTCACAGGAGCAACCGTTTGTCATGGAAACATTGGAGCTAGCATTTCTTTCATATATGGCTGCAGGGGCGCTTAAATGCATTTCATTATTAGAATGAATGCAGAAAAATACTGCTTGCTTATTACCTTTGTGACAAAAAAATAAGCGTGGATAAATAAAAGAGAGCAAAAAAGAAATATGGAGAAATACAGACAGAAATGGCAGAACAATAATACCATAAAACCAGGAGCCTGAAACAGAATATATATATATATATATATATATATATATATATATATATATATATATATGCCCCGGGTGGGCTGCTACTCCTGCTGACATACTGCCTTCCTAGACTAGCTCCCTCTGGCTCCTGTGCACAAGAAAAGGAAGCCCAGAACACTTCCTGGTTACTGCACATGTTCACAGGAGCCAGAGTGCTACATTATGAGAGCCCCATTCAATCAGAATGTGCGGGTGCGGCACGGGGCAGCCCCTTGCACAGACATGCAGCTCCCCAGCGGGCCATGCACGGATAGAGAAGCAAAAAGACCCCCCTCCCCCAGCCTTGCATGGGCCATTGGACCTGCTCACTCAGGTTTACATTTCATGGTTTAAGCCGCGGCTCCTCCAGAATAGGCGGCTCTTCCAGAACAGGCTACGGATGGGTGGGTCAGTAGACCCCCCCCCCCCAGCCCCGCCCATTATGAATGAGCCACTCCTACACTAAGAATAGTTCAAACGGAGTCCACTATACCTGGTGCACACATGTTCACCAGTACTAACACCCCTCACCCCCTAAGTGGCAATGAGGGACACAAACAGCTCGTGAAATGTCAAAGAAGTCATCTACAAGAAGCAAGCAAGAAGGAAGGAAGGAAGTCAAGGGGCAACTAAGGATAATTTGTTCAGTGATGCAACGCTTTAGCGCAACACAGATTGGATTAGTTAGTGCATGCAGGCTGGCTGCCAAACCACAAGCTCCAGCCAGCAGTGCAAAGGGCAGCCTGAGCGCTTGCAGTCACGCTGCCAGGACCTCCATTATAGAAGAGCTGGCGTATCCACAGTGTGGTCATTATCCCACATGACGGACAGCTTGGCCAGCTTCCTTCCAAGTCGCAGAAGTCTGTTCAATGAAGGGCCCCAAGAAGCAGGCCGAAAGTGCAGGCCACATAGACCAAAGGATAAGCGCTTGCCTAGCTTTGACAGAGGGATGGATAAGATGGGATGCCCGCCCATCGAGCTAAGAAAACTCTGCAGCCCAACAGTGTCCTTGCAGCCTAAAGAGATGGAATATTCCCACAACTGAAGAGACATGAGATCTTGCCAAGCAGATAGATTGGAGAAATGCAAACCATAGGTATGCAAACGGCCGAGCAGTCGTGGCCCTTTCGATAGTCGGATGCATTTCACAAAGGGTGCAGGGCCATAGGATTCAGAGTCTCACCTGAGACACAAAGTAAACAGGACCACAGAGTGCCTGGAAAGTAAGAATGTCCTCCCAAACTTCAAGACCTAAAAAAGTCTCGATTCCTCTGGGTCCAGAATGCAGCCAACCTTAGGATACACCTCAATTAAAAGAAAGACAGCCATCTTTCTGCTCACTTGCCCAAGAAGGGCAAAAAAAGAAAGTTCCCAATAGTAGAACTCCCGTCCCCTGTACACTATCACAGGCCACTAAAGCCAAACCTGTTAAGCTCGAAGTAAATTTGCGTAAAATGTCAGTCAATTTGAATCTAAAAAGGGTAAAAACTTGGTATATTTGTAAAACATCTTGTGAACGCATGTTAAATGAAACTTTTCATGAAGATTCTTACATAATGCTCCTGAATGCACATTTAGGATTCCAAAATAAATTTCAAGTGACCCCACACGTTTTGAGAGTTCATTTCTTCATCAGGGGTCTTGAACAGTTGATCCTTCTACAAACAAAGAATTTTGTATGCAAGTATTGCCAACAAATATTGTAAGATTTCACATCTCAACAGTTGTAATTCCAACATATAGTGCAATTCCAACATGTAGTCCAATAACATGAGTGTGAAGATGTACCTTATAACTTGCATGGTCCAAACGGCACCAATGTTATAAAAAGTAGAATTGAAGGAGTGGGAAAGTGCAAGATTGGGCACTCAGTTCCTAATGGCACAAATTAAATTGTCGTCTATGTTGCAAGTGCACGATATAGATGAGAAGGTAAGGCGGGAACAGTAGCCTTGCCTCTTCTAATTTTAAAAGGAAGCCCTCAAGTTTAGATCAAGGAAGGCTGGGATGCTCACAGTTCAGTGTGGTTGTTTTATCTTCCTCCTATTAATAAGATAGTTGTAGGAGAAATCACAGTAAATCATAGGAGCTGCATCTTAATAAGAAGAATATGGTACAAATGCAGCACACCTCCCTATGTCAAAGAGAAGGAGGATAACTACTAAACATAATTCTAGCCAGATGTTCCGACAGTTCTGTGGTCCAAGGAATACAAATTCACAGTTTCAACGCAGTCCTATAGTTTCATTAAACCAAATGGTCTTCATGGTGATATTGTGCAAGCAGATTTAAACAATTCACTCACACCCTCCGAGGTATTCAAAATGTAAAGATGCACACAAAGGGGTCCAGTGCCAACTCAGAGTGGGGACCTTTTACACTCCCCCCCCCCCCGTTGCACCAAGACAAAAGTTAAGGCATACCATTTTACTAATTATGGTCATCTATTTTGCATTTGTATTGTTAACAATTTGCATTATCACAATACTCACCCCCATACAGGTTCTGTGCAATAAAATATGTTAAGTAGAGCGCTGTGTGTCTCCAAAAAGACCAGGAGCACTATTGACAAAGATGGCCGCTGTAAATACCAACTTCAATGGCGGGCATGATGAGGTCATCTCTTTATGACGGCAATGAAGTCATTGATGTAAACAAAGTACCGTTCTACACATCCGCCAAATCCCAGAGAGATTTTTTGATAGCTTTCTTACATAACTATTTACCCTAAGTATTTATATCAAGGTGTGCACTGTGCAGGATATTCGATATGTTGGTCGCCTGTTGGGTTGGCACAATAATTAGCACCCTGTAACAAACTATGTCAAAAATGTGTTCTCTGACCACAAAATCCACCACTGAAATTAAACTGCTATATGAAAAAAAGGATTATTAAATGCTGATGGCCACATCATAATGATCTTAGTTGGAAAATAGTGATTGCTAACCAATCACAGTTTTCGTAGAGGAGCAAGTACAGCAACACCCCACACTTTATTCGCTCAATTTTGGGCATAAACCAGGAAGGAAGCTGATTCTGTATCGTCTGCTCTCGAAACCTAGTGACGGAAAGGAGGGCGGCGGGTAGTGGAGACAACACAATACAGTGTCCAGCAACATATCGAGACATCAGGTACAAGTCCAACGCCAGGCTTGATGAAGGGCCCTTTAAAACAGAACAGGGAGGGATCAATCATCCTTGATGACTGGAAAACAAAAAACAGACGTGGCAGAGATCAGGGCAGGGTTAAAAAGGACTCGGCTAGCCAGTTAGCTTCCAAGGTAGGGACAGCTTTGACCACCCAAAAGACCAGGATTGCAGATACATTTCACGAGCAAAGGTTGGGGCGCAATGGAGCAGGTTGCAAAAAATTGCAATGTGCATCAAGTAGATACAGAAAAAGCTCATCAACATTCTCCATTTTTCCCCCATGGTGACGAACTCCTTCCACTTGAGGACTAGTAGCTAGGCTAGCGGTAGGCATCAGGAACACAGGCATCCAGGGAGCGGCAGGCATGTGGTTAACCAGTTGTGGGAAAATTTGCATATGGTAACGACTACAGGCAGTCCAAATCTACAGAAAATTGTGAAAATCTGGAGACTGTTTTCATACTTCTGGAGAGTCGGAAATGCCATAGTGCAGAGAAGAAATCAGCTGGAACAAATTTCAAAATCTATAGCTTTCTAAAAACTGGAGAGAACCTACATTTCTACCGAAGAAAAACTCTAGAAGTAACCAGCTCCAACAGTACCTTGGTGTAGAAAAGATCGAGAACGGGGATAATTTACTAACGCATGGCAGGATCCTCCAAGACCCAAACAACTGGGAGAGCCAATCCCGCACAGAGCATACGACGGATGTTCGCATGATGTTTGGAAATTAAGATTTTTTTCTGGTTCCCAGAGACAGGGCAGATTAGGAAGCAACACTTTCACACTAAAGCCATGGAGTAGCTAACTTTTGTGGAACTTTCTTGCTATTATTTATTTTATTTGATTTGGTTTGGTTTAGCACTAGTCCTTCTCAGAGGGTCTCAGGGTGCCTTACATAGTTCAAAGTTTGAAAAGGTGGGAGTTGAAAAGGGTTATGTGTGGGAAACCAGCTATGTTTTGAGGCAATGCAGTGCGTACGTGAAGTAGGGTGTTCCATGCCCTGGTGGCCCAGTGGGTTAACCCTCGTTTTACGTGCATGCAAGTTTTTAGAGTGGAATGTGTTGGCTGGCTTCTCTGGCGTTTGTGTGGGTGATTGGTTTGAGTTTGCCAAGAAGGAGTTTTGACATGAATGTCTTGGGGTTTGTGTGCTACTAATGTCTGTTAGAACTCCCAAGCAGGGATCAGATGGGGACGTGGACTGGACGGTGGCTTCAATAGCTTAAAATATTAGCATCCAAAGGCGTCACCCTTCAGAAGGGTATTTTTGTGAGAAATCAGGAATCCTGGACAGAATATTAAAAATAGATCACTCGAAGGATTCCGAAAGAAAGTTGCGTTCATGGATTTGCCATGTATTGCACTGCAATCGTCAGCACAAGTGAAGTGCACACGGGCTGCACATATTGCGTCCTTTTCTCCACCCAAAGCGGATATATTAAGGCCACAATCAAAACTGGAAAAGGTCAAGAACAGTGGTTTCCCGAGTAAACGCCACAATATTTTAGCAAAAATCTGACTTTCAATGTGGGCAAGTTAGCATCCACGGCAGAGCGTAAATGAGAGGGTAAACTACCCATTAGGTCGTTTCTTAGAGTTGCATCCCCAGGCCTGAAAATACTATTGCGCTTTACAATGCACAACTCCTACCACCCTGTAGAAGTATTCTGCACTGGAGAGGCGGAAATGGGCAGTTTTCGCATCTAAAAATCGAGCAAGTACGTTCTCTAGGAGGAAAATAAGCAATAACTCCTCCAGGCAGCCAGAGATCAGACACAGGTTGGAGGTGTGGTGCTAGGATATGGTTAGACGGTGCACCAGGTGACATGCCAGAGGCGCCACCCCCAGAGGAGGTTTTGACGTCTTTGATAGGTTCGGATCACAGAGGCTGTGGAGAATCTAGGACGTCTCATCCAATTGTGCAAAGCTTTGCGAGGTTGGAGACTTACTGGGAGGAGGGGAGGAAGGAATGACAGAAAGAATTGGACTGCGCTCAGGCCGACGGGTACCCAGCAGGGCGTTGGGGCGCAGGCCTAACAAAATAGCAACTGCATTCCAACGCCTTCTCCTTCAGAAGGCTCTTCTGCCAAGTTTCCCCTAGTTGCCGGCAGGACAGGTTCACCTACTTGGGCTTTCCTCCCAGCGCCATTGACAGTCTACAAAATTCAAACAGTGTTAGTCTCCGATTTCAGCCCCTAACGACAGCATTTGCATGGGCTGCCTGCTTAGTCAGGCTTTTAGCACTACCAACCCTCTTTATTAGATTACAGCACTGCCACTGCTCCTTAGAAGCAGAAAAACCTACGGCAGCAGAGTTAGAAGAGCAGACACGGAAAAACCTTGACCACGCAGTCGCAGTCCTTCCTCTGCTTCCCCAACCTTTGGCCCTCAAGCTTGGGCAATCCTTCATGAAACCATGGGCTACCTATAAACGAGTCCTCGTGTGCCTAGATCAAGGCCCACCAACTTGCATACCATCCGCTACCCAAGTGAACGTGCATGGCCACTTCTAACAGAGCCAACTGTAGACACAGCGACCACCAGCTGAATCTGGCAACAGTATAAAAATAATGGTGCATGGTCACAGATGAGTCAAAGCTACATACCTTTCAATCAAAAAGCATTTTTATATTTGTTAGTATGACCACTAAACTTGCCACCAACTCCCATTGGCAAGGCTGCAATGTCAAGCTCCTCCGTTTCGAGTACAACTTTTAGAGGATGGCCATTTGTTCTTTAAAAAAATAAAAGCATGGCAAAGTGCCTCTTATTCCCAGGAGTCACAGGTTTGTGTTCAAAGAACATGAGCCCAACAGGGTGGCTTTAAAGGAAACTTTTACATGGATTGCAATGACCGCTTGATGGCCTTGCTGTGGTACATTAGTCGGGAGTGACATGATAGATGTAAGAGAATTGCACCGTGATCAGACCACTCTAGGTGGGTAAAAAGGGTTTATAAGGCTGTGATGGAATCCAGGATTTTTGCTTGGTTGCCAGTGACATTGTTTGTGCGTGGCTCTGTGTGCCCAGTAGGTCGAGTAAAGCCTCATTCATGGTCTTCATGGCATTGCTGCCAGGGAATATGTAGGCATGTTTGTGCGACACAATCGAGGGGAATGTGGCTGTGGTGTGGAGCAGTATCATTGGTACCCATTTGTATTGAATTGGGATGGCGATATTGGTGTGGAGTGGAGGATGGTACAAGTTACCTGGGTTTCATGGTGCGCGGGCAAAAGGGTTAATGGAGGTTTCTACGCTCCCCCTTCACTGGTTGCAATCCAGGGCTCTGGTCCGGACATCCTAGCACATACAGCCCGAGGAAAGGCTCCACACGCCAGGGCAGGCTGAGGGTTACACGGGTTGTTCGGTTTCAAGTAGTAACATAACATTGAGGCACGCAAGTCAGCAAGCAGCACCCAGTGCCTCAATCCTTTTTTTTTTTTGGGGTATCTCTGCTTGCAAAACCCTCCGCGAGGACTAAAGGAGCAAGACCAACACATTGTTAGGGGTGCGGGGGGCTCCGTTCACCATTCCTACAAAGTAAACTCAGCAGGTTTCACTGTCACTTTCCATAAACTACACATGGGTGCACGGTGACCACAGCGGTTATCTTGTAAATATCTTCAGTTACGGAAAAGTAAACTATTCAGAATCTTTGATACAGCTTAGACTTGATGCTAAGAAATTGCCAGAATCAGTGAATGCCCTCACTTATGAGGACAGGAAGGCTGAGAGGTGGGTCAGGTCAGTAGATCAGCAAATGTCTGGCTAGAACTCCAGCAACTGCCCCCAGACATTCAAGGCTTGTAGCCTTGGAATGAAGAGCTAGACTGGCTTCCCACACCAGCAGAGAAGGAGAGTTTATGAGTCAAGTGCTTCAGCAACCTTATACATACATAAAACCAAAATTAATGCAACCACGTTACGATGGCCAAGCATACAATTACTCATTCCCTTAGTCAAACACAAGTCCCGATGCCAGAAAACTCCCATCATAATCAATCTCAAAAAAGTGCAATCATAGAAAATCCCCAAAATGTTGCGTTTGTGACTCACGCTTGGACTAGACACGCTTCGACTAGACGCACAATCACCAATTTCCCTTTTGTATGCACTGTTTCAATGCCTTCCTTGTAGGTCTCCCCGGAACCCACTCAAAGTTCCTGGCAATCCACATAGGAAAATGTGAGCCAAATTAAAATTAGAGAACCAAAACAATGTATTGTGCAATATTTCTGTAATTACAAGTCTGACACATTGCATCATGTACAAAAAAGTAGATGAGCTTCCGAAAAAAAAAGTCAGTGTTTAAGTGAGAAAAGCAGATTCGTTTGAGAGGTTTATGTAGTCCGATTAAGCTTCTTTTGGTCTTGAGATCGCCCTTTCCAATAAGGTGCTCCAAAGGAAAAGCTTTAGTTATTTGCAGACATTCATCAATGGGTTCCTCGGACACTTCCCATAAGAGGCTCCCTAATCCATCACCCCCACTAGGGAAAAATTTCCCCCTGACAAAAGTTGACATGGAAAGCTCCGGGCATGACATGCAGTGCCAAAACGGCTGTGGGTGATACAGTCTCCTCGTGCCAGTAGACCTCAGATAACTGCCCATGCTGGCTGTTTGCAGTAAAACCCTGGGACCTCTCGCTAGGTAAACAAAAGTAACAAGGGCACAATAGGACAGTGGGACTGGCAAGAGAAGTGGCAAATGGCAACCTAACTGCGCCAATCCCACCATCGATAAATTCCAAATGGTTCAATGGGCAGCAGAGGAAGGCGGCTGCCGAGGCACCTGCAGCTGGAGGACTACAGATCGCTTCGACTCCAGATTGGTTACAGAGTAAAAGGTATTGTGTCCTCTGCCAGGCTCACTGCAGGTGTGCTGAATTAGCAAGCTACTCCCATCCACTCACCAATGCAACATAGATTTAAAAAAAATAACGGGGCTCGAAGAATGACAAACAACTCTCCTGACCACAAGCTCAGAAGCACAAAATATTGGGAATTCAAGATCAGCAGTTCTGCATATACCTTGACCACCCCCACCCCTCTTTATTGTGCATAGCAACAACCACCACCCTTCTCGAACAAGGGGCAGTAAAAAGATGGATGTGCTGCGTGCAGGAACTGAAAGTTCGAAACCCCTTGATGACTAGCCTGTATAGCTGGGTCATTACCCTACAAGACAGAGTGGGGATGATAGAAACCTTGAAACGGGTATTCTCGTCAAGGAGTGGCTCCACACCCCTAACCAGAAAAGAGGCAATTTCGTTTCCTCCCCTGCTTTATTGCAAATACCCGGCTGCCAAGTTGCACTCTCTCCCGCGCCCAGTTATCTCCCCGTTCCCTTGCGTCTGGTAAAAGATGATTTATGACCAATATAGTAATATCCATCGCACTTGGACGTCAAGCTTCACTTGGGCATGATCCAGAGCAAAAACATTGAAGACGTAGACTACTCCACAGGTCTACACACCTTGGGCATGATCCAGAGCAAAAACATTGAAGACGTACACTACTCCACAGGTCTACAAACCTCATCAAATGGCTACAAAGGGACGGGACAGTACAGCAGGCCTCTCAATGGGTTCATGATTCCCCACACCAGATTCACAGAAAAAAAAGCAATACAAATGTGTCCCAAAAGTGAACACAAAAGCGTTTTGCTTGATGAGGTCTATAAACACCATTCCAACAGCCCAGAGGAGGCTCCCATCACTTTTCACTCTGGCACATTTTCTTTCAAATTCAGGATGGGGAAAAAAAGCATTTTTTTTAGTTTTTATATTGTCATATTGGTTTAGCTAGCCATTTGTGCAACTTGCAAGTCAGCCTTACAAAGTTGGATTCATTTCGCCACACAAACATTCACAATTGAGCTTGTACGCCTAGGAGCTGTGAAGTGGTCAACCTCACTGCAGCCTGAACATACATCCGGTCTTAAATCCTCAACCCCTAAAAAGGGATTTAGATCATAGTGTAAAAAAATAAATAAATAATAATAATAAATAAAAAAGCCCGACTCTTCTATAGGACTGTACAACCATGGGGTTGCTCCATACAGAGGGATCATTCACCACAGAAAGTAAAAGGTCTTTTGGCTCACTTATGGCAAGAATACTGTATGTGTATCGACCTTCACCAATTTGACTTTAAAAATTCTCAACATTATCTGTAAACATGGCGAGTTTTTGAATGGACAGGGACACAAACAGAACGTCCTATTTTTGGTTCATCGCAAAAAGTACCACAATAGGCAATATAGGAAGTAAGAGCACACTAAATAAAGAGGTAGCGAAGCCGAGTACTCTACTGTCAGCGTGTGTCCCGAGTCCCATAACGGGACACCACTCATATGGCAAATGTGGAATATTTAAGACTGGACATTAGGCTAGGAAAACCATGGACACAACAAACGCTCACCAACTGCAATTCGGAATATGTTGTATAGTTGATAAACTTACCAATGTGATTTGAATTACATAGGCGAAACAAATTGAAAGATTAAAACACGCACCTTCGAACGTCGCAAATGCTTGAAAAACAAAAGCGCCTATGGGCAAACATTTTAGGGAAAAGCAACATGGGTGGCAAGAATTCCAGTGGACAGAAAAGAACAGGAACTCATCTTCCTGACCAAGAGTAACACTTTAAATGAATAGTAAGCTGAATAGACGCAAGCCCATCTAACAGCACCCACGTTAAGTTAAGCTGGGTGACCCTTCATTTAGAAAATGTGTTTAAGAAGGTACTATTAATGGCCATTTGCAGCAGTTTATGTGCATGGTCAGGATGAGAGATGGGAGCGAGCCCCCATGGGAGATAGCCACCCTGTTCCTAGTAGCCTCTGTCCAGTGGCTCAATACGTGTTTTAGCTTATGCAGGAGAATAATCAGATCGTAAAGTGAAGTTAAAACCACCCGCAAAAGCATCTTACGTGAGAAGAACATCGGATTAGGGACAATGTGTGGATATATTCACGGAAGGATAGGATCAGAGAATCGCAGTGAGTAACTTGTTCAAAGTAGATCCTCCTAATGTATTTGAAATGACACAGCAATACTGTGACGAAGGCCCCTTTAAAGATGGCAGCGGAGAAGAAGTGAGCCCCTGTGCTAGCTTGCTCTTGGAGTAGCCTCGGCTTCTAAGCTTGAAATTACTAAGAACTAACAGAGGAGAGCAATTTCATTGGCTAGAGAAGTAAAAATATATGTATAAATATCTCAAAAGAAAACAACGAAGTTATACAGGCACTATGATTAAGGCTTCCAGTTTTCACTGCATCTGCTTTCTGTCTGCATTTATAAAAATGGAGAAACAAAAAAACAGGTCTGTCGACTGGTACTCTAGGATATCACTCATACATCACAGGCCAATCGCATTGCACAGTGGCAGCACAGAGTGTAAACGTTGTATAAAAAGAGCATTACAGTTCTTCAAATAGGTGACGGCATATAAGGCGCAAGCTAACGTTTGTTATGGAGAAATTTAGCTAGCATTTCTTTCCTTTATGGCTACTTCAATAAACGCATTTATTAGAATGTTGGCTTCCAGTTTCACGGACCCCAACAGCGGAGCACCCTCACTCACGTCACTCTTTCACTCAAGGAAAAAAAACGGAAGACCCCCTGTAAGGAATAGCAGTGAAGTGCCTTTCAAGTGAACTCGCTCAAAGCTGTGTGTATTGCACCATAAAGAGTTTGAGGACTACATTCCTAAGCACCTCCGATGCGCAGTGAATTCTTAGGATCAGTCTGCACAACAATAAGGAGAGCCAAAGGCAGTGGTCGAAGTGTATGAAAAGAAGTAGTGGAACTATGTTCCCTACTTGTCTGCACCCACTCCCCACAAACCCCATCGCCCCGCCCTCTCCCACACACACACACAATACAAACCCCCAAAATACTAGCACCTGCTGTTTAAGGTGACGTCCAGTGCAGTGCAGTAAAAGTGCAAGTTTCAACTTCTTCCTACACCATTTTAAAACGAAACCATTCCGGAACAGTTGCTTTTTAAAGTAAAAGCATAGGAACGGTTAAACGTAATTAAAAGAAGTAGAGGAGCACCGCTCCCGACCACTGGCCAAAGGAGACTTTGGATCATGCACCATTTGCCAGGGGCAGGCCACTTAGTGCTAAACCAGGTATAGCCATGGCCCAGAGGTCTTCACATTTTTTTTTATTGAAGGAAATGGGAAGGGGTAGCTCACATGGTCAGACTGGACCACAAAACGGTCTTAGGCACCAATGAAAAAATGGCCAGCAGTTGCAAATGGATATTCAGTCCTTTAATCAGACTGTTTGAATAGTACACAAAGGGTTGTTTTTTGTTCAAATGTAAACAAATAGTGATATTTAAAGAATATTTATTCAGCAACAATGGTCAAAACTACTAGCTGCATAGTGAAGTAACTCCTCAAACTGGCCCACATTGGCCATAAAAGTGGCCCATTTTGACTGGCCGACACTAGCATTTTTGGTACGGTTCGCCCTAATGCCCTATAGGCCAGTCCAAGCCTGCCGGCTCATCCATAATGGGCTAGGGGGGCGTCCACCCACTGGCCACCTCACCCATTATGGAGGAGCCGAGGAGCCAGCCCAGAGAAACACTGAGCACTCCCTCAGCTGCTTTTTCCTGCTGAGGGAGTGCTCCTGGGCTGGCTGAACTGTCAAAGGAAAACACTGTTTGCCTTTGACAGTTCATTTCCTCAGCCGCACATGATCACTGAGCCATGCAGCACTGGGGGTGTTTTGCTTCGCCAGCCTTGCATAGCTCATTGGAAATGCTGGCTGGGATACTGCATGTATGTATGTGGGAGGGGGAGCTCATGCGTCTACTTGCACATACGTGCAGAGCAACCTGGAGCGGGGCATTTTAGCAACCAACCGCAGGCCCCTGCAGAAGGTACATTTATGGCGATTTGTTTAAATGTGTATGGATGTGTGTATGCTTGTGTTATGGGACTGTGGTGGGAGCAGGATGGGGGGCAGCACTGGGAGTAGTGTGGGGAGAGCCTAGGGTCTGTACTGGGAGTAGAGTGCGGTGACGGCACGCAAACGTTCATAGCAATTGCTACATACTGTCCATCTGGCACTTTGGGGGGGGCCCGGCCTGCCCAAACTTTGCTCAGTGGGGGCCCAGGCCAAAAAAGTTTGAAGACCACTGCCATAGCCACTTACCTATCGCAGTTCATACAAGCATAGCGCCAACCACATCGCATTTGCTCAGAGGTGGTTATCATTGGGGACTCTCACAGTAATCATAGTCACATAGTCACATAGCAAACAGCTGATGGAAAAGGTTGCAGGGTACAGGAGAATGTAGCTGACGAACGCAAATTCTAAGACTAGATAACTGGGGCCTAGACCATGCCATGTTCTAGCTGGGTGTAAATCACATACTTCAGAGATCTCCTTACACTTGGAGCGCAAGCTGGATCGATTTTGCAGAGAACTCCTTCACGTGTTACGTGGTTTTGCTAAGCAGAAATTGTAACCGTTCTGAAGTACAAGCCACGGGAGAGTAGCAACAGCAGTTAGATATCAGAAGACGAGATGGGGGCAGTTTATGGGGGCATTGGAGGGTTCTGGCCCACTCTCCCTAAAGCCAATAAGAAGATAAGCTCAGTGAAGGGAAAGATCACTTTGGAAAGTTCTCAGACTAAAAATAGGACTGTTAATGAGTAGCAGATCAATAATGATCAACCTTCCCAAGCACACGTGCGTTATCATGTTAGAATCCCACGCTGCCTCATCTGTTGGCTACCCATGCGGCCTCTCGCCGACACACAGTATTTCTGGTGCTGTGACAATAATTTGCTCGCTCAAGAGCTCGGTCCCTGCAGACACTGAGACTTTGCACTTTCCTCCATGTGCAAACAAACGAGCTTGGCTCCACTGCTCCTGGAGGGTCCCCCACGCTAAAATGCAGCACCCCATCTCCTCACCTATTCCTAGGCATCCATCCAGCCCAGCTTGGTAGTGGAGTTCTGTCCGGGTAATCAAGGGGGGCAAAAGTGAGATGGGTGGCGAGACCTCCACAAGCGTCTTGTTGATCAAGTGTCATGGAAACACACACTGGCAGCCATAGATGCCCTCCAGCTCAGCTACCCTTTTCCAAGGAAATGTTGGAATCCTTTTTTGATGCCATTTATGCTGGGAGAGGTTCCTTGATCTGATGGTAGATCTCTTTCTTCGGCTGGGGCCTCCATCTGGAACAGCCTCCCTGAAACTGGAGGAGAATAATCTCCGGTTCCAGAAGCACCTCAAAACTTTTGCCTTTGCTTCTGCTTTTTCTCCTCCTCTCCCCTGCTGACTTCCTGGCTGATACTGAAACTACACTGGTTAACTGGCCACCCTCTGATCTCGGGCCCAGGTCCCCTCCCCTGCCCTGCCAGTCGCACTCCTGCACTGCCTTCCTGGCAACCCCCGCACTTGGGGACTGTTTTCTGTATCCCTACAGTCCCTATAGTCCCTATACCAGCACTTGAAATCTGATGACTGCACTTACCCTTGCAACCTGCTGGTCTTACTTTTACTCGTGTCATGTACTGCACTGTTCCCCTCCGTCTTACCCCCCCCCCAAACGCACTTCCCTCCTTCCCCTTCCCATGCTCTTGCGTGATCTGAAGGTCACCTGGCCTAGTAGGATCGTTGTCGGTCTTCCCTCTGTCCTCCACTCCCTTGCCTCGTTGCGCCTTGAAACTCGTTTATAGGCGCGTTATAAATGCCTTATATCATTACTATGCTGAACTTAAATGGGCTATCGTTGCTACAGGGTGACTCGAGCCACATTCTGGGGATTTTGTCCCCACCGTCCTATATAATATGGAGGCGGCAGGAAAGAAGTGAAGCTTGCACGGTCTCTCGGAAGGAGAAGCCATTGGAATAGATGTTGCCACTCCTATCTTAATGGACGTCTGGACACTCATAGGGGCATAGGAAGCTCAACTTCCGCTTCATGTTCAGCAGGTGAAGCTTGCAAAAATCATATAAATGCGTTCTTTTTTTGGGAGGGGAGCAATGCATCCTTAAATGACACTTGACCCACCCCACTCCATATTGTGTGAACAAGGATAACCCTTTATGGGTATGGCAGGAAATTAAACCTTGTTGCTTAGGGAGTCCACAATGGCCCTTTGGTGAAGTTGCAGTAAGGGAGTCACTGTTCATTGCCAATCCAATGACCAAAAGCCTTTGCTTGACGCCGTGGCAAGAGACAAGGATTCCAAAGCAAATGCAGGACCCATCCCATCCAGATGACAGAGTTTGTGACTGTTTACCATTGACAACACTGCCAGAACTGCTTAAGAGTTCCAACTAGTTGACCATGAGGTTACTGCCTGAAGGCTCAGATCCTGGAATGTTTACCACTTGGCCATAGATTCACCACTTACCACAACCGTGTCGATTTTATAGGTTGCTGGAGCAGCAGCTAAAAACATGGCAGCTTTTATGACATGGAAAATTGACCCGTTTTAAATAAGTTCCCACCCATATAGTGTCATAACAAAATATGCATATTAAGGTTTTGAAGGTCTTGTAGTTTGAGCGGACTAGAAAATGCATAAAGGATAAATGGGCAGGGGGTTTGGGGATGGCTAGAATGTTAATAAAGGTTAGGCCAAACGGTATTCAACAGGCTTCCATTTTGGTGGACTCATATATAGAAGGGTCTATATACAACCACATACTACCAACCACCCCCTGCACCAAGCTCCTATCCCACACACCTCCCATCAACATCAATGTCCAAACATGCTACAGAGATCTACGATCTACTCTGCAATAGTGGAATGGACCTATTCATCACAGAAACCTGGTTAGATGACAACTACAAAGTCACACTATACAGCAGTCTACCCAACAACTTCAAATGCACACAGGTAAAAAAAAGAAGGAAAAACGAGGAGGACGTCTTGCAGTAGCCCACAAAGAACTGAAAATCAGAAACTGAATCCCTCGTCCTTCACCAGACAGCAGATCCAAAAACAAATGTCACCTTCATCTATAAACCACCGACCTTCGACACAACCTTCATAGAAGCCATCACGAACCTGGCCATGAAGCACGATCACCCGATAATCTTTGGGAACGTCAACATACAATTTGAAGAAGAGAACGCAACGCACAAAAATCACTAATCAAGCTGTTGGAGACAATGAAACTACGCTAGATGGTGAAAAGAGCGAGACACACACACACACACACACACACACACACACACACACACAATGCAAACTTCGCCAACAAAAAAAAACGTCAACTACACCACCAATACAAATACTATGGAGCAACAACCTCATCATACTGTTAGTAATGCAGCTAAAGCACACAAACAGCCCCCAATCTGGCAATGCAACTGGAATACCATCAAAAGCAGTAGATTACTGGAATCCTATAAACCGTCAACTGCAACCCTGGACTAAACTCGATGAAAAAGCAGGCCTAATCCAGAAATGGATCGCCAAAACAAAAGACTGCATCTCCCCGGAGAAACCCTTCACCCCTTCACAAAAGAAATCAGGGGCAAGATGGTTTACACCCCACCTGAATACAATAAAAAAATTAATGGAAATGAACTACAATCGTGGAAAAACTATGGCCAGCCCAAAAGAACTATCAAAAACAAATCCAAGCATACAAAAAAGGAAACTCAAAGCCAAAAAGAAATACTAAAGATGACAATCGCAAAGGCCACCAACACTCATTGAACATCGTAAATGAGATGAGAAATCGACCTTCACGGATCTCGCAGACCACTTTAAAAAACAAAATCACTCACATGCATGGGATCATACAACGTAGACCAATCAACCAGACCGCGCATAATCCCCTACCTATCCTGGAACCACAGAACAAGCTACAAAGTTTCACCCAAACATCAGGAGAGAAATTCCGCCAGCTGGTGAAACAAAGCAAGCTCCCCAATGGAGCCCTGCCCACCTGACATCTACAAATCAATCCTTATACCGGGGTATACCATTGGAATTCCACATTAACCTCTTCAACCAATCACTCTCAATGGGGAAGAGTATGCTGGCTTTCAAATCTGTGTACAACAAACCCCTCCACAAGGGCACAACGAGCGATGTGGAAGACCTCTACAACTGCAGATCAATATCAAACACTCCCTATACGGCAAAGCTACAAGAGACCCATGTCTACGAACAAACACTGGAACATGTAGAAAAACACCAACCATTGGACCAGGCAAGTCAACTTCAGACCCATGAGCGGGGCAGAGGCGGTATTTCCCTCCATTTGGGACAATCTAAAGACCAATGCAGAACACAAACTCAGCACCGATACTACTCGACCTCTCTGCAGCAATCGACACAGCCACAACATCCTCATCAATAGATTGGAAGAAATGGGGATCATCAACATGACACTGCTTTGGATGACATCTTTCTCATCTGAAAGAACAGTATGGATAAAACCATTCAAATCTGTGCCGTGGGATAAAACCATTCAAATTTGTGCCGTGGGACACCACAAGGATCCTTTTTATCCCCACTCAACATCTACATGACTCCACTATCAACCTCATGAAAAGACACTGCTTCACCTGCTACGTGTACACGGAGGACACCCAAATCATCTACAAAATCGAAGATGTACAAGGTGAACAACGCCTTCAACTGCCTTAAAGAACAAATGGATTAACACGAACAGCCTCAAAGTCAAACCAGGAAAGACGAAAATCATAATTGGAGCCAAAAACCAAGGAAGCAACCAATACATCCCACAACCCACAGAACGAGGAACTGCGCCCAGACTATCCAAAAAATCAAGAAATTCGTCAACCTACACCCAATCAAAAAGAATCTACCATTCCTCTCCTTCAAGCACAAAACACTAGCCATTCTCTCCCTCATGTCCAGGATAGACTATGCCAACAGCCTATACTTCGGAAAGCCAGATTATTCACTGAACAAACTGCAACGTATATAGAACGCTGTGGCCCGACTTCTCAAACTCTTACGAAGTGATCACATCACTCCAGTGGTAAAGATGCTACATTGGCTGGTGGTCAAAAAACGAACTACATTAAAAACCATGCATTACACACAGAGCAATCCATGGTCAAGGAGCAGAATTCATACAAAAGAAAAATCACCATTTACCAGCCTACCAGAACACTCTGATCCAGCGACCAACATTCGCCTGGAGCCTAAACCATACACAAGGGAAAAAAACTCTGGCTCAGCATTCTCTTGCCTAGCCGCTAAAGTTTGCAACGCCCTCCTGAGAGGGATACAAACCATGAAGGACCATCTAAAATTCAGAAAACTCCTAAAAACCTGGCTCTTCAACTTGGTACAGGATGAAAACAAACGAGTGACACCCACTGTAAAGAGGACTGGTAGGGGGTGGTCTGTGCTTCTGCTCTCTATATGGTAGAGGGGAGGCACAGAGGACCCCAGCCTAGATTCTCTATTTGGTAGCTATGGTCGAGCAATCAAGGCCTAGCTTCTCAGGAGGTGATGCAGGCTGGTTCTTAAGTACAGTGTAGTCCCCAAGCCCCCACAAAGGAATGTCCACACACTGTATTGGTTAGAACACAGTCTTTATATAATCAATATTCAAGGTTATGTACACTTATCATAATAACTCACTTTGTACTTAGGAAAATCAACAATGGCAAATATATACAATTCTAAAGTGGTACCACCCTTTGTATTAGATCTCATTAAAGTGCATCAACAATACTGTAACAATGTCACACAGATCAATAGAGTGAAACCAGCAATAGAGAGAGGAGAGAAAATAAGATGGTTGAGCAATAGGCAGAATACTGGCCCCTACCACTAGACACAGTTCTGTGTCGAGATCCCCCCACCTGGGCAACCTGTAAAATAAAGATATAGCACAAGCCCAGTCCATATATTGTTCTGCAAGTCTTATTCCCTCCTATAATGTTTTTACCCCCCCAATGTACCTGGTGGAGTCGAGTTCTTCGAAGAGGGTCGACAGACCTTCTTGAGCGACCCCCCTTTCAAGCGGGAGTCACGGATCGTCGAGAAGCGTCGAGGAACTCGGTGTTCGGCGGCGGGGAATCGACGGCCCTTCTTGAATGCCTTCCCTTTCAAGCAGGAGACACGGGGCGTCGAACGTCCGTCGAGGAACTCGGCGTTCGGCATCGGGGAATCGACGGCCCTTCTTGAATGCCTTCCCTTTCAAGCGGGAGACACGGGGCGAACGTCCGACAACAAACAGGGTAGAACGGCGTCGATGAGGCGGCAGCTTCGATCCAAGCGGTGCTCGTCGACGACGGAGCGTTGGCGTCCTGCAAGGCAGAGGCGTGCGGGGCACCTCGACGACAATTGTTCTGGACCGCAAAGATTGTGGAGATGGGGGCCCAGCAAGGGCGTCGAGTCGTTCGAGTCTTTGTGGTCTTCGGGTGGCGGGAAACCCATCGGCAGGTTTCTCCTCGGCGCGTTGGTCGTCCTCGACTTTCTCCACCAGGATAAAGCAGTCGACGGTGCGGACGAGGGAGCCCTTCGATTCAAATGTTCTTAGGCAAGAAGCGGACGGCTCCGGTCATCGGCGGCACGGCGTCAAGTGGTCCCCACGGCTGGGCAACACAACTTCGACGGGCCTCCAGCAGTTACACAGACCTGCGAACCCTGGTCGACGGCAATCGACTTCGACGGCGGCGATGTCCGGGTGCTTCACTTCGATCTCCTCGGCGGTCCCGTCTCGGGTCGGCAGCCTTTCGAGGGTCTGTCTTCCAGGGCGCTTCGGCAAAGATGGAGCGGTGCTCGATGGTCCCTCGGAGCATGGGAAGAGGGCGCCTTACCAGGTCCTCTCTCGGGTCAGTCTTCGACGATTTTGGCAGCATTCGGATCGGTCGAAGCAAATGCAGCAGCAAGTCTTCTTCTTCCGGCTGGGCGTCGAGGATCAGCAGTTCGTTACTCTTAGAGTGGAGACTCAGCTCCAGAACGCTTCTGAACAATTACCAGTGGTGAGAGGTCCCCAGATATACTATTCTGTCTCTCATCCACACTGCTGGCACACACTCAGCAGCCAATCATACAGAAGGGCATTCATGCAGTCAGTCAGCCAGCCAATCAGGCACACAGTGCATTCAGGCCACACTCCTCCCTTTCAGACACTCACAACAAGGAATGTGGATTGGGACAAGTACCCAGCCATTCAACACTACACACTGCATTCAGGCCAGTTTCGGGCAGGGCTGTCTCAGTCTTTGTCTCTCATGCCAGAAACCAGACAACCACAACAAGGAGTATATATTGGTCACACACTCCATTCACCCAGGTCCCACCCACAGGAGGTGCCCACAACATACAGTCACTGGGAAGGCTCCAGTCAGTCTAGCTGGGCCTTCACAACACCATATATGGAACTTCCACCCAACAGCCAGTCAGGGGGAAGGGACAGAGTCAGGGCTTCCCAGGACTTTGGGAAAACAAGGTAACAGGCAATAGAAAGCAAGAGGCCACAGGGGCCATCTTGTTTCCTATCAGGAATCAACTGATCCCAATGGCAGGGCCTGGGTATCCCAAAATGGAGGACACCCAGAGCACCTGTCAAATTCAGCATGGAGCTGCCACCAGCCCATACCCTGCTCTGTGGGCCACCCACAGGTGCCCAAAAACATACACTAGGGGCACAGGGTTGTACCCCTACCCATGGGTGCCATAAGGGTATCCCATGGATCTGTTCACCAAACCAAAGGAGAGAGCTGCACTGCTAGGAGTCCCACATGGACTCCTGGGCATAAAACATGACAGAACACACGATAAAAAGCAGTAAAGGACAAGGGTTCAGAGGCCCTGTCCCTCTGATGCATTTCCAGCATCACACCCACACCTCAAGGAATGAACACACAAATGGAAAGACGTAGGAGTAGGCCAGAGCACGGTGAAAGTGCAGGGAAGTAGAGGGGCCTCTGAATGGGATGGAGACCCAGGTGCATCCGTTCCCATAGAGGGCCAACCTAATTTGAACCACAGAGGGCACTAGAATGAAAGGTGAAAGAGTGGCGACCGAACAGATAAGCCGCAGAGCACAGGGAGCTCAAGGGGCCCTGGGAGGCAACGGTGCTGCACACCAGGATGTGCCATTGGATAAAGGTGATGTAGACATCCATTAGTCGGAACACATGGGTGGGGGGGCTGGGGGGGATCACCACTAATAGCCCTGTTATCAACCCACAACTCTGCACAGAAAATAGGAGTGGGAACCCTAGCACACAACAATGTATGACACTGGCAGGGATATTTGCCACAGGTGGCCCAAACTGAATGGGTACGATAAAGTATCACCATTAACCAACCCCACTAATACATGTTTTTTTAAAAAAAAATCAAACTCTTCCCTCTGCATACAACTCTCAAATTCTAAACTAAACCCAACCATACCTCTACAGCACAACAAACCGCAACAATTAAACAAACCACACATAGCCTCGCAACAGCACATGACAACTACCGACTGCAAATTCAAACCTATACTCTGCGAACGGTGTAAACTGAACTGAAGCTGCCAATAGCACATCACAGCTCTGTTGTGCTTCTCCCCCCCCCCCCCCGCTCAGTCCTACTAACTTACTCGCAAACTTTACCTGCTTGCTTTTCCGATCTGCCAGAGCTCCAGGGGACCACTCATGTGGGGATAGTGCGTGGTTTAAATATCCTTTAACATAATATACCTTGCACGCCCACATGGGGTAGCCTTATTACTCAAACACAAGCAACACACGCACCACAAGAACAAACAGTCGCAAACAACCCAGACACTGGACGTTACCCCTCGGACACTCCAGTGCACATAATCAAAGCACACTCAGGAGGCAGAGACACAGACGTCAGTTTCTCCTGGTTCTGCAAGCACCAGCAGAGGAACACAACCTCTACCCTATCCCTCACTAACCTCGCCCATCCACTTTCTTACAGAGCCACGTGAGCACCCGGAGACCATGCAAACCGTACCAGCGCGCGCTATAAAACAGAGTACACATGCAAGCAGGTCCTAATAATAGGATTTGGAATTACAACCAGGAAACTTTCAAAATGTAAATGGTCCATGGAACAACCCCGAGTCAGGTGCTTCACATAAGGCAAGAGGCATTCATCAATAGGCCCCAGTGTATGGCGAGACTACAGAAACGGAGACAGGGCAGGCATATTGCATTAGTATGAAGAGCGCAACATCCTAGTTTTTAACACTTCAATCTGGGTGGGTCACAGTGTGGCGGGCTATATTCCCTGTTCGGGTTCTTTAGCACACCCAGTGGGGAACCACAAAAAGACAAACCCTTCAGGCTGCCTTGGAGTGCCCTCCAATGGGCAGAATAATTCTGATGCTCATCAGGAGGTTTCCGGCCTCTCAAACCCCACATGATAAATGCCTTCACCCTCTTCCCCCCCCCCCCCGCCACTTCCAGCCTTCCATTTTGTCAACCATCAGTGAGGGGAGTGGAGTGGAAGGGCGGGGGGGGGGGGTAAATCAAGCCCCCTGAACTCCCATGTGTGGTTTCCAAGCCCCCCCCTTGCCCGCCCTTTACCAGCGAGTCCTTCACATCACACTCCCTACATGCAACAAATCTGGCCTCCCTAAACACCCCCCCTCCCAAACTCCCCCTGCAATCTGCAACCTCCCCTCCCACCCGTGAAAACCTCACGCACTGACCTGCTCCTCTGCGACCTCCTGCTTCTATGCGGCTGCCTGTGTGTTCCAGCATGGTATGCAGCGTTCTAGGTGGCGTGGTCTGGGCATGCAGTGTTCTAGGTGGCGTGGTCTGGGCATGCAGCGTTCTAGGTGGCGTGGTCTGGGCATGCAGCGTTCTAGGTGGCGTGGTCTGGGCATGCAGTGTTCTAGGTGGCGTGGTCTGGGCATGCAGCGTTCTAGGTGGCGTGGTCTGGGCATGCAGCGTTCTAGGTGGCGTGGTCTGGGCGGTCTCTTAACGACGGCCCAAGAAACATGGTCTAGAGACATCATACCCAATTCCCTCCTGCTGGCTTTCAGAGTTGCATGGAGCCTAGAGATTGTCTGTGGTTTGTACAAGTCTCACTGTTTTATGTAGGCCATTCTAGTACTTGCATCTTGTGGGTGGGATCGATTATAAAGAATAAGCAGCACAGTCTTACGTTGGGGGGGGGGGGGGTTGAGGGAGAACGTTGGGCTACGTACATGAAATGACCCGCTTAAGGTTACCTGAACGAGGCTAGAACCCGGGATGCAATTTAATGGTGGTCTGTGGAGGTGCAAATGAAGGTCCTCAAACAAGTGCTATCCAAGCAGTGCTGTGGGCTGGATTTTCCTGGATCCGAAATCTGGCAAAAAAAAGTATCGCCTGGGATCTTAAATCCGGGAAATCCATTTGGCCCTCGAGGGTTTAGCGTTTCCTGCCAAAGCCCGGATTATTTATAACACGATGAAGGTCGAGAGACTTGCCCAATATAGCGCTTGCACTTCTTGTCAGGATAAATGTGAATATACTCGTTAGAATTGTACTCTGCAGATATTAAGCTCTGTAGGTCGCTGGTGGGATCCCACACTCAATAGTTTACACCACTCTGTCCCGCTGACGCTCCCCTCCCCCACCCAGGCCCTGGTGGGATTCCCACAGTTAATGATGTCCATTTCCAGAGCTGGCAAACTCCATAAAGAGGATCATGAAATTCAAACCAAGAGGAAAAAAAAATACCTATGAAATGTGGAGCTGGCCACTAAAAGGACAGTCTACTTGAAAAGGGATCAAAGCTCAGCAAGCATGAAACCTGCGAACATCAAGGCTTCGTGAATACCCATCATTACCCAATAAATGTCAGGGGTGGGAGGGGGGGGAACAAAAACGCACCATTTGAATAACTTTTAACGAACCCAAAGCAACAACACAAATCTCCAGAAAGCATTCAGGCGATTTCCTCTAAAATACAACCGTATGCAAGATCAGTGGCCTGGGTGACACGTGCTGCCGACTCCACGGGCCTGGAGAGATTCGCTCGACGAACACAGCGGGGTCGGCCCGGGTGAAGAGGATTCAAGGCTGCTTCTACAAACGCTAACGCAGACTATTTTAGAGAGCAAACAAACTCGGTACTGGAAAGCAAGGGGCAACTGGCAGGCTGCCACCCTGCTCCCAGATGATGGCCAGGACTACGTTACACCACCAAGACTTGCCAAGGAGCCCAGTGTCCAGTTGTCGGGGCGTCTGCGATTAGCTCGAAGCAGACAGCTGAGAGCGCAGCACTGGCACTCTAATATTAGAGCGGGAAAAGCAACAGAGCCAAACAGAGCGCTACAAATAGGCCAGAGCGAGTTACTGAGCCAGCGCCAACCGACTCCCTCCTCCAATCTGCCGAAAATTCGCTAAGCACCACTGCTCTGTCAGTAGTCCCGAAAAGGCTCGAGTGCGTCACAGGTTAGAGAAGCCAACGCTCCAGGAGCGCTCCACTTAAATGGTTTCCCAAAGGCACCCCTCAGCAGTCACTAGTATTTCACTGCAAACCTTCATGCATATATTTTGCGAAAGTGCCCGCTTTGTGGGGCCAGGGTATTTGAGTTTCTCCAGTACGGTCCTGGCAGGTGAGTTTCCGTGGCTGGAGTACGAGGGTGTTTAGTGTAAGTTTAGTGCAGTTTATAGGAGGGACATTCTTTTGAAACCAAGGAGGGCAGTTTTTGTGTTTTGTTTTCAATTTAGCCTGTGGGGCTAACTTAGTAGCCAGGTAGGCTGGAGCAAACGAACACTCGTGCCAGTCTCTGCCACTCAGCTAGCAATGCAAACCTTGGGGTATGTGGGGGCGGCCAGTGTTTGCTTGGGGGGGGGCGGGAGGGAGAGGAGGGCAGAGGGATGCCCTCGGAGGAAGGACGAGGTCAGGAAGACAGACCGCAAAACACATTCAGAACCACCTGCTCCAGAGACATTACAAGAGACAGCCGCATTCCACTGCACGCGGCTCATTAGCACAGATGGATGGAAGCTGCACCAGGGAACTAATCACCAGGGCGTGCGAGTCCCCAATCACGGGTAGCGAGAGAGAGAGAGAGAGAAGGCGCATGCGCTCCAGGAATTCCAGTGCACGACAGAACCAGAGTGAGCATTCAAGAAGCCCCCCCCCCCCGCCCTCAACCCCAGACAATAGAAAAAAGGCCAGAGGCTATACCAACCTTGCTCAAAAGCAGCGATACCGGATTCCAGAAGGAACAACCATGAGGTGTGTTCTATTGGCGCCAACAGTGAGGGGGCAGAACACAAAGGCACATAACGCATTGAAAACATATCTTTTCTGAAAGTTGAAGTGGTGCAGAACAGATATTGACAAGCACATTTGGCAAGATTCCATCGCTGCCAACACCCCTTGCAGATTGTCCAACCTATCCAACATACAATGAGGCAGAGTCTTTCATTCAGACCATTTGAATTCTTCAGGAGCCTATACCACTGACAGGGTCAATGTGGGAGGGTTAGAACAAGTCCAACATCCAGGTGGGGGTCTGGTGTGGTGCGCAATGGTAGGTTAAGTACTCCAGGCTCCAATAACAGGCGTATGAAGCTGAGCCTGCCGGCAAACAAATGCTGTGTTCATCGCAGGATCCAAGATCTCAACCAATGACTGTGCAGGAGCCTTCTAAAGTGGATCCAAAGAAGACAGAAGTAATCCTCCAAGAGCAAACCCCCACAACTTGAATTGAATGTCACCCTTCCTTTCTCCCTCCTGGGACCTCTTTCTGCTTCACTAGAAACGCACAGCCATACCAGTCCCAGAAGGAGTTTGGCTACTGCAGCACCAACCTGCAACATGTATACAATGTTATGTTGTCTTGCATTTGTAAAGTGCCTCCTGCCATAGTGTATGGCTTCAAAGCACTTTGCCTGTCAGAGTGGCAAAGGGGGGATGATGGAGCATTCAGTAGTGGTAGGGAGAAGCCGGTAGATGAGGGCGGGATAGATAAATGTACACAGAGGCATAAGAAGGTAGAGGAGCTATGTGTACAGTATGAGGTGAGGCACGAGACTAGAATAAGTAGATCACTCCACTGATTAGTGAATAGGGGACCCTGCTGCCGGTGATGGGCTTTTTTTTTTGCGCTCTTCCCTCTCGATATTGGGTTAGAAACTAGGTCACGCAGGTGCTGGGTCAGTGATCAGTTACATAAGAAATTCAGTAGAGTCTTGCATTAGTATCTTGGCGATTTTAATTACACAGTTCAGCCGACGCGTGTTTCGACCCCACTGGTTCTTTTTCAAAGGTATGTGTTAGGTAATTGAATATATCGATGTGGGTGGTGAGCTCTTGATAGAAGGTTTGTGTTGGCTTACAACCCGTAGGCCTGGGGAGTGGTGTACAGTAGGACCGAATTTATGGTGGAACTGTATTCCATGGGGTGCAGCGCCAAGAGGAGAGATTGCTGGAGAAGCTGGGTTCTCTGAGCAAGGGGTGCATGTCTGGAGATACTTCATGGCGAGTCTGGGCATGTTGATGCCATGCCCAAGAAAACGTACGGTCAAGTCCTTACGTTTACTAGGAACCCTATCCCCACCCCAACAACATTTGGCAGGGGCTGAATTTGCCAAGTTCACACAATCAGAAGAGAGCTAAAAAAGCCCATTGTTTTTGTTTTCCACTTTTGTTTGTTTTGTTGAAAAAGACTTCAGTTTAACACATAAGAATTTTTGTTTCATACATTCGATCCGCTACTTTCTCACTCAATTCAACACTTTCCTCTTTTATGTTATGGTTAACCAAACCTCTAGGCTTGTGTGCAAAGTGCTTATTGCCAGACAGCCTTCCAGGGTCATGGTGAGCCAGTGGTTGGGGTTAGCTGGTCTAAAGCACCAGTGTACAAGTCATGTAAGAGAAAGCTTAGCCATCTAGCGTACACCACATTTGCACCGGAGCTCTACCTGCAGATTAAAAGGGTGCCCATCTGTGCACCAAGCCATGTATCGGCAGTTGAGGCCGCTGGCAACATGTGCAGATAACGGTTTGAGAGTAAAGAGCACTTGGGAAGCTTGCAGAGTGGGTGGACCTGGGGCTCATATTGCCATCAAAGTCTATACTGGGAAAATGGTCAAGGAACAAAGTCAGAATGTTTCCATTTATTTTTAGGATACAGAGATGGTGCGAGAGGACGAGATGTCCTCTGAAGAAACCAGAATTTGGATGTTCCCAGGAAAGCATTCAAATGGGGTTGAGAGCTGACCCGAAGGCGTGGTGTGTGCCGAAATTCAGAGTGTGGGATATTTGTCAACAAGGCCTGACATCTATGAACAGATCTGCTTTGGCATGCTCCCACCCACAGCCGACCATAGCACATCCCCTTGCACCATCAAACCCGGACACACTACCAGCCTGTGAGAGGCTTTCTGGCTCACTCCTGGTAATAATCCACCCTGACATCAACGAAAGTACAAACGTGTAAAGCGGATCTCGCCACTCAGGTGACAAGCTCTTGAATATCAACTGAGATCCGATTCTCCAAATTGGCAAGAGAGCTTAACCACTTAACTGCTGGAGAAGGCAGAGCCTACACACATTCCTCATGGGAATTCAGGGCGAACATACTCGTCATACTCCACTTGTTCTGCACAGATTTCTAGCAAAATCGGACTACAATAGGGAGTCATCACTCTTTTACATCTGCAAAGCGCCCTTGAACAGGTGCAGTGCCATGAAGGCTTCCCAAGGCAATATAAGCACGAACTTGATCGCAGAGCTCCTGCACTTGAGGGCAGAGAGGAGCCCCGAATTCGGCAAGAAACTTCAACAAGCAATCAGTTGGACGATGGCAGCACAGCACCCCACAGCTTGCTGACAAGGTTGTACAAGCATAGCCCATTCTGAACCATAATTACAAGGAGGGGCGAGGGGGTTAGCTCATTGGGGGAAGTGGGGGTGCAGAATGGTATTCAACTGGGAAGGGCAAGTTATTGTGATAGGTCGACTCTTGGTAGGATTCGCTTATCAAGTGGGCACTATCCGGGGGCTGGGTATCTCCAGGAGGGGCCGCTTCCCTGCTCCATAGCCGAGCAGGGCCAGGAAACTGGAGAAATTCACAGGTCGAACATAAATAAAAGCAGGGCGGCTAGAGGAATAACACACAGCACCCGACTACCCACCCAGACGCCATAGAAAGGCAAGCAAAGAGCATCCTCAAAGCATCATTGCTTCACTTTGGTACCTTGGCAGAGCGCCAACTAGAGTAAACAAATAAATAAAAAAGTTCTTCGGTGTGATAACAATCACATTACAGTGGCACGCAACTTTTTAAACATTACAAGCCCCCTCAGTAGTTAAAGGGGGCGAAGGAAAAAAGTCTTAACACCAAATACACACCACCGATTTTGAGACAAGATACCACCACAACAGCATCACTAAGCTGTCAAATCGAAAATCTGAACAAATACAAATGCTGTATTCAGATGTGCAAGGATTCACGAGAGGGCACCAAGAGCAAAGCTTCTGCCACTGGTGGAAGCAGGCGGGAAAGCTCAGTTAGCAGAACTATACTATACCCTTGGCGTTGCGGCCAGTTACATGGTCATCTAGTTCCCTTTGAGAGCGCGCTAAAATTAGCAAAGCGGACCTCAAGTGTAACGTGGATGGACAGCAACGCACCTCACTCTCGCAGAGGTCTACTGCTGCAAATTGAAGTGCTCACTGCAAGCGTTGTCCCAGGATTAGGAGGTCAACTGCTTGGAGTAGAGTGGGTTGGGGTGTCCAAGGAATGAGAATGGTAGGACTCTCCATTTAGCCGCTAGACCTTGTGCAGTCTTTGATGGGATGTGCATGTAATGCTTCCCTGCCGCCATGAGGCCGCCCTTCACAGGGCTTCTAGGCACTCAGGCTCGGACAGCAAGCTCATCATAGGTGTGCAGGACACCGCTATGTCTGCCCAGCAGCGCTGGCTCTCCCACACTGGTGATCCAGGCACCAGACCAGCAAAGACAATTGAGAAGACGGCAGTTCTTGCCAAGGGGCAACTGCAGTCTCATGGACCCGAGGAAGTCGCTCCTCCAGCAGTTGCAAAAAACGGAAATTCCACCAGCTAGCCAACAGCATGTGTACCTTGATCTAGAGGTCACACTTCGCCCCAGCAGAGCAGCCCTCCTGCAAACCTGCATGACCTGCCAGTCATCACTCAAAACCGCAAAAAGGCATTTCTTCCAATACAAATGGAGAAGAAGAAATTCCTGGGGGGCGGGAGAGGTAGAACTTCTCTCGAGTGCAGCTCTGCAAAGTCGGCAAGATGACCCTAAATCATCGCTTGCTAAGGGGGCTCTTCTTCACGGTGATGTCCCAACTGATGGGCCAGTCGGTAGCGGCCACCTTTCTCCTAAAAGGATCACGTGTTCTGTCCAGGTTGGGCCAGTGGAACCAGCTTTCTGACGGAGCGGAGCACTTCACATGTTTAAGGGTCTCAATATTTTTGTAACCAACCCTCATCTTCTGTGGTTGAGTGTACAACCTACCATCAGCTCTAGAATCAGGCCAACTGTGTACTATTATTGCAGTGCGTCTTTGCAACATGAAAACCCCTTCTCGAAGCGGCTTTCCTCTGGGTTAGTGGAAATCTACGTTTCTGACGCCAGACAGTTACAAAGCCCTCTGCGGAGGGTAGAAAGTGGAGGAGGGGTTATGGTACACATAAGGAAATGGAGAGAGGCTGCGAGTTTGAGAATCATTTTGAAAGTTGGGAGGGGCGATTAGCCTTACTGCAGAGCCATCAGTTTGCATAGAAAGCAGACGAAACCAAGGAGACGGGGGTGGAGGAGGGGGGGTGACAGCTCAGTGGCAATAGCCTCGTCTTCGAAGCAAGATGACGCACGTTATAAAAAAAAACCATTAGAATTTACCTCACGTGATAGGTTGCGTATAATTCCCCTTGCCCACCCCTCAGTGATGGCATTTGGTAAAAAATTCCTGAAATGCATCACAAACAACCAGTTCAAGCTACAGGGCGAGGTGGGGATGGGGATGAACCCATGTGATGAACCCCAAGACACAAAGAACCATGAGTCAGAAGGACTTGGAACTAGCCTGGGCGGGTCTCAGTGCACATGTGTTTCAGGTATCACGTGGACCAGTATGTACAGAACTAGGGCATTGGAAGCCCACCATGTCTTAAGGCCAGAGGAAGCCGGGGCATCGCCAGACTGGGCACCAAGAACTGCAAAAGGGAAAACTAGGAAACTGGATTCGCTCTCCTATGTGTACCCTGTCTCTAGGATAAGTTACCAATTCAGATAAGATCACCACCCTACACTTCATGAAGGACCACAACTGCTGATCATTCCACCAACACCCACTTTCCCAAAGCTTGCTAGCCCCATCCCGGCAATCACTCCTACTGTGACCCCCTGCAGGTTTGCAATACACAGAGCGGCCTTCCTTCTAGCTGCCTAGCGCTTCATAATCCCCAACATGCACACAATGGAGCCAGTAGGATCAACACGGATGGAGTGTGAAATTTGTACATATTCTTTATGAATTGTTGCTGATCACTGCCAGTCACCCCTTTATTTTTATCTGCATTTTTAAAGCACTCACACAGCCCAGGGCATCGAGGCGCTGTTACAGGAACATGTCTTAGTTGCGTATTTATAACGCACTTAGTACCCAGAGGTTTCTAAGCGCGGACCGGGGATCGAACAGGTGTTGCTCCGTGTCGTCTTGTTTCCAAGGCTAACATGTTGGCGCTGAACTATCCTCTCGGGACGATGATCATCACTGCAACCCAGGTGAGAGTATGAAGATCGAGGCAAAGGGTTGCCCGACAGGTGGTCGGCGCCACAATTAAGCGACACTTACCTGCCCTGAAAGCTGCCTTTCGAGCAGAGGCTTGGGAGAAAAGGGGTGTGGCCTAAGAGACAGCATTTAGGTTAGGTCTCAATTGCAGCACCGACTCCACTGTGAGGCCACGTCCCGGCTCGATTTTGAATGCCACTGAAAGCACTGCCTTTGGAGCACTGAAGAGTGGCGGCTCACCACAGGGACACCCACTTGCCTGAGGGCATAAGCATGGAAATTAGGGACCGGGTGTGTGGAGCGTAAATTGTTGGGGGGCCCACGTCCGGTCACCGGGGCGGGCCTCAGCAGGCGTCAAGGACACCAACGCAGATGCTCGGGCTGCGGGTACGCAGCGAGCCAGGAATCACCCTGATCAGCCCAGATCACCGGACAGTTCCTTTCTGCTGGGGCACCCAGCAAGTGTCGGCTTCGGCCAGGAGCACCCAGGCTGAGCCGAGGAACACAGGCCACGATCACGTGGCTAAGGCCTCACAAAGATTTCCACACAGACGAGTTGCCACTTCCTGGGGCTCTGCTGCACTGGCTTATGCGTGCCAGCAGAGCCCCTTTTATTAGAGAGGCCTCATGACGAGGTCATGACGCTCTCTCGCATTCGAAACACTAGACCCACACACATAACATCAGTTCTGCGGCTTTTTCCTCGCCGATTTCTCTAGCTTGCAAAGTTAATCATCTCTCAAATGAAACCAAGCAGAGGACGTGTGCAGGACTCTGAATGCGAGGCCGAGCGAACAAGTGTGCCCGTTTCTTCCATGTAGGCAAGTCCAGTGGGAGCAAGCAACCGGTGCCTGGACCCCGACGCTTCCCTTCCGAGAACAGTCTGCACTGGGATGCAGGCCAAGCGTGAACGGACCCATCAGCAGAGCACGTCCTCAGTTTGTTGATTCACTGCTTAAAATCAATTCCCAGCTGCAGTTCTCGAAGCAAGTGATTTTACATGTATACGCGTTCCGACGTCTCAGGCCAGTACACAGAGACCTGAGCGGTTTCCGACCTCGCGGCTCAAGCTTTCCACTCGCGAGAGCGGTCGATGACGACATTCTGCAGCTGGACCAGGCAGCACTTTGGAAGACCTCATTACAAGGGCAGACTATATCGTGCCGGCAGTGGTCGCCACTACCCAGTTCGGACTGGGAGTGGAGCAGAAAGCTTGCCCAAAACATACGATCGTTATGGAGCAATAAGTCAGCAAAACAAACTTTGTTTCTTAGCCTTCTCCAGGCCATTACTGTCTACACGCCGACTGCTTAGGCTAGAGTTTATTTTTTCCAGGTGCCCCCACCATGACATCATAAAATAAGACTTTAGGAATTTAAAGTTGAGTCGCTGGGTTTCCATTTAAATAAGACAGCGGTTGCCCACACAGGATGAACGCGAACATCAAGGGGACAAGAGTCCCGAACACTATACTGGCCATCCTTGGAGGAAGAGAGCAATTGCTACAGATAGTTGCCCCAACTGTAGAATGGGAACGTCTACTATCAGGCAACAGCCTATCCCCGGGAGAATAGCTCAGAGGCAACGCGCTCGCCTTGGAAGCAAGACGACGAGGTGCAAGCAACACAGGTTCATTCCGCGCTTCGAAACCTCTGGGCAGTAGGCTCGTTATAAATAACCAATAAAAATTATTAAATGTGCCAGCCAATAAAAAGTGAACAGTTTGCTCCAAGGAAGGATGGAATGGTGTGGGGGTCGAGTATTGCCGGCATACACATGTTCCCGGCATCCATGATACTAACCATATCCTCACGAACCATTATCTGGGACAGGAATATGCATGTCCCAAATCCCATCCGTAAAAAGGTGGAGAGGATTGCAGACTATATGTAACACACACACACACACACACACACACACACACACAAATTCCCATACCATATATTTTAGCACATGGTTATATGGGCTTGCAGAAGACCGATTTTTCAAACCTTAAACGGGAATAGAGGGTCATCAGCAGGAAGAATCATTCATAGCCGCCTGGATCTCAGTCTTCAGAATGATCATTGCTTAATAATGAAAACTAGACCCGTTTCGGTGGAGGTGGTGCTATACAGTAAAGTTGCCATCTACTGGAAGGGAGAAGAAAGTGGCATGACTCTTTCTCAGCTACAAACACTGAGTACCGTCACATTGGGTACTGACAGCTATTCGTTTTATTTCATTGGGTTTCAGTTCTTAGAAACTACACAGTAAAATGGGGTTTAAAAAAATAAATAAAAAACACACATGGACATTAAAACAAATGTATCAATCAAGTTCATACTCTGATAAATCTCAAAGTGCAAATGTTAGTGCGTCAGATTAAAAACCATGATCATATTTCACATATAGCACGCAGCAAAGACATTACAAGTCCACCGGGTCACAGTCAACCTATGGAGCGCCAGTCCAGGGTTGAGCAGATGATATAAAATGCAGATGTTGCACTGTTAGTCAAGTTCGTACCCTGAAAGTTTCACAGTGCCAGTGCATCAGACTACAATCATATTTCACCCATGGTATGCAAAAAAAATAAAAAAAAAATAAATACAAAAAGTCGGACAATAGATTGCCAATTCATTAAACGGGTCATATAAAACGCTGAGGGGGCCTTCCCACTCACTAGCCCACCAATCCCCTTCCAGATTCTAAACATCGATATACATACTGCCATATTTTCTGTATAACCAAAACTCATCTGATGTGATGCTTTCGAGGTCATGTACCAGGTGGGCAAGGTTGTTAATACAGACATCCCACAGCTCTTTACGAGCTGCTTGGACAGGTCTATTGGTTTCCAGATTCTTACTGCACTTGCACATCCTGCAGCTCCTGGTCTCCAATGCAAGGCCCTTCCCTGGTCCTCCAACAGCCAAAGTGGGAAGTGGTCCAATTCTTAGCAAAAGGACGAACCTCCCAAGTTCATGCACAGGACACAACACCAAATATTGCTACATTTTGAATTCGGTATACATTAGACCTACAAACTCAGAGTCGGCCGTTAGCAAATAGCAATGCTATGTGTTCATAATTTGAACAGCAATCATTGGCTCTTAGCTTCTTTAAAAAGCAAGGTTTCAGCACAGGGCGATTATCAGAACATTCGAGGTCCCAATCTATAATTTCAACCAATGTCATTATTGAGGAATGATATTGCCTTCTCAGCGGGTAGTGTAGGTTATTCACTGGTATGTCCCCCATTTAGACCTGGATTCCCAGTTAATGGCATCAGGCCTAATTCCAATCTGAAAGCAGCCACAGGTATACAAAGCGGGAGATGCAATGGGCCCTTCCAAACCTGACTTCAAGGACATTTAACCAATGCAGCCGTTCATCATTTAGCACAAAAGCCTCAAGGCTGCACAGGACCATGGGGCAATAACAGTGTTTGACTAACAGATCCCCTTTAGAATATATCCTGCAGTCTCTCGGGCCATCTTTCGCATCATTGGTTTGATCTTATATGCCATCAGATCTTCCAGCATTTTCGATCCTTTAATGGATACCACCCTCCCCCCCAAGTAACTGTCTACTTCGCTGATTGGACCTACAACAGTGTGCTTTATCCATGTGGACCCCCCCCCCCAAGCCACAATACATGTATTGGGATCTTTTCCAGATTCAATATAAAGCCGTTCTCTTTGGAACACATCCCCAACTCATTGATTGTTGGCCAATATATGCATGATCTAATATTACAATGTCAATGGTGTATGACAACCATACAATGAGGTAAAGACCCCTTCTCCGGGGCGTGGGAGGGGGTATTCCACTGTAGTCAATCTCCCCAGCAAGTCTGCTAAGTAAAGGTTGGATAGCAGGGGTGCAACCCTGCTTAAGCCCTTTAACAGTCAGAATATTTGTAGTGCACTCACCCCTGCTACACAACCTTCTACAGACACTAGTTCCTTCATGCAGCCGAACTATCGCTTTCAACAATGTATCCTGGATAACCCCAGTTCACCAAGGTGGATAACCCCAGTTCACCAATGTATGCTACAAGTCCTCTCTCCCCAATATCAAAAGCAGCGTTATAGCCGATAAAGGCTGCGTACAATGGGGGGGATTAGGCTTTTGCACGCTACGCTTATCAGATTGAGGGTTAATACATTATGCGTAGCAGCAGCTCCAGCTCTAAAGTCTGTCTGGTACACCAGCAGGATTGTCCCCCCCGCACCCCGCCAATCCCCCTGATTTTAGTTCCTGCACTATCACCACCACCACAAAAATGTTCACTCCAAACGTAATTTCTAGGACCTAAACGGGAATGCCTTTTGAACACAGGGACAAGTACAGCCTGCTTCCAGGACCCCGGGTCCACTCCCTCTTGACAGCCTTTCCTAAATAGCTTGTCCAATGTTATGGACTACAACTGAACGTCCTTTTTCAGGACCACGCTAGCAAAACGATCAGGCCCCTGAGCCCTGGATTTCTTCAATCTTTTAATGGCCGACTACAACAGGTAAAATACCTCACCCTTCATCCTACTTGTTCTACCTTGTGCCCGCGGAGGCCCTTCAAATACCTCCACATTCTACTTGAACCCACACGGACCACAAGGGTTACCATAATACCTCCAGCTTTTGTGTATCCCTTTTCTAAACTTTTATAAATTAACCATAGTAAAGTCAAGGATTCACTTTGCATCACATATCTCTCTAGCAAACCTTTTATTAACCGTTGATGTGTTTCAGTTGGTATGTTCCATTGTGAAGCGCAATCCAACTGGTTATGGTAGGTTATTTATAAACGCGCTTTATACCCACAGGTTTCTAAGCGGGGACACGGGGATCGAACCTGTGTTGCTCAGCGTAGTCTTGCTTCCAAGACGAGCACGTTGCCACAGAACTATCCTCTCGGTACATTAGTTTACAATCCCACGAAAATGCATATTTTCGTTTAACTGCAGCATTCGTGCTTCCTCCAGCACCAGCATCTCAATCATTTTGACACTAAGTTGAACGCAGACCAATTGACCTTATCCCCCCCTCCCTCCCCCAAATCAACATCTCCAGTAAAATTGGCACCGCTTCTAATGCATCCATTGCCACCACTAGCTTCAACATCAAGTGATAACCACCTACCTTCACATATGACACACATCACCACCGCTTGGAGATCATACCAATGATATATAGGGCACTATATACATGCTCGATAACAAGTCCCCAAACCATCAAAGGAATCCTTGCAGAAGAAGTAGTCCAAGGTGGCTGGGTTTCTGCCACCGGACCAGGCTTTCTTGCTGGGGATAGCGGTGTCTGTCCAATAACTCAGTACACTTGGCTCACATTCTCTCACTAAATTGGTTAACCTTCTGTTTTCGACAGCTGTTGTTACAGTGCTTGGAAGGGAGCAGTCCGGCATTAAGCACTATTAAAACCTGCTAGTATTGATGATTAAGGCATTAGAGAAGTAAGCACGTGGGGCACACGAGGGGCGAGGATGTTGAGACACCCAATAGGGCTAATGTAAGACCCCTAAACCCAGGCTATATTGCTTCCAGGTGTAATTTTGCAGAGGGCAACAGGCCTGACCAGGTATTGTAAGGATCTGTACTCAGACACAAGACAAGCAGGCTGGATTCGGAGGGCTAAAGAACAGGGCACACAGGTACAAGCCTGAACGCAAAAGGTACTGAAAAGCAACGCAAACAAAGGGTACAGGAGACCGACGGCAGCTGCACATCAGCGAACGTGCGTCAACTGGTAAACAAGAGGCGATTCTGACCGCAACTTCAACGTCCTTCAAATACAACCTGCAAACCAAAATAAGTCCGGGGTGTATGGCAAACATAAAATAAAAAAATACATTAAGACTACGGCGCAGTTTAGCTTCCGGCATCATGGTGCATGTTCTGGCCCTCTTCCTGCTGTGCACACAGTTTAGTTACGCTGCATCAACGCCTGGAAAGATGGCCCCTTGCAATACCTAGGAGGCTAGAATGGCGTGCATGCCAGCATGATCCATTCGGGAGATGACCCAGTCCCGATGTTGACTTTGCATTCTGGGACTAGCTGCCCCAATATAAAACACAGATCTACAGGTCCCAGAATGCGACCTTAAAACCATGACGCGACCATCTACCAAACGTTGGCAATTATTAAATGGTTGCCTTATAGCGTATAGGGGGGGGGGGCTTTCAGCATAAAGTTGCATATGCGGTGCCTACCAAGCAGGGCAACTTGCCACGGATAGAATGGTTATAAGACGGACTCTGGGTTGGTAAGAGCACATATCGTGCAGACATGGCTGCGTTTTGGAATGCGCAGGGTCATTTTACAGGAAAGGCAGACAGCCGGTAGGAGGGGGCTTTGGGGAGGAGGGTGGAAATTACAGTCCCAAATCACACGCTTCTCTTGCAGAGCAGCCCGAGCCCACCAGTAGCCTCGGAGGTCTTCCGTCACTCTCCCAATTCTCCCCCCCCCCCCCCCCCGACTCGGCTGCACTGCCCCAGCCGCTAACCTTTGACAACCAATCCGTCTAGTGCTTCCGGGGCTCCCGCCTGACCCGGGCCAAGTGATGTTTAGGAACCCGCAGACCGCCGCTTGCGGTGCACCTACATTTAAAGAGCTGAAAACGAACGAGTAAACCGTGAAGTACTTATAGGAGAGACCAAGTCGGGGGTGCGCGGGAGGGGCGCAAGAGAAAGCAACCCATGAAAGTCGACAAGCTTTAGAATGTGTCCCGGGAGTGGCTCCCCGCGATTTAACCGGAACCATTTCCCTTTAAAGGGACAGTTACACTGAAGGGTTTGCCAACTATACGCTCGGAATTTCAGCCGTTATCTGTCACCATTTATTAACATATACCGCCACCATGTCTGTTCACGGGGGTTAAAGGTCAGGGGAGGTCACATTCTTTGATTTGCGGGTGTTACTGGCGTGTGGTATCTCTTCGGCTAGACAAGCTATCTGCACAAGTCTCTCTCGGAACTCCAAGGAATGAAGCAATGTCTGCCGTCTTAAAAATGTTACCTTACAATGATGCCGAAACACACGAGAAAAAAAAAAAGACAGCAATACCCTTAGACACAAATCCCAACTGGCGGCAACTGCTGTAACGGGCTCCATTATAGAATACAAAAGAGGAACACCACAAATGTCTGGCCCCGTCCTTAGCAAGGCCTGTAATCCAGGATTGCTGCTGGGAGACTATGGATCAGGAGTGCACCCATCCCTATGCCAGAGGGTAAAAACTGGATTCAGAGAGGTCAAGGGTGGCATCCTATTCATTAGTATCAGAACTGGCCCTGATCCCCGATAAGCAGCAGTGGAGTAATTTTACTGGAAAATGTTGTGGGAGGGGGGGGGGCCTTGACATCTGTAGAGAAAGTGCCCCGCCAAATGAATGGTGAACACCCCTGTCCCCCCGAAAATTACGCCCATGATGAGCAGGCTGCCCATTATCCTCTCTTGCATTAAGCCCAAATGGCCGTTGAGAACCTGACAAAAATCTCAGACACCTCAACTGCCCCATTCCTGAAGCACAGGTCCAAGGTCCACCCTATGCCCAAGCAAACTAGCCAGAGCACAGGTGCCAATGAAGTGAACGGGCAATGGAGTCCCCAGGTAGACTAAATAAAACCGTACCCTTCCTGAGCCTAGCTTGCGTGATAAAGAGCTGGCCTCCGCCAATGAGCCAACGGGCACATCGCAGGATCGAACCCCGGAAGGGTTGACAACCGAGGTTAAATTAACTACACATCACTGAACTGAGGGACAGAAACAGCTACTATTAAACTGCAATACGGTAAGAAGCACTGTAATAAAACCAGGTGTTCTAATTGTTTAGCAATATACTTTAAAGCAAATCACTGGACAAGAAAACCAACAAAAACACTGACAGACCGAAGACTGGTAAACTGATCCAGGCACCAGCAAACACAACCTTAACCCTCCTGGATCAATCAACTGCCTATAGTGGGGTTGCAGGGTGACCCTAGCCTTTTGCGGGGACGTTTCCGGACCATAACTCCAATGGAGGCTCTCATCTACAAACAAAAAGAAAACAATCAAGGTATGCGAGTAAAAAGAGGACTATTGCCCATGGGCAGCTCCTCAGTTATCCTTACCGTTGAAACCAGAGGCGTTGCTAGGGGGGGTGGGGGGGGTCTTAGGGGGCTATAGGCCCGGGTATTATGGTTGTAGCCCCGGATAGAATCTCGGGGGCTACAACCAAAAGGCTAGCTAGCCCTGACTCCCGACAGCCCTGATATTAGCGTAGCCCCAGATCTTTTCCAGACCTAGCAACACCCATGGTTGAATCCCCTTTTGGGGTGTGCAAGATGCATCCAGCTTTGTGGCGAGCTCGAGGAATCCCCATGCCACCTTTCATATTTCCAACTCTTCCTCTCCCTTAGCGTCAAGTACCCCCTGCTGGGTTCCAGCATCCATCTGAATCTGAAGTTATGGAGAAACCTCAAAGACCAGGGACAGGGGTCTGTGAGTTGCCCGACGTCTCCTCTCCGGCAGCCCGCCTTTTCTCCTGAGCCTAAAGGTCACGCCTCGCATAAACCTTGGCACCATCATAAGGAGTGTGTCTCCAGACTCCTCCCTCCCATCATCTGACAATTACCAGGCACTTGCTCATCAAAGTGCATCAAGGAGAGTCAGAGGCCAAATAAGAAGGGAAAATGGCAGCTGTTCATATGGCCAGTGATATCAGGGTGGGGAGGTGGCCAGGCTGTTTTCCCTTCTTGGGTCTTTTCACGCTTATGTCCTTATTCCATGCTAGGCCATGTTATGCCTTGCTACGTTAGGTCATGTTATATGTGGCTTGAATGCCTGCACACCTTGCTAACTAGCTCACCATTCAACCGTATACCATACTGCTCCCATGTCCCTCCCTCGCCCCCAAGCACAGTTTTGCTCCAATGAGCCCCTAGGTACTTTGCTGTTCATTGCACTATAATTTTGCTTCGTGTACCCAATGTGATTTTTACTTTCAGGCTGATTTGTACCGCGCACTGTTACCACCCGTGGGCAGTCTCCAGGCGCTCGTCTGGCTCTGCAAGACGGGGTGTGGGGGAATGGGGCTTTAGTGGGAAGATAGATGGAGAACCAGGAGGAACTGGTGTCAGCAAGTGTTTTGCGTGTGGTAGTTTGTGAGAGGCCTCGTGCATTGTAACTGTATGGATAAGATTCCGTGTGTGGTGGTGTTTTGCGCTAGTGTGTTGGTAGTGTGCACTGGTTAGAAAGGGTCCATAAGGGATCCAGAGTCACAGGTCGTAGCGCCAAGATAATCCAGCATGCAACCTATTGGCCAATGCAATAGGAGCTCTCCCATGCTTTGCTCCCTAGTTCTCACACCATGACCTCTTAGCATGCACATTTGTTCCTAGGGACCCCACCAGTGCTCGTCCCTCTCTGGAACCCCTACTCTGAACTTCCCTATGGAGCCATTCTCTGCCACTGTGTATTCGGTATCCACTGCTGCGTGCTTCCTTGGTTTTCCATTCCTACACATGTTACCCAGCTCACATAAAAGGGCCAGTTCGTGCACATTGTTCAATGAAAGATACCAGCACACTCCAGGATGCCTCAGGACATTGCCACACAACTACTTTAAACACCAAACGTGAGACATTGCCAAGCCTACACTGGATAGATGCTTAAAAGTTGCCAACCATACCATCCCCTATCCTCCCCTTCACCAAACTGCTCAACCTCGATACGCAAGCACACTACGCCTATACAAATTAAAACACCAAGATAGAAATGGAATAACCCTCCGAAAGGAAATACAAACAAACTTACATATCAGTTCTGGCAAGGCATCCTAGCACCCTGGCATGCTGGACACAATTACCTCAATACCTAGAAACCGACCCTGTAAGCAGAGCTTATTCTACTTACATCACAACAGCAAAGCCATCTTGATTTACCCTCTTTCCCCCATTGAGTTAATCCACCCACTCTCTTCCAGATCCCCTGGACTTCCTGGAGACCATGCAAATGGCAGTGGTGTGCGGTATCAATCTCAATAACAAACCGCAATATCGATGACCAGGCCATCCACACCAGACATACTGCAGAACCCTCACGTAACAAGGGCACTTCTTCGGTTTCATAATCACCCCTTTTCCAGATGGATTCAGTGACCGTTCACAGTAGCAAATCCACAAAAAGTCCTGCTCCGCAGACATCGGGTAGATGTACGCTGCACCTTAGCCAGAAGTAAGTCAAACAGGCCGCTATAATCTACATATCGCTCTAAACGAGAAAAGGGGTGGAACGACCTCCGACCATCCAATAAGAGCAGCAAAGCGTTCTACTGCTCTCGTAACCAAACCTTTTCATTTGTGACCCCCCAGCATCTTTCCAGTTTCCACATACTGTAATAGAACCGCATCAGGCACCAATTGGCAGCTTGGATCATCAACTGCTGCCAGGTATCAATGGTGCCCAAGATCACTTTGCTCCCCACTCCTACATCAGCAGTTCACCCATCCGCTATTGGAAGTAGTGCCCCTCCCCCTTCTTGGCAAAAGGTGGCAATCACACATTTGCAGCAGTGGTGCCCATATATCTGTACCATCATCTTCTATAGTATTAGTGCTATTCAATCTCCACTTCATTAGTGGTGCAGTCGTCTACATCCGCCCCATGCAGCTGAAGTAGTTTCCAGGTTTGGTCTGTTGCCAGGCCAACGAGGAGCGCACTCATATTCGACCTTAAGAAAACAACAGCACCAAGGCTACCACTCCAGTCAGGTCAATATGCAAAAAACTAAAACTTCAGCCTGGAACTAAATGACAAGAGAAATACTCCTCTCCATTGAAGCACACTACTATGGATTGGCCGCGGTTCAAGAACCTTGTCATGTCAGGCAGCAGGAAGATGGTGAACAAGTTGGGCCCATCAGACAAGCCAAAGACCAACAAAAAGGGACAGGGTGTCCCGTCTACTTGAATTTTGAAAGCTGGGGTGGAGCCACGCATTTAAAAAAAAAAAAAAAAAATTATATATTATATATATATATATCCCAAACCCCAACAATAATGGTACACAGTGAGAAGACCGGAAAAGTACATGCCAAGTGAGAATAGAACCCCACATTGAAAAGAAAGGTTGGGTGCGTTATAGTATTGGGTTTTAAACTGTGCACCCCTGCTATTTGGAAGTTCTCTTGGAATACAAGATAGAATATTCAACGCATCCTAGCCTCTTAGAATGACAATACATTTGTCCAACCTGTGTGCGTTTGGACTTATGTGTTGTGTCACTGTACTACTGTTTAGATATTCTTGCGAGTAGTTTAGGTGTAAATGAAATCAGTCTTATAATGACACTTGTTAGCACTGGTGGCTTACAGGCCAAGTCTTTATTGAAGTAGATGCAGGGAGAGATAAGTGCTCTGCCAACATCAAGGTGCACTGGTCCACCAAACACGGAAACTCCAGGCATTCACGCCCCTTACAGCATTGCAAATACTCCGTTAACATTACAAAAGTAGAATGTACGTTCCCTACAAGGGTACGGTACAAGTTATGCTTTCTAAACACAGGTCAGGCAACTTAAGCAAAGGAGATCTAGGCGTTACATATTTTAACCATAGAAGGTCCAGCAACCTCACAAAGTTGGCATGTGGCCTGGACTATATTCCCTCATATCCGACCTTTACCAGTCTTGACCCAATAATAACCCCCTTCCACTAGTTAATTGAAGAGGGACTGATCCTTGAGAACGAAACCAGCATTCATGATCGTCACACAATTCCCAAACCTCAGAATCCACATTGCAGAAGATCTGCAATTCCCCCTTAGTCAGCACTATGACTGCCATTCCTGTGCAAATATGCTCATTAACCACCCCAGTTCCAAGCCTATCGAAAATGAAGGACATGGGTATTTGCCTGGTCCCCCCTCAGCGATTAGGGCCTGCAGCTGTAAGACTGGGCTGCAAAAAAAGCATGACCTTGATCCCAGAAAGAACAGCCTCTTTAATGTCCTTGCCCACCACCAAGTACATGCAAATGGCATCCATAACAGACAGGTTCACTCTTTCAGTCACCCCATTAGATGCAGGGTGACACCAATGCCCTCTTGTGTGGTTCCAGTTTAAGATAAAACTGGTTTGAAAGCGTTGTCCCCAAATTGAGAATGACTAACACGCGTAGGGGTAGAGTGCTCATAGCAGATAAAAGTAGAGAAACCTGCTATCCGGTAGCGTGGGAATGGCTCCTTGCCACTCTTATGACCCTCCCCTTAGACGGACAACTTGTAGCCAAAGTCTTTTTACTGAAGTAGTTGCAGGTAGGCCGGGGTAGTGCTCCGCCACCATCAAGGATGCCGGTTGCACTGGTCAACCACCAAAGACGGCATGTCCAGGATCTCACATTCCAAACGCTAGTAAGACGACATGAGAACACAGAAAGCACTTTGCCAACAGGTCTCAGCATAAGTTATGGTTTTCAACAGGAGAGATTAGTGAGATGAGCAGATTTTTCACTATGACCTCTCCTCATGTATTAAAAAAAACATTGTTGATTGAGTTCTTTTCGTGTTACATTAGAAAATTGTTTGCCAATTCGTTGCAGATCTGAATGAAGTTACAGGGCAAAAAAAAAAAAAAAAAAAAGAATGCACAGCGCCATTAAGACCCCAGTCAACCCTACCAAGCAACACTACGGGTAAGCCAAAGACTCCCATCCCAAAGTTTAGCAAAGCTGAAAACCAGTTTGCTGGAAACGCCAGAACAGTTGGACCAAACGTTACAATGCTGGCACGTGCCCAGAAAGATATGGTCCCATGTCCTACATTTTCAGTTAAAGAGATTGTTGTACTGCCAGCGTCTTCATTGTACCACGACCATGCCCTTAAACAGCAGAAGCCGAGAACAAAGGGTTTCATCCTTGTAATGGCATGTTCACACAGCACAATCATGCCTCGAGGAACGCCAACACAGGCACTGTTTGAGCCCTCCTGCCCTTGGTACGAGGGCAGCGAATGTATGGCGAGGTCTGTCATGAGCGAGAGGGCGTGGTCTAGCCATATGATCAATGTAGGACCAAACGGAAGAGTTCAATCCAAAAGGCATTCCCGCCACAGCCCACATCATCGCGCGCACTTAGCAGCAAGCATGTCCGGAATCCGACTCTTGCTTTGTAGGATTTCAGAAAGCAACGTTGGGAGGGTTTCCCCAGAAGTGCCCATCCCACAGAACTGCAACAAGAAAACCTACCACTTCAAACATTCCTGGGTGAATCCCTGGCAAAAAATTATCAGGAATGACAGTCACCCTCCAGGGAGATGGGAGAGCTTGAGAAGCGGACATGGAGTCTCTGCGGCATTGTGGCAGGGAGCATGCACGCGGGTCGGGTCAAGGCTTGCACCCAGGCCTGGGCTGGCCTATAAGGCAATAGAGCAATGCCCGAACCAAAGACGCCAACATCTATTCATTTATATAGCGCGCAAGCAGCCTAAGGGCATTGAGGCGCTGTTACTTGCATGAGCTTAGTTACAGAGGTACAGGCTTGGTAGCATTAGTTGGAACATTACAGATAAATACAGACATGGTTATAGTTGCAGCTTATGCAATTAGTGTCGGACAGTTCATTTGGTCAAAGTAGGCCACTTTGTTGTGCCAATGTTGGCCAGTCATGAGTTAACTCACTATGCAGCTAGTAGTTTGGACCATTGTTTATTAATACATATTCTTTAAATTGCAGTTTGCACCACGTTAGCCAAAATCTCCCCCTAGGGTACTATTCAAAAAGCCTGTTACAAAAGGACTGAATTGCCATGTGCAACTGTGGCCCACGTTTTCTTTGGCGCCTGAGACAATGTTAAGCCCCAGTCCAACTCTGCTTGCACCCACTGTGACAGGGTGTCGGTGAGAGCGGAAGTAGGGGAGGGGGGAAGCAAGCCCTCCAGGCAGTGTGTCCGAGTTCAGAGGCCACAGAGTATGTCGAGTGTAATGGAGGAGAGGGGGGTGGGTGTTCTGTACACCACTCACTGCCCAGCCGACTGCAGGCCAGAGGTGACCTCATCTTTCACAAACGGAAGAGATGAGCGAGAACTAGGGCCGGCCAGTCACACAAGCGGAGGGGGCGAACCGCTATGCCAAAAGGAAGGGAGAATACATTGGGTGGGTATATAAACTCAGAAGCACAATTAGTTCCAACTAAATAAATTAAAAAAACACAAGGGGAGAAGGGACTCCAAAGTTGAAGAGACGCAAGGGCTAAGGAGTGCGATCCGAAACAAGGGACGGAGGGGTGCAGTCCCATAGCGGAGGCTGGGTGACGTCCGCAGGCAGCGTGAGTAGGACACGCCGCCAGTCCGAGAGCGGGGAATTGAGTGCCCTGTACTGTGAGAGGGCGGGGAGAGCGTCGCAGGCAGTAACCGTTGCAGGGCTGCTCCCTTCGGAGGTCTTTGTTTGAGGCAAAAATACAACATTCCCTGCTTTATAAACGGTGCCTCCCATATAAGAACGTCCCCCCCGTTACCACAGTCCCGGTATAAGCGGGGGCGGTGGGAAAACTCCAGCACAAAGTAACACGACGGGAAGCTGGCTAAAGTGGAACCAGAACACCAAGAATGGCACGCAAAAAACGGCCAGGAAAATGGGCTTTACGGAAGTTGCTCTTGCCAAAACTGCAAAGGAGGAGCTGGGCTCAAAATGCAAGCGTGGTCTCCCTGATCTCGGGGCAGTCTTCCAGGCCACAGAAACCAACAAAAATGTTAAATCAAAATTCCCAAAAGTGATGCAAAGCGTACATAGCTTATAGGTTCTGGGGGAGGGGGCAATAGACTTATCCCACAGACTTCTTGAATTGATCTGTAAATCCTTCAGCTGTTAGATGTCGGAGGGGCGCACAGGACAGAATGAGAACGTCACGCAAATAAAACGCGGGGAGAGGGGCGGGGGTCACTTCCTCCCAGGACGGTTTTCACACCCACATGTCAAGCACAGGGTTCTCCCTGCCCGGGGCAGCTGCCCGCGAGAGACCTGCTAATTCCATCAGGGAGCAGGAGTCTCTGCCGTTGCCCCCCCCTCCCCATCACCCCAAGGGTCTCACAACAGGGTGCAAACAATCAAGGTTAAGAAGCAACAGATCAAACGAGAAGGCCGTCCCCCGCGAGTAGCTCTGAGCCCTGGGGCAAGAGGGGAGCCCTGGGGCAAGAGGGGAGCCATCGCCCCCCCCCCACGCTGCAAAGACACACAGTTCCTATAACATGGGCTGCTAGCCATTGCTCATATTCCATCGCCCCCCACACCGTGCCCTTTTATCAGGGGCCCTCACCCAAGAAATGCATGACATCCCAATCGGTTAAACGACCACAGGCTGTCATATCTTCTCACTACAGTGGAGAATGCAACGAGGCGCCCTCGTTATTTGAGGGAGCTGGAGGGGGGTCTCCGATAGGGCAGCAGCCGAAAAATAGAACGCCATATTCTTCTATACGCCCCCAATAAAAAGCATCCCAACAAGGGCGAGACAGTGTGCACATTTCCACCGCAAGCTGACTTGGTAAAACGTTTGCAACCCTCCACCCACACTTTTAAAGTAAAGATGTTTCATGAGACGTCCCATCCCCCACACGGGAATGCTCAATGGCCCCCTCACCTTCCATTTATCAACACTACATAGAGATGGAAAGGGGGGCGGGGGGGTGCAATTCTTCCAGACATACTCTAGAAATACTATGCTGTGCGCACACCAGCCAATTCAGCACGTTAACATGGAGTTTTCCAGCCAGGCTCGAGATGGGCGACTGGGTAAATCCTTTCCCTCAGGTCCATGGCTAACCCCCCCCCCCATCACCAGAACGGCACCCGGCACAATCTTCCGTTCCGAGACACGGTGACTCACCTCTGTGGGTCCGGCAGATAGAAATCCACTGAAAATCCAAAGTAACTTCCTCGGGGTCCGGTATAGACAGCGGGGCTCCCAATATCCAGGTTAAAGCCAAGGGCCCCCTCCGGGAGGCACAGGGCCAGGAGGGTTAGCAGGGCGGGAAAGGCCGTGGGGGCTGCCATTGTGTGCGTCTCCTGGGGGGCTGTGTAAGGACCAGTTATGCTCTCTCCGCGGCCCTTGCTTCAGACTGCTCTTAAAAACCTGGCTGCGGGCTCTTTCCTGCCCGTGACTCACTGCAGCAGGGAGGAGTCTCTCCAAACTCGCAGAAACCCCCCCTCGAACGCTCTGCTCAGGGCCCCTCCAGCCCCGGGCATTGGAACTAATTAAGTATGTTCTGTGTGCCTTTCACATCGCGGTTTTCAACTCGCCCCCACCCCCCTGCACGGTGACATAATGTCATTATTCTGGGGTGACTTTGCATCGCCCCTCCCCCTCCAGCTTGATTAAGCCGCGAGAGGTCCCCAGTACTAGCCACGACTCTTGATCTCCAGGGGAGAGTAACCGCACCAGTACAGTACTGCTTTTCTGTGCTCTGTGGTACTGGAGAAGCTCACTTTAGAGCCGAGACTGAATAGTTCTGAAATCGCCTGATAAATCGGAGCTCGTGGAACGTTTGACACATGGCACTTCCCATCTATGGACACAAACTTTATTTTTCCAAACGGCGGGTCTTTCCACTGCCCCACCCCCAGACCCGCACCCCGGGGGAGCCCACATTGCCCCACGCCAGGTGTGAGTAGCTGACGTAGCCATGTTTTAATCTTCCCGTTTTTGGTATTTGTAGTCCTGCATGCATGAACGGAGCCTGCTGCAAAACTACAACTGCAAGCAAACGTGTGAGAACCGGACATGGTGAACAACTGCCATATCGCACGGGGCAATGCAGCGCCTCCGTCACTCACACCGCTTTCTGTGAATATCGGATAATATAACCAGGGTTTCACAGCGACTAATCATCTTGCAGTGCAGCAAGCAGCAGGGTGCAGCGGGCTGTTTATCCTCATAGATGGATATGAAATGGTGCTGTCAGGTGTGAGCAGTTTTATACTTGCCTTCTGGTAATAATAATAATAATAATAATGTAGCATTTATATAGTGCTACGAACCCTCAGGCATCTGAGCGCAGCTTATTATTACCCACGGTGTATGGTGCTCATTTATCAACCTCGGAAGGATGAAAGGCCGAGTTTGGCGCTGCCGGGATTCGAACCTGCGTTGGCAGGCAGGCTCTACTCGCTGTGCTATCTGACGGCTACGTCGCAATGTTCACGGTCCCATTATAAAAATCGGAATGAAAGGGCCAACATACAAGGAGAAACGGGGCATGGTAAACTGAACGCACTTGGCATGGGAGAGCTTGAGTTCAAGTGGGTAGAGCGGGAAGAGGATGGAGAGGACCGGAAACGCCATTTAACGTCACACATTCTGCGGGAGGCAGAACTGAAGGGACCCTATGCCACACGGTCCGCCTCGGCGTGGCAGTGACTCCCTTGCAGGCGGCTGCTTCCTGATGTCTGCATAACAGCTCGCCCGCTCCATCGTTCTGCGAGGGCGCCGCTCCCCTGTCTTTGAGGGCAGAGAACGGCTGGCTGCATTATTAGAAAAAAATATACTAATTAGCTGGAATAGTATCGGACAAACACAATCTTCACGAGGGGAAGCCATGGAGGCGAAGGGCCAGGATTTAAAAAAAGGTTTTCTGGTCCTGCTGCATGTGCTGAAGAGCAACACCCGGAGAGCAGGAGGTTAAATGTGCAGTCACCACACAATTACATCAAATCTAATAAACACCTTCTATGCATATCAGCCACCCGCCTGCGCCGCTGCGTGACCCCAGGCCAGACAACAACCCTTGGGCAGGGGGCGGGGCAATCGAGGACATCCTCCTTTCCCCCCATCTTCTAATGGGCAGGGTGCTGGCATAGAAAGGATTACTTCCGCGGCCAGCCAGAGGCTTGTTAGGCGTCTCACCTTCCAAAAACAAGCTGAAGGACCCATGAGAAGAGCATTTTGCAATTTGAAGACAACGTGCGAATGTCCACAATGGCTCCACGGGAGTAGACACCGGCACATGCCGGGAGACTTCTGTCTTCATGTCCCTCCTGGGGCATTTCTTCAATAAACTAGACATTTAAATGCTAATAGAGCTGTATTTGACGCCATACCCCCCCCTCGCCCGGTTCATAAAACTACAGGTTGTTGACATGTTTTGGTGGACTAATAACCAGAAACAATTATGCTTGCTGATGCATACCTCTTACTTCACCTGCATTTGATAGGTCCCCCCCACCCTGGACTAAGTACACCCTCAAAACAAGCCCCAAACCCACCCCAGACTTTAAGGGTCTCTCACCCGCAAAACCCCCCAAAACACCTTAATTCACCCACCATGCAGCTTCACTATGTTGAGGGTTATGGTTAAGTTTTGCGGGGCATAGCATTTCTAAATCTCACTGAATTCTCATCTTCTTCAGGTTTTTGTAAATAGTGGAATTCACCCTTGGCCTCAGAGTGCCCTCTTAGCAATACGTCCAACAGCCGAGTGGACTAATCAATGGGACATTTAGTCTTTGAAAAGCTAAGTCTTCGGGGCCTTCCAAAAGGCAAGTTGGTCAGAATTGGAGCAGATCCAGAAACAAAACCGGATTCTGCAGCTGAGGAGCGGGAATGAAGAAGACACGTCTTACAGAACGTCACCTGCAGAAGCAAGAAACAAGGAGAATATGGTCAAGTAGTGGGCAACAGATGTCTCTGTGGGCGCTATGACGCTGGTGTTTGGAGAGGAAGAACCGTGGGCAAAGACTACTGAAAGCGCCTTGGACCACGCTGAGTGATTTAATTATGAGACACTTGGTGACTGGAAGGCAACTGAGTAATGAAGAAAGCGGGCAGGATATGGTCACACTTCTGGAGGCCAAGAAGGAGAGGGACTGCAGCGTTCAGGGCTCATTGGAGTCTGCAAATGAAAATGGAGGGAAGGGCCCAAGAAACATTTTTGCCGTAGTTGAGTGTAAAAGAGATTAAGGCGTGAGTTGGCAGCTGGAGTTGAGTCGAGAGGACGCTGGTGAAAATGTTACCTGCTGCATGGGCTGTGTTTGTTAACCGCAGTGCCTGCATCCTTAAGAGTCTCAGCTTCCTATATAAGGAGGAGGCGGGCGCGTAGCGCCAGCGCATGATTTGGCAGCTGTAGTTCAGTCGGAATCCGATGTCACCAGGAGGTCCTCACACGCGACAGCAACTCCGGCTCCAGGACGCGGCTTTGCTAAGCCTAACCCAGCCAGCTGAGGTGAGTGCTCCCCCCCTATTGAAGATCCAACTTTTCAGTTAATGGATATCGACACCCCAACAACAAGTAAAACATTGTTGATTTCACTGTACTGAAATTTGATCCAATGAGATTGGAAGCAAGGGGCCCAGAAGAAAGTACCTTGCAGGTTGAGAATGAGCGGGCCCAGGGCCCCGAGGCTGTGAACCTTGATGAACCTATGAACATTAACCTAAGCGGTAACCCTGTGACACCTCTGTGCAATTTTCAGCAGCAGACACAAATGCCGAGGAGGGCGCAGGTTGGCGGTGGTAGGGGAGAACCTCCTCCCATAGAGTTAACCGCTCTAACGCCACCTGTGGCTGTCAATGTGGTACAAGTCGGCATAGAGCCTGAATTTGACCCAAGTGAAAATTCCAAAATACCCATTGAATGGGTGTATTTGCCTGGACCGCATATTTGCTATACCGAGTTGCCTGGTGGGTCCGATGTCAGTTGTGGACTCTCAACATTCCAGTCGCATACCGGGTGATTCGCCATTAATGTTAGATGTCCTAGAGGGGCAACACTCTTTACTGGCGTGTCGCCTATCCCACGATATTGCGGAGATAAAAAAGCAAAAGGCAAGCCTCAAGAAATCCAACGATGCCAGGATAAATGGCTCTGATAATGGGGAAAGACCAAGTCCAAGCATGTTATGATATGATATGATATGATATTTGTATCACGCTCATACACAAGTGTTTCAGAGAGTGACGAAGCAAGGGAAGGGAACAAGGAAGAATAAAACAACAATCTTACTAGGCCCAATGACATTGAGAACGCGCAAGTGCAGGGGAGAGGGAAGGGGGAAAGTGCAGGAGCGAAGGGAAAAGTGGAAAGTGCTGGGAAAAGGATAAACAAACAATCAGTGGTATTGCAGACATCAAGTGGCAAGTGCTAGGTTTAAGGCACAGACAGGGGGTGTCTGATAAGTGCAGAAGAGGGGGGACTGTAGGGTTACAGATTCAGGCCCAAGTGCAAGGGTTGCTAGGAGGCAGTGCGGGTGCGTGGCAGTGTGGGCAAGTACCTGGGCCCGAAATCAGAGGGAAACCAGGTGCACGGTGCCGAGGCAGAACAAATTAGCAGGGGAGAGGAAGAGAGAAGGCAGAAGCAAAGAGGAAGGTCTTGAGGTGCTTCTGGAACTGGAGATGGTTCTTAGAAGTTTCCGAGTGGCAGGGAGGCTGTTCCAGAGGGCGGCCCCAGCCGAAGACAGAGATCTACCCCCAGCTTCTTTCTTTGAGAAAAGACTGACCCTGAGGGAGTTGGAGGTGGAGGAGTGAAGAGCTTGAGCGGAAAGGTATTTACAGAGGGAGAGTTGAAGGTATTTTGGACCCAGGCCCAGAAAGCCTTGTGGACAATGCAAAGGGTCTTGAATTTAATCCTTGCAGCAACTAGGAGCCAATGAAGAGTTTTCAGGGCTGGAGAGATACAACCCCAAGACTTGAGGAAAGTCATCAGATATGTGGGCAGAAAAGGAAAGCATGAAGTCAAAGATGAGCCAGAGGTTCTTAGCCTCACAGGTGGGGGAAGGAAGAGGGCCAAGGGAGGCCGGCCAGAGAGTGACAGGAAAAGAGGGTCAATGTGTGCTGATGAGGAGAATCTCTGTCTTGCTGGCATTAATACAGAGATCGTTGGCGGCACACCACTCCTGAATAGAAGACAGACAATCCGAGATGAGAGAAGGAGAAGAGGTGGCAGAGGGAAGCTTGAAAATTAGCTCAGTGTCATCCACATAGCACTGAATATTGGAGCAAAGAGTGCAGCGATGCGATGGGCGGGGTGAGAGGTTAGACCCCTGGAGAACACCACAGGTAGAGAGAAAGAGGAAAGGAAGGACCCAAGTTGGACCTGGGAGGGCCGTTCAGAAAGGAAAGAAGTCAGCCAGGCCAGAGCCTGATCAGTGATACCCATGTTGTCACGGAGACAGTTGAGCAGGATGGTATGGTTGACCATGTCAAAGGCAGAAGCGAGATTGAGTAGGATGAAGACAGAAGAGATGTTGGAGTCAAGGTTGGAGAGCAGGTCTTCACGGATTTTCAGAAGAGCAGTTTCTGTGCTTCTGGCAGCTCTAAAGCCAGACTAATGGTCATGGAGACAACCAACAGAATCAGTGTGAAGGTTAAGCTGTGAGATGGCCAGTTTTCCAGGAGCTTGCCCAGGAAAGGAGTGATGGAGATTGGGCAATAGTTAGCCGGGCAAGAAGGGTCAGCTGTGAGTTTCTTGAGAAGAGGGTGCACAAGAGATTGCTTTAGAGGGGGAGGGGAAGGCTCCTGCGGCGAAGGAGAGGTTGCAGAAATTGGCCAGGGCAGGAGCAAGGGTGTCAATGTGGTCCTTGATGGTTTTGGAAGAACAGGGAAGAACCTGTTTTGACGAGACATTCATAGATCGGACTTGTCTAGAAACCTCGTCATGGGAGAAAAGAGGAAAGGAAGAGAAAGAGGGTGGAGGGTGGGGCGGCTGCAGGAGGGCCAGAGTTAGCAGAAGGAGAAGGGGGAAGAGGCGGAAGTGGCAAGAGGGTGGACTGATGTCCTGGGTTTATGAGATGAAGTGAGAGACAAGGGCAGTGCAAAGGGCCCGGGAGGCGACCGGAGAGGTCTGGACTGCCGCAGGGTTGGCCAGATCCTTGCAGATTTTGAAGCGTTTGGCCGAGTTGTTAGATGCCACAGAGAAACAGGCTTGGATGTGGGCTCTCTTCTTAATATGGACAAGGTGCAGGTATTCCCTTTGGAGAAGGTGGCAGGCCAGTTTGTCAGAGGATGAACAGGAAGCCCTCCATTTCCTCTCAGCCACCCTGCACTTACGTTTAAGGGTAGCTAGGTCAGAGTCGTACCAAGAATTGCACTAGGCTTTGAGCTTCAAGCGGATCCTCATGACAGGGGCAAGAGCATCAAGAGTATCGAAGATAGAAGAGTAGAGCATGGAAAGGGCTGTGTCAGGAAGTGTCAGCCAGAGGCAGAACAGGGGGAGAGAAGGTGGCAGCGAAAGCCTCAACTGACACACGCTTCATGGGCCGCATGTCAGAGAAGGTAGGTGGCAGTGTTGGGGTTGGCTTGGCCTGGGGTGTAGAGAGGGAGAGATGGGATGAAAGGCAGGAGTGATCGCTCCAGTAGAGTGGAGTAGTCAGAGGGATGGCGAGGGGGAGGTCAGAGTAGAGCAAACATCAAGCGTGTGCCCTGCAGAGTGAGTCGGGCCAGAGGACAGAATAGAAAGGTAGAGAGAATCACAGAGATCACAAGTACAGAGGAGGAACAGGGAACATCTGGATGGATATTGAGGTCACCAAGAAGGAGGAATTGAGTGGTTGAGGACAGGAGGGAGGAGGAGAGGTCCACCCACTCAGAGAGAAATGAGGTGATCTGACCAGGAGGCCGATAGATAGTAGCCACGGTAAGAGAGTGGCCAGTAGAGAAAGGAAGCCTGCAGAGAAGGCATTCGAAAGAGGAGTACGTCTGTGTGGGAATTATAGAGGCAGGAATTCACTCAGGGAAGATCAGGGCTACACCCCCTCTGAACCGGGTGGATCTGGGTACAGAGAGGATCTTGTAGCTGTCAGGGAGGAGAGTGTCAAAGCTCTTGACAGAGCTGGCTGTGAACCATGTCTCAGTGAGACAGAGGACATCGAGGTTGAGTTCTTCCAGGAGGTGGCAGAGGTCAGAGGAGTGTTTGATGGCAGAGCGAGAGTTGAGAGTGGCAAGATGAAGAAGATTTCCAGCCTTAAAGGACGTCCGGGGAGGGGTACAGATCAGAGGTACGTCCTTCTGAGGTGAAGAAGGAACCCAAGGGGGTGCAGAAGAGGAAGAAAGAGAGGGCAAGTTAGCCAAGGGAGAGAGTGGCAGAGGGGGGAGGCAGGGAAGCCGGAGAGGGGAGAGAGGGGACAGCAGGAGATTAAAGGAAATTGATGAGGCGAGGGAAGCATCTATCAAAGAGGAGGAGATTGACCTGTGGGCCTTGGACCATGACGGTGCCATTTAGGTAGACATTAATGATGACCTTCGAGGAGTCGAAGGGGGCCATGAGGGCTTCCCAGCGGGTGCCACCATTAATGGGAGAGGAGGATAAAGGACAGAACACAGAGATCATAAGTCCATAGATCTGGCGAAGGAATGGCAAAGAGGATGTCAGTGAGGGTCTGTCTGGAGGAAGTGCTGGTGTAAGTGTCAGCGATAGGGAGACCAGGGTTAGAGGCCAAGATATTCTTTTTTGAACTTCTTCCTACCAGACTTTGTGAGAAGGGAAGGATAGTCAATGGAGAAACAGTTGGAAAAAATAGGAGAAACAAAAAGTGCCACAGGTGAAGTAGAGCGATCGGGGGATAACCAGGGGGTGTAGGGTAAGGGTAGGGATACTGTTACTTACCACTCCGAGTAGGCCGAAGATACAGAGATAATGACCTTGGAGATGTTGGTGGTATAAGATTCCAACCTCAGCCTTCCATCCCAGCTCCCCTGAGTACAAGACTCAGGCTTCCTCAAAGAGGGGCTCTTTTCCACAATGTACCTCTCTGCTGTTGTTAGTTAGAACAGACAGAGATGTCAATTGAATAAAAGAGCGGGAAGAACACACACCGCCAATACCAATGCTGCAAAAGAATACCAAGATATTAGACAGTGTTGATATGATACAAGTAATTAGAACAGATGAAATGATGGAAAAACTACCTATATAGATATTGGAGTGGAGTTGAATATCCCCGGGAATGATCTAAATGAAGAATAACACAAATGAATGGAATTGAACTAATTCAGTATCGGTTCCCACTATAGCTATAGGATTGATAACCACTGACCTGAAATAAGATAGTAGAGTAGGAGGAGTCCAGGATTCTGAAAACAAAGACAGGAGAAAATAACAAACAGGGAAGTTAGTAGAGGTAAGTAACCCCGAACGGCACGAGGGACGCACTAGTGCCGGGTTGGTGCAGTTCAGGAGGGCGTTCATGTGCACTTAAGAACAATCACAAGAAAAGTCACTCAATGTCCCAGAATCCAACAGAAGACAATATTCCAGGAAGGCAATAGATATGTACCTGAGTACACGAGTATAGCTGAGTAGCTGTTGAGATGATCCGGATAGAGGACGAATATTGAAGAGCAGAGCGGCAGCTGGGAAGAACCGCCAAAGAAGAGAGCCGTAACCAGTAGCGTTCCGAGTCCAACAACCATATGAGCACAACAGGAATAAAGGATGAGACGTGGCAATCCAAAATTCAGGCAAAGTGGTCAAAACCAGGAGTTCAGATAAGGATTCGTGTAAGGAAACACGAAGAGGAAACGGTACAAAAACTGCGAGTAGCTGGTAACGCTAATTAGCAGCAACGAGCCCCTTGGAAGACGATGGTTTTATAGTCGTAAGAGGGGCATGGCTTGCTGTACGTCTTCCACGTACAAGACGTGTCAGGTGACCTGGAGTGCGTCGACGTTTGTACAGACGCCATGGTAGCTTGTACCTGGACCATAGAGGAGCCTGTAAAGTAGTATTTTGCAAGGATGCCCGCGGGGAAGACTGAAGTGTAACAGATACCAGAATGTCCTTGTACCACCAGATATTTGCTGCCAGACTCAGAATGAGGCCTATATGTTTTACAGTTCACAGCAAAGTAAGTGTCACCCTTGACAAATCATGCAGGGACTTCAAATGTGTGTGTTATTTTCTATTTTTTGTAAATAATTAGTGTTTGTGCATCCTAAAACACACACAGGCAGAATTGCTGATTTTACACTTTTACAATGTTCATTTCTAAATATTGCTTTCATTATGTGTTACTGAACGACACAAATTATTATCAAAACCTAGAATAACTATATATTTTTTTCTAATTGGCAGTCTGGTGAGATGATCGTATTGTACTCTTTATGAGAAAAGGGAGGGGGCAAACAACACCAATGAGTGGTCTTAGCTTCGTTCCCATAAATTCCAAGAGCATTGCAAAACATAAGAATGATCAGGGGCGTTGCTAGGGGGGGGGTAAGGGGGCTATAGCCCCTGATCTTTTGGTTGTAGCCCCGGGTAGAATCTAGGGAGCTACAGCCAAAAGACTAGCTAGCCCCGAGTCCCAACAGTTCAGACATCAGCTTAGCCCCGGGTCTTTTCCAGAACTAGCAACTCCCCTGAGAATGATCACATAATATTTGACAAATATGCATGTGATAAAAGAGTGGCATGCTTGAATCATTAAGTAGCTCATGCAGACTGGGGTCGGGACTTCTTTCCTTTTTCCCCCAACACTCACCCTAACATTAAAGTGTTTGTAACTGCGAAGCACATGTACTGATTCGGACATCCCCAAGCTTAGGATGCAACACTAACATGGTTTAAGGGGACTTTCAGAATTTGCAGAATGGGGGTGAGAGGGAAAGCTCAGTATCAGGTTAAAGGTGTTTAAATTGTGCCAATGCCAGATCTCTAATGCAAAGACATCCTTGGAGAACTATATATACAGACACAGCGGTGTGGTTTTTGCATTTGTAATTGGACAGTTCAGATGGTTTTTCCCATTGCTGGGCACTCAGTCGGTGAGCCAGAATAGAAGGGGTTGGTTCTGGGGATGCCCAGGGCTGACTTCAGCAGGCTCACCAGGACAATGCTGGCATTCTCCTTTCCGGATGCAGTCTTGAACAGAGAGAGTCTCATGAGGGCCCTCTCAATCAGTGCCAGTGGAACTCATGACCCTGATTCACACCCCGTGCTGTCAGCACAGGACTCTCTCTGCCCTGAGGTCTAGGGAGGAGCAGCTAATCGCAAAGGCTCTGCTCTGCAAAACGGCCCAATTGTCTGTCGACCTGACCTTCTTTGTTCAGCTATGCCACGGATCTGACTCTCTGTTCCCTTAGGCCAGGTTGTCTGTCCTAGCACGACGTGTTATGACGCAGCTCTTTGGACGCCGGCACGGTGCTGTTGGCGCAGGCTCCTTTCATGCGCGCCCGGTTGACCGCGGCCAGCAGGTTGCAGGGACCTGCGCTGTGAGATATATATGCTTTACTTAAATATATTGTCAACCAAAACACGGGAAAATGCAGTGCTTTGGTTGACAGTACATTTAAGAAAACTGTAGCTGCTCAGTACATGGAGCTGAACTGTGAGTGCACGCTCCATGCAGAAATAGGTTGCTGTGTCCTGCAAACAATAACATGCAGGACACAGTATCCTATTTCTGCATGGAGCGTGCACTCACAGTGCAGCTCCATGTGCTGAGAGGCTACTGTTTGCTTAAATATTCTGCATTTTCCTGTGCTTTGGTTGACAATATATTTAAGTAAAACATAAATCTATCTGCACGCAGGTCCCTACGCCCTACTGGCCATGCCTACTGGCCACGCCCAACAGGTTGTCTGGCTTCGGTCTGTCCAAATTCGCATATCTCTGCTCTCATGCTTTTTGTTCTCTACATGATCATTGTCTATGTGTCTCTCTGTGGGTCAGTCCTGTTCTGCCTCATTAACTATTAATTACTCGCCAGATTAATTTCTCCATTGGTCAGTCATCTCGATGGCTTACTTTCTGTCTACGTATGCATCCTCCTAACAACCTTCCCACCTATTCAAATTTTCTTGATCTTTCTTGAATGTCTATCCATCTATCTGCTTGCATCCTTGGATTCCAACTCCCCAGCTATCCTCATCTTTCTTGATCTGTCTTCTGCATTTGACACGGTCAACCACCCCATCCTCCTACAAAGGCTCCATGACACCCATGGTATCTCGGAGCAGGCACTGGACTGGCTGACCTCCTTCATTACTGACTGCTCCTCTCAAGTCATCCTGGGCACCTTCTCCTTTCCTACTTACTTCTCCACGTGTGGTGTCCCCCAGGGCTCTATCCTCTCGCCTTGGCTCTTTAACATCCACCTCACTCAGTTGGCACTTCTCATCTCCTCCTTCTCCCCCAACTTCCAGTATTATGCTGATGACACACAACTCTTCTTTAAACTTCCTGCGCACCCTCTTCCACCTTCCATCATCCCTGACTGCCTTTCTGCCAACCTGGCCTGGTGCCATTCAAATGATCTCTGCCTCACTGCCAGAAAAACGAAGATCCTTCACATTGGGACCCCTGCCCCTGACTTCTTGCCTTCACTCTGGCCTTCTTCCATGGGCTCTTCCCCTGCTCCCTCTTCTGAAGCCAGAAACTTTGAAGTCATATTTGACTCATCTCTCTCCTTCCTCCCTCACACTCAGGACATTGCCAAGAAGTCCCACTTTCAGCTCTTCCTTCTCAAAGGAATTCTACCTTTTATCACCTTCCCCCAGCAGCACATTGTTAACCAAGCCCTGAGTCTCTCTAAGCTTGACTATAGTAATAGCTTGCTTCTGAAGCTTCCTTCTTCCACTCTGTGAACTATCCAGCTAATCCAGAATAGGGCAGCAAGACTTATCCTTAGCCTCAAGCCCAGGGACCGAACAGGAGGGCACATTGTGGGTTGGGTGCATTTTTCTACTGTATCGATTATCCATTACTGTAAGTCATCTGCCGTATGTTGTAATTCAATGAACTGTAGTACTAAAGGGGCTGCGCTATTCTTACAGCGGATTCTGAATTGATATTTGTTAAATCTGTGTGTGGACTCTTCGGGAGGTCTGGCCCACATAGCGCAACCACATGGCAATTTAATGCAATATACCACATTGGTGATTTTACAGTTTGAAAGAAATTTCAGATCCCATTGTCTGCTTCCCACCATTAATGATTGAGTTCTCTTGGTGACTTTACTTGCCGTACAGCTGCCACAGAGGAAGTGGCCTAATAGTGGTCACTGATCCCAGTTCAAGCTAGTCGATCTATGTGGTTTAGAATTAGAATTACTCAGTTGGTCCTTCAAATTCTTTGGATGTTTGAAAGCAAAAAGTGTTATTGGCTCTTAGGGTAAGCAGGTCTGTAATACGGACCAATATTTCCTTTTCATTTCTTTAAACTGAAAAGAGTTTGTGTTATAAGTCAAAATACAGACTAATTCGTCTTGTGCCTTCACATGAGCCTTGGGTTCAAGAAGGGTTTCCCTTGGGGTGAAGTGTGCCCTTTTCATACAATTTCAGACAAGTTTCTTTGGGTAACCACGTGCTCTAAGGCAAGTACTCCAGGTATCAGCATATGTAGAGTAATCCTGAACAGAGGTGCAATTACGATGTAGTCTTAAAAACTGGCCAAAAGGAAGTTTCTCCTTGAGGCTTCTGGGATGAAAACTGGCAAAATGGAAGGGTGTGTTTCTATCACTGGTTTCTTTGTACAGGGAACAGGGCAAATAGCCATTCATAGCCCTAATGACTATTTCTAAAAAGTGAATACAATTATGGCTATATTCCATAGTATGTTTACATGGAAAATGCATGCAGGGTGTCCTCCCTCCCAGTCCAAATAAAAATGATATCATTAATGTCACAAAACCATTTACTGATCTTGGCCTGAAAGGGATTAGTGGCCGAAAGGACAAACTCTTCCTCGAATGAGGCCATGAACAGAACAGCCAGGCTTGGTGCAAAGGCCACACCCATAGCCGCCCCTCTAATCTGCGAATAGAATTGATTGACATACTTAAAGAAATTATTATAAGCTCAATGATAAATTCTGTGGGAACACGGTGCTGTAAACTACTGTGAGTCAAATGTTCCCTGACCCGTTGAATGGCTTGATCCTGTGGAATGTTTGTCTTCAATGATTTGATATCCATTGTAAACAGTTAACTCGAATTGATATCGAATTCAATGCCCTCAAACTGTTTAATGATTGCCATAGTGTCTTGGAGAAGTGTTGGTGTGTGCCTGCTAATCATTTGGAGAAAGAGATTCACAAACGTACAACCTGACACTATGGGGCGTCCTGGCGGATTAAGGGAATCTTCATGCATTTTTGGTATTGCATAGAAAGAAGGAATCCTCAATTCTGAATAGTTCAAAAACCAAACTCCTCCTTTGTAATCATTCCCCTTTGTACTCCATACTGAGTTGTTTCTAGAAACTCTTGTTTAATGTCAGTGGTGGGGTCCTTTCTGAGAGTTTGCCTTCCATGTCATTCAAAAGTTCCATAACCATTTCATCTTATTGTGTGGTACTGAAAACCAATTTCCCTCCCTCCTTATCTCGAATTGGCAGACAGGGATTTGAGCGCCTTCCATTCAGAATTTGATAAAAATGCCTGATACGTTGTTGTGATCTAAGGTGGTTAAGATCGCTGAGAATGCTTTTTTAAAACAAATCTACATCCTTAGAGACTTGATTATCCAACTGAATAAATGTGCATGAAACACACAGACCTGTCTCTTCTTGACATTCAGGGGATCCCTGATTACGAAAGAAAGTCTTAAGTCTAACATTCCCAATGTTTTGTTTGTTATTCCATCTCCACCATAAGGTCAGAGCCTATGATTTAAAAAAACAAAAGGACAGGTGGGTGCAGCAATAGGCATGATACAAATGCACTCACCTCTCCTGTTTGTCTCCCAGTGCCTGTCCAAGTTGGGAAGGTCAGCCATCCCCCAGCACATACTTAAGCTACACCCTCTTCTTAGCACACACCCCCCATTCTTCGTTCCACTTAGAGCACTGGGTTCAGGTGTCCACTTTGAATGAAAGTTGTAGGTTTTTATGCACATTGACCCACTCATACACTCACTCATTGTGTCGCTCCCTCACTCTTTCACTTTTAAAGTATGTAAAAACACGCATTTTGTTCCATATGATATGGAAACAAGTTACAACGAAAAAAGACCACAGTTCATTGCCGTTTTTCATACAATACTAAAGCCTGTATCATCTTCAAAACCTGCTGCATCATCAACAATACTGTCGCCCTGAAGTCCCCAAGCTACTTCACTGAGAAACTCAGCATCTCCGCAGGCCAGCGATCCACCAGAAGTAAGGACATGTTGTGAGGAATTTGACCATCCGCATGGTGGAAGTGGGCTCACTTGAGTTTTTTGAAAGTTTAAATGAAATTGAATGATGGTAGATCAATCTCTGTAAAATGTGTGAGGCTAATCCACTCACATTTTCCTATTCTCAATGCACAACATATGCATAGATCTGTGTACTCTGGGTGGGCACAGCTTACAGGCGCAGTCCCCCTGTCATATTTAGTTGGGATATGACACCCAGGAGTACACCATGTCATCTCAGAAGAGGGAGGCCCAAACCTTCACCATGCCATGGCCAGCCTAATTAACTAACAAAGTCTCCATGGATCCGCTCTGTCCTTTTGTTTAGCTCTGTAGCTGGTGACAGCATTGACATACTAATTTGAGTTAATTTAAACAGGCCCACATGGGACCTGGATGCAGAGGCTAACAAAGGAGACGGGAAACTCAACACCCTTTCATATGCACTGAGTCAACCTGAAGCCACTTAGTATCGATTGATAGTGAAATGTCATGTCTGGGACTGCGTGTATTACAGTAGTCATCCCCACATGGAGACCCCATTCAGAAGGTACGAGTATGAGGATTGACAGTGCCAGAAAGTCAGGTCTTGCCGCAGGTTCAAGGGAGGCCTGCCGCTTTAATCAGGAAACACAGAGAGCTCCATTGACTAGAGAGACCCTTTGATTCACAACAGATAGGAAGATGGCTGGAATTTAGTATTACATGTTTTCACCACTTTACCTTTTCTGTTGCAAAGCACTCTGGTTATGACCTCATGCATACAGGAGATTGTTGGTGAGGATCCAAATTGGTTCATTAAGGTAGGCTTAGCCTACACCAATACCTGTGGCCCATTTGGCTTTAAAGAGAGCTGAGCTCCTCTTTTGGCAGATCATCTGAAGGCTTTACCAGAAGCAGAAGGAAGAACTCATCATTGGACCCTGGCTGAAGGTACAGTCTGCCTTACATCTTCCACCAGTGAAGGAAGTCAAGGACCTCCAAGAGGACAGAGGGAGATACCAAAATCTAGAAGTCCCTCTAGCAGCTCCAGAATGGTACGGAGCCAACACACAGCGTGCCGTGCTAGGCTCTGCAGCAAGCTTCCTAGGTAGGAAGTGCCAGAGAGGCTCTAAACCAAACCAAGGACAAGGCATCTGCCTACAACACTCTCCTTAGCTTTGGGCTGTCCGCCTTAAAGGATGACACAAGCCCAGTGAAGAAGGTAGGAGAAGTGCCTTGACAAGTATCTACCGACATCCGCCTTAAAGGAAATTTTTCAGCCACTTGAGTCCATCGAACTGCAACCGACTGCAACGTTGTCTGTTGTTACGCCAGGGTTGCTTAAAGACATTTCCGAGACGTCTCGACCAGTGCTTCAGAACCGCCAACCAGCACTGAGACAATGGGCCTCATTACAAGTTGGCCGGTCTGGATTTAACGGTGCCAGTAAAACCGTACCAGCACCATTTCTGGACCGGCTAACTAAGAGTTCTGGGGCCGGTGGTGTTACACCCGCCAGGTCTGACCTGGCTGGCGTAACGCCACCAGCCGCAGATGGACGTGGAAACACCAGCACCATTACCGCATGGTGCCAGTGCTTCCACGGCCCCCATTCCTCTGGAGTCCTATGGGAATATGGAGTAACGGAATGCCGGCTCCGGAATTATCGGATTACGGCTGTAATTCCCCGGTAATTCCGGCAATTCCGGAGCCGGTAATTCTTTCCAAGTCTGGTGGCAACCTACCGCTTTTTCTGGCTTGGTTACCGCCAGACTTGGAATGAGGCTCAATGATTCCTGACCCCGAGCCACCGTGTAGGCCAGCCGGCAGCTGTCCGTGCAGCCTTGCTCACTTAACTGCCTGCCGTCTGATACCCACAGGTGTCTCCCGTATTGATCTCTGTCTCAGAAGTGGCAAAGCGCCCCGAAACGGACTCAACCCTATCGAGCACTAAGAACACCTCAAGCACCAGGTAAATTGTGGTACTGTTGCCCTGTCCCTTCTCCAAAGGCCCCTAGAGACATTTTACAACCCATTGCTCCTTTTGTGTTGAAACCAAGTATCCTTGAACTATTGTGACTAATTGCTATACCGACTACCCTCCTGTCAGTATCCAGAGTGCATCCCTTTTCCTTCTTTAAAAACTGTCTGTCCTCTGCATTCCTTTACAGGGTGAGTTGTATTTCGTAGTGTGCTATAACTGTCTGCTTATATAATAATAAAGTAGATATTTATATACAATATACAACCTCAAATGGACAGTCCCTTTTATCATTGGTAATAATTGTATTTTTGCTTTGCTGCAACTAACCAACAATCCACGATCTTTTGGAGATAAGCTTGCCGTTCCATACCAAAATTGGACAAGGTAGTTTATAATTTGCTTGTGTTTCCAATCTGTTTGGATCCCTTCTGGTGTACTAGAGGTGTGGGGCTGATTGATGTTTTAGAAACCGATATTCATCCCCGGGCCGCTGGTTCCCCCGGAAGTTGATTTTTCACATTGGTGGCAGGCAGTCGGATCTAGTTGGAAAATTGTCACCCAAAAATAAAATCACTGTTGCAGGTAACAGTTAGAACACTGCTAGGTATCTGTGATAATCATAGATCTTGACATAGACACTGTAAAATGCATGACCAAGGATGTCCTGTGCATCCTATGTGAAGAGCGGGGACTTCCCAACAGCGCTAATGTTAATAAAACCGAGTTGCTGGCCAGCCTCCAAGCTTGGATAGAAGCGAGAGCAGTTGGGTAGAAGACCCCAGGGAACAGGTTAGACCCTCTGTACCCAAATGAAGAAGACCTTCCGGAAGGGTTAGTGGAAGATGATAAGGAAGACAACATGAGGAATGTTTCTCGCCTAGTATCCCGCCGGTTGGCCAAGTGTGGTTTCTGAACATTTTAAAGTATCAGTGAGGTCAGGGTCTAGTGTGGCATTCTGCAGGTCCCAAGCCTCAGCAACGTTTCTAAATGGCCCTGTAATTGTTCTGGCTATTAACAAGGTAGTGGATAGAAAGCTCCTGCTAGAGGAGAGAAGACTAGCTCTAGAGGAACAGAAATAGCGTGACAAGGTCACGATAGAGCTGCGCAAGCTGGCACTCGAAGAGAAGGAGGCCAACAGATCCACCTCAAGCAAAAGCAGTGTTAGTTGCTAAAACCAGGGTGCCCGGGATAAGCTCTGGAGGCACATCCCCAAAGACTTAGTGCAGGCCTACGAAGTGGGGAAGGATATTTATGACTGGTTTGAAGTGCTTGAGCTGGCTTTTCAGCTGCAGGAGGTGGATGAGGTATTGTGGAGTGCATCCCTGATGAGTCGCTTACTGACACCAGGGACTGATGCAATTCTTCAGTTAACTCCAGAGGAAAGGTCTGTTTATGAGAACATGAAGGCAACTCTCCTCAGGAAGTTCTGTAAAACCCCAGAACAGTATCTCAAGAGCTTCAGAGAGCTCAGAGAGAAATGCAGGCAGACATTTGAAGTGTTCACACACTTGTTGAAATATCTGACCGGGTGGGTGTCTGATAGCAAAGATGACATATTTAAAGGGATGTACAATTTGATTGCGTGTGAGCATGTATTGAAGAATTGTGAGGTTGACCTACACAGCATCTTGTGGACAAGACAATTACAGACACTGGGGAGTTTGCAAAGGCTTGTAAGTACTCCAGACCAGAAAAAGGCTCAAAGGAGCACACCTAAACCAGAAGAGAAATCTTCTGACAAAAAAGTTAACAAGGATGGGAAGGACAAAGGTCTAACCCAATCCTCTTCGACGTCAGGTCCCCAAAAGAATGAAGGCAAATCCCAAAACTTGAGTTCATCCGTACACACTGAAAAGAAGATTGCAGGCACCACTAACACTAAGACACCTACGTTCTCACCACCCAAGGGTTGTTCCGTGTGTAAGGAGTTGGGCCATGGGAAAGGTGACCCTGCTTGCAAAGGGGGCTTACCCAAGCAAACCATTGTGAATTGTATTCTCTCAAATGATATCTTTACCTGTGCACCAATTACTGTATTTATTAGATTATACAGTGATTACTTCAATTTTGGACAAAATCACAATATCCAGTCGATAGTTTTTTTCCATCATTATTAATTTATTTCTTATAATTTCTTTTCCGGTTTTCCAAAATAAAGAATATATGTCTCTGTCTTGTTGTTTCACACTATTTCTCTTCTTTCACTTTTCTTTCTCTCTACATGTATTTCACCATATATTTAACATGGATCTTCAGGAGAGAATCTATAAATAAAATCATACATCAAAAAAATAGTAGCATTTCTCTTGATTGTTCACGCATTCATTCCTTTGAACTAAAACGCAGTACTGTAGATTCATTATGGTAACTCACCCTGATATTAATTCTGTATGTTTCCTTTCAGGTGGAGTTGCTTGTTATCTGCTGTTAAAGTTGCACAGCTGGTTAAAGACCTTAAAATAATCAATTACTGTATTGATTATTATCAAGTAAAAGAGCAGTCTTTTTAGGTAAATATTAATTCTTCTATTAACTCACATATTGCAAAACTGTCACTTTCTCTTGGGTTTACTACAACCCGTAATACCTCTCTTTATATTCAAACCCTGGTTGGAGATGCTGTTACCAAAATATTTCTGTGGTCCAATAGTATTCAATAGCATGTATACATTCTGCCCTTCAAAGAGGCATCCTACTTTATAGACCATATTCTGTTTAAAAATGCATATGCAAATGGTATTCCTCCTTTGTGAAAAGTACAGTGATCTAAAAGTGATGGCTGCGGACTCTCTCATTGGGTAAAACCACAGAACAGGTTATCATGCCATGTTCTTTCTAGAGAGGGGCGTCTGCTACCTTTTTTGCATTTTTGTAAGGAACTTGGGGTTGGTCACCCTAACTTGCCTGGGGGATCCCAGACGTGGACCCCTTTCTCACTGTGCTCAGAGAGGCCCAGCTCCACCTCACTGGTGAGGCCCAACAAGGCTTAAACAGGTGTATGGGGTTGCTGTTGGTACTCCTGTTCAAAGGAGGTTTGCCTGGCATTTCGGTGCTGGACTGCTCTTGTGGGCCGGACAAAGACTGATATGCAAATGGATATTCCTCCTTTGTGAAAAGTACAGTGAGCTGAAAGCGATGGCTGCCAACTCTCACAGTGGGTAAAACTACAGAACAGGTTATCATGCCATGGTCTTTCGAGAGAGAGCACCTGCTAACTTTTTTACATCTAGACTATTGTGCATCCTGGTGTGTTTTAACTACTCTTAAGTCACGGGAGGATAGCTCAGCAGCAACATGCTCGCCTTGGAAGCAAGACGACAGGGTGCAACACAGGTTCGAACCCCGGGTCTGTGCTTAGGTATTAAGCGCTTTATAAATAACCTATCATATATTATATCATATATCACCCCCATTTTTGGTACTCAAGTGTCTCTATTGCATCTGCTTTCTCTCTTCTTTGGCAACTAGGCTGCCTTGTGAGTTTGTGTTTGTGCCGTGCAGTTCGTCCTCCATCTTCCATCTTTATCTTGCTGCCACCCCTATGGCACTCACCATCACCCCTATCTACTCCAATTGCTATACTATCACCTGTCCTCCCTCTCTCATGAAGTCTGGAAGGAGAAAGTATAAAAAATACATCCTAACCACTAACCGTGGTCTACCCATTGCAGACACCTACGTCAGCGCAACTTCCAGACAGATTGTCACTGATATCCTCTTTTCTGTCCCCTCTCCAGATTTTTGGACTCTTCATCTCATCTCTTCTCTCTCTCCTCTCGCATCTTCACCCATTAATGGTGGTACTAGATGGGAAGCACTCATCATCCAGGTGTATCATTAATGTCTATTGCAATGACACTATCATGGCTCAGGGTCCTCAACCCAACCTCTTCCTCTTACCAGCATTTGCCATACCTCATCAATTTTCTTCCTACACCTGCCACTCCTTCTTCCTCTCTCTCTGCCCTTCCCGCCTCCTCTGATGGGTGTACCACACCCTCTACCCCTCATTTGAAAACCTTCAAAGGCAGTGACCTGCTGCATCTAGCCATGCTTAATTCTCGCTGTGCTATCAAACACTCTGCCGGCATCTGCCTCCTCCTTGAAGAACTTGACCTCGATATCCTTGCTCTTACAGAGACGTGGTTTGATGCTAGCTCCGTCACTGTTTTTGACTCCCTTCTCCCCGATGGATACAAGTTCCTCTCCATGCCTCACCCTAACTGTGCTGGCGGTGGGGTTGCCCAGATTTTCCCTGAGTGGGTCCCTTCTTCCCTCATACCCACCCAGACATAGGGCCTCATTACAAATCAGGCGGTCTGGAAATAACGGTGGCGGTAAACCTGCCGCCACCGTTGTTTCCGGACCGCCTGATCCTGACTCCTGCAGGCGGGAGGTGATGTTACCGGCAGGTTTGACCTGGCGGGTTTAACACCGCCCGCCTGCAGGCGGACGAGGAAACACCGGCAGCATTACGAGATGCTGCCAGTGTTTCCATGATCCCCATTCCCATTGGGAATGGGGATTAACACTATCCGCCTCTGTGATTCCCGGAAAACTGGGGTTGTAATGCCCCGGTAATTCCGGGAATCACGGAGGCGGAATGGTAATACGAGTCCGGCAGTAACCAGGCGGTTTTACCGCCTCAGTTACCGCCGGACTCGTAATGAGGCCCACAGACTTCCCTTGAAAGCCTATTCTGCAAGCTATTCTGCAAGCTGGTCATCTCTCCCACTTACTCCCTGACCATTGCCACTATCTACAGGCCACATGGGTCTATCACCCTGTTCCTCTCTAAATGGGCTGATTTCTCCTTCTCTTGCCTACATCTACCTCGAAACTCCTTCTCCTGGGTGACTTCAACATCCACCTCTCTTCTGTGACCTCTGCTCCTCACTCTCCCTCTCCATTCTCCCCTTTGTCCCTACCCACTCGGCTGGACACACTCTTGATGCCTTGATCCACACTGATCTTTTGCTCTCTGCAGCACTCACCACCCCACTCTCCTGGTCTGACCACTCCCTCTTCTCCTCTCCTCTCACGTGGCTCCTCTCTGCCACCAGACCACACTCCCCCCAGCTCTGCCAACCTCATTAACGGACATCCATCCAATGAAACGAGTGTCGGCTGCTGCCTTCGCATCCACCTTCACTATCCTCCTATCCTCCCACTGCAGACTCTACCTCTGACTCCACTCTCAGCAACCTCCATCTTGCCATCACCAACTCTCTCGACATTCTTGCCCCAGTCATGAGGATCCGCCTGAAACATGCCACCAAGTGGAAAACCTGTTACAAATCCGAACCTGAAGTCCACAAGCACAGGTGCAGAGCTGCTGAACGGAAGTGGCTGACCTCAGGCTCACCCTCTGACAAACTGGCCTGTCCCCTCCTACAAAGGCAATACCTACTCTCCTTTCATTCCAGGAAAAGGGCCCACATCCAGACCTATGTCTCTGGTGCATTTAACAATATGGCTGAACTCTTTAAAATCTTCAAGGAACTAGCCAACCCTTCCGCAGTCTCCACCTCGCCTCTCCCCTCTCAGGCTCTCTGCAATGCATTGGCCACACACTTCACTGAAAAACCCAGGACATCCTAAGCACTCTTTCTTCCTTTTTGTTCAACCTCTCCCTCCATCCCCCAGCCACCTATGATCTGTCATGCTCCCACTACCTTTTTCTCTGCCTTCTCTCCTATCATATCTGATGAGGTCACCACCAGAGTTGTCCTATCCATGAAGGTCTCCTCCAACCAGAACAGGTCCCCCATGCTCTTCCAGAACTTTGAAGGACAATATCAGCTCACTTGCCCCAACACTTGCTGATTTCTACAATTACGTTCTTGCTACGGAGTCTTTCATCTCTTCCCTCAAGCTTTCTCTTGTGCGCCCCGTCCTGACAAAACCTTCTGCTGACCGCTCGTGCCCGGCTAACTACCGCCTGATCTCTATCACCCCTTTCCTTGGGGAAACTCTTGGACAAGCTGGTCTTCCCCCAATTGACCCAGCACACTGAACTTGTTGTTTGCCTACCCGACCATCAATCTGGATTCCAAGTATCTAGAGGCATGGAACCTGCTCTCCTGAACACCCATGAAGAACTGCTCGCAGCTCCTGACTCAAACCTTTCAACTGTTCTCATTCTACTTGATCTCTCCTCTCCATTAAACATGGTTAACCATTCCATCCTCATAAAACGGCTCCACGATATCCTTGGTATCTCGAAGCGGGCACTGGACTGGCTGACTTCCTTCCTCACTGGCCACCCCTCCCAGGTTATCCTGGGCTCTTTCTCCACTAGTACCTCTGTCTCCACCTGCAGCGTTCCCCAGGGCTCCATCCTTTCTCCCTGGCTTTTTAACATCTATCTGGCTCCACTTGCACAACTAATTTCCACGTTCTCCCCTCACTTCCAGTGCTATGCAGATGACACACAACTCTTCTTCAAACTTCCCTCTGATCCTCTACATACCTCCTCCATCCTTCGGGATTGCCTATCTGCCATCCAGTCCTGGTGTGCCTCCAAGGATCTCTGCCTCAAGGCCAGTAATACTGAGATCCCCCCCACTGGGACTCCTGCTCCCTCTTTCTTCCCTTCACCCTGGCTGGCCTCTATTGGCTCTGTGAGGCAGACATGGTATCACAAGAAGGACGAGGACACAAAGGATATAAATCACCAGTTTTATTTACTTCAAACGGGGTTTGGAAGAACTCTTGTCTTGCCCTAACACTAAAGATGGGAGCACACTCTACCATCTAAATAAAAAGAAAACAGTCCTAGTCCATCGTTAATCCTGAAGAATAACAATTAAACTGGAAAACCTATTGCCTGCAATCCCTATAATACTATACCAGTGAATTAGGGAAATGTAATGTAAACAGAAAATCAGTGGGAAACATAAGGCTGACAGAATGGCATTAAAGGATTCTTGCCCACATTGTCTAACACATGGGTGGGGTGGAGCACTTGATTTATGGGCACACTCTGCTATGCGAGTACACCTGGGGTAGCTGGCTCGGCCCTCCAGAGCCTGCTTGGCATTCACATACCCTATCGCAAAGTTGGGCGTTTTGACCGCTCAGGTCTCCCTTTTCCCCCCAAGTTAGATCAATCCCCTGCGTTTTGCAGCACAAACACAAAAGTTCCAAACTCCTCAGCACAAATACAAAAGTTCCAAAGGAGAAGGTAAGTCTCTATACGCCCCCTCAACCGGGCCAGTCTCTCACTTTCAATCTCTTTTCTTGGTTCCCCTCTTTCGGGCTCAAACCATTTCACATTACTTTCTCGGGGTTCCCTTCCCCTAGCTCTATTCTTTAGCATTTGCTATGCCTTATGGTACTCGTAGGCTTTTACACAGTTCTCACAATCTTCTCAGGCTCTCTTCAGCCTTGGCTTTAACAAAGAATGTCTCTCTTTAAACACAATTTCTGTCTCTCCCTCATTCGGACTCAGACCCCTTTCAAACACAATTTCTGGGTCTCCCTCGTTCTGGGTCTCCCTCGTTCGGGCTCGGACCCCCTTTCAAGTGCACTTTCGAATGGGCATACCTTCATTTTCCGCCGGACCACTCTGTTACTTTATTTTACAGTTCAATTTCACTTCATTTCAAAAAGAACTTAATGCCTTTCATGGGCCTTTTTATTTCCTGCTTTCTTTCTCAAATTCCATGCTCAGGTTCACGCTGCAGCCAAACACATGCTCAGCAGGATTTCCTCTCTCTTGCCCGGTTAGCACGGCTCTGGCAAGCAACTTCTCTGCAGTTCTCTGGGTCAAGGTCCGGGTCTCCCCCCCCACCCCTCAGGTACCTGGGCTTCCCTTCATATGCCCAGGGAAAACAAGTACTTCTGTGGACAGAGTCAGTAGGATATGATCTGCCCTCTCTGGGTCTTGGAAGGCACAGCTCCTCAGCCCTGCTGCTGCCCTTCAACAACACAGGATCAGCGCATTGACCCTCAGCTCCCTTCCAGACTCTCCAGGGTTCTTTCAGCACTCTCATCTGCTCTTCAGCTCCTCTGGTCCACACTGCATCCCCAGCTCACTCAAATTGTGTCTCAGTGTTAATTGGAGTCAGGTGTGGGTGGTTGCAAAGGGAAGCCTGACCCTGCCTGTCCTCGTTAATGGGACAAGATGGCGACTACCCATAGGAATCCATGGTACTTTGGTTCGTATAGACAATCTTCATAGCTCTACTACTCTTCTTCTTCGTCCTAGTGAGTTTTGAAATAAGGCAATGGGGAGGAAGTATGGGAGTTGTAGTTTTCCCTAATGATGGGGGGAAACTTCAGTGTTTGTCAGGGTGAAGGGGGCAGATGTGTGGTTGTAGGTGAATGGGTTTTAGATGATAATGTCCCATAGTGACTGTTGGAATGTCGATAGGGATATATTTCTTCTCCTACCCCTCCCTTTAATGTTAGTACCTGTTGGAATTGGGGAGGGGGTAATGGGACAGGATTCATAACAACCTATAATGGTGGAGGAAGTGTTGGGTAGGGGTTTATCAGAAAGGGGGGAATACCACATCTCTCTAAGGCCATTCCTCCAACTGTCCCCAAGGACCCCCTGCCCAGGTGATCCTCCCGCACTTGTCCACCCCTAGGGTCTGGTTCCAAAGGCTATGGCTGTGCCCTGGCCACCTGAACAAAGACTCACTGGGGACCATAAGTGAGAAAGCCCTCAGGTTTCTCTCAGCTCTCCCTCTTCTTTGTTTGAAGCCAGAAACGTTGGAGTCATCCTCGACTCCTCTCTCTCCTTCCTACCTCACATCCAGGACCTTGCCAGGAAGGCCCACTTTCAACTCCACCTCCTCAAAGGAATCCTTCCTTTCCTCACTTTCCCCCAGAAGTTCATTGTCTCCAGAGCTCTGGTACTCTCTAGGCTGGACTACAGCAACAGCCTTTTCCTTAATCTACCCTCTTCCTCTCTACAGTTGCCTCCAACTTATCCAGGATAGGGCTGCAAGACATATCCTTGGCCTCAAGCCTATGGACTGCATCTCTCCAGCCCTAAAATCTCTCCACTGGCTCCAGGCTGCTGTAAGGATTATATTGAAATACCTCTGAATCATTCATAAGGCTTTCTGGGCCTGGGAACCATGCTATCTACAACTGACTCTCACCAAATTCTCTCCCTCCAGATCTTTATGCTCCTCTGGCACCAACTCTCTGTGTGTCAAGCGCTTCTCTAAACAGAGAGCTGGTGGATGATCTCTTTCCTCGACAGGCTCCCCCTACACCTCTGTCTTGAGCCAGATCTCCTCAAATTCCAGAAGCTCCTCAAGACTTTCCTTTTCACCTCCTCCTTACCCTCTTCCCTACCTTGCTAAACCCCTCCATCACTGAGATTGGTGGCCAGGGCCCTCATGTGTCCTCCTGGGTCCTGGCGTCTCCGCCCCAATCACATTCAGCCTCTGCCTACTACCAGCACTTTCCTCTTGGTGCCCAATGGCTTTTCTCACAGTCCTGCACTTGCTGTACTGGCAGTTGACCAATCTTACCAAGTAATCTCTGCCAGGCAAACGTACCACATACACTTCCCTCCATTGAACCCATGGCACTTACCCCCTCCCTGTTGCCTTCTCTCTCTCTCTGCACTCTCACAAGGCCTAGAAGAACCGCTTCCTTCATTCTTTTCATTGCTATTATATTTGATTTTCACTCCCGTGTTCCCTCCCTTGCCCTGTGAGTGCTTTGCAACACAATTTACTTGATGTATAAGCGCCTTGCAAATGAACAATAAAATAAGGTGGTGCCACAAAGGCCCCCTTAATTACACTACCCGTGTTTGGACGGCCTTTTGAGAGAATAGGCATGGATATTGTGGAGAAAGTGAGGCAAAGTGTTCTGTGGTGCCTGCTACGTTGGATGTGTGCCACTGTGAGCTCCTTGCAATCGCCGTGTTGCCGTGCTGTTGTGCCTTGAAGGCATTTACCTTGGTGACTTTGCTACCTTCATGTACTGGGACTCCATAGAAAGCGTAGCGAAAAAGTGAGGCAAAGTGTTCTGCAGTGTTCTGCGGGAGTCGGCGGGCACGCGGAACAGACAGAGCGGATATAACTACTTGCTTGCGGTTGGAAGCATAATTTTCCTTGAAGACCTCTGTTAAGCAGGGGGAGCGGTCGGGGAGCGCAAGGTCTAAAGGCCGGCATAGGGATTTCCCACTGGAAAACTCCCCTTGTCCCTCCCTGTGCTAACGTGCTGCAAAGAGAGTCTGGAGTGTTCCCACTTGTCTAATAGGCAAACGGGAAGAAGCTTTGCTTTGAGGTGTTACAGTAAAGTTAGTTTGTGCTTACAAGATTTTTAAGAATTTCTAGTAGCTCTCTCTATTCCTGAATTAAGATTTGAAACTGAGAAGCGAGGCCAAGGGAGGAATGGAATACGAAGAGGTTTTCATTAACTCCTTAACAGAAACAGAAAAAGCCTGCACCGTATTTGATATATGGCAGGACGGTGATGAAATAACTGATCCTAACCAGCAGAGATTAGGGGAAATGATCCATCCTCGAACAGTCCTTCGATCCATAAGAAAATCGGGGAATGTTTCATACTAAACGTGGACCTAGGATTCTCGCAATTTGACATGATATTCCGGGTCTCAAAAAAATATGCTCTCGAGACATTGGCTGTGTGGAATTCTGTGATGCAGAGAGATGGGACGTCTCAAAAATGAGGGTCCACTCTAGGTTTATGAGAGAAACAATCTTGCATTACATTGACGAAATTCACCAACAAGGTTTTGACATCTGTAACATTATTAACTCCCCCCTCCCCCACAGGCCCTAGTGAAAACACATCCTTTGGAAATGACTGGGAAATCCATAACCAACAAATACAGACCTTTCTAAAAACAAATATAACTGAGGGCTCCAGGGAAAAGATAGGGGAGAGGGGAAATTACATACTAGATGCCAGAGACCGGAAGTGGCTATCCCAACTCTCGAGTACCGAGAGCACTGACAACTGGAAAAAGGGGTATAATCTTTAGCTTTGTGTCCTGGAATACCAGAGGTTTCAGTCATTAGATTGAGCAGGCAGGTTCCGCAAAACATCTTGCTAAGTATGATATCGTGCTGCTCCAAGAAACTTTCCTAATGGAAAAAGTTATCTCTGATGGTTATTCTATTCTCCGACAAATGGCAGTAGGGGGCACAGCTGGCTGATCAAAAGGCGGCTGCTTATTAGAGTAAAACATTATATAATAGGAAAACTAGATTTAGTGGACAAAGCAGTGCAAGGATTACAGACAGTAGGCTTAACTTTAAAGGGATGCAATTTGCGGGTACTTTTGATAAATGTTTACTGCAATTATGAGGACCATGAACAAGTGTCATTGATAGACAATATAAATGAGACACTGAGTGGGTGAAAAGAATGCAGACCTGGATGGTCAAATAATAATAGCAGGAGACCTGAATCCAAACTGCCTTGATGCTGAAAACTACCTCTTATGCCAACCAGGCTTTAAAGTAAAAGGGGTGCAAGACAGTAGATGGATGAAATGGTATGACTTTCTTGAGGGCTGGAAATTAACTAGTCTCGGGTAAAAAGGTAATTTGAAGGTTCCTCCCTCTAATACCCGGAACAGCGGCAAAAAGACCTTTTTGATAGACTTTGTTTTTACATCTGAGGAACTTCAAAGGTGCAAATATAATTATAGGGTGCAAACAGTTTCTCAAGTGATCACGAGAGGTTGCTGGTAACGTTTGTTGATATCCTGTCCATAGATCCAGCAACCTGACTAAAGTAAAAGTATCCTTGGGGAAGAATATATTAATCTGGGTGGAAGGAGATATACACCAGTTTAATCAGAAACTAGAATATGCATTTGGAATAATAATGGCATAATCAATAATGAAATGTGCCCAATTTGCCAATTCACAGTTTTCATAAAAAATGCTCTTACACCAAGGACTCCTAGGAAACTTCTAAAGAGGCCCAACTACAACTCTGACATCCAACTAATTAAGAGGGAATACAGGAAATAAATTAGAAGGATGACCAAAATAGGAGAAGATTTGCTGCAAGTGAGTAATAGCCTAAAAAAATTCAAACAGGCCTATAAAAATAAGCTGAAAAACCTGAAAGCAAAGGTCTATCAAAGAAATAGTAAAAACATACTCAGTTGTTTAAAAGAATAACATTATAGTAAGTACTGGAATGTAATAAAAATGAAAGGAAAACTATCAGAATGAAGCCCAATCCAACCCATAAAGGAAGAGATTTGGACTTCCCATTTCTCTCAATTATACAATAAAATAGAAGATCCCATATATAATTGGGAAAGTCTCAAAGGGTTTGAATGGGCGTAGGTTCCTGTAGCAGAAGATATTAAAAACATTACAACTACAAGAAGCAACTCGAGAGCGCCTGGACCAAATGGCCTCTGCAATAAGGTAATGAAAGCAAATCCAGTCTCTTGGTCCTTAGCACTAGAGAGTTATTTTTCTTCGATTATAACAACAAGAGTTGTTCAGGATTGTTGGATGGAGGCCCATGTAGTGCCTATCTACAAAAAAGGAGAAGGGGAGGCTCTGGAAAACTATAGACCAGTTTCCTTATTGGACGCAGATTCCGAGATTTCTGGAGCTATACTGCTCTCCTCATTGGAATATTGGGCAAATGGAAATAACATCCTAAAGCCAATCAGCTGGGCTTCCGACCAGATGCTGGCACGAGTCTAGCAGGATGGATCCTGAACTGTGCACAACGTGTGGCATGGGAGGTAGTACACAAAGAAATATATGTGGCATTGATTGATCTATCTCTAGCTGTTGACTGTGTAGATAGAAATAAACTATGGGAAAAACTAGCTGGTTGGGGTCTCTCAAAGTGCTTACTAGCCCCCCTGATACATCTACATGATCACTCGGGTCTCAGTATGCGCTTGAATCAAGGGCGCCTTCTATCAAGCAAAATATGAGCCAATACGGCCCCTGCCAAGGCAGCATTCTAGCACCTTTTCTTTTTAAGTCTTAAATAGCAGACCTTGAGAAATCATTTAGAAAAGGCCTCATTTATTGCCCCCAAAATATTAGGCATGAAAGTAGTTTGGATTACCTAAGCAGACAATATCATCTTCTAAGACTGCATTAAAGTAGGAATCCAAAGACTATTGAACAGTGTGACAGAATACTGGCTGGAAAATGACTTAGTCATTAATATACATAAAACCTTGGTTAAATGAACAGCAGGAAAACGAGCTAAAACGAGCCTGGTGTGGCTCAGAGGACTTAATGTGAAGGAAACAGAAAAAATGAAATATTTAGAATTTGATATTTTGAATACCCCCTCAAAGAAAATACTAATGGAAGGGTTCAATACAAAAGCAGTAAAAGCGGTAGCACAAATGAGGAATATGTTTACAAATTTGGTAAATTCTTGATTATCGCACTATTCACTATGGTGACATATGGGACCGAGATTCATCACACTCTTTTGCAAGAGGTCTTCTGACATCTACAGGGCTCTATATGGAAAAGGGTATTAAGAATGCCAAGATCTATACCTATTAGTATAATTCCATTTGAATTCGGATTGAGCTCATTGGAGGCCTACATTATATGGAAAAGAATCCAATCATACGTTTAAATGCAGCCCGGCAAAAACCATGTTTACAGAATTCGAAGAGAATTAAGCGCATCTTAGTAATAGTCTACTTGAGTCCAACATAAACTCTCTGGAAGAACGGGGACTGGAGGGTACCTTGCTCAAACAGGTCCCGGGTAGCTCCAAAAACAGATTCTGGCTAGCAGACCTGTGTAAAACATGTGATATAGCGGGGAGTTGTGAGAGATATCACAATGTGACTAGCGACCGTAACAGATTGGGGGTTTGTGCATAGTACCTCATGAAATATCCATCATGGAAAGTAGGATACATTCTAATAAGATTTAGACTGAATATCTGACCAACCAGAACAAACTTGGTGAAATGCAGCATGGGAGATGTGGAATGATGTAGATTCTGCTTAGACTCCAATGAATCAATAGAACATTTACTTCTAAGGTGTAGTAAATTGAGAGACCAATGTAGGCTGTTTTAAAAAATATATAGACCGATATGGCAGTAAAACAGGGTCTATACTTTGAAAAATGTGCAGGTCAAAAATACCTTAACAACTAAGTAAAGCATTGTTTCAATTTTTTACTATCATTAAATTAGAAGAGTACCCAACTTGAACATTAGGAATCGTGGGTGGATATTAACGTTGAAACACCAATTTGGAAGATATCCTTGTTTTAATGATTTTTAACTGTATTTATTTAATTAATATTCACATGAATTAGGCAGACATCTTTTAAATGTATTCAGTACAAAAAAGAAGGTGGGTGAGGCGCGCACTCTCGGTCCTGGTCAATTGAACCTGTTGTAAAAAATAAGTAGCTGGGTCAAATCCCAAAATGGACAAAAATTCACAGGGTTAGATCCCTTCAGCTGCAATTCAGGTACTTAGTAATAACAGGGTTAGATCCCTTGCTGCAAATCAGGTACTCAGTAATAACAGGGTTAGATCCCTCGGCTGCATTTATGTGGTCTGTAGTTGTTCTCCTCCTAGCGCTTTCTTATCTCAAATAATCATCAGGGAGGCTGTTGAGCAGGAGTGTCTAATTAGACTCAAAGGATTCTGGTAGCTGTAGTGAAAACGTTTTTTTCTGTTCAGGTGACCAGCAACCGACACCCCTCCAAAGCTCAAGTCCTTCCCAAATTTGGGGGAGGGGAGAGAACCATCTTTATGATTCTACAAAGTGGGGCACAGTCACCCCGTGGCGCTGCCTCTGGAGCCCGGGACTCCCATAGCATTCAGTACAAAAAAGAAGGTGGGTGAGGCGCACACTCCCGGTCCTGGTCAATTGAACCTGTTGTAAAAAATAAGTAGCTGGGTCAAATCCCAAAATGGACAAAAATTCACAGGGTTAGATCCCTTCAGCTGCAATTCAGGTACTTAGTAATAACAGGGTTAGATCCCTTGCTGCAAATCAGGTACTCAGTAATAACAGGGTTAGATCCCTCGGCTGCATTTATGTGGTCTGTAGTTGTTCTCCTCCTAGCGCTTTCTTATCTCAAATAATCATCAGGGAGGCTGTTGAGCAGGTGTGTCTAATTAGACTCAAAGGATTCTGGTAGCTGTAGTGAAAACATTTTTTTCTGTTCAGGTGACCAGCAACCGACACCCCTCCAAAGCACAAGTCCTTCCCAAATTTGGGGGAGGGGAGAGAACCATCTTTATGATTCTCCAAAGTGGGGCACAGTCACCCCGTGGCGCTGCCTCTGGAGCCCGGGACTCCCATAGCATTCAGTATCCCTTCAGCTGCAATTCAGGTACTTAGTAATAACAGGGTTAGATCCCTTGCTGCAAATCAGGTACTCAGTAATAACAGGGTTAGATCCCTCGGCTGCATTTATGTGGTCTGTAGTTGTTCTCCTCCTAGCGCTTTCTTATCTCAAATAATCATCAGGGAGGCTGTTGAGCAGGTGTGTCCAATTAGACTCAAAGGATTCTGGTAGCTGTAGTGAAAACGTTTTTTTCTGTTCAGGTGACCAGCAACCGACACCCCTCCAAAGCACAAGTCCTTCCCAAATTTGGGGGAGGGGAGAGAACCATGTTTATGATTCTCCAAAGTGGGGCACAGTCACCCCGTGGCGCTGCCTCTGGAGCCCGGGACTCCCATAGCATTCAGTACAAAAAAGTAGGTGGGTGAGGCGCGCACTCCCGGTCCTGGTCAATTGAACCTGTTGTAAAAAATAGGTAGCTGGGTCAAATCCCAAAATGGACAAAAATTCACAGGGTTAGATCCCTTCAGCTGCAATTCAGGTACTTAGTAATAACAGGGTTAGATCCCTTGCTGCAAATCAGGTACTCAGTAATAACAGGGTTAGCTCCCTCGGCTGCATTTATGTGGTCTGTAGTTGTTCTCCTCCTAGCGCTTTCTTATCTCAAATAATCAACCACGGAGGCTGTTGAGCAGGTGTGTCTAATTAGACTCAAAGGATTCTGACCACAGAAATGCAGCCGAGGGATCTAACCCTGTTATTACTGAGTACCTGATTTGCAGCAAGGGATCTAACCCTGTTATTACTAAGTACCTGAATTGCAGCAGAAGGGATCTAACCCCGTGAATTTTTGTCCATTTTGGGATTTGACCCAGTTACTTATTTTTTACAACAGGTTCAATTGACCAGGACCGGGAGTGCGCGCCTCACCCACCTTCTTTTTTGTACTGAATGCTACGGGAGTCCCGGGCTCCAGAGGCAGCGCCACGGGGTGACTGTGCCCCACTTTGGAGAATCATAAAGATGGTTCTCTCCCCTCCCCCAAATTTGGGAAGGACTTGTGCTTTGGAGGGGTGTCGGTTGCTGGTCACCTGAACAGACAAAAACGTTTTCACTACAGCTACCAGAATCCTTTGAGTCTAATTAGACACATCTGCTCAACAGCCTCCCTGATGATTATTTGAGATAAGAAAGCGCTAGGAGGAGAACAACTACAGACCACAGAAATGCAGCCGAGGGATCTAACCCTGTTATTACGGAGTACCTGATTTGCAGCAAGGGATCTAACCCTGTTATTACTAAGTACCTGAATTGCAGCAGAAGGGATCTAACCCTGTGAATTTTTGTCCATTTTGGGATTTGACCCAGTTACTTATTTTTTACAACAGGTTCAATTGACCAGGACCGGGAGTGCGCGCCTCACCCACCTTCTTTTTTGTACTGAATGCTATGGGAGTCCCGGGCTCCAGAGGCAGCGCCACGGGGTGACTGTGCCCCACTTTGGAGAATCATAAAGATGGTTCTCTCCCCTCCCCCAAATTTGGGAAGGACTTGTGCTTTGGAGGGGTGTCGGTTGCTGGTCACCTGAACAGAAAAAAACGTTTTCACTACAGCTACCAGAATCCTTTGAGTCTAATTAGACACATCTGCTCAACAGCCTCCCTGATGATTATTTGAGATAAGAAAGCGCTAGGAGGAGAACAACTACAGACCACAGAAATGCAGCCGAGGGATCTAACCCTGTTATTACTGAGTACCTGATTTGCAGCAAGGGATCTAACCCTGTTATTACTAAGTACCTGAATTGCAGCAGAAGGGATCTAACCCTGTGAATTTTTGTCCATTTTGGGATTTGACCCAGTTACTTATTTTTTACAACAGGTTCAATTGACCAGGACCGGGAGTGCGCGCCTCACCCACCTTCTTTTTTGTACTGAATGCTATGGGAGTCCCGGGCTCCAGAGGCAGCGCCACGGGGTGACTGTGCCCCACTTTGGAGAATCATAAAGATGGTTCTCTCCCCTCCCCCAAATTTGGGAAGGACTTGTGCTTTGGAGGGGTGTCGGTTGCTGGTCACCTGAACAGAAATAAACGTTTTCACTACAGCTACCAGAATCCTTTGAGTCTAATTAGACACATCTGCTCAACAGCCTCCCTGATGATTATTTGAGATAAGAAAGCGCTAGGAGGAGAACAACTACAGACCACATAAATGCAGCCGAGGGAGCTAACCCTGTTATTACTGAGTACCTGATTTGCAGCAGGGGATCTAACCCTGTTATTACTAAGTACCTGAATTGCAGCTGTAGGGATCTAACCCTGTGAATTTTTGTCCTTTTTGGGATTTGACCCAGCTACTTATTTTTTACAACAGGTTCAATTGACCAGGACTGGGAGTGCGCGCCTCACCCACCTTCTTTTTTGTACTGAATGCTATGGGAGTCCCGGGCTCCAGAGGCAGCGCCACGGGGTGACTGTGCCCCACTTTGGAGAATCATAAAGATGGTTCTCTCCCCTCCCCCAAATTTGGGAAGGACTTGTGCTTTGGAGGGGTGTCGGTTGCTGGTCACCTGAACAGAAAAAAACGTTTTCACTACAGCTACCAGAATCCTTTGAGTCTAATTAGACACATCTGCTCAACAGCCTCCCTGATGATTATTTGAGATAAGAAAGCGCTAGGAGGAGAACAACTACAGACCACAGAAATGCAGCCGAGGGATCTAACCCTGTTATTACTGAGTACCTGATTTGCAGCAAGGGATCTAACCCTGTTATTACTAAGTACCTGAATTGCAGCAGAAGGGATCTAACCCTGTGAATTTTTGTCCATTTTGGGATTTGACCCAGTTACTTATTTTTTACAACAGGTTCAATTGACCAGGACCGGGAGTGCGCGCCTCACCCACCTTCTTTTTTGTACTGAATGCTATGGGAGTCCCGGGCTCCAGAGGCAGCGCCACGGGGTGACTGTGCCCCACTTTGGAGAATCATAAAGATGGTTCTCTCCCCTACCCCAAATTTGGGAAGGACTTGTGCTTTGGAGGGGTGTCGGTTGCTGGTCACCTGAACAGAAAAAACGTTTTCACTACAGCTACCAGAATCCTTTGAGTCTAATTAGACACATCTGCTCAACAGCCTCCCTGATGATTATTTGAGATAAGAAAGCGCTAGGAGGAGAACAACTACAGACCACAAAAATTCAGCCGAGGGATCTAACCCTGTTATTACTGAGCACCTGATTTGCAGCAAGGGATCTAACCCTGTTATTACTAAGTACCTGAATTGCAGCAGAAGGGATCTAACCCTGTGAATTTTTGTCCATTTTGGGATTTGACCCAGTTACTTATTTTTTACAACAGGTTCAATTGACCAGGACCGGGAGTGCGCGCCTCACCCACCTTCTTTTTTGTACTGAATGCTATGGGAGTCCCGGGCTCCAGAGGCAGCGCCACGGGGTGACTGTGCCCCACTTTGGAGAATCATAAAGATGGTTCTCTCCCCTCCCCCAAATTTGGGAAGGACTTGTGCTTTGGAGGGGTGTCGGTTGCTGGTCACCTGAACAGAAAAAAACGTTTTCACTACAGCTACCAGAATCCTTTGAGTCTAATTAGACACATCTGCTCAACAGCCTCCCTGATGATTATTTGAGATAAGAAAGCGCTAGGAGGAGAACAACTACAGACCACAGAAATGCAGCCGAGGGATCTAACCCTGTTATTACTGAGTACCTGATTTACAGCAAGGGATCTAACCCTGTTATTACTAAGTACCTGAATTGCAGCAGAAGAGATCTAACCCTGTGAATTTTTGTCCATTTTGGGATTTGACCCAGTTACTTATTTTTTACAACAGGTTCAATTGACCAGGACCGGGAGTGCGCGCCTCACCCACCTTCTTTTTTGTACTGAATCTTTTAAATGTAGTAGAGGAATGAATACATTGTGACCTGTTTAGCTTATTTGCAGAAAGATATTGTCAGGATGTCTTAGATTTTGACTTTGTAATGTTTGTATCTTAAAATCTTGAAAGAAAATTGTGTAAGGTTTTAATGTATTTTTAAAACTATAAGCACAATGCTCAGGGAACAGATACATCTTGGTGGTAGTAGACCATGCCACAAGGTACCCGGAGGCTGTCCCTCTGAGGATCATCAAAACCCCCATGGTTGGAAAGACCCTTTGATCCACAACAGACAGGAAGATGGGTGGGACTTAGTATTACATGTTTTCACCCCTTTCCCTTTTCTGGTTATTACCTCACCCATACAGGAGATTGTTGGTGCGGACCCAGGATTAATTAATTAAGGTAGGCGTAGCATACACTAATCCCTGTGGTCCATTTGGCTTTAAAAGAGGGTGTTGGGAAGCCGGGGCGATCGTCCAAGGCCCCCCAAGAGGTTTCAAATGCGGCAGAGGCGTAAGAGCGTGTTGTAGCGGCCTGAGAAGGTTAGAGGAGACAGAGGGGTGTTGCTAGAAGCTGCGTTATGTGTATGTTAGAATGTAAGTGGGTGTAGATTGTACTAGGTAAATGACATTTTAGTAAGCAAATAGCAGCCATTTTGAAATTGAGGCCTGGTGCTGCGCTACAACCTGGACACCAGGCCCAGGCACAGAACATAGAGATGCATGTGTAAACGCAGGGTCGGGCTGCAGCAGTGAGAAAAGCCAAATCCACAAAGACTCCTAAACCTCTCATTGTCTCATACTGTTAGCATTTGTATCCCAGAAGGAATGTATGGTTCGCGGTGAAGGGAAATTCTGCGTTCACTCTTCTTATTGTGTCCCCAGCACACATTCTGCACACATCCTACGCTTGTCTCTGAAATGGATGTCAACAGGCTTGGCATTACCAGACCCCCCTCCAGATCTCAGCAGGATGGAACACCATATGATTGTCTGGCTTATAAGTCCCCCCCAAATGCTAAGGCACTCTCGAGCACATCTCAGGCTGTCACACATCCCTAGCCTGATTTAAAGCAATACCTTCAAACACATGACTAACTTTTTCCATGAACGTTTTCCAAGACAATATAAGTAGCTTGTTTCTCTTTCTCTTGATCATATTTTCTTTTGGTCATAACACCAACAGTATACAGATATCCCAAAGATCAGTATAAAATACCCTTGTTTTATTTGTACTTATATGTTTAGGAGTTTTGTCTTGTCTTGTCTCGCTGTCTATTTCCCAATTTTCCCAGCTCAGCCCGCTTAGTTGCTATGGGGGTCATTCCGAGTCAGGCAGTAAGGGGTTAATGGCGCCATTAAAGGTGCCGGAGCTGTCAACCCCTTACCGCCTGATTACGAGTTCTGACGGTGCTCAAATGGGAATGGGGATGGGTTCCTTGAATGAGGAATTACCGGGCCCTCCAAGGTCGGAATGGCCCGGTAATTCCTCATTCAATGAACCCGGACCCAAATAGCAAATAGCAAATAGCGGCATGGCTACCTCCAAGGTCGTAATGACCCTCTTTTTCACCCTCCATACCACAGTCTAGTTTCCTCCCTAGGCGATAGTCACAACTCGTGTGTGCACAGACATGGTTTAGTGCTTTAAAACCTCTAAGGCGGTGATGTGAGCAGTATAGAAGACGCCTAACATTACATAGCATAACTGCTGTCTGCCAACATCAACCTATTCACCCCTAAACAGTGTATTAGCTTCTTGTTTCCAGAAGAAAAAAAACATTTTCAAAATCAACATCTCTTTCAAGAGGAGTTTTCGTAGTACCATGTAATGCGTGGCCACTAGTCTCTCAGCGGATTGGAACACTGCCAGCTGGTCCTGTTTTTTATTATTATTATCATTATTATGGTATTTATTGAGCGCTGACCTAGCTTTGAGAAGGTGTAAGCGCTTTACAATCAGAGGGGGCAGAACAAGGGTGCGGGGAGCAGAGAAGCCATGGCGTGGGGGGCTAACAGCAGGGGAGAGGGAAGGTGGGCATTTTGTCAGCAAGGGGTCTACAAGCAACCAGGGGAAGAAACAGTGGGCATCAGATAGATCACCCAGTCTCAGGTAGGGCGGGGAGTGGAGGGTGTGTAGACCTAGGTGTTCACATGTATTACACACACACACCCATGGGCAACCATGGTTAATGGTCATTGTGACGTTCACATTCACTCACATGGTCACCACATCACACTCACCCATTCGCTGCTCGAGTGATGCAATGCCCTCTTACAGATGGGAGCAGGAAGGATCGTCAGCTCCAAATCATACCCTGGCTTTTTTTTTGTTGAAAATTCAGTTTGAGTTTTTTAAGGTCACAACATTTAACAAAACAACAATACAACCATTGAGGTGAATACAGAATCAATCACAACCTTTCCCTCCCTTCCCCTCCCTCTCCCACACCATGGTTCTTTGGGTAATAATAATAGCAGCAGGGTCCAACACGGAATTTTGTGGCACATTACATGCAAAAGGTGGTCCATATATAAACGCTCAAAACGTAGAGCCCCACAGCTGAAAATTGGGTCCTCCGTCCCATCGGGTCCCCTCAATCCCCGGGAGGGGGTGTCCCAAGGGCAGTGTTCAGGCCCAGCGGTCTGTCTTATGGTGTACATGCCCCTCAGGCTGATCTTCCATATTTGTCAAAGAAGGGAAGCCATAAGCCCTCAATGTTAGTCTTAGATTCATCGATCAGATGGGTCAAGAATCCCATGTCATATATGGCCCGTAATTTGGAAACCCAGTCCCTTTCCCCGGGGGGTCGGGGTGACTTCCATTTTTGGGACCAGCAGGATCTGGCGGCGACTAGCATGACCTGTACCATGTGATCGTGCTTCACCTTCGGACCCCCCTCCACCTCGATGCCAAACAACATTAGCCAAGGGGATAGGGTTCTTTCAATTCCATCCACCTCTTTTATCCAAGACAGAACCTCACTCCAATAGGTTTGTACCACATGGCACTTCCACCATATATGCACATAGTCCCCCCTTTCAGTGTGACACTTCCAACAGTGAGGATCATAGCCCTTCCTCATCCTGGCTATCCTCTGTGGAGGGTAATGCCATCTATGGATCAATTTCAAGGCCTGGTGGCGGTACTGGGGCGCGGCCGTGGAGCGTTTGGCCTCTCTACAGATCTTGCTCCATCTCCTGTCAGTGATGGAGGTATCTAGGTCTTTCTCCCATTGTACCTGGGCAGATGGGGGATCCCGCGGGGCAGAGAACAGCAAGAGTCCATAAAGCCTTGATATCACACCTTTCGTCCCCTTATATGTGATTAGAAATTTCTCAAAGTCTGTTAAGTCTCGCCTGAGAGTATCTCCCCATCTGCTTTCAGTAAGGGCTCCTTTAAACTGTAAGTATCGGAAGGGGGAGAGGTTGGCGAGACCCAGAGCATCCTTCAGATCTCCCAGGGATATAAACACTCCATCTACCCAAAGCTGCCCCACCATGCCAAGACCCGCCTCATACCATTGTTGGAAGGCTAATGGTTAGTTAATTCCATCCCAGAGTGGAGGAGCCCAGATGCAGCTTAGGGGCAAGGGCCATGTCGTGAGCCATCTAAGATAAACCCCTTCTTTCCATATGGACCACAGCACCCCCAAGATCGGGTGATTCAAAATTCTCCTCGGTATGCGAGCGCTGGGGACCCACAACCACTCGTCCAATGCGACCGGGGAGAAGAGCACATTGTCCAATGCTACCCACTGTTTCTTTGGGCCCATCACCAGATGATCGACCAAAATTCGCAGCTGTGATGCTTTATAATAGGTATCTTGGTCTGGAAAGTTAACTCCCCCCTCTTCTTTGGGCCTTATCAATGTATCGTAGACAATTCTATGGGATTTGCCCACCCAGAGGTAACGGAGAAGGGCCCGCTTGACCTCTTGAAGGAACAGCTTTGGTATCTGGGTCGGCAGCATTTGAAATAAGTACAAGAACTTGGGAAGGATCACCATTTTGATGGAATTGAGGCGTGCCATCCATGAGAGGACAGACTTCCTCCATCGCTCTAATTCTCACTTAATTGCAGACCACAAGGGGGGGGTAATTTGCATTGAAAAGGTCTGCCAAGTCTGGTGGTATCTGGATTCCTAGGTGGCAGAGTCCCTCCGCTTGTTTACAGAACGGGAGGTCCTCAATGTATTGCCTCTCTACCTCCTCGAGCCGACCTGCTATAAATGTGACTGACTTCCCCAAATTAACCTTACAGCCCGCAAGGGTCCCATTTCGTTCCAGGCTATTCAGTACCTCGGGGAATTGGGATAGGTTGGAGAGATATAACAGCACGTCATTGGCAAATAGGCTTATCTCAGTTGATTTCCCCTATCTTGATACTTTGGATTTTGTCGTTCCCCCTAATTGCTATGGCCCAGGGTTCCATTACAAGTGCCTATATAAGGGGAGACAATGGACACCCCTACCTCGTGCCCCTTTCCAGTGGAAGGACTTCTTATTCAGCGCCATTTACTACCACTCTTGCTGAAGGGTTAGAATAAAGGGTGGTCATCCACCCTTGCCATTTAGGCCCCATCCCCAGGGACGACATAACCCCCTCCATAAAGGCCCAGCTCACCCTGTCAAACGCCTTCTCCGCATCTAGGGATAGGAGAAGAGCCCCCTCCGTTCTGACCCCTTTTGAGCTTAATACGTTTATGGATTTGCGCATGCTGCCGGCCCCCTGTCTGTTTAACACAAAATCGACTTGGTCTGGGTGGATCAGTCGGGGGAGACATTTTTCTAAGCGTGTCGCCAAGATTCTGCTGAAAATCTTTGCATCTGTGTTCAAGTGCGAGATAGGCCTATAAGAGCCGCATTCCGCCGGGTCCTTACCAGGCTTGGGTATAACCATGATCATGCACTGTAAGAATGTCGGCGGAATGATTGCCGGGGTCTTAATTTGGTTGAACAGCTTGGTTAGCGGTTGTATGAGCACCGATTGATATTGTTTAAAAAAGTTGACTGTGTATCCGTCCCTCCCTGGAGTCTTACCCACCTTCAACTGTTTAATAGCCCCCTCCACCTCTTCCTCTGATATTTCCCCTTCAAGTGCCTCTCTCTCCAGTTCTGTGAGCTTGGGCAGAGGGTGGTCCTCAAGGTACCTTCGGATCTCGTCTTGCGATTCCCCATCCTGTTTAGTGTACAGTACCTTATAAAACCCTGCAAATGACTCGGCTATATGCTCAGTTTTTGTTTGGATGTTACTCACCCCATCTCTGATACCCACCACCCGTCTGCCAGCTCTATTTCCCCTCAGCCTGTTTGCCAAAAGGGTCCCAACCTTGTCTCCCCTCTCGTAATACCTCTGCTTTGTGTATCTAATTATTTTGACCACCTCTCCGATTAGAACTGTGTGTAGGGCTTGTCTTTTTTCCCTCATTTCGCCCAGGAGGTTTTCACGATCTACATCACCCTTGGTGAGCTGTGCCCTCATCACCCTTAGGTCCTCCCGAAGTTTGGATTCTATGAGCGCCCTCTCCCGCTTCCTCCTCGAGCCCTGTGTGATAAGGAGTCCCCAGTAGGTAGCCTTTGCCGCCTCCCAAACTGTGGCCATTTGGATCCCCTCTGTGTCATTTGTTATGAAGAAGGCTTCTATTTCTTTCTGTAGGAATTCTTTGGACACCTGGTCTCTCATGAGGGTGTCATTACAGCACCACCTATATGACTTTGGGGCGCCCTGTAGTCGCCAGTCCATGACGAGAAGTTCGTGGTCCGACCAGGTCACTGACTCAACTGTGGGATTTCCAATTCCCCCCCCTTCCTCTGATACCAATAATAGGTCAATTCTGGTATATGTTTGGTGCAGTGGGGAGAAGAATGTGTACCCCCCAGGAGTTTGCCAACATTTTCGCCATACATCCACCCAATAGTATTCTTTTAAGAGGTCCCTCATGGCAAGGTTATCCTTAGTGGGTGCCTTTGGCCCTACCCCTTTAGCTGACCACCTGTCTAGTCGGGGGTCTGAGATGAGGTTAAAATCACCCCCCAGAATCATCGCACCCTCCCCCCATTCGTCCATGACTTTAAGTACTTTATGGATGAACCTGATTTGGCCACCGTTGGGTGCGTACAAAGTGGCATTCGTCTCTGTCACCCAACAAGCGTTGGGGTTAGTCAACGAACCACCAGGGTTACTACCCTGGCCCCGGGAGAATTGGTGATGTGGAACATTCCCTTCCCACATTTATCCAAAAACTTTTCTCGATTATGGTTAAGATTGGGATCCCAGTGGTGGTCCGCTTCCAGTGTTTCCCTCCTTGTGCCCACAACATGCAATGCGCCACAACAACTGTAGATTCCTCAGCACATAGGCTTCCGGTGTGAGTCGGAGAGTATCTCTCCAAAATATGAGGTTAAGTGCAAGTGCCCCTCAAGTCACAACTATCCTGGAGCCTCTCACCAGGTGGGCTCCAAACTTTGCACTGCATCCATTAAACAGAAACCACGCCAACAGTGGCAACACCCACGGGCAACATGAGATTCCCCCAACTTGGGGAACCCCCATGAGGTCGTGTAAGCAACTGCATTAAAGAGAATAACATTGTGGCTTTTCCATTATGATCATGCGGGCCAGCGCGGCCCGCCGGCGTATGTCTAGTTTTCAGGAACTTCTGCGTACCCTTCACCTTGTGCTTCCCTTGAGTCAAATCGGGGCCCTGTGGGGCCCGGGTGGGGTCCCTGTCGGTCCCATTCTGGTCTCTGGTTGATCCTGGGGGGTCCCCAACTAACTCATCAGTGGTTCTTTGGATGCCTTCTTCAGTCACAAGGTGGTGGCTCTCACCCTGCCATTCAAATGCCAAATAGAATGGGTGTCCCCAACGATATGGGACCCCCTTCTCCTGTAGCCACCTGGTAATTGCCGCACATTTTTTCCTCATCTGCAGGGTGAGGGCGGACAGGTCCTGATAGATCCCCACCCTGGAGTTGCCGTATTGTATGTCTCTCAGAGTCCTCGCCCTCTCGAGTATCTTTGCCTTATATCTGTAATAGTGGAATCTTGCGAGGATCGAGCGCGGACCCCTTCCGCCTCCACCCACCCGATGGACCCTATCGATCAAGACTGTCTCCCCAGAGTCAGTTCCCAGGACAATCCTGATGATATCCTGCACCTTGCCCTCTAGGCCCGCCTGGGTCTCCCCCTCCACTTCTGCCAGGCCGAAGATCCGCAGGTTGCTTTTCCGTTCACAGTTCTCCATATCATCCACCTTGAGACGGAGTTCCCCCTCTCAATGCTGTATCTCTCTAAACCTTGCCTCCATTTGCATCTTCAGGAGGGCGGTAGACAGCTGTTTGTTTTCAACCCCCTCCATTTGGTCATACCCTGGCTTTTTAGAGGGGAGAGTTCAGGTGCCATTGTTTCTCTTCTGTGGGAATGTCAGGAGTTTTCAGCATGCACGGATAGAAGTTGTCAAAAGCTTTAATAGAAGGCACAATTGCTGCAGCACTATCTGGCCCCCTCTTGTTGGAAGATCTTACATAAGACTGTGAACACAACAAAGCAATTGTAGTATACCCTGCTTACATGCTTTCATGTATATTTTCCAAGGCACCAGGGAACATCAGACGTCTTTTAATTAAAATGGTATGCATGTGTTTTTTTGATTTTCTATTTCGGATAAACATTTTGTTCATAATCACTCCACATAGGTCAAGACTGCAGACAATGCATCAAACTGCTCAACATATTGATTCGGTAGGTAGGAACAACAACCAATTGCCCTGCTGTCGGAAGCTAAGCCTATAACTGATTCAGATTGGGCAGTGGAATGACCTTTGAGTAGGAGCATGAACCTCTTTTGAAAGGATGAAATCCACGTTGCTAATCTAATCTCGCTCTTCAGGATGGTATGAGTTTTCTCATGGCGGGTTTCCAGAAGCAAGGAAATCCTGAATCTAGATGTTACACAGATTTTTAGAGATGGTGATAAGGGAGGGTAAGATAGAGGGGTGCCTGGTTTCTGATGGGGTGACTTGAGGCCTAGCCTATTGACTGCCTGGGCTTAATAGAGCAGGTGTAGTAATTGATGCACACAAAGAATAAGGGTAGCAACTGGCAAAGTGCTTGGTTGATGATTCTGAACCTATCAGCTAGCTTATGGAGATGTATATGGACCACTAGATGATGGATATGGGCAAGTTGTCTGCATAACGATTTTGTTGAGGATCTGTAAATCATAAAGACTGAGTCCAAAGGGACAATACTTGGGCGTAATGGGGACCAGCAAGTGGATGATGCTTTTGGGTAGGCCTGAGTAAACCAATTCTGATGAACTCAGATCCCTGTGGTGTTTCATCGTAGTCAAAGGTCAATGAACTTCCCAAACCTTCAATTACTTTAGATGTTAGATTCAGGTTACAATAAGAAAAAATACCTGCTGATAAAATTTTCTGCACACATTGATTTGAAAAAGTGAGAGATCTTTTACCAATGGATGTTTCCACAACCAATGCATTGCCAGTTTCCAAGACTAACGCATGCATAACGGACCATAATCCTTGACAGCACGTAATGTAGAAAAATGTGGTGTCCCTTGCATACAGGGCTGCCATGTACTCACTACTCTGCAGGGCTACCTGCCTGACTCGCACATGAGAGGGATGAACGACTGTAACAGGCATGCTTGTCATGTGACTGACTCTACACCAGCCCCTCTGACCAATATGATTGTATTGCCTGCAAGCCATTGACTCTCTCTAGTACACATGTTTTGACCTCAGGAATGTTCATGGAAGCAGCTTCAGAAAGATGAAATGTAGCCTCTTGCACACTTGGTACATCCCTGACTCCACCCATGCTCGTTAGGCTTCGATACCGTAATAGCACTGTTATTATAGACCTACAGATGATGCAAGGTAGAACCAGTGATGCCAGCCATTGGATTGCCTCTGTGGGCCTGCCATGAAATCTCACAGTTACTCTTTTCAACGCACATATTTGATGAACTTCTGAAAGATCAAAAACGGCATCATTCCTTCCCAAATATAACCACGCATCCTGCTGGCTATGATATGATATGATATGATATGATATGATATGATTGGGTATTTATAACACGCGTAATACCCAATCCCCGAACCTGTGTTGCTCCTTGTCGTCTTGCTTCCAAGGCGAGCATGTTGCCCCTGAGCTATCCTCCCGAAAGCTATACATGGATCTGATCAGCAGATGTATCATTGTATTGCAATATCTTACTGCAGAGGGTGATGTTCTATCTTGTCTGCATAACATTCACTGATGAACAGGACTCTACTCTCTTTTGCAAATCCCATATGCAACCTCACCTGAGCCCCGATGTTTCTCCCAACTGCACATTTTGATTTCTCTCTCTTCCCTAACAATCCACCTGAATCAGCCCAAGCTGCTATCAATCCACCTGAATCAGCCCAAGCCCCTAACAATCAACCTGAATCAGCCCAAGCCGCTATCAATCCACCTGAATCAGCCCAAGCCGCTATCAATCCACCTGAATCAGCCCAAGCCGCTATCAATCCACCTGAATCAGCCCAAGCCTCCCCATTGTGTCTATGAAGATGTATGTCTCCTAAATGTGATTCAGGCAATTCCGCATGTAAGAAAATTTCTGGGAACTTGCAGAGCTAGAATGCAGGATTTACATGCACCAAAACAAATACGATGAGCTCGGAGGATATCTCCCTATCTGTGTGCCTCAATGCATTTGTCTTGGAAGCAAGACAACACAGAGCAACACAGGTTTGAATCCCAGTCCAGCGCTTAGAGACTGGTCTCTGGTATTAAGCGTGTTAAGAAACGCTGAATTAATTAATATATCTCTAAACCAACTACTGTCCAGTGGTGCATGTTCCTTGACAGCTTCATCAAGAGCAGGGTTAGTGTCTCTGACACTAGGGAAAGACCCTCTCCACAAACCCCTAAAACACGAGTTGAAAAAAAAGTAAACAAAACAGCAAATGTGGTACCCCTTTTCCAAGCCATGTTACTTTAAGGGACCTGATACTCGCACCGCAGCCAGAAGGATAGGGCAACAAGTAAAGTAGATCTCAAAAGATATGCCATGAATGCAATCAGGGTGTTATCACCCACTGGAACTGGTGGGAGGCACAGGGGAGGGAGCACCACACAGAGGATGCTGATACACAATACGAATCCAGGTCCCCGGTAAAGGGGAAACAAGGTTTTAGAAAAACAATGTATTCTCTCCTAATACGATTTAACATAGACTTGTAAATGTTGACCAAGATGGTGAAGCTTAATATTTAGAAAATGTTCTGTGAAAAAAAAGAAACACAGAATACAGCAGGGCAACCAATTTCAAAGGTCACCACCAAAGGGCTTGAAGATGTTCCACACTGCAAGCCTTTAAATGAATCGGAAGCTGGCAATGTGCCTCCACTTGCTGAGCCACTAGAACACAATGTACACAGCAGCCTTGATAGTGGCATGAGGTGTTCCCTAAATTCGTAACAAATGTACCTCACATGCTAGAAAAAGACACCATAAAATGTGCGATGACAATAGGTAAACAAGCAAAAGCCTGCAGGCACTGCAGGATCTCAACCAGGATATGCCCATAGCTAGTGAGGAGGCTGATGAGGGCAGAAATGCTGCACGAAGGACCATGGATGATCATGTGGCCGAAGTCGCGACTCAAACAAAGGACAATCATTCTTGCGCCCAACTTCTAGGTGATTCCAGTCCAACATTGCAAAGGATATGGAAATATCAACTCCACATATGTGCAAATGAAGGGTTACTAAATTCATTCACATACCTTACACGATCCTCATCCTTCCATGCCATAGTGTATTTCCTCTATAAAATAGAACACACAATGATTGAAAATGTGCCAGAATATATTGAATACGTCTTAACGCCAATAGTTTGAATGTTTGCCTTGTATTTAAAAAAATATCCAAGAATGCTTTACATTTGTTTATGTTTATGCTTATGCCGCTAAAATAACTCAGCGGGTTGAGCGCTCGCTGCTGCGATCTAAGCGAGGTCGATAAATGAGTATCAATTTCGGTTGGGTGATATTGTATGTAAATATGTGCTATGTAAAGCGCGTTGGATAAAGGCGCTATATAAATAACACATCATTATCATTATTATTTATTTGTAAAGCGCTCACTGCATAACTTAACTGCTTCTTGATGCGTTTGGCAGGTTTCGGGGGTGGCTCCTCCTGGTGTGTCTTATTATAACAGATGGAGCTTTATTTCCCCCCTGGCAGCTGTGCAACATTCCCTAGCAACCAATGTACGACCAGTTGCCATGGGTTTGGTAAATTTGTACACATCAATGAAACATGTTTTTGTTTTGGATACAATAGTCTACTTCTTGAAAACTGGGAGAAAGGCACTGCAGTGTACTTCCTGGCTGTGGTGCTAAGAGGAGTGGCGTTGGGAGGGTGCGCGCCCAGTGCTCTTGGCTTCCTGTAGTCAGAATGCTGAACCGGATCAGAAGCACAAAGAGGGCTCGAGGCGCATACCAAATCCAAGTGTCAAAGAGGATTTAGCTAGCAGGGACCAGTGTGCTTCGTGCCAGGAAGCTGCTTTGTCAAGGCATACTGACTGCTCCTCTTGGTATTCCTTGAAAACATGCTTAGCATCACGTCCACAACAGAGCACATGCTTCTGAGAATGGCGTCAACCAATCATGGCTTGATGTTTGACGCAGGGCCTTCCATCAATTGCAAGGCACTGCAAGGACACCACATTTGAGCCTTTGTATGTAAACCTGTACATGGGGTGCTAAGACAAAGTTTTGCTGCAACTGATGGCTTTTGGGGGAATTCGATAGATGATGTCCTTATCATCTGGAGTTCAGGCACTAATACATTCAAGGACTAGTCAACCAACCATCTCAACCACAATGGTGTAAGAGGATTCAATTCAACACTACAGCTAAGTCAATGCCTAGTCTGGGATACTGAATGGAAACCCTTATTGATATATCTTTATGTCCAGTTCATGCGTTCTGGATGACTACCCCTATATAACACCCCTCTCTTGGAATCCCCCTGACCCCACTGAGCCAAGAAGTAGTTCTGTTTTGCAAGTTAAAAGGTGTATTTGAGAATTTAAACAATATATATATATATCACACTTTATAATAAATTAATAATTGAATATCACACTTAATCTGATATGATAAAGATTAACAACGGAGAATCTGGCACTAGCCCACTTCTTTATAATCACTAAGGAGTTGACATGAAATGGATAAGGTAGCACACTGGTAAATAGGGACAGAAGAATAATGTGGTAGAGAATGCTTTATAGGGTTCAAGGAAATGCAAGGTTGAATGAATGAAATGCAGTATAGAAGATAAACTGATATGGTTTCACAAAAGACAAGGTAATCACTTTCCCTTTGTGGCAATTCACCCCCCCCTATACAATGTAAGGAGATGGAAGGAAGAGCACACAGTTCAGGTATACAATCACAATGTAATACAGAGTTCCAGTTTCCCAGCAAGCTTAGAGGAGAATAGATATGAGTTTTACACAGGCTCAAAATGCTTTAAAATGTGATAGCAATATATTGGAAAATGTGCTGAAATGATTTTAATTCCCTTCAGGAGGTTCAGGTTGAGGATTAGTTGGTTTAAATTAGTTCAGGCTTACTTTAGCAATGTTCTAGGAATGATGGGCAGGTTAAACGAATTTTTGGCAAATGAAAGCAAGGAAGCTGCTGTTTTCACACGTGGAGAAATTTGCAAATCGCAGCAAATTCGCGAGTGTGTTTTTCGCGATTGCGGCAAAAGTATAGGGAATAGGAATGCGGTTCTAGGTTCGTTGAAAAGCCAGGATTCCCAGCATTCAGAGGAAAGTTACTGCAAGTCTCTAAGACAAACGGTCACGGAGATATGAGCGATATGGTAAAGGTCGTTTTTCAGATTTGAAATTTTAAGTTCTAAGTGACAAGTTACAGCTAGCAACTAGAAATGACAGGTGACAGCTTTGCAAATGACAAGGTACAACTTCTAGGAGACAGTTCTGGTTAGATTAAAATAGATTGAATTATATTATTTTAACTAAGAGATTGGTTCTGCACAGTTCTGCTAGGTACTCACAATATATTTTAAAATAGGCCTCGCCACGGACGGTTTCTGCGCACAGCGTCGGGGTCAGCTCTACTCTGCTGGTCTGGTCTGGGTCTCTGGTTCTGATCAGGTCTGTGGGTCCGGATACAGCGGTCTCCGGTTCAGCTGTTCTCTCTCTGGATACAACACTGCTCTCTGGCAAATGGCAAGAGTTCTTGCAAAGAATTCAAACAGCTCACCTGGCTGTGATAATGGCAATGATTTGAGGCCTGCTAAAGAGGGATTTAGCTTGTAGTTGACCTCTCTGCTACAAATTCTGAAGTAAAGTCTTGGTCTCTGAAGGTGGATAGATTGAAGTCTCTATGTTGGCTCTCTGGAGGTTGATGGAGGTAAAGTATGGATTTTCCCGGCAGAGCGTCCCGCAGCAGATGGAATAGAATGTCCCTATCTGTCCTGACTGTCTGCTTTTATGTGTTTTGAAAGTGGGTGGAGAGGCTAGCTTTCTAGGCCCAACCCCTTCAGAGTTCTGATAGGTTGGAGAATTCTTTACGTTCTCACTGGAGAGCAGGATTGTGTGTCAGAATGATGTCATTTAATGGCTTTCAGAAAGGACACTCCCCTGTCAAATTGCACACAATCTATATTTGATCAAAAAGACATATTTGCACAGGTACACATTTGTTTAAAATTACATGCACCCATCACATATCACAGGAGGTATACCCTGTCCAAATCTGCTCTTCCTGAGAGCTTGCATTGAGAAATGGCAACATTTTGCACTTTTTAACTGGTTTTGCAATATCGGACATTAACCCAAATTTACACACATGTGCGCAAGGAGTATGGACATTAATTGATGAAGTGTCAGATTTTTAACATGCATACATTTTAAGTAATACCCTCTTAACTGCTAGCTTGCCCCCAGATCATACCAACGGTTCTAAAAACCTCTTAAAATGTGGGCAGAAAAATCACAAGAATTATGGTATCATTTAAATAATTTTCACAAGTCCGCTCTATGAATGATCCATCTTTTTAGAGTTATGTTCTGGCCCCAAAGGGGTGTGGTTTCCCCCCAGCACAAGGTTGAATTTCTGGTTTTTCCAGTTCTGCCAAGCCAGCTTGCTCTCACATGCAGTACTCCTCCCCTTTCCTTCCAGGAGGAAGCCACATTTACGACTCCCACCAATAAAACATTTGCCTGAGTCAGGACAGGGCTTTGTTCAATTTCCTGCAGAGCCCAGGTAATTCAATCAGAGAAGTGTCATATCCCTTTTGGTGGGAACAGCAAAAGGCAGCTAGGCCTGGGAACACAGCTGTTGTGCAAGTCTCATCTCCTGTCGGGGGTAGCTGGTGGGCAGAATTCAGTTCCTTAAGCCAGGCCCCAGCTAATGTCACTTTTAGTTACCCAGTTTTCTGCATTCAAATAAAACTAACCATTTTTACATATGCAGCTAGAATGCTGATTCTAAGTTTAAAACTATGACATTTAAACAATTGCAACCTATGTGACACTCAAAAGTAGGTCACTCATTTCTTTTAAACATTTAGATTTTTAGTGTCTTTCAGTCCAAATTTACTTAAACTGCTGAAATCCACAGCTCAGCCAGTCTTGTTATAAACCTTCAAGTCACTTCAGAATATAACTTTACATTGGATCCACCTCTCAGTAAGTCTTTCTTTGGCCTGCTTTGGGTTCATTTATTCAGTTTTACACAAAAAAGTCTGGTGTTGTTTTAAAACGCTGGCTTTCTGATAGTGGTGAGTACTGGTAATGCACCCATTTTTGGGATTTAAGAAAATGAATTCCCCACAATTCTAGGTTGCTTTTGGCAATCAGCATTGCCATTCCCAATGGTTTCAGGCTACTGTGTGGGTAGTCCAATGGGGTTTTTAGGCAGTGCCCTTCTGTGCCCATAACATCGGCAAAAATGGGTGGCAGCCTATTCTTCATGCCTTTCCCTGGGCATTTTCTGGGAAGCTCTGGCCATCATGATGTTTTCAATGCCAGTACTGCACAGTTTTTGTGGTAGGGCTCGGATGCATGGGTAAAAACATCCCACAATGGGCAAACTCTCCACCTCACGATGAAGTTTAAGTAAGGAGAAACCCCTTTTCTTGCATTTGGCTATTAATATTGAGGATCAAAAACACAAAGAGTCCAAAGTTATGAAAAGCCCAGAGTTACATATGATTGCAGGGAACCAGCAGAATTTAAAAAAAGAAGCAGCACTGTCGATCTCTTTTTGTAGCATGAGCTTGTGGCAAAACAATCTTGAAAAATACCTTGACAAAAACTAGAATCCGATATATACACAATGATCAAAGTTGTGATGTTTTAAAGATCACAACACTGCAACGTCCAGCAACCACCATCCAAAACTTCCTGTGTCCAAGGTTTGGTATTGACAGAACAAAAGACACCACAACATGGCTCCTAGCCTTGCCAACTGGCATTTGTGAATGTACTTCAAAATGCCTCCCATGCAAAGACTAAAAAACAAGATTTGTATTTATTTGTATGTCTGTTGATTTTAAATTCATTCAGTGCTGTTGCCAAAGCGCTGAACATTTTGACAAAAAAAGTACAATAAAAGGGGCAATGATAGCATACCAGTTAAGACAGTGAAAGAGGAAGGAAGAGAAGTCAGTACTAGGAAGAGATGAGAGACGTTGAACTTTGAATCCAGTTTGGAAAAAGCAATGAGAACATGATGAATGAATGGGGAGGGCAAGGGTGTTCCAGTGCTTTGGAGTGCGAAGGAAAACAGAACAGAAATGAACAGAAATGGAATGAGGGGCAGAGGGCTCTGGAATCAATAAGTAGAAGCTAGTTTGGAAGAGAACGAGGGGGAGAATAAAGAGACACTAGGGAAGGCCGAGAGAGTGGAGCGAGACTTCCATGCATTGGAAGGCAGTAGGAAGAAAGTGAAAAAAGGATAGGTATATTAAAAGGTAAGGGTGATATAGATAATAGAGAGGAAGTAATAGACGAGCGTTAGGAAAGTGAGACTAGACAAAACAAAACATATGGACAAAAGAGGAGAAAGATGGGAGGCAGGAAGACCAAGGAGGAGGGCGGAACTGTAGTTGATTCAAAAGAAGATAATAGAAGTGATGAGGAGCTTAGTGGCATGAAAAGATAGAAACGGGGAGCACAATGAATGTTAAAAAGATAGAAATGTCAGGAGTGAGCAGTGTTTAAGTTGTGCAGAGAGTAGGAAAGAGAGGAAACAAAATAACTCCTATGCTACGAGCACAGGTAGAGAAGTGAAAGGATGAAGGGGGGGGCTTGGGAATGAAGTGAAAGGACATCCAGAGTTGTATAGCGGAAAACAGTTACAGACGGTAGAAAGGAGTGAGTTGGTAAACAAAGAGAAAGACAAGAAGATCCGTGTGTCATCAGCACAGAAGTCATAGGATAGGTTATAGATATACAGAAGAGCAGAGTAAGGGATAGAATAAAGGGAGAAACGCAGGAGGCCAAGTCCAGAACCTTGTGGAATGCTGTTAAGAAGTGACCTTGAGGGTTAAGTTTGCCCAGACCAGTAAACAGAATAGCAATGGTTAGAGAAATAGGAGTAAAACCATTGAAACTATTTAAAAACAGAATCAGAGAACCGAAGTGAAGTGAGAGAGGACATAAGAACATAGTGACCCACAGTGTTGAAGGCTGCAGAGGGATCCAGAAGAATAAGGACAGAAGAGAGTTTAAGGTGATGGGCAGATAGAACAGCACTACAAGCATGAAGGAGGGCCATCTCTATGGAGTGGGAGCAGCGGAAACTAGACTTAAGAGAAAGAAGAGAATGAAGATTTAGATAAGATGAACATGGTGCAGAGGAGCAGCTGCATGCCTCTGCAGCAAACCCTGCCCCTCTACCTCCCATGTGTTGGAGACCTGAGATCGTGCCGTGTTTGACACCTGCAGATGTGCCAATACCGCAGCGTGTGTTAGAGAGAAGATACCCGTTAAGGTCCAAAGAAAGAACACCAGGAGTGCCAGGGTTAATTCATTTAGAGCATTTAAAACGTGCAAAATGGACCAAATCGTGGTATCCTGTCACGTGAGCCAGGGATGAAAATAGAGTTCGAACTTGGAGTCCCAGAACACAATAGTGAGTGCTCTCACTCCCATGTATTCTGAAAGACAAGGATACTTTTCAAGGCCATGTTCAAAGACAATCTTCATGGCAGAAGACATGGGCGATGAAAGATGCTAGGCTAATTGGGTGGGGATGTAGTGTCATGCTCCATCTCCTTTCACCTGGGCCTGGTCTGGGCTTACGTGCTGCTAAGTGAACCAAATGTTCCAGATCTTGCGCAAGCGTGCCAAACAATTGAAGTGGTCCAATTAACGAAGGACCTTACAGTTTGAAAACCAATGAGAAACTGTGTATCTAATGTTTCTAATGATGATATGTTTTAAAGGTAGGCATATGTTGTCCACCTGACAGTGTGTTAAGACGGATTTCTGAACTCTGTCCTGGTGGCGCAGAAGTTCAGAAGGCCAACCTAATTACTTGGAACAGGGTAACCTCTGGACAAGCCAGACCAATCAAGGTAGCGATCGCGGCGGTCAAGACTAGGTCTCAAGAGGGGTGAGGGTGACTGAAAGCCCGCAGTGAGCACACAAAGCAAGAGCGCTGACAAACTACTCCAAACAGTTGTTATATCAAAAATAGATACATATTTATTTTAAGGCCTTTAAAACAATTACCGTAGCGAGAAAATCACAATATCACAATACTAAACCAACACATACCATATCAACACAATATATATACAAATACACAGTCGCAAGCGTTTAAAGCACGAAATATGTAGTCCACCTGAAAGGAAAGGAAAACAGGCAGTGCGATAACGCTTTAGACTCAGTTCGCCTTCAGAGGCACCTAACTAGATGGAAGTCCGAGCCCTGCGAAGAGTGGAGCCTTGTGCTCAAAGTACCTGCCACGCCGGTGCCAACGGGCAAAAGGGGAAGCTCTTCGGAGGAAGTCAGGCAGTTCGGGTTAGTGCACAGCAGAAGGAGAACAGGTTCCGCAACTCAAGCGCAGCCTCCACAGCGAGCAGAAGCAGAGCGCGAGTACGGCCAAAAGGGTGCTGTTTTTACACAGCAGGGAAAAGCAATGGGATACTGCAGGAGGGCGACCAGATCCTAGCTAAACTACTCACCGGTCCCCGAAGCAAGCAGACCCAGGCTTCTCCACGTTAGTTTCAGCAGCTGGCAGGTTCAGAAGAGCAGGGAACGCCTCGTAGTCGTGTAGAGCAAAAAGACGTCCCAATCGACGAAACCAGCACAGTTTGTTGCCGCAGCAGGACAACGGAGCGGCCGTGTGTATTCGAGCCAAATGTACACTCCTCCCTTCAGACTTGGGAACGCCAAGTGTACGAAGCGTGGGAGAGTGACAAGGACTCGAAATACAACACAACCTGGCGGCGGTTACAGAGCAGGACTCCCTTGTAAGCTGGTCAGTCAACTGGATGGCCCAGAGACGCTTCCGAAGGCTTACTTGGCAGGAGTTGATGAAGTCGCCGGGAATAGCTGTTCCTGCTATTCCAAAGGTCGAAGCACCAGTACAGGCCTTCTGGTTCGATCAAAGGAGGAAAGGGTTTCACAGGACGACAGCAGTGCAAAGGAGGATTCCTTCAGCGGGTCACCAGCGATTCCTCGGTCCAGCCTCTTGGTTGCAGGATACTTGGCTCCTGTATTCCTTCGTTCATGAGAACTCAGGAGATCGACATGGTAGTGGTGTTTCCCGCTCCCTCTTATCCACGGTTCCCTTCGCGCCAAAACGGAGGGGAGCCAATTGGAGATCCGCTCGTCAACACACATACCATACGCGGACCAATCACGGACCACGGTGGTCCCAGGCATTCACACCACCCTAGACTCTCTGGCACCCAGGATGTGTATTGGGACCAGACATCCCAGCCCACACCCTGGAGGCACACAAACGACATGTAGAAGCCCGCGAAAGCAACCACGTTTCGCGGGAAAGTACATGCCCAAATAAGGAAGGCCCCGGGTCGCTCGACCTGGGGAAGGTGAAGGGAGCAAGACGGTCAGTGGACAAGACAAAGGAGCCTCGTGGTCTGGCCATTTTGGGAGCCAGGCCACCATTTTGGGTTCAGTGCGAAAAACGTGCTCAGAACGCCAAAAGGAGCTCAAAATAAACAAAACGATCGCTGCCACCATTCGAGTCCCTGAATGACTTGCACCGATCAAATACCATCCTAAAAGAGTATCTAGGGTCTGTAGAAGGCTAGAGACCCAAGAGAGCTGTAACTTAGATTACAGTGCCCTCTTGTGTCATGTTGCACTAAAGCCGCAACACGATAAAAGAAACTACGGGAAACAGCGTTCCCCGGTACTGACTGTCTTAAGGGCATGTCAGTTTCCCCGTAAGAAAGGAGCGAAAGCCCAGAGAAGTGCGGCAGAAGGCTGTACTTCTCTGGCAAAGTCAAGAACAAGGTTAAAAACAATAGCAAAAAGTTTAGGGGTTGCCACATGGAAGGAAAATTACCTACAATTACGAAATCTTTCCTAACACAGTGGGCAGCCAATCACAATCCTAGTTCCTATATAAAGTATATTTAGATGTTCCCCTTAAGCCAATCCTGACCCTTGGTAGGTTTTCCATTATTGCCACATAGTATGACATCACCTCTGATATATTTTTTTATGTAAAAGCTATGATTTGTTTGAAGATCGCTCAGAGAACTTGAGCGTACGTCCATGATTATCATTTTAAACTCCCTGTTTTAGATAATTGTTAGTAAAACAGTACTTTGCCATCTTCCTGTGTTGATTCGTTTATTTAGATCTGGAGTTATTCTGTGGGATCCCATCCATTACATCTGCACATTCCTAAAGGGCCCTAAGCTCACGTGGTAGCGGTGCGGTTGTTTTAAAGATACAAACTAGTTCAGCTCCAGATTCTCGGACGATCGGGCCTTCTCCGCCATTAGCTAGAAGAATGCAGAGTTTCCTGTGGAGAGCAGCCGAATAGAAATAAACTTGCAAGAAGAACAGAGACGGTGGGCAGGTCCCCCTTTGAAGAAATCCCTGCTCGGTTTCCACGGGCGCTGTGCAGATGGAAATTGAAGTGGTCAGATTGGAGAAGGAGTCGATACTGAAGGCCTCGAGTCAATTAATGAATGGTGAGTAGACTGAGGGGAATGGAAAATAAAGGGACGGTATTGTAATAATTTTTAGTAACAGGGAAATATTCTAAAGATAAAGAAATACCACCTAGAAGTCCTTATTCAAGGGAATTAGAAGGAGACATTTCAAACTTCAACAGGAGTAGGGAGAAATATAAAACACACAGGTCACCCCGTGTAAGGTAATGTCTCAAACCCTGTACATGGTCAAAAGTAAAGGCGAGAGAAGAAGTACCCTGTATTTTTTAATGAGACATAGATAAGTGGGAAGGTGATCATGATGTTTATAATGTGTAAATGTCTGACTGGTCTAAATGTTGTTTTTTGAATAAAGTATCGAGGAGCGATAGAATTGTGAAGAAGTAACAGTGATTCAAGTGTTGCGAAACGATTGGTGCCAATCAAAATAATAGACAGAGAGCAGTGAAATAAGAGGATTGAGCAGTGATTGATAGTGTTCGCTCATATTTGTTGTTTGAAAACATTAAAAATTGTGATTTAAGTCAAGGTAAAAGGTTTATTTAATGATCTGGTAAGTATTGACAGTCAATCGAGACTTGTCAGTATGGGGGATACTGCTCTTATGCTCATATGAAAGACACTCTGTTGCGGTGGACCTTTGCAGATCTTTGTGGATTTGGCGGATTTCCTTGTGTGGGTTGACTGGAGCCGTTATCTGTGTGGCTCCTTTAAGAGACTTACTTAGTACAAACAGGAAGTCCCGCCCCGTTTTGGTTTCCAACCAACATCCTTTTCCGTATATACGAGTGCGCACGCGCACTACGCGTGCGCACTCCCAACAAGTACTCGCTCTAAGTACCACTTGGCCGCTTGTGGACTCTGTTGCGTTGGACCTTTGTGGATCTTTGGATTTGGCGAATTTCCTTGTGTGGATTGACTGGAGCCATTATCTGTGTGGCTCCTTTAAGAGACTTATTGAGGACAAACAGGAAGTAATTAGGAGATTGTTGGCAAGCAGCAGCTTTTGTGCCAATTGAATATTTGAATATTAGGCCGTGTTCCAACTGGCTCTTTTTGTTTGTTTCTCATGTCCTGCCCTGTTTTGGTTTCCAACCAATGTCCTTTTCCTTATATACAAGTGCGCACGTGCACCGTGCGCGCACAACCGCAACAAGTACTTGCTCTAAGTACCGACTGCCCGCTTAGCCGAGTAGCCGGCGGCCGGTGGGCCATACGAGAAAAGCAAATTGCTCTTGTACTGCTACAGGTATTGCTACAGGTAGAAGTGTGATATACGTGTGTATTTAACAGTATGAACATTCGTGGAAGATTATACTCTTTAAAATCCGACATGCCAAATAGGGTCGGACTATGTAATAGTGTGGAAAAATTGGTGAACTTCAAGAAATTACATGTGTCTCACAAATCGATTGTTCTTAATCCCTCATCTGTTTCACGGCATATTGGAAATGAAGATACCTTTAAACCTCTGGGACTGTCTACCCCAAAACCTACTGTTATGGTTAAGCGACAGATTACCAATGTAACCAACATGCGACCTGATGCTAGTTTATCAAAATACCAGTGTTCTTTGGGGGGAGCTGATGGTCCTAAAGTTTCCCAAGTGCTATCTGATAATACCATGCTAGCTTCTCCCTGCCCTATTCTGACTCGTAATTGGGGACATCAGTCACATAGCACATTGTCCACAGTTTCATCAATTGAAAGTAGAGGCAAGAATGAGGTCTCATTGTATGCAAGTCAATGCGAATCTCCAATTTCTATTCGCAGCTCACAAAATAACCCGAACAATGTGTCTGTAGTAAGTTCCTCTAAAGACGTATCCAAATCCTCAGTATCTTTTGTGCAGCCTACACCACGGCGTGCTATAGTAAGACCCTTGAGTGAGAGCTTAGAAACACAATCTCCGTTGATACAAACAGCGCTGACTGCGATCAATACCACCTTAATGACCCTTTTTAAATTATTTGATACTCTTGATACAAAAATGTCTATTCAGGAATCACAACTGGATGCCTTGCTGAATTGGCTTCAAAACAAGGACAATTGGCCTAACTGCTATGCCCAAACCCCTGCCCAAGTTGAATCCATTAAAACAAATGCACATTCTGTGGCGCAAATTAAACTGGCATCGGGTGAGTTGGACAAAGTGATGCAGAGTGCATTACCTCTGTTCAACCACATAATTACGCCGCCATTGGATGGTGTAAAGACACCTTCCCCGCTGGCAGTCAACACCTCCTGGACCAGTGTGCTGGACTGGCCAGCAAAATGTAATGATGCAAACTGTGGCCTACCACGGTTTCAGGAATGACTCTCAACCAACCAAAAAAAAAAGGGTGCCAGGTTGACAATAAAATAATCTAAGAACATGCCATCTGTAAAAAATGTTAAAGCCTCTTTAACTTCCTTTTTTAAAAAAATAACATTAAATAAAACCAATACAACCGATGTCCCCACTTGTAACAACCCAATAGTGGAACACGCGTCTATTACCCCACAGGTGATTGAATGCTTGGATTCCCAATTCCAACCGTCAGCACATGAGCCGTTGGACGACTTGGTACACGCACTTAAAAAAGCAAGAAATTCGAACTCCCACATGGCTACACAGCAACAGGTAGCTTTGGCTCCTGTAACCCGTCCTAATGGGGCGTTAGGCGTAAAAGAGTCAAACATACAAAGATCAACAATGTTAATTGAGCTGCGTAAAGCAGTTGATTCTTAAATGGATGAACGCGTCCATGGCGTGAATGTCGAACAAATTAAGCATGGCTTAGGCACACATGCGAAATCGGTATCGTGGGCCAGTACAGTGGCAGAAGGTGTGCATTCATCAAGTAGAATAGGAAATGATCGTTCGAGCTCAACGCAGCACAATGCAGCTGAGAAGGTGGAAAGTGTAAAATGCAGGCCTATGTCAGTTAATAACTTGTCTGCAATGAGCAGCATACCGAATCTGAGTGAGTTCCAGCATGTCAAGACACTCCTTCTCACTACAGTCAGATTGTCATTTTCTAATCTTGAAATGCCAGGTAGGCCCATATGACTCATATAACTTGAACAGACAAAGTGTCCTCAATATCTTTGGTGATGTTATAGAGCTTGAAGATTTAGTATCTCGCAACATCGCTCAAGTTGAATTTCTATCAGACACTATTACTTCCATCGTGAGACTGTGGATACCTTCGGGAGTAGTGTTAAACGCTATATGGAAAGCTAAAATGTCCTTGTTTGAAATGGGGTTCCTAATTGCACAGGACCCAGAACGTGTGACATTGCGTGCAGAGTCACACGGATCACAAGATAAGATCTACATGGGCTCTTGCTATAAAGTCCACTGTGGGTTGGATCAGACACTAAAAATGTAACCATTAACAGCTCCTGAGCCGCTGTCATTCAGGGTGGCTAGTTGGAACTCACGAGGACATTGCCATTTGCAAACTTAGATTCAAAATTTTCCTGAAAAATACCATATAATTGCTTTACAAGAGACATGGTACACCGAGACCCCAACTTGGGTTAATTATGATCTGATCCTTCTACCGGCCAGAGCGGGCCTTCGTGGCCGTCCCTCTTCAGGACTCTTAGAAGCAGTCAACATATGCCAGGGTCTTAAAATTGAAGTATGGAGAAATGTCTACATTTATATATAACTGGTGAAAATCACTTGTCCACGACACGTGATTGCATTTGTAAATGTATATCGCAACCCAGGGGGTCTAACAGATGAAGCTTTCTATCAAAGTTTGGCTAAAATATTGGATCTGATAACAATGACACCAGAAATCACAGACACTATTGTAGCCGGGGATCTAAACTTAGACTGTCTATCCACCAGTTCTAAATGGGAGAACAAAGACGTTTCTACATGGTCCAATTTTATGAGTAACAGGAACTTTTGTATGGTTAATGGTGCAGTAGAGGGAGATATGCCATAAAAACATACTTGGCACAGTGAATCGAGTCGAAGCACAATTGATTATATGTATGTAGAGCAACAACTGTTTGATAAAATTCATTTATTCAAAGTTATCCCTCAATCACAAAGTGATCACCACTTACTATCACTGCACATTCTCTGGTCACAAGAGAACTTAAATTGTAAATGGATGAGACAACAGGTAGTCATTAATAACACAACAACTCAACTTAATTGGTCACAAAATAACCTGTCAAAATTCTCATGTTTAGTTAACAGATCCTCAAACTCTCATAGGTTGATTCATTACACTGATTTATTGGAACCTTTTAAAAACACAATCGTTCCTAATCCAAACAAGAAAATGCATACTCATACTTTTCATCCTGAAGTTAAATTGCGTAAAAGTGAATACCATAAAGAAAGAAGGCTAATATTGGCTGCAAATCTAAATAATCCTTTTCAAGCCTTAAGAACAAACAAATGTAAATATTTAAATTGGATACACAGCCGACACTCTGTGTTTTTTCAACATGACGGGGAACAAATGATAAGTGTCCTAGGTTCCAAAAACTCTGCGGACATTTGGAGATTCCTTAACAATTGTGTGTTCCAGAATCAAGCACATGTTCAAACGAGTGCAGTCCTGGAAGAAGCATGGGTAGCCCATTAAACAGCCTTGTACAAGGATCCTGAATTTAGAGCAGACGAATATATTAGGCAAGCTCCTTCCAAATGGCCAATTGAATGCTCTTCAAGAGCAGCGGGCCCTGATGGGTTGCACAATGCACTATTCAAACAGGATCCAAGATACTGGGCGAATATCTTTTACATTATCTTCAAAGAAATTATGGCAAAATGTATGCTACCGGCATCTTGGAAAACATCAATTATTGTGCCCATATATAGAAAAGGAGACCGCACTAACCCGAAAAATTACCGCCCAATGGCATTATTAGATGCACCGGGTAAACTTTTTGAGAAATTAATTCTAGGTGAATTTAACAGCTGGACAAAGTCACTTGGCTTAAGGGATCCACAGCAAAACGGGTTTGTGCCTGGATCAGGAACGAATGTCAATCTTTTGTCACTTAATGCTATAAAAGCACATTGTCAGTCAACTAAGCAGCCAGTAGTCTTTGCCTTTGTGGACTTACACGCGGCTTTCAACTCCCGGACTCTCCTCATGGCTAAATTGAAAAGAGATGGATGTCCTCCAGTTCTTCAGGACATCATCCACGCATTTCACGCAAATACATCTATCCGCATATGCCTCACACTGGAGGGATTATTACATGCCCCTATTTTGACAAGGAAGGAACAAGTGAACAGTCAAATTTGTCGACAGAAATAGACAGGGAGATTAAGAGATGGAAAGGAAAAAGGATAAGGCAGACAAGGCAGCACTCATATAAAATGAATGGATGGGAGGACAGATATTACTCAAGATAGATGGGAAAAGTATTGCAGAAGTTAGGCACAGAGGAGATAAGAACGAACAAGAAAGGAAGGATAAGGAACGAGAGAAAAGATTGAAAGAAGATGAGCAGAGAAGGAAAAGTAGGAAGCAACGATATCAGAAAATTTTTAGAACAGGCAGAGGAACAAAGAAAGTATAACAATAGACAAATAGTGATAGAAAAGAAGGACAGGAAGGGAAGAAAATAAGAGAAGAAGAAGAAGAAGCACAAGGATTAAGGGACAAAAGATTACAGAGATGAAGGGAAGAAGAGGAAAGAAGGGAAGGAGAAAGGATAGAAGAACGGAGGCAAGAGGAAGAAAGAGTTAGAAGGGATGCAAGAAAACAAAGGGAAGTGGATGAAAAAATAGAGTGAAAGAGGAGACAGCGAAGTTCGGATACTAGTCTTATTCGAAAGGAACAAATGAAGCCGAGCTCAGAAATACAATGGGATAGAGTGGAAGAGATTCTCCTGATAAAGAGTAGTGCTGGAAGAAGAAAGATTTCACACAGAGGGCATCAGAGAAAGGATTTATAAAGTCTATCAACAGTTAAGACGAGATAGCGAGTATGGAACTTGAGGGAACGATGATCGATCCCCAGTACCTCAGTCACGGAGTGAGGAGGGAAACTTGTTAAGTAATGAATGTCGAGCATTGGCTTTGAGCAGATTGTACCTAGACAGAGGCGAGGAGTATGTTAGTCATACTAGTTGGGGCCCAGACATGTCAGACGAGGAAAGAGAGTCCGGTCTTGCGAAAGAAGGAAGGGAGCGCGTGCGCCCCTGAACGAAGCTCGCAAATGGATAAGGAAGTGAGATGGTTAGATCTGGAAATGCCTTAGGATATCACGCCAGATCCAATAGAATATCCTGAGCGTTCCTGAGGACGATCGCATAGTGAGAAGGGAGAGTCTGCACCATATTTGAGTAGGTTAAGGTCATTGCCGACAAGGAAACAGACATGGATAATTATTCCTGCCATGAATAGGCTAATAGTGGGATCTGACTACGGGATGGGGTTTACGCAGTTCCCCTGGTTAGAGAAGGTGGGAGCAAGACCGCAATATCTTCCATGGTCACACATGGACAAGGATAACTTAAAGTATAAGCTGCCTAGTTTGACTTCGGGGGCTGGGAAATGGATATGAGAATTAGAGAAAATGACAGGAGTTAATACGCTAGCCATAGGAGACATAAAAGGTCTCCTTACAACCGTTCTTGGAGAGAGGTCTGATGACCTATGGAGAAGTTGGAGGGCTCTCAGGGTACAGTATCATGACACATCGGATATGGGTGCAATCATGACATGAAAAAGGAAAGAAGATGAAGACCCTATTGCTTACATTCGGGATATTCAAGAGAAATGGCAACATGAAACTCGTGAGCCGTGGGAAAAGACAGTGGCATTATTTTACCACATTTTATGTCAGGGGTTGCCTGAGCCAGTACAGAGGCAGATGACAAAACAAGTGGGGATGGAAGTGAAACCATGGGCGGATATACAGTTGACAATAGTACACCATTGCCAGTTTTTACAAGAAAAGAACAACAAGAAAGATGAAAATAGAAAGATTGAGGAAGCTACGTTAGTTCAGAAAAAAATCTCAAAATGTGCCTTAGAAGGAGCGGTATTGACAAACGGAGAAGGGGAATGGCAATGCAGGAAGCAATCGGTGCATCACAGGCAAATAATCCACGCCAGATGGACCATGATAGTTATGGGTTTACGCCACGAGACAGAGATATAGGTCATAGGGGAAGAGGAGGTGGGTTTCAGAATAACCAAAATGGGTTTCAAAATACACAGAATGAGAAACCGAGTGCTCAGGGAGGATATAACCAAGTAGGAATTAACACAAGGGTTTCCCCAGTATGTTGGAATTGTGGAATGACAGGACATATGGCGCGTGTATGTGCGAGCTGAGGGATTGTAAAAAATTGCCCGTTTTCTAGAGGGGGACAGCGTATCCTCTGGCATACGGCACACAGACCAGCGAGGGCTTTTCCCAAGATCACACACCTTATCAAGCACAAGCACCGCAAGTACAGCAGGTTCCACAGCAGGGACAAGCACAAATGAATCCACCCCAGGGATAGTCGCAACAAGCCCCTATGCAGACACAGCCGTTTGAAAATACAGGACAAGTGTTAACACCTAGAATAGGAGATGTCACTGTGGTGGGAGGAAATCCTTTCACAGCGACAGGGATGAGCTTCTACCCACAATAGGACAGGACACAGGGTGACTTGATGTGATCATTACTATCTGTGACATCAGACCCCCAAGAGGAACCAAGGGTCGATGTGACGATAGGAGGCAAATCCTTTTCTTTTCTTTTCTTGAGATACCAGAGCAACTCGTTTGTGTATACTAGAGGGAAAATATCCAATGTCAGGTATTGCCATGAATGCTCAAGGGTTCTCTGGAGTTACCAGTCAAGTTCCTTTTACTGATAAATTGCCATTCTCTATAGGAGAATCTGACATGTCAGTTCCTCTGTTATATTCACAACATTCACAGGTTAACATTTTAGGAAGAGATTTAATGACAAAACTTAATATGACAATTTCATTTACTGATCAAGGAATGGAGTGTTCCACACCAGGAATACACTATTTTAACGTGGGGGAGTTCATACTGGTGCTTACAGGGCAAGTGCCTCTGCAAGGTGTTCCAGTAGATCCAGAGATGCTTCTATATGGGGTAAGCATTTTACTGACATGGCTACCTGGCCTGGTAGGAAAGATTATGAAGAGACCTGATGAGTATTTATTTAGACCTCAAATACCAATGGATGAGGAGGGTGGACAGACTATTCCTAAATAGTTGGAAGCAGCTATAGTACAAAAGGAAATGGCAATGCGCGAAGGTTTCAACGATGAGGGTAGACCATGGAGAACAGTGATAGCTCTTGAGGACGGGTACAGACTGACTGACATAACTGATGATGATATGTTCAGGGAATACTGAAGCGATGACAAAGTAGTATTCTTAATGAGCATTACATGCTGGATAAGGATAGAGAAAAGGGAAGTCCTACGAAGAATGGCGATAATGCGTCGGCGTCCAGCATTTTTTCAGGAGGATCTTGAAAAGGCGCCAAGTGCCCTATAGACCACAGGCCCCTAAGACGTAGGTTTATTGAAGGGGATAGGAGAGGTTAAAATAAAGCTTTTGCCAGGAGCATTTTACCCTGAGCAAAACAGTACCCCATGTCTCGAGAAACTGATTAAGGTATATTTCAGACAATTTCAGCACTGATGAATGAGGGGATTCTGGTGCCATCAAAGTCATCGTGTAATCTTCGATGTATCCGATAAACACATCTAAAGGAGGGTCATGGAGATTTATCCTGGATTTGAGACCTCTTAACCAGATTTTAGATGAAGCGTTTCCTTTAGTTCCTAAACCAGTGACAATATTGTGTAGGTTCCTAGTAGAACCTCTATATTTCAGTGATCAATCTGAAAAATGCGTTTTTCTCAATCCCGTTGCATAAGGTCTCCCAAGACTTGACTTCATTTACATTTTGCCAAACGAGACTGAAACATACTTCTTTGCCTCAGGGTACTGTGAGTCCCCATCAATCTTTAACAGAGTCCTACAGATGGATCTAGGCAATGTCGATCTGGAAAGTGCTGTGATCCAGTACGTAGATGACCTATTGATTTGCAGTAAAACAGAGGATGGGTTTGGACAGGATTCTATCCGATTAATTACTATTTTAGCAGGTAAAGGATATAAGGTGGACAAGGAGAAGTTACAGTACTGTCAAGAAGAGGTGTTATACATGGGTCAGCTGGTTTCGAATGAAGGAAAGAAAGTGACACCTGAGAGAGCTGAGGCAATCATGGAAACATCAAAACCAAACACAGTGAGACAGATGCAACAGTTTCTGGGTTGGTGCAATTAGGTTAGAGCCTGGGTATTTGATTACAGCATGTACACAAGGCCACTTCTGCAAGCATTAAAGAAAGCACAAGCTGGTAAAACAAAACTAGAATGTGCTGAAGAAATGGAGGAAGGATTTGAGGAATTGAAAAAAGCAATTTGTACAGCCCCAGTTTTAGGGATTCCCAATTATGGTGAGGAATTTTATTTATTTTCATGCACAAATGGGTCAGTAATGACAGCAGTGCTTACCCAAAGAACCACATTAGGGTATAAACCTTTGGAATATTACAGTGGGATTTTAGTCCCAGTTATGAGAGAACACTTCCCTTGCTAACAATCTTTGGCAGCTGCCGTGTTTGCAATTGAGAAATCCACAAGTATTGTAATGGGCTGCTCTATGACCCTTTATGTAGAGCATGCTCTATTTGCTATTCTAGAGAAACCCAAGGTCACATTGACATCCCAAAGAGCTTTGGCTTATGAGGTAATGATTTCTAATCCAACAATTAAGATTGTAAGATGTGAAATTGTGAACCCGGCCACATTCATAGATGAACCCTTAGAAGAAGGTGATTATGTGCATGACTGTGCTAATTATGTTGAATAATATGATAAACCCCGCCTGAAAGAGAATGCTTTGGCAGGGGGGGATTCTTTTTATTGACAGTTCTTCGAAAATTGATTTGACTAGTGGAGAAAGGCATTAATGCGCTGCAGTAATAAGGCACAGATTAAAAGGGGAATTTGAGGTAGTAGCAAGTGCAAGGCTACCGTCTCACTTTTCAGTGCAAGCAGCAGAATTAATAGCACTTATTGTCGCACTTGAAAAACATGAAGGACAGGAATTGACGGTGTACAGTGACTCCGCTTATGTGACGTCATACATGCAAGGTTGGCACATTGGAAAAGGAGGGGCTATCTCTGCGCAGACGGCTCTCCAGTGCAGTATGCGTCCTTATTGGAGAGACTCATTAAGGCACTACAACTGTCGGTAGCCGGAACGCGGTCGTAAAATGTGCAGCACATACTAAACTGACAGACTTTATCTCTTGTGGGAACGAAGCCGCAGACGTGAAGCCAAAAGGGTTGTATATTCGCCAGAAATATTGAGTTTTTATACTGAAGATATAAAAGAAAATTCAGCTACAATCATGTCAGCAGAGGAAGGGTTCAATATGCTGTTGATATCACAATTAATAGAGATTCAGGGAAGCACACCACAGGAAGAGCAAGAGCTGTGGAAACAAAGGGGATGTTCTTTATCCCCCACTGAAGCATTATGGAGACAGGACAGCACTGGAAAGCCAGTGATGCCACAGTAACTTTTTTGAAAGTCGTACTTGAACAACTGCATTACCCCACGCATTTAACTAGAGAAAGTCTTTCTGCCAATATTGCAGAAGACTAGTTCATTTCTAATTTACTGGAACACATTGCACTGTTTATAGTGAATTGCATTGTGTGTCAAAGGTTTATTGCTGGGCATACACTGAGAATGACTAGAGGATTAATACCTTGACCAAATAGTCACTTTCAACATATACATATCGACTATGTTGATATGCTGCAGATGTGTAATAGATATAGGTATCTATTAGTGATGGTGTGTCCCTTCTCTAGGTGGACTGAAGCGGGTCAGTGCACGCACCCCGATGCCACTTGCACAGCAAAGTTTTTAGTGTCTGAATTATTTAAGAGGTGGTGTGTGTGTCAAGTGCTAAGATCTGATAATGGGCCAAATTTTGTTAATGAGTTATTCAAACAAATAGTGCTTTTATTAAGTATAAAGCACAAGTTCTCTTCTGCGTATCACCCACAAGTGAACGGGATATGTGACCAACTCAACAGCCTCCTTAAAGAAAGGATTGCCAAGATTAAATTGACTTTGAAAAAGTGATGGCTGTATTGCCTACCCCTGGCCTTATATGCCCTGCGGAATCAGCTAGGGTCGGACCACCACCTCATCCCGCATGAGCTAGTAACACAGCGTCAAATGAGAATGGCCCTTACACCTCTGCCCAGTGTGTAGCAAAAACTTTAGGTGATGAGATGCATGATTATTTGACATGTATGCCTACCAGTATTTCTTTCTTTTCAGATCAAGTCAAGCATAGGGGAGGACGGCCTAGGAACATGGAAGAAGATAATTTGGCAACCAATCCAAGTGAACTATTATCACCACCTAAGTTATATGTTGGGGACCTGATCCTTATCAAGAACTTTACCCAGAAGTGGCATGAGCCTCGCTTTAATGCCCCAGTCTGTGTTGAATAAGTGTCCCCTTCAGCTGTTAAGGTTCAGGGAAGAAGAGCTTGGTTGCCTCTGAACAACGTGAAGGTATATAAAGGCGAGACCCTCCCTCCCACTGTTGCTGATCCAGAAGTAAGACGAGAAGAAGATTTTCTTCATGTGCAGACTTGATTGATGACTAAGAAGAAGGATGTTAAAGCAACGAGTGATTAACGCTTAGTTTATTTGGACTGGAATTCAATAGATACTCCTTATACATATATTTTAGCTGGGAGTGCAAGGACTTGCAGAGAATTCCAGGAGTTTTGAAATTAACTTTTAGAAATATATCAAAGCAGAGAATAATGCATCAGAATTATGCCTAAATATCAGTTCTTGATCAGAAATTGGAAAAGAGATCAATATCCAGATTAATTTTGTGGAGAATATTTGTTTTAGGTGATAAAAACACATGATACCTACTGACAGTGATATTCATTGGCTTGTGGTTGCTGTCTTAGTGTTCATACTTCAATCTTACCCTGCTCTTGTTAGAAGAGATGTTAATATTCACACCTTTTTACAGGATCTTAAAAACGGTCCAGTGATAAGAAGACTCCTTATTGCTATAATTGAACAAATTGTACAGTTGCAGACATAAAAGAAGATTCATGATTGGATTAGAAATAATTAATGAAGAAGACAATACGATTATAGAAAGAACACAAGTTCAGCAAACAATAGGATGGCATAAAAAAATGGCAGCCTAGATTTCTATGCATAATTTATATTTGCATGATTGTTCTTGTGTTTTTTGGTTCCTTATCTTTCACAGTCTCGATCATTTTAATGTTTCTATCAGAGAAACAGCTCCTATTATTCTCTCCACTATGAAAATGAATAATGACAAATTCCTTGATCTCTATAAGTATATTGGGAGACATAGAAGAGATGAAGAGGAAGATAATGAAGGGACAAATACTTATCTAGATAATGCAGATTACCTGGGGAATAACGTGTATCAACACATGAAAAAGGTGGGGAAAGAGCATCTGGTGAGAGTTGCTATGTCTGCTCTCGCATGCCCTATGACATGAAAGCATTAAGGACTTTAATTTCAAAGGAGGTTTCAGCACACAATGCGAAATGCCTCAGCCATCTTGCAGGATGTACTACCGGAGGCCAGCTTCAAGGAAGTTGGTCGACCTTGTGTTACGCTCACCTGGTATCCACAGGGACGCCACCCAGCTGGGTTACTCGCTGGTATGCTTCTCAGCTTTGCCCTGATGTGGTCTGCGGAGAAGGTTCTGTCTGAAAATACAGGAGGACTGTGTTCAAGACTGACCGACTGGGGTAAGTATCCTCCCTCCACCCCCATATGCTTTCAGTCCCTCTGGCGCCCTCTCCTCATCTTGTGGTAGAATTAGGCGTGCTCTCCGTCCTGCCTTCTTTGCAGGGGCGCATTGTCTTTCATGGGCGAGTGCGGTCCAATTTCTTCACTGACGCCGGCCCGTTTCATATTGTTCAGGTAGGTCTTATTGCTGTTCTTTAGTTTTGTTGCTATCCGGCATGCCTTTCTTTGTTTAAAATGCTTCTTTTTCTCCCTTAGGTATGCGGAGCTTCAGCGCGGCGAACTGGCTTGGTTGAGCCCCGCTGGTAAATGATGGCGCATTAAGAGCGCTATGATTCAGTAAGTAAGCGCTATGCGCAGCGCTGCAAAGTCTTGCCTTTGCTAACCTGTGTTTTCCTTCCTTGTAGGTCGTGGTGTTCTTCAGCGCAAGTGGAATGTCCGCAGTGGTGCCAGCCGAGAGGCGACCAGCCAGGTAAGCCTTTTAAATGTCTCTACAGCTTTCTTTAATGTTGCCTCTATCTTTCTCTTTCAGGTCGTTCTGTCTGGAGGCGTGCAGATTCGAGGAAGCTGTTCTCAGTAGCTGCGAGTGTTTAAAGATGAAGACTGCAGGTAAGATGCTGCTGCTAATGATGTCCCTTTTGTCTCCTTGCAGGTTCTGCTTCTCCGAGGTTCGTGGGAATAGCTGGACATGGTGAGCGTCACGTTGCAAGCTGCAAAGTAACACGAAGCATGTTCTGCAATCAGGGTGTGGTTTATATAGCCCAGGTAAAGTAGTACCAGGGAAAGTAGTTCCAGGCCTGCCACACCCAAAACACCAGACCGCATAGCTTGGTTCTTAGAAACCAAGCTATGCGGATGCCTCCATGTTGGCTGACAATACAGTAAAGTAGTTTCCAAGCACATTGTTGTTCATGGTGTATGAGCCTGGCGCCATAGGCACCAGGACTGGCCCCATGAGGGCTTTTGAAGAGGATGCCAGGCTCAAGAGGCCCGAGTCCGGACTCCACCTGGCCAATGGGTTTGCCAGAGGGGGGATTTTGGTGAGGGTCGTGACAGCATTCCCCCCTAAAGCCCCTCGCATGGTGTTCCTTCTGTCTGGCCCAGGTTTGGTTGGGAAGTTCCGATGAAATTTCCTGATTAGACGTGGTACGTGGATATTCTCACTGGGCTCCCAGGATCTATCTTGTGGTCCAAATGCTTTCCAATCGAAGAGATAATATAGCTTGGTCCTAGAGTATTTAGAGTCCAAGATATCTTTGACTTTGAATTCTGGTTCTCCGTCAACAAGTATGGGCTTAGGTGGTGTCCCAATCTGTGTGCCTGGTTGCATTGGTTTCAGGAGGGACACATGGAATACCGGGTGGATGTGTAGATTAGGTGGTAAATCCAGTTTCAAGGCTGCTGGGTTGATAATTGCCTTAATGGTATAGGGTCCTAAGAATCTGGGATGAAAGGTCCGGGTTCCCTTGATGGGTATGAATTTAGCGGCTAATCAAACTTTGTCTCCTACTTGTTACTCACCAACTAGGATGAGGATAAGGAGGTGACCAGGACTGGTATCCACAGGGTTTGATTGAAGAGCTCGGATGGGGCCTCCAACCAAGCCTCCTCTCTGTGAGGGTATAGATCTTTAAAATGATATGACCCTTTACTGATTAAAACAGTACAAGAGCCCGATCACCCAAAAGAGCGGGGAGAACACACCGCCACGATTTTACCAGCTGTAAAAATAAAGAAGAAGAGATGAGTTTTATGATTGCAGACCGGGGATGGATTTTCCTACCTAAAGACAATATCACTGTCAAGACTATTCAAGGAACTATGACAATGGGTTGGAATAGGAAAGAAACACTCCTTACCACTAGTAGAGTTGGGATCAATCCAAGGTGAACAAAAACGGCAGTATAAAATAATAAACGGGAATGTTAGTGAGGGTTCTAACCCGAACGGCACGAGGAGCGTACTAGGTCCGGGTTGGTGCACACTCTGCGCAGCGTCCCTCTGTGCACTTGTTGAAGAAAGGTAAACGCAATCCCCAATGTCCAATAGATCAGAAGTGATAGAAATGTCAATGAATCCCAGATGGTTAAATTCCCAGATGGTAAGTTCCACAAAGGTAGTTTGAGATCCTGTTAGATGTGCTGTTCGGGGCTAGTAGCAAGGGCCAGTGTAATGACAGAAGGCAGGTGTGGTGTGAATGGAAAACTTATAAGCAACCGCAGTAACAAGGCTTGCAAAAGGGAGAGCAATCTGAAATGCACAGGCACTTTCCTTCTTTTTTACAGGCTAAAAATAGCAGTGATAAATGTTAGGTGAATCACTCAAAGAAGGCTGGAAAGGGTCCTGTTAACGTGCGGGCGGTAGAAGTACAGAATCGTGAGGCAAGGCAGTCCGTGAAAACAAGATATAGGTCCTGGTACACTAACCTGGCAGTAAAGTACAAAGCAGCAGACAAGACGGTCCGTTAGGCAGGCAAAGGTCAAGAAATCCAGGATCCAAGAAAGGACGAAGACGAAACTTCAAAGGCGCCAGCAACTTCAATCAGAAGCAGCGAGCCGAATGAAAAGACTGCTTTTACCCAAAAGTGAAAGCAAAACGTCAGAGCATGCTGATTGGAGGCGCAGGACACATGATAGTGCAGTGGAGCATCATGGTACTCGTAGTTTGTTCGATCCCTGCCGAAATCTCCATTGTAAAAGAAACGGGGGAATGAAGCGCCGCACACCATAAGGAAGGAAAACAGGTTTGCGCGTACCTTTTAAAAAACAAGCCCGTCTTCTGGAATGATGTGCACGGCGGGATGTAACACTACTTGATAATCAGGGGCCTTTTTCCGGTGTTGGTCGCAAATCTCTTTTGTGTTTCTTTGGCATGAATAAGGTGTTCCTTTGCCCTTTTGAAAGCCCGAATAATGGTTGTGTGTAGAGTCTTTACCGCGGGCATTTCCAAGCTGGCTGAAGGTCTAGTTCAGAGGTACGTGCATGTCTGCCATGAAGGGTATAGAAGGGCGTTTGTCCCGTGCTTAAATGCAAAGAATTGTTATATGCATTTTTGGCTATCCATAGTAGATCTTTCCAATTCCTTTGTTCGTGGTGCAGCATGCACCGTAAATATTGTTCGAGTGTCTGATTGGTTCTCTCGGTTTGGCCGTCTGTTTGGGGATGGTGACTGGTAGATAGCCGAACGTCGATCTGCGCCATTGCACAGCATTTTTTCCAGAAGTTTGAAACAAACTGGCTGCCTCGATCAGAGACCAGAACCGAAGGGAAGCCATGTAGCTTAACCACGCCCTCCAGGAACACTTTTGCTAAAGTGGCTGCGTCTGGGAGGCATTTGAGAGGAATAAAATGGGTCATATTCAAGAATAAGTCCACAACTACAAGTATGGTGTTGAACCCTTGGCTTGGAGGTAGATCAGCGATGAAGTCAAGGGAAAGAGTGTTCCATGGAACTGGATGAATGTCCAATGGTTGTAGGAGACCAGATGGTTTTTGTTTCTGTGATTTATTTTGTGCGCAGACACCACAGGACTGAATATACTGAATGATGTCCTTACGCCAGGTAGGCCACCAAAAGTTCTCTTTCAACTTAGCTAGGGTTTTGGGGATGCCAGAATGCCCTTCGATCAGTGAATCGTGATAGTTTGAAATAATATGCTGTTGTAATTCCTTCTTGGGTACATATAGGCGATCCCTAAAAAAGGGTAGGTGGTCCTTGATGGTATATTGTTCTCCTTGAGTTTGCCATGCGAGGTAGGCATCAGGATTCATTGTCCGTTGGATTTCTTTTCGTAGTTCTGCTTGTGTTAAGGCTGTCGTGATACCCAAGAGTTTGTCTTCATATATTATAGGTACTGGGTCTGGAGTTGTATATACTATTTCATCTATGCCCATGCGAGATAAGGCATCCGCCTTTCTGTTTCTGACTCCTGGTTGAAATGTGATTACATAATCATATTCGGCAAAGAAAAGGGCCCACCCTAATTGGCGCGAGGAGAAGGTAGTGCCTCCAGGCTTTAAAGGTGGATTTGATAGCCAGGAGTTCCTTGTCCGTGATGGCATAATTAATCTCTGGAGGTGAGAACTTTTTCGACCAGAAGGCCACAGGATGTAGCTGGCCGGTTTCCGGGTCTCTCTGTGAAAGGACAGCCCCCATTGCGAGACTGGACGCATCAGTTTCAACGACATCAGGGAGGTCTGGACGAGGATGTCGCAGGATTGGAACGGACGTAAACCTTCGTTTAAGTTCCTGAAAGGCTTCTTCTGCTTCTTCGGTCCAAGCAAACTTTTTATTGTTTTTTCATAATAGTACTGTGATTGGGTGCACAACCTGAGAGAAGTTTGGGATGAACCGGCGGTAGAGGTTCGCAAAGCCCAGCATGCTGTGTACCCCTTTCAGAGACGTTGGTGAAGGCCATTTCAGAATGGCATCTACCTTGTGCACGTCCATTCTGATGCCTCCTGGAGTAAGGATAAAACCAAGAAATTCTACTTCGGTGACGTGAAAAAAACATTTTTCAGGTTTTTCAAACAAGCGATGTTGACGGAGCTTGGTGAGGACTGAACGAACGTGCCTGACATGATCTTGTTCCAAGGCTGAGTATACTAAGATGTCGTCTATGTACACTAAGGCGCACACATCAATTAACTCCCTTAAGACGTCATTCATGAAATATTGGAATGCCGCAGGTGCGTTGCATAACCCGAAGGGCATGACTTGATATTCAAACAAGCCGTATGTAGCACGGAAGGCGGTTTTCCATTAATCTCCTTTTCTGACTCGGACCAGGTGCTACGCTCCTCGAAGGTCCAATTTGGTATAAATCTGGGCATCTTCAACTTGGTCTAGCATCTCAGGGATAAGTGGCAAGGGGTAGCGGTTCTTCACAGTGATCTGGTTCAATGCACGGTAGTCAATACAGGTTTGCAAGTCTCCTTCCTTTTTCGGTACGAAGAACAAAGGACTGGTTGTGGGGGACTTCGAAGGATGGATAAATCCGTTTGCAAGGTACTGGTCTAAATAGGATTTCAAATGAAGGTTTTCTGGTTCTGTGAGAGTGTAGATCCTGCCGCATGGGATTTGTGCACCAGGAACAAGGTCGATCTGACAGTCATAGGGCCTGTGCGGTGGCAATGTATTGGCTTGGTCCTTTCGGAAAACATCCTGGAAATCATGGTATTCACTTGGCAAGGTATTAGTTGCTCCCAGGGTTGATACTGTCGCTCTGGGAGTCATGGGGATACAGACGTCGGGTTTCTCCTCTTGGTAATAGCAGGCAGGGGAGCATTCACCGAGGAAGGTTAATTTTCATGCCCGCCAGTCTATTAAAGGGTTGTGAGCAACCAACCATGGCATCCCTAGTATTAGCCTGAACTGAGGTGCCTTGATGAGATCGAATGAAATAGACTCCCGATGTTCGTCCTGACACAGCCAGGTTACCCTGGCTGTGCACTGGGTTACTGGTCCGGAAGCAATTTCTGGCCCATCCACGGTGGTTACCTTGTCCATAGTTGGCTTAGAACACAAAGGAAGCCCCATCTCTGCTGCCAGTTCTTGATCAATATAATTTCGAACTGCTCCGCTATCGATGTATGCTTCAACGGCATGCATTCTTGATGACTGTTGGTGGTTAAATAAGATCACTGGTATTGCAAAGTGCGAGGTCAGCAACTCTTTCTTCTCACTCGACAAACTGACCTCTACGTTTGTCGAGCTTGGTAGTTTCCCGATTCCTTAGCTTCAACCTTCTCTGTGGCCCCGACTGTTCTTCTTGGGGGTTTTACTGGACAGTCCTTCAGGAAATGTCCTAGTTTCCCACAATACAAACAAGGCTATTGTTGTCTTCTTTTGTCCCACTCTTGTTTTGTTAATGGAGGCCGTATCCTCCAAACTGCATGTGTTCTACAGCATTTTCAGGTACACGGGGTGTGTTTTCCCTTGGTCGAACATACACGGTCCGACGGTCCGTCTTAGACCGGTCCTGCAACCGGTGGTCTAGCTGCACAACCAGATTTATGAATTCTGCACAGTCTCTGGGTGGATCAACTACCTGGGCTAAGACGTCCTTTAATTCGCCTTGTAAGCCTCGATGGAATAACGTGGTTCTTTTGTTTTCTGGCCACCTAGCTTCGGCAACCAGTCTGTTGAAGGTAGCAATGTACGTTAGCAAGTCCTGATTCACCTCTCGGAGGGACAAGAGTTCATTGTCTACTGCTGTTCCTGGGTATGGCGAGCAAATGGTTTTTCAATTTCTCTCTGGAACCTCCCAAAGTCATGTAATAGAGGATCGTCATGGGTTACCAATGGCACCGACCAATCTGCTGCACTACCACTCAGGTATGATCAGACAAAAGCTACCCGAGCTTGGTCGTTTGGAAATGCTCCAGGCCTACAAAGAAAATGAGGGCGGCACTGATTGATGAATGCTGCATACTTCTGTGGGTCGCCTGAGAACCTTTCTGGTGGTGCCAGGGGCACTGTTCCAGGTAACGTGATCTGTACCAGAGTGGGTGGTATGGCAGGGTTTTGCATTGTTGTATTGCTTCCAGGTAGAGGCGTCTGTCCTGCCTGTGATTGCAAGTATTGCCTGCTAATCTCTTCAGTGCGTTCTTTGGTCACTATTAGGTCTCTCCGGAGGGGATTACTCTCTTGTCGGGCAGAATGAACCTCAGCACAAAGCTCTCCTAGTAATTGGGCAAATTGGTCCATTTCTGATGTCTCCATGGTGCCCACGCGGATTTGCTATGGTAGGCTTTGTGTTCTGTTACGCTCACTGGTATCCACAGGGACGCCACCCAGCTGGGATACTCGCTGGTATGCTTCTCAGCTTTGCCCTGATGTGGTTTGCGGGGAAGGTTCTGCCTGAAAATACAGGAGGACTGTGTTCAAGACTGACCGATTGGGGTAAGTATCCTTCCTCCACCCCCATATGCTTTCAGTCCCTCTGGTGCACTCTCCTCACCGTGTGGTAGAATTAGGCGTGCTCTCCGTCCTGCCTTCTTTGCAGGGGCGCGTTGTCTTTCTTGGGGGAGCGCGGTCCAGTTACTTCACTGACGCCGGCCCGTTTGATATTGTTCAGGTAGGTCTTATTGCTGTTCTTTAGTTTTGTTGCTATCCTGCATGCCTTTCTTTGTTTAAAATGTCTCTTTTTCTCCCTTAGGTATGCAGAGCTTCAGCGCGGCGAACTGGCTTGGTTGAGCCCCGCTGGTAAATGATGGCGCATTAAGAGCACTATGATGTGGTAAGTAAGCGCTATGCGCAGCGCTGCGAAGTCTTGCCTTTGCTAACCTGTGTTTTCCTTCCTTGTAGGTCGCGGTGTTCTTCAGCGTGAGTGGAATGTCAGGAGTGGTGCCAGCTGAGAGGCGACCAGCCAGGTAAGCCTTTGAGCAGTTCGTAATTTGTAAATGTCTCTAGAGCTTTCTTTAATGTTGCCTCTATCTTCCTCTTTCAGGTCGTTCTGTGTGGGAAGCGTGCAGATTCGAGGAAGCTGTTCTCAGTAGCTGTGAGTGTTTAAAGATGAAGACTGCAGGTAAGATGCTGCTGCTAATGATGTTCCTTTTGTCTCCTTGCAGGTTCTGCTTCTCCGAGGTTCAAGGGAATAGCTGGACACGATGAGCGTCACGTTGCAAGCTGCAAAGTAACACGAAGCATGTTCTGCAGTCAGGTGTGGTTTATATAGCCCAGGTAAAGTAGTACTAGGGAAAGTAGTTCCAGGCCTGCCACACCCAAAACACTAGACCGCATAGCTTGGTTCTTAGAAACCAAGCTATGTGGATGCCTCCATGTTGGCTGACAATACAGTAAAGTAGTTCCCAAGCACATTGTTGTTCATGGTGTATGAGCCTGGCGCCATAGTAACCAGGACTGGCCCCATGAGGGCTTTTGAAGAGGATGCCAGGCTCTAGAGGCCCGAGTCCTGACTCCACCTGGCCAATGGGTTTGCCAGAGTGGGTTTTGGGCGAGGGTCGTGACACCTTGCGATGGACATCAAAATGGCTTTTTCCGTACCAAGATGACTGTATCAAAACCAAACAAATGGAGAAGGAGCCTGGATGGAAAACCAAAATGTGTGTATATCCTGCTGCAGGATAGGATGAGGTGATCATTGAAGACTTGAAGAGAATTAATTGTCCTGAGGTGACCGAAATAGCAGGATCACCTGGATGTTGAGAACGAACCCAAATGTTGATCTATGGATGAGTGCATACCAAGAAGGGATGGGAAGAAGGAATGGTGTCCTGTGCAGCTCACCTGCTGAAGACGAACTACGTACAAGAAGTGCAGAAAGTGAATGATGTATGTTCAAAGTCGTGGGCCAAGCACTCTAAACTGTTGACATGGGTATAAGAGAAATCAAGCCCAGTAGTTTTAGTCCCATTGGTTAATGCAACACTATGTTTCCGAAACCATGGAAAGAACCATGTGGGATATAACAAAGAATGCAAAACTACACTTGACGTTTCCTGGGATGAGAGAAGGGACAGCTGTCCTTATGGATCGATATTGGGCTTGTGGATCTAGAGCCTATATTACGTTGCCCAAGGATTGGGGTGGAGTGTGTTCCCTGGTGCTCATCCATGTTCCAGCATTAGTGATTCCTCATAGCAATCTAAACATTGGTGAATTTCCAAAAGTGGATGACCACTTGTGAAAAAGAAGATCGATTGAAGTGCTTCGACAGATGAAACAAGAACATTATTTCTCAGCCAAGTCGATAACAGCGTATTATACCATTCCTGAGGAGCACAAGTTGTTCAGCAAGATTGCTATGATAATGACAGCTCTATTCATGCCTGGAATCCAAAGAGTGGCCAATGCCAAGTGGTTGCAAATTTCCAGAAGGGAGCTTTTGCAGACAATCAATGCTACCATAAAGGTATTCACTACCATTAACGAAGAGCTGAGGGCCATGCGACTGATGACCCTCCAGAATAGATGTGTCTTTGATATGATCACAGTGATGCAAGGAGGAGTTTGCGCCAAAATCGGGCCATCATGTTGCACATTGTTTATACCTTCTCACAATGACAAGAATGGAACCTTGACAGAGGCCATAATGTTGTTGACAGACCTGTATGCAAAGGTGGAAGACGAGACAGATGACATTGAAGATGACAGCTGGTTTGCCTCCACATTTTCATGGATTCCACAGTGGTTGGCAAATATATTCAAGGTTCTTGGAGTAAAACTGGTGCTAGTAATGTTCGGATTCTGTATGGTCAGGATGGTGATTTCCAAATGCAAGAAAATGGCCAAGAAGGTGGTAGGGATGAAGATCATGATCGATGTCAAACCTGAACCAAATGACAGGGAGCTGACTGATGACGCCATCAGAAAATACATAGAGACTAGCATTGTAGCACCTGAAGGAACCAAGTTTCTATATCCAAAGAATAGAAGTATGTGGGACGATGGGTCTATTGTACTCTGAATGGACAATCTAACTATATGACCTGGAGTGTAGATCAACAGGTCAAATCAGAAGTCACCCTGAGGGGGTGATGAAGATATGGACACCAAAGAAGCACTTCTTCAAGAAAAAAATACCAGGATGTGGAAATGATTGAGGAGGTGGTCGAGGACATGACCACAGGGGGGAATTTAGAAGAGCACCTGCATGCCTCTGCAGGAAACCCTGCCCCCCTACCTCCCATATGCTAGAGACCTGAGATGGTGCTGTTTTTGACACCTACAGTTGTGCTAATACCGCAGCATGTGTTAGAGAGAAGATACCCATTGAGACAACCCTACTGAATGTATCCCCGAAGGGATGACAACTTGAGGGAGGAACTGTCGGAAGGAATATGAGAAGGAGCTGAGAAAAAAGCCAGTGACGTCACAAAAGATTATGTACGACGTCCCGAGATACTGGCTGATGAAAATGCGTAGATCCCGATGAGACTAATGACGAAGTAAAGAATCAAGTGAACTTTCAAATCAACAGTTCAATAATTGTATAGATGCTGAAGCACAAGGTAGGCTAAGTCATCATAGAAGCTGGTACAGGTGAATAGGGAATAGGGCACAGGAGAAGTAGCCATTGTATAGAAGCTGAACATCGGTATCATGAATTTAGTAAGTCAAGACCCATGAAGCGGGAAGGAACAACGGTGTCACAGCAAGAATAAGCAGAATCGTCGAGCTGCAAGATGAGGTTATCTGGCCTGGAGTCAAGACTGTAGCAGCCATGGACAGCTATCTATTTTTGGAAAGGAGCGAATGTGCAAAGAATTAATCATTCATTGTTAAGGTGCAAAGAAAGAACACCAGGTGTGCCAAGTTTACTTCATTTAGAGCATTGAAAACCTGCAAAATGGACCAAATGGTGGTCTCCTGTCACGTGAGCCATGGATGAAAAAATAGTTTGAATTTGGAGTCCCAGAACACGATAGCGAGTGCTCTCACTCCCATGTATTCTGAAAGACACAGATACTTTGCAAGGCCAAGTTCACAGACAATCTTCATGGCAGAAGCAATGGGCGATGAGAGATGCTGGGCTGATTGGGTGGGGAGGTAGTGTCATGCCCCATCTTCTTGCACCTGGGTCTGGGTTTACATGCTGCTAAGTGAACCGAATGTTCCAGACCTGGCACAAGCATGTCAACCAATTGAATTGCCCCATATAACAAAGGACCTTATAGTTTGAAAACCAATTGGAAACTGTGTATCCAATGTTTATGAAGGTGACATGTTTTAGAGGTAGGCATATGTTGTCCACCTGATAGTGAGTAGCCAGTTGCAATCCTAATTCCTATAGAAAGTATATTTAGATGTTCCCCTTAAGCCAATCATGACCCTTGGTAGGTTTTTCATTATTGCCACGTAGTATGAGGTCACCTGTGACGTATTCTTGATATAAAAGCTATTTTTTGTGTGAAGATTGCTGAGAGAACTTGAGTGTCTGTCCGTTGATGTTCATTGTAAACTCCCTGTTTCAGATAATTGTTAATAAAACAGTACTTTGCCATCTTCCTGAGTTGGTTCAGTTATTTGGATTTGGAGTTATTCTGTGTGATCCCATCCATTACATATGCACGTTCGTAAAGGGCCCTAAACTCAATGGGAGTATGTGGCATGCTCAAGACGTTTAGAGGGGAATGGTAGAGGGAAAATGACATGGTAATTGGCAGAGAGAGTAGGATGAAGAGTGGAACTTTTCAATATAGGTAGGACCACGGCATGTTTGAAAAAGAATGGAAAGCAGGAGTTGGAAAGAGAGATATTGATGAGACACGTAAGATAGGGAATGAGAACAGGGTAGACCCATGAGATAAGGGCATATAGGAGTGGGTCAAAAGGGGAGGCAGTGGGATGAGCACAGGTTCGAAGGCCAGCAGAATCAAGGTCCATTAGTGGAGAGAAGGACAAGAGTGATTGGACGAAGGGAAGAAGTGGTAGGAGAAAGGGGCCTGTTAGAGGGAAAAGAAGAGAGAAGAGAAGCAACATTGTAAGAAAAATAGTTAGCAAAATCGGAAGAGAGAGGAGATGAGTGAGAGTGATCCGTAGGGAAAGGAGAATTAATATTTTGAAGTAGTTGGAAGAGCCAGTGGGGCATGATGTAAGAGGGAAAAGGTAAGCTCTGAAAATGAATGTTTCTTAGCAGCCAGTCCCCACAGACCATAAGATGAGAGGAGAGAAGAAAGTGTAGTAAGGTCAGAAGGGACTGATATTTCCTCCACCACCATTCGGCTCTTTGAAGAGTAGTACGAAGGAAATTGAGAGCAAGGGTAAGTCAGGGTTGCAGGGGCTTGTGAAAGAGGGAGTGAAGTGATGGGGGAGATAAAAGAGGTCTACGGTGGTGAGAACAGAGGTATGAAGAGGGACCGCCGGGCAGTCAGTCGGAAGAGAAGAGAAGATGTTAAGGGATGGGAGGGAGGAGGGGAGAGATGGTAAGAAGGAAGAGAGATTAAATGAATGAAGATCACAATGTTATGGTATTGTTTATTTGTATAGTGCCTATTCAGAGGAAAGTGTTTCAAAGCACTCAAGGAGGGTGGGAACACAGGGAAAATACAACAGTCGCTCAGAGCTCTTGAAAATGTGAGGAAAATCTGAGGCAATAATAGTCTGTATAGGCAGAGTAAGTGCATAAAATACAGTAAGGGATATAGCAAATAGGCCTGACGGGAATTCTGCAATTTTAACAGTACAATTAGGGTTGAAGATGGGGGATAACAGACAGACGATATTCAGTGTGGTGTGTACGGATCGAGCAAGTGCAAGAGGGTCACAGGGAGAGGAGGGTCAAGTACACCGGTCGGTTGAGACAGGGGTAAGTGCAGAGAGAGCCACTCTCTTGGGTTAATTTCTTAGTGCGTTGAGTGTGTGTGTGGTGTAGGGGCCTGAGGCAAGTGCGAGAAGGACTGGCGGGGGTGCCAGGGACCAGTGAGACTCTGTACACCAGGCGGCCAGCCAGCATACTGTAAGGAGTAGGAGGGAGGCAGGGGAAGGATAGAGAGCTAGGTTAGCAAGGAGGGAGAAGGAAGAGGAGAAGAGGAAGGTCTTGAGGATTTTCCTGAATTTCAAGAGATCTGGCTCAAGATGTAGGGTGGCAGGGAGGCTGTTACAGAAGGAGGCACCTACCGAGGATAGGGATCTCCAACCAAATCTCTGCTTGGAGAACTGGCTCATTCACAGAAGGTTGGAGGTAGATGAGCAGAGGGCCTGTGAGGGACAGTATTTAGGTCGGCAGCGTTGAAGGTAGGTGAGTCCCAAGCCCCAGAAAGCCTTGTGGACAATGCCAAAGGTCTTGAATATAATCCTTGCATTCACAGGAAGCAAGTGGAGGGATTTCAGTGCCGGAGAGATGCGGTCACTGGGCTTAAAGGATAGTTCCGGGACTTTTTTTTTTATTGTCCCTACGGTTCGGCCATGTGTTTTTAAGCATAAATCGGTAGATTGTAGAAAACTTTCCTATGGACCTTACCCGATTTTTCGTCCATTAACGCACTCGAAATCAGCCGCCATTTTGTGATAATCCTATCATTTCCCCCCATCGACCTGGCTCACCTGCGTTTGCGGCACTAAATCAAATCCCCCGCCCCTGAGCCTGACATCAGCAGACGCGTACCGGCCATTTCCCAACGCCAAAGCACGTTTCGTGTCAACAATCGCTGCGCCTCAGCTAATGAAGTGTCGCCATGGAAATGGCAGGACGCCTCTTTCCTCAATAAGTATAAACACACCGTTTCACAACACACAGCAGCAGATTTTCGATTCCATTCCTCTCTCTATGTTACTTTGAGTATTCTGTGACTCGTTTCTGTGCTCTGGTCAGCTACCTTCGCCGCTTCTAGGCCTTGTGAACACCTGTACCATCTCTGTAAATTATTTAACTTTCTTTACCACACAATGGCTACAATAATGCCGTATATGTACGAGCCCGAGTACACCGAGGAGGAACTACTGGAAAGGCAAGCACGCGAAAACGATGGGGATTCGGACGGCAGTTGGGAGGACCAGTCAACGGATGAAGAGCCTGGACCATGTCGCATGGACGGCGTCTCCACCTGGTGCACATGCAATCGGTGCGAGCTAATGCCAACTGAGGAGGAGAACTGCTGCTGCCGTGAAAATTCCGGGTGCTTGGCCTACATTTCGGAAGGCGAGCCAAGTCCGCAATGCATCACCGAGCTGCCAGAGTTCGGGGAAGCCTGCCTCTCACGGACCGTGTTGAGGATGATGATGGTGCTTATGCACGAACTTCGCGGCACTGTTCGTCTGCGTAATCCGAGTAACGAGTAAGTATACTCTGGTTGTGATGTCAGTGATGCCACTACTATTTCATGGTCGTCTCCCACATATAAAATTACATCTACATATCATTCGAACGCATGTAAATTGGTTCCATTGCATCTTTCTTTTTCACAGGTGGTACAGGCTGGTGGCCTATCGTTGCTTCACTTGGTGGCTTCACGGGAGGCTCGGACACCGCGTTCGGAGAGTAATACCTGCCTGTGCGGTACTTGCCATTAGACAACATTTCCCCAGCGACAGTGGACAATACCGCGGATTTTCCCTGGATGTGCTGCAACCGGAACTTTACAATGTGTAATGTTTATTATTTATGTTCAATTGAAATTAAGATCTAAAATAAAACCCAACATATATTTTAACAATGGTTGTTTTGATTTTTTAAATGAATCTAGTGTGTCTCCATTGAATAGTCTTCTTGTGCCTTGTCTTGTCACACCACATGTCTCCGGCCAGCATCCTCCCTCACGCTGGCCGCCCACCTTCAATCCACATAAGTGTGTCTCCATTCACGAGTCTTCCTGTGTCTAGTCTGCACGACCACCGCCCCAATCCACCCCCCGCCCTATCAAAGGCAGTTCGCACCGGGGTACTTGCGATAGCAAGTGGAGCTGTCAGGGAGCGATAAAGGCCAAGAGGTGCCAAAGACCATGTACACTTCAAAGTGGTCTATAGAGCATGGGTTGTTGTTCCCATGTCTACCTCCAGACCCCGTGTCTCCTGCCAAGCATCCCCCCTCACGCTGGACACCCCCCTGCAAACCGCATAATGCCACGACATATACACGTCATTCATTCACAAACACACCCCTGTTTCGAATTCTTTATAACCCACTTCATATTTCGAATGAGAACTTCTTTGCGCTTTGCTAGTCAACCCGTGAAGGTGCTGGTTATCTGCTCTTCGTCTCTGTGAACTTCCGTGACCACTTCGAGCAAACTCGTCAGTTTGCAACCTGTGAACTGCTCCCTATTCTACGACAAGAAACTACTCTGATCCCTGCATCTAACTGTTTGTTCGTCAAGGTAAGGCCATGTACCATAATCATTTTGCGTCCAATTTTTTAATTTATATCTATTTGCTAGTGGTCATCAAATTGCATCCATGTTTTTTTTTCCTTCAAGACAGTACATGCAAGGAACTAGTCACATGTTCTGAGTTTAGTCAAATTATTTTTCTATTTTTTAAAAGTTATTCAAATACTTATCCGCATGTGAATAACGTGTATAGTTCCAAGAACCAAAACGAACCTTGCATTGGACCTTTTATGTGTCATTTAATTTTTTAACACATTGGTATTCATTGAGAATTGTTGATCTTTACTTTTCAGAACTTTCCACAATGCCTGCCTGTTCCATTGGCGGTTGCCCTTCGAAAACCCATAATAAATCTGAAGGTACTATAATGCATGTTTTCCCTAAGACAATAGATCAGATAAGAGAATGGGTCCGATATTGCGGATATCCACCGTCTGAGCTTGAAAGTAGAGTCCTAGAAGTCTTTGCGGACAAGAGGGGTGATCGATACCGCATCTGCAGCAGGCACTTTAGCTCAGACATGTACTACACATCATTGCTAATAAAGAAGAAAACACCGCGAGCGAGGCGAAAATTGCTCTCAACCGCTATTCCCACTCTATTCGTCCACATCCCTCCACTGGTGAGTCAAGTTTACGGATTTAGCTCTCGGCCTTGCGGTAGTGTGTAGCATTAGCTAACAATAATTTCCCCATTTATGTATCCACTCAATATGAAGGCGGAAGATTCTCCATCCTTGTCGTTATTGCAGTCATCAGCCACTTCAAGCGCCTATCGGGTAATCTTACTTAGCTATTCTGCCACTGACTTGTTTTAGGCATGTAAATCAATAGTTTTAATTTATCGTGTAATTATTTTACCTAATGGTACACCCTAGTACTCGTCCTCTAGTCTTTGTTTTCAGTTATAATAATTGTTATCCAAAATAATGCAAGTACTGTCTTTCAGGGAGATGCTGAGGAGTCCAACGCATTGACGACAACCGTTGATGTCACTCAGATGCTCGAGGTACGTTTCCGGACAGTTCCATCGATGGAGATCATCAGATCTTGCATTCTTGTAGCGTGATTGTTACACACAATGTTTCTTTTGTTTTTAGCCATTGATATGTCCTTCTGTCGTCGCCCTCCTATGTGTCTTCTTTTTTCAATATTGTGTTCATTACTAATGAAAGTCCCATGTTTCAGGGAGTCGATGGAGCATTAGTCCAAGAAGAAGGGGGAGCATGCAGTTACGGGTCGGCGCAACAGCTTGCAGAAGTGTGCACCGCAGTTACAGCGTCCCTTAATGTTCTTATGCATTTCGAGGTATGGATACTGACAGTTCGATCAAGCGAGATCATATGACGTGATTACATCCACTATACTTCCTTCTTTATTAATGCAAGTACTATGTTTCAGGGAGATGACGGAGCTTCTTCTACAAGAACATCACCCCTAGTAGTGGATGCAGATATCTGGGTGGTGACACTTCCTACGATCGAGCAAATCGAATCATATTTAGATATCCATTATTTTATTTTAGACAACTGATCATTTGTGCAGGTCTATTTAGATGAGCCGTTGACGCCTGCACAAAGTTTATGTTCTTTTTAACAAAATAGAAAACCATACTAATGCAATTACTGTGTTTCAGGGAGTTGCTGAAGCGTCATCTTCAATAATATCATCAATGGAAGTCTATGCGGAGCCCGAGGTATGGATCTTGACAGTTCCATCTAACTAGATCAACAATGCGTGAATAATTGTCGTTTGAATGTTCTACACAATGCGTTCATTCGTGTTTTGCTATTGAGATGTACGTGGGTATTGGTCCCCAAGTACATTTTGTGTTTTCAATATTATTATACATACTAATGAAATTTCTATGTTTCAGGGAGTCGATGGAGCGTCAGTGCGTGATGGATGTGCTTATCATGAAAATATAGTCGTTGCAGCGCAAGAGGAAGTGGAGACATGCACACACGAGTCGGAGCAACAGCGTCCAGATGTTGAAGTTCGAGGCAAGAAAGTTTCAAAGAAAAGAAAGCAAAAGAAGGTTAGTGTCCTGGTCACTATATTATGTTGTTTTTCACTGTTAATAGTTCAATACTGTAAGTTGTGTTTAAACTGAACATCCCTTTTCCAATCTGTCCTCTAGTTGCGAGTGGGTGTACGAACTACATCTACACAGACAGTGAAGCGAACGAGAGATGTTGCTTGTCAAACCTTTTGGCAGGGACTTGAGACTGGAGATGCATCGTGCCAATGGGAAGAATATGAAGTGATTGACAACGGAGCTATACCACCACCAGCCATTGATAGCGAATGTCCTCCTGGTAGTTCGGATGCAGATCAATTCACAGAATCCACACCCGCAAAAACTAAGACCGCGAGAAAGTTGAAGAAATTGTTTTATTCTCCCATCGCCGGAGAAGGAACAGATGTTGCAATGGAAGAGAATGTAATGGACGACAATGAAACACCATCAATATCACTGAACATAGCGGAAGACGATATCAGAGATTGTACCTTTAATGTGAGTGACATGTCCTCAACGTTACAGGCCGAACCGGCTTGGATGCAGAGTGGCAGTATAAGGAAAGAGGCCAAATTCATTGTATTCGATAGTTGTTTGATTGATATTATTATTATGCTGAAATGTGGGCATTCGGTTGGTGGGGAAGTATGTGGGGAGCCATTGATTAATGTGACTCGTGCAATTCGAGGCACTAACCTTAAAATACATGCCACCTGTACACAATATCATCCGTTCTCATGGTCTGCACAACCCATGCTGGGGCAACTGCCAGCAGGCAATCTACTTTGTGCAGCGGCTGCACTTTTTAGTGGTTCAAGTTTTAAAAAGTTAGAGTATTTCTTTCAGTTTGTGGGAATCCATTTCATTGCGAAAACTCAGTTCTACAAATACCAAACCGATTATCTATTTCCAGCCATTAGCGAAGCTTGGAGAATGGAAAAAATGTCTATTGAAAGTACATTCGCGGGCAAACGGTTCAGGCTAGCCGGTGATGGACAGTGCGACAGCCCAGGATTTTCAGCCAAGTACTGCACCTACCACTTTCAGGACATGGAAAGTAAGAAAATTGTGAGTTCGGTGGTCGTGCAGGTGTCACAAAGTACATCCTTAGTGGCCATGGAGAAAGTTGGCTTTGTAGCATCATTGCAAGAACTACAATCGCGGGGAATGGTGATCGACCTGATAGCCACGGACAGACACGTTTCAATTGCCAAGACAATGAGAGAAGAGTACAAAAATATAAATCACCAATTTGACGTATGGCATCTTGCAAAAACAATCAATAAAAAAATGTTGGCTGCAGGTAAAAAAAAAGATATGCAAGGTATTTCACAGTGGTCCAAGTCAATCAGCAACCATCTTTGGTGGAGCTCAAAAACATGTGAAGGGTCGTTGGAAATTCTACTGGAAAAATGGCGGTCAGTAATGCTACACTGTAGCAACGTTCACCGCTGGACCACAAACCAACATTTCCACAATTGTGAACATGGCCATTTGTCCACAGAGGAGGCACGGAAGAAGAAGTGGTTGATTCCTTCATCACCCACTCACAAAGCCATTGAAAAGATTGTATTTGATAAAACTATAACAAGAGATTTGAGGGGACTCACGGAATTCTGCCACACAGGAGATTTGGAGGTGTTCCACAATATGTGCCTAAAGTACAGGCCAAAACGATTGCATTTTGGCATGGAGGGCATGATAAATTGGACTCTTCTAGCGGTCTTGGCACATAACCATAATGTTGGCCGTCAACAAAGTAGGACGACCGGAACTTTAGGGACGCTTCGCTACAATAAGGCCTTCACTAAAAGAAGTAAACAATGGGTGATCAAACCAGTGTTTGAGGATATGCAATATGAGTTTATTGAGAGACTTATTGTTGATGTCCTAGATAGGCACATACATGGAGTTGTGAACGAACCTGTGCAGGGGACAACTGCATTGCCACCCAACATTGCCTCTGTTCCATGTCCACCTAAAGCAGAGCTCCTTGAGAAATACACATCACGGTTTAAATGATTGTAATTTGATTGTCTGTTCTCTCGAGTCTCCTCATGTCGCAGGCCCATTGAATATGTGTAGCTATGTATTGTGTAAATAAAAGTGATTGCTCAGTGTACATGCAATGTGTCTATCCAACCTTGTTCATTTGCGCATTAAATTAAACCAAACAGTAATATAAATCATTTTTCAAAACATATAGAATGTCTCCGTATTTATGGTTCTCTGGGGCTGCAAAGCACGCAGACAAAATGCAAAGATGGAGTGTAAATTTCAAGTCCTGTGAGATGGCCTTACACTGAATGTAGCTAACTAGGAATGTGTGCTCGTTCAAAGTGAAGGTCAGCTGCTTTGATTTTTTGCTCGGGTGCCGGAATGGCCCACGACTCAGTATAAGGTTCTATTGTTATTTGACCTTGACAGGCCGGGACCATCCCGAAAGACTTCTTTTTGGGGGTGTGGTGCAATAACGTAAGAAACGATAATGAATAAAATTTCAGAAACGATAGCCATTTAATGTTCGTTCATTAGAAGAAATAACGTCGGCATAGAAGGAGTGGTATTTCGGGGCTGCCCTACGCACAGACACAATGGAAAATGCAAATATAATGTAAGTAACTCTTTAGATGAGTTTATACCGCAATTTAATTACTATACAGTAGCTTTAAAGACGGGTTAAGTTGTACTTGTTCGTTCTATGTGGCATATTGTTTTGTACCGCGCACTATCTTGAGGAGAACCATCTCCTTTTACGGAAGCACGTCAAAACCTTCCTCTTTGCTTCTGCTTTCTCTCTCCCTCTCCCCTGCTACAACTGGTCCACTGTCTGCGACCTCGGTCCTGGGCCCTTCCACTCTCCACCTGCACTGCCTCCCTGTCAACCCCTGCACTGGGGGACTGTCTCAGTATCCTACAGCCCCCCCTTCCCAGCACTTGTTCTGCACTTACCTTGCACTCGCCACCAGCTGGCCCTATGTATTTATTATTTTATGCTACTTACCTTGTACTCCACTTCCCCCCTCCCCTTCCCCTTGCACTTTTACCTTCCCCCTACCCCTGCACTTCTTCTCCTTGTTCCCCCCCCCCTCCCTGCCTCGCCACGCCTTGAAACACTTGTGTATAGGCGCGTTGCAAATGCCATATTATATCATATCAGTGACGAAGTGGTCCACTGGCGCTCAGGCGGCTCTGAAAAAGGCGGAGGAGAGGGGGTGGGTTACTGGAAATGACGCACTGTCCTAGCTATGAAATAATTTCCCGACCTAATATATAAAATGAATAATTTTAATAAAGATCTGATGGTGAGACTAATTTCATTTTTTATGTTTTTAAAACAGGTACATCCTTCATTATTGTCCGTGTCATGAGTACCAGACATCGGCGGATGGCTTTTACAACCGCCAGTTGCTTCTCCGCGTGAACAACGTTACCACCCTGACCATTTTATGGGACGATCGCCAAGTACAAGTATGCCCTTACGCGGTACTAATGGCTAGATGCAACATACATACCGTTGTGGTGGCCTAGTGCCTCGTTGTTGGAACAGCCATGCGATTATCAGTGCGACCGAAGAGCTTATTTTATCGTAAACCAACACCCTGTGTACTGCACACGAACATCGCTTGCCTCAAGACGAACTATTTTGGATCGAGAGCAAAGAAAAATGCAAATCGCTGAATATTCTCTAAACATTTGATGTCCAATAAATGTACTTTACCAAATGTACCGTGTTTCTGTTTGATTTAAAAGTACAGTTTCATATTCCGAATTGTGGCGCGCTGTGTTGTGAGCTGATCTGTGTTGGTTTCCGGGTTCTGTGTGGAGTCGCGTAGAAGACGCCTGGGCGCGTTTGCCTACGCAGCACAGTCACGTCACGGAGAGAGGCGGGGAATATGAATGTTTTGATAAAGTCTGTTTCAGGAGCGGGGGATTTGATTTAGTGCCGCAAACGCAGGTGAGCCAGGTCGATGGGGGGAAATGATAGGATTATCACAAAATGGCGGCTGATTTCGAGTGCGTTAATGGACGAAAAGTCGGGTAAGGTCCATAGGAAAGTTTTCTACGATCTACCGATTTATGCTTAAAAACACATGGCCGAACCGTAGGGACAATAAAAAAAAGTCCCGGAACTATCCTTTAAGGCCAAGTATAAGTCTTGTAGTTCTGTTCTAGATGAGTTGCAGAGGATGCAGGGCAGAAGACGGGAGGTGGAGGAAGAGGATGTTACAATAGTCCAGCCTGGAAAGAACCAGGGCTCTAGAGACAGTGAGCCTCTGGGGCAAAGTGAGAAAGGGTAGAGTACCCCTGAGGAGTTGTAGTTGATAGTTAGACTTTTTTGAGATGTCTGAAATGTGAGAGGAGAAGGGGAGAGTGGAATCAAAGATGAGCCCAAGGTTTCTTGCTTTGCAAGAGGGTGAAGGTGCAGGGCCAAGGGAGGCTGGCCAAAGTGAAAGTGAGAAAGTGGGATCAGGGGTCCCAATGCGGATGATCTCAGTCTTAGTGGCATCGAGGCAGAGGTGGTTTGCAGCACCCCATGACTGAATACCAGACAGGCAGTCAGATATGAGTGAGGAGGAGGAGGCAGCTGAGGGTAGCCTTAAAGATAGTTGCGTGTCATCTACGTAGCATTGGAGGTTAGAGGTGAAGGTGGAAATCACGTGTGACAGGGCAGCCATATAGGCGTTGAAGAACCAGGCGGATAGGTTAGATCCCTGGGGAATGCCACAGGTTGAGAGAGTGATAGTTGAGTGAAAGGCCCTGAGCTCCAGCTGGATCAGCGGTTGGAGAGGAAGGAGGTTAACCATGCCAGACCCTGACCTGAGATTCCCAGGGTGTCACAGAGATCTGCAATCAGGATGTTGTGGTTAACCGCGTGGAAGGCAGAGGAGAGGTCTAGAAGAATGAGGATAGATGGGGTGTTAGTGTCAAGATCTGAGAGCAGGTTTTCACGAGTGTTCAGAAGAGCGGTTTCTGTGCCTCTGAATGCTCTGAAGCCAGATTGATGGTCATGGAAGCAACCAATAGATTCAGTGTGTAGGGTTAGCTGAGAGATAGCCAGTTTCTCAAGGAGTTTACCCAGGAAGGGAGTGATGGAGATAGGGCAGTAGTTTGCCGGAAAGCAGGGGTTGGCTGATGGTTTTTCGAGCAGAGGGTGCACAAGGAAATGCTTCAGTGCAGCTTGGAAAACTCCAGTGAAGAAGGAGAGATTGCAGATCTCCAAGACTGGGGCGAGGGAGACGATATTGTCTTTAATGGTTTTCGAGGGGCAGGGGGTCTACCTGTTGAGATGAAGCCTTCATAGATCAGACCTGTCTGATAACCTCATCCAGTGTGACAGGTGAGAGAGAAGAGAGGGTAAGAGGAGGGGGGCCCAGGGAGGCTCTGGTGTTGGTCTATGCTGTGGTGTGGAAGAGATGGTGGAAAGGATGTCTTGGGTTTTTGTGGTGAAGTGTGCAGCCAGGCCGAGCAAAGGTCCTGGGTGAATGGATTGGCCAGCTCCTTGCAGACTTTGAAGAGTTCGGCCGTGTTGTTTGATGCTGCGGAGATGCAGGCTTGAATAAAGACTCTTTTCTTGGTGTGGATGCGAGTCGATAATGCCTTTGAAGGAGACAGCAGGCCAGTTTGTCAGCTGGTTCGCCTGACTCATTCCATTTCCGCTCATCTGCCCTACATTTGCGTTTAAGGGCAGTCACGTCAGAGTCATACCAAGAGTTGTACTTTTTGGGAGGCTTCAGTCGGACCCTCATGACAGGGGCAAGAGTGTCAAGGGTGTTGGAGATAGAAAGATTGAGGTTAGCGAGGACTGTGTCAGGGTGGGGGTCAGCCAAGGGAGTAGGTGGAGGAGAGTAGCAGGAGGCAAAAGCAGCCACTGTCACTTTTGTATGGGTCTAGTAACTTTGAAGCTCAGTGGCTGTGTCAGATGTATTGCTGCAAGAGGAGAGGAGAGCTTAAGGTGTGTAGAGAGAAGAGAGTGGTCAGTCCAAGAAAGGGAGGTAGTGAGAGGGATAGAGAGAGGGATGTCTGTAGATATGAGAACATCCAAGGTGTGGCCCACTGTGTGTGTGGGGCCAGAGGAAAGGAACGAGAGGGCGAGAGAGTCACAAAGGTTGCGGAAAGGACCAGAGGAATCAGGAGAGTCCAGATGGATGTTCAGGTCACCCATCAGGAGGAGGGGAGAGGAGGAGGAGTGTAGGGAAGGAGACCAGGTCCGCCCATTCTGAGAGGAAGAGAGTGGACTGACCTGGTAGTCGTTAGAAGGTGGTCATAGTGAGAGAACATTTTGGGGATAGTGAGAGTCTGCAAACTAGGCACTGGATGGAGGAGTAGGCCTGAGTAGGGATACTGGACCCAGGTATCCATTCTGAGAAGATAAGTGCCACTCCTCCACCTGTCTTCTTAGGCCTGGGCGAAGAGAGGATTTTGTAGCCTTCAGGGAGGAGTGTGTCAAAGCTCGTGATGGAGCTATCCTTGAACCAATTCTCAGTGATGGCGAGCACATCGAGATCTATGAGTTCAAAGGGGTTGCAGATGTCAGTCGAGTGTTTGACGACAGAGGGCATGTTGAAGGTGGCAATGTGGAGCAGCTAGGGTGGGTTTTAATTGCAGTGTAAGTAGAAGGAAGTGAAAAGAACGCACACTCTTGTTAGAAGCCAGAGGTATGAGATGAGGGGAAGTGATTAGGTGTTAAATGATAAGATTCAATAAGAGAGAGAAAATGAGATGCAGGATATGTAGTGAGGAGTGGATGGCTAAAGTCACTGACGTGAAAGAAGTAAGAAAAGAGAGAATCAAGATCATCAAAGTCAGCGCACCACCAAAAGCCAGGACACAGGCAGACTTGAAATCCACTGCTGCAAAAAGCAAAGGACCAGAAAACAAGCCTTCTCTACCTATGCTCCAAGACTATGGAACCTCCTCCCCATTGGCATCAGACTAGCTCCCACGCTCCTACAATTCAGAGAAGAACTCAAGACCCACCTCTTCAAGGAGTCTCTCCTCCTCAACACCTAGGCCATCATGTCACCCCTTGCACCACCTGACTCACTAGATACCAACCCCCTGTCCTCCCTGCCACCCGGTACAGCTGTGTGCTCTAGCACCTTGAAGTGTCTCTTGTGCTAGATGAAATGACCAATAATGATCTTAGATCAAATAACCGGACAGACTCAACGAATATGGCAAAGCACTAATTTATTCTCAAATTAAATAAATCATGGTCAACTGACAAATATCAGACAGATGTTTGCACACTCACACATAAACCTGATTACACAGGAGTCTTATTCCCCAATATGCATCATCTATGACGTCATCCTACACGGCAAACCATAAAACCTATTAGCGGGAGGGATTGGATTAGGGGAACATATCCACTTATAGAATATATACAGGTTAGTATTTCATTGGCTGTCTCTTATCTGTAAAACAACACTCAAATTACCTCTAAATACATATAATACTGATTATAGCAAACAAAATGGCAGAGGATTGGTCTGTTCAACATTGTATAGCAGATAGTCCCATATACCCAATGATTGGTTGGAAATCTCACCCAACCTTGTACTTTCGACTCAGCTAGCAGCACATAAGGAAACCGAAACCCAGGTTTACATCTGATTACGCCCCACTTTCCCAATTAGTCCATCATTTCTCATCAGACAGGCCATGAGACAAAGTTTACAACCTGTAGTTGACATTGTAGCCTGTTCTCTGTTCTAGGACATTCAAGGGAGGGAAATCACATCACTATCTTCATGCAAGGCTTAATAAATAGGCCTTGTTTTTGACTTCTGAGTCATATGTGAAGAGAGCACAAATGTGTCCATTATAGCCTCTTATTTACTGCTCTTTGATTTAATTATGCTGGGTGTCGTTGCTCCTCTTGGCCTCTAGAGACTGGCTCACTCTACCTTGTATAAACTTTACACTTTTAATTGTCCGATACTTGTCTCTTGCAAATGTTTTCTTCTCTTTTAATCTAAGAGAAATATGTCTCATCCATGGCTTATCCATCTGCCTCCCATTGTGATTTGCAGCTATTCTTTAAAAATAGCATCCTTGATCCCAGGCCAACATTGACTCCTCTTTGTTTTACACACAAAGCTGTTCTTCCAGCGCCTCCTGACTCTGCAACCCTTATCGGCTTCTGAGGTAGTTGAATTGAATATTTACACGAGCCGGCAACCATTTTCCAATAATGGCCATCATTGCCACATTATATATTCCTCTATAACCAGCTTCTTTGTATCTCTTCTACCTTGCGTTACTGAATATTCACACTTATTGATCAGCAACTTACTTCGTCTTCTTTTACATTCATGATTACTTTATTTTTTCGCACACGTTTCTCTTATCGCTTCAGTTGTTTCATCACTCTTCAGTATTTTCATATCGCTTCAGCATTGCTTCATACATCTCCATGACATGACTCTGCCCTCGTCAGATTTCACTCACCGCTCCATGATGTCTAATGGTGTGTGCTAACATCCTTCCATGCAACATCCTTCCACACTTTCAGTGCGAGGGTACATTCGGTATGGGTGTCTGGGTGCACATCTTCTCTCATAAACTCAATGCAGTGTAGGCATAACACATGGGGTCTCCCATAGAGCCATTTTCCTGCTGTTCCAGTATGACAGAGGTGTGGGGGCGGGAGCTAGGGAAAATGCGTCCATCTGCGCCTCAACAGCTGTACCCCTCCTCTGTGCCCCAAGGTCGAGGAGAGACAGAGTGAGATTTATTGTAGACAGAGCGAGCATTGAGAAGGCCAAGGTTGATAAGAGGGGGCTATATGAGGATAGAGATGTTTCTAGAACAGTTTGATATAGGAAGAGGAAAGAGGTGGGAGGAGAATCTAATAGGGACAGGAGAAGGCATAGTGACTAAAGAGAGAGAAAACAGCGGGAAAGAGGACAGAAGATGCATGAGGAAATGAGATGGAAGGCACATTGTCAGTGGAGAAAAGGAGACACTCAATGCCCTTAGGTGAGTCGCCTTTGATGAGGACACCCAGGTGGGAGGACGACAAATGGAGGATGGAGATATGGATGAGGAGTTACACGTGATCCCCCACATGACCTGTCACATTGGGATGGGGCAGAGTTAGGGCAGACCAGAGCTTGGTGAGTGTGCCAAGGAGTGCCAGGTGCAGTGAGGTTGTGAGATGGTTTAGGGGCGTCTCAGGTAGCAGTCCTCATGCTGCAAGGATCAGCTAGCAGTCCATGGGTCAGCAGGGTCCAAAGGTAGCTGCCAGGTCTTGCTGGTCATGTGATTCCTCATGTGACCGGATGTGTTGGGCTGGTGGTGACGTAGGGCAGAGCCCGGTGAGAGTGAGGTCAGGAGGGCAGGGGAGGCAAGGCCGTGGGACGACTTGGGGTCTTCTCAGGCAGCAGTCCTCATGCTGCAAGGATTAGGCTGCAGACTGTGACCCAGTGGGATCTGACAGTAGGTCCCATGTCTTCCTGGTCAAGTGATGCCTTATGTGACTGGCTGCGCTGGACTGGCGGCAGCACCTGACAGAGCCTGGTGAGAACTATTGGTGAGAATTCTGATTTGGCAACTCATCAAGTTAGCAAATGACTTCTTTCATCAATTGTGATACCAAGTAGTTCAAATAAGGACACTGTGCGACCACTCTGGTCTACTTGTACACTCCTATGACATGTGTGCATAGTCTCGGTTTTAAGATAGATCATGATCCATCTTTTGTTATAAGAGATTATTTTCACTTATCACTTATTTACAAAATGATCTTCATACCCTAGAGATAAGTCTAGAATATGGGAATTATATTCTTTTAGGTTGGTTGTCTTTCAAATGTACTCGAGATGTTGCATTTGGCACTTCCTTTGGTAGGAATACTATTTAATGAACCCTTCATTCCACGCATATTTCTCAGATTCCTCCTTCCTTGCATTTGCTCTCTATGAGGAACCAATTGCCTTTAAAGTCCCGTGTATATGCTTCAAGAATGTAAGGGTTTGAATGCTCCCTTCTTTGAAGATAACAGCTGTGCAATGTCCCTGGTTATTTATTCAGCTGTCACAGCCCAACTTGTTATTTTCATTGGCATTCTAATAGAGTTATGGTTCTTTTGGGTCCTGGCTTCTACCTACGGGATTTTTCCCCTCTGGCCTTCAAGCTAACTCAGATCACCTCTCCTTCCATGGAGCCATCAATACATGGCTCTTTTGAGCCCTTTAAGTAGGCTTCCACAGTCGTCCACTCCTGAAGTTGCCAGTTCCAAGATCACTTTAGGTATATAGAACTGCACCGGAAGCTGTTATCTGGGCACTCTGTGCCATAGGCAGGTGAAGGCAGACAAGGCAATACTCTTTACTATCTTGTATATACTAGTGCCACTGCTTCCCCCATCTCTTACTTGTCTCTCTGACCCTGCTAATCCTGTAGTCCGGAGACCATCCAAGAGTTGCAGAGCCCTGCAAAGGGGGAAGGTGTATGTTCACAGTCTAGCAGTAAGGAGAGGTGCAAGGAAAAGGGTCCCAATCCCTCCCCTATATAAACAAAGAGGAATTAAACTCAATAGCAAGGTAATATCCACAGACAGCGACACAAAGAAGGCACTGACCACTTTTCTGTCTGGTGTGCACAGTTTGTTGTTTTAATATACATAAAAGGGGGTTAAAATTCCACAATCAGTGTAAAACAAGCATTGGCAATGCCAACAGTTTGGGCCTTTTACAGAATGGTTGTATTTGCCAATGCTTGTTTTTAACTATATATGTATCAGAAAGTGAAAATGTAAACACATAAGATGTGGGCAGTACAACGGCATTAAGTATACAGGTGTAGAAAAGTGTTGGGGGACACACCTGACTGTTGAGCTGGCTCTGGCTTTGTCCCAGAGTCTGAGTCTGACTTGGCAGAGTGAAATCAGTAAACTCGAACTCAGAACCCTAAGTGTCGGCAGCCAGCAGCTCAGCCTCCTCGGCATGCAGCAATATGAGGGTTTGCGAGCTGGGTCTGTATGCCTCGAAGCTCATGATGCTAGTGCTTCTGGGATGGTCCTACAAACATTAAGCCTGCCTCAACATTTAGAAAAGGAAAACACCCAGCATGAAGGAAGCCTCACTCCGCTGTGACTATGGTTTGAGTGGTAAGGAAGGATGAAGGGCGGTCCACTGCATGATGCAGATGCGGAATACTCGTGAACACCCAAGTGCAGTATAATGTACTGCAGTGCCTTACAGGAAGTCATATTATATGAATTAAATAATAAGCCAATGTCTGCTCCATTTAGCTGTTCTAAAAAATTACTTCATCTATTTTAAAAAAGATTATACTTTCATTGGTCAATGTATCACTTTACTTGAACTATGCTTGGTATCTTTACCATTCTAAGATGTCTGGTTGTTTCCAGAGAGCTTCCTTAGAGACAGTCATCCAAGATGGCTGCCTCCCTGGAAGAGCTCACACAAAATCAAAAAGTTCCGAGATGGGCAGGAATGGATGGGATTAGCCATAGCGATCACACTGGCTAGCGGCAGGGAATGGGAGGGATTACAACTGTTTATCCCTCCTCAAATGCCATCGCCATTGGAAAAGCATTACAGACCCTCATTCAAAGCCCATATTTGAAGCTCTTTTGTTAATGACAATAGTTTCAGCATTAAAGGTAGTGCTTTCACTGCCATTTTATAGCCCAAACTAAAAATGACAAGGTGCCACGTAATGCTGAAATGAGTAACACCATCTCAGAAGGCAGTGTCTGGCATGTCTCGTACAGAAATTGGGGACAAAATAGTGCTGATCTGTGTTGATGAGAAGCCAATTTTGCAGATTTAAAACATATATTCACATTTCCCTTTCAACTACTGTAGAGTGGAACTGATGCTTAGCTGCTTCAAGGTTTTTGCCTAAATAAAAATGTAGGCCTCTATGGTCACTCCCGATCTAACAGCTAATGCACAGCTAATGCACAGATAGGCCCCTGCAGCATACAAAAAAGGTGGAAGAGCTGCAAGAACTTTCTTGCATCCTTCCCTTGGGCATGCAGGCATATTACACTCATTACCTCTGCACATCCCAGGGACTGACCTGGAATTGCGCTGCAGCTCATTGTCTAAAGTTCAGAGATTCATCTTGCCTGTGGTGATGAGCCTGTTTCCCACAAATTATACTCACTCCTCACTGAACCGGGATGTATCACATGGAAGGGGCACCTGAGAGTGTCCTTGCTATGTGTCAGCCCCACTGTAAGAAGATTCAATTCAACACTACAGCTAAGTCAATGCCTAGTCTGGGATACTGAATGGAAACCCTTATTGATATATCTTTATGTCCAGTTCAAGAGTTCTGGATGACTACCCCTATATAACACCCCTCTCTTAGAATCCCCCTGACCCCACTGAGCCAAGAAGTAGTTCTGTTTTGCAAGTTTAAAAGGTTTATTTGAGAAATAAGACAAAATATAGATACCACGCTTTTATAATAAATTAATAATCGATATCGCCCTTATAAATATAATGTTAATCAACAATGGGTAATCTGACACTAGCACACTTCTTTATAATCAATGAGGAGTTAGTATAGGATGGATCAAGTAGCAAAAATACTTTTATGATTTCAAGGGAAAAGCAATGAGGAAAAAAGGCAGTACAGAAATACTTGAGATGATTTTAGCAAAAGATAATATAATCACTTTTTCTCTGGCAATTCACCCCCCTCCCCTATGCAATGTAAGACATGAAAGTAGATGGAAAGAGGAGCACACATTTCTCAGGAATGCAATCAAATACAATACGAAATTCAGTTCCCCCCCAGCAAGCTTAGAGAAAACCGGTATGAGTTTTAAAACACAGGCCCAAGTGCTTGGAATGTGGTGGCAATGAAGTGAGAAATATGCTGAAAATGCTTTTAATTCCCTTTAGGAGGTTCAGGGTGAGTGAGAGATACTTGGGATGAGTTCAGGCTCACTTTAGCAATGATTCAGAGATGGTGATTAAGAGGCAAACGAATTTTTAGCAAGGAAAGAAATGACTGCTGATGGTTACACGTGGCTGGAATTTAACCAAATCACAAATCGCAGTAAAATTTGCGAGTGCGTGAATCGTGATTGTGGAAAAAGTATAAGGAGTAGGAAGTCTGTTCTCGGCTTGTTGGAAAGCTTAGAGTCTAAGCTTTCAGAGGAAGGTTAAACCAAGTTCGTAGCCCAAACAGTTCCAGAGATATGAACAATTTTGTAAAGGTCGTTTTTCGGATTTAAAGTAAACTCAAAATGACAGGTGACAGCTTTGCAGCTGCAGAATTGACAAATGACAGTGGTGCAGCTTTACAAATGACGGGTGACAGTTAGGAGGCAGTTCTACTTAGGTTAAATAGATTGAATTATATTACTTTAAACTAAGAGATTTGGTTTTGCCCCGTCCTAGCTGTACTCACAATATATTTGGAAGGACTGGGTCTCGTCACGGATCTGATCAATCAGGCTAGCGGCACTTCACAGCGATCTGGTCTCAGGGTCTGCGGTTCTGCACGGTCTGGTCTGGTCGGGTCTGGCACTAGTCTGGTCTGTCCGGATACAGCGGTCTCTGCACGGCTCCTGGATCTCTGCACTGGTCCTGGCAAAAGTTCTTGGCAAGGGATTCAAGCAGCTCACCCTGCTGCAGAGAACTCAGATTGTGGTTTTAGGCCTCTGATTTAGGTTCTAAAGTATAAGTTCTAGGTTCTGGAGCATGTAGCTGGAGTCAGTCTGGAACTGGTATTTCTGGATGTTGTGTGGTCCGGCAAAACGCTCCGCAGCAACTGGATTTGAATCTCCTCTCTAGCTTCCAGTGGCTCTTTTTATGTCTTTTGAAAATGGGTGTGTGCCTGGGCCTAGCTATGCCTGCCCCTCTCTACTTGTCATTGACCCAATTCTCCCCTCTCCCATGATTGGGGGAAGGAAATGTGAGTCAGAGTGATGCTGTAGGTTTTATGGGTCAGAGGATCCTCCCCTGGTCAGTTTGCCCACAAATCTATAGTTGATTCAAATACATCCTTCCCAGATATACAATTTGTTGAAATTACATGTGCACATTATATATTCCTTATGGTCCATGCTTGTCCGCCTCTGATCTTCCTGGGGGCTTGCATTCAAAAATGACAACATTTTGCGTTTTTTAACTGGTTTTGCAATATCGGACCTTTACCCAAATTTACACACATGTGCGCAAGGAGTATGGACATGAATTGATGAAGTGTCAGATTTTTAACATGCACACATTTGGAGTGAGACCCTATTTTCCGCTAGCAACCCCCCAGAATACACCACAGGGTCCTAACGCATCTCAAAATGTTCACAGAAAAATCACAAAAATAATGATATTACTTATATAATTCTGACAAGTCCGCACTATGAGTTATCTATCTTTTTAAAATTATGCTCTGGCCCAGATGGGTGTGGTTTAGGTTCCAAAGCACATGGGGGAAGCTTCTGCCTGTCCCCGCCTTCAGCTCGGGTGGCTCCCTGTCAAGAACTGGTAGGGGGTGATCTGTACTTCCGCTCTCTATATGGTAGAGGGGAGGCACAGAGGACCCCAGCCTAGATTCTCTTTTCGGTAGCTATGGTCGAGCAATCAAGGCCTAGCTTCTCAGGAGGTGATGCAGGCTGGTTCTTAAGTACAGTGTAGTCCCCAAGCCCCCACAAAGGAATGTCCACACACTGTATTGGTTAGAACACAGTCTTTATATAATCAATATTCAAGGTTATGTACACTTATCATAATAACTCACTTTGTACTTAGGAAAATCAACAATGGCAAATATATACAATTCTAAAGTGGTACCACCCTTTGTATTAGATCTCATTAAAGTGCATCAACAATACTGTAACAATGTCACACAGATCAAATAGAGTGAAACCAGCAATAGAGAGAGGAGAGAAAATAAGATGGTTGAGCAATAGGCAGAATACTGGCCCCTACCACTAGACACAGTTCTGTGTGGAGATCCCCCCACCTGGGCAACCTGTAAAATAAAGATATAGCACAAGCCCAGTCCATATATTGTTCTGCAAGTCTTATTCCCTCCTATAATGTTTTTACCCCCCCCAATGTACCTGGTGGAGTCGAGTTCTTCGAAGCGGCGTCGACAGATCCTTCTTGAGCGACCCCCTTTCAAGCGGGAGTCACGGATCGTCGAGAGGCGTCGAGAAGCGTCGAGGAACTCGGCGTTCGGCGGCGGGGAATCGACGGCCCTTCTTGAATGCCTTCCCTTTCAAGCAGGAGACACGGGGCGTCGAACGTCCGTCGAGGAACTCGGCGTTCGGCGTCGGGGAATCGACGGCCCTTCTTGGATGCCTTCCCTTTCAAGCGGGAGACATGGGGCGTCGAACGTCCGACAACAAACAGGGTAGAACGGCGTCGATGAGGCGGCAGCTTCGATCCAAGCGATGCTCATCGACGACGGAGCGTTGGCGTCCTGCAAGGCAGAGGCGTGCGGGGCACCTCGATGACAATTGTTCTGGACCGCAAAGATTGTGAAGACGGGGGCCCAGCACGGGCGTCGAGTCGTTCGAGTCTTTGTGGTCTTTGGGTGGCGGGAAACCCACCGGCAGGTTTCTCCTCGGCGCGTTGGTCGTCCTCGAGTTTCTCCGGCAGGATAAAGCGGTCGACGATGCGGACGAGGGAGTCCTTCGATTCAAATGTTCTTAGGCAAGGAGCGGACGGCTCCGGTCGTCGGCGGCACGGCGTCAAGTGGTTTCCACGGCTGGGCAACACAACTCCGATGGGCCTCCAGCGGTTACACAGACCTGCGAACCCTGGTCGACGGCAATGGACTTCGACGGCGGCGATGTCCGTGTGCTTCACTTCGATCTCCTCGGCGGTCCCGTCTCGGGTCGGCAGCCTTTCGAGGGTCTGACTTCCAGGGCGCTTCGGCGAAGATGTAGCGGTGCTCGATGATCCCTCGGAGCACGGGAAGAGGGCGCCTTACCAGGTCCTCTCTCGGGTCAGTCCTCGACGAATTCGGCAGCTTTCAGATTGGTCGAAGCAAGTGCAACAGCAAGTCTTCTTCTTCCAGCTGGGCGTCGAGGATCAGCAGTTCCAGTTACTCTTAGAGTGGAGACTCAGCTTCTGAACGCTTCTGAACAATTACTAGTGGTGAGAGGTCCCCAGATATACTATTCTGTCTCTCATCCACACTGCTGGCACACACTCAGCAGCCAATCATACAGAAGGGCATTCATGCAGTCAGTCAGCCAATCAGGCACACAGTGCATTCAGGCCACACTCCTCCCTTTCAGACACTCACAACAAGGAATGTGGATTGGTACAAGTACCCAGCCATTCAACACTACACACTGCATTCAGGCCAGTTTCGGGCAGGGCGGTCTCAGTCTTTGTCTCTCATGCCAGAAACCAGACAACCACAACAAGGAGTGTATATTGGTCACACACTCCATTCACCCAGGTCCCACCCACAGGAGGTACCCACAACATACAGTCACTGGGAAGGCTCCAGTCAGTCTAGCTGGGCCTTCACAACAACACCATATATGGAACTTCCACCCAACAGCTAGTCAGGGGGAAGGGACAGAGTCAGGGCTTCCCAGGACTTTGGGAACACAAGGTAACAGGCAATAGAAAGCAAGAGGCCACAGGGGCCATCTTGTTTCCTATCAGGAATCAACTGATCCCAATGGCAGGGCCTGGGTATCCCAAAATGGAGGACACCCAGAGCACCTGTCAAATTCAGCATGGAGTTGCCACCAGCCCATAACCTGCTCTGTGGGCCACCCACAGGTGCCCAAAAACATACACTAGGGGCACAGGGTTGTACCCCTACCCATGGGTGCCATAAGGGTATCCCATGGGTCTGTTCACCAAACCAAAAGAGAGAGCTGCACTGCCAGGAGTCCCACATGGACTCCTGGGCAGAAAACACGACAGAACACACGATAAGAAGCAGTAAAGGACAAGGATTCAGAGGCCCTGTCCCTCTGATGCATTTCCAGCATCACAGTCGCCCCCCCCAGACTGAGGTGGAGGGTGTCTAATCTCCCACGGGATAGACACCCTCATCCAGACGGTCAACATACCTTCTGGAAAGGCCATCTGCATTATCGTGACTCTTCCCTGGTCTGTGCTCTATGGTGAAGTCTAGCCCTTGCAGGCTAATGGACCACCTGAGCAATTTCGGATTCTCACCCTTCATCTGCATAAGCCACTTCAGGGGCTTATGATCTGTTTGGACCTTGAAGGTCGACCCCGTAAGGTAGGGCCTAAAACGCCTAAGGCTCCAAACTATGCTAAAACACTCCTTTTCAACAGTAGCCCACCTAAGTTCTCTATCCTTGAGTTGCCTACTGATGAATATGATAGGATGTTCTCTCCCTTTGTCATGTAACTGGGACAAGACAGCCCCAATTCCGGTGTCGCAGGCATCCGTCTGGACGATAAAGGGTCGGCTGTAGTCAGGCGCACACAACACAGGTGCCCTACACAGACTTTCTTTCAAGCCATCAAAGGCCCTCTGACAGTCTTCGGTCCAATTAACCTTCCTAGGCTGTTTGGGTGAAGTTAGAGCTGTCAGGGGTGCAGCTATGGTTCCATAGTCTGCCATGAAATTGCGATAGTACCCAGTGAGGCCCAAAAAGGCTCTCACCTGGGTCTGAGTAGTGGGAGTCTCCCAGTTCTGTACATCCTGTACTTTACTGGCGAGAGGTTGGATTTGGCCCCCTCCTACCTCATGACCAAGATAGGTAACTTTCCCCTGAGCTATCTGGCACTTGGTGGCCTTGATAGTGAGGTTAGCCCTTTTCAAGGCCTGCAACACCTTATCCAGATGTGTCAAATGCTCTTCCCAGGTGGAACTGTAGACGGCAATGTCGTCTAAGTAAGCCACACAAAAGGCTTCCATCCCACTGAGCGCATGGTTGACCAATCTCTGGAAGGTGGCAGGGGCATTCTTCAACCCAAAAGGCATGACCCTAAACTGGTAGAGTCCCCCAGGTGTTGAGAAGGCCGTCTTTTCCTTGGCATGGTCCGTCAGAGCTATTTGCCAATAGCCTGAGGTAAGGTCAAAGGTGCTCACAAATTTGGCAGCACCTATGGTGTCCATGAGCTCATCAGCCCTGGGCAATGGGTGCGCGTCAGTTTTGGTGACGCATTGACTCCTCGGTAGTCCACACAGAACCTCCAATCCTTGGTACCCGCCTGGGAACTTGCCTTGGGGATAAGGACCACTGGACTGGACCAGGGACTGGTTGAGGGTTCAATAACACCCAGATCCAACATCTTGGCGACCTCTGCCTGGATGTGGTTCTTGACGGTATCTGACATACGGTAGCACCTGCTTTTGACAGGCACACTGTCACCAGTGTCAATTCCATGCCTACACCACGGTGTAAGGCCTGGCGTCAGTGAAAACAGAGAGGCATATTGTTGGAGCAAAGCCTTGCAGGCCCTCTGTTGCTCTGTTGTCAAATCCGGAGAGAGATGTACTCCCTCCACTGAGCCATCCTGAGGGTTGCTGTGCAGCAAATCAGGAAGGGGCTCACTCTCATCCTCTTCTTGCCCTGAAGCTAGCAAGAGACATGAGACTTCTGCTCGCCGGTGGAAAGGCTTGCGCCTGTTGACCTGGAATACCTGAGGGGCTACCCCAGAGGCTCCCATGTCAACCAGATAATTGACTTCGCCCATCTTGGAGATGATCCTGAAGGGTCCAGTCCACTTGTCTGCCAAAGCTCTAGGCTTGGTAGGCTCCATCACAAGGATTTCCTGTCCCGGAGTCCAATCCACTTGCGAGGCTTTAAGGTCATGCCAGTACTTATTCAATTCCTGGCTGGCCTTGAGATTTGCTGTTGCCTGACCCATCATCTGCGTCATCCTCCGTCTGAGGCCTAACACATAGTCCCCCACTTGCTTGGCGGGACCTGGAGGGGTGGCTTCCAAGCCTTCTCTGATCAAGGCGAGGGGCCCCCTCACGGGATGTCTAAAGAGTAACTCAAAGGGGCTGAAACCAACACCCTCTTGAGGTACCTCTCTGTAAGCAAACAGCAGGCATGGCAGGAGGAGATCCCATTTCCTCCTTAGGGGTTCTTCCAAAGCCCCTAGCATGCCCTTGAGAGTTTTATTAAATCTCTCAACCAGACCATTGGTCTGGGGGTGGTAAGAGGTGGAGAACTTGTAGGTTACCCCGCACTCTTTCCACATGGTTTTCATGTAACTAGACATGAAGTTGGATCCTCTGTCAGAGACAACCTCCTTGGGGAATCCAACACGGGTGAAAATGCCCAGGAGAGCTCTGGCAACCACCTTGGCAGTAACAGTCCGAAGGGGTATTGCCTCAGGGTACCTGGTGGCATGATCTACCAAGACCAGGATGAACCGATGTCCACCAGAAGTGGGAGGGTCAAGGGGACCGACGATGTCGATGCCCACCCTCTCAAATGGTGTGCCAACCACTGGCAATGGTTGCAGTGGGGCAATGACACTGCCTCCAGTCTTGCCAGACAACTGACAAGTTGGGCAGGTCCTGCAGTGGGACTCCACCTCTACTCCCATCCGTGGCCAGTAGAAATGGGCAGAGAGCCTCTGCTTAGTCTTCTTGATCCCAAGATGACCAGCCAAGGGCACCTCATGCGCCAACTGCAGTAGGAAGGGCCTGTAAACCTGGGGTACCACCAACCTCTTGAGGGCACCAGGTTCAGGCTTAGTGGGCTCACTAACAAGGAGCTCACCCTCCCAATAAATCCGGAATGTCCTAGGCACTTCTCCTTGTGCCTGGGACAGGGCCTGTTTCCTCAGTCCCTCGAGAGAGTGGCACTCTCTCTGTCCCTTACAGAAGTCTGCCCGGGAGGGTCCCCCTTCAGCTAACAAGCATTGAAGGTCGGGATGATCCTCCGGGTTGAGAACCTCTCCCACAGGAGAGTCTTCTGTCTCTTCTCCCACAGGAGTTGAGTTTGGGTTTTCCACTGGACCCAGCCCGTCCGGAGCATGGATCCCAATGGGTGCTGTCGGAACAGCAGGAAGAGAAGGTGTTCCCTCCACAGAGGTGGCCTTCTTGGTCTTCCTTCTTCTTGCCTTAGGCCTCGCCTTTGGCTTGGGTACCTGACTCACAGCCAGACCCGGTGTCACCTGTGACCTAGTGACTGCAGCAGCAGTCATGGGAAGACCATCCGAGATCAACCCCAACTCTACTAGATCATTTCCTAACAGAATGTTGGCAGGGACATTGTCCTGAACCAGAGCAGGAAGCTTTGCTGTCTTGTCTCCAATCATGAGTGTGACTAAGGCTACAGGCGATAATTTGGGAGGCCCACCAGCTAACCTGGTGGTTCTCAGAGGAGCACCTACATAGTCCTCTGGCTTGAGCAGGGTCCTGTCCACCACTGTCATGCTTGCCCCAGTGTCTCTCAAACCAGTAGAAGGCTGGCCATTCAAGAGGACACTTCTCAAAAACCTACGGGTGTTCTGTGGGATAGTCGCCAGTACTTCTGCATACTGGTCCCAGGCCCCAAGGGACACTAAGGAAATCCCTACCGGAGCACCAAATGTGATCCCGGTAGAGGAGGGGAGGACAGTGGCCTCCACCTCAGACACGGGGTAAGGGTAGGTCAGGCTGACAGCCTGTACTCCAAGTGCCTTACCTTTACACTTGGAGTCACCCCTTTTGTGATCTAGAGCCCCACAGTCCCAACAAGTGCCAGGAGTGCGGGGTACTGTACTGGAACCACTGGGAGCCTGCTTTGCAGCAGGTGGACCACTACTCTTATTCCCACCCACAGATGACTTATCCCCACTAGATTTTTGGGTCTTGGGAGAGGAATGTTTAGGTTTACCCGACTGTGACTGCTTGTGGGACTCCTCAGCTTTCTGAGAGGCCCCCTTTTCTTTGTCCTTGTCCTTCCCACTGGAGTGCTAAGGGGACACCCGGTGGGAGACCCACTTGTCAGCCAACCTAGCCAGCTTAAAGGGGTCCAAAATGTTCTGGTCAGCCACATACTGACGCAGCTCTGGTGAACAGGCTTCAGAAAAATGCTCAAAAAACAAGAGGTGGGATAATTCAACAAAAGTCTTAACTTTGTATCCATCAATCCACCCCATCATGTTCATGTGCGCAGCACTCACCCAGTCAACCCAAGACACATTCTCTCTTTTCTTAAAATCCCTGAACCTTTTAAGGTATTGGGTAGGTGTCTTGCCAAACTTGGCAATCAAAGCAGACTTCATACACTCATACTGACCCCTTTCTTCCACACTTAGCTTCAGAATACAGTCATATCCAGTTAAAGGCACTCTGCTTAACAAACACTTAGCCCAATCTCTTTTATCAACATCATGAATCGCACAAGCCATTTCAAACGCTTCAATCCATTGGAGGATATCTGAACCCTCCACAAATACACCAACCAAATCTTTCATAAACTTGGTGGCTGGGGACCTGACACTCTCACTGGTTTTAGCTGAAGTCTCCACTCTGGCTTTCTCTAGCTGGATTCTCTGACATTCAGTGTCCTGGCTCTTGAGTTCAAGGTCCTTATTTCTGAGTTCAAGATCCCTATTCTTGAGCTCCACTTGTTGAGCCAACTCCTCTTTCCTAAGTTCAGCATCTATTTCCAACTTGCGGTATTCAAAGGCCAATTTCATCCTTAATAACTCAAGCTCCAAGGAATTGCTGGGGTTTGGAACAGAGGCAGCAGGTATGGCGGCATTCCCAGAAACAGATTCAGCAGAAACCCCAGGGGCAGAGTCCTCATTGGTTGCATTCCCCCCCTCATCAAGAGTTTCACCATCAGTCTGGTAGTCCACCAGGGCAGCTATCAGCTCAGCCCTAGACTTATCCACAAAGTCTAACTCCCTGGCTTCACAAGCACTCTGGGGAGCCTCCAAGCTCATCTGAGTCAATTTGCCATTTGCAATAGACTCCATTGTTTGTAATGCAGATATCTTGTACACAACTAAACCTTAGTTTAATAAAGTGCAGGTATTTTGTAAGTGGCGCGGTTATACACTGATTCTTAAAACCATAAGCATCCCACCGCTGCCACCAGCTGTCAAGAACTGGTAGGGGGTGATCTGTACTTCCGCTCTCTATATGGTAGAGGGGAGGCACAGAGGACCCCAGCCTAGATTCTCTATTCGGTAGCTATGGTCGAGCAATCAAGGCCTAGCTTCTCAGGAGGTGATGCAGGCTGGTTCTTAAGTACAGTGTAGTCCCCAAGCCCCCACAAAGGAATGTCCACACACTGTATTGGTTAGAACACAGTCTTTATATAATCAATATTCAAGGTTATGTACACTTATCATAATAACTCACTTTGTACTTAGGAAAATCAACAATGGCAAATATATACAATTCTAAAGTGGTACCACCCTTTGTATTAGATCTCATTAAAGTGCATCAACAATACTGTAACAATGTCTCACAGATCAAATAGAGTGAAACCAGCAATAGAGAGAGGAGAGAAAATAAGATGGTTGAGCAATAGGCAGAATACTGGCCCCTACCACTAGACACAGTTCTGTGTGGAGATCCCCCCACCTGGGCAACCTGTAAAATAAAGATATAGCACAAGCCCAGTCCATATATTGTTCTGCAAGTCTTATTCCCTCCTATAATGTTTTTACCCCCCCAATGTACCTGGTGGAGTCGAGTTCTTCGAAGAGGCGTCGACAGATCCTTCTTGAGCGACCCCCTTTCAAGCGGGAGTCACGGATCGTCGAGAGGCGTCGAGAAGCGTCGAGGAACTCGGCGTTCGGCGGCGGGGAATCGACGGCCCTTCTTGGATGCCTTCCCTTTCAAGCGGGAGAAACGGGGCGTCGAACGTCCGACAACAAACAGGGTAGAACGGCGTCGATGAGGCGGCAGCTTCGATCCAAGCGGTGCTCGTCGACGACGGAGCGTTGGCGTCCTGCAAGGCAGAGGCGTGCGGGGCACCTCGATGACAATTGTTCTGGACCGCAAAGATTGTGAAGACGGGGGCCCAGCACGGGCGTCGAGTCGTTCGAGTCTTTGTGGTCTTCAGGTGGCGGGAAACCCACCGGCAGGTTTCTCCTCGGCGCGTTGGTCGTCCTCGACTTTCTCCGGCAGGATAAAGCGGTCGACGGTGCGGACGAGGGAGTCCTTCGATTCAAATGTTCTTAGGCAAGGAGCGGACGGCTCCGGTCGTCGGCGGCACGGCGTCAAGTGGTTTCCACGGCTGGGCAACACAACTTCGACGGGCCTCCAGCGGTTACACAGACCTGCGAACCCTGGTCGACGGCAATGGACTTCGACGGCGGCGATGTCCGGGTGCTTCACTTCGATCTCCTCGGCGGTCCCGTCTCGGGTCGGCAGCCTTTCGAGGGTCTGACTTCCAGGGCGCTTCGGCGAAGATGTAGCGGTGCTCGATGATCCCTCGGAGCACGGGAAGAGGGCGCCTTACCAGGTCCTCTCTCGGGTCAGTCCTCGACGAATCCGGCAGCTTTCAGATCGTTCGAAGCAAGTGCAACAGCAAGTCTTCTTCTTCCAGCTGGGCGTCGAGGATCAGCAGTTCAAGTTACTCTTAGAGTGGAGACTCAGCTTCTGAACGCTTCTGAACAATTACTAGTGGTGAGAGGTCCCCAGATATACTATTCTGTCTCTCATCCACACTGCTGGCACACACTCAGCAGCCAATCATACAGAAGGGTATTCATGCAGTCAGTCAGCCAATCAGGGACACAGTGCATTCAGGCCACACTCCTCCCTTTCAGACACTCACAACAAGGAATGTGGATTGGGACAAGTACCCAGCCATTCAACACTACACACTGCATTCAGGCCAGTTTCGGGCAGGGCTGTCTCAGTCTTTGTCTCTCATGCCAGAAACCAGACAACCACAACAAGGAGTGTATATTGGTCACACACTCCATTCACCCAGGTCCCACCCACAGGAGGTACCCACAACATACAGTCACTGGGAAGGCTCCAGTCAGTCTAGCTGGGCCTTCACAACAACCCCATATATGGAACTTCCACCCAACAGCCAGTCAGGGGGAAGGGACAGAGTCAGGGCTTCCCAGGACTTTGGGAACACAAGGTAACAGGCAATAGAAAGCAAGAGGCCACAGGGGCCATCTTGTTTCCTATCAGGAATCAACTGATCCCAATGGCAGGGCCTGGGTATCCCAAAATGGAGGACACCCAGAGCACCTGTCAAATTCAGCATGGAGCTGCCACCAGCCCATACCCTGCTCTGTGGGCCACCCACAGGTGCCCAAAAACATACACTAGGGGCACAGGGTTGTACCCCTACCCATGGGTGCCATAAGGGTATCCCATAGGTCTGTTCACCAAACCAAAAGAGAGAGCTGCACTGCCAGGAGTCCCACATGGACTCCTGGGCAGAAAACACGACAGAACACACAATAAGAAGCAGTAAAGGACAAGGATTCAGAGGCCCTGTCCCTCTGATGCATTTCCAGCATCACACTCCCAGAGGCACTTCTCCTCCCACTTCTCCCAAGAGGAAGCCACTTTTACGACGCCCCCAATATAACATTTGCCTGAGTCCAGGACAGGCCTTTGTTCACCTCCCTGTAGTCCCCAGCTGCTCCACCCCTAATCTAATCAGAGAGGTGACAACTCCTTTTGGCAAGGAGAAGAGTGGCTGAGCAGGTTTTAACTCCTGTGGGGGTAGATGTCAGGCAGAATTCAGTTTCATTAAGCCAGGTTTCAGCTAAAATGTCACTTTTTTTCCCCAGTTTAAGTCAATACAATTTTTACATATGCAGCTAGAATGCTGATTCTAAGTTCAAAACTATGACATTTTAACAGTTACAAACTATGTGACACTCAAAAGTAGGTCACTCAGTTAATTTAAACATTTCGATTTTGGTGGTTTTAATCCAGTTTCAGTTAGGCTGCTGACATGCATAGCTCAGCCAGTTTTGTTATGAACATTGTTTTGGGCTCTTCATCTTCCCAGATTTTGTATGCACACATACTTCATTCTGCCAGATGTCCGCTGGTGTTCGGTGAGATTTTTGGATGTGTTGCAATCTTTGAAAATAGGCATTTTGAGCTGGCATTCAGATAAACCAAAGGTAATTTTAAAGCGTTTTTGAGCTAACAGGCGCTGCTGTTTTACTTTTGGCACCCATTCCACTCATGGCACCCTGGCCCATCATGCTCGCACTGGTGGGTAGCAAGTTAGGCAGCCATTTTGGTGTACGCACAAACTGCGTGGTTCTCCTGGATTCTGGCGCACATGTGGGTTTTTTGGCCATCTTGGATTTTCTAAGCCCACAGCACCAAATGTTGCAGCATGATAGCTCAAACGTGGGTCAGGACACCCAACACCCCCCAACCTCCGTGGTATACACAGTAGGGAGGACTGATTGAGACCCCATGATGCTCCTGCCCAGGAACATTTCTTCCAGATCCTGAAAGAGGGAAAAAACACAGCAGAACACCTGAGCAGGCATTTCTATGACCAAGGGGACAAGGTTTGGAGGAAGGGTCCTTTTCTGGAGGCGGGAAACACCACATTCCTATGTGCTGGGATAAGGAAGCGGGGCGATATTGATAACTGAGAATTGGTAGTGCCTGAGGTATTGTTTTTCCTTTTAACTTTACATATTTGCCCTATCTGTCCATAAATGGTACTTAGCAATCTTCAATCTGCACTCCCTAAAATGTAAAGTCGTACATAATGGTACTTCTTTGTTAACGGGTAGATAATCCAGTGGTGAGATGGTCACATGTGGATGTGTTACACTGAAGCCCCGACACCGCGACACATCTGGGGTGGAAATATGAAAGAATCAGACTGAATAAATGGCGCACACCTATTATTCAAAAGTTGAAGTAGGCAGCAGAATTAGAATTTCCCCAGAAATGATCACTTAAGGGGGGTGGGTAGACTATAGAGGCAGTATATGGGTGTCCTGCTGTTTGAACGTCTTGTGCTGATGGAAGGGAAAGGATAAAGGACACATACTTTCCGTAAGATTTGGCGCCTGACATCTGTCAAAAGTGGATGATTGTTTGCTCCCAGGCATTTCCTGACATATATAGTCGTGCGTGCCTGTGTAGCCTAACGAGGCAAAGCAGTTTTTTCAGTTAGCTCTAACTAGACTTTTATCTCGATAAAGCAGGGCTGTCATTTCCTGTTTCAAACACACTACGAGGTTGTTGTGTGGTTGTTGGAAACAGCATGACATCTTTTTTGGGTGCTACCAGCCTTACTAAGATCTTCAAGACTGTCCTGAAAGAGCTCAGCTAGCCCTTCTATTTTCTTCTCGTTGTTGTATGGACATGGGGTCATATCCGCAAAACCTGTATTGCCAAGTGATGCACATCTACTTCACTTGTTCCAAAAAGTTGCACATGCATACACCATGTTTCACCTCCCTTGGGCAAGTCGGGGGGTGGAGGAGAGGGCGGGTGGTGGTTATTTTAAAAGAGCATATCTTATTCAGAGTCAGGATGTGCTTAAAAAAGGCACACACACCAATCACATTCTTACGTGCCTGTTTGAAACAGGCACGGGGATACGCATGCATGCTTTCTAAGTGTAAAAGCAGCAGTTCCAACCACGGCTGTTACACTTGATTCCCTATCCCACAAATAAGGATAGAAATTCATATCTATTGTTGTTTACGTGTTAGGCCCTAAAAGAGCCTGTCAATGTGAAATATGCTCCCAGCATTGTAAAGCCCTCTGAATCGTGCATGTCAAGGTTGGGAATAAGACCTGCCCATTTGCTAAAGTTCTGCTCATGCGCTATGCCTTTTCATATCTCTAGTAATTCTTGAGCACCTGCCCATCTGCTTCACCATTTCTCGTGCTCCTGCTCCTATTGAGTTGTATCTGTTTTAATTCCTAACTAGTATGAAGCATCAAGTGGGCTGTAAGAGAGGTTAGTGGGTGAAGTTCTCACTGCTCAGTTCTGTGTCCATCCTGCTGGCCGCAGGCTCAAATACCTGAGGGTAAACACGGCCTTTCAACATTCTGAAATATATACAATGAGTACCATTAAAGTGGGTAGTTTTAACACTTGTTGTTAACTCAGCCCCTCCTCCAAGAGGTTGATATAGAGTTGCAGGAAACACAGTTCAAGGGTGGAGGTGAGCCAGGATGTCTGCTTTGACTCTAAGAGCCAAAAGCAAGCAGAGCAAGCAAATTAATGGCGTTAAACATTGGAATGGAAAACATGTAGGCATTGCAGGTTTTTGGCACACACATTCGTAGTACACTCCCAGGACCATACCCGGATTCCTGCCTCCACATTGCAAACATCACACCCGGAATCCTGCCTCCCAATCCCAACTCAAAATACCACCAGCTAGTGTTCTGCTTCCCAGAACAAAGGACCCCACCTGGCCTCCTGCCTCACTCCCACTAAAATTGAGTTTTAGCACTATGATGAATCGAGTTTTCTGGAGAAAAAAAATTAACTGTGTAGCAAAGACAATGTGAAAAAAAATCGAACACTTGGCATGTAACCTACTCCCTTTCAACAACAGTTGAACCACTCATGAAATGCAACATGGCATCAGTCCTTACAATTGCCTTACATTAACCCCTAGAGAACCCTCCCGGGTATTTTAGAAACTATAAAGCCGTGTGGCGTGCCAAAAATAACAGCACTGTGTAAAGCATCAGCATAATAAAGACCTAAAACCTCTTTGGAGACCTTAAAATGGCCTAAGGTAAGCAGTCGTTCAGGGTGGATGAGTGGATCTCCTCTCAGCTTAAGAACGTTCTAAAATGGCGTCTGGCTGCTCAAGAGTGGCTCCAAGACAGCTTTCGCTTGTTCCCCAATGACCACCATATGTTAAAAAAATAACTAGAGCTTCCAGCCTGGATGAGGGCGATGTGTCACTTAGATCCAGCAAACACGGGCATGTGTGTGCAGACAAAGAGCAGGGAATTGTTCATGGTCTGCAAACACAGTGTTGAAGCAGTTGTACGTCACTCTCCCTGTAGCCCCATACTGTCTGACCTGAAGCCACAGCCTTACAAAGTGAGGTGTCTGCCTGATTAACTGGTGTCATAAGTCTCAACTTGGAGACCATCAAGTAAAGGATTAGAGAACAGGCCCCCTTGCTGATTTCGGCTCCCACCACAGCCGCACGGCCATATCTACCAACTACTTCTTGGCATTACGTGCCTCCCCTGAGTTCCATATTCCACGTGTTGAACCAGGTCTTTGATTAATATTATTTCCTCCTTTCACCATAATGTGCCACTAATTAGCAATTTTTGCAAAATGTAGCAACATTTTCTCGACCTGATTATTACAGGTCCTTGAGACATCATCATACATGTTGTCCCAACGTCTGCCATGACGGCTTCCGTCCAGAGCCCGACAGCGCCAAATCCAATTAAATATATTTGTATATATTTAATGTCATCCCAAGCTTTACTAGAACTCAGCCAACACAATTTCTTTAATTGGCAACACACCCACTCATTTTTATTAAATCTGTTTTTTAGATGACACTCTGAAATTCCATTGTCTTTGCGCCCCCATGAACACGACCAGTCCTGGTGACAGTTCGGACGCCTTTCCATACGAACTGTGTTACTAAACAACAGCTCCAGAGAAATTACCTGTTCCGAACTTGAAACACTTAAATATAGTGTCGAAAACTCTCACAATGAGCCATGTACCGAGCTGTGACTCAAAAATACCTAAAAATATGCATCTTGCATTTTGAAATACCCCGAATTGGGTTCATGTTCATACACAAATGTCCTTAAATCAGTGGTCGAAGTGAACGGGAGCGGTCGGGAGCGGTGCTCCTCTACTTTTTTAAATTACTTTTTACAGCTCTTATACTTTTATTTTAAAAAGAAACCGTTCCGGAATGGTTTTGTTTTAAAATAAAAGTGTAGGAAGAAGTTGAAACTTTCACTTTCAGTGCACTGCACTCACTGAATGTTCCCTTAAACAGCATGGACATGTATTTAAGGGTTTGTATTGCGCATCGGAGGGGGTGTGGCAATGGGGTTTGTGGGGATCGGGAGAGGCCAGCAAGGAACATAGTTCCACTACTTCTTTTCATACATTTCGACCACTGCCTTAAATGTTGTTTTTTGTCATGCTATGATGTATAACTTCAAACTGTGCCAAATATGCCATATGCCTTCTGTTGATTTTAGTTAGTTTTTACTAAGAATAAATTTGTTATGTTTTTGAATAGACCGTGTTTTACTAGTGTAATTGAATGCTTTTCCACTAATCTCTAGTCAGATTTTGACATCCACTCAGCGCTTGAAAGGCAAGGTAGCTTTTGACTCAACTCCTTTTCTTACTGCCCAGGGGCAGTCCAGCGCCGAAATGCTAGGCAATTCTCCTCTGAACAAGAGTACCAACAGCAACCCCAGACACGTGTTTCAGTCTGGTTGGACCTCATCACTAGGGTGGAGCTGGGCCTCTCTAAGAATAATGATCAAGGGGTCCATGTCTGGATTCCCCTAGTAACTTAGGGTGAGACCCAAAGTTACTTAAATATGCAAGAGTGGTTACGTTTATGCTCTGGTTTAGTTTTCCAGGAAGTGGTTTAGTTTGGTTAGAACAGGTCAGTAGAAATAGAAGTGTTCTGATTGTTTTATCTTTAACATTTTTCAGACATTTGAATTCAGATTGACAGTGAACATATGTACTGCCGATATTAGCAAACAAATTACAAATAACTACAGGAGTTGTCCTGCAAGTTCGAACATGTTTGTGAAGAATGTTTATGAATTTTGTGATTGCGCCTGTCTAGGCTATGGAAAGATATGTCAGGCGCTCCCTTGAGAAAGGACAGGTGACTGTCCGAAATGCGTTGCATATCCTAAATGGGTCACTCTTAAGCCATACATATTCAAATATAAGTATCACTTTTTTAATGCCTCAATTTGTGCTTGATTTTGGAAAGAGAATTAAGATATGTATGTGTCGAATACATAATGTTGAATTGAAGATCTCAAAAACTGTCCGTTAAAATGTGATTTGTTTTGAAAGCCAAATATATGTATATTTATAAAAATCATTCTCGAATCATTGATTGTGAAATGCATTATTTCATTTAAAGTGGATGAAGGGTTGTAGCCCAATATGAGCGCAATTGGCTGCCTCGTGTTCCTTAACGAGTCCTTGTGTCAGTGATTTTGTCATTTGTTCTCCCATTGAGCCATTGGAGACACCCAACTGCACCTGCAGATATTCAGAATGCATATGTCCTGATCCTGATGCTGAATATTAGCCTCATTTCGCCTCGTTTAAAGAACGGGCTGGCCTTTAACCAAAGACAACACTTCTTGAGCTGACTACAAACATTCCATGGCAACAGTATTAATGCAATACTCAATTATATCTTGATAGAACAGTTTCATTGGTACCATTTCTCTGATTTTCCAATCTGGCAGAGACTAGAGAGGGATACAGTGCCCTGTTCACTCCCCCCAAACCCCTCTCTCTCTCTCTCTCTCTTCACTGTTGCACACCCCTCTTCTGTATTCCAGGGCCTCTCCTCTTTTGTTCCACATCTCCCTGTCCTGGGGACAAAGACACTCACGCTCTTGCCTCTTCTCACCCCTCTGCTCTCTTTTTCTTTCATCTGAAGGGGCACTCCTATCCTCACTGGAGCTCATCCCTCTTCTGCGGTCCCAGTGGCTCACTCCTTCTTCACAGGAGCACACTCTGCTTCTGCAGTTAGGGGTCTCTTCTATGCCTCACTGGAGCACAACCCTCTTCATGTTTCAGAGAGGCTCTCGGCCCCTCACTGAGCATGCCCCACATTTGGGCTTCAGGGGGGGCTCTTCTCTCCGTAACTGGAGAACACCCACCTTATGGGGTTTAGGGGGGATTTTCTCCCCCTCAATGGAGCAGACCCCTTTTTGGGGGTACAGGAAGGCTCTTCTCCCCTCAATGGAGCAAAGGCTTTTTCTGGGGTACAGGGTATTCCTCTCCCCATTAATGGAGCAGGCACCTCTTCTGGCTATGGTGGCCTCTTCTACCCCTCACTGATGCACATCTCTATTGTGAGGTTCAGGGGGGCTCTTTTCTTCCTTATTTGAGCACACCCCTTGGCTGGGCTCAAGGGACTACCCTACTATGGTGCTCTCCCACTTCGTCTGACTGCCAACTCCTCTCCTCCCAGCCTAAAAGACACTGTTTGTGTTTCTTTTCCTCAGTTACGAAAGCACTCATGCGTCGCATATAGACAGAGCCAAACTTCTGAATTGATTGGTTTATTACCTTCCTATACCAAGACAGAGGAAATAAGTCTTTAAAAGGGTTTGCTGTCAACTTGGATTTCTTTTCATTGCTTTCCAAGTGCAGGAGCTGATTTTGTCTGCTGCTCTGCTCCTGGAATGCCTCCTGGATGCCCCCTGCACAGATGGTCATTTTGTGTCTTTCTGGAGGTGGAAGGGTCATCTCAAGGGACAGGAAAACCTCTAGTAAGTTCCCACCTGTGTACATTCATTTTACCTTTAGGAAAGGGGAATTAAGTATTTTTCTTCTTAAATGCTGAAGGGGAGGGAGAAATCCGTTCTCCTTCACAAGCAATGCTGGGGCGAATGCTAGGGGGGTTTGCATAAACTAGGTTTTTCGATTCTAGGATCTTCACCTGTTGACTAAGGTGTGTGGTAAGCCAGAATCAGGGGACAGACAAGATGTCATTGTGGTTAACGTACATTTTTTATTTTAACACAAAAACGTATAATATCGCTACAAATCCCAGCCCTACGTTTAAATAAAGGAGTCAAAAGACTGCTCTTTACGATGTCCTACAAAAGACTAGTCCAACCCCGCCACCGAGGAAAGACCAATCCTAACCTGATGACTGTCCCTGCCACTTTCCAATTAAACAGAACCTAATTTAAACAAAATGATCATAAGGGTCTTTGTTGCAAATGAAGGAATGGTGGCGGATTTCTGACTGCACCCTAATGTCTCTGAATCAGAAGGAAGACGGTTTCTTGCACTATGTACAGTTCCACTTCAAGGCACCAGAAAATGTCTCTCCCAGGCCCTCCTCCTGGAGCTAATGCACAGTCCTTGATTAGTCTCTCTTTCTCTCTGGAAGGCCAGAGACTTTAGCCTATTCTCGGTTCTTCTCTCTTATTGGACACTTCTTGGCTCACAAGCCCAGACCAGCCTTCCTTCTCGGCTCCCCCTCTAGGAACATCGTGGTGTTTTCCGCACCTCACTGCTCCCTCTATTTTCCCCCTCTCTGGGGTCTCTGGTTTCACACTCTCTGTGTAAAGGGTTTTCTTTTGAGCCATCTGGGATCATCTCTTATACCCCATCTTGTGGTCTGTGGGCTCCCACAACTACTTGGGGTCTTGTGTCTTGTGTCTCATACCCCAGCTTGGGGTCACTTTATTTTCACCCGCAATTGGGGTCTGTCGGTTCTCACCCCACTTGGGGTTTCGTGGCTCTCATCCTAGCATGGGATCATTTTGTTCTCAATCCTGCCTGGGGTTTGTTTGTACTCACACCCGCTTGGGGTTTCCTGGCTCTCACCCTCTCTTGTGGTTGTTTTATTCTTACCCCCACCTGGTGTGCAACTGTTCACACCCCTGCTTGGGGTCTGGTTTTTTTTTCTCCCAATTTCGGGGTTTACTTCCCTCGTCCCCACCCTTGGGGTTTGTTTTGCTTTCGCTACAACTGTATACCTTTTCTTTCCTTACATGTATCATACGGTTGACGTTCAGGCCACACGCATCTTCTCCACTTTGGCATACTCCGACTGTTCCACATATCTCGGCGCTCATCTCTTTTGCCCTCACTCTTTCTTCTAGCGGGTTGGTTTGTCGGTGTGCTGTTCAGTTCAAGCGTTCCTCATTGCTGTAGACCCTCCACTACCGGGCTTCTTGGGGCCGTCATCTTGGCAGGGGAACTGGATGTGATGTGCTTCTCTCTCTCCTTGGCTCCTTCCAGGAGGACATCTCTCTGCCTGCGCTGCGCTGTGGCGGTCTACCTGTTGTTTCGGCGGCTACTCTCTTCCTCTCTTGTAATGCTTGTTGGCCTCTTTTGCAGAAAACAAGGGGGCAAACTCTCTGCCCATTTTCCATCTTGGGTGTAACACTATGTTGGAAAGGGGAAAAAAACCACACCAGCCATTAGTGTGTGAAATTATATGATATGATATGATACGATATGGCATTTATAACGCGCCTATACACAAGTGTTTCACAAATGGTAAGTCAGCATGCAAATTAACTTTCATTGTAACTCATAAAGCTAGCTGGATCTCGCGATAAGGGAGAATACAATATATCCCGATTTAAGGATTGGCCATCACATGAGGTGGGTCACCCCCAGTGGGATTCCACTTGTCCTGTCCCCCAGGGGGTGTTAGCAGGTTTACCTTCTGAGTCCCAAAGGGGGTGGCTCCCCCTTGTTAAGAGGAGGCAAATTCCCTGGATGAGTCACAAGGATCTCCCTGGGTGTGCTAGTGTTTCCCCATAGCATATACCTCCCTGAATCCCTGAAAAGCACTCCAGAATCCGCTCTGGGTTTTGGATCTCTAAATCTGATACTCATTGAGCTATGCAGTTCTGAATACCTGCATCTTTGGGACCAGGTAGTTTCTAACTAGTTTCTCTTTGAGGTGGTTAGGGAATAGTTCAGGGCTGGTCCTATCAGTACTACTCACGGACGAACCAGGAACTTGATGTGATGTTAACACTGTGACTTTCTCACACAAGCCGGAGTCCCCCAAGTTTCCATCCTTTCACCAATATTTTTTAACATTTACATGGAACCTCTGAGCACTCTCCTCAATGATCCCAATTTAGCCATCCACCAATACACAGATGATACTTAGTTGTACATGAGAGTTAATAGCATGCCGGACAATGTTTGTCTCCGTGATTACCTAGCCATCATCCAGTCCTGGATTTGACTGCCTACCTCAAACTAAACCCGCCCAAGACCCATCCACACAAGGCAGAGTCCCCCAAGGCACCATTCCCTCACCAATCCTGTTTAGCCTTTACATGGAGCCTCTGGGCACTCTCCTCAAAGATCCCAATATAGCCGACCACCAATGCGCAGATGATACTCAGTTGTACATGAGAGTAAATAGCACGCAGGACATCATTCATCTCCGTGATTACCTATCCATCATCCAGTCCTGTATGTCGACTGCCTACCTCAAACTAAACCCATCCAAGACTGAATTCGTCCTCATCGTTCCTACTGCTAAATAAACAATGTGTCCATCAATGGCTCAATGATATGCACCAAGAATGATTTGATCCACAACCATAGGCATCACCATTGACAGCAATCTGTCCTTCCAGAAACACATAGCCAAGAAGCCCAAATAGCCTGGCTCTGAATTTCTACCCATTCGGAAAATCAAACCCTTCATCCGGCCGCACGACTTCTAGACTGTAGTGCATGCCCTCATGGTCTCACACATCAATGGGGAAATGCTCTCCTGACAGGGCTCCCAGGTGCTCACTTGGCTCCCCTAAGAGCAGTCCACCACGCTGCAGCACATCATATTTTGGGAGCATGGACATTTGACCAAATTACCCCCATCCTATGCAAACTACATTGGCTTCCACTCCAAGCCAGGATACTGTTCAAGTCTGCATCTATCATCTTCAAAACAGTCACAAGGGAGACCACCATGGGGCACGGAGCATGCAGGACGTGTAAGCGTCACGCTCCTGAAAGCACCGCAGTGCCTAGTGGACTTTCCTAGTGCCCAGCCTGGAGTACAAGATTGAGCCAGAGAAGACCTGCCCCCTAATCTGTAAGAGGATTCAATTCAACACTACAGCTAAGTCAATGCCTAGTCTGGGATACTGAATGGAAACCCTTATTGATATATCTTTATGTCCAGTTCATGAGTTCTGGATGACTACCCCTATATAACACCCCTCTCTTAGAATCCCCCTGACCCCACTGAGCCAAGAAGTAGTTCTGTTTTGCAAGTTTAAAAGGTTTATTTGAGAATGTAAACAATATATATATATCACACTTTTATAATGGATTAATAATTGAATATCACACTTAATCTGAGCAGTAATCAATAATGGATAGTCTGGCACTAGCACACTTCTTTATAATCAATGATGAGTGGGTATAGGATGGATAAGATAGCAACAATACTTTTATGGTTTCAAATAGATGCAATGTGGAATGAAATGCAGTACAGAAAATAACTTGATAGGAATTCAGCAAAAGACAATGTAATCACTTTCTTGGACAATTCACCCCCCCCTTTATGCAATGTAAGGAGATGAAGAGGAGAGCACACAGTTCTCAGACATGCAATCCAATGTAATTCAGTTCACCCCAGCAAGCTTAGACTACGGATAGAAGTTGAAACACAGGCCCAAAATGCTTTTATATGTGCTGGCAATGAAGTGAGGAATATGCTGAAAATGGTTTTAATTCCCTTTAGGAGGTTCAGGGTGAGTGAAAGCTACTTGGGATGAGCTTAGGCTCCCTTTAACAATGCTCTAGGAGTAACTAGCAGGTTAAACAAATTTTTGGCAAAAGAAAGCAAGGAAGCTGCTGTTTTCACACGTGGCTGGATTTTTAACCAAAACACGAATCGTGGCAAAATTCGCAAATGCGTGAATCACAATTACGGTCCGTTAAAAAGCTAATATTCTAAGCTTTCAGAGGAAAGTTAAACCAAGTTTCTAGCCCAAACGGTTCCAAAGATATGAATGATTTTGTAAAGGTTGTTTTTCGAATTTAAAGTAACTCAAATTGAAAGGTGACAGCTTTTAAAAATGACAGGTGACAGCTATGCGGCTGCAGAATTGACAAGTGACAGTTAGGAGGCAGTTCTACTTAGATTAAATAGATTGAATTATATCACTGGAAACTAAGAGATTTGGTTTCACACCGTCCTAGCTGTACTCACAATGTATTTGGGAGGTGTAGGTCTCACGGATCGGGTCAAGATGGCTTTGGTTCTGGTTTCGCCCCGGACGGTCTCTGCGCACAGCGTCTGGTCTCTGCTCTGCTGGTCTGGTCTGACACTGCTCCTGGCCCGGCTCCTGGATCTCTGGGTACAGCATCTGTGCACAGCTCCTGGATCTTCCTGCACAGCTTTCTCTGGACACAGCGCTGATCTGCACAGCTCCTGGATGCTGCTACCGCTGTTAGGTTTGCTGGATGCTGAGGCCTGCTGAGAAGAGTTCTCAGTTTGTGGGTTTAGGCCGTTGCTTTGAGTTCTGAATCAAGTTATTTGGAGTTTTAAAGTCTAAGTGTTGGATCTGGTATCTTCCGGATGTTGTGTGGTCCGGCAGAGCGTGTTGCAGCAACTGGATTTGAATGTCTCTACCTGTCCCAGCAGTCTCTTTTTATGTGTTTTGAAAGTGGGTGTGTGCCTGGGCCTAGCTAAGCCTGCCCCTTTCTACTTGTCATTAGCCCAATTCTCCCCTCTCCCATGATTGGGGGAAGGAAATGTGAGTCAGAGTGATGCTGTAGGTTTTATGGGTCAGAGGATCCTCCCCTGGTCAGTTTGCCCACAAATCTATATTTGATTCAAATACATATTGCACAGATACACAGTTGTTTAAAATTACATGCACCCATCGCATATCACATGAGGTATACTCTGTTCAAACTCTGCTCTTCCTGGGGGCTTGCATTCAGAAATGGCAACATTTTGCACTTTTTAACTGGTTTTGCAATATCGGACATTTACCCAAATGTACACACATGTGCGCAAGGAATGTGGACATTAATTGATGAAGTGTCAGATTTTTAACATGCAGACATTTGGAGTGAAACCCTATTTTCCGCTAGCAACCCCCCAGATCATACCACCAGGTCCTAAAACCTCTTAAAATGTGGGCAGAAAAATCACAAGAATTATGGTATCATTTAGATAATTTTGACAAGTCCGCACCATGAGTTATACATCTTTCTTAAAATCATATTCTGGCCAACAGGGGTGTGTCTTCCCAGGTCACATGGTGGAGAAACCAGTCTATCCACTTTCTTTAAGGTCAGCCTGTCCTCAGAGGGGCTGCCCCTCCCCGTTTCTGCCAAGAGGAAGCCACTTTACGACCTCCCCTATAAACCATCTGCCTGAGTCAAGGAAGGGCTTTGTTCAAAAGGAAGCCATTTACGACCACCCTAATAAACCATCTGCCTGGGCCCAGGACAGGCCTTTGTTCAACTCCCTGTAGCTGCTCCACCCCTAATCTAATCAGAGAGGTGACAACTCCTTTTGGCAAGGGGAAGAGTGGCTGAGCAGGTTTTAACTCCTGTGGGGGTAGATGTCAGGCAGAATTCAGTTCCTTTAAGCCAGAATTTAGCTAACATGTCACTTTTTGTTCCCAGTTTAAATCAAACATACAATTTTTACACATGCAGCTAAAACACTGATTCTAAGTTCTAAACTATGACATTTCAACAGTGACAAACTATGTGACACTCAAAAGTAGGTCACTCAGTTAATTTAAACATTTTCGATTTTTGGTATTTTTAAATCCAGTTTCAGTTAGGCTGCTGCAGACCTGCAGAGCTCAGCCAGTCTTGTTATGAACATTGTTTTGGGGCTCTTCAACTTCCCAGATTTTGTATGCACACATACTTCATTCTGCCAGATGTCTGCTGGTGTTCAGTGAGATTTTTGGATATGTTGCAATGTTTGAAATAGGCATTTTGAGCTGGCATTCAGGGAAACAAAAGGTGATTTTAAAGTGCGGTTTTTCCTTTGGCACACATTTCACTCATGGCACTCCGGCCCATCCTGCTCGCACTGGTGGGTGGCAAGTTAGGCAACCATTTTAGTGTGCACCAACTGCGTGGTTCTCCTGGATTTTGGCGCACATGTGGGCTTTTTGGCCATCTTGGATTTTCTAAGCCCACAACACCAAATGTTGCAGCATGATAGCTCAAACGTGGGTCAGGACACCCAACAAGGCCCCCCCACGCGACTGCACTTTGAATTTGAGTCGATGGGGAGTCGGGTGCACAAAGGTCTTGACCCACGCACTGGTATGTCCGCTTAATCTTCTTCCAATTCTGAAAATGGCACAGTTCAGCATCTTTTCCTCCATCCGGTATTGATCGATCGGTTCTCCTTACTGGTCCTGATGGGAGGATTGGGCGGTACCCCGGGCCCCTCGGGTCTCTGCTCCCGGTCTCCGGATCGTCCTCCTTGGCCAGTCTCCAGGTTTTCTTTCTCCTAGGACGACAAAGGAAGAGCGGCAATACCTATTCATGGACATTTCTCCCCCACCATTGATATAGTGGGGTGGCATATATATTTTAGAACTCAACAGATATGAACATGCACATTTTTAAAATTAAGAGACAGGAACACATAAACCTGAGAAACACAGAATTTGATAGGCTATATGTAGGATCTTTTAGGGTTGGAATTGAATTACTCTGGAGCGGTACCCTCTCGGATTACCGAGGACTCCTCCAGTTGCTGCAAAGTGTGCCTGGGATGGCAACACTTCAACTGGTTTATGTGGACCCACTTGTCTTCCCCCTCTGCCAAACTGCCTTTGGGGATGTGGATCTTGTATGCCACAGGGGAGATCTTGTCTATAATCTCAAAGGGTCCCTTCCATGTAGGCAAACATTTGCGCGGTCATGCCTGGTTTCTTTGGAAGTTGTATAAATAGACCCGGTCCCCCACCTGATATTCCTTCCTGGAAGTTTTCAGGTCATAGTGGGTCTTCATACTCTCGGCTGATCTTTCTAGATTCCGCTGAGCATAGGCAAAAGCATGCTGAAGGTGTTTCCTAAAATTCTCCACATACTCATGAGTTGTGGAGGCATTTATCAACGTTTGCTCTTGGGTTCTGTAGAGCAAATGCTGGGGAAGCACCATCTTGCGTCCAGTCATCAACTCAAATGGTGACATTTTGGTTGCAGATGAAGGGGTAGATCTGATGGCCATTAGGACCAGAGGTAATCGGATATCCCAACTTGGCCCAGAATCTGCCACAAACTTCTTTAATATGCTCACAATGGTTCGGTTGTATCTCTCCACTGCTCCAGAAGAAGCTGGCCTGTAAACAATGTGTAGCTTCCTTTTAACCCCCAGTATCTCCCACATCTTTGTCATTACTTCACTGGTGAAGTGGCTACCCCTGTCTGACTCAATCCTTTGAGGTACACCAAAACGGGAAAAGATGTGGTTAATCATCAGGGCAGCTGCTGTTTCTGCCTTGCAGTTTGGGGCTGGGAGACATTCCACCCACTTGGTAAACAAGCATGTAACGGTCAACATGTAATTGTTTCCTCTAGACGAGCGAATCACAGGGCCTACAAAGTCGATTTGCAAATCTGACCATGGCAGTGTCATCCCCCTCTTTTGGAGAGGTGCCCGGTGTGTGAGGGATGTTGGCTGAAATTGTGCACACACAAGACAACCCTTCAAATATTGGTTGAGGTCCTGGCCCATGTGTGGCCAGTATGCAACCTCTCTTAAGATTTCCAGTGTTGTGTGAAACCCCCTATGACCGGCGGTCGCCGCATCATGGGCGTGACTTAACATCAGGCTTCGGAATGAGGTAGGAACCACCCACTGATCGCAGCCAGCTTTGGATTTCCTTACCAGCAAACCATCTTGGATTCGGAACATTTTTGGACATTTCATCAACACTCTTAGGTCCTCTTTCCCAATGTAATCGGTATCCATCAGGGGAAAGTTCTCAGGGTCCTCAAGGTGTTGGTAAAACTTACCAATAATTGGATCCCCCTTCTGAGCTGTAATTAAATCAGCATCAGGGGTCTCCTTACTCCATTGGGCAGTTGAAAGATCATTGTGAGCATTTGTCTGGGACCTAGTGATAGCAGTGACCTGGATTTCCCCCAACAGGGACTCTATTTCGATTAGATCCCCTTGGATGGCCCCGGTTTTGGCCAGCTGATCAGCTAAGTCATTTCCAGTTTTGTCTGGTCCCTCTACTTTGGAATGACCCTTGATCTTTTTCCAGTAGATGGTCAACCCATTCGATGTGACCAGATCATCAATGTTTTGGATTAACTTCCCATGTTTCAAGGGTTTGTTATTAGCACATAACATGCCTCTGGTTTTCCAATTAACCAGGTGCTCCACGAACCCGTTCCGTACATAATCCGAATCTGTGATTATGACCAGTTCATGGAGTTGATGCTGGACAGCAGTGAGGATGGACTGATGCACAGCCATCAATTCTGCCACCTGACTACTTCGGGGACCAATTTTGTATCCAGCGGAGGGTTCTGGGAACTCCTTCACCCATGCATTCCCTACGCCAGCCACCAGTTCTTTCTCCCCGTCGTTGTCAACATGGTAAGAGCATCCATCCACATAGACAGTGGGCATTCCCTCACACTTGTCTTCTTCAAAGACTTTGTGTGGGGAATTAAGGTATGCCTCCATGTTGTCCTTGATTTTTAGACTTTTGTCCTCGAGACAGTTTTCTCTGGCACAATCATGCAAGTCAGCCAGACCTTGCGCGAGCGGACTCTTCTTGTTTTGGCCATATCTGACCTCCACAGGAAAGCCTTGCATTGACAGAATCCAGGAAGTAATTCGGGAATTACTCACATTTCCGGCCCGGATTCTGTCACTTTGGAGATATTGCAGAGGCTGGTGTGGAGTCTCCACTATGATGTATTCCCCATGGATAAACGGGCGGTCATTCTTCAATGCCCACACCATTGCCAGGAGTGCCTTCTCACAATCGTTGAATTTTTCCTCCACAGAGGATAAAGTTTTGCTCGCATAGGAGATTACTTTATTGACCTTGTCATGCTTTTGGTATAATACTGCCGTCAAGCACGTATTAGAGAACCCCGTCTCCAGGAAGAACTCCTTGTTTCTGACAGGGTAAGCTATGCAAGGCGCTTGTGAGAGGCTTCTTTTGAGTTGTCTTACCGCCTCGGATTGTTCTGGACCCCATTCCCACTTGACCCCCCCCTTCAAGAGATGAATCAGGGGTCTAGTGATCTCTGCGTAGCCTTCAATGAACTTTCTGCTTTAATTAGTCAGTCCAAGGAGGCTTCTTAGTTCCCGCAGAGTTGTGGGGTCTTTTAGTTTCTGGAGTGCTTCCACCTTCTTTTCCTGGGGACAGAGACCCTGAGGAGTAATCTCATGCCCCAAGAAATTAACACAGGTTCTACACCACTGTGCTTTCTGAAAGGAAAGTTTTGCTCCGGCGGCTCTCAACTGGGTCAGAACATAACGGATCTCCGCTATGCATTCCTCCACAGATGAACTTTTGATGAGGACATCATCTACATAAGCCAGGTTACCCCTCGCACCCAGGTCGGGCATGGTCTTATGTAGGAAAATGTTGAATTCATTGCCGGAGTTGAGGTATCCGAAGGGAGTCCGGGTCCATGTGTACTGCTGGCCCCCAAAGGTAAAAGCCAGCTTGAATTGGTCCTCCCTACTGACAGGCACAGTCCAGTATCCATTGGTCAGGTCTATTGCAGTGAATACTTGTGACCCCTGGATCTGGGCCAGCCCTTGGTCAATGTAGGGCAGAGGCCATCGGGAAGTATGGACCCGTTTGTTGAGCTCCCTGAGGTCGGTGCAGAGTCTCCACTGGCCGTTTGGCTTCAATATTCCCAGCACTGGGTTATTGAAGGTGCTGTGAACTGGACGGATTATTCCCCGGGACTCCAGGTTCTTAATTATTTCAGTAAGGGACTCCATTGATGCGAGAGGCAAGCGATATTGCTTCACAAACACTGGAGTCATTCCAGGGTCCGTGGGGATTGTTGTTGTGTGGATGTCGGTGCGACCACAGTCATATGAGTCTACCGCAAAGAGATCTTGGAAATCCAAGAAAACTTGTTTCAACTTTTGCTTCTGTTCCAGAGTCACACAGGCATCAGCTAGGTTGACTCTCTCTTCCACCATCTGCCTGAAGCCTGGAAAGACTTCTGGTTTGGCTGTCTCAGCGGCCTCCTCCAGCTGGGTGGAGAAGTCCCTGGTCAGAGTGCTGATTTGGACTGGAGGCTTCAGGTGGGAAAGGCAGCCCTCATGGACCTGGAAAATCACCGCATCCCCTCTGAAGTCACAAGTCACATCTTCCTTACCATAAGGGCAAGAAGTGTACACCAGGAACTTCCCCCCATGCCGGGTGAAAATCCTGTCTGGTGTTGTATTGTCCTCACTGTCACTGTCAAAACAGTCCTTGGGGATTGGTCCTAACAGTTCATTTCCTAAATCAATGGAGAAATGTCGGTCATCAACCGCCATTCCAATAATGGTGCCTGCGGCTAGAGTAATACTCTTTAAGTCGCTGTTATCCACCTCTATTAGAATGGTGTCATGTTCTATATTGACTAATGGAGTTGGGTTTACCCCCAACCCTTGCTGTTGGAGAGAAGCATTTAGATGAATATAAGCATCAGGGTTTTTCAATTTTTGTCCTCTTTTAACTTTCACTCCCAGGGAGAATTGTCGGGTCCTTTCTGGGCTGGTGACTTCCTCTTTGATCTGAATTTCAACTGCATAAGGTAGCAATTGAGCTGACCTAAATGCTTTTTCTGGATCATCAAAGCCCACGGGATTATCCGCTAATCAGGACCAATCTTTGAAGTTTATTAGGTCCAAACTAATGGCAAAGCGATTGAGAATGTCACTACCTAAGTAAAAGGCGGCAGTGACGTCTCGCACAACCCAACAATTATGGACTATGCTCTTGTTGCCAATGGAGATTTTGAGCATACACCTGCTTGGCAGGAGATGTTTGGAATTAGGTGCTTCCAGGTCCATTTCCCATTTGTCTACCAGTTTGAATGTGGGAATGGCTGGATCTTTTGGGAGTTGGCGGAACATGGCTTCGCTGATGAAGCTCTTACCGTTGTTCACACACACTCGGGCGAGAACAGAGTCCTTCCCATCATTTAACTGAACAGGGATGAACAACTGCTCTCCAATTTGCTGAATATTAGCCAGGCTCTGAGCTGATTTCTCATCTTTCTGGACTATAGGAGTGGGAATGTCTGATTGTGGATTGGTAAAGACTTTCAGAGTGTTTCCTTCCAGTGTGGAATACCACCTTAAACTGGAAGGAAGGTTGATTTTCAGAAATAGAGAGGACCCCCCATCACCAGTCTGTTGTCCTACTGCTATTACTGTCACGTCTGGAATTTGGTTGCTCTGGAAGTGAAATTCTACTTGGTCAGATTTTTGTTCAACCATGTGGCACGTGCCGTTTAAACTAATATGGTTGACACTCTGTTTTAATTTTATTGGTCGGCTAGTCTGGGTCCAGGGACCTTGTTTTTGCAATCTATTAGGGGTGACAACCTTCTCAGGAGGTCATTCCCTAGTAAACAAGGGGTGCCCTCTGTAGTCACTACTATGACCGGGTGTTTCACCTTGTTTCACCAATTTTTATGTCCAAATCTGCAGTCCCCTCGACGGGAATTTCCTTCCCGTCAAAGTTCTGGAGTTGTCCAGGAAGAGAGGTGAGAGGAATACGGTAATTCTCCCCCCTTCCTGCATTTAGTTCATCAAAGGCCCTTTTGGACATAAGAGTTGCTTGGGATCCAGTGTCCACCAGTGCCAAAATTGTACCCTGCCCCTGTACTTGTACCGGGGCATAGTATCTTCCCTCCTTCTCCTCAAGGGGGCACAGATAATGCACATTTTTGGACAACTGGTGGGCTAATTTTCTGGTTTTGGACATTGAGAGAGAAGAGATCTGGGCAAAATTCTGTGGAGAGTCTCGGGAATCTGAAAGAAAAAGTTGTCAACTTGAAAGAGGATATTCAAGTTCCCCTAGTTCCGGTCCTGGGCCGCCCCCCCCCCCTTTGGTTGCAGTCACCAGAATGGGTTTGAACCCGGGGTTTTTGGTATTATTGGTTCTGGGATAGGATGATGGGCGGCGACAGCTCGATCCCCACATCTACCCAGTCTATTGATTCGGTTTTAGGTTCCCCTGGTTCCGGTTCTGGGCCGCCCTCCTCCCCCTTTTTGGAGGCAGTCACCAGGATGGGTTTCAACCAGGAGTTGTCGGTATTGTTGGTTCTGAGATAGAATGATGGGTGGCGACAGCTCAATCCCCACATCTACCCAGTCTATTGATTCGGTTTTAGGTTCCCCTGGTTCCGGTTCTGGGCTGCCCTCCCTTTTTGGAGGCAGTCACCAGGATGGGTTTGAACCAGGGGTTTTCGTTATTGTTGGTTCTGGGATAGAATGATGGGCGGCAACAGCTCAATCCCCACATCTCCCCAGTCTGGATTGGAATCCCTTGGGACCCATTTTTCCTTGGGAGGAGTTCCCCCATCTCTGAAGGAGAAGATCCTTTCCCCAGGATCCTCTTGGGATCCCTCTCCCTCAAATTGGAAGATCTGTACCTCCTCCTCAAAGTGGGTCTGTTTGGGTACTTTGTTTCTACTACCCCCCCTCTGCTCCTTGGGAGGCAGACTTTCAGGGGCAGGAGATTTTGTTTCCAGTTCCTGGGCTTCCAGGGGCTGTTTACAAGTGGGAAAGGCAGCTTCCTCCAAGGCTGGACACCCCCCTTCCTCTTGTGCCTCCTCCCTGGGAACCGGTGGGTTGTCGGGGTGCTGCCCCCGTCATTGTTCTGGAGCACCAGGCCCAGAGTTTGGGGCATTCTGCACTTGCATGCCCATCTGAGGGTTCTGTTGAGCCCTCAGCATGCGGGCCAAATCCTGTGCCATGTTCTGAACCTGGCGCTCAAGTTGTGAAACCCGCTCAGGCTGATACAGGGTTCTATTTTCTCCCCTGGGCTGATCCCGGGAAGGGTAGCTATCCCTTCTCTGATAATACCCCGGGTTGGGAAGATTTGGGTACTCCTCCACCCTTGGCCTCCCCTCTCCCGGATTAGGTTGTCTGGGCTCAGGGAATTGGGGAAAGAAGGATGGATGGTTTTGGGGTTGGAAATTGGGTGGATACCTGGGAAAAAGGTTCTGCCCAGTGTTTGGGGAATTTCTGCCCTCCTGTGGGAAGTTAGGAGGGAAGTTCCCTGGGTCAGGTGCTTGGCTTGATCCCCCCCCTTGGGCTGGAGGAGTCCACACATAACCCAGGATGGGTCGGTTTGCCTTGTAACAGGGACTTACATAATCAGGGGAGTGAGGGACCCCATTTGTGGGACTACCTCCTTGACTCCCTGTCTGTGACTGGCCCGAAGGCCTTCTGGGCTTAGAATTATTTGGTGCAGGGAGGTTTTTAGGCCCCCCCATCTCCAAATATAAAACGGGGGCAACCTTTACCTCTGCCACCTTGGCAGCAGCAGGGGTGCTGTTGGTTTTGGGGTTTTTGGGTTGATTCTTATTTTCCACCGGTTTCTGCACCTCATAGATGCGGGTGGCTTGCTCAATGACCCAGTCTAAAGATCTTTTGTCAGGAAAATCTCTCACGAGCTGGGTCATTATGTATTTGGGTAAGGCATGGAAAAACGTATTAACAAATTCCTTACTGTCGGTGCGCACCCTTTTGGTAGTCTGCGCAAAAGCATGCTTTAACTTCTGCACAAATTCTTGTGGGGCCTGATCCTCCCCACATTGCAAATTGTAGGCTGCCTTGCAAGCCTCTTGAGGATTTATATGAACAGAAAAATGTTTCAAGATGGCCGCCCTATAGGTGGACCATTTTGAATGATTTTGGTCCTCCAGCCCCGCAAAGAAACTGGAGTATTCTGGGGAGAATGTCCATTTGACGTACTGGATGCAGCTAATGCAGTCCTTCAAATGGAAAATCTCCATCATTTGCTCAAAGAGCTCCAAGTGTTCCCAAACAGAATACTTGGAGTTCTTGTGATAAGGCGTGATGACACTCCTGATTGCCTTAATCTGTTTTAAGGGGTCCTTAAGCAAGGCCCTTTTTGCCTTATTGGCCTTTTTGGTTCGGGAAACCCTGGTCCATTCATCCTCTGACTCAGAAGCACTGCTCCCAGAGGTGCCCGTCTGATCTTCCAGGTTTTCCCGGATTCTGCGAGCCTGGGAAAGGCTGGCAGAATGTGGGGACCTGGTTTCCTGTGTCCTGTGACGCTCGGAGGAGTCTTCAGATCCCTCCTTGCTACCAGGATTTGATGGGTACCCCCCCACTGACTTAACTGGGCAGAGGTTTTCAGGATGCCCTTAGTGGGCCTACACTCCTGGGGTTCCCCACTAAATTGCACTGTGCTTGGGTGCCCATACCCGGATGCCCGCCCCTCCATTCCTGGGTGGTACTGGCCTATGAGCCCCATACTTTTGGCTGGATAGTAATCTGCCATCCCTGTGGCCCTGTGCTCATATGCGCCAGGGGACATGGGGGTGGCAGAGTCCAGGGACTGGGAGAGATGAAGTCCTCTGGTACTAGGGCTCCTGAGGTTATGCTCAGGTGTTTCCCTTTCCCAGCGAACTTCATCTCTATCAGCCCCTGCTTCCTGTTGCAATGCGAGAGCCTGGGCTCTCAGTTCCTCAACCAAAGCCTTACTAGACTCTATCAGTCTCTCCTGCTTGGCTACCTGTTGCTGGAGCCTATCATTGTGTTGACAGAGAGCCTAATTTTCCCTCTGTGCTTCCTGGTTTGTCCTGGAATACTGGGCCAGTCTTTGCTGCAGGAGGTTTACCTCCTGTGTCCCATCCCTACTGGCCTGCTCCTTTCTTGCCAGAGCATCTTCCACCCTCCGGGTGTGCTCTAACAAGTTCTGATGCTCTTTTTGGAGGTCACCCAGTCCCTGGAGGGCCAGGTGATTTTCTTCAATTCTTTCTTTTAAGTGACAGACTTCCTGGCTTAAGGTGTCTCTTTCCTGACTAAGAGCCTGCATCTGTGCCGCCAGGTCGTCCCTCTGCCTTTGAAAGGCACCAGCTTTCTGGCGCTGCTCCTCAAATTCTGTCTGGGTGTCCAGGTCTTTCAGAATCAGTTTGTTGCTCTCTGTCTTCTCCCTATCTAGTCGGATTTGCAGGGTGGCTACCTGCTCTGTGCATGCCCTGTTGAAATTGATCTGTTGCTCCAGCTTTTTCTGGCACTGCAGTAAGGAGTCCAAACTGTCTTGGTGCTCCTTCTGCAAAGCCAGAATTCTGGTATCCTGGTCAGCCTTTTCCTGTTGCAGGATAGCCATATCCTCCTTTATTTTAATGATGTACTGTCTACTATCATTTTCTGACTCCTGGCTCCTGTGCAGCCTCTGCTCAGAAGAGACTAGGTCAGATTGGTTCTTTTCTAACGCCATCTGTTGCCTATTTGCCAGATCCTGGCCTTCAGCACATTTGTCCTGTATGGCTCCCATATATAGATACAAATATGCTGCTATTATCCTGACAATATTGTCGTGTTCCTCTTTAGCTTTAGGAGCCATATATAGTTCACTCAGGGCCACATGTAATGTACCGAAGACGACCGAAAAGAAGTGGTGCGAAGTGGTGTCTAAGTGGTCTGGCGTGGTCGGAGTCTGTTCTTCATTGCCACTGTTTGAAGGAGGAGCTGCAAAAACTATAAAACACCATCCGCGGCGCGGAGCGCAGTGGTGTCTAAGTGGTCTGGCGTGGTCCGGCAGAGGGCCGCGGTTGGGTCGGCGCCCTCATCCATAAACACAAGCTCAACTCATGCGGTAAGATCTCTTAAAAGCTTTCTTTGAACCCAGCCCCAACAAGCTCCATAACCCAAAACCCATCCTTGTGGAAATCATTAACATTGCAGTTCATTTATTCAAAACACACGCACTTAAGTTCCTAGCGCACGATAATCAGCTTACTCCAATCATGGACGAAGAAGACGGGCGTCGCCTCCGTAGCTCGAGGAAAGGAGCGGGAGGGCCACGAACCGGTGTGGCCATTGAAAGTAACGAAACAAATAGACCAACAAAGAAGAATGATGCTCCCTCTGAAGTCATCAATTCACCTCTAACACCCCTCATTCAAACGAGTTGTGAACATATCAGCTCGCTGATAGTCAATCTTGAAAAAAACTACAAAACCGTGTATACTCCCACCACAATTATAGAAATTACTGCAAACGAGGAAACAACAGCTAGCGTCAGAAGTCGTAAACAGTTGGATAATGAAAAGAGCGAGTACGGCAAGACGTCAACTTCCCCACAACTCGGCACTCTCAAGCTAGCCACACCGTCAACCCCCGGAGGGGGGTCGGAGTGCAGGCATGATGAGAGCCTAGAGCAAAGTGAGGAAATAGAGACATGCCCACGAAATGAAGACGCCGAAGAAACGTTGCAATCGAGCCCTACCAAGGTTCGACTGCCTACAGTTATCACTGAATTGCCGTCGGATGAGGAAGATCGTGCGCACATTAAGGAGACGCGACTCGCAACCGAAGTAGAGAGCTCCAAATCGTGCAAATGGAAAGGAAAAAAATGTGAAAAACAGATTCAGGACCAATCACCAACGAGGGCTCATCAACGAGTAAAAGTCTTAGTACACGCCTCAAACAATGATGAAGATCTCCAAGAAAGTGCAAATTGTATGGAATACGCTCCACCAGAGAAGAACTGCGTAGAAAGCGCACTAACATCAGCACGAAACATGAAAAAAATGAGCAGAGAATGTTGTGAAACCACACTCGGGCAATTGAGCTCGCAAAAATTCACCAATCAGAAGAATAACAAATCAAATATGCATGCAAGAGCCAAAGTGAATCGATCCACCAAAAACGCATCACACACTGTGAAAGAGCGCATGATCAAAAGCACAAACATCGCAAAATAAAAAAAAACCAACACCATGCGTTTGTTAACTGACTTCTTCGAACTCCAGCTACTAAAGAAATCAGGAAACTTCGCGGAAATCTCTGATGCAGACATGTTAGCAGCCATAAGCGAAAACATACCACATGCAAAACAACGAAGAATGGACCTCCCACCTGAAGCAGGTTCGTCACAAGCAGACAAATCCGCAGCTCAAAGGCTCACATCAACAGACTCTAGTCTTAAGGAAGGCGAAAAAACAAATGAGAGCGATGAGAATGCCATAAGACAAATGTCAAAAGCCAACCTCTCTAAGAATCTAGGCGAAGACATACCCAATGAAAAAAACGCACCTAACCAAGACAACGTAGAAGGTGAGCCCTCAACACCGTTTAACATGGACCAGGAGAGCACGACGAGCGATGAACAACTGATTCAAGGCAGCAAAGAACTCAAAGAGCCCCAAAAGGCCATTGCGGTCACGGCCAAAACACAAGAACGAGAAAGCCTGCTCCAGACCTCTGCGTCAGAAGCATCCAAATCACCAGCTGCATCCAGTCAGAATCTCAGCCCATGTTCAACCAGTCATCACGCGGCAGTTGCAAGAGAACCACATAAACGCCCAAATATAGTGGAACTCGACATTCAAGTGAACAAAACAAAAGACAGATCCCAACGGGTTCTTCCAACAGAAAAAATACTACAAACGGAATCAAGAAGCTCAAACCAACCACGAACACCCAGGATAGGTCATAGTGAGTTTGAACACCAATCGGGCAGAACTTCATGCCCACAAACGCCAAATGCAGCACAAGAGGCATCCTCGAAAAAAACGGACTTACAAGGAAGCAAACTATACGAGACCATGAATGATGCAGTAAAAGATCAACAAGTCATCCTAGCAATGCTTCTGACGAAAATAGTATACTTGGAAGGCTACATCACAGCAAAAGAAAGTCCTATAAATAACAAAGGCACGACTGAGCCATGCATCGATGAGATGATTAACAACTGCACAGAAATGACAAATGAGACAACATTGTCCAATCGACGGAGCAAGTCAATCAACACAAGTCAAGGTGGAACACAAACAGAGACCATCATTGACTTAACAGTCGACATAAAAGCAACTGACAGAGAAAAAACCCAGCAAAAGACAACAAGCAATAACGAGATAACAAACAGTAAAAACAATGTGACCATGGGACAACAAACGCCACCGGTAATGTTGGTACTAAATCAAGCAAATGCCAAAGACAAAGGTGAGATCAGAGTTGCAACCTCCTCATATGGCATTTTCGAGGTAACTGGCCAGAAAGACAAACCGAATAACGATTCAGAGACAGCCGCAACACGCACTAAAAAGGACGTCTCAAAAAATACCTCCAGTAAACAAAACATAGAAAAAGAATCGAACTCTAGTCTTGAAATAAGAGCACCAGCCGCAGTATCAAAATGGAATGCGAATAGCTCAACGGCCACCACAATGAGGGAAAACGAAAATTCAGAAAATGTAAAAAACTGCAAAAACAAACTGACTAAAGAACGGAACTCCAAGGAAAAACTGGACTTAACGGATCCCCTAACGAACCTGAGCACATATTGGGATGAAGTCATCGATTCACCGACAGCATTAGTTGCAGTCAACCAAAAGACGGGAAAAACGCCATCACCGAAACAAAAGACTGCAGTAACTACAGAAGAAAAACATGCGGAAATGCTGCAAGAACGTGACTTCGAAACCCTGGAACAAAAACAAAATCGTCTAACAAAGTGTGCAGCATACCGTGAGAACAAAAAAGAGCACAAGCAAATCCATATTGCGGATAGATGCACCAAGACTATCCAAAGTAAGAACATCAATAAAACAAAAAATATCAGAAACAAATCAGAAGAACGCCTTAAAAAAAAGAGCACAACAACGGACAGAGAGTCAACAACCACTCAACGAACACAAAATAAAACACAAGAACCTCAAGGGGAAAAAAGACTAACGCTCAAGGCGTACAAAGGTACACCCAAGAAACGAGAACACGAAATAAGAAAAACTAACAACAATACCAAACATGATGACAGCTCAGGACAGAAACAACAGAACGATCCACACAAACGAGCATCTCACGCTCCAAACACAAGAAACACAGAAATTGAAGAAAACGACGGGAGATACCCCACAAAAAATGTCTCAAAATATTCAATTAGAATGATCCAACAAAGTTGCATCAAAGAAGAGACCATTTTAAATCGAAGAACGGTCTTGAAAATACTGCGTCAAAGTAAAGATTTGCAGAGACTTCACACAGATGACTTGAAAATCGTTGAACCATGGCATACGCAACATGGGGCAGTCACAATACTGCATCTAACGTCCTCAACGATATTCAAAAAAATTCTAAAATATAGAAGAGACATCTATAATTCTGGTTACTACGTGGAAGACCTCACAGTACCCAGTAACGAAGAACGCATCGAATCAGCTAAAACTAGAGAGACAGACGCCACGGAAAACAAACTCTTAACCACAAAGTACAAGACGCATGACGAAAAAGATACAGAGGATTATCCTCAGAAAGACCACAAAGTAACAAAGGGACTTGAAATATCAAAGAAATATCAGAGATCACATTACAATAAGAGCAAAAATGAGCATTACAAAACCAAGAATGACTCAGTACATAACAAAACAACGGAGAAAGAAAAGATGGTAAATCCACAACGGACACCAATCATAGATGGTACCACAAAAATAACCTGCACGCAAAGAGTCGGCTCAACACCGACGGCTAAATTCAAGAAAAGCCCAAATACAAGCAGTAAAAATGGAATCTGGGCTTGGTTGCCAAAAGCACTAAATCTACATCGCAAACAATAGCCACTCAAGCGGGCGGAAACAGTCACATGTAATGAGCCCATAGAAGTCATCAACGACATCAAGTTATGTTCATGGAATACGCGAGGCCATATACATCTGACTGCTCCAGGAGGCCCCAATCTTGGAGAATTTCACATAATCTGTCTACAGGAAACTTGGCTTCAGCAAACCCCCACACTAGAAGGATATCAGATCATACTATCCCCTGCCGCAAGAGGAACCAAAGGACATCCAACCTCAGGTCTTCTGATAGCCTGCCGAAACGGTTCTGGAGCCTCCATCGTACAAACGATAATTGCAAATCAATCAATTTTGGCAGTAGAGATTGCCTGGCAAGGCGACGAAAATCATAAGATTGATTTACCAAAAATTGTTATAATAAATCTTTACTGGAACCCAGCTGCAATCATCGCAAAAAAATTCATAGACCTTTGTGAAAGGACAATTGACGCAGTAAGAACTGAGCATGACATAGAGAACATTCTGATATGTGGAGATCTAAATGTCACCCAAACAACTAGTATGAATGCAACGGAACTACAAAAGGCGTCCGCATATCGTGGCATAATTTGGCGAAAGTTCACCGACTTGCGTGAGCTATACAACCTGGACGAAGTGTTCGTGGAAACAGACAGAATAGCAACTTGGGAGCGTGCATCCTCGGCCTCCACGATCAATTACATCTATGTATCCAAATCCATGTTGCACTGCCTACAACGTTTTAAAGTGCGACACACTCCAACAAGCGACCATAACCTGCTTGAAACCGCATGGAACTTTAAAACCAACAAAAACTGTCAAATGAACATACAAATGGAGGCAAACACGAAAGGCACCAGAATCAAACTAAGTACTGCTGAAATTCTCAAAATCACAGCAAAATACAAGGCTACCACCACCTCAGCGACATGCCCCAGCATCGACTACCAACCCCTACTGTTACCATATATACAGACATCAAAAAGAAAAGGAAACACAACAAACAGAAATACTAAACACGCATATAATAAAGTTCTAATCAATAAAAGGCGCGAGTATAGAAGAGCTCTTTGAAAAGCCTACAAGCAAATTGCCACCGACGGTACATCAGAGATTCAAAGTATCAAAACAAAATACAAAGCCTGGGTAAAATCATATAGACATAAACTGTACCAAGAGGACGCCGAACAAATAACAAAAGCGCTTATTAACAACAACAGTAGGAATTTCTGGTCCTTAATACATAACGTTGAACAATCGCAGGACAATCAAATTTTAAACAACATCAGTCAACACACGTGGGAAAGCCACTTCAGCAAAGTCTTTAAATCTGATCTAAATGTAAAACCACAGGCGCAACAACTAAAAGCTGTACAATGGTCGAACCTAGATAGAAAAGAGGATATTATCGACATCATCAAAAAACTGAAAAACTTGCGTGCACCAGGCCCAGATGGCATCAGTAATGCAGAACTAAAAAGTCATCCAGAAGAATGGGCTACCTTGCTAAGCGTCATCTTCAAGCGATGCACTGAAATGAGATCAGTGCCACAATCATGGACCAAAGCAATCGTGGTACCGATTTATAAAAAAGGCAGCCTCACGGACCCAACAAACTTTCGACCGATTGCCGTATTAGATGTCATGGGGAAAGTTCATTACTCATTACTCTTGACGAGATTTCAAAGATGGGCGGCCTCTGCAGAATGTAATGATGAAATGCAAACAGGGTTCAAGAAACACACAGGTACAACATGCAATATACTAGTGTGCAGTATACTAAAAGCAAAAACCCTAGAAAAGAATCACCGTTTGTTCGCAGCTTATATTGACTTCACTCAGGCCTTTGACAGAGTTGAAAGATCCCTCTTGTGGAACAAACTTGAAGCATGGAAATGTCCCCACTGTCTGTTAGAGTCAATTCAAGCATTGCATCATGATACATCCATAAGAGTCAGACTCAGCCGTGAAGGAGACCTATCAGCCGAAATAAACACCACACGAGGAGTCAAACAGGGTTGTCCACTGGCATCAGCACTCTTTATCACCTATATCGGCGACATTCAAAATATGGGAAGTCAAACACGAGTCTTCCCACCAACACTGGGAACAACGCAAATCGGACACCTGCTTTATGCTGATGACCAAACAATTTTTGACCAGACCCAAATTGGGCTGCAGCGCAAACTTGACGCCCTTCTAATCTACGCCAACAGCAATCATTTGGAAATTAATATCAATAAAACAAAAATCATGATTTTCCAATGTCACCCAAGAAAGGAAAACTTTCAGTGGCATTTGGGCAAGACCAAAATTGAGGTGGTCTCAAATTTTAAATATCTAGGAGTAAACATGGATAGTTCCCTCCATGAAACCACAATGCAGCAGGAACTACATACAAAAATGAGTAAACTAGCAGCTCAAGCAAAAAAAATTGACAGCAAATTTGGAAAATTCTCCCTGAAACCAATAATAAACTTTTACAAGATGAAGGTCGTACCCACCATCACTTATGGCATAGAAGCCATGCCGACGATTCCACAAAAAGTTTGGTGCAAATTAGAAGCATATTTCTGGCGCAAAGTCCTTAAACTACCAAATTCGACTCCTGGCGTAGCAATACGACGCAAATTAAGTTTACAATCTCTAGAATGTGCCGCAACTTGCAATGCCATCATGTTATACCGCAAATGCAGAATGGACAGTCAAAACAAAATCTTCAGTATCATCAAACAAGAAATGAACAACAATACTTGTGATATGGTAACCAACTGGCAAAAGCAAAATCAAAAAGTATTAGATGCAATCGTCTCAGATGAAGGCGAACTCATCATAAATCCATGTAAAGTGCTAAAGAAAATAAAAGATATGGACTGGGCCAAAACGATTGACGATACCGCGACATTAAAACTCATCGCTCATTTACCAAGTTTTACTGTAAAAAGAAATGAACTGCAAAATTACATAAAGCAATTTCCAAACAGGCAAGCACAGAACCTAATTCTACGAGCTAGGCTCAACCTGTTCAAAACAAATGAAATAAGACATGTTCGAGGACAAGCACAGTCAAACATCTGCAGATTCTGTTCCAACGACATACAATCTCCAAAGGAGACAATAAGACATCTACTCATGGCATGTACAGCGACTGCAGCACTTAGACAGTGCTATCTGCCAATGATACCGGGTTTCAGCACACTGCCAGAAGAGCAATTGTGGTGGTGTAGACTCATTGGGGGAGATAAAACAACGTGGCAAATAGCAACTGCAAAAATGCTAGAATACATTGACACGAATCTACTAAATGTTAACAGCGAGCCGTAAAGAATAAGCCTCCGTCTTCTTCCTTCAAAACAGAAAACACAAAGACGAGTTCATTGTAGTTTACTACAAAGCTTCAGTATTGTAAAATCACATTTTGATTAAACAATAATAATAAAAAAAAAAATAAATGTACCCTGATATCTTCATATGTCTGACCCTGTTTCAGTGATCTGGGGTGCGATTGCCTGCAACCAGACCACCTGATCCTGAGGAGCCCACTCACCTCTCACTAATAGCTTAAGTAAGAAGTGCTCTCTGGCTATTTTGATGTCTACCAGTGTTGTCATTCTGGAAGTTGATTTCCTTCCTGACTTACAGAACTTTGTATTTTATTTTGCAAAACAGACCATTTCCTTAGAGCGTTCCTTTGGGGGGTGCTTTCATAGTGTAAAACAGCATGGTGATCTAACCGGATATATGTTTCCTGTCAGTTGGCACACTGTATTAAGCTGCACAATGGTAGTTCTAATCCAGATATCCCGGACGAGCCCCCAATCTGTTAATGACTCCAGTCAAGCATTCCCACTAAGTCAGTGCCTTGTCTGGGATTGCTCAAGGGAAGCCCTTATTTATATATTCTTATGACAAGTTATAATCTGGATGATGAACCCTTGTATAACGCCCCTCTCCTAGAATCCCCCTGACCCCACTGAGCCAAGAAGTAGGTTTGTTTTGCAAATTAAAAATGTGTATTTGAAAAATTAAACAATAGATATATATCACACTTTTATAATAAATTAATATTTGATATCACACTTAGACATATGAAAGTGATCAACAATGGATGATGTTATACTAGCACACTGATTTAATTACTTACGAGTAGTATAGAGGATAAGGTAGCTGAGAATGCTTTATGGTTTCAAGGAGATTCAAAGATGAATAAAAGGCAGTACAGAAATAAACTTGATATGATTTCAGCAAAAGATAATATGATCACTTTTTCTCTGACAATTCACTCCCCCCCTATGCAATGTAAGGAGATGGATGTAACACACAAAGTCTTCAGGAATACAATCACAGTACAATACGAATTCAGTTCCCCCCTAGCAAGCTTATAGCACCAGGGATGATTTTGAAACACAGGCGAAAGACTTTCAGGTGATTTGCAAGGGAGTGAAATATGCTAAAATTGATTTTAATTCCCTCTAGAGGTTCAAGGTGAGTGAGAGATACTTTAAATCAGTTCAGGTCCACACTAACAATGATTAATGAGGGATTATCAGGTTGAAAACGGATTTCAGTAATGGAAGCAAAGGACAGATCTTTCTACACGTGGGTGAAATGAAGCAAAATGTCAAATCGCGGCACTTTTTTTCGAGTGCGTCGAGCGCAATTACGGAGGCGCTATAAGGAGTAGCAAGTCGGCGGGTCAATCAGGCACCGGTTCTGTTCACAGTGGTCTGGTCTGGGTCTCTGGTTCTGCTGGTCTGGATCAAGTAGATTCTGGATACCGCACTGCTTTCTGGGTACTGGTTCTGTTCTGGATACACAGGACGCTTAGCAAGCAGCAAACCGCACAACCCGGCGGTTGAATAGTTTGCAAAAGATTTTGAGGCCTGCTGAAGAGTTCAGCTCTTTGAAGTTTTTGTCCTGGAGTTAGACTGGATCTCTGGAGTTCTGTTTCTGGAGTTCTCCATCAGAGTGCTTCGCAGGAATTCAGTTGAAGGTTGGAAAATGAATGTCCCTGTCCGGCTTCCAGTGGCTCTTTTTATGTCTTTTGAAAATGGGTGTGGATGCTAACTTTCTATGCCCAACCCACTCATGATTTGATAGGTCAAGGATTTCTCTTTGACCTGATTTGAGAAGGGATCAGTGAGTCATCCTATGTCATCAGGTGTCATGTTTATGGCTCCAAAGAAAGAACACCCCCCTTTGCTTTTACCTTAGAAAATCATTTTCAGAACTAAACATATTTCCCAAATACACAAGTGGTTGACATTACATGTACATATCATATATTACTTCGGGTAGGTCTCTGTTCCAACTCTGATGTTTCTAAGAGCCAGGGTTCAAAAATGGCAACTTATTTTCGTTTTTAGTTGGTTTACCAATATTGGATTTTTACCAAAAATTACACAGATGTACACCGCCTTTCTACACATATTCCAGTAAATTTTCATTTTTCTAGCGTGAACCCCGTGTCTGCAATCTCCATAATTCATGGGGTTTTGCCTCAGAGCATGGTACAGAGTCCTAACACCTCTTAAAATGTGCACAGAAAAATCACAAGAATAATGATATTAATTATATAATTTTGACAAGTCCATGCTATGAATTATCCATCTTTTTAAAATTATGCTCTGGCCCAGAGGGGTGTGGTTTCCCAAAGAACATGGTGGAATTTCTGGTTTGTCCACTTCCTCCAACTCAAGTTGCTCACAGAGACACTGCCCCTCCCAGTTTCTCTCAAGAGGAATCCATTTACGACCCCCCCTAATTTAACATTTGCCTGAGCCAAGGAAGTCTCATTGTTCAGTTTCCTGCAGTCCCCAGCTGCTCCTCCCCTAATCCAATCAGGGATCTGTCATCTCCTTTTGGTGGGGGCAGCAGAATGCAGCCAGCCTGGGAAGAGTGGCTGAGCAAGTTTCAACTCCTGTCGGGGGTAGTTTCCGGGCAGAATTCACTCTCTTCAAGCCAGGCTTCAGCCAAATGTCACTTTTGTTCCCAGTTTTTCTTCATTCAAATCAAACTTTTAATTTTTACACATGCAGCTAGAATGCTGATTCTAAGTTCAAAACTATGACATTTAATAGTTGCAAACTATATGACACTCAACAGTAGGTCACTCTTTTATTTTAAACATTTAGATTTTAGTGTCTTTCAGTCCAATTTAACTTAGGCTGCTGACATCCACAGCTCAGCCAGTTTCATTATGAACATTATTTTAGGCTCTTTCTCTTTCCAGATTTTGTATGCACACAAGTCTACCTTCTGCCAAATGTCTGCTGGTATTCATTGAGATTTTTGAATATCTTGCAATGTTTAAAATAGGCATTTTTAGCTTGCATTTCAGAGAAACAAAGGTGATTTCAAAGCGCTTTTTGAGCCAACCGGCACTGCTGTTTTTCCTTTGGCACACATTTCACCCATGGCACTCCTGGCCCATCACGCTCGCACTGGTGGGTGGCAGGTCAGGGGAACATTTTGGAGTGCGCCAAAACTGCGCGGTTTTCCTGGATTCTGGCGCAATGTGGGCTTTTTCGGCCATTTTGGATTTTCTAAGCCCACAGCACCAAATGTTGCAGCATAATAGTCCAAACGTGGGTCAGGACCCAACAATGGACAAGTGTACACAGCAGATAGGAGGAGGGAAGGAGTGGTTGGGAGCAAAGCACATGCGCTCCTAACAGTTCTCGTGGAAGTGGTGTAAAAGGAAAATGACACTTGCCTCAAGGAATGGGAAGCAGGTGCGAAGCTGCTCACATTGGTGGAAAAAAAGCAGGGCCCGTGCCCATCATACCACTTGAAGGTGCTTCTGTATGTTTCCAGAATGATTGTCCAGTAAAGGTTGGAGAGAATAAGGGATGTAAGCAGATCTCAGAAATATTAGGAATGAATGTCGGAACCGTAGTGCTTATGGACCACTACTGGGCGTGCGGGTTGAGTGCATAACTGCAACTGCTACCCAACTGGGGAGGAATATGTTCACTCATACAGTAGAACACAACAGCATTGGTAGTGCCCTAGACGGATTCCCCAAAATGGATACTCACCAAAGATAGAAGAGATCTGTAGCGTTGACCAGAGTAAAAAGAGGGAACTATGCATCATCAAAAATGGACGCAATACCACCAGGGCACAGACTGTTCAGCAGAACGGAAATGTTCTTCGCGTACATCGTTCCAGAAGTCCAAACTAGCACAAACACCAAATGGCTCCAAATAACACATTGGGAGCTGATGCAGAGAATAAATTCAACCGTCAAAGGGTTCAATGCCATTAAGGAAGAGCTGTGAGCAGTGATGTTAATGGCTCTCCAGAACAGATATGTTCTAGACCTTCTCACGGCCATGGAGGGAGGTGTTTGTGCCAAGAACAGGTCTTCTTGCTGTACATTAATTCCTGCACATGATGAAGACAATGGGACCCTGACAGAGGCCATTACCCGGTTATCAGAGCTGCATTCCAAGAGGAAGAAACAAACAATGTAGGAAAGGACGAAGACTGGCTGTCATATATCTTCTCATGGATACCAACATGGATGGCCAACAGACTGAAAGTATTGGTGGCAACCCTGATACTAGTATTGTTTGCCTTTTGTATCATCAGGATAGCGATCACACAATGCAAAAAGACAACTGAAAAGACCATAGGGATGAAAGTATTGGTAGACTTAGAGACTGAAGAAGATGATGAGACAAAGAAAAATAATACACTGAAATCGCAACTGACGCAGTGTTCGAGTTCTCATTCAATACCTGTGACTATTGGGGAAAGTGGGTTTGGTGCAACACTGGTGGAGACTGCAGTTACCTGACATGGAGTTTGGACAACCATGCGAAGTACCATGGACATCTTGAAGGGATAACAGAGGTTTGCCTCCCGAAATTACACATGAACAGAGAGGGTCATGTGTGGTAAAGTGGTCAACTCATCGACCAGGGGGGGGATTGAAGACAGAGGTCCAAGTATGGCCCTCATGACCCCCACATGACTCTCAGCCCAAAGACAGAGAAATGACAGATGCACCTCACTCTTAGGCCCTTCACCGCCATCATCGATGTATCACAGATGTGAAAAACATTACTCTCTCAGGTAGCCATACACCCTATACCCAGTAGATGATCTTGAGGAAATGGGCATGACATCAATCAAACAAGTTGACTGACTGCAAAGCAAGAAATCTATGACATCATCACTGACATCACAACATAGTCACACGTAGACATGAAGTACATAGCCATCCATTCACAAAGTTACACAAACATGCACAAGTTTATTGCATATAGACACGAAACACATGCATATGACTAATGCAGGTAGATGACAAATATACATACATATCTCTATATATTCACATTCTTTGCTAAAGTTGAACCGCAAGACGCCAATGTATACGTATACCAAGCTTACACACACATGCTCGATTGCCACTAACATCGAGAAGCCATAAGGGCAAATGTGTAAGCTATTGGCCCACTGAAATGAATGAGGAAGGGGAGACAGGCTTTAAGTACATGAAAAGGCTTGCATGAGCGTCGCTGCCAGAGGCAAACAGAAATGATGCACCCAACGAAGGACGAATGGAGATGGAAAGTTCCTGGTTACCAAGACGATAAGCCACCTGCAAGAAATTCCGGCTAAAATCCTCATGGTTGGGAGCAAAGCACATGCGCTCCTAACAGTTCTCGTGGAAGTGGTGTAAAAGGAAAATGACACTTGCCTCAAGGAATGGGAAGCAGGTGCGAAGCTGCTCACATTGGTGGAAAAAAAGCAGGGCCCGTGCCCATCATACCACTTGAAGGTGCTTCTGTATGTTTCCAGAATGATTGTCCAGTAAAGGTTGGAGAGAATAAGGGATGTAAGCAGATCTCAGAAATATTAGGAATGAATGTCGGAACCGTAGTGCTTATGGACCACTACTGGGCGTGCGGGTTGAGTGCATAACTGCAACTGCTACCCAACTGGGGAGGAATATGTTCACTCATACAGTAGAACACAACAGCATTGGTAGTGCCCTAGACGGATTCCCCAAAATGGATACTCACCAAAGATAGAAGAGATCTGTAGCGTTGACCAGAGTAAAAAGAGGGAACTATGCATCATCAAAAATGGACGCAATACCACCAGGGCACAGACTGTTCAGCAGAACGGAAATGTTCTTCGTGTACATCGTTCCAGAAGTCCAAACTAGCACAAACACCAAATGGCTCCAAATAACACATTGGGAGCTGATGCAGAGAATAAATTCAACCGTCAAAGGGTTCAATGCCATTAAGGAAGAGCTGTGAGCAGTGATGTTAATGGCTCTCCAGAACAGATATGTTCTAGACCTTCTCACGGCCATGGAGGGAGGTGTTTGTGCCAAGAACAGGTCTTCTTGCTGTACATTAATTCCTGCACATGATGAAGACAATGGGACCCTGACAGAGGCCATTACCCGGTTATCAGAGCTGCATTCCAAGAGGAAGAAACAAACAATGTAGGAAAGGACGAAGACTGGCTGTCATATATCTTCTCATGGATACCAACATGGATGGCCAACAGACTGAAAGTATTGGTGGCAACCCTGATACTAGTATTGTTTGCCTTTTGTATCATCAGGATAGCGATCACACAATGCAAAAAGACAACTGAAAAGACCATAGGGATGAAAGTATTGGTAGACTTAGAGACTGAAGAAGATGATGAGACAAAGAAAAATAATACACTGAAATCGCAACTGACGCAGTGTTCGAGTTCTCATTCAATACCTGTGACTATTGGGGAAAGTGGGTTTGGTGCAACACTGGTGGAGACTGCAGTTACCTGACATGGAGTTTGGACAACCATGCGAAGTACCATGGACATCTTGAAGGCATAACAGAGGTTTGCCTCCCGAAATTACACATGAACAGAGAGGGTCATGTGTGGTAAAGTGGTCAACTCATCGACCAGGGGGGGGATTGAAGACAGAGGTCCAAGTATGGCCCTCATGACCCCCACATGACTCTCAGCCCAAAGACAGAGAAATGACAGATGCACCTCACTCTTAGGCCCTTCACCGCCATCATCGATGTATCACAGATGTGAAAAACATTACTCTCTCAGGTAGCCATACACCCTATACCCAGTAGATGATCTTGAGGAAATGGGCATGACATCAATCAAACAAGTTGACTGACTGCAAAGCAAGAAATCTATGACATCATCACTGACATCACAACATAGTCACACGTAGACATGAAGTACATAGCCATCCATTCACAAAGTTACACCAACATGCACAAGTTTATTGCATATAGACACGAAACACATGCATATGACTAATGCAGGTAGATGACAAATATACATACATATCTCTATATATTCACATTCTTTGCTAAAGTTGAACCGCAAGACGCCAATGTATACGTATACCAAGCTTACACACACATGCTCGATTGCCACTAACATCGAGAAGCCATAAGGGCAAATGTGTAAGCTATTGGCCCACTGAAATGAATGAGGAAGGGGAGACAGGCTTTAAGTACATGAAAAGGCTTGCATGAGCGTCGCTGCCAGAGGCAAACAGAAATGATGCACCCAACGAAGGACGAATGGAGATGGAAAGTTCCTGGTTACCAAGACGATAAGCCACCTGCAAGAAATTCCGGCTAAAATCCTCATAATTGCATGCAGGAGAGCTCCATTTCGTGGTCTCAACACTCGTGACCCAGCAGAGCAAGACAGAGCCCATTCAATCAAGGTAGACAGAGAGAAGCTGTTCCCAACAAGTCAGAGGTGGAAAGATACAAGTGTTGCACTGAATGCACTCTTCAAGGCTTAGGTGATCAGAGATGTCAACATTTGGGAACACACAGCCTCTTTGTGTTCATTCCCATTGCCTTGAGAAGTGACACTTAGCCTGGTAAGCGTCCAGGGTCCCTGTGCTGTGAGAACCCACTCTGCCCAATCCAGAGTCATCTTTTCTGTGATGGTATGATATGTTGCAGGAGCCAATAGTCTCCTTACAGTCCTGCACTTTTGTATTTTGTGGGGGGTAGAGGTGGTCCCAGAAAGGGCCACCAGATATGGCTACCAAGAGGAGAACTAACCCATACAGAAAGTGTATGTAGATCGCCTAAACTGACAAATGTGAATACCCGATAGGTTTCAGGGACGGAGCTTAGATTTGTGACGTCACACCTGGATACAACCGGTGACACACACTCAGAAGACAAGACCCTGGAAGAATTCATGTTTTTCTTGTGTGATCCCTGTCACGTTGTTAGATGATAAAGACAGTAAACTTTGCCCCATGGCTGAGTCTTCTGTTCTTGTGATGGGTAGTTTTTGCTGGCCCGGGTGTCTCTCTGCTGGTAATTGGGGTGACTGCTATAGAGTTCCTGCCGCTCTTTAACAGCACTGTTAAAGAAGAATTGACGTGCGTGGGAAATGCCCATTATCGCATTTCCCCACATGAGCAATTGGCGTATATTTGCACCTGGTTCTCATCTGGGAACAAACATTTATCAGCCCTCTTTCTGCCAAATACTAGGTACCTTTATCCAAATGTTCCTGCCCATTTGAAAGAGTACATTTTTTTTCTGAACACAACTGCTGATTTGAAGAAAACAAAGGAAGGTCTCCAAAGAATTGTATCTTTTCTAAATGTTGTCAGTGCAATGATTGCATACATGTGTGTCTTGTCCCACAAACGCTTGAGATCATATGTTCAAAAACAGGAATCTCCAATATCCAATGAGTGTGCAAATGGCATTTTCTGGAAAACCTCTCTTTACCCATTGCACTGCAAATTACCCAGCATCTTCCCATGATTCTTTCATTCTATGCAGCAGCAGTATGCCAGCAACAATGGCTGCTCTACCACATGTGAGGGGCTGGTTGCTCTGTATGTGTTTTCTAGTATACACACTCTATGGGTATGCCACAGTCAATTAGCATAAAGCACAAGCAAATCTCTGAATTCTTAGTTAGCCACATCACCTTGTACACTTTCAAAAATTAGCTTTATCGACCCTTAACCACCACATTCATAATGTGTGGATATTCTGCTCGCTCGCAAATGTACTGCACGCAAGTAATTTAGCTTTCCCTTTTCTACAAGAGATACTGCATATCAACTGAAAGCTTATCTTCTGACATCAATGTTATGTCCCACCAACCAGGGTGAGTAAAAGTACAACAGTCCACAAATCCAAACTAGAAATATCATTGAACATGCCGTGGATTATTCAAGAGCCACCTTAAATGCATGCATTATGTTGGTGGGAATGTGAAATATGCCTTGACAACGTTTGTAAGATAGGGCTGTGTGCTACATGATGAACTTGCCATTAAGTGCTGCGTGCCTATTCCAAGTGACTCTGAACCTCTTACCAATGCTGGCACATTTTTAGAGGATGCCATTCCCAACACTAGGGTAGAGTGTGGTTCAGAGGATGCTATTCCCAACAGTAGGGCAGAGTTTGATTCAGAGGATGCTATTCCCAACAGTAGGGCAGAGTGTGGCTCAGAGGATGCTATTCCCAACAGTAGGGCAGAGTGTGGTTCAGATGATGATATTCCCAACAGTAGGGCAGAGTGTGGTTCAGAGGATGCTATTCCCAACAGTGGGGCAGGGTGTGGTTCAGAGGATGCTATTCCCAACAGTAGGGCAGAGTTTGATTCAGAGGATGTTATTCCCAACAGTAGGGCAGAGTGTGGTTCAGAGGATGCTATTCCCAACAGTAGTGCAGAGTGTGGTTCAGAGGATGCTATTCCCAACAATAGGGCAGAGTGTGGTTCAGAGGATGATATTCCCAAAAGTAGGGCAGAGTGTGATTCAGAGGATGCCATTCCAACAGTAGGGCAGAGTGTGGTTCAGAGGATGCTATTCCCAACAGTAGGGCAGCGTGTGGTTCAGAGGATTCTAGTCCCAACAGTAGGGAAGAGTGTGGTTCAGAGGATGCTATTCCCAACAGTAGGGCGGAGTGTGGTCAGGGGATGCTATTCCCAACAGTAGGGCAGAGTGTGGTTCAGAGGATTCTATTCCCAACAGTAGGGCAGAGTGTGGTTCAGAGGATGCTATTCCCAACAGTAGGGCAGAGTGTGGTTCAGAGGATGCTATTCCTAACGGTAGGGCAGAGTGTGGTTCAGAGGATGCTATTCCCAACAGCATGGCACCCAACAGTAGGGCAGAGTGTGGTTCAGAGGATGCCATTCCAACAGTAGGGCAGAGTGTGGTTCAGAGGATGCCATTACAACAGTAGGGCAGAGTGTGATTCAGAGGATGATATTCCCAACATTAGGGCAGAGTGTGGTTCAGAGGATGCTATTCCCAACAGTAGGGCAGAGTGTGGTTCAGAGGATGATATTCCCAACAGTAGGGCAGAGTGTGGTTCACAGGATGATATTCCTAACAGTAGGGCAGAGTGTGATTCAGAGGATGCCATTCCAACAGTAGGGCAGAGTGTGGTTCAGAGGATGATATTCCCAACAGTAGGGCAGAGTGTGGTTCAGAGGATTCTATTCCCAACAGTAGGCAGAGTGTGGTTCAGAGGATGCTATTCCCAACAGTAGGGCGGAGTGTGGTTCAGGGGATGCTATTCCCAACAGTAGGGCAGAGTGTGGTTCAGAGGATTCTATTCCCAACAGTAGGGCAGAGTGTGGTTCAAAGGATGCTATTCCCAACAGTAGGCCAGAGTGTGGTTCAGAGGATGCTATTCCTAACAGTAGGGCAGAGTGTGGTTGAGAGGATGCTATTCCCAACAGCATGGCACCCAACAGTAGGGCAGAGTGTGGTTCAGAGGATGCCATTCCAACAGTAGGGCAGAGTGTGGTTCAGAGGATGCCATTCCAACAGTAGGGCAGAGTGTGATTCAGAGGATGATATTCCCAACAGTAGGTGTCAGAGCCACTTCCCACAGTTCCTTCCCCAGGAGTCTCCTCACCTTGGTCTTCACTGTGACTGGCGACTTTCTGTCTTCTCCTCCGGTCTTTCGGGGTTCTCTCCTCTTCAGTATCCTTCTTAAGGAGTCCTTTCCCCTTCTTGCGTTCGAAGAGATAGGGACGGTCTCCTCCGGAGGCCACCTTGACCGTTATTGGAATAAACCGTCAGGTGAACCCTGGGGAGTCCGCCCCTCCCAAAACAGGGAAAAAGCCAGTAAGGCAGAAAAAACCCTGTGAGGCTGCAGGCGTGGATAGATTGGAGGAATTGCGGATCCAGAGGCTTTAAAAGTCTTGAGGTCAATGTCCAGTTGATACTCCAATGGATGACAGCTACCGGGCTGTGATTCCTTGGCTTGGATGAAGGAGCCCTGGGAGAGGCGATGGAGTGTGGAGCCACAAAGGAGAACTTCTATGCTTCCGAAGGATCAAACATAGGCACAGAAGACTGCGAACGGAGGTAAGTTGTTTCGATAGACAGGTAAAGGTATGGGGAGAGAGAGAGAGAAAACTTGTGAGCAATAGAGAGCAGTAGTGAGTCCGTGAGAGTAAGAGAGAGTGAATGCGAGAGAGTATGAATGAGAGTGCGAGTGAATGCTGGAGTGCGCGAATGAGAGAGAGAGTGAATGCAAGAGAGTATGAATGAGAGTGCGAGTGAATGCTGGAGTGCGCGAATGAGAGAGAGAGTGAATGCAAGAGAGTATGAATGAGAGAGCGAGTGAATGTGAGAGTGCGAAAGAAAGAGGGGGTGAAAGAGAGGGATGGCAAGACCGAGGGAAGCCGGAAAAGACCCCGAGCAACAGGGAACCGGAAAACCGGAACCTCGCCGACGGGGAAGACAGATACCAGCCGAGCGAGGTAGAGGGTACTACGGGGGGCGAAGCTAGGCTGGAACCGATGACCAGATAAGGGGAAAGGAAAGGAAAGGCAAGAGAGAACGGCTGTCGCCTAACGAGAAGGCGAAGGGCCGCAGAGATTAACCGAGAAAACAAAAGAGGAGCTCGGTATGTCAGGAACGGTAGTAGGCACAAAATCGAAAGTCAGCATAGCGAGTTGCAACGCGACTCGCAGGGGGCGTGGCTTCCTTAAATGCAGCAGCAACAAAAAGACTGGACCGCTCACAGACAGACTGTTGGGACCTAGTAGCGCCTCCATCTTGCCCATAACTTCCACGGTCTCAGCAGTGTGACAGTATGCCCTCTCCTTATCCCTTCTCCCCCGGGCTTCCCTGGGTGAAGGCGATGGAACAATCTGAGAAGGCGTGGGGCATGGATGTTACGTCTGGGCTCCCAAGATCGTTCTGCTGCTGAATACCCTTTCCAATGGACCAGGTATTGTATAGTGCCATGTCTGTAACGGGAATCCACTAGCCTCTCCACTTCATACTCGTCAGGGTCCGGGTCCTCGATCCTTAAAGAAGAGGGTCTACGATTACTCGTAGGATCGGGAAAATAAGCCTTTAGGAGAGACGTATGGAAAACAGGGTGAATCCTCTTCATCCTGGGTGGTAATTGTAACCCAAAGGCCACAGGATTTACCTGGGACAAAATAGGGAAAGGACCTATGAAGCGGGCCGAGAATTTTCCTGGGTGAACCCAACGCGGGAGATATTTGGTTGATAACCACACCTTGGTTCCTACAGCCCAGTTAGGGTTAGGGGATCGCTTCTTATCCGCATACTTCTTGTAACGTATCCGGCTTGCCTCCAACTTCTGTACAGCTTCCTTTTGGATGGTACGGAGATCATGAAGATGTTGATCCACCGAGGGCACAGTAGTAGGAGGAATCCCAAAAAGAGGAATATGTCTCGGATGATACCCGTAGGTAAAAAAGAAGGGACTGATGCCTGTAGCAGAATGTTGGGTATTGTTGTAGGTAAACTCTGCCAGTGCCAGATAGGACTGCCACTTATCCTGCTCCTGGTTGCAGAAACAACGTAGATATTGTTCGATGGTTGCATTTAAGCGTTCGGTCTGGCCGTTACTCTGGGGATGGTAACCAGAAGACAATGCTTTCTGAATCCCCAGAGAGCTGCATAACGCTGACCAAAAACGGGAGGTAAATTGGGTTCCCCTATCCGACACTATGGTCCGAGGCAAGCCATGTAATCTCACTACGTCTCTCAGGAATACTTCGGCCGTCATGGGGGCGGAAGGCAAGCCATGTAAGGGAGAGAAATGTGCCATCTTGCTCAGGGAGTCAATAGTCACCATAATTGCTGTGTATTCCCCCGAGGGGGGAAGATCTACAATAAAATCGGTAGATACATGTACCCAAGGCTGAGATGGTAGAGGCTCTTGTTGGAGCAGGCCCAATGGTCTGTGAGTGGTAGTTGTCACAATGTGCTAAAGTTCCTGCCCCCTGAGACTCCTCACCTGGTTCTTCAGCAGGGTTTGAAGACTTCGGTCTCCTTCTTCTCTCCGTTTGTAGACTTTCTCTTTCTTCACTTGACTGAATAGTCCTTCTTCCCTTCCTTCGTTCGAAGAGATAGGGGCGGTCTCCCCCCGAGGCCACCTTGCCCGCCTATAGATCTGGCAGTCAGGTGGACCCAGGGGAGTCCGCTCCTCAAACAGGGAAAAAGCCTGATAAGGCAGAAAAAACCCTGTGTTTCAATTGGGGCTCTTGATATGTCCGATGTGAAGACTGGAGAGGCTGGCGTAGTCCGGTATCAGTTGTAAATGCAAGCTCAAGGTTTGATCCTTATAGATGAGGGTTTGGCCACTCTCGGGAAGCGAAGAGAAAATCCAACCGGAGGCTAAGGAGTAGTTAGACGCAAAAGAACCTGGACCAAGGTAAGAGAGGAAATAGAACGAGAGGCTACGAGCGTGAGAGAGTGAGAGTGTGTGAGCGCGAAAGAGAAAGAGAGGATGCGAGTGCGAGAGAGAAAGGGGAAGTGAGCGTGAGAGCGAAAGAGAGCAGTAGTGAAAGAGTAGGAGTGAAGGAGAGTGGAAAAGAGAGAGAGAGCGATAGCGAAAGAGAACGGAAGAGCGAGAGAAAGAAAGAATGAAAGAGGGATAGACAGAGAGGGAAAGCGAGCGTCAGAGAGAGAAAGAGTAATCGGCGCGGGAGTAGCACGGGTCAGCTGACACCGAACACACCGCGAAAGAAAGATAGAAAATCCAAGCAGGTACAACAGGGAGGAACGAGAGAAGAGGAATCAAGCGAGGGCTGACAGAAGTAGAGAAAAATCGGTCAAGACGCTAAGGATAGCGAAATAACAGATGAAGCAAAAGTAATAAGATTCGCTTGACGGGGCACTGCAAGCAGACGAAAGTCAGGAGACTAACAAAGCGAGTTGCAACGCAAGTTGCAGGGGGGCGTGGTCTCCTATTATACCTGCCGGTCCTAGACGACTAGACCGTCAGGCGGACCGCTGTAGAGACTCAACACCGCCTCCATCTTGCCCAGAGTTTCCACGGCCGCGGTGTGACAGTATGCCCTCTCTTCATCGACTCTCCCCCAGGTTTTCCCGGATGTAGGCGATGGAACTGTCTTAAAAGTTGTGGGGCGTGAATATGCCTTCTGGGCTCCCAAGACCGTTCTGCGATCGAATACCCCTTCCACTGCACCAGGTATTGTAGAGATCCATGTCGGTAACGTGAATCCACCAGCCTCTCCACTTCATATTCTTCCGGTTCTGGTTCTTGGAGTTTAGAAGAGGGTATATGACGGTTCATGGGATCAGGATGATAAGCCTTCAGAAGGGAAGTATGAAAAACGGGGTGAATCCTTTTCAGCCTGGATGGAAGACGTAATCGAAAAGCCACAGGGTTTACTTGAGACAAAATGGGAAAAGGGCCTATAAAGCGGGCTGAGAATTTCCCTGGATGAACCCAACGTGGGAGATATTTGGTTGACAACCAGACCTTGGTTCCCACTTCCCATTCGGGGTTTTGAGATCTCTTTTTATCCGCATATTTCTTGTATCGAGCTCTACTTGCCTCCAACTGCTGAGTAGCATCCTTCTGGATGGATCGGAGCTCAAACAGGCGTTGATCTACCGAAGGGACTGAAGTTGGAGGTATTCCAAAGAGAGGTATATGTCTCGGATGATATCCGTAGGTAAAGTAGAAAGGGCTGCAACCAGTTGCCGAATGTACAGTGTTGTTGTAGGTGAATTCTGCTAGAGTTAGAAAGGATTTCCACCTATCTTGTTCCTGATGGCAAAAACAACGGAGATATTGTTCAAGGGTGGAATTTAGGCGTTCTGTCTGTCCGTTGCTTTGGGGATGATAACCAGAGGATAAAGCTCTCTTTATTCCTAGAGTACTACATAAAGCCGACCAGAATCGGGATGTGAATTGGGAGCCCCTGTCGGACACTATGGTCCGAGGTAGACCATGCAGTCTTACTATTTCTTTGAGGAAAACTTCAGCCGTTTCGGATGCAGATGGCAGGCCAGGCAAGGGAGAAAAATGAGCCATCTTGCTCAAAGTATCCACCGTAACCATGATAGCCGTTGATCCCATTGAAAGAGGGAGATCCACGATGAAATCAGTGGAAATGTGTTCCCAGGGTTGTGATGGTAGAGGTTCTTGTTGGAGTAACCCCATGGGCCGATGAGTAATGGGTTTATTGGCCGCACAAACCGGACAAGCCTTCACGTATGTTCTGACGTCCTGGTCCATAGTCGGCCACCAGAAATATCTGGATATCAGATGGAGGGTTGCTTCTTGGCCCTTATGTCCTGCCGAAGGGAGATCATGGCACCAGAATAAGGCTTGTGTCTGAAGTTTCTCGGACGGTAAATACAGTGATCCTTGATGAAAAAATAGTTTCCCTCTCCTTTCCATACTGGTCCTATGGTCAGAAGAGACACCAGGGAAATTAGTCGAACGCTCAACTTCTTGTATGAAGGAATTGATAATTCCTAAGATTCTCTTACCAGGAAGTATCTCACCCAGGCTCTGTTCTTCCTTGGGCTCCAGACTGCGGGACAGAGCGTCAGCTAAGGTATTCTCCTTTCCTGGAAGGTAGGTTATTTCAAAGTCGAACTGGGAGAAAAAATACGCCCAGCGGGCGTGACGAGAATTACGGCATTCCATCTGTTGCAAAACCTTGAGATTCCGGTGGTCCGTGCGAACCAGAAAGGGATGGGCAGCCCCCTGCAGTAAATGTCTCCACTCTATACATGCCTGACGAATAGCCAGTAATTCTCGTTCCAGAACAGAGTAGTTCCTCTCACTCGGTGTAAGAGTTCTGGAATAGTAGGCCACCGGATGTTCTGCTCCATCCTTGCTTGCTTGTAGGAGAACAGCTCCTATGGCACCTCCGGAAGCATCCGTCTCCACCACAAAAGGAAGAGACTGATTTGGTTGCACTAGGATGGGAGCGGTGGTGAAAGTCTTCTTAAGTAAGAGAAAGGCTTGATCCGCCTCCTTATCCCAATCGAACTTCTGACCCTTCTTAAGCAAACGGGTTATTGGTAGTACAATATCCGAGAAGTTGGGAATAAACCTTCTGTAAAAGTTAGATAATCCCAGAAATCTCTGAATATCCTTGGGATTCCTGGGAGTAGGCCATAGGAGAACTGCCTTAACCTTCTCCGAATCCATCTGTACTCCTTCCTTAGAAAGGATGAATCCTAAATAGGATACTGAAGAGGTTTCGAAAACACATTTCTCAGGTTTGACCAGTAGTTGATGTTCTCTCAGCCTTTGAAGGACCTGCGTGACGTGTCTTCGATGTTCAGAGAGGGAGGAAGAGAAAATCAAAATATCGTCTAAATAGACAACCACAGAGATGTATAACATGTCTGAGAAGATCTTGTCAACAAACCTTTGGAACACGGCAGGAGCATTCACTAGTCCGAAGGGCATTACCCGATACTCAAAGTGTCCCATGGGAGTCCTAAATGCCGTCTTCCATTCATCTCCTGCCCTTATTCTCAACAAATGATAGGCTCCTCGAAGGTCTAACTTTGTAAAGATAGAGGCTCCTTCCACAGCTTCAAGTACCTCCTTGATGAGAGGCATGGGGTACCTATCCCTGATGGTCATGCTATTCAGCCCACGGTAGTCTATACACGGCCTTAATTCAGTGGTTCCCTTCTTGGGAATGAAGAACATTGAGGCTCCTGCTGGGGAACGGGATTCTTGTATTAAACCGTTTTGCAGATTGGCATCCAAGTACTCCTTCAAGGCTCTTCTTTCCGGAAGGGACATAGGATACATACGACCAAAAGGAACAGATGACTCGGGCTTTAGGTCGATACCGCAGTCCTCTGCTCGATGTGGGGGTAAAGAACGAGGTAGCCTGTCTTCAAAGATTTCAGCATACTCCTGATAATGCGGTGGAATCGTTTGGACCACTGTAGTGCATGTCGATTGTGCTTTCCCCTTCTTCATCAAAGGAGAGGGTTGTGGTAGACATTCCTTTGAACAATACTGTGACAAAAAACAGACGGTATTTGCGGACCAATCAATCCTGGGATTATGTTTCCGTAGCCAGGGTATGCCTAGGATGATTGGGAAATGGGCTGCTCTTATAACATCAAAGACAATCCGTTCTTGGTGTTGAGACAAAGACATGTTAGCCGGAACTGTCTCCTTAATGATGGGACCGGATGAAAGGGGTACACCATCGACTCCTTCTACAGGCAAAGGGCAGGCCTTCTGACGCAGGGGTATGCCTTGTTCTTGAGCCCACTGGATGTCAATAAAGTTACCGGCCGCACCACAATCCAACATAGCTAGTACTTCAACAGATAGGGAGGATTCAAATGTTAGACGCACAGAAAACACCATAAGACTGTTGTTATCCGCAGAGGGATCCTGGTGAGTAGAATTGCAGGGATTCCTTGATCCTGCCCGGTTCCTTTCCCTGCTCAAGACCGGGGAGGCGCGTTTCCCGGACGTCTCGGGGGCACATCTGGACAGGTTCGGAGCAAATGTTTCGAAGATCCGCAGTACATGCAGAGACCCAGGTCTCTGCGTCTCTTGCGTTCCTCGGGGTTCAAAGGACCTCGGGTTGTTCCTATTTGCATAGGCTCTTCCTGTTGTGGTCTGTTAGGAGAACCTATCGAGGGATTCCCTCCTATGGGATGGAGTCTGAATCTCCTTCTTTCCAACCTTCGTTCATGCAATCTGTACTCCAGTTGCAGGGATAAAGTCACCAACTCTTGGAAGGAGGTAGGACGCGCCATTCTGGCCAGCTCATCCTTGAGTTCATCCTGTAAACCTCGGCGAAAAAGGGTCTGTTGAGCCGAATCTGGCCATCCGGAGTCTGTGGCCAGTTTGGTAAAGGTAGAGGCATAAGTCTGTACATCTTGATTGCCTTGACGGAGATCTAGGAGGGTTTCATAAGAAGAATATTGGACTTCTGGTCTCTCAAACCTGGCACACAACAGTTGAGTGAACTGAGCGTAATCCGCTAGCGCAGGGTCTGCGAGTGTTATCAGTGGGGTTGCCCAAGCCAGAGCGTTACCCGTAAGGTTGGAAACAAGAAACCCTACCTTAGTTCTATCCAATTCATATGCCCTGGGCCGAAAAGTGAAGTAAACCATACAGGCATTCAGGAATTCCTTTAGGTGTTTCGGATTACCATCGTACTTCCCAAAAGAAAAGGTCAGAGGAGGTAGATCGCCTCGGGATTCTTCTCGTGTCGCAACCTGTTGGCGTAAGTTAGCGTTCTCGGTCCGGAGATTCTGTACCTCGGCCTGAAGGCCCTGAATAGCTGTAACCATCTCCTGGAATTGTTCTAAGGAGGCCATGCCGGTAGTTGGGCGTTGCAATCTGTCACAATGTGCTAAAGTTCCTGCCCCCTGAGACTCCTCACCTGGTTCTTCAGCAGGGTTTGAAGACTTCGGTCTCCTTCTTCTCTCCGTTTGTAGACTTTCTCTTTCTTCACTTGACTGAATAGTCCTTCTTCCCTTCCTTCGTTCGAAGAGATAGGGGCGGTCTCCCCCCGAGGCCACCTTGCCCGCCTATAGATCTGGCAGTCAGGTGGACCCAGGGGAGTCCGCTCCTCAAACAGGGAAAAAGCCTGATAAGGCAGAAAAAACCCTGTGTTTCAATTGGGGCTCTTGATATGTCCGATGTGAAGACTGGAGAGGCTGGCGTAGTCCGGTATCAGTTGTAAATGCAAGCTCAAGGTTTGATCCTTATAGATGAGGGTTTGGCCACTCTCGGGAAGCGAAGAGAAAATCCAACCGGAGGCTAAGGAGTAGTTAGACGCAAAAGAACCTGGACCAAGGTAAGAGAGGAAATAGAACGAGAGGCTACGAGCGTGAGAGAGTGAGAGTGTGTGAGCGCGAAAGAGAAAGAGAGGATGCGAGTGCGAGAGAGAAAGGGGAAGTGAGCGTGAGAGCGAAAGAGAGCAGTAGTGAAAGAGTAGGAGTGAAGGAGAGTGGAAAAGAGAGAGAGAGCGATAGCGAAAGAGAACGGAAGAGCGAGAGAAAGAAAGAATGAAAGAGGGATAGACAGAGAGGGAAAGCGAGCGTCAGAGAGAGAAAGAGTAATCGGCGCGGGAGTAGCACGGGTCAGCTGACACCGAACACACCGCGAAAGAAAGATAGAAAATCCAAGCAGGTACAACAGGGAGGAACGAGAGAAGAGGAATCAAGCGAGGGCTGACAGAAGTAGAGAAAAATCGGTCAAGACGCTAAGGATAGCGAAATAACAGATGAAGCAAAAGTAATAAGATTCGCTTGACGGGGCACTGCAAGCAGACGAAAGTCAGGAGACTAACAAAGCGAGTTGCAACGCAAGTTGCAGGGGGGCGTGGTCTCCTATTATACCTGCCGGTCCTAGACGACTAGACCGTCAGGCGGACCGCTGTAGAGACTCAACACCGCCTCCATCTTGCCCAGAGTTTCCACGGCCGCGGTGTGACAGTAGTCTTGTTGGCCGCACATACTGGACAACTCATCACGTATGCCTTAGTGTCCTTTACCATTGTCGGCCACCAGAAATATCTAGAAGCCAGGCGTAGGGTTGCCCTCTGTCCCTTGTGACCCGCAGACAGAAGGTCGTGACACCAATATAGGGCTTGCGTTTGGAACTCCTTAGACGGTAGAAATAGGGCGCCTTGATGAAAGTACAACCCACCCCTCTTCACCAGGAGTGGTTGATACTCTGAAGACACATCGATATGATTAGTGGCAAGCTCTACTTCTTGTAGGAAAGAGCTGACCATTCCCAGGATTCTCTTGCCAGCAAGTATCCCATCCTGGACCTGTTTCTCTTCCTCTTGGTACTCCAGGCTCCGAGAGAGAGCGTCCGCTAGAGCGTTCTCCTTTCCGGGAAGATATGAGATTTCAAAGTCATATTGGGAAAAGAAATAGGCCCATCGAGCGTGTCTGGAATTGCGACACTCCATTTGCTGCAATATCTTCAGATTCCGGTGGTCAGTACGAACCAGAAAGGGATGGGCAGCTCCCTGTAACAAATGTCTCCATTCAATACAGGCCTGTCGGATAGCCAGTAGCTCTTGTTCCAACACCGAGTAATTCCTTTCACTAGGTGTAAGTGTTCTAGAATAATAAGCCACCGGATGTTCCGCTCCATCTTTGCCGACTTGTAGGAGGGCAGCTCCAATGGCCCCTCCAGAGGCATCCGTTTCAACCACAAAGGGGAGAGATTGGTTAGGTTGCACCAGAATGGGAGCAGTAGTAAAGGCTTTCTTGAGTACCAGGAAGGCTTGATCGGCATCCTTATCCCATTCAAACTTCTGGCCCTTTTTTAGAAGACGAGTGATGGGCAAGACTATGTCAGAGAAGTTAGGGATGAATCGTCTGTAAAAGTTGGAAAGACCCAAAAACCTCTGTATGTCCTTGGGACTCTTCGGAACAGGCCATCTAAGGACTGCCCTTACCTTCTCAGGATCCATCTGTACCCCCTCCTTTGAGACGATAAAACCTAAGTATGACACTGAGGCAACCTCGAAAATGCACTTCTCTGGCTTGACCAGGAGCTGATTTTCCCTTAACCTTTGGAGGACCAGGGAGACATGCCTTCGGTGTTCCGAGAGAGAGGAGGAAAAGACCAAAATATCGTCTAAATAGACCACCACTGAGGCATACAGCAAGTCGGAAAATATCTTATCAACAAAGCGCTGGAAGACTGCCGGGGCGTTCACCAGGCCAAAGGGCATAACTCTATATTCGAAATGTCCCAGAGGAGTTCAAAAGGCCGTCTTCCACTCATCCCCTTTCTTTATTCTCAGCAGATGGTAGGCTCCCCGAAGGTCTAATTTGGTGAATATAGAGGCTCCTTCTACTGCTTCAAGTACCTCCTTTATGAGAGGCATAGGATATCTGTCTCGAATAGTCAAGCTGTTCAATCCTCGGTAATCTATACACAGCCTGAGTTCAGCAGAGCCCTTCTTTGGGATGAAGAACATTGAAGCCCCTGCTGGGGAGTGAGATTCCTGGATCAAGCCATTCTGTAGATTAGCATCTAGATACTCCTTCAATGCCCTTCTTTCTGGTAGGGACATCGGATACATGCGTCCAAACGGTACCGATGCTTCAGGTTTCAAATTGATGGCACAATCCTCTGCTCGATGTGGGGGTAAAGTACGGGTTAGTATATCCTCAAAGATCTCGGCATACTGCTGGTAATAAGGAGGGATCGTTTGAACCACTGCCGAGGAGGTTGGAACAGCAACCCCCTTCCCCCTGAAAGGAGATGTCTGGGGGAGACACGAAGTGGAACAATATGAAGACAGAAAACTTACAGTATTAGTAGCCCAGTCTATCCTGGGATTATGCTTGCGCAACCAGGGTATGCCCAGGATGACGGGAACATGGGCAGCTCTGATGACATCAAAGGTAATTTGTTCCTGGTGTTGAAACAAAGACATAGTGGCTGGACAAGTCTCTTGAATGATAGGTCCAGAAGAGAGAGGAGATCCGTCTACACCCTCTACCGGTAAAGGACAGTCTTTCTGAAGTAGGGGAATAGCTTGTTCTTGAACCCACTGAATATCAATAAAGTTTCCAGCAGCACCGCAATCCAGCATTGCCAAGGTTTCTAGTGAAGCAAGAGATCCGAAAGTCAGATGAACTGTAAATACCATGAGTCTATGGTCCTCTTTCGGCTTATCCTGCTGCCTGGAATTGCAGGGATTAATCAATTCCGCCCGGTTCCTTTCCCTGCTCAAGACCGGGGAGATGCGTTTCCCGACCGTCTCGGGGGTACCTCGGGGCAACTCCTAAGCAGATGCTTAGAGGATCCGCAATACATGCAAAGACCCTGTTCTCTGCGTCTTTTTCGTTCCTCGGGAGTCAACGGGCCCCTAGTTGATCCTATTTGCATAGGTTCCTCTGTCTGCGATCGAGTAGGAGGATTTGAGGCGGGTATTCCGATAGTCTGATGTGGTCTGAACCTCCTCCTTTCTAATCTTCGCTCCTGCAATCTAAACTCCAACTGCAGAGACATCGTGACCAACTCTGGAAAGGAAGCAGGACGTGCCATCCGGGCTAGTTCGTCCTTGAGTTCATCATGTAATCCTCGTCGGAAGAGGGTCTGTTGGGCAGAATCTGGCCACCCCGCCTCCGTAGCCAACTTCATAAATGCGGAGGCGTATGTCTGTACACCTTGATTTCCCTGACGGAGATCCAGGAGGGCTTCATAAGAAGAATATTGGACCTCTGGTCGTTCAAATCTGTCCCGCAACAATTGAGTGAACTGTGCGTAGTCATTAACCGCAGGATTTGCTTGCGCTATCAGTGGAGTAGCCCAGGCCAAAGCATTGCCCACTAGGTTGGAGACCAAAAACCCAACCTTGGCCCTATCGAGTTCATAGGCCTTAGGTCGAAAGGTAAAGTAAATCATACAGGCATCCAAAAATTCTTTCAGGAGTTGCGGACTGCCATCATACTTCCCGAAGGAGAACGTCAGGGGAGGCAGGTCACCTCAGAAATCCTCTCGAGCCGCCACCTGTAGACGTAAGTTGATGTTCTCTGTTCGAAGGCTCTGAACCTCCGCCTGGAGACCCTGAATCGCTGTTACCATCTCCTGGTATTGTTCCAAGGAGGCCATCATACTCGTTAGGCGTTGCAAACTGTCAGAGCCACTTCCCACAGTTCCTTCCCCAGGAGTCTCCTCACCTTGGTCTTCACTGTGACTGGCGACTTTCTGTCTTCTCCTCCGGTCTTTCGGGGTTCTCTCCTCTTCAGTATCCTTCTTAAGGAGTCCTTTCCCCTTCTTGCGTTCGAAGAGATAGGGACGGTCTCCTCCGGAGGCCACCTTGACCGTTATTGGAATAAACCGTCAGGTGAACCCTGGGGAGTCCGCCCCTCCCAAAACAGGGAAAAAGCCAGTAAGGCAGAAAAAACCCTGTGAGGCTGCAGGCGTGGATAGATTGGAGGAATTGCGGATCCAGAGGCTTTAAAAGTCTTGAGGTCAATGTCCAGTTGATACTCCAATGGATGACAGCTACCGGGCTGTGATTCCTTGGCTTGGATGAAGGAGCCCTGGGAGAGGCGATGGAGTGTGGAGCCACAAAGGAGAACTTCTATGCTTCCGAAGGATCAAACATAGGCACAGAAGACTGCAAACGGAGGTAAGTTGTTTCGATAGACAGGTAAAGGTATGGGGAGAGAGAGAGAGAAAACTCGTGAGCAATAGAGAGCAGTAGTGAGTCCGTGAGAGTAAGAGAGAGTGAATGCGAGAGAGTATGAATGAGAGTGCGAGTGAATGCTGGAGTGCGCGAATGAGAGAGAGAGTGAATGCAAGAGAGTATGAATGAGAGTGCGAGTGAATGCTGGAGTGCGCGAATGAGAGAGAGAGTGAATGCAAGAGAGTATGAATGAGAGAGCGAGTGAATGTGAGAGTGCGAAAGAAAGAGGGGGTGAAAGAGAGGGATGGCAAGACCGAGGGAAGCCGGAAAAGACCCCGAGCAACAGGGAACCGGAAAACCGGAACCTCGCCAACGGGGAAGACAGATACCAGCCGAGCGAGGTAGAGGGTACTACGGGGGGCGAAGCTAGGCTGGAACCGATGACCAGATAAGGGGAAAGGAAAGGAAAGGCAAGAGAGAACTGCCGTCGCCTAACGAGAAGGCGAAGGGCCGCGGATATTAACCGAGAAAACAAAAGAGGAGCTCGGTATGTCAGGAACGGTAGTAGGCACAAGAAATCGAAAGTCAGCATAGCGAGTTGCAAGGCGACTCGCAGGGGGCGTGGCTTCCTTAAATGCAGCAGCAACAAAAAGACTGGACCGCTCACAGACAGACTGTTGGGACCTAGTAGCGCCTCCATCTTGCCCATAACTTCCACGGTCTCAGCAGTGTGGCAGTAGGGCAGAGTGTGGTTCAGAGGCTGCTATTCCCAACAGCATGGCAGAGTGTGATTGTTGTAACCATGTTCTAAGATAACAGGCAATTTCTTCTAAGTTTTCCATTAAAATATAGAAATTAAAGTTACATTTGCAATATTAGTGATACAGAACAATCATCTGATCACGTGTGCAAACTTGAATCCTCATATAACTGTTGTGTTGCTAGTTTTGGCAGTTCGTGTTGAATAATACTCCACCGACTTACATGTTCCTAATGAAAATCACTTGACAAACTCCTTTGTTTTGTGTTACTCAATTCTGCATACAACTCATACTGTGTGTCCTGTATTGAAGAAGTATCCTTTTACAAAAGTAATGAAAATTGTAGACAACAGCTTTTTTTTTTTGTATTCAAACACATCCATCATAGTGGTGGTTGCACTTTTGTTTATGTTGCAAACATGGTCATCAAAATGTTTTACAAGCATGTGTGAAGTGCGAAAATGCAGCTAAATCTGTCAATGTAATGGACCAAGATCAGATATAAATTCGACACATTTCGAATACCATTACCAACAGTTGGTCTAAACCACATCTTTTGAGGAACACTTTAAAAGGAAGATTCACACAATGCAAAAACGAGGCTTTTTGGGAAGGACACATCCACCTACAAATGCTATTTAAATGTAAACAATGGACACACTTGCATGGTTGAGTTGTGGATGCTGGTTGTGAATGCTGTGTGTGTTTGCACAGGGTGGCCTAGTGTTACGAAGTTCGTTGGTCGTGTAGAGTATGAACAACCCCTCTGTCCCCAAGAAACACCCTGACAACACCAGAAATAGTGTCAGCGTGATTATTAAGGCCACAGGTGGAAGTCCCCAAGCCAGGACGCGGGACAGACGGAAGAACCCCTTGAGCGCTGTAAGGCAAGGTACAATGGTTATGTAAGTAGGAAAGCAGGACACAATCTTCCCAAATGCAAATACCAAAACACTGGAATACCTGTGAGGACTTGTGTCTTTCCCAAGGCTGAAAGAGGCGTGAACCTCCAGACTGTGGCTGGACAAGGCTGTAAGGTAGAGCAGGTAACCACCTATTGTAGGACCGTTGTCCTAATGAAACACGTGATCCGTAGAGAACTCCAGGCAGTCCGAGGTCAGAAAACAGATGATTCAATGTTCCAGAGCCAAGGAAGGGTTAAGCAAGGACAATCCGTGTAACAAGCGTAAGTCGGCAATAGGCAATCCAAGTTCCAGAGTCAGTGAAGGGTTAAGCAAAAACGATCCGTGGAGCAAGCGTAAGTCGGCAATAGGTAATCCGAAGTTCCAGAGTCAGTGAAGGGTTAAGCAAAGACGATCCGTGGAGCAAGCGTAGGTCAGAATAGAACAGGTCCTTGAACGAAGAGAGAGCGTCACGTGATCCTAGTTGAAACAGCTGTGAAGCAACGCCTTCGGTTTTCAAACTCCTTTTATCCCTGGAAGGAACGCACGTGACAGTATCACGTGAGAAGTGAACCGAAAGCGTTGTAGCGTTGCTAGGCAACTAAGAGTCACGTGATCCGTAACACGCCGGGCAGCGCCGGTCTCCGCGAACGATGTGAGTTCCTGGAGTGAAGGAGTCTCCACTTGGTTTGCCACAGCCGTGAAGGGCGATAAACGCCAGCTCCGCCAAACATGCCATGCCGTGCCCTGTTGTGTGAAACGTGAGTGGGAAACGAAGTACATGAATCTGAGCGTGTGTGCCGGGGATTGCGGATAGAGGTAGACGCGTAGGGGCGTGTCCTTGACTTAGTAGGAAGCGGTGTCACACCTAGTCGCGAGACACTTGAGAAACACTTCAGGAACAGTTTGCTAGAAAGATAATCAATGCTAACGTATTTCCTGCTGGCGTCGATCACAGCAACATTTTCGGAAGGCCGTTATCTTCATATCTTCGTACTGGTTGCTCATGTTTTCCTGCGCTACTTCCAACAGCGCAATGCCGTTGGATGTCTCGGGTTCCCTCTGAACACATTGTACAGTCCCATTCAATAGTGGGGCGCCGGCTGCACAGATAGGTACCAGTGAAAGTGACCTATCTGTTCTCATGTTTGGCCACTGTGTATAATCTGTTCAACTCTTCTTCTGTATTCTCCGGGACAGCAGATAGTTTGTCAATTACCTACTATTGTCACCCATGCCCTTCCCTATCACTCCTCTGGCTCTTGTTGGGCCTATTTTTGTGTTGATTACATGTATGACGTTTTGATTACAGGAACATGCTCCTTGCATTTTTGCTAAGGCCTACAGAAGTGTTGGTCTGATTTTGGGAAGCCTCCAACAACAAGTATTGGCTAGAGGAAAGACGCACTCACTGACTCAAAGTTTCTCCTTCCACGTTCACCTGCCGTGCCATATTTGAAAAATCATCCCTTGTAAAATTTGCACATCAAAATGTGAGCAACTTGCCATGCGTTAGAGGGTTGGTAATAGGCGTCTGCATTGGCCAATATGGGCAGTGGCAGTGGAAGAACATTGACCTTATATTGCATGGTTTTGTTGTTTAGGACAGCATTTCCAAAGGGGTGGTGCGGTTACCTGTCACAGTGGGAGGTGCTGTGTGCTGCTCTAAGTTTACAATAGGAACGCCATTGGTGCTTCTAGGAAGCTTCATCTGGTACTTGCTGGGACTACTTGAGCAGCACCTTCTAAACCATCAGTGTTTGTATGGAAGCACCCCTTGTGCCCGCATGAGGTGAAAAAAAGCACAGATCAGATTAGTTTTTGAAAAGGGAGATAAAGACAAACAATTTACCACAACCAATTCATCATTATACACGTCTTCTCAACTGTATCATAATGAACTGCATAGACGCAGAACAAGTACTTCGAATTTGAGATACCCAGCCCAAACATCATTCAGCAAATTCAGTGTCACACATTGCTATCATTTGTAGCTTTGGACTGCTATGGGGTCTTATGATTTCCCCCACTCTTGGCAAACCACAGTAGTCTGTAAGCACAAGCTGGATACTGCACACAGATAGGCAGATTGTAACATTAAAGATCTCATCAACCAAAATGCCCACAGAAAGAGAGCATCAAGACACTGTGACAGGGCCACGGTCTAGAACCTGTCTAGGGGTGACAGAGAACTATCTCAGAAGTGGGGTGAATTAGTTTGGGGGCCATAACCCCTACCAGCCTAATGTGTGCTTAATTTGACTGTTGGTACCACTGTCCCCTCCACAATGCCTGTCAGTCTCTCTTGTGGCCTCTTTTGTCTTTTTCAGAACTACAAAGTCCAAAATGCACCTGGGCTCCACCAAGAAAACCTCAACTGGAACTAGGGGAATGGAATTGAGAACAGGAATTAAATGGAATTGCGTTTTTTCTGCCAGAGATGAGACAACCACCACCCGAACTAACACCCAAAGATTGACTTCAAAGGAATGGTGGGGGCACTGAAAACAACCTGATAGTAAGAAGGGACTGCAGGGTAACAGGGGAGACACAGAAATGGTCCCCCCAAAAAATGTTAATGAAACTCACCAACAATGAAAGAAAGCCAGAAAAAACGAGCTGTCTGAGAACATGGCTGCCACATTGCAAGGGGAGATAGAAAAAGGAGGTGGGACTCAAACCCTTCTTAAAACCTTTCATGAGAAGTCCCATCCCAGAGTGGGGCAGCTTAGCCAGAGGTTGGCCAAGGGGAGCACGGGGCTAGGGAGACCAATAGGACCAGGCAGGATTTTTTTTTAATGTTTCTGTGAGCTGGGCTATAAAATGCCATATAGCACAGAGGAGATTGAAAGGTGTTCGAGTGAGATCAAGTGGAGTGGTGTTGGATCAATAGACGAGGTGGAGGCACGACAGTGGAGTGGAGTGCTGTGTGCAGTGTTCTGAGAGAGTGTAGATATGGTATTGTGTGTGGGAGGGAGAGTGGTACTAGTTGAGTGTAGTGCAGGAGGGGTGTGAACAGTGAGAAAGTGAGAGAAAAGGTTAGATTGGGGAGAAATGTAGGAGGAATTAGAAAGAGAGAGTGCTAAAGAGAGTGAATGGTAGGAGGATTCAAAGAGTGCAAGGCGGTAATGGGAGTAGCAGGGAGGATGAAGTGATGCAGAAAGGGGAAGGTAGTTGGAAGGTCTAGGCATAGAGAGGGTGTAAGATCAGAACACAGAGGTGTAGTAGATATGGGATTGGAGTAGAAAGAGAGAGAGGGGAGACAAAAAGATGAGTGAGGTGCATAGAGAGAGTGCAGAAGAGATTGGGAGAGAAGAAAAGGCAGGTAGAGAAGAGGGGAGGATTGAAGCCCTGGACAGAGGGCGGAGACTAGTGAGATCTTTGAGGGAGGAATGCAGAGATAGGTTTAAAGGGAGAAATGGAGGTACAAAGAGAGAGCGAAGGAGACAGAGAGAGTTTGAGGGGCAGAGACAAATGTGAAAAACTCAGTCTTCTGACAAAAGGGAGAGAATCACTCACAAATTCCCCGAAGGAGCTAGATAGGTTGCCTTCCCAGATTAGAAAAGACATCGACAGTCGTGGTTATCATGTTTTAGAATACGTTGGGGGACATTCTTGGAATCTGGAGACTAGGGACACCTGGACTAGGGTGGAGGTGAGGTCAAAGGAGCCATTGGTCACTCATTCATTTCAACCATCCCAGTGTTCTCAGAGCAGCTATTTAAATGTTATTTGTATCCGGTGAGAGACAATGAGATTGTAACATGCAATCTCACTGGCCCTCGACGGGGCGTTACCTGACCGGGAATCCCTCTCCCCACAATGTTCCTTCCTTCCCCTGTTGTGGGAGGGGGGGTTGCAGCCACTCAGCCAATGAGGAGGCTCAGAACTGGGTAATCCCTGCTCTGAGCCACCACACAGCTGGAAACTGCCATCTTCACCTACCGGGGATCGAGGTAAGTGATGTTCCCCTCCCCTCTTCCCCTGCCCACCTCCCCCAATCCAAAGAATTCCCTCCCCGCCCTCCCAACCCCACTTACCTTCTTTTCTGTCCATTTCGGGAGTGGGTGCGCTGGGAACACTTCTATTCCCAGTGCGTCTGCTCCCGATCCGCGACAGGCCATCATGGAAAGGAAGAAGGGACTACAGGTAGCCCCTTCTCTCCTTTCCATGGCGGGCATTTTTTTGGTTTACATTCCCTATTTTTTGAATGGCCAACATGAAAGTGAGAAGGGACTACTTGATGGCCGCCATGAAAGTCAGAAGGGACTACTTGTAGTTCCATGGCGGCCATTTTGTTTGTTTACTTTTTGCCATTCATTTTCAATGGCCGCCATGGAAAAGGAAAACAAACTAAATTTTTTCTTCCCCGGTGGCCATTTTTTTAACATTTACTTTTTTTTTCAAATCCGAAACACCAAAGCGTTTCGGATCAGAAATAAAATGCTCTTAGTACCCTGGTTTTATGGGCCTGGGTACTAATAGAAATAGGCCCCTCGCGGGGGGGGGCATTACCACTTCAGGTACTTCAGGTAATGCCCCAGGGCCTTCGTTAACTATGGGCCCCGGGGCATTACCTGAAGTGGTAATGCCCCGCCTGCTCGGGCCTATTGCTTAAATAAAACACTGTAAAACTACTCTCTTTGCCTGTGACTCTTTTAGGCCATCTGTGACACTACACACCCAGGAGAAAACTATCACAGTCAAAGGCATCCAGCAGACTCCTTCATGGAATAAGATTGTGCAAGGTACACATTACCTCTTTTGTCCGAATCAACACTTTTCAGTCCTATTCTGCCAAGGTCAATTGCGTTAAGCATTCAAAGCTCGAGACGGGTGAAGACTTTCTCCAATGGATGACCACTTTCTGTACCCTGTTCTTTCAACGCAAGGTATTTTTCGTTCTTGCGACTCCACAGATTAGTCCAACCACCTATTCAAATTGTTCATATCTCGCTACAACATGCATTTATTTGTAGATAAGAACAAATGTTGTGACCTGAAGGCAAACCCGTCTTTATGGTGCAATTTGATTTTAACCACAAGAATTTCACATTTTTCTTATGTAAAATTTACTTTTCATTGTCGGCAAAAGTTAGTACGTAGTTGTTTCTTCTGAGGCGATGTTGGAACACATTTAGCCCCAAAATTGATATGAAATGTGCATACACCACAGGAAGAAAAAAATCGCTCGTTCTTTCCTTTTTGGCCATCAGTATGTTCTCTGAACACTCAGCTGTATTCCTATAAGAATCACAGTGTAATAATAGCCCAATACAAAAAAAAAAGAAATATTAAGATGCAAATAATTTATCTGCTGGGTGCCAATTCTGTGGAATAGTTCAATCTCTGCAGCTCTAAGGCACCTGCTGAAAAAAGTGCAACCATAGCCGGATTTTCACGTAATGGTCGAGGCTGCGGCAAAGAAAGTGGGCCTCATTACGAGGTTGGATAGCGCCATGACTACCTCCAATACCGGTACCGTGTCCGGTCCCGTTCAATGGGGACTTACCGGTCTATTCCGACCTTTGCGGGACAGGTAAATCCCCATTGAAAAAGCCATTCCCCATTCCCATTTCAGCCCCCATAGGGCTCAATGGGAAGGTGCTAATAACGGTACCGCAAAATGCGGTACCGGTATTAGCTCTGAAGTCCCTTAACAGGTCCCTTCCATAACGCCTGGTAAAACCAGGCATTAAGGAAGGGACCTGCTAAGGGACCTCGTAGTAGGGCGGTAAGGGATTACTGGCACCGGTGCCCTTAGCGGTGCCGGTAATCCCTTACCGTCCACCTCGTAATGAGGCCCAGTGTATTTTCCTCATTCACCTACATAATCCCTGTCCAGACATCTCCCTCTTCCGGCTCTTCCTCCCTAACAGAGGCTGCAAAGGGTCAAGACAGCCCTTCCCATTCTCTTCTCACGAGCTGCTCCAGTTAACATAACAGTTTCTGCTTGCGTCGTCTTGTGCACTGCGTGTCATGGAGAATAGTCGAACATTTGCTGACAAATTGCTCATGCAGCATAAAATAACTGTGGGAACACACAAATGCGAGTTAATGCACAGTGTAGCTACACTGAGCCTTAAAACAGATTAGATGCTTCCTCTACTAAAAAAAGATTCACTCCACACAGTGGACTTGGCAAGCAACGTGCCAACCCCACACCCGCCCTTCTTGGAAAAATCATTGATATTGATATTGATATTTTATTTCTATTGCGCTCGTACACAAGTGTTTCAGAGCGCGACAAGGCAAGGGAGGGGAACAGGGGAGAACAAAACAACAATCTTACTAGGCCCAGTAACATTGAGAATGTGCAAGTGCTTGGGAGAGGGGAAGGGGAAAAGTGCATGTAAGGGGGGAGAAGTGGAAAGTGCGGAGCAAAGGAGAAACAGATAAATAATAATAAATAAATACAAAAATAAAGGCAACAAACAGTGCTACTGCAGCCAACAATTGGCAAGTGCTGGGTTTAAGGCAGCAGACAGGGTAGGTCTGATAAGTGCAGGATGAAAGGTGGGGGCTGGATGGGTACAGATACAGACCCCCAGCTTGTTTCTTTGAAAAATGACTGACCCTGAGGGAGTTAGAGGTAGAGGAGTGAAGAGCTCGAGAGGGGAGGTATTTACGGAGGGATAGCTGAAGGTATTTTGGACCCAGGCCCCAGAAAGCCTTGTGGTCAATGCATAGGGTTTTGAATTTAATCCTTGCATCCACTGGGAGCAAATGGAGAGATTTCAGAGCTGGAGAGATACGATCACAGTGCATGAGGCCGAGGACAAGTCTCGCAGTGCTGTTCTGGATTAGTTGCAGAGGGCGGAGAGTAGAGGCAGGTACATTTAGAAAGAGGCTTTTACAATAGTCCATCCTAGACAGAACCAGAGCTTGGTAGACCATGAGCCTTTGGGGGAAGGAGAGGAATGGCAGAGTACCTCTGACGAGGTACAGTAGGAAGTTTGACTTTTTCGAGACATCAGAGATGTGGGCAGAGAAGGAAAGTGTGGAGTCAAAGATAACCCGAGGATCTTAGCCTTGCAGGTGGGGGTAGGAGGAGGGCCAAGGGAGGCCGGCCAGAGAGTGAGGGGAAAGGATGGTGAAGGAGTGTCGATGAGAAGGATCTCTGTCTTGCTGGTATTCAGACAAAGATCATTGGTGGCACATCAATCTTGAAAGGAAATTAGGCAATCAGAGATGAGAGAGGGAGAGGAGGTGGCTGACGGAAACCTGAAAATGAGTTGAGTGTCGTCAGCAGAAAATGGCAATGCATTGGGCGAGAGTTGCCAGGTATTGGTTGAAAAGCCTGGGAGAGGTTAGACCCCTGGGGAACACCACAGGTAGAGAGGAAGATAGATGTTAGGAAGAACCCAAGTTGGACCTGGGAGGGTCGATCAGAGAGGAAAAAGGTCAGCCAGGCCAGAGCCTGATCAGTGATACCCAGGTTATCGCAGAGACGGTTGAGCAGGATGGTATGGTTGACCGTGTCGAAGCCAGAAGAGAGATCGAGAGCGAGAAAAGCATCTCTATGTAGATGCATGAAAGAAAAGCTGGACACATTCTCCTCCGAGACCACACACTGTGCTCCCTCCATGATGCATACAAAATCAGCCATTATCCAGGTCTAGCATCACTCACTCTACATCCTGGAAATATGGAAACCCGGCCCCCTAGCTCTTCTCCATGTCTCTGCTGCATTTGTCTCAGTTAACCATAGAACCCTTCCTAACATTCTCAATATTCATGGGCTTTGATGAGTCAAACCAGGCTCATCTTTGCCAGATCCCACCAACAGATAACAGGTCCTTAAGAGGGTCGCCTACCAATCTCAGAAATGTTCACTCAGAGCCTGTGGGCTTAACCCAAGGATCCTGAATATTACCCATCAACGTCAATCTCTATGTGGGACCATGGGGAAGGCTGTTCTGCAACCTCAACATCAAAATACACCAGTAGGTGGGTAACAGTCAACTATATCTCAAGATTTCCTCTGTCAATATCATACATCACCTTAAACACTGTCTCACACTTCTTCAAGCATGGACATTAAGTACCTCCTCAACAACCCGGCTCAGTAAACACAAGTCCAGACATGGCTTGCATAGATGCAATGAGGTATATTCTTCCCCATTGTCTCAACACATGCAAAAACCCTCTGTGTCCAACAGCAGCCTCTCATTCAAAACCCACATAACAAACCACAAATCGTGTGGCCCAAGCTCTCCCTATGTCCCAAGGTGAAGTCTTTCCACTCAGTTAAAACATCGCACCGACTGTCCAAGCACTAGATGACCACAAGCCCAGTTTAGCAGCCTCCCGGTAGCCACGCTGTCCCTTCTGAAAGCCACCCACCTCATTACTAGTAGAAAGACAAACCCGCTCCATTCTGCACTGCAGGACATCTCTAAAAATCCTACTCTATTCGACCCCTCAACCCCCTGCCACTCGCACCCAAATATAGTATTTATCGCATGACTTGTACAGCACTCTGATGCTTTTGAGCTAGGGTCACACTTTGTAAATCTCAATACAAATATACATATGAAGCATATGTGTGCAGTTTGACAAGCTAACAGGATTTCACAACATGCCTGCTATTCTTTAAATGAGACAGAAGCATTGCTCGGAAAGGGTTTTATAACTTAATTTGTAGTGCCAACATTTCTGACCAGGGATACCATGCTTCTCAATAGGATTTTACCTGAATTCATCAGAACAGCTTTTTATTCTATTACTGGTACCATGACACCCTTACCAATTAGAGCTGACATTCACTTGAATGTGACAATAGTTTAACTTTTTAGCAGATCTGCTACACTTTTGATGAAACACTGCCAATGCTTCTCACATGGATTCTTTTACTTGTTATGGTATGTTATTAGAATGTATGCCGAGCAGCGCTGCCATTTGCATGCTCTCCAGGCACTTTGGCTCATCTGAAAGTAAGCGGAGTAGGGGAGTAGGGGAGGTCTGTGGATGGATGGGGGATGATGAAAGATAGTTTTGATGTTGTGTTCATGCGGGTAGACAGGAGATCCCTCATATATGTGTAAGGTCATTTTCTAGATGTTTTGTGTCAGGAGTATAGAGGCATTTGAGTCCGGAGGGGAAACTTGTGTCCCTGTGGTAGAAGGATGCATTGGCTCGGGGTGTGGTTTGCAAGTTGGTTGTACAGGTGTTGTTTTCTGATGTTTAATACCTGTTGTGAGGGGGTGTTCACTTGCCATGTGTGGGTGGGCTAGTTGACATTCTGATTTAGAATTGGAACGCAGAATTTGGGCGGGCTAGTTCAGGGAGCAGTCAGAGACTTAAATGCACAGGCAACCCTGAATCCACATATAGCAGACCATAACATGATATGTTAAATGTTAAATGTTAAAGGTATTTGTACCGTGCACCGTCACCAACGGAGTTGGTCCCCAGGCGCTCTGGCGGATCTGCAAATGAGAAAGCGGGATGGGTTAGTAGGGTGAAGGGGGAGTAGGATATTGAGAGGAGTGGTTTTCTGTTGGCAGCTTCATCTCGGTATACACCGTGCGCTGAGCTTTGGTGCAGGTATCGGAGTGAAGTCAGTCCTCGTGTGCTGCTGGTGCGGCTTATGTGTTGTTGCAGTGTGGTGAAGTGCGTGCGGCTTGCGGTGCGAGAGATGGTTGTGTGAGTTTTTGAGTGAGTTAAGTATGCAGAGAGTTTGAGCTTTTCGGTTAGTGGGTTATATGTTTGCAGCTAATCTTAACAGTATGGCTGACTGCCTAGATTTTGGGAGTCCTGCATGGTGGGCAGTGGCACTGGTCCCTCAGTAAGCCCTGCTTCAGCCTACAGCGGACAAGTGCATATGCCACACCTAAGTCCGAGTGCCCCACAGAGTCGTGACGAGGTCCGGGCCTCACAATAAACCGCGTCTCACCATGCAGCATGCAAGGACTGAGGGAACTCCCACCTACGAGAGTCCTGCACAGTGGGGAGGGGATCAGAATCCACAGTAGGCGGGCTATTTTGAAGCAAAGTTGGGTGTTGGAGCAGGAGTTGTGGTGTCCTATTTCCCTACTAACTATGTGAATTTGTCTGCTTGAACTTCGGGTGCGGTACAGGCCGGAATGCCATGGATGAGTCATCCAAGTGCTTCTGTCTTAGTCTATCTATGTGTTAAGTCTTCAGTGTCCCCCTTTTGTGGCTATCTCTCATTATGTCTTATGGTATGTAGTGGAGTGCATTCCTTGGATTCTGTTTGTGTTCAGTTGTTTAGTGGAGACAGGGGTTGGTATCTTTAATCATCATTGTTTTAGCGGTGTGGGCGCTCTTGTGGATGGTCTTCTAGTTACGCAGTGAAGAGGCAGATTCTGAGCAGTTTCCTGAATACTGGGTGTTTTCTTTTGTTCAGTATATTCTTTGGTAGGCCATTCCATGTTTTCGTTGCCTGATGAGAGAAAGAGGATCCTCTTTTTCTTCTTTTGTAGGGTTTCGGTTCCAGGCGGATGTCGTTGCTTGATCTGAGCGTTCTTGTCGCCTGGTGTAGGTGTAATTTATCTCTCAGGAATTTTGCGCCTTGGTTGTGTATTACTCTGTGCATGATGCACATTGATTTGAATTTTATTAGTTGTTTTATTGGTAGCCATTGTAGTATTTTTAGCGCAGGTGTGATGTGTTCTCTTCAGGGTAGTTTGAGAAGGAGTCTGGCTGCTGCATTTTGTATGCATTGTAGTTTTTTTAGAAGTCGTTCAAGCATACCCAGGTATAGGCTATTGGTATAATCTACTCTGGACATGACCAGAGCGATGATGGTAAGTGTTTTGTTGGCGAATGAAAGGAACGGTAGGATCCTTTTTGCTGCTCGCAGGAGAAAGAGGCATTTCTTGAGTAGAGCATTCACTTGTGGTTCTAGAGTGAGATTGTTATCCATTAGGACCCCCAGGTTTTTTAGAATCGACGATGGCGCTGATGTAGTTGGTGTCTCCTCCGTTTTTTGTGACGATCATTATCTCTGTTTTGCCTGGGTTAATTTTGAGGTGGTTCAAGTTCATCCAATTGAATATATCATGAAGGCAATTCTCTAGAGTTGTGTTTTCTTCTCGGGTGTCTTGTATTTTGAAGATTATTTGAAGATTATTTGTGTGTCGTTGGCGTGGTTGTAGCAGGTGAGGCCGTGTCTTTTGATGATTTTGATTAATAGATATAGGTAGATGTTGAATAAAAGCAGGGAGAAAGATGATCCTTGTGGTACTCCGCATGTGAAGTCTCTTGGGTTGGTCTTGAAAGGTTTCATCCATACCGTCTGTTCTGTTTGTTGGGAAGGATTTGATCCACAGTAGGGCGGTGTCTGTTATTCCCAGTCCTTCTAATCACGTTAGGAGGATGTCGTGTTTGAATGTGTCAAATGCTCCGGATAGATCTGGGAGTATCAAGGCAGTACTGTTGTCCGAGTCTGCGTTTGCTTTTAGGTCATCCCATATTGAGAGGAGAGCTGATTCTGTTCCTCTCATTGGTCTGAAGCCAACTTGTGCCTGGTCTAGTAGGCAGTGCTCTTCTATGAATTCTTGGGTTGTTTTGTAAATGTACTTTTCTAGTCTATGTACAGGATATTGGAGATGGGTCTGTAGTTGGATAAATCCTCTACATTTCCTGCTGTGTCTTTGAGTAGCGGCCTGATGAACGCAGATTTGAAGGCCTGTGGCACTTTACCTGTTGAGATCGAAAGGTTGAAGACATTCCTATGGTATTCCATGGGAGTTCCTTGTTTGAGAATATATTTGTATACGTCCGGGAGGCAGGGGTCTTCTGGAGAGCCTGATTTGTTGCTTTGATTACCAGTTTATCGAAAGTCTCCACTGATATTTCTGGAAGGCTTCGTAGTTTGTGCGGATGTTCCTCGTGAGGATAGGTGAGGTCTGCAGTGTGGTCGCGTGGTTTGCTTTGTGTGGATTGTTGGATAGTAATGATTTTGTTTTTGAAGTGGTCTCCTAGGTCATTGCATAGTTTCATAGATGGAATTGGCATGTTGTTGCATCCTGGTGGGTTTTTTATTTCATTTGTGATTTTGAAGAGGTCTTTTTGGGTTTTTGGTGCTTTGAGGATTCGGTTATCATAGTGTTTTCTCTTCACTTTTTGTATTTCCTTTTTGTATGAGCGAATCTGTTGCAGAAATTTCAGTTTGTTTGTAGCGTTGTTATTGATCCTCCATTCTGATTCTAGTTTTCGTTTTTTTCTTTTCATGGCGCTGAGTAGTGGGGTGAACCATTTTGCTATTGCTTTTTTACATTAGGGAGTGAAAGGTTTTTCTTCGGCGATGTCGTCTAGGATTGTTACGATCCAGGTGTGGAGTAAAGCAACATTTTATCCAGGTCATCGTCTTCCATAATTGTTGCTTGTGGTTTGCTGTGTTCTAGGAGTTCAGTTAGGTTGGAATTTTTGATGGTTCTCCAGTTTCTTTTCATAGTGATCGGTGGCTTGTCTTGTTGCTTGTTTATTGGAGCGGCCATTGTGATTATGAATGGAATGATGAGGTGGTTGCTCCAGAGTATTTGAATTGGGGGTGCCGTGGAGATGAGTTCTTTATTGGCGAATATTGCATCAAGTGTATGCCCTGCCGAGTGTGTTGCTCCTTTGACTAGTTGTTGTAGATTCATTGCTGATAGTTGGGCGGTTAAAGATTTTTGTGTGGTTGTGGTTTCTTCATCGAACCAGATGTTGAAATTTCCAAGGATGATCAGGTGATTGTGCTTGATGGCTAGGATGGTGATTGCTTCTGTGAAGGTGTCTACAAAGGTTGCATCGTAGGTTGGTGGTCTGTATATCAGAATGAATTTCAAGTTCGTTTTGGGGTTTATTGAAAGGCGCAGGACTAAGGATTCACATTTATCGTTGTTTAATGAATCTTACAGTTTGATAGCCAGGTGTTCCTTGTGGATGATTGCCAGTCCCCCTCCCTCTTTTGGTTTTCCTGTTTGCTTCAATGCATTTGATGTTTTCAGGCAGGCAGTTGTTGAAGGTGATCTTGTAGTTGCCGTCTAGCGATGTTTCAGTTATAAATAGGATGTCGATGCCACAGTCAGATAATAGGTCGTACATTTCGGTTGAATGTTTGGACATTGACCTAGCGTTTATTAAATTACAGTGGATTTTCTTTGTCTGGTTTTGTTTATTGGTTGTTTCTAGTTTTGGTTTGTGGTTGTTCCGTCATGGTGTTCCTGTATTGAAGTTCATTGGATGAAGAACAGCAACGGCTGCTTCTTCATTGAAGCCGTCCACTATATTGATAGCATGGCCGTTCAATTGTGGTGCTTCTCCAGTGATGAATCGGGCTGTTAGGTTAATGGTAGGGTTGTTGGTTACCAGGGCTTTATCGTCTTGTCTGGTATGTTGTGGGTATCGAAGGTGCTCCTCTGTTTTTGTGATGTATGGGCTAAGGGGGTTAGAATCACCTCACTGTCTTATTCGGTGCTCCCTTCTTTTGTCCGGGTGGTTCAGGGGATTCTTTGTATGTGTGGAGGTTTCAATGTTGTTGAGGTATTGACGCTCCGTGGTTGTTGCGAGGTAAGGTGTAAGATATATGGATTTTTCTCTTACATAGATTGTCCTGGTAATAACTGTGTTAAGCGTGGTGTTTACTGAATGTGAGGTTTATTCTACTGGGTGATGTTGGCTTTGTTTGTCTGTGGCCATTGTTGCACGATCTTGCTCTCTTTCTCAGCATCCCTTTCTGGGTCAGGGCATTTTGGTTCAAGGTGCAGAGGTAGCAGGGTGGGTGGTCCTCTGTGATGTCGTGTGCAGGCACTGTATTGATGTTTCTTTAGTCTTGATATGCTTGGATGCTCTCAGGTTCAGTCCGTTGTTCCTGTTGATGGGTCGGGTGTGTTTCCTATGGGTGCACTGTTAAGGGTTTTGGGGAAGTGGGCATTCAGCTGTCGGGTGCTTTCGGACTCAGTTGGGTGAGTAGTGATAGCTCTCTGGGTATTGGCAGGGAGTTGGTACTTGGTTCATCAGTGTGGATGATCAATAATGGCAGACAGTGCTTAACGCTACGGTTGGGCCTCAGAAGGGCGGGGGCCCTATTTCAAAAGGTCTTGGGCAGTCGGTCGAGTAGCTAGTTTCGGGACCCCTCGGTAGCTAGAGGAAGGTCTGCGTTATAGGGAGTAATAGTTGAGTGCCGAGCTGTTGGGTGTCCTGACCCACGTTTAAGCTATCATGCCACAACATTTGGTGCTGTGGGCTTAGAAAATTCAAGATGGCGGAAAACCCACATGTGCGCCGAAATCCAGGAAAGCTGCGCAGTTTGTGCGCACACCAAAATGGTTGCCTCACTTGCCACCCACCAGTGCGAGAATGAAAGGCCGGGTTGCCATGAGGGAAATGGGTTGCCAAAGGAAAAACAGTAGCGCCGGTTAGCTTCAAAGCGCTTTAAAACCACCATTGGACTACCCACACAGTAGTCTGAAACCATTGGGAATGGCAATGCTGATTGCCAAAAGCAAACCCATAACTGTGGAGAATTCATTTTCTTAAATCCCAAAAAGGGGTGCAGTACCAGTACTCACCACTATCCAAAAGCCGGCGTTTTAAAACCACCCTGTGTTTCTCTGAAGGCAGGCTCAAAATGCCTATTTTCAAACATTGCAACTTGTGCAAAATATTCACTGAACACCAGCAGACATTTGGCAGAATGAAGTTTTGTGTGCTTACAAAATCTGGGAAATGAAGAGCCCAAAACAATGCTTATAACAAAACTGCTATGGAGTCAGCAGTTTAAGTTGCACTGGATTTAAAGACACTAAAATCGAAAATGTTTAGATTAAATGAGTGACCTATGTTTGGTGTCACATGCCCTTGTAACTGTTGAAATGTCATAGTTTTGCACTTAGAATCAGCATTCTAGCTGCATGTGTAAAATTGCAAGTTAATTTAAAAAGCAACAAAAAAACATGACAGTTAGCTGAAAGTCTGGCTTAAGGAACTGAATTCTGCCTGGCAACTACCCCCATCAGGAGTGAAACTTGAGTCACAGCTGTGTTCCCAGGCCTAGTTGCCCTTTTGCTGCTCACACCAAAAGGGATATGACACTTCTCTGATTGAATTACCTGGGCTCTGCAGGAAATTGAACAAAGCCCTGTCCTGGCTCAGGCAAAGGTTTTATTGGCAGGAGTCGTAAATGGTCGTAAAAAGTGGCTTCCTCCTGAGGAAAGGGGAGGGGCACTGCCTGTGAGAGAAAGCTGGCTTGGCAGAACTGGAAAAACCAAAAATTCAACCTTGTGCTGAGGGTAAACCACACCCCTTTGGAGCCAGAACATAACTTTAAAAAGATGGATCATTCATAGAGCGGACATGTGAAAATTTTATAAATGATACCATAATTCTTGTGATTTTTCTGCCCACAGTTTAAGAGGTTTTTAGAACCGGTGGTATGTTCAGGGGGGTGTTAGCGGAAAAGTGGATATTACTCTAAATGTATGCATGTTAAAAATCTGAAACTTCATCAGTTAATGTCCATACTCCCTGCGCACATGTATGTAAAGTTGGGTCAATGTCAGAAATTGAAAAATCAGTTAAAAAGTCAATTATGTGCCATTTCTGAATGCAAGCTCTTAGAAACAGCAGATTTGGACAGAGACATGGCTAAATTCAGCCACACCATGTATATGTAATTTCAAGCAACTGTGTAACTGTGAAATATGTCTTTTGTTATCAAATATAGAATATGTGCAATCTGACAGGGGAGTGGCCTATCTGCAAGCCATAAAATGACATCACTCTGACTCACAGTTCCTTCCCCAATCAAGTGAGGAATGGAAATTTGACCAATGGCAAGGGAGAGGGGCAAGTTTAGTTATGACCAACACACACACCCACTTGCAGAACATATAAATGGACCACTGAAACTTAGGTAGAGACTTTCAAATCCATTTGCAGCTGGAAGCTCTGCCGGAAAAATCCATACTTACCTCCATCAAATTTCAAAGAGCCAACACTTAGACTCCAAGATAAACAGAGACTTCAGAACCTTAACCAAAAAGGTCACTGCCAGCAAGAGTATTTGTCAGCAGGCCTAAAAATCTTTTTGCAACTGAACTCTTCAGACAGCCGGCTGACGCCGTCTGAATTTTGCCAAGAACTTTTGCAAGAACCCGGTGACAGAAATATCCAAAGAGAAGGCAGGACCCGACCCAGAGAACCGGTGCCTAGTAGAGACCAGGCCATTGTATCCAGAGTGCTGACCCCGATGCTGTGAGCAGTTCCAGAGGCCAGGCGCTGTGAGCGGAACCCGGGAAGACCTGACCAGATCGTGACAAAGCCGCCTTCCTGTTTAAAATCTCTTGTGAGTACCGCCAAACTGTACCAAACCAAAGCTCTTAGTTTAAATTCATCTAATTCAATCTATTTAACCTAAGTAGAACTGCCTGATAGCTCCAAATCTGTCACCTGTCATTTCTAGTAAAATCTGTCACTTGTCATTTTGAGCTTTTAAAATTTCAAATCTGAAAAACGACCTTCACAAAATCGCTCATATCTCCGCGACCGTTTGTCTTAGAGACTTGCAATAACTTTCATCTGAAAGCTTAGAATCGTGGCTTTCCTACGAACCTAGAACCGCATTCCTACCCCCTATAGTTTTACCGCAATCGCGGAACACGCATCCGCGAATTTTACCGCGATTTGCAAATTTCTCCTCGTGTAAAAACAGCTGCTGCTTGCCTTCCATTTGCCAGAAATTCGTTTAACCTGCTAATCATTCCTGAATCATTGCAAGAGTGAGCCTGAGCTAATATTAACTAGATACCATTCGCCCTGAACCTCTGAAAGGGAATTAAAAGCATTTTAGCATATTTTTTTAATTCATTGCCAGCACATATCAAAGCATTTTGCCTGTGTTTTCAACGTCTGTAGTCTAAGTTGCTGGGGTGAACTGAATTACAGTTGATTGCATTTCTGAGAACTGTGTGCTTCCTTCCATTTCCTTGCATTGTATCAAGGGGGAGGGGATTGCCAGAGAAAAGTGATTACATTGTTTTGTTGAAATCATATTGAGTATTTTCTATACTGCATTTCATTCATTCAACCTTGCATTTCCTTGAACCCTGTAAAGCATTCTCTACCACATTATACTTCTGTACCTATTTACCACTGTGCTACCTTATCCATTTCATGTCAACTCCTTATTGATTATAGAGAAGCGTGTTAGTGCCAGATTCTCCGTTGTTAATCTTTATCATATCAGATTAAGTGTGATATTCAATTATTAATTTATTATAAAGCGTGATATAATATATATTGTTTAAATTATCAAATAAACCTTTTAATTTGCAAAACAGAACTACTTCTTGGCTCAGTGGGGTCAGGGGGATTCCAAGAGAGGGGTGTTATATAGGGGTAGTCATCCAGAACGCATGAACTGGACATAAAGATATATCAATAAGGGTTTTCATTCAGTATTATAGACTAGGCGTTGACTTAGCTGTAGTGTTGAATTGAATCCTCTTACAAACTGGGGGCTCGGCCGGACGTTTGGGTTAGAATACCACTTGTGCAGCTTAATACAGTGTGCTAACTGACGGGATACATACATCCGGTCGGATCACCACGCTGCATTACGCTGTGAAGCATTCCTCAAAAGGGACACTCCAAGAAAAGTTCTGTTCTGCAAAAATAAAATACTAACTTCTGTAAGTCAGGACAGAGACCAATCTCTAGAATGACGACCTTGGTAGATATGAAAATAGCCAGAGAGCACTTCTTACATAAACTATTTGTGAGAGGTGAATGGGCTGAGCAGGGCCAGGATGCCTGGTTGCAGGCCATCACGCGACAGGTCACTGAAACAGGGTCAGACTCATGGAGAGATCAGGGTCCATTACATGTGGCCCTGAGTGAACTATATATGGCTCCTAAAGCCAAAGAGGAACACAATAAGATTGCCAGGATAGCAGCATACCTGTACCTATATATGGGAGACATGCAGGATAGATGTGCTGAAAGCCAAAATCTGGCAAATAGGCAACAGGTGGTGTTAGAGAAGGTCCAATCTGACCTGGTCTCTTCTGAGCAGAGGCTGCAGGGGAGCCAGGAGTCAGAAAATGACAGCAGGCAGTACATCATTAAAATAAAAGAGGATATGGGCATCCTACAACAGGAAAAGACAGACCAGGATACCAGATTTCTGGCCCTGCAGAAGGAGCACCAAGACAGTTTGGACTCCTTACTGCAGAACCAGAAAAAGTTGGAGCAACAGATCAATTTCAACAGGGCATGCGCGGAGCAGGTAGTCACCCTGCAAAGCCAGCTAGATAGAGAGAAAGAGGAGAGCAATAAACTGATTCTGAAAGACCTGGATACCCAGGCAGAGTTTGATGAGGAGCGCCAAAAAGCTGGTGCCTTTCAACGGCAAAGGGACGACCTGGCGGCACAAATGCAGGCTCTTAGTCAGGAAAGAGACGCCTTAGGCCAGGAAGTCTGCCATTTAAAAAGAAAAATGGAAGAAAATCACCTGGCCCACCAGGGACTGGGTGACCTCCAAAAAGAACACCAGAACTTGTTAGAGCACACCAGGAGGGTGGAGGATGCTCTGGCAAGAAAGGAGCAGGCCAATAGGGACACAGCTCAGGAGGTAAACCTCCTGCAGCAAAGACTGGCCCAGTTCTCCAGGACCAACCAGGAAGCACAGAGGGAAAATGAGGCTCTCTGCCAGCACAATGAGAGGCTCCAACAACAGGTAGCGATGCAGGAGAAACTGATAGAGTCGAGTAAGGCCTTAACAGAGGAACTGAAAGCACAAATGCAGGCTCTTGCATTGCAACAGGGAGCAAGGGCGGATAGAGATGAGGTCCGCTGGGAAAGAGAGATTCCTGACCATAACCGCAGGAGCCCTAACACCAGGGGCCTTCATCTCCCCCAGTCCCTGGACTCTACCACCCCCATGTCCCCTGGCGCACATGAGCACAGGGCCACAGGGATGGCAGATTACTATCCAGCTAAGAGTATGGGGCTCATAGGCCAGTACCACTCAGGAATGGAGGGGTGGGCATCCGGGTATGGGCACCCAAGTACAGTACAGTTCAATGGGGAACCCCAGGAGAGTAGGCCCATTAAGGGCATCCTGAAAACCTCTGCCCAGTTAGGTCAGTGGAGGGGGTACCCATCAAATCCTGGCAGCAAGGAGGAATCTGAAGACTCCTCTGAACTTCGCAGGACACAGGAGACCAGGTCCCCACATTCTGCCAGCCATTCCCAGGCTCGCAGAATCCGGGAAAACCTGGAAGAACAGACGGGAACCTCTGGGAGCAGTGCCTCTGAGTCCGAGGACGAATGGACAAGGGTTACCCGAACCAAAAAGGCCAATAAGGCAAAAAGGGCCTTGCTTAAGGACCCCTTAAAGCAGATTAAGGCGATCAGGAGCGTCATCACGCCTTACCATAAGAACGTTAAGTATTCTGTTTGGGAGCACTTAGAGTTGTTTGAACAAATGATGGAGACTTTCCATTTGAAGGACAGCCAAAGCTGTATTCAATATGTAAAGTGGACCTTCTCCCCGGAATACTCCAGTTTCTTTGCGGGGCTGGAGGACCAAAATCATTTAAGATGGTCCACCTATAAGGCGGCCATCCTGAAACATTTTTCCATTCATAGAAATCCTCAAGAGGCTCGCAAGGCAGCCTACAATTTACAATGTGGGGAGGATCAGGCCCCACAAGAATTTGTGCAGGAACTGAAACGTGCTTTTGCGCAGACCACCAGAAGGGTGCGCACAGACAGTAGAGAATTCATTAATACATTTTTTCATGCCTTGCCCAAATACATAATGACCCAGCTCGTGAGGGATTTTCACGAGAAAAGATCTTTAGACTGGGTCATTGAACAGGCTACCCGGATCTATGAGGTGCAGAAACCGGTAGATAGCAAAAGTAATGCCCAGAAAAACCCCAAAGCCAACACCACCCCTGCTGCTGCCAAGGTGGCAGAGGTAAAGGTCACCCCCGTCTTAGATTTGGAGATGGGGGGGCCTAACAACCTACCTGCACCTAATAATGCTAGGCCCAGAAGGTCCTCGGGCCAGTCACAGACAGGGAGCCAGGGAGGCAGCCCCACAAATGGGGTCCCTCGCTCTCCTGATTATGTAAGTCCCCGTTACAAGGGAAACAGACCCATCCTGGGTTATGTGTGGACTCCTCCAGCCCAAGGGGGGGGATCCAGCCAAGCACCTAACCCAGGGAACTTCCCTCCTAACTTCCCACCGGAGGGCAGAAACTCTCCAAATCCTGGGCAGAACTTTTTCCCCAGGTATCCACCCAACTTTCAGCCCCAAAACCATCCATCCTTCTTTCCCCAATTCCCTGAGCCCAGACCACTGAATCCGGGAGAGGGGAGGCCAAGGGTGGAGGGGTACCCAAATCTTCCCAACCCGGGGTATTACCAGAGGAGGGATAGCTACCCTTCCCGGGATCAGCCCAGGGGAGAAAACAGGGCCCCGTATCAGCCTGAGCGGGTTTCCCAGTGAGAGCGCCAGGTTCAAAACATGGCGCGGGATCTGGGTCACATACTGAGGGCTCAGCAGAACCTTCAGATCGGCATGCCGGCGCAGAACGCACCCAACTCTGGACCTGGTGCTCCAGAACAATGACGGGGGCAGCACCCCGATAACTCACCGGTTCCCAGGGAGGAGGCACAAAGGGAAGGGGGGTGTAAAGCCTTGGAGGAAGCTTCCTTGCTCACTTGTAAACAGCCCCTGGAAACCCAGGAACCGGAAACAAAATCTCTTGCCCCTGAAAGTCTGCCTCCTAAGGAGCAGAGGGGGGGTAGGAGAAACCAAAGACCCAAACAGACTCAGTTTGAGGAGGAGGTACAGATCTTCCAATTTGAGGGAGAGGGATCCCCAGAGGATCCTGGGGAAAGGATCTTCTCCTTCAGAGAGGGGGGAACTCCTCCCAAAGAAAAATGGGTCCCTAGGGATGCAAATCCAGACTGGGGAGATGTGGAGACTGAGCTACCGCCGCCCACCATCTCATCCCAGAACAAACAGCAAGAAAACCCCCTGGTTCAAACCCATCCTGGTGACTGCCTCCAAAAAGGGGGGGGCGGCCCAGAACCGGAACCAGGGGAACCCACAATGGCTCTGATCTCCAGTTGCCAACTTTTTCTTTCAGATTCCCAAGGCTCTCCACAGAATTATGCCCAAAATTCTTCTCTCGCGATGTCCAAAACCAGAAAATTAGCCCACCAGTTGTCCAAAAATGTACATTATCTGTGCCCCCTTGAGGAGAAGGAGGGAAGATACTATGCCCCGGTACAAGTACAGGGGCAGGGTACAATTTTGGCACTGGTGGACACGGGATCTCAAGCTACCCTTCTGTCCAGAAGGGCCTTTGACGAACTGAATGCAGGAAGGGGAGAGAATTACCAAATTCCTCTCACCTCTCTTCCTGGACAACTGCAGAACTTTGACGGGAAGGAAATTCCCGTCGTGGGGACGGCAGACTTGGACATTAAAATTGGGCGACACAAGTTGAAACACCCGGTCATAGTTGTGACCCCAGAGGGCACCCCTTGTTTACTAGGGAATGACCTCCTGAGAAGGTTGTCACCCCTAATAGATTGTGTAAACAAGGTCCTCTGGACCCAGACTAGCCGACCAATAAAATTAAAACAGAGTGTCAACCATGTTTGTTTAAACGGCACCTGCCACATGGTTGAACAAAAATCTGACCAAGTAGAATTTCACTTCCAGAATAACCAGATTCCAGACGTGACAGTAATAGCAGTAGGACAACAGACTGGTGATGGGGGGGTCCTCTCTATTTCTGAAAATCAACCTTCCTTCCAGTTTAAAGTGGTATTCCACGCTGGAAGGAAACACTCTGAAATTCTATACCAATCCACAATCTGAAACTCCCACTCCTATAGTCCAGAAAGATGTGAAATCAGCTCAGAGCCTGGCTGAGATTCAGCAAATTGGAGAGCAGTTGTTCATCCCTGTTCAGTTAAATGATGGGAAGGACTCTGTTCTCGCTCGAGTGTGTGTGAACAACGGTAAGAGCTTCATCAGCGAAGCCATGTTTCGCCAACTCCCAAAAGATCCAGCCATTCCCACCTTCAAACTGATAGACAAATGGGAAATGGACCTGGAAGCACCTAATTCCAAACATCTCCTGCCAAGCAGGTGTATGCTCAAAATCTCCATTGGCAACAAGAGCATAGTCCATAATTGTTGGGTCGTGCGAGACGTCACTGCCGCCTTTTACTTAGGCAGTGACATTCTCAATCGCTTTGCCATTAGTTTGGACCTAATAAACTTCAAAGCTTGGTCCCGATTAGCGGATAATCCCATGGGCTTTGTTGATCCAGAAAAAGCATTTAGGTCAGCTCAATTGCTACCTTATGCAGTCGAAATTCAGGTTAAAGAGGAAGTCACCATCCCAGAAAGGACCCAACAATTCTCCCTGGAAGTGAAAGTTAAAAGGGGACAAGAGTTGAAAAACCCTGATGCTTACATACATCTAAATGCTTCTCTCCAACAGCAAGGGTTAGGGGTAAACCCAACACCATTAGTCAACATAGAACATGACACCATTCCAATAGAGGTGGATAACAGCGACTTAAAGAGTATTACCCTAGCCGCAGGCACCATTATTGGAATGGCGGTTGATGACCGACATTTCTCCATTGATCTTGGAAATGAACTGTTAGGGCCAATCCCCAAGGACTGTTTTGACAGTGACAGTGATGACAATACAACACCAGACAGGATTTTTACCCGGCATGGGGGGAACTTCCTGGTGTACGCTTCCTGCCCCTATGGTAAGGAAGATGTGACTTGTGACTTCAGGAGGGATGAGGTGATTTTCCAGGTCCATGAGGGCTGCCTTTCCCACCTGAAGCCTCCGGTCCAAATCAGCACTCTGACCAGGGACTTCTCCACCCAGCTGGAGGAGGCCACGGAGATAGCCAGACCAGAAGTCTTTCCAGGCTTCAGGCAGATGGTGGAAGAGAGAGTCAACCTAGCTGATGCCTGTGTGACTCTGGAACAAAAGCAAAAGTTGAAACAAGTTTTCTTGGATTTCCAAGATCTCTTTGCGGTAGACTCATATGACTGTGGTCACACTGACATCCACACAACAACAATCCCCACGGACCCTGGCATGACCCCAGTGTTTGTGAAGCAATATCGCTTGCCTCTCGCATCCATGGAGTCCCTTACTGAAATAATTAAGAACCTTGAGTCCCGGGGAATAATCCGTCCAGTCCACAGCACCTTCAATAATCCGGTGCTGGGAATATTGAAGCCAAACGGCCAGTGGAGACTCTGCGCTGACCTCAGGGAGCTCAACAAACGGGTCCGTACTTCCCGATGGCCTCTGCCCTACATTGACCAAAGGCTGGCCCAGATTCAGGGGTCACAGGTATTCACTGCAATAGACCTGACCAATGGATACTGGACTGTGCCTGTCAGTAGGGAGGACCAATACAAACTGGCTTTTACCTTTGGGGGCCAACAGTATACATGGACCCGGACGCCCTTCGGATACCTTAACTCCGGTAATGAGTTCAATATTTTCCTACATAAGGCCATGCCCAACCTGGGTGCAAGGGGTAACCTGGCTTATGTAGATGATGTCCTCATCAAAAGTTCATCTGTGGAGGAACACATAGCAGAGATCCGTTATGTTCTGACCCAGTTGAGAGCCGCCGGAGCAAAACTTTCCTTTCAGAAAGCACAGTGGTGTAGAACCCGTGTTAATTTCTTGGGGCATGAGATTACTCCTCAGGGTCTCCTTCCCCAGGAAAAGAAAGTGGAAGCACTTCAGAAACTGAAAGACCCCACAACTCTGCGGGAACTAAGGAGCCTCCTTGGACTGACTAATTACAGCAGAAAGTTCATTGAGGGCTACGCAGAGATCACCAGACCCCTGATTCATCTCCTGAAGGGGGGGGTCAAGTGGGAATGGGGCCCAGAACAAGCCGAGGCAGTAAAACAACTCAAAAGAAGCCTCTCACAAGCGCCTTGCCTAGCTTACCCTGTCAGAAACAAGGAGTTCTTCCTGGAGACGGGGTTCTCTAATACGTGCTTGACGGCAGTATTATACCAAAAGCATGACAAGGTCAATAAAGTAATCTCATATGCGAGCAAAACTTTAACCTCTGTGGAGGAAAAATTCAACGATTGTGAGAAGGCACTCCTGGCAACGGTGTGGGCATTGAAGAATTACCGCCCGTTTATCCAGGGGGAACACATCATAGTGGAGACTCCACACCAGCCTCTGCAATATCTCCAAAGTGACAGAATCCGGGCCGGAAACGTGAATAATTCCCGAATTACTTCCTGGATTCTGTCAATGCCAGGCTTTCCTGTGGAGGTCAGATATAGCGACTTTGTAGGCCCCGTGATTCGCTCTGCTAGGGGGAATAAGTACATGTTGACTGTGACATGCTTGTTTACCAAGTGGGTGGAATGTCTCCCAGCCCCAAATTGCAAGGCAGAAACGGCAGCTGCCTTGATGATTAACCACATCTTTTCCCGTTTTGGTCTACCTCAAAGGATTGAGTCAGACAGAGGTAGCCACTTCACCAGTGAAGTAATGACAAAGATGTGGGAGATACTGGGGGTCAAAAGGAAGTTGCATATTGCTTACCGGCCAGCTTCTTCTGGAGCAGTAGAGAGATATAACCGAACCATTGTGAGCATATTAAAAAAATTTGTGGCAGATTCTGGGCGAAGTTGGGATATCCGATTACCTCTGGTCCTAATGGCCATCAGATCTACCCCTTCATCTGCAACCAAAATGTCACCATTTGAGTTGATGACTGGGCGCAAGATGGTGCTTCCTCAGCATTTGCTCTACAGGACCCAAGAGCAGACACTGATAAATGCCTCCACTACTCATGAGTATGTAGAGAATTTAAGGAAACACCTCCAACACGCTTTTGCTTATGCTCAGCGGAATCTAGAAAGATCAGCTGATAGCATGAAGACCCATTATGACCTGAAAACTTCCAGGAAGGAATATCAGGTGGGAGACCGGGTCTATCTATACAACTTCCAAAGGAACCAGGCCAAGCAGCGCAAATTTTTGCCTACATGGAAGGGACCCTTTGAGATCATCGACAAGATCTCCCCTGTGGCCTACAAAATCCACGTCCCCAAAGGTCCTTTGGCAGCGGGGGAAGACAAGTGGGTCCACATAAACCAGTTGAAATGTTGCCATCCCAGGCACACTCTGCAACAACTAGAGGAATCCTCTGGAATCCTAGCGGGTACTGTCTCAGACTAATTCTGTTCCAATCATAAAACATACCACATCTAGTCTCTAAAATATTGTGATTTGCATGAAACTGTCTCTTAGTTATACTGTTTTTTATCAAAATAAGAATGTAATGTTTCGTCATGATGAATTGCATATGCTGTCCCACCATCTCAACAGTGGTGGAAAAACATCTATGAGTAGGTATTGCCGCTCTTCCTTTGTCGTCCTAGGAGAAAGAAGACCTTGAGACTGGCCAAGGAGGACGATCCGGAGACCGGGAACGAAGATCCAATGGGCCCAGTGGACCGCCCAATATTCCCATCAGGACCGGTGAGGAGGACCGATCGATCAGTACCGGATGGAGAAGAAGATGCTGAACTGTGCCATCTACAGAGTAGGAAGAAGATTATGCGGACAGACCGGTGCGTGGGTCAAAACCCTTGGGCACGCGACTCCCCATCGACTCAAATTCAAAGTGCAGTCGCGTGGGGGGGCTTGTTGGGTGTCCTGACCCACGTTTAAGCTATCATGCCACAACATTTGGTGCTGTGGGCTTAGAAAATTCAAGATGGCGGAAAACCCACATGTGCGCCGAAATCCAGGAAAGCTGCGCAGTTTGTGCGCACACCAAAATGGTTGCCTCACTTGCCACCCACCAGTGCGAGAATGAAAGGCCGGGTTGCCATGAGGGAAATGGGTTGCCAAAGGAAAAACAGTAGCGCCGGTTAGCTTCAAAGCGCTTTAAAACCACCATTGGACTACCCACACAGTAGTCTGAAACCATTGGGAATGGCAATGCTGATTGCCAAAAGCAAACCCATAACTGTGGAGAATTCATTTTCTTAAATCCCAAAAAGGGGTGCAGTACCAGTACTCACCACTATCCAAAAGCCGGCGTTTTAAAACCACCCTGTGTTTCTCTGAAGGCAGGCTCAAAATGCCTATTTTCAAACATTGCAACTTGTGCAAAATATTCACTGAACACCAGCAGACATTTGGCAGAATGAAGTTTTGTGTGCTTACAAAATCTGGGAAATGAAGAGCCCAAAACAATGCTTATAACAAAACTGCTATGGAGTCAGCAGTTTAAGTTGCACTGGATTTAAAGACACTAAAATCGAAAATGTTTAGATTAAATGAGTGACCTATGTTTGGTGTCACATGCCCTTGTAACTGTTGAAATGTCATCGTTTTGCACTTAGAATCAGCATTCTAGCTGCATGTGTAAAATTGCAAGTTAATTTAAAAAGCAACAAAAAAACATGACAGTTAGCTGAAAGTCTGGCTTAAGGAACTGAATTCTGCCTGGCAACTACCCCCATCAGGAGTGAAACTTGAGTCACAGCTGTGTTCCCAGGCCTAGCTGCCCTTTTGCTGCTCACACCAAAAGGGATATGACACTTCCCTGATTGAATTACCTGGGCTCTGCAGGAAATTGAACAAAGCCCTGTCCTGGCTCAGGCAAAGGTTTTATTGGCAGGAGTCGTAAATGGTCGTAAAAAGTGGCTTCCTCCTGAGGAAAGGGGAGGGGCACTGCCTGTGAGAGCAAGCTGGCTTGGCAGAACTGGAAAAACCAGAAATTCAACCTTGTGCTGAGGGTAAACCACACCCCTTTGGAGCCAGAACATAACTTTAAAAAGATGGATCATTCATAGAGCGGACATGTGAACATTTTATAAATGATACCATAATTCTTGTGATTTTTCTGCCCACAGTTTAAGAGGTTTTTAGAACCGGTGGTATGTTCAGGGGGGTGTTAGCGGAAAAGTGGATATTACTCTAAATGTATGCATGTTAAAAATCTGAAACTTCATCAGTTAATGTCCATACTCCCTGCGCACATGTATGTAAAGTTGGGTCAATGTCAGAAATTGAAAAATCAGTTAAAAAGTCAATTATGTGCCATTTCTGAATGCAAGCTCTTAGAAACAGCAGATTTGGACAGAGACATGGCTAAATTCAGCCACACCATGTATATGTAATTTCAAGCAACTGTGTAACTGTGAAATATGTCTTTTGTTATCAAATATAGAATATGTGCAATCTGACAGGGGAGTGGCCTATCTGCAAGCCATAAAATGACATCACTCTGACTCACAGTTCCTTCCCCAATCAAGTGAGGAATGGAAATTTGACCAATGACAAGGGAGAGGGGCAAGTTTAGTTATGACCAACACACACACCCACTTGCAGAACATATAAATGGACCACTGAAACTTAGGTAGAGACTTTCAAATCCATTTGCAGCTGGAAGCTCTGCCGGAAAAATCCATACTTACCTCCATCAAATTTCAAAGAGCCAACACTTAGACTCCAAGATGAACAGAGACTTCAGAACCTTAACCAAAAAGGTCACTGCCAGCAAGAGTATTTGTCAGCAGGCCTAAAAATCTTTTTGCAACTGAACTCTTCAGACAGCCGGCTGACGCCGTCTGAATTTTGCCAAGAACTTTTGCAAGAACCCGGTGACAGAAATATCCAAAGAGAAGGCAGGACCCGACCCAGAGAACCGGTGCCTAGTAGAGACCAGGCCATTGTATCCAGAGTGCTGACCCCGATGCTGTGAGCAGTTCCAGAGGCCAGGCGCTGTGAGCGGAACCCGGGAAGACCTGACCAGATCGTGACAAAGCCGCCTTCCTGTTTAAAATCTCTTGTGAGTACCGCCAAACTGTACCAAACCAAAGCTCTTAGTTTAAATTCATCTAATTCAATCTATTTAACCTAAGTAGAACTGCCTGATAGCTCCAAATCTGTCACCTGTCATTTCTAGTAAAATCTGTCACTTGTCATTTTGAGCTTTTAAAATTTCAAATCTGAAAAACGACCTTCACAAAATCGCTCATATCTCCGCGACCGTTTGTCTTAGAGACTTGCAATAATCTGAAAGCTTAGAATCGTGGCTTTCCTACGAACCTAGAACCGCATTCCTACCCCCTATAGTTTTACCGCAATCGCGGAACACGCATCCGTGAATTTTACCGCGATTTGCAAATTTCTCCTCGTGTAAAAACAGCTGCTGCTTGCCTTCCATTTGCCAGAAATTCGTTTAACCTGCTAATCATTCCTGAATCATTGCAAGAGTGAGCCTGAGCTAATATTAACTAGATACCATTCGCCCTGAACCTCTGAAAGGGAATTAAAAGCATTTTAGCATATTTTTTTAATTCATTGCCAGCACATATCAAAGCATTTTGCCTGTGTTTTCAACGTCTGTAGTCTAAGTTGCTGGGGTGAACTGAATTACAGTTGATTGCATTTCTGAGAACTGTGTGCTTCCTTCCATTTCCTTGCATTGTATCAAGGGGGGAGGGGATTGCCAGAGAAAAGTGATTACATTGTTTTGTTGAAATCATATTGAGTATTTTCTATACTGCATTTCATTCATTCAACCTTGCATTTCCTTGAACCCTGTAAAGCATTCTCTACCACATTATACTTCTGTACCTATTTACCACTGTGCTACCTTATCCATTTCATGTCAACTCCTTATTGATTATAGAGAAGCGTGTTAGTGCCAGATTCTCCGTTGTTAATCTTTATCATATCAGATTAAGTGTGATATTCAATTATTAATTTATTATAAAGCGTGATATAATATATATTGTTTAAATTATCAAATAAACCTTTTAATTTGCAAAACAGAACTACTTCTTGGCTCAGTGGGGTCAGGGGGATTCCAAGAGAGGGGTGTTATATAGGGGTAGTCATCCAGAACGCATGAACTGGACATAAAGATATATCAATAAGGGTTTTCATTCAGTATTATAGACTAGGCGTTGATTTAGCTGTAGTGTTGAATTGAATCCTCTTACAGAGCTATGAGGTGACTGGACAGCGGGAGGGGCCTGGCTTCAGGTAGTGACTGAGCGGGCTGGAGACAGTCCCTGGGGCCTTTCCACTCCCCTGGTCAGGGCTGGAAAAGAGGCGGGGTGGTGAAGAAGCCGCAGTACAAGGCCCAAGATACAGCAAAACATGCAAAGAGGCATGAACATCATTGCAGTTCATTAGACGTGACAGAAACACATGGAAAGGTGTTACAACCTGGTGCCCCTCCATGCTTCGACCACCGGCCTCTCACAGGCAGGCCCCATTTTCACTTTCTTACATTGCCACTTTCAGACACTGTCTGCCTGTCTCTCCCTTTCTCTCTGTCTCTATGTCTCTCTCTCAGTGTGGCACAAGGATCTGGGAATTGACATATGTCGAGGTAGTCTGGAGACTCTCTTAATTACCATAATCTAGGTGCTTAAGGCTATTGAAGGCACACATGTTTGGTTTAGTGAAACAGCTGCTTGAGATACAACGACCTCAGGCTTGAGTTTCATCTTCTTTAGTATTTAGGTTGGCAGGCTATAAAGACTGGAGGGGGGTTATCTGTACTCCTGCCCTCTATATGGCAGAGTAGAAGCACATAGTGCCACAGCCAAGGTTCTCAATGTGGTAGCAATGGACGAGCAACCAAGTCTTAAGCTCTCAGGAGGTGATGCAGGCTGGTTCTTAAGTACAGTGTAGTCCCCAAGCCTCCACAAAGGAATGTCTGCACACTATGTTATGTCCTGACATAGTTCTTTATATAAAAATAAGGTTCAATATATATACACAATCAATAACACACTTTGTACTTTGACAAATCTAATATGGCAAATATATGCAATGTCCTTGTTGTACCACACTTAGTTATTGACTCCTTTAAAATGCATCAACAGCTGACAGTTCGAATTGCATACGAATCAAACAGTAATGGGTAACAGCATAACTCATAGGAAGGAAGGCAAATTCAACAAGTTAAACAATGGCAGAATGGTTCTCTTGCTACTAAGACACAGTTCTGAGTGCAGATCCCTCCACCTGAGCAACCTGTAATAAAATGTATTAACAAGCTCAGTGTAGAGGAGGAGCCAAATGCCTCTACCAGAAATCCCGTCCCGTCTTGCCTATATGTTGGGAACCGGAAATTGTGACAATTGTGATGATGTGATGATGTGATGATGGCTATAACACAAAATGCCTTCGAGACAAGGTATCCATTGAGAAAACTGTTCTTGATGTATCCTTGGAGAGCTGACGGTCTCTTCGGAGAAGTCCCTGAAGAAGTGTATAAATGAATGAAAGAGGTGATTGATGACGTCAGATGAAGCAAAGACGACGCACCAAGAAGAGATGCCAAGAGAGAAGGTGAATGGACCTTATAGAATCTGATGACGAAATAAAGAGTCGAATAACATTTCATGTGAGGAATGAAGATTGGCCGTGTGAAGAGCACTGAAGAAAATATAAGTTACTTCATAACTGTACAGATGCTCTAACGCAAATAGACCAAGTAACCATGAAGGCTGGCTATACGTAGTGAATAGACTGCAGGCAGTGCCACCAATATAAACATGTATATGTGTATAGAATCTGATGTTCCACGTCGTATTTTAAGCAAACCAGGACCTCAGTAACAAAAAAGGCTGAAAGTGTGGCTCAGTAGCACAAGGCAGCTGAAGATGGAGGAAGAATCAGGAAGGCTTGTCTGGCCCAGTGTCAAGGGTTGAGGTAGCCAAGAAATTGGTTATCTATTCAAAGAAGATACAATGAACTTGAGATGCAAGGCGAGCTCCTGCAATGGAAAAACACTATGGGCCTCATTACGAGAATGGAGGTAATGAAAAAAGGAAGGCAGAATGGTAATACCGGCCTCGTTAACAGGTCCAGGGCATTACGACCCGACAACCCGCCAATACCGGCACCGCCCGTACCGTGCCCCCTCATATCGGCATGGGCGCGTACACCCTCCCCTTCGGGGAGTAAATACCGGCATGCCGGTAATAGGAGGACATCACGACCCACGCGGGCATGCAAATACCAGCATCCCGAAGGCGGTAATCAGGGCCTGCATGATGGCGGCCATACAGGCATCTCGGACCACCCGTAAACAGCAATCAGCAATCAGGCCAACTGCCACAGGGGCTCACAATCACCACAGGTGGACTCAATAGAGTCTGGCCCAGTATAAAAGGAGTACACCCCCACACCACACCCCTTCCTACACCAAAATGATACCACTAGCTGTTGCAATCATGGCGCTGGAGGACATGCCTATACTGCTACAACTACAGCAACAACAGCAACTACAACAACAACTACAGCAGCAGCAACAGGCAGCACAGAGGAGACGCAGGAGGAGAAGGAGGGTGAGACAGGCCCAGCAATTTCCACCAGTGCAGCCAGTAGTACCTCGTAGGCAGCCACCATTCTCTCGCATCAGACCCGGTCTATTCAATCTAACCCCTGACCAGATCCATACCCTGTACCGGTTGGACCGGGACACAATCACCACCATAGTGGACATGATAAGCAACGACATTGCCAGCCTCATAGAAATACGCACTGCCATCCCCCCGCTACTAAAGGTGGTGTCTGTGCTCCACTTCCTGGCCACAGGCACCTACCACCACACAGTGGGGCAGCTGCATGGCATTTCGCAACCACTATTTTAACGCATGCTGAACCAAGTGCTGGATGCCCTCCTGAAGCATGCTAGCACCCACATATCCCTACCACGGACTGCCCAGGAGATAGCTGACACCAAAGTAGGCTTCCATGCACTTGCAGGCATGCCCAATTGTGTTGGTGCCCTGGACTGCACCCATGTGGAATTGGTAGTCCCCATGCCATAGAGGCGGTGTACCGCAATCGCAAGCAATACCACTCCATCAATGTGCAGATGATATGCGACTTCAGCAAGATGATCACACACTGCTGCGCCTGATTTCCCGGATCAACACATGATGCCATGGTGCTGCGCAACTCCACGCTACCCCGTCACATGGAGCGACATGCTGGACCACGTGCCTGGCTGGTTGGTGAGTTGCCTAACTGGCCCATGGCAGTGCTTTGGGGTAGTGATGTGTTGGCATGCAATATTCTTTAAATATCACAATTTACTTGCATTTTAACACAAAGCACCCCCTTGGGTACTATTCAAACAGTCTTTGACTAAAGGAATGAATATCCATTTACAGCTGCGGGCCACTTTTTCATTGGTGCCTGAGACAGTTTCATACTTCAGCCCGACCGTGCAAGCCGCCCCGGCACATTTCTTCCAATCAAAAAAAAAGAAAAAATGATTATTCTTTTTTTTTGTTTTACATTTCATGCTGGGCTCTCATGGCCCCCGGCAAGCACAAGCCAAAGGGCATTGAGAATCCTCAAAGAAGAGAGTTCATGCCACAAAGAAGACTCGATGAAGAACGTAGGCCCGCCAGTGTGGCGTTGAGGGTCAGCATCACTGATCGGGACTCGACCACGATGGGACTACAGATCTTTGTGGACTTCAGTGGTCGGAAACCCACAGGTGGATTTTCCTCAGTCGCCGACGACCTTGACTTTCTCCAGAGGGACAAAGCGGTCGACTGTGATGGCAAGGGAGCCCTTTGTTGAAAAGTTCTTAGGCAAAAGGTGGAGCCTTGCAGCTCTGGTCGTCGAGCAGCATCGCGTCAAGATGCCCCCGCTTCTGGGCAACACAACTCGACTGGCTTCCAGCGGTTACGGAAATCCTCTGAACCCTGGTCAACGGCAATGGACTTTGATGGCCTTGAGGTCCGGGTGCTTTACTTCAGATTTCTTGGCGGACCCCGTCTACGGTTGACAGCCTTTTGGGACTGGCTTCCAGGGTGCCTCGATGAAGATCAGCTTCTGCACGATGCTCCCTCATAGTTCAGGGAGAGGTCTTCTAGCCAGGTCCTCTCACTGATCAATACAAAACAGCTTCTGAACAATTTTGGTAAGTGAGAGACACATCTGTCTCTCATTCACACTGCTGAGCCAAGCTCAGTCAGCCAATCAGTCAGAAGGGCATTCATGCAACATTCATGCAACAGGCAGCCAATCAGGCTCACAGTGCATTCAGGCCATTCACTTCCACTCAGGCACCCATAACAAGTAATGTGGATTGCAGCAAGCACCCAGACTTTCAGCACACCACACTGCATTCATGTCAGTTTCGGACAGGGCTGTCTCATTCTTTGTGTCACACAAACAGACACGAGACACCCATAACATGGAATGCATATTGGTTCCATACTTCATTGACCCAGGTCCCACCCCAAGGGTGTACCCACAACATACAGTCACTGGAAAGGCTCCAGCCAGTCTGGCGTGGACTTCCCCACAATCCCATATGTGGTTCCTCCACCAGTCAGGGGAAGGTGACAGAGTCAGAACTTCCCAGGACTTTGGGAAAACAAGGTAACAGGTAATAGAAACCAAGAGGCCACAGGGGCCATCGTGCCTTCTATCAGGAATCCACGGATTCCTATGGCAGGGACTGGCTATCCCAAAATAGAGGATGCTCAGAGGACCTGTCAAATTCAGCATGGAGCTGCCACCAGCCCATACCCTGCTCTGTGGGCCATACACAGGTACCCACAAACATACACTTGGGGTACAGTGTTGTACCCCAACCCATGGGTGCCATAAGGGTATCCTAAGGGTCTCTGTTCACCGCAACTGAAAAGAGGAAGAGCTGCACTGCCAGGAATCCCACATGGACTCCTGTGCAGGAAGCAACACAGAACACACATAATAAGGGAGTACACGACAAGGACATGGAGGCCCTCGAGCCTCACTGTTACTTGTCACAGCACCAGAATTCTCCAGAAGCACTGGCATACATGCTGTATTGGAAGAGTAGAAACTGTTAGAATAGAAGCTATATGGTTAATAATACAATGTCAACATTAATTTTCAGTCTCAGCAAACAACCAATGGGCTGAATGGGACTAGTGTATGCATTGCCTCCTTATACCTCTGAACAGGTATTTACAAAAGTGTGGGGGGCCCTCTACCGAGGATAAACATGGTTCAAAGAACTAGTTCAATGTAATGTATCCCACTCAAGATTGTCTCCAACCACATATCAACTCACTGCACCCTTCACAGTTAAGAAACATCTATTTGCATATCATTGTGGTCCCACGCAGTTCAGCATCGACGTGCTAGTCAATTATCCTCTGACCAAGAGTACCAACAGCAACACCATTCACATGTTTCGGCCATGTTGTTCTTCATCAATGCGGTAAAGCTGGGCCTTTCGAAGGCACAGTGAGCAAGGAGTCTATGGGCCTCATTACACGGTAGGCAGTAGGGGTTTACCAGTACCGGTAAGGGCACCGGTACCGGTAAACCCCTACTGCCTTACTACGAGTTCCCTTTGCGGGACCCGACTTTAACGGCTGGTTTTACCAGCCGTTAAAGTAGGGTGCCGCAAAGGGACCTCAGAGCTAATTACGGTACCGCAATTTGGCCTCGTAATACTTTGTCAAATTCGGGATAGCCACCCCCCTTTGCCTCTGGGTGCCATTAAAGTATGCAATACTACCCTCAGGGGTTTATTTCGCCATAGAAATTTTGTGACCATTTTTTCAATGTCACAGAAAATAGACAAAGAACTGGAATCGGTAGAGCCTGGAAATAGCAAAGTACCTTCGGGAGTGTTACCATCTTTATGGTGGCCACCCTTCCTAGCCATGAAATACAAAGTCGGGTCCATTTCCCCAGATCTACCTTATCTGCTGGAGCAGCCCCAAATAATTTGTATCATACATCTGCTATACTGTGTTGGCTATACCCCTAGGTACCTAATACTGTTGCTTGCCACCACAAATGGAGAATATGAAGCCAGAGCTTCCCTCTGTGTCTGCAAGAGCCCTAAATCGAGCAGCTCCGACTTGCCCATGTTAACCTTGAGACACGTCACTTGCTCTATTTCTGTCAATTCCACCACCATTGTCAGTATCGATAGCTCGGGTGTATCAGTGTTATCAGCATGTCATCTACAAAGGCGGCTATCTTGTGCTCATCCCCTCCAAAGGGGAAGCACTGTATAGCTGAGTTCTATCAGATTTAACAAGATATTTGCACAGAGAAGCACTGACCAAGGGCATCCCTGCCTTGTGCCCCAGCCTATTTCTATATTACACAGTTGGGTGTTAATTGACAAGCGTATCGTGGGGGCCCTAGAATTTGCTTTTACAATCTGCATAAACCGAGCTCCCATCCACATCTGCTCCATAGTAGTAAACAAAAAGGGCAACGCCGCCCGGTCGAATGCCTTTTCGGAGTCTAACGACACCAGCACTGATGGAAACTGTTTTGTGTTGACCTTCTCTATCAAATGGACAACTCTCCTAATGCTATCCCAAGTCTGTCTCACCATGAAGAAGCCCGACTGGTCTGTGTCAATTAAGTTCGGAAGAATAGGCACTAATCTCACTGCCACTGTCTTTTGCGTCTATGTTCATCAATGCAATAGGTCAGTATGACCCACATTTAGTCAAGTCCTTACCCAGTTCTCCAAATACCACCACTTTTGCCTCTGTCATGGTTGGTGATACCCCACTTCCCGCCCCACCCGTTAGCCGCAATCGAGTTAAATAATGCCAACAGCCCTGGGGTCAGCTTCAAACATACATTTTATAAAATGCCACGAATCCATCCAGCCCCAACTCTTTAATCATCGGTACTGCTTTGATAGCTGCCTCCACCTCCCTTAATTTCCCTTCCAGCCCTTCCTGCTCCATGGGAGTTATTTTTGACATTGATATGTCTAAGAAGTATTGCCTTACATCCTGAAGATCTGGGTGCTCCGAAGCATCTAGCGTTTCATAAAATTTAGCAAAAATATTATGGACTCCGGTCAGTAGCGATTGATCCATCGGGTTGCATAATTTGCAGGACCATGTTGGCCGCCTATGATGGCTTCAGCTGCCAAGCCAGCAGCTTGTCTGCTTTATTGGCCCACTTATAATACCTCTGCATGGTCATCAACATGGATCTCTCTGTCATATTGGTTTGCAACAGTTCCAATTGACTACGGACTTCCTTCAACCTTTTATGCAGTGCTTTCGTCCTATGCTTAGCTATGGCATGTTGGGTGTCCCTCAATTGGGCCTTCAAATCCTTTTCAATTGCCACCTTCTGTTTCTCCCGCTGAGCCTGCAATGCAATACGTTCCCCCCGCATTACTGCCTAAAAGACATCCCAGATTCCCTCTGGTGAGACATCTTGATTGCCGTTAGCGGAGAAGTACCCATCTATCTTGTCCCCAGTCACCTCAGCCATCACCCCATCACTCAACAATACCCCTGGGAACGTCCAAGCCATAGCCCTCTGTGCGGCACCTTATCCATGATCGTCACCAGCAATGGGGTATGATCTGCCAATTAGATAGAGCCTGGCTCACCTTCCCTCACCTTTCTCATCAACCTAGCTGTTACCCACACATAATCTATACTGGACAGGGATTGGTAAATATGCGATAAGCACATGTAGCCCCTTCCGTCTACCCTCCTGGTCTGCCAGACATCTCGTAGGGTCAGAACTTCAAAGCTTTCCCTTAACGCCCATGAAGGGGGTGTGGATCCCCTCCCTGTTTCTGCACTCCTATCCATGGTAGGATTCCATGCCAAGTTAAAGTCTCCCCTGAGTAGCTGCAAAGCAATCCAGCTTTGCTACCTCCTCCCGCAAGAAACCATCCTACCCTGAATTAGGTGCGTATACTGTCACCATGGTTACTTGTCTATGTTCGAGCTGCACTAGTACAAACAAATACCTCCCCTCAACATCCGCTTGTATCCATAGGATCTTGGGCCTCAAAGAGTCTTTGAACCCTATCAGGACTCCTCAGGTCTTTCCTAATGCATTGCCTGGAAAATCCAAAACAATTGCCTCCATCTCATAACAAATGTATCTGCCTTCTTTATATGTGTCTCCAGTATCATAATAACATCCACACATTCCCTTCTCACTAGGGCTTCCACCTTTTTATGCTTCACAGGGGAGTTTAGACCCCTCATATTATGTGATAAGACTTTAAATGTGAAGCATCGTGATAGTCTTTATTGCCACCCTTATATTACTCCCAACCCCCAACCTGTTTCACCTCACCTGCTTCTGCCCCCTTTGCCCACTACCACACCTCCCAACTTCCCCAACAAAACCACCTCCTACAAACCATCTCAGGCTGAGGCCGAAGATCCTAAAATGCCCTCGGGGACCATCCCCAAAGTTTTGGCCCAAGACAATACCTGAGGTCACCCGCATCAGGAAGAATCCTAACACCACCCACTGATCCCAAACATTACCCAACCCCCCTCCGCTAGGGGCTAAGAAGACCCATATCAAGCCACTGATTAGTCACAGACCCCCTCCTTCACCTAACTTTGTTATTGTCTGTCTGCAAGACTCCACCCACCCCCCTCAGTTTCTCCCCCTTGTCCTCTCCCGAGCAGACCTTTCAGTTTTTTCCCCCTACCTCCCTTCCTCCCCTGCACCTTAGTCCATTCCCACTGTCTCTACCCTTGCAGGGAGGAGGGCCTTGGTCATCTCTCCCATGACATCTTCTTTCTCCAAATTCAACAGTGACAAATCCTCTGCCCTTGTTGTAATGCAATGCTGCTCTCCATCCAGGCTGAAGAGTAAGCCAAACGTAAATGTCCACTTATACAGGACATGTTTTTGCGATGAGGGCCTGAGTCACCTGGCCCAAGTCTCTTTGTTTTTACAAGGTTACCAAGGCCAGGTCCTGAAACAGCTGCACCTGTGCCCCATTCACTGTAATGTTCCCTTCACTTCTCGCTGCTCGCAAAATATTCTCATTCAAGCTGTACAAGGTGAGGGTGACCAGGGCATCTCTCAGTCCTGCACCCGGCTCCCTTCTCCGGGGCCTCACTCTGTGTACCCGATCAATCCCAATATCTTCTGGCTGAGTGTCCATCAATTAATTCCCAAAGCATTGTTGGATCTTGTTCTTTAGGTCTGCATCCAGTATTGACTTGCTTGGGCCTTTCACCCGGATATTGGACCAGTGCGAACGTTTCTCCAGGTGTTCTGCCTGCAATTCCAAGTTGTGGGAAACCCTAGCCAGTTGATCAAGCAGTTCGCTATGCTGTCGTACCTCCGCCGACATCTCTGCCAGACCCTGTTAAGTCACATGCACCCTCTCTCCCAATGTCTTCACTTCCCCTTTGACTTCTGTCAGGGAGCTTCTCAAATCATCCTACAATGATGTAAACAGCTCATGGAAAGTATTCGTTATTCTCCCCTCCATGTCATTGAGGCATTCCCTGAGGTCTTCCTTACTGAAAGTCATCTCTGCACTCTCTTGGGTGTCCCCTTTCTCCTCGTCGATCTCCCTTTTCTGGGCCCCTGAGGCGCCCTCACCCCGCTGCCTCCAACAGTGTTCCAATTGTCCTTCCAGGGCCACTGGGAGTTGCCTCCTTCTGGTCGGTGTGCCCTTCTCTTTAGTTCCTGGCTTCTGGGTGGTGATGTGTTCTCCTTGACCGCTTGTGTCAGGGCCAGCAGGCCGTTCTGTAGGTGGGACCCTCCCCCACTCCTGGGTTCTTGAACTTATATACTGTCTATGTAATATATATGATGATCTCTCTGTTCACGTTTTCCACCGGGCCTTCCTCTCACACACTCCGGTAACCTTCATGGGGCGTTACCCCCAAACTGCCTCACTTGGGGCTCAGCCGCTCTCTCACACCTGTGTGTGCTTCCTCCGGGGTCACCACCGTCCTTCCACCTTCACTTGCTGGGGAAGGTTCTATCCACAAACCGTGGGGCCTCCATGTATTGCTTTCCTCCCCCACCGGGCCTCAAAGCTGTCTCCTGCTCTTCCTCTGCCCATCTCACGGCTACCGGTCACCCACAGGGAGTGTTCTCTGATCCAATCTTTGGATCCATTCTGCCCCCACTCTGTGGCCTACCTTCATGGAGGTACTCTTCCTGCGATGTCTCTAGCGCTACCTGGGTCTCTACGTCAACAATTCCACTCCCCAGTCAAGCTCGGGGTAACCTCTTCACTCACCACCTCTCAGGCAGCTTCAGTACCTCACCGTGCACACCTCCCCTTTTGTCGACGCTGCACGCCACACTCTATGGTGCCTCTGCAATCTGCCGGACTGGCTTCCCTTCTCGGTAGGGGGCACTCTAGCCTGTTCCTTCGTCTCCCTGGTTCTTTGTTGCCCAGCCCTGCTTCCGAACTACATATACGCACGGCCTGCTTTCTTGGCCCGGAACTGAGCTGAGAACAATACATCCTCACTCACCGGCAGCCATCTTGGAATCCCAATATAGTCTTAATTTTAACTAGGTTCTGAGCTCTATGTTATCTTTTCCAACTTTCCACTCAAATGCTTTGGGATAAGTCTGCCACCAGCGAAAGGATGCCATAGCTATCTTAGGAGAACTGCAACCTTCTCAGAGAAACTAAAGGATGCTGCAGCTATCTTAGAGAACTGCAACTTTTCCAGAGAAACCAATAGATGCCGCAGCCATTTTATGAGAACTGCACCCTTCCCGGAGAAAACAAAGAATGCTGCAGCTATCTTAGAAAACGGCAACCTTCCCAGAGAAACCAAAGGATGCTGCAGCTATCTTAGAGAACTGCAACCTTCCCAGAGAAACCAAAGGATGCTGCAGCTATCTTAGAGAACTGCAACCTTTCCAGATAAACTAAAGGATGCTGCAGCTATCTTAGAGAACTGCAACCGTCCCAGAGAAACCAAAGGATGCCGCAGCTATCGTAGAAGAACTGCAACCTTCCCAGATAAACCAAATAATGATGCATCTATAATAGGATAACTGCAACCTTCCAGGAGAAACCAACGGATGTTGCAGATATCTTAGTAGAACTGCAACATTCCCAGAGAAACCAAAGGATGCTGCAGCTATCTTAGGAGAACTGCAACCTTCCCAGAGAAACCAAAGGATGCTGGAGCTATTTTAGGAGAACTGCAACATTCCCAGAGAAACCAAAGGATGCTGCAGCTATCTTAGGAGAACTGCAACCTTCCCAGAGAAACCAAAGGATGCTGGAGCTATCTTCAGAGAACTTCAACCTTCCCAGAGAAAGATGAGATACACTTCAATTTCCTGTGCCTAGAAGAGGCCAACAGAGAAAGTGTGTTCCAAAATAGCAGAAAACATGTGCTGCTAGGCATGAGCTGCATATTACCAGAAACTTGTCTGTTGCTCCTGCACTGCCTGTTAAAGATGATTTAAACATAAACACTCTGCTCACACAGGTGAGCAATTTGACAGCCTCTTGCTGTAGCACCCTGTTCTTAGTCGCAGCGGCACCCCGGACTGAACTTCATGGCAAAGTGCTGCCTTCAAGGTCCCCGAGCCTTCCCAAGCCAGCAGCTGGCTCTGCCACTGCTGGCGCTCGTCTCCCCTGCTCTTGGCTGGCTCGCCGACAGCAACATTTCAACACTGCCTCTCTGCAGAATAGTGGGACCAATGACAACAAAGCAACGCTTCTGCCAGTCCCATTTATCTCTGGATGTGCAAGCAATTACGCAGGATTTCAATTAAATTAGCAGCTCGTAAAAGGGCCAAACCCGGTTAATTCCCACCACTAAGAGAGTGCTCGAGAAACATCCATGCTTACAATTGACAGCCATACCTTCCTCTTCGCTCAGTATTTGAAAGCAATTGTTTTAGAAGGTACAAATCGAAGCATTTGTTCTACTTTAAAAGCGTTTGTTTTTGAATCTGTTTTAAATAAAAGGCAAACTGCAATGTGTCTAGATTAACTTGCAAGGCCATAGTCTCTACCTTATGTTGTGTGAAATATGACTGCATCTGCTTTAAAGCACTAACGTGTTGGACTATTTTGGACATGAAGCGCTGTGCATTCATCTTACTGTAAAAATGTAAAAAGGAATTATTTGAACACTGAAATAACAGGTTTGTATTTACTCTTTTAAATGCACTATCCTACATTAAAAGATACCAATCGAGATTACTTCCCACTTGTTTTCAACTTTCCTAATTTCGAGTCGGTATTAGTCATAATGCCTGCCTTTTTTGGAGAAACATGATTTTTTTGTTGCATGTGGAATGTTATTGATTTTACGTTGAAAGATTCATAACACATAGTTGTTTTAAACGAGACCATTTCCAGTTGTGGGAGCCGTGATGGAGAAAGGAAAATAAAGGGACAGGCGAGGCATGGCAGGAATACATGACCAAGAAAAACAAAATGGTCAACATATTTATATCCCCTCCATTATCCCCCCGCCCCGACACATAAGTATGTAAACCCTGTGTTTGCCACAACCTTTGCTAATGAGAGACACAGCAAGAAAGGCCGCCTGGATAATCTCCATTCTGGCAGTGAGTCCCCTCGTAGCTGCAAATGGAGTCACTTGGCCGACACAGTCGCATGAAATCCAGATGGGCAGTTTTTATAACGTCACTAGAACATGTGTCTCACTTCTGCTACAGCCAAGGCCCTTAATGCTGCCTGGTGATTGGGCAATGTAACATCTTCGGCTACATGAACCCCCAACGCAGCCAACATGAGGTAGGCATCAGATCTTGGTCAATCAGGGCTAGTACTTCCGACCAACGTGTATTGACTGGGCAATAGAGGCAACTCGTGTGGAGAACCCTGTGCCTCACAGTCGCTTTAACAGTTTAGTGGAGCAGTATCTCAAATCGCATGGAAACACTGGAAATGGCAATTCATACTGTGCATGTGTGAAATCCAGTGTTGCATCTCCAGGGCCAAAACCCCAAGATCCTAAATCCTCCTCCCACATATTATTCGAGAGTGTGAAACCCAGGTAACACTACCTGGATCACTCAATGCAAGGGAAGTGTTTGTAGTTTCTTTATGTTCCTGAGGCAGCTTGTTTCTTATGAGTGGACCACCTTAAGTAAGCCTCATTAAACAAAAAAGCGCCAAATCAAGTAACACAGCTCTTCCCTAGACTCAAAAACTACATTTTAACATACAATTTAGGGAGAATCCTTTCAATAGTGATAAGTGCTTCCAGCCACTCTCACTTTCCCCACAGAAAACACTAAAATCTCCATATTGGGTAAAGGCTAGTCCTAGGATGTGGCAGTGCGCCACCTATCTAAAAGGGAAAGCCAAGTTTCTAACTCTATCCTCGACTCGTTCTGAGTAATAGCACGATTTGTATTATGAAATGAATCTTTCATCATGAAAAAGATGCTGTGGAAACATTTCACTTGCATAGACTGGACCCTACAGTCAATGTGAGGCATACATTTAAAAGAGAAATGGGTGCAGGTGAGGACTCTGTACCTTACGTTATTCTACCATCACCGGAAATGCGTATTTCAAGGATAAACAGCATTTGAGTCTTCTATTTGTGGTTCTGTGCTTTATTTGTCAGAGATGTCAGGCTTTGACCTCATGTATCCATATAGTATGGGTGCTTATCCACTCCAATGATTTTGAGACATCAAAATCGCAGACTAATTGAGTCACGGCATGTTTCAGAAGTGTGTGGAAGAAAGCAGTTTTAAAAGTTCTGATGTTGGGTATTGCCATGTCAAAAGATTTCGGCAAATGCATGCTCGAGTTCTTGAAGAAACGCCTTACTTCAAGTTATACCCTGCCTAGTGGGCTTCTTACAGGTCGAAACGTGCCAAACATATTTTAAGATAGCCCGTAATGTGAGGACCATAACTGTTATAACCTCCCTTCCTCTAATTGTCAATATGGTTAGAATTCTTAATTGTCCTCACTATCTTATCATTGGCACAGGCTTTGCATTGGCTAATTATGTGATGAAATAACGGTGGTGATGTAAATTGGCATGTGAGTGGACTACGTGAGGATGTGCAGGACTTCAGATCATTCCGGGGTTTGGTTTTCAGTTAGTAAGCAATATTGGTTTCTTGCATGGTTTTACTAAGTTCTGTGGTTTTGGTCAGCAATTCATTAAATACTAGCTTTTCTTGTCCATGAGCCAGTTGTTGTAGGCACGGGGCATTCTGGTAGTTGGAGTCCTGATAATGACCCTTGAGAATATCAACTTCTGTGAAAGAATTCTACAGGTCTCTCCCTTGACAAGGATTCATTACTTCTGTTTTGGGAGTTGGTGTAACCCTTTGCCATGAAATGGAATGACTGGAAACACGATTGTTTCTAACCCGGGGGACCCTCTTCAACCACCCCCTGGGAGTTACATGGGGTAGCGACTGGACAAACCCAGTCCTCGGTGGTGTGCATCCCCCACATAAAAAGATAAAAAGATGTGGAGTTTTGGTAACTCACAACATTGGGTATAAGTGGGTAACACATAACTTCATAAAAAGGCCACAGATATGCAGACTGTCTGTGTCAAAACAATAGATCATCAGCACTGGGTTAGGAGACTTAAGGGACACTTGCTATTTAAACAAGACCAGGGGATAGGGTACAGGTTTTGAGTGTGGTGGAAAGCACCACTGAAGAATCTGTAGCCTCAAAATTCCCCCAAATTGTTAAATGAAGGTAGTGACAACTTTAAAGGATTCAAGCTCTAGAATAGACTATTGTAGTAGTCTTTTGATGGGTCCATCGAAAGGCGAACCTAAGGAGTGGAGATCATATATCAGATGCCAGAAGAGATCTAAACTGGCTCCCTATTAAAGAAAGGATCTGTTTCTGGCTAATGATGATTACTTTGAGCTGTCTGAAAAACTCTGGTCCTTCTTACTTAAAGGAGGTCCTGATCCCAAAAGTATGTAAGTATAGTCTGAGATCCATCAATCGCTCTCAGCTAAAATCCCTTCTTGCAAGCTAATGTACAGGAGGGCGGAGCGACCTCTGACGGGCCCATGGGATCAGAGCTCACCCTCAAGTAATTTTAAGATGAGATAGCTGCACCTTGAGGAGGATGGGGTGCAGGATTCTCTTACTCCAACACCAATCAATAAGGACAAATCAGTAGTTTGGCAAAAGGAAGTCTGTTTAATGACAAGTACAAAAAACGGGGAAACAAATGGAAATCAACAGTGATGCGATCGCCTGTCTCGCTTCAACTCCCAAATTCTTCATTCGGACACAATAGTTATAGTACATTCTCGCCATCATTGACGTGTTACACTCCAAAATGTCATGCAATTCTATTGGTTGGGAAAGGTAACTTAAGTAAAGGTGCTATATCTGTATAGGGTAACGGAGCGTGAGGATTGGATAACTCTTATCGGGTGGGTGTCTACGCCCATCCCTCTACATCACTCGTGATAGACGTCACTACAAGTACGACGTCTCATTGGTTCTACTAGCTATAGGACCCTAGATTATTTGGTCCATGGTGATTGGGTGGGTTACACCCCTAGGCATAAATCTCCACTTTAATTAGCAGCATGCAGAATGGACACCAAGATGCGATGTGCCCCAGGATTCAACCTGCCTCCCTTCCATCAATCAGTACTTTAGGGCTATGTGTCAATTAGTTGGCTGAGGTTGGCCTCGAAACTGTAGCTTCTTATCAGGAAAAGTTATGGCATCCTCGGGTTCTGGGTGACATCAGACGTTGGTACCTCTTCGCGCTTGGCTGGTCACGCGTCTGCTCACCGTGAATCTGCTTCATTTTCCTTCTTTTCGTGTATTTGATTCTTCTTTAGCCTTGCCACCTGTCTGGGACTTCCTTATCTCGACCTTCACTGGCTGGCTGCTATGCTCTTAAGTTTTGTTTCTTCGAAGTTGCCGCTCTCCTCTCTTCTTGGAGTTGACCTCGAATTCCCAGGCATGAGCTGCTTTGTGCTCAGTTTCAATTCCGCTCTTCCTTTCTGGCATTAGCTAGAATATGAATCTTGGCCTGTTTGGCCCCTTGCAGCTTGGGCTTAATTCTGCTTTTACAAAATGGAGTCACACTTGTATAATGTGCTTCATTGAGGTAGATATATAATTGGTGATTGCCGCTCTATTTGTCACATATCGCCCATGGAAGCTATGGAGGAGATGTTCGATATGGAAGAAGGACTGATTTATTCCATTCAAACGCACAGTGCATTCTAGTCATGCAGCAGTAGCTGCCTTAAAGACCTGCTAATGAGAAGCACCTGTGCGTTGCAACTTCCTTACTTTGTTCCTGCGAGTAAGATTGCTTACGCTCCCTCCTGTGTTCTTTTCCCCGCTTTCCATTTACCTTGTATGTCATTTGTTAGTGGCCATCCTTTCCATTTGAACGGCTCCTTGCCTCCACCCGTTCTGAGCAGCTGTCATCTTCGCTTGCGTGGCGTCTGTCGCCGTAACCTGTGTGCCTCTCTCACAGCCCATCCTGCTTCTGCTGTACTCTCTCCCACGCTGGGTGATTCCCCAGCTTTCTTTGTTCTCTGTGAGCGGCGTCCTCTGCCGGAGCCGTGTGAACCTTATTCACGGTCCTTCCTTGGGTTACATATTCTCTGCCTGTTAACCGCACGCCATCTGGACCTCTACCCGGACAGACTCGGAGTTCTATTGATACCCCCTATGCATGCTGGTCATTGTAGTCATTCCACTGAACAAGCAACCGCCTACTACAACAACCAGTGCATTCTGGTAATTGTAGGCAATACTTACCCTCGCCTTCGCTCTTACTGGACTTCTCGTCGGACTGCCTCAACTACCACCCATAGCAAGATCTACCAGGGTTTTTCATCCAGCTTTTCCCTGGTTTGGGCAGGGCTCCCTGGATTCCCCCTGCCGGGCAAGTAGCCTCAATGGCAAAGTGGCCTCCAGGCGAGCCCGTCCTTATCTCTTCAAATCCAAGGGCAAGACCGGCACCAAGTCTACAAGAACAACCTGGAGAGAAAGGAAGAAGGAAAGTTCTACGGACAAATCTACTGCATCTCCCACAGACTCATCAGGTGAGGAGTGGGCTAGTGGGGCTAGTGGCATAGACACTGTACTTGACCAACCTGTCAGACCTGTGACTATTCTTCTACTAAGCATTGCAAGCCGTACCGTTTCCTTAGCTTCTTGCGTTCCAAGCCTATTTACAGGCATTTGTTAGTTGCATATTTTCATCTCACTTCATGGTTACGTTTCTTTATATATCAACATTGTTTCTTCTTACAAGTCCATTACATCATTATTCTTTACATTTTGTTCTTGTGTGTCATCTTTCGATTGTCGTTTATGTTCATCTGTACGTCTGTCCGGGCTCTTATGTCGTCACCATTTGCCTTCCATTAAGGCTTTTTGGGTCTCTTCGGGGACAGTCTGTAAGTAGTCTTCATTTCGTGTCAACTGCTGGTACGGTTGTCTCAGCAGGTACCGAGCTGCCCATGGTTGTCTGGGTGTAGGCACTTCAACAGGTTTGGCTCTTCTGATGGGCACTGTTCAGAAACACAGTGCTGCTCTCTGTTGGTTTATTTGCTCCTCATACGTCACATACCTTGGCGAGTATGTTCCTGGTACCTCAAAATGGGGGGCTGGGGTGCAGGCCGTATCTGGGACCTCCTCTACACTCCCCCCTCTGGTCGGTTCATCGACCACTTCTGCTTCCTCCTTCAGATTCGTCTTACTTGGTTCTTCAGTATTGTGTTCATCGTCTTCTTGGTGTGTACATGATGGTGTGAATGTGTGTTTCTTCGGAGTCCATATTTTTATCACTCCTTTCAGGCTTCCTGCTGTTTTTACATGTTCGTCTTTGTTCCAAGTCATAAACTGACATTGTCCATTTGGGCTGCAATAGATCCATTTTCCTTCATACTTTCTTCATTTTCTGGGATACACAAACTTTGCTCTCTTATTTCTTCATCAGTCAGATCTCTGGGCTTCCATCCTGGTTTGACATTGACCATGATCTTCATTTCAATGGCTTTCTCTGCAGTTTTTTGTCATTGTGTGATGATTATCTTGATAACACAGAATCCTAGTAGTATCATCAATAGCAGGGCTCCCAGAAACTTGAATATGTCTGCCATCCATTGTAGGACCCATGAGAATAGTGTTCCAAACGAGCTGTCATCATCCACTTAGTCAGTTTCATTAATCATCTGGTTCTGTAGGTTTGTCAGCATGCTTATGGCTTCTGTTAGGGTTCCATTTTCTTCATCATGCAAAGGTATAAATGTGCAACATGCTTCTCCGATTTTTGCGCAAACACCTCCATCCATTGCGGTGATCATGTCAAGTACATATCTGTTCTGGAGGGTCAACAATCGGATTACTCTTAGTTCTTCTTTAATCACATTAAATCCTTTTATGGTAGTGTTGATGGTTTGCAATAACTCCTATCTGGTTATCTGCAACCATTTCGTATTTACTCCAACTTGGATTCTTGGCATCAAGATTGTTGTGAACACTGATGAGGTGAGGCTGAAAAGCCTGTGTTCATACGGGATTGAATGAAATGCTTCTTCTGATTTTGCAGAAAAGTAATTCTCTCTTTTCATTTGGGATACCAGTTCCACAGATCTCCTTTTCCTCAGGTGAGCATCTGCTATCGGGAAACTGTCAATATTCAGGTCACGTTTCGGAATCACTAGTGCAGGAAAATGGAAGTTCACTATTGTGCATATGCCTCCCCAGTCTCTTGGCAGTCTAATGTATGCTTTGGATCCACATGCCCAATAATGATCCATAATTATTGCGGTTCCCTGCGTTATTCCTGGGGCCTTGAAGATTTGTCCGCAATTCTGATTCTCTCCCATCTTCCTTGTGCCGTTGTTCCTAAAGCATAATTTTGGGCTTTCCAGTGGCACTATCTGCAAGGGTCCTCTTCTGTCTTCGACCCAGGTTAGTAACTTTACCAACTTCGGCCATAGAAGTTTGCACAGTCTTTGTGAGTTTTATATCGCTTCTTTGCAGGCTCCAAGGACCATCCAAGCTCGGCAGATCACTAACCCTTCTTCCCATCCATCTGGGGAAACCACTGTCTGCCATATCTGCATTTGGCCTCTGTTCTTCAAAATTTGAGCCTCTTCTGGAGTCTTTCCTTGGACGTTCAGCCTCGGGTTTATCACCCATCTTGTTCCTGATCCTTTAACTTCAGGCTTTTCATACCTGATCACGTGATTCCTAGTATGAGCTCTATTTCTTGTCTTGATGTCCTGGACATAGCCGTCTTCATCTGGGTAATCATTTTCAGTTGCCCATATCAATGAGGTGTCCCTCCCCATAAACTGTCCTCTGGTGTTGCACATTGCCACGTGTGACATACAGTGTGCTGTTGGAACATCAATTTCTACAGCCACAAAGATCTTGGATTTTCCCATGCTGTATGGTAGAAGTGCACAGACGAAGCATTCTCCTTCTGATTACTTCTTCCAACTTCTTTCATGTGTTGGTACCAAATGTTGTTTCCTAGATGTGCTGTGCTGTCCAGGTAATCGTTTAGTTCATTGTTATCTTCATGTGGGCTTCTCTTGATTCTTAGTGTCTTTCTGTAGTTAGCTATAACTACATCTCTAAATGCGTCCGTGTAGCTTTTTCTTGATGGGGGTCTCTCGGGCATGCTTGCGGTGGAGCAGGTTTCTTCATCTGCCTCAATGTGATGGGTGGAGGTTTTGCGAGTCTCTTCCCCTCCTCTTGTGCTCTTCTCCTGCCCTCTTTAAGTGCTTTTAGCCACCACCTGTCTGCCATCAGCCCTACGTATGGCTGCATCGTGGGCCTGGTGCTTGTCCCTTGTGTTGGAACTGGTGTGCTTGTCACTACAGTCTCTGTGGTTCTATTTTTCAGTTCCTCATGTAGTTTCTTCACTCTAGCTATGAACGGGAATAAATGATCTATCAACATTTGTGTCTTTGCAGTGAATTCTCCCGTAGCCGGTTCTGTCTTCTTGAGGGCTTTTGCTATATCTTCTTTAGTTAGTCTTTCACTTGATTCTTCTCGATCTCTTCCACTATTTTCTGGGACTGGTTGTTCGGTAGGCAGTCTCGTACCTTCTGTTGTCTTCTTTCGAGGTTCTGTAGCCATTGACATTTGCCCTTGTTTGTGTGCATTCAGTTTGTGTGTGCGTGTAGTGGTCAGTGCTACGTTTTCATTCATTCCGCGCTGACCCTGTCTCCAGCTTTTCTCTTCATTAGTTACCTCAAGTGTGTATGTATCACTGCTAATTATATTTAATGTTAGTTTGTTCGCTTTACCATCAGGTTTTCTTGGGACTGGAATAACTATATAGGGTGTAGGAGCTTTCGTGGGACTCATGCGTACATTATACAGTGGGTGCACTGAAATTGGGATGCTTCATGTACCAATAAAGAATGCAGTTCTGATTGTTAGTGAAGAAAAACAATGATAATCACTATGCATATACACATAATCGAGCGGTATGATAGTTGGCAGCATTTCCTTCCAGGGAAGCGGGGGCGCCCCTCTGGTTGTGGGAGGACCAGGTTACTGTTTTGGGCCCCCATTTCAATCATTGCAACTGTTAAAGTTCTATTCTTTTCACTTACTCCATTATTGTCTCTCAGAAAGTTTGTATCATAAAGTGTCTTGTGCTTCGTAAGTGTCCCCCCTTTTGCGGGTGACGATTGTCTCTGGTTACGGGAATTAGTTCCCTTGCTAGACTATGGAAAAAGATTAGACTAACACCTTTGGTACGTCACATTCATTATGCATATTCAAAATAGGTTAATTCCCAGTCCCATCCCTTTAATCTGATTCAGTCCTGAGGACATGCTGGACACTGTTCAATGAGCAGAAATGGAACAATAGCAATCAGTCAAAGTCCAAATCAGAAATCAAATAAAAATGAAATGGTGAAGTTCTCATCTCTGCTCCACGATCTGTCTCTCGGCGGAAAGATGAAGAGCTGCCTTGGCTTCCTCGATATGTCCCCCGGCGGAAGGTTTCACTGGAATCTCCTCAGATACTATCTTTGAAAGTTGGCCAGTTCCACTTGGAGCATTATTCCATGGAGGAGTGTTCCCATATGCGCGACATTAGCTGGATCTCTGATGAAGGTGATGACATCAACCTCGGCAGGTCTCCCCACCATTTCTGGAAAGTCAGTGACTAGGCGAAACAGGATGTTGTGCGCCAGTCGGCTGTCCTCGGGAGACAGGGACATTTGTCCTGCTTTGCTGGGTTCTGGATCACAGGCCTTCCATTTGACGTTAACAGTCTCTACACTTTCCTGCTGCGTGGATTGCGACCAGGTAGCTGAGCTTAGCCCATAGCTGGTTCAAATGTTCAATGTTTTTTTGGGTCTCTAATGTACATAAGAGTATCAGTGGTTCTCCGGAAGAGTGCTGGGCACTCCTCTATGATGCGAAAGAAAAGCGTGTTTGTGAGTTCATCTACTATCACCTCTGGTGGAAGCATTTGGGTCCTTTTCACTGTATTCGGGTAGTACAGTGAAGGCTTCTGCGAGGACAGTTAGCAGTTGCCGTATTACTTTCTTGTTGGCAGGATCTTGAATAAAGTCTGTGACACTGGTGACTCTCTGTCTGTAGTACTAATTGGAAACAGGACAAGACATCCCTTGTGAAATTTCTGCTGGAGGATACCATAAATTCTGCGAAACAAGGTCTTAGTGTTGGTTGCTTCAGGATACTGTGTTAAGTTCTTAAGATAAAAGTCCTCGATCTCACTCTATTTGGGTCTTGTTGTTCAACAATGCTTAAGTGTGGCTTGGTTCAAAAGTTTGTATCTCCAACGTTGTTGTGGCTTTGGATGTACAATTCTCTTCTTCACCCTGCAACTATGATGCACAGAGTGTCTGTTTAAAACCCTTACTCCCTTTTCGTTCTTCTTCATCCTGCAACTATGATGCACAGAGTGTCCGTATTATGTCCTTATTCCCCTTTCGTTTGGCGGAAATGTCCAGTTTTTTAAGCCACAACTTACAAAGGAGTTCCTTTGTCTTGGCTTTTGCTGCTCATGCGTCCTTCCTCGTCATGGATCTCGTCTGCACGTGCTAAGGTTTTTCCCTGTTGTCTGTGGTCTCTTCGCGATGGGGTGCAGCTAGAGGGCTTTCTCCGATATAGATCTTAATGTCATTGAGAAAGATCCATGCTCTTCTGCCTTGCAGTTTGACAGCTGAAAGAGTGCAGTCCTCTACGATAAAAGTGCCGTTGAATCTTGGCTCGTCCCACCTTTTTCTCGTGTGGTTTTTCACCAACATGGCGTCTCCAGGGAAGATGAGAGGTACACGTAGACCTTGAGCTGAGTCTGCCTCAGTGCCTCCTGCTGTGTCTTGTGTTGTGCTGCACCCTTTTCGTCGTCGCTGTAGTTGGTCTGAAATGACAGTAAGGCTTGATGTCATGCAGTTCAGATATTCCTGCAGTTAGGTTCCCAAGACCTCACGGGTTGGCTGGGCATCACATCTAGCTCACATCTAGGTAAGGGGGTCCTCGTTCTCCTTCCCGTGACTATCTCATGCGGCGTAAGATGATGGTCGGAGCCTGGTTGGTTCCGAAGAGCATACAATGCCAGTGGTAGACAGTGCAACCATCCCCTCTTTAGAGTAAGCTTCAACGTGGCTATCCTTTCCTTTAACAAGCCATTAAGCCTCTCACAGATACCATTACCGTCCGGATGATACGCCGACGAGAACTTGTGCTTTATACCAAGCAGCAAGCTTATCTGCTCAAAGACTGCGTTAACAAAAAGAGCCCCGTTGTCTGATCTTACCACCTCACATACCCCCCATCTAGGGAACACCTCCCGCACCAGGAATTTGGCAGCACAGGTTGAGTCTGGGTGTGTGCAGGGACCTGCTTCTATCCATCTAGAGAATGGACACACCACTACAATTAAGTACCTGTACCCGTTACACACTTAAATCATGTCGACGTAGTCGATATGTAAGTGCTGAAATGGCCCATTTGGCCGGGGATGACTCCTCTCACTACTTTTAATGGGTGCCCAGCGGTGAATTGCTGGCAGATTATGCAGTTCACCATAAAGAATGCAACATGCTCTGCTAAGTTCGGTATAAACTAGTCTTCTGCAAGCTTTGCTGCTAGATTCTCTTTTGACATGTGAAATGGGTAATGTAACTGTTCTAATGCTATTTTTAGTAGGGCTACAGGCATTACTGGTTTACCAGTGCTGTCTTGCCGCCACAAACCGTCAGAGGGGTTTAAAGAACACCCTCGACGCTTCCATAGGTTCTTTTTGTCCTGAGGTGTCTCCCCTTGGATCTCCATCAGTTGAGTCTGCCCCATATTACTGTAGGCTTCTGGTGGGGCTTGTGCTATCATTCGTTCATGGGTGCACGCCACTTCTACTTCCAGGATCGTCTCAGTTTTGGATGCCATACACTTGGCTTCTGTGTCTGCTGCATGGTTTCTGCGTGACATGAAATCTGTCCCTTTGGTGTGGGCGGCGCATTTCACGATTGCTATGCCCACCGGGAGCTGTGGTGCCTTAATCAACCTGTCCAATAGGGCTGCATGCTGCACTGGTGAGCAGTCTGCTCGGAGGTAGCCCCTCCTTTTCCAGCGTGCTAGTCCTGCGTGCCCTGTGGATGTCACATATGCGGAGTCACAGTACACCGTTACTTCCTGGTCTGCGTGATTCTCAATGGCGAGTATCAGCGCCAGTAATTCTGCAGCCTGTGCTGAATAATGAGATGGTATTCATGCAATGGCGAGTACTTGAAATTCTCTGTTTGCTATGTGTTTTATTACGGCCACGCCTGTATATCTTTGTCCGTCTTCTTGATCGATTCTCAAGGAACCATCAATGAACACGATCTCAACACCCGCCAGGGCATTTTCTTTCACCCTGGGGATTTCATCATAGAATTCTTCATAGTTTGCACGTGTATCGGCTCTCCTTCAGTGAATGGCTCAGCTATCAACGCAGCTGGGTTTACTGTTTTACATCGAACTATTTTGATCGATGGGTTGGATATGATCACCTCATAGGCAGAGGCTCTGTGAGATGTCAGTATGCCTTTCGGTTTCTCTAAGATGGCGAATAATGAGTGTTTGACGTATAATGTCATGGAACATCCCATTACAATGGTTGTCGCTTTCTCTATTGCGAACGCTACGGCAGCTAAGCTTTGTTCGCATGGGAAGTGGCCTCTCATTACTGGGTTCAGATTCCCACTGTAATACGCCAAGGGCTTGTACCACAACGAGGTTCTTTGGGCGAGCACTGCCGTCATAACGCTGACATTCGTTTGCAAGAACATCGCTCTCTTGTGTTCTGTAAACCCTTCTTCCATTGTCTCAGTCCATTCAATCTTGTCCCTTGTCACCTGGGCCTTTTTTAGGGCCTGGAGCAAGGGCTTGCTATACGAGCTGTAATCGAAGACCCATGCTCTAACATATTTGCACAGGCCTAAGAAGCTCTGCATTTGCTTTATCGTGAGCGGCTTAGCCGTGTTCATGATAGCTTCAGCCCTTTCTGGGGTTACCTTCTTCCCTTCATGTGAAATTATTTGGCCTATGTACAGCACCTCCTGTTGACAGTATTGTATTGTAGCTTTTCCTTGTCAACCTTATATCCTTTCTCAGCCAGTATAGCCAGTAGCTGGACAGAGTCATGTCTGCATTGTTCTTCCGTGGTGCTGCAGATTAGAATGTCATCCACATACTGCAAGACAACACTGTCTACTGCAATATTGCTTAGGTCCATCTGTAAGACTCTATTGAAAATGGACGGGGACTCACAGTACCCCTGTGGCAACCTCATGCTTTTCAGGCACATTTGTCTGAATGTAAATGACGTCAGATCTTGTGAATCACGGTGTAACGGGATTGAGAAAAAGGCATTTTTCAAGTCAATCACTGTGAAATATTTTGCCTCGACATGTATATTACACAAAATTGTAGATGGATTAGGGACTAGAGGGAACTCGGGGAAACAATATCGTTTAATGCTCTTAAACCTTGGATTAAATGCCAAGACCCTACCTTTGATTTCTTGACGGGGTAAATCACTGTATTACAGGGTGATTCTGACATCACTAAGATGCCCTGAAATTGTCTTCGCAATCCCTTCATCCGCTTATCTGGACATGGGATATTGTCGTGCTCTTGGTAAAATTGCTCCTGGTTTCAGTTTAATTTTCACTTCTCCTACCCCCTTCAGAGGCCTACGTCATAAGGTCCTGTGGTCCATAATGAGACAGGCACCTCGGCCATGTCGTCATCAAAATATTCCGGACGTATCAATGCCAACATCATTCTCTGAGGCACTTCTCTTTTGATCATTTTCACCCAAAATATGAGACTCAATTCCACTCTCGTCTCTTCTGAGTCAGGTTGTTCTTCAAACAGATCGTCATCGGTGACGTCAGTCACTCGATACCCTTCTTCAATGGCGATAATCGCACACCATTGTCTGCCTTCATCATCGTACCCTTCGACAATTGCTACTTTCCCTCGCACTGCTGCAATATGTATCGTCAAGGGAAATACTTGTCCCCCTTCTTCATGCATAGGTATTCTTGGTCTGAATAGAAACTTGTCAGGGGTTCTCTTGGTCCTATCTGTGAGGCCTGGCAATCCCGCCATAAGCACACGCATACCATATGTGAAAGCTTCTGGTTCTAATGGCACAGCTCTCATGGCTATGCGTCCTGAGTATGCCCTGATCATTTCGCACACGTTTGAATAATGCATTCCTGGAGTGGAGCATACTATGCCCTCCTCTGTGAACGAGATTGTCATGTTCAATTTTGTCATTAAGTCTTGACCCAAAATGTTTACTGGGGTCTGACGCGAATACAATAAGGGTACATTCATTTCGCACTCTCCTACGGAGACTGGGAGTGCGTCTGTAAAGGGAACTCGACTGTGAGCTCCTGTAAAACTCTGAGTATCTATGGCCTCGCCGGACAAGGAAAACTTGCCCTCCCGTATGCACGAGCGCGTTGCACCCGTGTCAACCAGGAAGGAATATTCTTTACCCCCTATGACGACATTCACCCTTGGTTCCCTATTAGGGTCTGGTGTCACTGATAGAATAGAGCACACCAGGGTTCCCAGTGAGGTGTCCTAGTTCATGTATAAATTTGGGCCACTGTATACTTGTGGATTTTCTCCATTCCCGGGGTTGCCTCCCCTTCCGGAGTTGTGCCCTGAGACATTTGCGGTGGTGCCTGTCTGTTGGGATTGCCCTTTGTGGCAGGTTCCCCATGTTCTGGGGTTGAACCCCTTGCTGTGCACCTTGCTGCATGCCTGGTGCTTGCTGCTGCACTGTGTGATTCTGTGCACCGCCATGTTGGGAGATTGCAGGCGGATTCACCATAACTGCTCCCATTCCTTGACCATTTTGCCACGCGCCTTGGCTTCTGCACGAGCGCGCCACATGCCCTGCCCTGTCATTCCATACAGCCAACACACTGGTGGTGGTCGGGCTATTTGTCCATTTGACATATCTGGATTGCCCATCTACACGTTTTGAAAGCCTCCTTGGTTACTCTGGAAACCTCCCCGATTACTTTGAAACCCTCCCTGATTACTCTGCCATCCTCTTCCTCTAAATCCCCTTCACCTCGGGTAAAATCCTGCGTTACCCTGGTTGTTCTGCGGTGGGTTAGTCACCTGTTGTACATTCAGTTCAGTTGGGCTTGTCAGCATGGCTCTTTCGAGAGCATACTTTGATAGTTTCTTTTGCACCAGCTTTGCTTCCTCACCCTTACAAGTTGCCTCCTTTTTTCAATTCTTTTCTTGCAACAATCTACAGTAATGTGCAATAGTCAACTGTATTTCAGCCCAAGGTTTAGCCTCTACTCCTACCAATTTCTTGAGCTGTTTCTGCGCCGGATCTGGCAAGCCTTGGCACAATATATGGTAGAATACGGGGATAGATTTCGTCCAAGATTCATGCGTTTCGAGCACCCACGCGTCTTGGAAATTCTGGATATAAATCAATGGGTCTTCTGATTCTTTCATTTATCAAGTCATTATAGCTCCCATATCGGAAGTGTTTGGGTGCAGCACTCGTAGCGCTTTCCATACTTCTGCTCTGCAATTGTTGAACGGCGCTCCGTCGTGGGCAGTGTTAATTATGGTAACACCAGGGTACCCAGCCCGTGCCCATACATCGTCTGCTCTCTCACCGAGTATGGCAATCAGGAGACCTTTAATGTCCCCTGTAGCTAATGTGACACCCCCTGTCATTTTTTCTAACTCATGTATCCACTTCCCAGCTCCCGATGTCAGCATTGGAAGCATGTTTTTCAAGTTCTCTTGATGCATGTGTGGCCATGGAATATATTGCGGTCTTGCTCCCCCCTTTTCTAGCAGCGGAGATTGGAACGTGCAGTCTTCCTTCTCTTTCCCCATATCTTTCCTGTCTATCGCTGGGGTAATATTCCTGCATCGCTGTCTGCCCGGCAATGTCCTCAACCTGTCTACATAGGCGGGTGCCGCCACCCCCCTCTGACCATGGGGTGTTCCTTCATGTCAGTTAAACTGCACGGCAGACTCCGATGTCCCACGTGCGGACTAGCTAGCATCTGACCATCGTACCCTTTTATCCTTTGGGAGACGCTTTTCGCGCCGTCTCCCTTCTTCATTCGTCTCGCCCTGCGTCTCCTCTCCGTAGTCAGACATTGATTGTTCCCAATTCACGAAACTCTTTGTGTCTTAGTCGTTCTTACTAATTGCTAGCCTGTCCAGGGACAGTCTCCTGCTCTCACTACTTTGGGTGACATTCTCAGTGTCATATAGCTGAGTGCTTTCCAAGCGCTCGTCTTCCCTTTCTCTTCGGGATATTGGCTCCAACCCCATTTCATCGTATATTTTATTGATCGTTTTCCCGATGCTTCTGGTGTCGAAGTCATCTTCAATATTTGCCCCACTCGTGCCTGATACTGAATGGTACGCAGGGAACAATTCTTTAATGTCTTCCCATTCTACAACAGGATTGGGTTTTTTAACTTCCTGTTCCAGATATTCGAGATCGTGTGCCCTCTGTCTACACTTACGTTCGATGTCATTATCACATTCTTTATGCTTTCTGGCTTCTTCTCTGACCTTATCTTCTTCTCTTCTCCTTTCATTTCTACATTCATTTGCCCTTCTAACTTCCTCATCTTCTCTTCTCTTTACTCTTTTTTCACACACTCTTTGCTCTTCTTCCAACCTTTGCAGGTTCTGTCTATACTGGTCATAGGCTGCTATCTGCTTGCAACTGAGCGGCTTTTCTTGCTCTTCGCGATATAACTGTTCTCGCTTCACCCTATCCTTCCTTCTTATTCTCTCATCCCTTATTTCCCTTTCCTTCTCCTTTTCCCTTCTCTGTGTCTCATCAGACTTTTCTCTCGGTCTCACATCATCACTTCCTTTTCCATCGAGTTTCAACAATATCTGTCCTCCCATCCATTCGTCTTTTGCGAATGCTATCTCATCAGTTCTGTCTTCACTTCCTTTCCATTTCTTTCCCTCTCTCTCTTTATCGAGAGGTGCACTAATCTGTGCCTGATCCTTCCTTTCATCATCGCATCTCTCCTTGTCCCTCGAGATTACGGAGGCAAGATTTTTATCCTGATCCTTCCCCTTAATTTCGTCACTACTGTACGTAGGTGACTCATATGCGGAGTTACTGTACCCTGTGGCTGCCTTAAGCTCTCGCAATGGGTATAGTCCCTCTGGTTTACTTCCTTTGGTTTCTAGTTCAGGCGGGGCTGGTGGCACGGTAGGCGTCTCACCCCCCTCCATGCATACGTTTAATATCCAGTCAGCAGGTGGTTCCTCCTCCTTCGGCTGTTCGAACATTTTCCAAAGTTCTAGAACAGCAAGGCGTTTCTCTAGTTTTTACCTGTATATGTGGCATGCAGATAAATCGTCATATGTTGTAAGACGGCTTTAGATAAGGACCCGTTCTGTGGCCATGGCATAAACATCTTGTGGGCGGTACCACCTTATAGTGGTGCTATATTTCTTAAGCTTGGGTGCATGTTTAGGCAATTGTTTACATAAGTGAGCAAGTGGAGTGATATCTTCCATGCTTGAGTTCTGTTTCTAACAATACTTTCATGCAATTTCACCACTCCCAACAATATGAGCAAGCACCAAATACCGCAAGCTCCAATCCAATCTTTTTCCCGCCAAAATATTATATTATTAATTTACTCAAGAACATCAATTCAGGTGTGATTCCCTCTCAACTACAGAATCACGTAAAACCCAGACTTCGTTTCAAACAATCAATGATACAAAATTCTTTACATGTGACATACAACAGAACACATACAACAGACAATTGACAGACTAGACAGACACCAGTTGGACACAAATATCTCTGCCTTCTAATCAATACCCCGACATGGGGTGTAAACAAACTCCCTTAACGACGTCTTTAAACATGGTCGTATCCTAATCGTTCCCTATTATGTGGGACTATGAGTTCACGTTTCTTCTGACCGCTATATTAAAGCGCAGGAACAAGGCGAATCCTCTCATTTTTATCACAGGTGTCCTCCCTGGTATCCTCTTTTTTCTCTCGGGTGTCTATCCTGGTACCCTCTGTTTTCTCTCGGGTGTCTATCCCGGTACCCTCTGTTTTCTCTTAGGTGTCTATCCCGGTAACCTCTGTTTTCTCTCGGGTGTCTATCCCGGTAACCTCTGTTTTCTCTCGGGTGTCTATCCCGGTAACCTCTGTTTTCTCTATTATACTCAAGTCATTATCCCCTTATATATGTACACAGTCTTCTCTACTTCTACCTATTTTGTTTTCTCTGCCACCCTCCGTTACCTTTTCCCTTACTTGTTCTAATGCCTATAAGACATTTGCCAAAGTATTGCATTTTTTGGTTCACTCACCGCTCGCATGGTTCCTCTCTGGATCCTCGGGATCACCGCCCCTCCTTTACCGCCTCCTTCGGTCTTTTCGTCCGATCGGCTGCCCATAGGAATGAGAAGGGTTATGCTTTGTAAGGCAGGTTCCTTCAGACCCACTGCAGTTTTTTATGGATTTACACTATCATTGTCCACAGGAAGCTTCTCAGTCTACTCAGCAGAATAGCGAAGGACTCGTGATATTGCCGAAGACCTAGAGTTACTTTGTGTCGCCGGTCAATAGGTGTCTTATCAGTAATCAATGTTCAATAGTTGATGGTCAAAACCATCCTCACCGCTATCAAGTGTAGAGGAGGGCGGAGCGACCTCTGACGGGCCCATGGGATCAGAGCTCACCCTCAAGTACTTTTAAGACGAGATAGCTGCACCTTGAGGAGGATGGGGTGCAGGATTCTCTTACTCCAACACCAATCAATAAGTACAACTGCGTAGTTTGGCAAGGGGAAGTCCGTTTAATGACAAGTACACAAAAAACGGGGAAACAAATGGAAATCAACAGTGATGCGATCACCTGTCTCGCTTCAACTCCCAAATTCTTCATTCGGAGAGCAATAGTTATAGTACATTCTCATCATCATTGACGTGTTACACTCCAAAATGTCATGCAATTCTATTGGGTGGGAAAGGTAACTTAAGTATAGGTGCTATATCTGTATATGGTAACAGAGCGTGAGGATTGGATAACTCTTATCGAGGGGGTCCCCAACGCCCATCCCTCTACATCACTCCTGATAGACGTCACTACAAGTACGACGTCTTATTGGTTCTACTAGCTATAGGACCATAGATTATTTGGTCCGTGGTGATTGGGTGGGTTACATCCCTACGCATAAATCTCCACTTTAATTAGCAGCATGCAGAATGGATACCCAGATGCGGTGTACCCAAAGATTCACCCTGCCTCCCTTCCATCAATCAGTACTTTAGGGCTATGTGTCAATTATTTGGCTGAGGTTGGTCTCGAAACTGTAGCTTCTTATCAGGAAAAGTTATGGCATCCTCGGGTTCTGGGTGACATCAGACGTTGGTACCTCTTCGTGCTTGGCTGGTCACATGTCTGTTCACCGTGAATCTGCTTCATTGTCCTTCTTTTCGTGTATTTGATTCTTCTTTAGCCTTGCCACCTGTCTGGGGCCTCCTTATCTCGACCTTCACTGGCTGGCTGCTATGCTCTTAAGTTTCGTTTCTTCGAAGTTGCCGCTCTCCTCCCTTCTTGGAGTTGACCTCGAATTCCCAGGCATGAGCTGCTTTGTGCTCAGTTTCGATTCCGCTCTTCCCTTCTGGCTTTAGCTAGAACATGAATCTCGACCTGGTTGGCCCCTTGCAGCCTGGGCTTAATTATGTTTTTACAAAATGGAGTCGCACTTGTATAATGTGCTTCATTGAGGTAGATATATAATTGGCGCTTGCCGCTCTATTCTCCTACTAGGCATTGCAAGCAGTACCGTTTCCTTAGCTTCTTGCGTTCCAAGCCTATTTACAGGCATTTGTTAGTTGCATATTTTCATCTCATTTCATGGTTACGTTTCTTTATATATCAACATCGTTTCTTCTTACAAGTTCATTACATCATTATTCTTTACATTTCGTCCTTGTGTGTCATCTTTCGATTGTCGTTTATGTTCATCTGTACGTCTGTCCGGGCTCTTGTGTCGTCACCATTTGCCTTCGATTAAGGCTCTTTGGGTCTCTTCGGGGACAGTCTGCAAGTAGTCTTAAATTTGTGTCAACTGCTGGTACGGTTGTCTCAGCGGGTACCGAGCTGCCCATGGTTGTCTGGTTATATGCACTTCAACAGGTATTGGTCTTCTGATGGGCACTGGGCAGAGGCCCAGTGCTGCTCTCTGTTGGTTTATTTGCTCCTCATACGTCACATACCTTGGCGAGTATGTTCCTGGTACCTCAAAATGGGGGGCTGGAGTGCAGGCCGTATCTGGGACCTCCTCTACACTAACACAAGTGAAAAATAGATACTTCTTTTCTGTCACTCCTGCCTTTTGCAACGGTCTGCTGTTAATCTAAGAGAGGAGGCCACATTACAGTTTTCAGAAAGGGTTTAAAAACCCTTTTGTTTAACTAATGCCTAGCCTGATTCCAAGAGCTTTCCGTCTTACCGGTACTGCTATTAAGAGGTGTTATTTGTCTATGTGTGTCTTGTCTGGCTAGCGCCCTTAAGCCTCCGGTTAAGTGACTGTGCTACATAAGTTATAAATAAGTTTGTATTGTGCAATACTACCTGGAGAATTCCAAGTGCTGAATGGGATTACCACAATTCATGATCTCAGGCCCAAATAACCAGACAGACTCAAATAATATGGCAAAAAACTGCTTTAATATCAATTCAATAAAGTAGGGAAACCTGGTGAAGAAACAGATTGTAGCTCACACGCTCTCAAAAGTTTTTATACCTCGACATACGTCACCTATGACATCATCCTACATGGCGAACAATAAAAAAATACTGGGTGGGGGTATTGGTTAGGGGAAAAGTATACATTTAGTATGTGTAAGTGTTAGTATCATCATTGGATGCCTCTTATCTGTTAGGCATGCCTTGAAACTCCTCTATGTAAAATACAGATAATAACATAATACCAGCAGCGGATAGGCCTGTGCAACAATGTATGGTACCCCATTACATAGATCCTCATGATTGGTGGTACTCTTTTACCAACCTTGAACTTTCGGCTCATTAGCAGCATGTAAACAACGAAACCCAGGTGCAAGGGAACAATGTTAGACAACTGCCTTTCTTAGCCAATTAGCCTGCAATCTCATCAGTTGTTCCCTAAGCCAAGGCTTCTTCTTTGTAGTTGACCTTGCTGAATGCTCTATTCCTCAGAACTTTAAAGGGAGTGAAGGTACACTGCTATCTTTGATTGGAGCTTTATGAACAGGCCTTGTTTTACGGTCCTGAATCACGTGTGAGGAGACCATGATTTTGCCATTTGACCCTCCTATTTAGTGCTATTTATTTATTTATTTATTTAGTCATTTATAAAGCGCACCAAACCCTCAGGCTTCAGAGTGCTGTTACCTACATGTTACTCTTAGTGCTTCGGTTACAGTTATGGCAGAGCTGCAGGTATTAGTCACGCCCAGTGTTTACAGGAAAATACAAGTGCAACGAGGCTGCACAAAGTCAAATCAATTAGTTACATATAGGTAAAATGCAAACGCTGTGTAGGCTGCAATGGAGTCACTTTCAGTAGTTGCACATAGTTAAGGTACAAGTGCAGCGCAGGCTGCAGACAGTCAAATCAATTTGTTATATATAGGTACAATGCAAACACAGCGTAAGCTGCAAGGAGTATGCCAGTGCAGCGCTACTGCCAAGGTGTAGGTATACATGTATGAGTTAGGTCCAGTGTTTACAAAATACAAGTGCAGCAGGGCTGCACAAAGTCAAATCAATTAGTTACATATAGGTAAAATGCAGACGCTGTGTATGCTGCAAAGGAGTCACTTTCCGTAGTTGCATAGAGGTAGGGTGCAAAAGCAGTGCAGGCTGCAAACAGTCAAATCCAAAGTTGCATCACGTGTGATTTGATTCAATTATATTGGGTGTTACTCGTTGGCCTCTGGAGACTTAGTTACTCCATTCTGTATGTGCTTTTTGACATCTTTAATTGAACAATACTTGACATTCACAGCTGTTCACTCCTTCACTTTATCTAAGAGAAATATGTCCTGCGTACATAGCTTATCTTCTTTGACTCCTTTCGAGCCATGTAGTTGCTCTTGCTGCGGCATCCTTTATTCTGAGCCAAGTAAATATCATTTGTATGTGCACAAATTTGTATTCCAGTGCCTGTCAGCATTGTAGCCTTGAAGTCTTGATTTCCCTTTTTGAAGGTTCTTGACTACTGATGCTGATGTACATTTTCTTAGCATGGCTGCTTTACTCGCGTTCTTTTTCCTACTTTAGCAAGCTACTATGTTGTCTTGTCTGCCTTGCGTTTCTGCATATATACATTTATTACATCTATTGTCAATTATCTTCTTAGTATATATGGTTTTTCTTCATATTTGCATATATGTTTACTTCATCATTCCAATCACATCTTCATTCTTTAGATATCCATACATCGAGTTCAGTGCGTCCACGTATCTTCTATCTTAAGTGGTGTCACGTTACGTCTGACAGACTTTACTTATAGTTCTTCTATGTCTAATAGTGTCCGCAGGCTCACGACTACCACGTCAATTCGAGGGTACATTTCGATACGGTTGTCTGAGCGCATAACGTCTCTCATACCTTCGATGTGGTCTTGGGATGATATAAGGTGTCAAACACAGTGCTTTCTTGCTATTCTTCCAGTATGTCAGAGGTGATGGGGGGCTCTATAAATGATGTACACAACTACTTCTCTACAGTATAGTTTTGGCAGAAGGGAGAAGAGAGAGAGTGACTCCTAGGAGCACAAGGTTAGATCAATTCAAATACGTGTGAAAGAGAAACTGAGTAAAGAATTCAAAGGTTTGTGCATGAATGAGGTTATCGAGCATATGGAGTGCTCGGACAGGTTGGCCGTTGGGATGATAGCATGCAAGGAAAGTGGAATAATTAACATGTGTTTGTCAACCTGGCTGACCTCAAAGCCAGAATCAGGATAGGTAAGCATCCATTGGCAAATATAGAGGAGATACGATGAAACATACCAGGCATTGCACTACATTTGATTTGTCCTCGTTATACCACCTGATCAACTTACACAAGTTTCCAAGACACCTTACTTCAATCGCTGCATATCTGGACTCTGCAGCCTCGCGATTTGTGAGACTTGTGCAAGAGCCGTTCAGTGGTAAGATGCCACTTTATGACTTAAAAAAATTTGATTGTGGCCACTGAGAGCACAGACAAATAGTGTGATGCCAGGCTGCATAGAGTGTTAAAGGTAATCAAGAGGAAAGGGTTAGCCTTCCAGCTAGAGCATTCCAGTTCAAGGTCAACAGTGTGATGACTTTGTGCACATTACACGCGAGTCAAGAATTAAGCCCAAGAACAATATGTAGGCTTCTTGTGCAGACGGCATGCACCACAGAACAAATATTGGTTAAAATATTTATTTGGGCTCCTGGAGTATGTTGACATATTTAAGCAAGGTTTGCAAAGAGGTCAGAGAGAATGAGAATGTTGTTGAAAAAGGAGATAAACTATATTTGTGACAGTGAGTGCCGGGGAAGTTGGAAAGCCGACAGCCAAGGCTGAAGGTTGCACCCATATTCAAAATGTGTGATGTTGAGGCATACACCATACTTACTGCTCCTGTGCGCGGCCAACGACTGGTTTCAATACCAACTCAGGTTCTAGATAAAGTTCCAATCCCGATAGCAATCGCCTTCAGTGTTCTGAGAGGCTCAGAGAAAACCTATGCCACTATCAAAAAAGAACTGTTGGTTGTAAATGAGTCCCAGAATATTCAAGACATTAGTCTTGGGTTATTGCTTTAGAAATTTGCAGGGATAGCAAGCATTCATATATATGTTTTCATTCAGGAATATGAGCACAGACCCCTCAAGGTAAGTATGTGAATGGTTCTATGGGATTTTGTTGAGAGGACTTTATCGAATTTGATTTCATCCATTTCTTTTGTGGTAGATTTTGCCACAAATATATGCAGAGCGGAAACCCCTGCAGCTTCCTCCCCCATAAGCCCACTACATTATTTATTCACCTAAACCCACCCCCATATATATATTTGTGGCAACATTGGTTTCAAAGAATTTGATTAAATCGAATTTGATTAAATCTGCCGCAGCAAAACCTCCCTATCACACGTGGATGATTGAGTTGATGGAGTTCAACATCATGGTGGAATATATAGCAGGAGAACACAATGTGGAGGCAGATTGCATGTCAAGAATGACACTGGCACCAGAAATCAACAAGAGTGAAAGGAAAGCGGGAGAAGCTACCTTGATTCAAGTCCATTTAGAGAATAATGGAAGGAGGCAGCGGTGAGTCCTAAAAAGAAAAGTGGAGGGACTCATTAACATACCACTTGAATGTGGCATCACCAGAAATTAGCATATCAAGGTGCCCTCTGAAAAATGTAGGGAGAGTCCTGAAAGAAGTGGGGTGACTCTGTCCACCCACGTGTACAATCGACTTGAGCCCTGGAACGATGTATGGAAACGTGTCCCTGGTTTTCACAATGTGACATTGGAACTAGATGATATAGTTTGGACATTGTAAAGGGGAATCACATTGTAATACCAATACTGTTGAGAAGTCCATTTGTTGACACAGCCACAGAGGGTCAACTCGGCTGTAGCCTCATTAGAGGGAAGGCTCGGGAACATTAGGGGTGGCCTAACTTGGACAATAAGTGGAAGAGGTAGTCAAAATCTATGTTCACTGTGAGTATAGGATCAGGTCTAAGAAACTGTTTAACCACCTTCTCTCAGAGTGGTGTTTGTGCCAGAACAAGTATGGATCGGATTGGATTTGGATACACGAGGACCCTTAAACATGTTAGGCAGCATTCTGATTTAGATAATCATTTTGGTGAACTACATTTTGAAGTGGATTAAGTAGGAATACGTGTCAATAGTTACCACCCACAAAGACATCCAGTTTTCAACTAGAATTTTTAATAATCAGGTAATACCTAGACAACTTGGGTTGCAGTTTTGCTCTGAGAAAAGGTAACAATTTGTATACAAAGGAGGTGTCAAGCTTTCTCGCACAGCTCATCTTTATCTATGCGCAAATGTTTTTCTCGAAAAGGGCCAACCATTTTGTAAAGGTTTGCAAACAATTGCCACTCTTCAGTAACTTGGACTAGCAGCAACCCTTGAGTGAAGCGGTAGTGCCTTATAATTGGATGCCTTCCTCAGTAACCAGACAAACTACTTTTGTACTGATGAGAGGTTGTGCTCCTGGTCCCAGCTTGAGGGGCAGAACTTCTGCTGCGGGGGAAGTTTTTTTGTTTAAAAAAAAATCTTATTTTGTCCCCTGCTTTCTTTTTAATGCAAGTGGGAGACACCCCACAACCATTGTCGACAATGTGGTTTTATATTTCTTTTTTTTTATTCCAATGCCGAATTCAGCATTTTTGGCTGTTTGTTTTTTTTCTCTAAATTTTCTGCGGCACCCGTGAATATAAAGCAAGGGGTGGACAAAGTAACACAAAGTCATGAAAACTATGCAGTGAGGCATGATCAGCTCCATGCCGCCCTCCCTATAGCATACTGTGCATCAGATGTGGTGAGAGATAAGAACCCTCGATTCGTCAGCAAGGGTTTACCAAGTCACAAGATGGTAGGTGAGAGCACCGGGAGAGTGACTGTAGAAGGGGCCAGCACAGGACTCAAAGGGCATGATGGAAGTAAACATATGGAGCAGTGCTCTACAATCACAAAAAAAGAAAGAAGCGAGGTAATGAGAGGGGCTGGAGAGGTATTTTGGAGAGCATTCTCTGGGAGTAAACAAAAACAGCATGGGGAGAACAAAGAAAGCCTGGTGGCTCAAAGATGTTGAATCTTTGTGGTTCTCCTTTTTTTCTCCTTTCCTTTTTCCAGACACAACTTTTTGTGCCATCGCTCAGTAATCGTTCCCTTGCATTGTGCGTGCATCATTTAGCTGTCCTGCTTTACCACTTTCCAGCCTCTTTTGAATCTTCCATGTACTGTATTCTCTTTTGCGCTCACATTGCGGGCCCAGTTGAAGCCTGGCCTTGATTCTGGAATGTGGCACGTGTTCCTTGCAATAGACTACCTAAACCTTCCTGTGTCTTCATCTTCATTCGGGGTGCAACAAACCAACCCCTCTCTCTCTCGACGGACCCTGTCGCTTTCTCTTTAGAGTGGTGACGACCCTCTACTGGACAAACATGGAAGAAAAAGCAAAGTCCTACAAACTTGGAAAAAGTGACATCACCTTATTTAGCTACAAGAGGTGTGGCACCTATGGGAGATAAGGGTTGGGGAGAGGCGTCAGCACCCCTTCTAATACGTCTATCTATAAATTACAAGGGAGGGGCCTGCAGCTCAAACCTGGGGTGTAGATAGTCGAGTGTGGCCCGTGCCCACTGTGGCTGCCAAGTGTTGACATCACTTTCTTGAATTTCAAACTCTGCCACACAGATCTCTGCGAGTTGCAGGCCTGCGGGGTGGGGGTGCGAGGGGCGCTGGGGGTGATATCACTGCCTGGATTAACAAAAAAACGGTTGGCAAATGTATTGCGTGCCAGAGCTGAATGATAATGAGGAAGCATGCAGCCGCCGAGCCCCTGCCCTTTTCCCCTCTGCCACTCCCGCTCATTTCCCCTTCCCACAGATCTCATCGGCCGTACACTTTAGCTCATTCCTGCCCTTTCATCCAATTACCCCCGACCCCCTCCCCGGCCCTCGCCTTTTCCCTAATGGCATGCTTGTTATGTTTACTTTCGCTGAAATGTATACTTCCGGTGCAGCGAGCCACAGACGCACACTACAACAGCTCAGAATCAGAATAAAAGCACAACATCATGAACTCTAACAATACACTGGGTGGCCAGGAGGAGCTGGAGGGGAGTCCTCGGGAGGTGCTGGGGACTGCGCAGGGTGGGAATGAGAATAAAATAGGGCTCAGCACCAAATAACAAAGTCACCCACAGCTCTCACTCGCAATCTGCTACTTAGCATGGCAATATAGAAACGAAATCCACTCCCGCCTCTTCCAGGAGTGCCGTCTTCACACCCAGTAAGACAGCCTCCACCCCAAACCATCCAGCAGGCTGTCCCTACTAATGACCACCCTCTACAACACACACCCTTTCTGCCATTCAGCCCATGCTCCACACTAACTGCACACGATAGTTAGTCCCTGCTGCCCTGATTGAAATGGCCGCGATGACAACTATGTTGTGAGTTCGATTCCCCCCTGGAGGCCTGAAAGCCCAAAAGGTCAAGTGTGCCCCATTACTTTACTACCCAAAGCTAGGTTTGTGCACAATAAGTAGCCAACATAAAACAAATCATAATAAAAATAAGGGAGGATTTTCGGCAAGATGTGTGGCAAAGAGACTCAGTGAAAGTACATTGGCTTAAGTAACAGAGATCAAAAGTGAAGCAGTGCAGTAACTGAAGACAATGGCCTACAATGGCTGCAGAAAAGGCAGCCGGCTCCAGCCTGTAGGCCTGGAGATGTTTTAAGAAGGAGGGCAGATAAAGCAGTAAGATTGCGTGTTGAGAAAGGTGTGGGGGACATCACAGAGAGAGGCAAAGCCGAGAAATCACCCGGAACAGCGTTCAAGGCACCCCCCCTTCTTCTCGTTAAAATAGTACATTCACTGTGTGCATTCTGGCGTCACATGTTTGCCCTCTTTTCCCACATCCACCAGAGTCCATGCACTTGCAGCATGCCTCCAGCCTCACCCTCTGAGATCATGCGCTGACGTAGCCTCAGTTCAGGGAAACCGCCGCCAAGGGGAGAGCCCACTCCTTCAGGCAGCTATCGACACTTCATCACCAAAGCCTGAAAAGAGGCTGCAAGCCATCAAACTAGACTAAAAGCGGGCCTGTATCCAAGGCGCATACATTACCCTCACACCTACTTGCCTGGGCCCACAGTTAGCTCCAAGAGGGCACATACTACATTCAAAAACGATAGAATGCAACAGTGAGTTCAATGATATTGCAAGCATGCCCCTTTTAGTTTGCACTTTTACCCCAAATTGCCTTAAGGTGAGCTTTGAACATGTTGCAGGCTTAACAGTGATAGAGCGTGAGAAGGAGCTTTGAGAGCGGCCAAGAAGTGCTAATGACAATGAGAGAGGGCAGATGGGACAGGGACGGCGAGGGCAGCTGGATGAGGAGCTGAGGGCACACAAGGATTAGCTGGAAGAGCTTGTAGTCCTAGGTCTGGGCCGAGAAAGCAGCGAGAGATTTGGGTGAAATTGACAATGAAAACAATTCCACATGGGAATTGAGGAATTTCTAGAAATCCGCCTTTGCCCTTTCACTTTTGCCAAACCATGAGAAAATAACCAAATTGTTGAATATTTGCATAGTCACATGAAGTTGGGCATGGTCTTTGTGTCATTACACTGGTGCAGATCCATGTATTTGTGTGTTACCCACTAGACCCTGAAGCACCATTGCAAGCAACATCTCCTCAACATCACATCCTTAACAAAACCCACAACAAACTGTTCTCGCCATTTACGGTTTAGACCAACCCTTCGAATCCCGAAGGTCACTTTCCAATCACCTGCGTCAAGTGCACCTGATGTTGGTGGGGGTTGACCCCCCTCTGGGGGCTCCCTTTGATGGCAGCCTGAACACCCATCCACTGCCTGCTCAGAGGATCCCCCTTGGCACCTTCAGTGTGCCACACTCCTTCTTGAATAACGATGGCTTGAGTCTCTGGTTCCATCACTGGCTTGGATCTTGGTGTCTTTTACAGCCAACACTGCCCAATGGCAGACTCGGTTTGTCAGGTGTCCATTCTCCATGAGCGCCCTTTCCACTCCCCAGTAGAATTTTGTCAGGATTGCACGGCCAATGCTCACTTTTCTGTTGTCATGTGTTCTCACCTGAAAGTTGCATCTTGGTCAATAGCAGACAACGGGTAGGATGGGTTACAGTGTATCATGCATCTAGTAGGCCTCTTACAGAGAGCTTCCGCTAGTGTAATGCCAGGTAATAATTGGGGACTTGTTCTGTATTCGCAGAGAAAAGCACCAGGTCATCACCAAGTCATTGTGCTAGGCATAAACATCCTGCTACGTCATCACAGCACATTGCTGTTCTAAATTACGAGTATGGAGAAATGCATGAGGCCATTCTGGGAAACAAATCTTAATGAAACTTTCATTGGAAGGGATTGCCAGACCTCACCCACTCCGAGAGAACATTGGTTGCAAAGATGTCCTTGTGTAACAGTATTACCGATTGCTCTACCATGGAAGGAAGGCATGAATTACACCTCAGAGTATGAGCTGCATTCATCTGGTGCCATCAGAAAGGGATGTCCTGGAGGCAGGGCGCAGAAATCTATGCCTATTCGCTGTAACCTGGCAACGATGAGCTTGAGCGTTTCATTCATTAACTATTTTTTCAGGAGTACCAGAGGTCTGGCACCATAGGCACCCTCCCACAGCAGCCTCCACTCTACTTCTCATCCCAGGTCGCAGGAAATAAAGAAAACATCTCTATTCTGTCACAAAGCTGGTGGGATCATCAGACCAGTCAGCACTCAACTTCATTTCAAATTTCAATTCAAACACAAATATCTGTGCAAATTTCTAAGAAAATAAAAATGGTGACTGGATGGTACACCCTCGCACCCCCTGGCTGAATTCCTCTTCCCCGGGGTGCAGGCATCCAGCATCTCAATCGTTTATTCACAAAAAGTCGTACAGAGGTTTCCTCACCTCCGCTCACACTGCAGGCGTTCAGGGGAACCCAAACCCTATTCTGTTTCAACAGAGACTAGTTGCAGACCTTTTTTTGGCCTATCGGACCTTAGGGCTGAACAAGCCCTTCGGGCCCTTGAATAGGTTGGCTGAAAGGGAGGGAGAAGGTGGCTTGATATCCTTCACCTGCCTCTCTGAACTGGCACTACACTCCCTGGCTCTAGCTGAAACCTCCTTCCACCACTACCTTGTGCCTGACTTGGCCTTCCAGACCTTTCCAGTTCTGACTGACTGGTCTCTTTCCACTCCTTCACCCAGGAATGGCCTTACACTGAATGGCACACCAGGTAACAAGCATCCTCGGGTGCCTTCCTCAAACAATCGGCGCATGGTGTGTGACGCAGGCACCCCACAACTCACCTGACAACGGCACCTATCTGAACCTGTTACCTGGTATTTTTCACCTATTGCTCTGATACGCTGACGGGCCATTTAAACTATGTCCCTTCAATTTTGTTTGAAGATTAGGTCAGATAACAACAGATGTGGCAAAAATAATCAGGCAGGCAAATTCGATGGAGAAAAAATAATGTCATATCTCCGTACAGCGTTTTAATTGTGGATGTATCCCACTTCTGAGCACTGTATTAAGAGGTGGTATGATGATCATACCCAATTTTCTATTGCATTTAATGTATGTACCGCAGAAGGACGACGGGCTGATTCAGGCGTCCTGTGAATGCAGGTTGCACAGAGATCTCTTCCGTGAGAGCTCAATGTGCTGAGCTAATTGGCCAGGATTAACGAAGGGGGCGTTGCAACCATGAAGCAGGAAACGGAAGCATAGGGGGGTTTGAAACAGTGGTGTTGAGGTTTCCCCAATCGCAGCTCTCATTTCAATAGTGATCCTTGGCATTGCTACCGGCTGATGTGTGCACGTGAAGGTTCTCCCCCATGACAGCCCCCACTTTCCTGACTATTTGAAGCACAAAAAGGCAGAGGAAGTCACATGATCAAAATACAAACTCGTATTTTTGTTATTGCAAATGTTGGAGAAGCAATGCACACACTGCTGCACTGATCCCTAGTTGGGGCTTTAAGTGAGCAGATGCTAGATGGCGCGGTGCCCAGCAGTCTCCAAATACCTCTCCCGAGACTGGGTGCTGGTGGGATTCCTCTTGTCCCCCACTAATTAGCACTCAAACGGATTTCTCCTGTGCATGCAGGAGACGTGCACAAGGTGAAATTTCAGCGACAACCAATCAATTTACAAACTGTTATGAAGTCCATTTAAGGAAATGAGAAGTCATCTTCTGCTCATGGAGGAATGTGGTGGATTTCTAGCTGTTCCAACCATATTGCCCACCTGGAGCTTTGGGATGATGTCCCCATGCCACATCAGGAGGGCTCCTGGCAGCCGCTTGAATGCTGGATCCGGCTGGGAGAACACGTGAAGACTGGTCTGGAGAAGGGGAGTGTGTCCTTTATATACAGTCTGCAGTGTGGGGAGAGTGAGGTCGGTGGGCGGCTGATGTCCTTCACACTACTGCAGTGACTAGGTGGCTTCAGGCACGGTAGAGCAGGGATGTGGCTATGAGGGCTTGCACCACTCTGCTGCATTTTTTCAGCACTCTTTCACATGCCCAGCAGTGTCCTGTCACGCCGGGGCGATGGGGTGAAAAGAGCAGAACAGCTGTAGCAGGCACTCATTAACAGCTCCACCTCAACCGCTATTGGGTCCAAAGGGTGGGGGGGGGGGTATGGTAAACAGTTGTGCTGCTATCCGTGGGGGTGTGTAAGGAAAATGCACATGCAGAAGGGTTAGAGCAGCACTCGCTTCTTGTTAGTGCACAAGGATCACTTTACTTTTGTAGACTGTTGATGCCCTTTGCAGATCAAGCTTGTATTGTTGTGTGTATGTGTGCGTGTGTTAGCCATAGACTCTGAGCACTACCGCAGTTGGCTGCTTTGCCACATAATAGCATCGTTAAGGTACTAAATACACAGCTGACTGCCTTATCTTTGGCCCTAACTAATATTATGTCCAGGAGTGACCTGAAGGTAGCCCCCATTGGTCAAATCCAGGCTATAAAAGACAGTATAGCTTGTAAACCTTGTGTAGCCTGGGAATCTTCCAATGAATGAAGACGCGTCACATCCCCGGTGCTGCTGATGGAGCATACAAAGAGGCACACCCTTGATTATTGAGAGCGCTGCTTCGTGAGACCTACCGGCCATCTGGCGTTCTCAGGGCCATGGTAACGACGGACCAAGGGAGCGGCACTCCCTGTAATCAAGGAAACCCCACTCCGCAAGCCATGCTGTTACTGTGGCACTGACACAGCAGGACTGACAGCAGGGCTCATGGAGTGGTGCTCCTTACAGGGGGTGCCACTCCGCTAGGCCTACGGCAGCACAGTCAACTCAACCCATAATGGTAGTGGGAGGACTCACAGGGCAGCGCACCGCGCCACTCTGTGAGCCCCACTGTTACCATCGTGAGGGGATTGTTGTACCGGTGGGCCTCACAGATTGGTGCTCCCGCTGACAACACCATAAAGTGGGGCTCACAGCGTAGTGCTTCCCGTCCATATGGAAGCGCAGCAGAGAGCCCCTCTACTGCCACAACCATGACCTGGATCACACCAAAGTAATGTGACACGGGTTAATACAACCTAAATAAATACCCAATTAAGAAAATGTCTCCCCGTCACTATAAAACGCACTCCCGGAACGCTCCTAGCATACGTGATCCGGGTCTAAAAAATCAAATGTAATTTGCGTGCTCCATCACACTCTCCTCACTGCAGGGCACCGCCATTTTAAATATAACAAAATTAGTTACTCCAGGCGGCATCACCTGTAACGAGAACTCCACAAAATAAATTCATAAAAACAAACAGGAAACACCATACGTGGGACATTTCTCGACCTCATGAGCAAATTTCCTTAGTTCCCCCCTCTGAAACAAATACTTCAGAAACAGAAAGTGCCTCATTCCTGCTTCTCAAGTAAACTATTCAGGAATAGCATATGTCCATCCCACAAATGAGTGATATTACCTTCAAACTATTTGGAAATGCAAGTATAAATCAATGGATAGAAAAACCTGGGAAAAAAGAAACTAAAAACTATCACACCACCTACCGGCCACACCAACGCACCTCGAGACAACTCTATACACCACCTACCGGCCACACCAACGCACCTCGAGACAACTCTATACACCACCTACCAGCCACACCAAAGCACCTCCAGACAACTCTATGCACCACCTACGGGCCACACCAAAACACCTCGAGACAGCTCTATACACCACCTACCAGCCACACCAAAGCACCTCCAGACAACTCTATGCACCACCTACCAGCCACACCAAAGCACCTCCAGACAACTCTATGCACCACCTACGGGCCACACCAAAGCACCTCGAGACAACTCTATGCACCACCTACGGGCCACACCAAAGCACCTCCAGACAACTGTATACACCACCAAAGGGCCACACCAAAACACCTCCAGACAACTCTATACACCACCTACCGGCCACACCAAAGCACCTCGAGACAACTCTATACACCACCTACCGGCCACACCAAAGCACCTCCAGACAACTCTATGCACCACCTACGGGCCACACCAAAACACCTCGAGACAGCTCTATACACCACCTACGGGCCACACCAAAGCACCTCCAGACAACTCTATACACCACCTACGGGCCACACCAAAACACCTCGAGATAACTGTATACACCACCTACCGGCCACACCAAAGCACCTCGAGACAACTCTATACGCCACCTACGGGCCACACCAAAACACCTCGAGACAACTCTATACATTTTTCTGAACTAGACGTATTAGAAATTAACAAATCAGATGCTAACAACTAAACTGACACTAAATGGGCAACAGACATTTTACTTTTTAAAAAAAAAATTGTTTACAATTTTTGCATTTTACAATATTCTATAGATACAATATACAGTCAGTATGTCATGTAAACCCCCTCCCCAAAAAGAAAGTATATACAGAGCTTGTACAGACATTTTACGCACTTGTTATTCTGAACAAAAATACCTACAGTATTTGAATATCTACCTGCTACTACTACTGTTTCGAATGGCAGTTTCGAATGGCAAAGTTTCGAAATGAAATGCATCGAAAAAAGGATTTTTAAAAAAAAATTTAATGGGAGGGTCCCCCCGCCCTCCCCGCCCTCCCCGCCCTCCCCGCCCTCCCCGCCCTCCCCGCCAACACCTGTTTTTTTTACCCATTTTAGTCAAAAAAAACTTTACCTACAAAAAAAATGCATTTTTTCGATGCATTTTTGTTCGAAGCTTTGGCATTCGAAACTATATATTCGAAAAAATGCCTGGATACCCTCTTAATACCCATCTCCAATGCTTCTGTGCAGAAGTCAGAACTTGCCCTGGTAGTGAAGCTGCAAACCTCATTTCCCTAAATCGACACCTCAACCACTCACCGTTCTCATGCAATTTTAACCGAGGAGACCAATTCCAAAGCGCTTGTCAATGATAAAAAATATCTAAGTGTAAGGACAAAGACATTTCAACTCACAATCCACACACACATTGTCTGACCTACAAAAAAAAGAAAACACTTTGGATGTTTTCCAAACGATTCACCTCTTCACCTCGCAACTCGGGGACCTTCACAATACACGCAGATGGAAATGCCAGCCGTTATGCCACAATGACTTTTAATGAGGCCACCAAAAATCATCTTGAGCTCACTGAAAAAATAAACGTGAAAACCTATGTGGAGCAATGTACGAGCACCCTAACGATGACACGTGCTCTGTCCAATCTCTTGAACTAAGACAACTACCACTGGACGCACCCGGTGTCTTTCTACTCTCAAACAAAATTACAACTGAAGAACAAAAGTTTGGCAACACCTGGTACACCAACCGGCCACTGGGCTCAAGCACACTAGGCAGTATGATCCCCACAATCAGCAAAAAAGCAACACTCTCCAAAATATACACAAACCACTGCCTGCATGAACTGCAATTCAAACATTAGCCAACGCTGGCCTAGAAAGGTGCCAAATAATGACCGTAACTGGAAAGAATCCCCTATTCGAAGCTACTGGACCTCCCAAAGCAACACAAAATATCAAAGCTCTACCTCTTGCACAATGCTGGAAATAAGACAATATGCCACCAGAATCACAATCAAAGCATGCTTCAATCCCCATTCCCAAATGCCCTAATCCCACCACCCTCCTCCTGCCTGGACACATTCAAAACTGCACGCTCAGCTTCTATGGCAGTGCGCAGTACAACCTATAATAATTATCATTCTTTTATTTTTGTCCTCTACCCTCGCTGCATTGTTTGGTCATTAAATCAATTAAAGTTTACTTCAAAAACATTTACTATTGTTTCTCTGTTTTGTGATATATACAACTACAGGACATAATAGCTTTATAGAATGCGCTCTTTGGCCATACCGGGAGTTATGGGCCCTCAAGACACATAGGCCTTTAATTCAGTCTTTATTTATTTATTTATTTATTTATTTATTGTTTGCTTGTTAAGTGCTTATGCAGCAAGTACATATTGTTTCCCGCCCACAGGGCAAAAGGAGGGAAGAAGGGAGTGATACATATTGAATACACAACAGAGGAGGGGGAAGGAAAAAAGGACGAACTCACTATGCTTTGTGAGTATTCAGAATGTGCAAGTGCAGCAAGGGAGAGCACAGAGGGGGTAGGTGCCGGAGTGTAAGTGCTACACGGCCTGCAGCCGTACTGAGAATAGACAGAAGCTGGTTGATTGGGTGTGGGAGGTCAGGGACCTGAGGATGTATAAGGGCCCAGGACACCAATCACAGCAACTGTGAGATTAGCCGAGGAGAGAAGATGGGAAGAAGGAGGTAAAGAGGAAAGTCTTGAGGAGCTTCTGGAATTTAAGGAAGTCCTGCTCAAGGCACAGGGGGAGGGAGAGGCTGTTCCATAGCAGGGAGCCAGCTGAAGAAAGTGATCAACCTTCTGCCCTATGTTTAGCAAAGTGCTTTACACACAAAGAGATGGTGCCAAAGGAACGTAGAGGTCTGAACAGAGAGAATTTAGTGAGATAAAGTTGAAGATAGTGAGGTACCTGGACCCAGACAGCTTTGTGGATGATGCAGAGGGATTTGAATTTAATCCGTGTAGAAACTGGGAGCCAGTGAAGACTTTTTAGGGCAGAAGAGATGTGGTCACAGTCTTCAGGGCCCATATCTCCTTGTACGGCCCTCGGCCTTAGTCTATAAAGCTTAAATAAACACATTGGATGTCTGACTATAATTCTTTCCAGGAATTTACAATGCGAGATGGTGGCAGGAAGCCTACGTCCGTTCATCGGGAATAGTGATGGGTCTTCCCACTATTGTGACTCAGAGAAACTTGGCTGTGTTCTTTCCCCTCTTGCTTCACTGGCTCAGGAGTTTCCAGATTGCTTAATATTAGGTGTTGTTAGACCCCAACATGAGTACATGTAAATGTGACCCTGTTCTTTCAAGCAACTTTAGACCCATTGCTAATCTGCCTTTTATGGGTAACGTAGTGTTATGTTACATTACAATGGTTTCTTGTGTAGTTCTTATACTGCCGTTGTGCCGCTTCAAAGCACTGAGTTGCTTGATAGCTGGCCTAGCGGCTTACAGATATCAGCTTAGTTTGGGTTTATTTATGAAGGTTTTGGGCTGGTTGGACCTCAATTTCTATACAGCTCATTGGCAGTCAGATAGTGCAGTGAGTGACGTCCTCACTGAGAGATTTGTGTTCATCCTACATGTCACAATCATGGACCCCAGCCTCAGTCTTTTACCCTTCTTTTGTGAGTTCAACCAGTCCCATTTGATTATGTGCAGAACAAAGAAATGACAAAAACTGCTGTCACAAGTGCTGTATTAAAATCTAGTTATAACTGTGTGTGGTGTTGAGGGTGTCTTGCAGCTGGTCCTCGTAAACCTCTCAGTGGCCTTCGAGTCCATCAATCCTCGGGACTCTCATTCACATTCTGAGGGACCAAATTGTGGTGACACATTAGTGAACCGGTGTGACAGCTACATGGCCAAAGGCGGTCAACCTGTCAGTCTAGGAGGGACTTTATGGCATCCTGCCTGCAATGAGGTCCAGGGCTCTCCAATGTATACATGGAGCTTCTATGAGAAGCTGGAGGGCCATGTGTAAGCATGTGCAGTCCACACTGCACGCATCACTTGGTCACGATAACCAGCATCTGAAGTCTCGTCTTAAAGTGAGCTTGGACTGGACCTCCCAGTCCTATCTTAAAGCACAGTGTTATCTTACCTCAAATGGATCCTGGACGGTATCTTTTCCTACCGAGCATGAGATGGATATGCACCAATCCTTGCTTCCAAATCCAATGATCTGGGGTATACCCTGGGCTCAGCTCTATCACTGAAGCAACAAGTAAAGGTGATGCCAACCATCAACTCTTTTACATTTTGAAAATGTGCCAATTGACCCCGCCAGCTGTTCAGCAGTCTGGGCCACAAGCTTTGGCCTTTTCCCATCTGGATTATGAAAATGACATTCCCATTTCCACACATTTTCCAGCTAGACTCCAAGTTGGTATTGCCTGCATGCCACAAATTGAACCACAACAAACCTTCACGGCTGATTCTGGACTGGTTTCCCCAGCTGCAATGACGTCATGAGCACCTACTTAACATTTAAGTTACTAAGTATGGCCGTCAACATCAAAACCCCGGATCTCAGAAGATTCCCTGTCCTCTGGTACTGGTGCACATCTTGCCGCCGAATAGTGAATCTCAAAGAGCATCCTTTAATCCTATGGCTGCTGTGCCGTTCTGGAATTCCGTGCTAGGTGGCCAAATCCTACTACAAAGTGGCCTCTCAATAAAATATACAATGGGAAGTGCCATCACAGGACATTAACATATCTTAAAGTGAAACATGCAAATATCATTCAATTGGTAAATTCCAATCGTAAAATATACACTGGAGAGATGAGCATTTGACTTTCAGATAATGAACCATCAATATCCGAAACATTAACCCAATGAGATTTTCCTATAATGCTGCTCCCAAGGTATTACAGGTGTACACTTTTAAACCTAAGAATCTGTATTGAAATATTCCCTGTAGCACAAAATTCCAAAGAGACATTTTATACCTTTCCTAGCTGTCTACAGCTGTAGGACTGGTGTGGTGCTGTCCTGGTTGGGCTTGTATGACGCACCTGCGGCATTTTGAGCTGCTGCTGCCCCGCGTGCCAACTCACCTTTCCGTGGCTCTGTGCGCCTGCTCCTGGCTGCCACAGCCTCACTTCTGCAATCTGTCTCTAGGTCTAGATCAAGTCCAGAAAAGTCCTAGCTCTCTACTGCTGTAGGGCTGTTGTGTTGCTGTGCTTGGGTTGGCTCGTGTGCCTGGGGCTTTTCAACCTGTTGGTGCACTGCGTGCAGCCCTGCCTGTGCCTGCACTGGTGACTGCTGGTGCCGTATGGTGCCATGCCTTGGCCAGGATGGGTGTCTGCTCGTGCCCTGTGGAGCTAAAGACTGCCGCTCCCACTATGGTTGCCTAGACACTTTACCGCGGCTCTCAGCGCCTGCTCCTGGCTTCCACGTCTCGCAGCAGTTTCTCCATCCTCCGTCTGTCCGTCAGGAGGTCGCCATGCCCACTGGACCACCCACCGACTTCCAGAGGTCTCTAAAATCACCTAGACTTTCAGTGCTTCACTTTGGAACTCCCATTCCCTTTACAAGAAGGCCCACTCTGTCTTGCACCTTTCCTCTCGGCTTCAGCTACATTTCCGTTGCCTAACCGAAACTTGGGGCTGTCGCCCTCCAACACAGTCAATCTTGCTGAACTCTCCTCTGCCCAGCCCTTCTCCAACACGCCCTGCTCTTCTGAATGCGGGGGTGGTGTTGGTAGTCTCTCTTCTGTGCCCTCAGGCATGGCTTCTCTTTCTATGGGCTTACCTCGCTTTCTGTCTTTTGAGTATTACCACTTTTCCTTTTCCAGTCCATCTCCCCTTGCTTTTCAGGTCATCTATCGATACAGGGAATAGATACCTGGATGAAACACGGTGGCCCTAGAGTGAGGTGGTCAGAGCAGGGAAGAGGACATGTGGTGGGCAGTGCATGCTGGCGGCAGGCAGGTCCGCCTGGGTGACCGGTAGAGAGCTTGGAGGACTGTCCTCAGCGAGCAGGGAGCACAGCGGGTGCTGGGGATGGATGAGAATAAAGCGTGGATTGCAGAGTGTTCGGAATAAAAGGAGGCGAGGGAGTGCTGAGCAGAGAAGGATGTAAATGGAGCACAGAGGAGTCAGTGAGTAGGGCAGAGAGCAGAGAGTGAATCAGAGAGGGGTGAAGGCAGAGAGATGCTGACAGGTCAGGTTTGTGAAACCCGCTAGAACGCCCTCCCCGCCACACCGCGCCCTGGAGGCACTGTTTCCCCACCTCAAAATGTTCTCTCTCCCACAGAAAACACGAGGCTAATTTTATCTCTCTCGTGGGGGGAAGTGGGGGTGGGGTGGTAAGGATTCATGTTTGCAATTTCTGGAACGATGCATTTCTCACGTCAGACTTCCATTTTCCCCACCCACACGTAGCCCACTGAGAGTGAATTCATCCACCTTTGACCTTAAGCGTACATCTGTGTCCTCCCGCATTACTCACCCCGGCTGGGGAAAGGCATACCAGGAGCACTGAGGCAATCTCTACTGCCTCCATATCTGCACAGAGCCCAGATCTGACGTCAGAACATCCTGTGCAGTGCACACGCTGGAGGCAGATTCTGCACTGCACCGGACAGGACACATCCTGCACTGCGCTCTCCTGGCCCGGAATGTGGTGTTATACAGCAGGACGTCTGCCATTTTGGCGCAGGACTCTGGAAGAAAGAGAAGAAAAAGGGGGATGGTTAGGTGCAAATCCTGAAGTGTTGGTGACTGCAAATTGAAAAAGCCTATTGTCTGTGTGCCCGTTGAGATGGTGGGGGGTTCCTGCTGAGGATACCTGGGGTACGTGTATCAAGAGGGATGCCCCAGCAGTTAGTGTCCTTCATGACTTGCTAGCACACTTACATGCCGGTAAGATAGATCAGTAGGTTGAGGGCCCGCTGCTGCAATCTGCGCGTGATCTGTAGGCCTCAGGTACGACTCACGGCAAAGCCAACTCAGCCTTTCATCCTTCTGCAGTCGATAAATGAGTACCAACTTCAGTTGAGTGATAATCCTATACAAATGTATTCTATGTTCACTGCTTTAGTGAGAGCGCTATATAAATAACACATCATTGTAATTAACAACAAGGAGTGCCCGGAGCGCACAGGGTATCTGAGGTCAGAGAGTTGAAAGGGGGTTTATTTGCTTCACAGGCATAGCGGGGCTACCCCCTACCATGGCCCCTACATAGTCACAGCAATGTATCATATCTCATAGCACGAACCCCCCAATGATATGAGACAGAGACCTTCTAAAAGTTGGAAACATATGGTTGCAATATTTGAGTCATCCTATCGGGCCGCGTTAGGCCCGCACAGGTCTTATGATTGCATGGCCCGACACATAGCCCTTTCCCGGGTGGCTCTGCCAAACCCGTCTTACAAAGTCCCATGTCCAAAAAACCTGTGAGCCCTCTCACACCAAATCCGCTCTTGCGGGAATGGCCCGCCCTGCTATCCGACTGCCAGTTCAGTCAAAGCCACTGCATCAGTTGTTGAGGAGTCCCAAGCATCCCTAGTGGTATCAGTGCCTGTGTCACCCCATCCTGGCTGAAGCAGCCAGTGGTTGTTGCTCATGGAAAAGACTGCAGCGTGCCTCCTTCTCTGGGACCGCCCTTGTAACTCTGCCACGCTTTGGGGTGCCCCTCCGCGACCCCAATGCCCCCAAACACAAAAAACTTCCTATATTCGCCATCTCACTATGTACATCAAGACCTTGACATTACTCCCCACAGCACTAGCTTGAAATGATCCATACCAGCCTCCGATAGATGAACCCCACCCATCGCAAAATTTACCGGGTTTCTCTCACATAATTCCCGGTGCCTGGCAAATGAGAGCCCCTCCAGCTTCATAAAGCGCACCATATATTTGTTAACCCTTCTCCTAGATGTCTACATTGCCGCGTTAGATGCTGCTCCATGCCACACATTCCTTGGGAGCATCTCTGACCATGCTATCTCAGACACGGGAAGCATTTGCCCCAAGATTCTGATGTCCCCCTTCATCTCTCTCAGCCACCAACCCCTTCCCAGATCAGCAAGGTCGTTACCCCCCAGGTGCACCAGCAGCAACCTATGTGCCCTCATCCTGGCCAGTAGTCTGTGCACCGTGGGGAGCAATGCACGCCACCACATGTCCGGTGTGCCAGCCATACCAGCTCGATGTCCCGGCACCCCAAATCGGCCCCCTGCCTCGACTTTGTTTGGGCCCATCTTTCTGCCCTGGTGATAAAAGAGTGGCTAGTGACCCATACCGTCCGCTCTGTTGGAAAAGAAACAAAACACGTTATTATCACAACGTCCTACCCCTCTGCCCCTCCTACCCTGACCCCCCAAACCATTCTTCCACATCTATTTGCCTTGTACTACCCTGAGTCCTGGCCTCCCGGCCGGATATATAGTTTATAATGGTCCAATCCCCATCTACCCAACCTTTGGATGCCCGGCCATTGCATACCTGCTTGGAATGCCCTAGTTGCTGCCCCTATTCGGAACCCATGCGTGGACCAACCCTCCCCCTGACACCTGCTTTCTTTAAAGCCATGGCCAGTACCCTGTGGAATTGAAAAATTGTCATTGGGGATCCATTCTCATGGTACCTAGCCCCAGCTGGTTTCCTTGCCATATACTGGGAGAGTAACCAAGTGGGGCAGCTGACCTGGACTGCTGCTTTATGAAACCTGATAGAGGTGCCCTTCCCGGCCTGGTCGGTCTTTGATCTTATGACCCTTATCATGACACCCCCCTCCGTAAACGTGACATCTCCTGCTGCCAGTGCCCTTCCAGACTCATCACCCTTCCCAGTTGCGACCAGCTCGCTTACCCGAAGAGCCCCAAAAAAGGCCACCGCAAATGCTGCCCGACCACAAACCCGTTTGAGCAAAACCCTTCTAATGCACTCAGTAACCTTACCAGTACATCAAAGTCAATCGGCTTCCGGCCGTCCTTCATGTGCCCCCCCAGCTTACCCCAGCCTTTGATTGCGCCCCTTACCGAAAAGCCCTTAGTTGGATCCCAAGCCCCTTTCAGTTTTGCATAGAATGCTATGGCTGCCAGGTGCCCCGAGACCCAGCTCCTGCTTTGCCCGCCTGCGTGTGCCCACACCATGAATCACTCCACCTGGGATGGCAGGTCTAGGCCTGCATACCCCATTTCGTGCATCACGCTCACAAACCTATTGTAGCTCCTCTGTTACCTGGACGGCACTCCTGGTGTGAGCGATTGCTTCCCAATGCCCCAGAGCATCGGGTCCACGACACCAGGTGCCACCACCCCTGAATGAATTCCGCACCCATCTACTGTGCCCTCAGCTGGGCCCTCCGGAACCTATCCCAGAGAAAACGAGAAAGAGCGTTAGCCGCAACATTCACAACTCCTGGTACATGCCATGCCCTAAACTCAATGCTTTGATACAAGCATACCTCCACAAGTTTCCTGAGCAAACCTAAAACCACAGGGCATGATGATGATTGTAAGTTGATGGCCTGGACCACCTCTTTGATGTCGAACCAGAAGCGGACTCTCCTGTGGCACAACTCACCTGGCCACAGAAGGAGGGCAATCACAATAGGGAATAGTTCCAAAGCCATTATATTCCCCAATCTCCCCTTCTTCCTCCACTGAGTTGGCCACCTCTGGGTGCACCACTGTGTACCCAGGATGATGCCAAAACTTTCTTTACCTGAAGCGTCCGAGTACATTTGTAGTTTGTTGCTGGTAACCCATGGTTCACGCCACAGGCTAACCCCAGTGTACCATTGTAAGAACTTGCGCCACATAACAAGGTCTTCTTTGATGGCAGCACTTAACCTGATGTGGTGATGCTTGCCCGTCATACCCATTGTTGCTCTCGCTAGCCCATTGTCACTACCCTAGCTGCAAAGTTGAGATTCCCCAAGAGTTGCTGTACCTGCCCCAGAGTAGTTTTTTTCCCTCAACAGGTTGATGTCAATTATTTCCATGAGCCCATCCACTTTATACTTCGGCAACCGGCATGTGCCCTTATGCGTATCAATTTCCATCCCTAGAAATGTCAAGACATGCACGGCTGTCTGTGTCTTCTCCGAAGCCAAAGGAATGCCCAACTTGTTCATCAGTTCCTAAAAGGATCCAAGTGCAGCTCCACAGTCCCCAGACCCTTGCACACCAATCAACAGGAAATCGTCCAGATAATGCATGATAGCCCCTCTAGGCTCCCTCGTCATTGCTTCCCATTCCATGAATGAGCTGAACTGCTCAAAGAAGGTGTATGGCACTATGCACCCCATTGGCATACATCTGTCAAAGTAAAATTGAGCCTCCCATTGAAATCCCAGCAAATGAAAACTATCCGGATGGACCGGCAGGAGCCTAAAGGCAGACTCTATGTCCACCTTTGCCAACAGCGCCCTTCTCCCTAGCCGCGTGACAAGCTCCATTGCTTGGTCAAAAGAGGAATACGTGACTGAGCAGTAGTCCGGGTCCAACCAAACGTTAACCGATTCCCCTTTTGGGTAGGACAGATGGTGTATCAGCCTGTATTTTCCCTCCTCTTTCTTTGGCACCACCCCAGTGGGGACACTATGAAGTTGGGTAGGGGTGGTGTCTTGTATGGCCCCACGATTCTCCCCAAAGTTCGTCATTGCCAAATTTCTCAGTTACAATTCCAGCTAGTTTGTCAGCAGAGGGTAGATTCTTTGCTAAACGTGAGGTTAGTGGTTCCTCATAAGGAATACGGATCCCTTCCCTCAAACCTTCATAGAGCAAATAACCCTCTTTAGTCTTTGGATAATCCAGCACCCCTCACTGGGAACCCTTGCTGTGGCCCATACCCCTTTGTCCCCCAGCTCCTTGATGCCGTGGCTGGGTGAGACCCCTTACATTTTTTGCATGCGTGAGCAAATATACATTCCTGTCCAAAGCGACAATACCCTGCGTTAAAGCCCCTAGAGGTTCCTTTATTCGCGTTGCCCCGTGAGGCACCCCTGCCAGGGCCCCTAGCCCTGTTCCTGTGTACCCCTTCCTTCGCCTGGCCCGTTGCCTGCTCCGAAAGGGGTGCCATGACTCCTTCCTACCCTTGCTGTACTAGCCTTGCCAGGCGCTGCACAGGGACCTACATCCCTCCTTGATAGGATGGATGGTTCTTTCCTTGCCACCCATAAATGCCACCCAGCCTTCCATGTCCTTCTGGTCCCAAGACATGCTGGGTAATTGAGCCAATTTTAACCTGAAACCCCTGTCGTACACAATACACCCGTTGGTTCCATATTGCTTGTGTTCTGCCACTATCATGTCCCTATATTTCCATAGTGCAGGCCCCTGTTCAGGGGACCTTTCCATCATAAAATTTGCTAACAAAGAAAAAGCTTTCTCCCAGTATCAATGGTCTCATCTGCTCTGTACCTCTTCTGCCTCTTCCTATCCTCCTCCTTCGTTAATGTCACATCTGGGCCCACTGTCTCCAGAGTCAGCATTGAAAACAAATCAAATTAATCCCTCGCCGAAATACGCTCCTTCACCTGCATTGGGATGAACCATGACACTGTAGACTTCCCGGATAACAGCGGGGCTATAGTCAATAATGGAACCTCCCTGCTTAATCCTGAAAGAGTGAACCCTAAAGCTGCTGCCTGGGCTGGAATAGAGAGCTTGCTCTCTCAGCCCAAGCTATTTATGCCCCCCCCCCCCCGAGGGGGCGGCCGTTTCCGGTCGGACCCACGGGGGAACAGGCACTATGCCCCTCCGGGAGGAGGCGAATCCACAGAGGGGGTGGCCAAAGGGGCGTCCCGCTATGTCAGCTGCCCCTCTAGCACTCCCCTGTGTGTGTTGGTGCACCTGCTAAAGTGTCTGAGATCTATGCAGTTTTCATCTCTGCTCCCTTTTTGTGGTGTTTTTTGCATTCACTGTTTGTCGTTTCAACTTGTTACGTCTCAGTGGAAAAGTTCTGTTTTCAGCAAGATGTTGAGATAAAATTGTGTTGTCAGACCTTTGAGACTGCACCACTTATTTAAAGTTGATTTATATGACATACACTTTGGGGGGCAGCTGTGTTTATGGAAACGTTAGAATACAACCCTATGATATATGTAGAGAAAGAACAATAAACGCTCCTTAACAAAGTCATATAGGCAAAATTGGAAATGAGTATCTTGCTACCTCACAAATTACAACTCATTACTTATACATTTGGGAATCATCGTTACATCAAAGTATCGATGTGAGTGTTTCATAGTACATAGAAATAGAGGTATTGTCCAGTTCCTTTTTGCACCAATTTTGTTTGTGACAAATCAACTTCCAGGGCACCAGTGGTACAGGGATGAATATCGTTTATAAACCATCAATCGGACGCAGACCTCTAATACACCAGAACGGATCCAAACAGATTGGAAACACGCAAATTATAAACCTCCTTGTCCAATTCTGGAAACATGGACGGAACGGCAGGCTTATCTCTGCACTGTCGTGGATCGTTGATTAGTTGTAACACAGCGAAAATACAATTATTACCCAATGATAAAAGGGACTATCCAGGCAAGGTTGTATTAACATATCTACTTTATTATTATCACAACAGACAGTTCTAGCACACCACAAAATACAACCCACCCAGTAAAGGAATGCAGAGGACAGACAGTTTCAAGAAGGAAAAGGGATGCACTCTGGATACTGACAGGAAGGTAGTCGGTAAAGTAATTAATCGCAATAGTTCAAGGATACTTGGTTTCAACACAAACGGAGCAATAGGTCATAAAATGTCATTAGGGGCCTTCAGAGAAGGACCACAGGGACAGAACCACAATGTACCTTGTGCTTGTAGAAGTTCTTAGTGCTTGACAGGGTCGAGTGGGTTTCATGTCACTTTGCAGCTCCTGCGACCGAGTTCAAGACGGGAGATAGCTGTGGGTATCAGGTGGTCAGCACTTTGGCGAACAAGGCTGCATAGACGGCTGCAGGCTGGCCTACAGGGCAGCTCGGGGTCAGTCATTGTTGTCTTAGTGCTGGTTGATGGGTCTGAAGCACTGGTTGAGATGTCTCGGATGCCATTAGCGACAGCAGCGTGAAAACAGTCTGTGGTGCAGTTGGTTGCAGCTGGAGAAGCTCGACTGGCTTGAAAATGCCCTTTAAAGGCAGACACTGGTTGATGCTTGTCAATGGACTCCTCCTAGCTTCTTCACTGGGTGTTTGTCGTCCTTTAAGGCGGATGGCCCAAAGCAGAGGAGAGCTAGGAAGCTTGCTTGCAGAGCCTAGCAGGGCACGCTATGTGCGTTTTGGTCACTGGTTATGGAGCTGCTGGAGGATCCTCTGGATTCAGTATCTCCCTCTGTTCCCTGGGAGATGTTTAGGGGTGGGATCCTGTTTCCTTCTTTGGAAAACCTGACCTTCCTTAACTGGTTACTCCTTGCCAAGTCTTCAGATGATCTGGCCAAAAGAGGGGCTCAGCCCTCTTTTAAAGCCAATTGGGCCACAGTGATTGGTGTAGGTTAAGCCTACCTTAATGAACCAATAATGGGTCCCCAGCAACAATCTCCTGTATGCATGAGGTCATAACCAGAGCGCTCTGTAACAGAAAAGGTAAAGGGGTGACAACATGTAATACTAAGTCCCATCCATCTTCCTGTCTGTTGTGGATCAAAGGGTCTCTCTGGTTAATTGAGCTCTCTGTGGTTCCTGATTGAAGCAGCAGGTCTCCCTTGAAGCTGCGGCAGGAACAGACTTTCTGTCTCCATCAATCCACATACTCGTACCTTCTGAATGGGGTCCCCATGCAGGGGTTGCCTTCTGTAAACACATAGTTCCAGACATAACCGTTCACTGCCCTTGATACTGAGTTGCGGAAGCTGGCTTCAGGTTGACAGTGCATATCAAAGGTTGTTGGGGTTTCCTGTCTCCTTTGTTAAACTCTGCAGCCAGGCCCCATGTGGGCCTGCTTGAAGTATACTCTATTTGTATGTTAATTATGTTCATTGTTCCCACCATCCGCAGTTATAGACAAGGATTTCGATCAGGGCTTCTATTCAAGATGTATTGTGATAAAAAAAAGAATACATGTTTCTGTGAACCATCACATATCTATGTGCATTCACTCAGAAATCCAAGAAAACAATCGGAAGTAAGCAAAGTCAAGGATTGTGTTGTCCTTTCATCAAAGGGACTGTTCAAGTGTAATAGCCCCAACGGGCATATATCTCCATGCTGCGATCTGACCATCTCACAGGAAACATTTCCCATTAAAACAAATCTCACATTTGACTTGACAAAAGGCTTAGGTCTTTTGTGCAGTCCTGGGCTTTCATGAAACCAAAGAAATTCATTTACCCTAGACAGGGACTTATTGGAGGTTTACAGGTGTCTCTCCTAGGAATACCATATGCAGCACTTGCATACTTGATATGTGCAATTCTCTATAGAAATAACATAATCTGCATGTATTCAGCCGAGGGTACCTGATTTACAGTATGGCTGATCCCCTTCAGCCTCCCTGCTTCTCTTTTTCCCTCTGCAGGATCAGCAGGGGTTGAGGACCTGGGGGCCTACCAGAATCAATATCTCGGGCCCCATTGCTGGGGTGCGGGTGTTGTCAGGGGTGCCTTCCTGTTAGTGATTGTGATGGCCTTGGGCCTGCCACCCTGCATTCAAAGCCAGATGCACGATCAAGAGATGCCACAAGTCGCGCAGCACACTTAAAGGCCTTCTGACTCTCCCCCCTAATTTGGGAAATAGGTAATAACCGCAGAGGTAACATATATACGTCATCCTAGCACTCCACTCTGGAACAATTGGGCTGCCTCAGAACAAAATTGGCCACCCCCGGTATACTCATGAGCTCTCCATCAACAAACAATCCATTAGAGCTCTTCAGAAATGCCTGTGCAAGGCTGACAAACTGGGGGAGCTTTGATCCTTCAAGGCCTTATGTTTCAAATGGTGGACCCTATATCTGAAGCTAAGGCTACTTATTGTACTTCCGCCATTACAGCCTCCTACAGGATCAAAGCCTTTTTTGCAGTAGTCAAACTCTGCTTGAACCCCACACAAGACTCACAGTTATCAGAATCCCAGGAGAAGTGTGAGGTTCTCAATACATTTTTATCAATACCCATCAGGCACTGCATCAAGGGCTCCAAATCCTCTGACACTCCACTTCTTAAATTCCCCACACGAGCCACTGAACCCTGGATTGACTTCTCTCCCTTCCACCTGAGGACTTCTTGTACACTCTTGTATCCTTAAAGATGACTTTGTTAAGTAAAAACATCCTACCGGCTACCGTCCTTAAGAAATGTACCAGTCCTGCATGTATTGGTCTTCTTAGGATAGTCTACACCTGCCTCAATTGGGGTGCATTCAAGGTATCCTAAAAAAAGGCTTGCATGACCACTCCTGAAAAAACCCACACTAGACTCAGAAGAACAAGAACACTACTATCATTTGCTAACTAACTGCTTACAATAATCAGGCTACTGTATTTGCTTTTGGATTACCAATCCGGGTTGCATCTCAAATTCAGCAAAGAAACAGCCACCATCCAGGTGGTCAATGATGTGCTTCCAATTATTAATAAAGGGACTCCAAGTTCTCCTGGACCTCTCGACTGCATTCAACATGGTCGAACATCTGATACTATTCACTCTTTCAACTCAGGATGGCCTCCTCTTGCACTGTCCTGAAATGGTTCACATCATACCTCTCTTGCAGACACCAGACTCTCAGGTCCAGATACTGCCCCATCACCTGTGGAGTCCCTGTGAGCACCATTCTTTCCCCGGTCATATTTAACCTCTACATGAAACCACTGGGCACACTCGTAGATGACGGTAAAATCATAATACACCAGCATGCAGATGATGCACAGTTGTATCTGCAGGTCAAGGACCCTGAAGATTTCGATGACCTTCACTCATGCTTTGCAACCATTGAAAAATGGATGAGAAATACATACTTAAAGCCTAACCACACCAAGACCTGGGCTAACACTCCAAGCAGAAACCCACTGAAATGTGGCTGGACGAAATATGCATACTCACTTCACCCAACTCAGCAAAACTCCTAGGCTTTGCGTGGACAGAAATCTTTCCTTCCTGGCTCAAACAGCTTGGTACCAGATTTCCCTACTTTGCAGGATCAGGCATCCCTCCCACCCCAGGACTTCCAAACGGCGGTGCAGCTCCTAGTGATCTCACATATTTACGGGGGGTTGTGCCCTTATTTCAGGGCTCTCGGCTGCTCACCGCACTCCCCTCAAAGTGACCCAACATACCAGAGCTCGCCATATCATCAACTCTAGGAAATTTGACCACATCAATCCCACCTTGTGCAATTTACACTGGCTTCATATTTTGGCTAGGATATGGTTCAAAAGCGCTTGCTTCACCTACAATGCAACCACTGCAACTACTCCAGCCTACCTGATGGCCAAACTAAAAATGTTTGTAGTCACATGATCATCTAACAGTAACACTGTCACTAACTGGAAAGTAAATTGGCTCGCAAGTGGAAAGCTAGGAAACAGTCCTTCTCATGCTACGCTCCGTTCCCCTGGAACTCTATTCTGATGGCAATGCGGGCTGCTCCAAGTTTCCTTCAGTTCAGGAAAAACCGAAAACCTGGCACGTCCAACAACACCTTGCTGCAACCTATATTGCATCTATCTTGGGCATCCTCTCAGGCTTGGGAGGATAGCTCAAGGGCAATGTGCTCGCCTTGGAAGCAAGACGACAAAAGCAACACAGGTTTGATCCCCGGGTACATGCTTAGAAACCTTTTGGTATTAAGCACGTTGTGAATAACCTATCATACTATATCATATCTGTATATGTTGCTGTGATAATTATTACAAATGTTTACTTAATGTTGACTTAATGACTTCACGCTATCAATGTTTTGCTATATGACCTGTACATAGCTGCATTGCTTGTGCTAAAGAAATATAACAATAATAATAATAAAATGTGCAATTTGGGTCTGTGGATTTCCTTTAATTGATTCTAAAGAAGATGTGTTATGTTATTAAGCATTTATACTGTGCCCATCCCATCATTATAAACCTTACCCAAAATTTGGAGTACTGATGAGATGCTGCTACAATGAGTCTGCCCTATCTTTGAAATAATATCCCAAAAGATTCTTGTGTGGACTTCCCATTGGTTTGGAGTAAGTCGCTTCATAGTGAAGTTTCGATGAAAAAGGCCAATCATTGAATGCACTAATTGGATGCATGGCGCTCGGCCAATCATGGGGCTGGAACAGCAGACGAGAGTACACATTCTCAGCTTGCTGTTTACAGCCACCCAAAGCCCTTCCCTTCCCTTCTTCAGGATACGGAGAAACTGCTCATTGCCCGAAGATTTCGAAAAACATAGCAAAGCCTTAAAATCACAGATAAAAAATGGAGGGTATCCATCTAAAGTTGTGCAAACAGCATATAAAAGGACTAAACATACAAACAGAGACACATGCTTAAACCCCTCAAAAAAGACCAATCTCGGAAAAATCACATGTGTTACCACTTTTAGTCCTATAAGTAACGGTTTAAGAAAGGTGATCCTGAAGTACTGGCATATCATAAAAACACTGGATTCCAACCCCCAAGATTCGCATTCAAACGTCAAAAAAACCTTAAGGACACACTGGTACATACCTATACAAAGAATGACAATGCACAAACAAGGCCATCAACTCTATGGGGCCTCCCAACGGTTGTAGGCCATTTTAGGTGCAGAAAATGCTCAGTCTGCCCCTTAACAAAAGATATGTAAGCTATAGAACAGAAAGACAAGGAGTGGAAACTAAACAGTTACACAAATTGTATGGCCCAATGGGCAATTTATGGTATTAAGTGCCCGTGTAATTTAATATACATTGATAAAACCCGACAAGTAAGGCGAACACAGACAGTGTGTAAACAACAACATGGAAAACAAACCTCTAGTGGCACACTTTAAACAGTACAAACGTAAGCCCACTGACATTTTCTGGTTTGTTATTCAAGTAATGTACACACCACCAAGAGGTTGTAATCGAGATCTTGCACTAAAAAAATTTGAACACAATTGGATTTACAATCTAGACACAGTAGAAAATTGACTAAATTCATCCGTACTGTGGAGTTTGTTGATCTAACCAGAATGACATAACCTGAACAGCCAGACGGAACACAATAGACATGCCCAAGTAACATGTGAGGTCTCTTCCAGCACTAGTAAAAAAAGAGAAAAAAACATCCCCCTTACCACTTTATGATTCATACACAAACTGTCACGGCTGGTTTGAGGGCTCACCTGTTTAGGCTTAGTAAGCTTCTTTCTTGTTGGATCTGGCTGGGCGCGTTTCCTGGAGGTGCGGGTCTCGTGGAGGTAAGGACAGGCTTATTCAGACACCACACTGTCTATGGCAGTTAACCTAGAGTTCAGCGTTCAACTGATAAATTGTCTGGGCCGATGTGGCGGTCCGAAGGCAACTGTAGAAGTCCTGGAGGGAGAGCTGTGGAAGGTGGCGAGTCGCAGTTGTAGTCGAGACCGGGAAGGCTCCGGGAATCCTGGGTATGAGGTAAGGCGGTCCGAGGGCAACTGCGAGAGCAGTCCTGGATGGAGAGCCACGGTAGGTGGCGAGTCGCAGCCACAGTCGATGTCTGGAAGCTCCAGGAATCCTGGGTATGAGGTAAGGCGGTCTGAGAGCAACCGCGAGAGCAGTCCTGGATGAAGAGCCGCAGGAGGCGGTGAGTCGCAGCCGCAGTCGAGGTGCGCAAGATTCCAGAAATCCTAGGTAGGGGTAAGGCGGTCCGAGGGCAACTGCAAAAGCATTCCAGGATGGGTAGCCACGGAGGACACGGTCACGGAGGACCAGGAAGGCAAAATGAGGTGAAGGAAATTCCTAGGAACGAGCGGGAGGAACAACACTCGAGCAAGGAATTGTGAGCGCATTGACACTTGCAGAACCGCAGGGGTGTGGCGTTTATCTGGGCGCGCTAGAAACTATACCACTGATCAAGGAGCGGTGTCCGCCATGTTGAGAGGGTGTGGGGAGCATTCTGGCACGTTGCTGAACGGAGCAGGAGGTCCAAAGGGGGCGGTAGTGGGATTTCATGACAGTATACCCCCTCCGAAGCCTCGTACCCCCTGGTTTGCCAGGATGTAACCAATGGAATCGCTGCACCAGTCTGGGGGCATTGAGGTTGGAGACCGGTTTCCAGGTACGATCACTGGCTGGATAACCCTTCCGTTTCACCAAGTATTGTAATCGTCCCCTTCTGTACCTGGAATCGCAAATTCGGGAGACTTCATACTCAATTTGAGCCTGGACGAGTAGAGGAGGAGGACGGGGGGCCTTCTTGGTACAGCGGAGATAAGGTTTTAACAGGGAAGTATGGAAGACAGGATAAATTCTGTTCCAAGTTGTAGGCAATCGTAGTTGATAGGCCACTGGATTGATTTTCTTGGATACAACGAAGGGGCCGTAGTAAGGGGGTGCCAGCTTGTTTGGTCTTAAGTGTCTGGGCAAATATCGGGAGGATAACCAGACCTTGTCCCCAACATCATAGTCTGGAGCAGGGCATATCTTGGGGTCTGCAAATCTTCTAATGTTTTCCCTAGCCTGAGATAGATGGTTCAGTGCTTCTTGATGAACTGAAACCAACTGGGCAGTCCAGGAATCAACAGAAGGAACAGGACTTGGAGAAGGTAGCACTGAAGGAAGTACAGAAGGATGAAAACCTAGGTTGCAAAAGAAGGGACTGGTCTTTATCGAAGAGTGTTCAGAATTATTGTAAGCGAATTCTGTGACTGGTATGAGAACAGACCAGTCGTCCTGAACCTTGGTGGAAAAACAGTGTAGATACTGTTCAAGGGTCTGGTTTACCGTTTCTGTAATGCCGTTGGTCTGGGGATGGTATCCGGATGAAAGCGCTCGTTGAATTCCTAACACCTTACAGAGGTTTTTCCAAAACTTGGAGATGTACTGAGGTCCACGTTCAGAGAGGATTTTAGATGGCAGCCAATGAAAACGAAAAATGTGTTTTACAAAGAGTCCTGCCATTTCTGGGGCCGAAGGTAATTTAGATAATGGCGTAAAGTGAGCCATGTGAGAAAAGAGATTGATGGTTACCATTATGACAGTATGTCCCCTGGAAGGGGGAAGATCAACAATGAAATCCTTAGTTAAGGCTTCCCAAGGTCGGGAAGGAGGAGCTGGTTGGAGCAGTAGTCCTGCAGGTTTTTTGCTATCTGTCTTTTTCTGGTTGCAGACAGCACATGCCCGGACATACTACTGAACATCTTTCAGCATCTTGGGCCACCAGAAGTTTCTTTGAATGGAAAGAAGGGTACCACTGACCCCACGATGTCCAGAGTAATGGGTGTCATGGCATAGGTGTAATATGCGCTCCTGTAACGACTGGGTAGGTATAACTAGTTATGATTCCCGAAAAAGGAATCCATCCTTGAACTTAAGACCACAGGGATTGTGTCCTTGGAAGTCCTTCCAAAGGTCCGATATTGTAGTCTCATTCTTAATGGACACCAAGATGTCAGATGCTTGAGCGATGAACACAGTGCTGGGAAACATTTTAGGCAGGGTGGGTCGTTCCTGAGTAGGGTAGTCAGAACCTCTGGACAAGTAATCTGCGATGACATTTGAGTTCCCTGGAATGTGAGATATCTGGAATTGGTATTGAGCAAAGAAATGGGCCCATTGTGCTTGTCGACTGTTCCGGCACTCCATGGATTGAAGGACTTGTAGATTCCTATGATCTGTTCGCACTTGTACGGGATGAGTAGCACCCAGGAGGAGATGACGCCAGTCTTTAAAGGCTTGGCGAATAGCAAGCAGTTCTTTTTCTAGAACTGAATAGTATGTTTCACATGGGAGCAAGGTCCGGGATACGTAAGCCACAAGATGTTCGAGCCCATCTTGGGCTTGTTGTTTCAACACCGCGCCTATCACATATTCAGGGGCGTCTGTCTCCTCCAGAAAGGGCCTTGTAACGTCAGGCTGTATCAAGATGGGTTCATGAGTGAACATTTCCTTAATTTTAATAAAGGCGGCTTCTTGAGAAGAGGTCCATAAAAAGGGCGTGTTCTTCTTTAGTAGACTCACGATTGGTTGAACGATGGCTGAAAAGGAAGGTATGAACTTCCTGTAAAAGTTTGAAAGTCCCAGGAAGGATTGGACTTGTTTTACTGAGCAGGGGACTGGCCAGGATGTGATGGCTTCAATTTTGGCAGGGTCCATAGCCACCCCTTGGGCGTTCAAAACAAATCCTAGGTAACGTTCCATTGAAACATGGAATGTGCACTTCTCTGGTTTGGCTAATAGGTGATGTTCTCTGAGTCGTTGTAACACGGCAGTGACATGATCTTGATGCTGTGTTGGGTTCCTGCAGTACATCAGAATGTCATCCAAATACACAATAACAGAGAGGAACAACATGTCCGAAAAAACCCGATCCATAAACCGTTGGAACACAGCCGGGGCGTTGGCAAGTCCAAAAGGCATGACCAGATACTTAAAGTGTCCAAATGGTGCTCGAAAGGCGGTCTTCCATTCATCGCCTTCCTTTATTCGCACCAGATGGTAGGCTCCTCTCAAGTCAAACTTGGTGAAAATCACAGCGCCTCTGAGTGCTTCCAAGATGTCAGATATCAGTGGTAAAGGGTATCTGTCCTTCCGGCTACATTGGTTTAGACCCCTGTAATCTAGACAGGGTCGTAGCTCCTTTGTGTCTTTCTTGGGTACAAAAAATAAGGATACCCCTGCGGGGGACTTGGAAGGACGGATGGTGCCGTTAGCAAGGTTGGTATCCAAATATTCTAGTAGGGCCTTCTTTTCGGGTTCTGATAGAATAAACATCCTGCCAAAGGGAATTATAGCATTTTCCTCGGTATCAATGGTGCAATCTTCTGGCTGATGTGGAGGCAGGGTTTGAACAATGGCAGAGGAGAAAATGTAAGAGAACTGCTGGTAGATCTCAGGTACATGATTGATATTGGAGATGGAAAGAGAAGAATTAGTCCTCTGGTCGACCTTGGATACGTCTGGATTGGTGACAGACGTCAAACAGTGTGATAGGCAGTATTCAGAGCCCAAAAATAAAGAACCGTCAGACCAGTTGATGTATGGATTATGCTTCTTTAACCAGGGCATGACCAGGACCACTGGATAGTGTGCGGTTCTGATTATGTCGAACTGTATGCTTTCTTGGTGGTTATGGATTGAGAGCACGATTTTCCTGGTTTGTTGGGTGATAGGTCCTGAGGACAGGGGGGAGCCATCAATCCTCTCTACTGTCTGAATGATATCCTTTTGTTCTCTGGGTATATCATGCCTGAATGCCCATTGGTCATCCATAAATATACCCATAGCGCCACAGTCAACCAAGGCCAGAACTGTCTGGGGTGCTCGGATGGAAGGGAGTAGAGTAACCTCAAGGACTACCAGGTTGCATCTTGATGAAGGAACTAGGATCGGAGGGATGGAGCGGTCCTTGGTCTCCTGAAGCTGGGCTCCATTCAGGATCGGGAGCTGGCATTTCCTGCACGCCTGGGTGGTGCTATGGGACCATTCCTAACCAGATGTTTGTCTGAGGCACAGTACATGCACAACCCACTGTCAAATCTGCGGCTTCTCTCTTGGCTTGATATAGGGCCTCTCATCGCTCCCAATTGCATGGGTTTGGGTTCAGCAAGAGGGTTTTCCTTTGTCGTAGGAGCGAATGGAGAGATCTTGGGAGGGGAGTTTCACGTTCTCTTTCTCTCTGCCTTTCTTTCTTGGATTCTGAAGTCAATTTGCAGGGACAAATCCATAAGGGCCTGGAAGGAACTTGGACGGGCAATTCTGGCTAGCTCATCCTTTACTTCATCATTGAGGCCACGACGAAACAGGGTAAAGCATGCCTCATTAGACCAATCAGCTTCTTTGGCAACTTGTTTAAATCTGGTCCATTAGGATAACATATCCTGAGATCCTTTGTGGAACTCCAGCAGCCTTTCCTGTGCAGTATACACCTGGTCAGGGCGATCAAACATCTCCTTAAAGGCCTTGATAAACCCGTCATAATTGTCCAACAAGGGATCTCCTGCTGAGACCAGTGGTGTAGCCCAGGCCAAGGCATTGCCAGTAAGATGGGCTATGACAAATCCCACCTTAGTTCTGGGGGTGGAAAAGTAGTATGGCTTAAACGTGAAGTGCACCAGACAGGAATCCAGGAACGAATGGAGCATTTTAGGGGAACCATCGCATTTATCCACAACTCCACTCGTGGAAGCGCTATCCTGATATGCCGAATCGCGGGACATGGCCAATTGCTATAGAGTGGCGTTCTCTGCCTTAAGATTCTGTACCTCCTTGGAGAGTTCTTGCATTCCTCGCAAGAGATCCTGCATGGTAGGATCCATCTCTGCTGCCTTGTCAAATGGTAGGCGTGTCAAACTGTTTGAGGGCTCACCTGTTTAGGCTTAGTAAGCTTCTTTCTTGTTGGATCTGGCTGCCCGCGTTTCCTGGAGGTGCGGGTCTCGTGGAGGTAAGGACGGGCATCTTCAGATGCCACACTGTCTATGGCAGTTAACCTAGAGTTCAGCGTTCAACTGATGAATTGTCTGGGCCGATGTGGCGGTCCGATGGTAACTGTAGAAGTCCTGGAGGGAGAGCTGTGGAAAGTGGTGAGTCGCAGTCGTAGTCGAGACCCGGAAGGCTCCGGGAATCCTGGGTATGAGGTAAGGCGGTCCGAGGGCACCGCGAGAGCAGTCCTGGATGGAGAGCCGCAGTAGGTGGCGAGTCGCAGCCGCAGTCGAGGTCCGGAAGCTCCGGGAATCCTGGGTATGAGGTAAGGTGTCCGAGGGCAACCGCAAGAGCAGTCCTGGATGAAGAGCCGCGGGAGGCGGTGAGTCGCAGCCGCAGTCGAGGTCCGGAAGATTCCGGAAATCCTGGGTAGAGGTAAGATGGTCCGAGGGCAACCGGAAGAGCAGTCCAAGATGGGTAGCCACAGAGGACACGGTCGCGGAGGACCAGGAAGGCACAATGAGGTGAAGGAAATTCCTAGGAGCGAGCGTGAGGAACAACACTCGAGCAAGGAATTGTGAGCACATTGACACGCGCAGAACCGCAGGGGCGTGGTGCTTATCTAGGTGCGTTAGAAACTATACCGCTAATCAAGGAGCGGCGTCCGCCATGTTGAGAGGGTGTGGGGAGCATTCTGGCACATTGTTGAACGGACCAGGAGGTCCAAAGGGGGCGGTAGTGTGATTTCATGACACAAACAACTCTGTTAGAATAATCCTTCTTGATGAATGGAGTGTTGCTGGATTTATGATAAATACAACACCATCGTAACACTGTACTGCTAGATAAGAACCTAAAACAAATGCTTAAAAATATCAGTAGATGCAACATAAGAGAAACCTTCAATATATTTTTCCTCTATTAACGCTGTGATGCATGATTATACAAACATAAAAGTGAAAAATTAGTCAAGAGGCAATCTACACGCTTCTAACATGATACAGCCCTCTATGAATAAGGTTTAAAAAAAAGGCGCTTTTGCTCCTTTTTCTATGAATAAAACTGGGACAAGGAAATAAATAATCTGTTCGGCTTTAGAGTGAAAATATATAAAGATATAACACGTGGCATCTCATGTTGAGGTCTACATAATGTCAACAAAATACAACCAAGTAGGCTAAGGTGAGATTAAAACATGGCGTTTCTCTTTAGACAACAAAAGAAACATAAAGGAAAAACGCATTGTAGTTGTCACAGTACACGCTACGTGGTGCACGTTCAAATGCTCACGTGACACCAAATGAATACTAATGCGGAAACCAAGCCGCATTTCTAGCCTAATATTAAGGCAACTAAACATCCGTACAGGCGGAGTGAATAATCAAGCACTAACCATTGCACTATGTAAGATGAGTAAATATAAACGTGTTTGGTCCACGTTGGTACTGGGGAAAAGAAAGCCTGTGCTAATGCAAGTTGGTACTTGATGCACCCTGGTTTTCTAAAGTGAGTCAAAACCCCACTTGCTTGAGGTACGCGGTACGAAATACAATCTCAGCGATACTTGCTAGCCTTACGGTTGATTCACAACTGTCACAAAACAACTTATGCAAAAACATAAGGAAGCACGCGTTATGAAATAAAATCCAGAAACTTTTGCCAGTCCCAGGGTTGACTCAAAACTATTAAGAAATCATTCATGCAAAAACAATAAGCAAGAAATGTATGATATGCACAGGTACCCCGTTTTAAAAAAATAGGGCTAACACATGAAGTTATGTGTTTTTAGCTGTGCAAGACAAGAAGCTAGAAAAGAAAACGCAGCATTTAGGGTGGAAATGAAAAACAACCAAACAATCTGAACTGGATATAACCTACAATACCAGAATAGTATTCATTTAAAAATGAAAAAAGGAAATTGTTCTTTCTAAATAAGAAATTGCAGAAATATAGACACGGAAGTAAAAACAACATGATCTTATTACAGGCAAGCACACAGTCAAGATAGAAGGAATTCATGTTGACAGCCATGCCCAAGTCCAAATGTTTTTGTTAATCAGGTTAGTGTTCACCACCATGAGATAATACATCAAATCTAAGATCACACACACACATAACCTTTTTAATTACTTTTTTAAAATTACTTGTTTTATGTATATTTTTGTAAAAAAAAAAAAGACACAGTTACCTAAGGGGGTCCAGTGATTGAGTCAGATACATAAAGAAATCTGTTCGTCCTGAAGAAGGCCTAATAACACACAGAGAAAAAGATGTTAGAGTTAACACCCAATAGAAAGAAAGGCTGAAACATATGTAGACCATCTATGAGGCCTAATTTTCTTTTTTTTTTAAATTTATTTTATTTTCAAAACCAAACAAAACACACATTACAACTGTTTCAATACGTAAAAAGCATCGTTAAACCATCACATTTTCCATTATAACTCCCCAACCCCCCCCCCTCAAACTAGAGCCGGCTCTCTCGTGTCGTCTACAGGAGCATTATCAGGTAGCGCAATACTTAAGCGCTCATCATCCGAATCCTCTGTTTCGTTATTACTCTGGTGAGGGTTTGCCATAGAGGCCACCAATTGCCACCAGGCCAGCAGGGGCCCTACTTCCTCCTCGCCCCCCCTGGTGGCCTCCACCCATTTTAGGAGGTCCGCCCACCATAACTCCACCCTAGGTCTGTGGGCCACCTTCCAGCCCATAGCAATTCTGCGCTTGGCCAGGACGTAGGCCAAGTCCTTCATCTTGCTTATGTGTTTTAAATGTCGGGGTCTAGGGAAAAACCCGAGCATGCATGACCAGGCTGATTCCACGTCCAACACCCCTCCCCCACCAGCCAGTTTCGTTTTAACCTCATCCCAAGACCTGTGCACCTCCGGGCAAGCCCAAAACATGTGTAGCAGCCCCGCATCCACCTCCCCACACCTGGGGCATTGCTGCGTAGCCGATCCCCCAAACCTTGCAATTTTCCCGGGAGTCAGATAAGCCCTGTGGGTAACATACAATTGAAGTTGTTGGAATCTCGCATTCCGGGACACCTTTTTATGGTACTTCTGGGCCCTCTCCCATTGCCCGTCTGTCATGGGTCCTCCTACCTCCTCTTCCCAATCCTGTCTCAATTGGAGCAGCTCCTTCCCTACCCTTGCTCGCAGGAGCTTGTATATCCTCGATATTTCGTGCCCACCCTCCGAAACATCATACATAGTTTCCAGGTAGGCATCAGGATCCTCAGCTAGCACTGTCTCGGGCCATCTGTCTCTAACCTTTTTCACAAGCCTAGCGTAGGTTATAAATTGGCCTACGTGCACCCCTGTATCTTCCTGCAACCTCTGAAAGTCCAATGCCTCCCCTTCCTGCCATATGTCCCCGAGGGTGGCCAAGCCTACCGGTTCCCAGTATCTACGGACCGATTCAAGTAGTTGAGAGTCGTTCCCGCACAGCGCCACCAATGGGGCCTGCTGGGAGTACGGCTCCGAATTCCCCATCATCCTCCATGTTCTGTGCCAGACCTCCCAGCCCAGCCGCAGTAGCCGCCCCCTTCCCACCTGTTTGTCCCTACGCAACCACACCACTTCCCTCAGAAAGTATGGGGCTGAGTCTCCTCGCAGAAGCCTGGCTTCTGCCGAGTCTTCAGCCGAAAGCCACCTGGCCACATACAGCAGCTGCCCCGCCAGATAATAGAGTTCAAAATTTGGCAGGTCTATACCCCCCTTGTCGCACGGGTTCTGAAGCTTCCACAGGGCCACCCTGTTCCTGGAGTTACCCCATACAAAACCCCTACACACGCTATGGAGTTTCACAAATAGGCTCCTGGGTATCAAAAACGGGACATTCACGAAAAAATGCAAGAGTCTAGGCAGGACCACCATCTTGAGCAAGGCCGCTCTCCCCATCATAGTCAGGGGCAATCTAGACCAGAACACCATACTGTTCTTGACCCCCTCTATTGCTTTCTCTGTATTATGTTTGTGCTCCGCCTCAATCTTGTGGTAAATATTTACTCCCAAATACCTAAATGTCTCAATCTGCCATGGTATTGGCAGGGTAGGCAGCCTCTGTAACGGGACATTCCTGTACCTGTCCAAGGGAAACAGACTAGACTTTCTAGGGTTCACCGATATGCCCGAGAGGGTAGCGTACCGTTCCATCACCTCCAACACATACTGCAGGTTTTCTTCCGGATAACGCAAATAGAGGAGCATGTCATCCGCATATAGTGATACCAGGTGCCTACCACCTTCTGTGCTAATGCCCACCTCCCCATATTGTTGCCGCAGGCATATTGCCAACGGCTCTAATGCTAGTATGTACAGCATGGGTGACCAGGGGCATCCCTGTCTGGTCCCCCTGCTGAGTTGCCAAGTATCTGAGACTGTGGACTCCGTTTTGACTCTCGCCATCGGGGTGCTGTAAAACAACTGGACCCACCTGAGGTATCCAGGTCCCATTCCGTATCCCCTCAGGACCGCTTTCAGCCAAGGCCACCGTACCGAGTCAAAGGCTTTGACCGCGTCTAATGACACTATGGCCAACTCGCCCGTATCTTCCTCAGTTTGGTCAATAATGTGGTGTAGCCTCCTATGGTTATCCGTGATATTCCTGCCTGGGACATAGCCCATCTGATCTGGGTGGATCAGCTTCCCAATCACCCTCTTCAGCCTATTAGCCAGCACCGCCGTAGGTATTTTGCTGTCCTGGTTGAGCATGGACAACGGTCTGTAAGACCCGCACTCCACGGCCGGCCTGCCTGGATTTAAGAGTGGGATGATCACAGCCTTGCGGAGGGACAATGGAAGTTCCCCCTGCTCATAGGCCTCATTGAACATGGCCAGCAGTGGCTGAAGCAGCTCCTGCCTGTATGTCTTGTAAAACTCACTAGGCAACCCGTCTGAACCGGGCGCCTTGCATGTGGGCAGATTCTGAATCACCAACTCCAGCTCATCCGAGGTGACAGGTGCGTCTAACTCCGCGCGTTCTAGGTCGTCCTGGGTGGGCAGCTCTATGTCCTCTAATGTGTCTCGTATGTCTTGACACATATCCTCCCCTGTGTCCTCATACAAATGTCTGTAAAACTTAAGGAACTCCTTGTTTACCCCCTCTTGGGTGTTGCAGATGCAGCCTCCCTCACCCCTAATCTCACCGATCACTTAGCGGGGGGTCTCACTCTTATACAGCCAGGCCAGCAATCTGCCTGGCTTGTCGCCCCCTGCGTGTATCCTCGCCGTGTATTTCGTGTAATTGAGTCTACACAGCCTATCCCAGAGTGCACTGCAGGACAACTGTAGATCTTTTATCTTGGTTCTGTTATCATGGGCAGTGTTCTCGCAACGTGTGAGTCCCTCCAGCTCCCTTTCTGTTTCTCAAAGTTCCCTTTCGATACCCCCCTGGAGCCCTTTAGATTTGGAAATGGCTACCCCACGCACCACCACCTTAAACGCTTCCCACAGTGTTCCCACAGAGCGTACGCTACCCGTATTTATATCGAAATATTCCTCAATGGCATCCCTCAGACCCTCCCGGAACCCCTCATCCTGCAGAGCCTCGGTCCTGAGTCTCCATGTTGGGATCCGCAATCTTGGGGGCTGGTGTCTCCACTCTACTACCAAGGGCGAGTGGTCAGATAATACTCGGGCCTTGTTTTCCGCTCCCACTATGTCTCCCACTATCTCGGCCGCTACAAACACATAATCTAGCCTCGTGTACAAATCATGTGCACTGCGTAGTGTGAATATTGCCTATCCATAGGGTGCAACCTTCTCCACACATCCTCTAAGCCTAGGTCTTTCAGTAAAGTCCCCAGCGCTTTAGCCGCTGGTGACGTTTTCCCTGCCTTGTCTACTGACCTATCCATTCTGGGATTCAGGGTACAATTAAAGTCCCCCCCCACACCACCGTACCCCCTGCCAGGGGGCCAAGTTTGCTGTAAAGGGTCCTAAAATAAGCCGCTGTGTCGTTATTGGGGGCGTACAAATTTATAATGTGCACTTCCCTGTTTTCCAGGAGACCCGTTACCACCACCATTCTGCCCTCCGGGTCTGTTGTAGAGCCAAGCACCTGGAACGGCACATGCGGTGCCACCCACGTGATAACCCTTCTAGCGTACGCCGAGTACGCAGCACCCACAACATTGCCCTTCCATTTCCTCCTGACCACCTCAAGCTTCTCCCTAGTGAGATGAGTCTCCTGCAGCAGGGCTATGTCTATATGCATCCTCTTTAAGTACAGCATCACTTTATTTCGTTTCAAATAGCTGTTAAGGCCCCATACATTCCAGGTCACAATTTTGAGGTTACCCGATGCCATCTGTTCGGACTGTTCCCATCCTAACCCTACCCTTAATGCTCCCCTTGTTAATCCGTTTTCCGGCTCTTTGGCTCGTTACCCCTTCCCTCCCGCCCAACTTCCCTCTAACCCAACGCCCAGCTCCCAAATCCCCAACTACAAACTACTGCACACCCTTACAATCCTCCCCCCTCCGTCCCCAACTTCGGCCCCAACCCCCACAAATGCCCAGCTCCATCCCTGGATCTCAGGCCCTCCCGCAGGGTGTCACCGGGCTACCAGTGACCTACCTAAACTACTCGGTGGGGGTGAGTAGGTCGGCCTCCGTGTTGCTCCCCTACTAACGTGCAAATTTCCCGGTATCCCCGGATCTTAAGTATAAATGTTGCAGTGCTATATTCAAGTCCCAATGTCACTCGATACAGCGCTCGGGGAGCCCCAACCACACGCTACTTATCTTTGCCAACATTCTCCTGGATGTCCGGTTCCTGGGGGCAGCTCTGCAAGTCCAGCCATTCCATAGGGTCCTCTGGAGTGTGAAAGAACAGGGCTCTGCTCCCGTGGAATACCTTCAGTTTAGCCGGGTAGAGCAGCATGTATTTGTGGCCGGCTTCCCGCAATCTCCTCTTCACCGACCCAAAATTCATACGGCTCCGCTGTACTTGCAAGGTGTAGTTGGGGTATGCTGTTATAAGCGCAGCCCCCTCTGTATCGTGCCTCCCTTTCGAAAGTGTTCCAGGATTTTTTAGCGGTCTCGGTAGTTTAAGATCTTAGCAATCACCGGCCTAGGGGGATTCCCCGGCGGCGGCTTCCTTATCAGGGCCCTGTGCGCTCTTTCTACGGCGAACCCCTGGGATAGGGCTCCCCCAGGTATCTCCTGTTGTAGCATGGACTCGATAAACTCGTGGGGTTAGTTCCTTCAGCACCTTCCGGCAATCCAACAATGCGGATGTTGTTCCTTCGGGCACGTCCCTCCACCTCCTCTGCCCTGTTCTCCAGATTGCCAACCCTCTACACCAAGGCATGAAGTTCTGAACGATGGGCCGCACAGGCCGCCGTGTTTGGGGCCACTTCTTTTTCTAGGGCCCCTGTGCGCTCAGCCAGAGACCGCACATCCTGCCGGAGGAGGTTCACGTCTTCTTGCACTGCTCCTATCTTGAGCTCAAGTGCAGCTTCCAGTTTATCCATTGCTAGGCCCAGTTTGGTCTCCCAGGCCTCCTTCAGATCTGCAATTGCCTCCAGTACTTCGTGGTTGCCTGTGGGGCTAGGGCCCATTTTGGGGGTCTTTTCTATCTTCCTGGCCTCTTCCACACTTGTTGGTGTTCTGGCAAAGTCGTCTAGTGTGGGTTGTTTGACTCTCAGTCTGGGGGGTTTATTAGACATCTTGGTGCACCGGGATCGTGAGGGCCCACCCCACTGCGTGCAGTCTTCTTTTAGGCACACTAAGTTCCCCCGAACTTGCCAGGGCCAGGCCCAACCATTCCCCGGGTATCCCGTTGGCCCAGCGCAACACCAGTGTGGGCTATGTCCACCCACGTGCGCTTGTGTCTGCAGCCTTCATTCACAGGGTCCAGGCTCCGGCCCTGACCTGTCTTCCAGTGCCAGTGCGACCCCTCCGGCCCGTGCTCTGTCCACTCGAAAGTCTATCTGGTGCCCCAGAGTTTCCCTTACCAGAACCGTGTCGTGATGGCCCGTGGGACTGCTGGATTCCCCTTGTGTAGGGGCTCAGGCCCGTATCCGTCTTGGCCGTGCGGTACAGTACCGTTCTGTGCTCCGCTCGTAGCTCCACCGGCCTCGGGGCGCTCTGGGTTTGTTGCCGGGTCCGGACTCCCCGGCTTCCTGTACTTTGGCCGTGCCCTCGCTGGTGGCTTCCAGGCAGCGGCTCATATGACCTGCCGAGGGTCGGAACCCACCTCACTGTCCGGGCTCGGGCTTGCCTAAGCCCGCTGGAGCCCGCCGCGCCAGGGATGCCCCGACTCTTCCTGCTGCTTCCCTGCTGGCCGGAGCCCGTCTTCGCCGCTTCTCTCACGGGGGTCGCGCCTCCACTCGAGAGCTACGAGCCAGCCGCAGGCTTCCTAGAGATCTCGATCTTGCTGCAGGGCTGCCGGGCTTGTATTACCAGCCAGTCCGCTCCTCTCAGCTGCTCCAAAAGGTGCCTGCACCCATCCAGCGCCGAACCCTCGTTCCCACTGGAGGCAACGGGTCGCAGCGCCGGGCTCCCGTATTCAGCGCCAGCGAACGCTGCAGTCACTTTTATGGCCCTTTGTCCTGGGCCGCCATCTTGTTCGCGTCTCAGCCGCGGGCACCCCGCTCTTCTTTTTCGGCCGAGGCTTCCCGCATCGGCATTCAATCACACCGCTTCAGTGCTCGGGATGCTCCTCAGATGTTCATAAGCGCTTGGCTGTGTCGCCGGCATGCAACGTCCTTTGGAAACTTCGGTTTCTGCAAGGATCAGTGTCGGATCCCAGGAGCTCTCCACGGACACGTCCTCCTATGTGGCCATTTAGCCACGCCCCCATCTATGAGGCCTAATTAAAGAACCTCATAATTTCTGAGAGCATAGTTGTAGGCTCCCCATATTTAACAACTGTTTTTGTGATTTATATAAAATGACAACACAAGAAGCATGTTGAAAATATGACTGTTTCTTTGGTTTGTTTATTGTCCTATATGACGAATTCTAGAGAGGTGTTGTACACGTCATACTAAGGTCATCAAGTCACGTACTAACCCAATCTCGGAAAATTCTTATTTTTTTCGATAAAAAAGCTGATTATCTCTGTTTTTTTGTATGATATAACAACTTGTTTTCACTTGTGTTTAAAAGTATCGAAAAAACTATTTTGTAAGAAAGTTGTGTTGTGAAGGAGCTGTATGTTGACATACCGTGAGATATCAAAACTCATAACAGTGAACCAGTGGTGAACAAACCCGATCAAACGGACAAAGGGAGGGATAATCAGTTTTTGCTCTCTTTATATATACCTTCCCAGGTGGAGCCATCTTTTTCTTGTATGTGGGGAGGGAACAGGGAACCTCTCCCTGTGGCCTCCCCCACTACCTTCCCCACTTACCAGCTGGACCAGAGCTTTGTGCTCCGATCCCGACGCTCCTCCCGTCTCCCGTGATAGAAATGTAACAGGGCAGGCCATCTTTTTTTCCTTTTTTGTCCTTCCTCCAGAGACTGGCTGCATCAGACAGATTATACCCTATCTGTCTGACACTAATGTTGCTACTTTAGCTACTGCTTTGGTGAACTCTAAAATTGATTACTGTAGCAGTCTCCTAGCTGGCACTACTAAAAACACTTGAAAACTTTGCATATTGCTCAAAATAATTCTGTAAGAGCGGTATGTGGATTTGCACGTAAGGATCATGTCTCGCAAGCCCATCGTTCTTGGCATTGGCTCTCGGTTAAACAGTGCATCTCTCATAAATTGTTATCTTTGACATATAAATCTCTGACTAATCAATCCCCCCCTGTACCTCTAACTGAATTCGTAGGAATCCCATTGCACGCTCGCTTCGCTCCAATGGATATAATACACTTTTTTAACCTCGGCATAAGCTACAGAATTTTGGCGGAACCAGTTTTGATTTTTTCGCTCTTGCCCTATGGAAATCATTGCCGCTTGACCTTAGAAATATTCCTGACCTATGTCTTTTTAAAAAAGCCATTAAAACTTGTCTGTTTAATTCTGAGGACTAAACTAGGCACATTG